>NW_026606155.1:34550000-35765833 GCF_029834395.1 Sorex fumeus
AGCATGCAAATCAAACACCTTACCCCCTGTACCATTGCTCTGGTACCAATGGTCGTACCATTGCACGACCACTCTCTTCTGTGTACTCCCCAACACCATCCACCACTGCCATTACCATCACTACTTCTACTTCCTTTTACCATCATCACCACCATCAACAAACCAGCAGCACCACCTCCACCATCACCACCACTACCACTTCGCCATCACCACTGCTGACAAATTAACTTCAACCAACATGACTCCAAGTAGTATAATTCCTTTACTTCATTTTTTGGTGTGTGTGTGTGTGTGTGTGTGTGTGTGTGTGTGTGTGTGTGTGTGTGTTTGGACCACACTTGGAAAATATTAGGGCTTACTCCTGGATTTGTGCTTAGGGATCACTCCTAGCAGGAGTCTGGAGTCATTATATGGTTATGCAGTGCCAGGGACCAAACCTGGGTTGGCAGCCTGCAAGGCAAGTGCTTTACCCACTCTACATCTCTCCAGCCCAAGAAATGCAATTTTTTTGAGATAGACTTCTGTCCTTCAAATTGCAAATTGCTCTATTCCACCAACCTAAATCAATTATAGCTTCAGCTTCTCTATTTTGCAAGAACACCTTCTCACAGCAAGCACATCAAAAGGAATCTGAATTTCAAGGAGGGGGATTCTTTTATAAAATGTGCCTTGACGGCAGTTGGTAGTTGAAAGAATATGAAATAACATTACAAGCAAAGACCTTCTCAAATGAGCTGGGGGTGGGGGTGTCATGTATTTCCTTAACATATCTGGGTGCAAAGATAAAATATCTAAAACTTTTTTTCTTTGTAAAAGATCTAAAACTTTTAGCCTCTTATGGAAACTCACATGCAAAAACATCTTTCCCTACCCTCTGTACTATCTCTTTGGCCTTTTTGAAAGAGACACAAAGGCAATAGTTCTAAGGATCAAGGTGAATGATTTCATATGAAGGCTGATCATTGCTGGTAGCTTCCAGAGATACAACTGAAAATTTGTTCAAGACATCTCTAGCTTCTATTTTCCATTCCTTACTACAACCCTTCAAGATAACTCACTGCCTGATCATTGCACCTTTTTTTTGTTTGCTTTTGTTTTTGTTTTTGGGTCACACCTGGGGAGGCTCAGGGATTATTCCTGGCTCTGCACTTAGGAATTAGTCCTGACAGTGCATGCAGGACCATATAAGATCCTGGGTATAAAACCTGGGGCAGCTGCATGCAAGGGCAAGCACCCTATCCACTATACTATCATGTTCTAAAGCATTAACCTTACAGTCTTCAGAGAATCAGAAAATTCAGTGGTTACAGGTTCATATGACCAAACCATGTCAGGCCAGAGGCAACTTGCACAGTCTTCAGTGGCATCAGGATGCATCCTCTGTTTCACTTCTGCTTTTCTTTGTAGTGAATGAGTTATGGTTCCAAACTCATTTTGTTCATGCCACTAGCTATGACTACTGGAAACATCAGAACCACACTTACAGCCTCAGCAGATAGGAAAAACCTCTCTTCTCCCTATACTAGCTTTAGTTTTGGAAGGAATCCTGGGAAAAGGTCTCTGGCTTTGTTTGAGTCACAGGCACATCATCGACATCAGTCACTGGCAGCAGAGAAGGGGCACAGTGATTGGACCAATTTAAGGCAAATTGTTATCCCTTAACCCATAAACATGGCCAGAGAGGTAAAACCCTATGAGCAGAAAGTTGGTCCGATTGTTGCCCATCACTGGATCAAGAGGGGAGTAGAGAAGGGAGAGTTTGGTCTCCCGAAAGAGGAATGGTAGAATAGCGATAGCTATTGGGCAATGGGAAAACATCTTATTCAGCCACCCTCACTGGAACCTATTACAGAAGCAAGCTAAAAACTATTCATGCTATTACATAACTCAGCAAAGCAAATATCAAAATTGAGAAAAAACATTTTCTCTTGACTCTGGAGACCTTACAGATTCTAGAAACAGTTGTGCAGAGATGTCGATAAACTCTTGGCATTCAGAGGAATTAGATCGTGGGTGAGGAGGATGTTTATGAGACATATTTAGGGTCCTATTCCATAGTTAATATTTTACTAAATTTGAGGTCCAAGGACTTACAGTCTAAACCCCACTCCCCGGGGTAATTTGGAGACATTGGGTTAACAGAGTATACTTCAGTACGGTCCATCATATTATTTGACACCATGATCCATTGAGCCTTGGATCATGGTGTCAAATAACAGTGAAAGAGGGCCCAGCAGGAAAACTCTACTCCTCACTAGCTATTTGAAGCTTTTTCTACTGTTTTTTGTTTGTTTGTTTGTTTTTACAGGTTAAAAAGAACACTCCTTTCTTTCCCAATACTATATTATTCCTTTTGTTTTGTTGTGTTGTTTTGCTTTTGTAGTGCTGGGGATCAAAACCGGGTCTTCTGCATACAAGGCATGTGCTTTGTGGAAAAGCCACGTCCCCACCATCCTCTATCCCTAAAGTGTTTTCAAAGTCTCAAAAGCCTCAAGCATCCAACTCCCCTTGACAGAGTTCTCAGGGTCTCTGCCTTGCCTTACTCTCTTAAGTGAATACGGATAATGCTCTATCCATTTCTCCTGGAATCTCATTTCCCCAGCTGCTTATAGTACAGGGTGTGAATGTTCCCAACTAGTTCCTTCCCAAGAATTAACCTTAGACTAGCCCTTATTTAAAGTTTTTGTCCAATAAAAGTCAATAGTAGGTCAAAATAAAGCCCTCCAAGCAGGGCAACTCTGAAGGGTTATACTAGCCCCAGAGCTCCCTATAGGATTAGGCGAGTTTAGGGAGCAACTACACTCTCATTATGTTTAATCCTCTCTCTGAAAGTTGTTCTTCCTTCACCCACCCTCCACCCCCACTCCACTTTATCCCCAGATGTTTCCTGTGTACCTTCCAGGCTTCTGCTATTCCAGACATCTCCATCTCAGTATCTGTTAGCCTGAACTAAGTCAGCCAAAGGCTCAGGTGTGGTGTGTACATGTGTGTGTGTGGTGTGTATGTGTGTGTGTGTGGTGTGTATGTGTGGTGTGTGTGTGTGTGTTTGTGTGTGAAATCTGGGATCTTCACCTTTCCAGAAAAGATAGGAGGTAGAGGGTCTTGGAAACTAAATAGACCAAGAATCCATTCATTCTGCGGGACTGGAGCAATAACACTGCGGTAGGACGTTTGCCTTGTACGCGGCTGACCCAGGTTCGATTCCCAGCATCGCATATGGTTCCCCAAGCACCGCCAGGAGTAATTCCTGAGTGCAGAGCCAGGAGTAACCCCTGAGCATTTCCGGGCATGACCCAAAAAGCCAAAAAAAAAAAAAAGCATTCATTCTGCTTTGAGAAGAAATATGATATATGGATGGAGAATGATCAAGAATTCCAGAGGTCTGGGGGCTTGGTTATAATTCTGTCAATTCTAGTGAAGCACACGAGCCTTTATTTCTTTATTTGTGAAATGGGAATAATGATGCCTTCCCAGTTTCTTTCTTTAGAATTCTCATGACAGTTATTGACATCATGCATGCACATGTGATGGATAATGTACTCTTTCTGTTGCCCTCTATCCTTCAAACCCTGAACCTCACCACTCTCACTGTCACTCCCGAAGCCTAGTCCTTATCAGAGTGTCCCTTTTAGAGTGTTTTTGGAGGAATCACGGTACTATTTCTCTGGAGCAAGAATGAAGCATACCTCTTACCTGTTCTATCACAGAGCAGGGAGCCAAATCAGCTCTAGACTCGCACTTGAGGAAGCCACCCTGTAAGGTAAACATTCCCTCTGTTGGCCAGAGGAGGAACATGAGACTCAGAATGTTGATCTTTTCCAGAGCCTCTTACATCAAGCAAGAGACGGAATTAAGGTCTGTCTGGTACCCATGCTCTCAACTACCAAGCAAAACTGCCTAAAACAAAAAAGCACCCAGATGACTGTATATATTCCCCTATAACCTTGTCATTTTAGGAGAAAATGTGAGTCATGAATGGAGTGGTGCTGTTCTCTAGGGTTCAAGAAAGGGTTAAAAATGCAAGGTCCTGTCCTAAACACCCTAGTCATATTTTCCCTTTGCTACATTCCAAACACACATGCACTTCCCATCTGCTCCAGGGATTGGAACATCCATGCAGAGGCTGTGGCTTATGACCTATCATCACCTACCAGATCAGCCTGGAAAGTAAGAAAAATATTATGTGAGAGGTTTTACTCTCTTAAAGCCAGTCTTAGGGAACTAGCCTTTTTCTGAGGGAAGGCAAGATTGTTGAAGGGCCAATACACAGTGGATTTATTTTAGCTCTATGTGATGCAATAATAATAATATATATATTTTTAAGTGTTACTTAAGAAAGGATTGAGGAGAACTGGGAGTCAGCTGGCGTGGCTTTAGGAGCTGGTATGCAGCAAAACAGGCTGATATAGTTCTTTGGGGGAAAAGACCTCTAAAAAGAAAGGAAAAAACAAAACAAAACTTCCTAGGTTTGGGAAAGGGTAATAAAGCATATAAGGTGTGTGGTGTTGTGCCAAAAGCAAAAGAATATTTCACTAAAACCACAGGCCCAGTCATATGTTATTACTTATGCTATGGTTGACAATGACTGGCGCAGGGCATGAAACAGTAATGTTGGTGGATTTGGCATCTCTCTATGTTAACAGGAAACTGTGTTCTTTTGATTCTGTCGATTGGTTTCCTGCTGAAGGCCATCCATGGCAGAACAGGGAGTATACAGGACCATTGTCCAAGTTCCATTTCTCCCAGTGCCTCTTGCTTCTGGCAAGGGAAGTTGGCAGCCTTCCTTAGATGTGAGCAGGTCCCAGCCTTGCAATAAATAATGCCTGTGAAGCTGGTTGTAAATGTTGCATATAGCAGGTTGGATAGGGAAGGAAGAAATCATTGAAATGCAGAAGCGTGCCCATGTACAAATAACCACAGATAAAGTCCCATTTGTTCAGTGGCAAATGCATACACTGGAACCACTCCCTGCCATCAACATCCAGGGCCCATGTCACAATAAAACAGAAGATCTGCCTCCCAGTGAGATCTGGAAATATTCCAAAGGGATAGACTGCACAGGGGAAGGGATGAATGAGAGTAGAGAGGGGCTGGCTGAGTCTTGGGTCTCCTTCCTCTTACGTTTCTAGGTCAAGCTTGAAAAGTCACTGAAAACTTGGTGGAATGATGATAGCCTAGTTTAGGAGAACCTCTATTGATTAGTTGGTACCATGTGCCAAGAAACAGCCATGTTCTGGGTGTAATCAAATACAAAGCGGGTAGAATCTTATATTTGATGATTTTCTTTTTTTTTTTTTATGTAGGAGTACTGATATTTACTCAGCCACTGATTAGGCTGATTGAATTTTGCATGAACTCCACCTTACTTTTTTTTCTCATTTTTTATAATTTTATTTGTTGAATCACCGTGAGAGCAGTTACAAAGCTTTCGGGTTTAAGGCTCGGTCATACAATGAGACACCCATACCTCCACTAGTGCCCATTCTCCACCATCATCAACCCCAGTATACCCCTATCTCATACCCTCCCCCTACCTGTGGGGCAGATGATTTCCAAATCATTCTCTCTATACTTTGATCACATTCAACATTTCGACACCACACCCACCATTACTATTTGGGATTTTACCCCAACACTCAGATCTGCCGAAAAGGCAACAGTAGACAATTTGTTGTCTATTGCTGGTAATGAATAATATATGATGTCGTGTGGTTGCAGTAGTGACTGCGCAATTTTGAAATTCCAAAATTTTAACAATTAAATCTGGAGAGATTTTCTGCCAAACCCTGCTAGGTTCCAAGATCTGTTCCTGAGTCTCTGGGATCATGGCCATTAAGGAGCTTGATCAGGAGCCAGAGAGGCTGTTCATGGGCGGCGACTCGTGGTCTCATTGGGGTGGGGAGGAAAAGGCCGGCTCCACCCCCATCCCATGATGCCCCGCGTGTCTGGGCATGTCTCATCACTGCGGGCCCAAACCTCACTCTCCAATGGTCTCTGGCGGATGGGGGCCACCGAGCCGCCAGGGGGAACAGGCCAAGGCACAAAACCTATTCCCACCTGGGGTGGCCCAGCACCGGTACTCTACTGCAGGGACCAGACGCATTTCTGCCAAAAGCTGTTAGGTTTCGAGATTTGTTTCTGAGTCTCTGGGATCATGGCCGTTAAGCAGTTCGATCAGGAACCAGAGAGGCCATGCCTCCAATTATATAGCTGAGCCGGAGGTGGTTTGTGGGTGTGTCTCCCACATACCTAACTTTTGGCCGTTTACTTTCTTGGTAAACTTTGCCCCAAGTTTTTGGGGTCTGGCCAAAGGCAGAGCAGCAATTTTGGGGTATCTAGAAGTCTGAAGGCGCCATCAAGCTGCTGATGCACTCACCTCACAGGTACAGATTGACCTGCTGGCGGCACCATACTCCCCATATTTGATGAATTTTATATTGATTTGTATGGATAGAATGAAGATCTTATATCCATCTTTATCATTTGATCTCAAGAGCAAATTGTGACTAATGTTTGATTTGACTTTCTGTTATTTTAATGTTTCAATATCATGCCAGTAATATAAATCTCTTTTTAAATGACAAAGGAAAACAAGCCCTATTAATAATGGGATTTAGGTAGGCTCCCCACAAATATCTCTCCTATCTTTTTTCATGGACCTGACCCATCAACACATCACACATACACACACACACACACACACACACACAAGCACACACACACATACACACTTCACATCCTGTTTCAATCAAAAGTAACAATAACAATTACAATATTACAATGATTTGTTTACTCAAAGCCAGGAATCATCTCCACACAACATTTGCAGGGAAGAAAGAATAGGTATTTGCTCAAACATTGATTCTTCTAGGTATGGCTTAATTTGCCAGTCTTTCCGAGAGGTATAGAGGCTTTTGGGGTGACCTCTAATCACCCTTGTAGGTGTTACCATATTTGAACCCTATCAAATATGGTACGACAATTCTTTACCTCTCGGAAAGACTGGCAAGCTACCGAGAGTATTCCGCCCGCACGGAAGAGCCTGGCAAGCTATCCGCTGTGTATTCGATATGCCAAAACCAGTAACTACAACTGGTCTCATTCACCTGACCCTGAAGGCTTCACCGACATGGCAGCACTGAGAAGGATGAGAAAGGAGAGGCCGACAAAATCTCAAGGCCGACCTAGGCTGCCACAACGAAGGAAGACAAAAATGATCGTCTGTACTTTCAATGCACGTACGCTAGCATCAGATGCATCCATCGAGGACCTGATGGTACAAGCGCGAATGATCAAGTACGACATCATTGGTCTGACCGAGACAAGAAGACACGAATCTCACCATGCCGTTTTCGACACTGGAGAAGAATTGTTCCTCGGAACATGCGATAAAAGAGGTGTTGGAGGCATCGGTGTCCTTATCAACACAAACTTGGCCAAGAGCATTGATTCATTCGAATGCCTAACAACCCGAATCGGACGTTTACATTTGAATAGATGTGGCTCACTGCCTGCAGTTTCTATCTTCGTTGTCTACGCACCAACATCTCATTATGATGAAAGAGAAATCGAGAAGTTCTACATGGAGCTAGAGAAATTCTATAAAGAAGACCACACCTTCTACAAGATCATTGTGGGTGATTTTAATGCCAAGATAGGACCGAGAAGATCAGCTGAAGAACTTCACATCGGAACCCATGGCCTAGAATGGAACGAACAGGGTGAGAGACTGTCTGAGTTCATCATGTCGACCAAGACCATTCATGGTAACTCACAGTTCCAGAAGGCAGAATCTAAACGATGGACATGGGAGTCTCCCGGTGGACGATTCCACAACGAAATAGACCACATCATATTCAATCGACGGTTTTGCCTGACTGATGTCGCTGTTGTCCCAAAATTTCGAACGGGATCGGACCACCGTCTCCTTCGTGCAAAATTCTACTTCACAGAGCGGGGAGAAAGGGCTGCAAAGTTCAAAAAGAGAACTCCCAGAACGACCACCAACTGGGAACTCTTTGGTACTATTGCGGCAACATGGGAAGATGCCATTGTTGACAACATTGACGAGGAATACGATCGACTGGTTCAGCACCTCCATGAATGTGCGAGGAACGCCAAGAGAGAGATAGCCACAAAAAGTCGCCTATCTTCGAAAACTCTTGAGCTAATTCGCCAGCGTGGTTTGGCGCATGCCTCAGGCAACCGCAAGCTAACGTCCGAGCTTGCAAAGCAGTGCAGAGATGCGATCAAGGAAGACCTCAAAGAGAGAAGAGCAGAAGTACTGGTAGATGCGGCAGAAGCCGGGAAAAGTATTCGTAACGCCCGCCTGTCCTTCGCCAACTATAAGACCAAGATGACTGCCCTCCGACGTCCTGATGGATCCATCACATCCTCCAGAACGGCAATGGAGAAGATTATCCATGACTTCTACTCAAATCTCTTCAATAGCCATGTCCACTTGCCGACATACCAAATTCCACAGGATGGGTATGTCGTTCCCAAAGTTCTCCCTTCCGAAATCCGACACGCCATTTCGTCAGTAAAGAAGCAAACAGCACCCGGCCCAGACAAGGTCAGACCTGAACACCTGAAGAACCTGCCGTCAGTACTCATCAATACACTGGCTCGGCTCTTCACTCGCTACCTGTCTGAATGCAAGGTTCCATCTCAATGGAAAACCAGCAGGACCGTACTACTGTTCAAGAAGGGAGACATCCATGACATTGGCAACTATCGCCCGATCTGCCTATTGTCTGTCATCTACAAGTTGTTCACTCGAGTCATCCTGAATAGGATTGGCAGAACACTAGATGAAGGACAACCATGTGAGCAAGCAGGGTTCCGCAAAGGATTCAGCACCATCGACCATATCCACACGATAACCAAACTCATTGAGGTTTCTCGGGAGTTCAAGATGCCGCTCTGCTTAACGTTCATTGATTTAAAGAAGGCCTTTGATTCTGTTGAGACGGAAGCGGTCATTGAAGCCCTAGCCAATCAGGGCATTCAAGCCCAATACATCAGGATCCTCCGTGAGCTGTATTGCGGATTCACTACCAGGATCTCACCATTCTACAAAGAAGTGATCGTTGATGTCAAGAGAGGGGTGCGGCAGGGTGATACCATTTCACCAAAACTCTTCAGTGCCACCCTCGAGAACATCATGCGACGACTGGAATGGGAAGGAATGGGAGTGAAGATAGATGGTCGGCAACTACACCACCTCCGCTTTGCTGATGACATCGTTTTAATAACACCAAACATCAGCCAAGCGGCACAAATGCTGGCCGACTTTGACTGTGAGTGTGGAAAGGTAGGACTACAGCTGAATCTTACGAAGACAATGTTTATGAGAAACAGCCTTGTTCCTGACGCCCCATTCGCTCTCAATGGAACGACCATCTCCGAATGCAACAGCTATGTGTACCTAGGTCGAGAGGTCAACATGAGAAATGACCTGGCACCCGAGCTGCGCAGGAGGAAGAGAGCGGCTTGGAACGCCTTCAAGAACGTCGAAGAAATAGCTAAGAGGACGAAGAACCTCCGGCTCCGGGCACATCTCTTTGATTCCACTGTTCTTCCTGCATTAACATATGCCTCAGAGACCTGGGCCCTACGCAAACAAGATGAGAACGCCATTCAGGTCTCCCAAAGAAGAATAGAAAGAGCTATGCTTGGAATATCACGTTTCACTCAAATGAGAGAACGAATCCGGAGTTCTGACATCCGTCGACGATCAAGGATCAGGGACGCTGTCTCATTTGCCAAGGTGTCGAAAATCAGATGGGCTGGTCACGTAATGAGATTTAAAGACGACCGTTGGACTAGAGCTGTTACTGATTGGATTCCACGGGATGTCAAGAGACCGCGTGGCCGCCCACCTACCAGATGGTCAGACTTCTTTGTCAAGGTCATGAATGATCGGTTTGAGGCCCTCCATGTTCCCGGAGCGAAGAGATGCCATTGGGCTACACTAGCACGCGACAGGGACAAATGGAGACGTTACTGGCGCCCGCTCGAGCAAATCGACGACTAACGGGAAGTTAAGTGATTAAGTGATTAAGTGATGGCTTAATTTGTACTTTAGAATCACCAGTCATCTGAGTGATTCTCCTTAGCCCCTAATCTATGGTACACAAGTCCTTTTGGTCACAGCTATAGGTCTGACATTCCCCCATCCCCACACCCTACCCCACAAATACATGAAGGCACACAGGCAGGTGCAGAGTTGGAAGTCAAAATTGGCAGTTATCCATCCTTTCCACAATTCATGTAGGTAAGCTCTTATCTGACCATTTCTGTGACTGGACTTTGTTGGTGGTCTAGAGACATCAGGTAGAAGGACAGATAGGCAAGGAGGGACCTTATAAAGAAGAACTGAGATGGTTTCAGTGGGAGGCGCATCTTAAGAGCAGGAGGTGAGCCTTCTTGTTCACTGTGGGTGCTTGAGGAGTGAGCACAGAGCTCTAAGAAATGAAACTCCTGGGGTCAGTGATTTCAAAGGAGTTGCTGAGAGCTGGGAGAGTGCTTCTGAGGCCTCACATTCTCACTTAGTCTCTGGAAAGCAAAAGGAAAGATTAGACCAGATTCACCAGGTTCTGACTCTTTGCTAACCCTTACATTTTTTATTTTTATTTTTATTTTTTGTGATAGTTGTACTGGGGATTGACCCCGTGACCCCAATGCCTCAAGCATGTGAGGCATGAGCATGTCACTGGGCCACATATCCCTGGTCCAGTATTACTCACTCTTCCCTGCTCCTGTCTCTTCCATCCCAGGGCTTCAGTCAGCCTTTAGCTGAAACAGTCCCGCTGTTCTCTCCCCTCCCCTCCCACCTCTTTTCTGTTCTCATTGTAAAGCTTGACTCCTGTCTTTAATAAAAAATTTGCTGCAAGGCTGCGTGGCCAGCATGGATTGATTGGTGAGCAGTGGTCACTGGAGGTCACTAGATGGGCCCTGAAGGATAAGGCCAGAGGGTAAGGTCAAGGGAGCAGCCAGATGGCCAGGAGGGAGGGAGCAGTGTCAGTGAGGTCTGACCTGAGTTTAAGAGCACAGGGCACCTACTGAGGCAGCTGCCTGCACTCTCAGTAGGAGGGCAGTCTGGCAGCCCTGCAATCTCCCTCCCTCAAAAATTGAGTTTGCAGGAAAACTCTCTTGTCTTCTGCTTTGTCTTCAGCAGTGGGCTGGGAGATACCGACTGCCTTGGTTCTGGCTTCTCACTCTGCTCCAAATTATTTCCAGTCTTCTCAGATGTCCACCCTCTTTCTAAACTCTCTGATTTGTTCCTTGTTGGGCTGCTTTTGGGACCTACTGATGTCCAAGGACCCTAGGGCTCCTCTCCAGGGCCTGCTAGTGACAAGATCAAAGACCTTTTTCAATATATATGTATACACACACACACACACACACACACACATATATATATATATATATATATATATATATATATAGGTCACCATAATTTGCAATACTTTAATAGGATTTCATTCATACAATGTTTCAACACCCCTCCCTTCCCCATGTTAGGGTCCATTCTGTGTACTGGTTCTCAGGTTCTGTTGTCTTTGGTCCTTTGTTATTCCCTCCCTATGCTTCTTTATATCTTACATATGAGGAACTCATTCTTCTGTATCTGTCCTTCTCCTTACAGTTGACTTTGCTCAGCATGATACTCTCAGATCATTCCATGTAGCAAAAGTTTGCATGACTTCATCTTTTTATAGCCAAATAATATTCCATTGTGTATATATAACAGTTTCTTTATCCATTCATCTTTCTTGGCTTGTTTCCAGATTTTGGTTATTGTGAATAACAATAACATACCTGAACATACCTAAAAACTATATTGAGGTAAATATAGGCAGACATGACACTGACACTGAATGTGTCATGACACTGAATGTTCTCGAGGTACCTTCAATGATTCAATGCCATTGGCTAAGCAAATGGAAACAAAGATAAAACAAAAGTGCTACATTAAACTAAGAAACTTATTACCACAAAAGAAATGATGATCAGAAAAAAAAAAGATATCCCACAAACTGGAAGAGAATATTTTTTAACCACTCATCTGACAAAGAGTTAATATCCAAGATACATAAAAACACATAGATCTTAACAAGAAAAAAAAAATCAACACCTTCAAAAAAATGGGAAGAAGAGGTAGACCGAAATCATTCTGGTCTTTGTCTTTGTGTTGCTCCATCTCTGAAGTGTTTCACTTCATTTCCCAAACTGCTGCCTGTGGGTAGCAAAATGAGCCTTTCATAAGAAAGAACCACAGAGGTCATGCCAGTCAAGACTAAGTGAAACTCATCAGGTGAGAGGTGTTTTCTGCTGGGTTGGCTTTTCTGAATCCCCTTGAACTGGGAACTTTTCCTGAGTCCAGACATTCCTGAGAGCCCATGATTGTAGCAAAATCTCCATCACATCAGACAACACCCATGAAAGAAAGATGGGGGCGGGGGGGGCTTGTCTCCAGAAAATCCTTCCTCCACCTTTCATGTCCTTCCCCACACTCTGCCCACTGAGTGGAGGAAGGAGTCACAAGTACAGGCTGGGTAGCTTATTTTGGGCTCCAGAAAAACCCCAAGGGATCCCTCCAACTATGCCCTCAGCAGCATGACTGCGGCTCCCTGGGGCTGCTCTGCCTCATCCAGAAGAAAAGTGGGAACATCAACGACAGTCTTGGACAAATACATGTGAGGTTCAGGAGAGGACAGTTCCCGCTTCCATCTCTCCCGTGATTGTCCCAGGCTGAGGCTCAGGCTGGAATGTACAGCAGCCCTACCTGATACTGCCAGAGATGCCATGCACTCCCCATGCCCCTGACAATGACGTTTACCCTCAATTTCTGTTACCTTGGCTTGATTTTTCTTTCGTGTCTTTCACATGCCTGCTAAAAACTCGAGTAACTCTGCTGCCTCAGCTCTTTACAGTTCATTCTACCCACCCACTTGCACTTCAGTTTGCCTCTCGTGGGGGGGAAAAATTCCTCCTCAAAGTGTGAATCAAAGGTAACTAACAGAAATGTCATCCCAGGCCATGGGGAATTACTCTGTAGTGAGTCACATCCCTTGTGCTCAGAACCTGGGTTTTTAGGCAAGGCAGACGGTTTCAAAATCAACCCGGAGACACCACTTCCTCCTGGGTTCATGTCTGTGGGAGCTGCTCCTGGTCAGTTTGTGTTGCTGCTGCTCTCCGTCATCTCAGGGAAAGAATCTGGCTGGCCTCCCTCCCCACCAGCCTCTGTGGTGATGGACTTGAGAACCCCGGCAGGAAGTACAGGGTTGCCCCCCTGACTCCAGATGTTGTGGCTGCCGCTGTGAATTGAGGATAGGGAGATAGACCCCATAGCCAGGCCTCATGGAAGGCTCGGGTCTCAGATTTTCCACTCCAGCTGGAAACAGAACTTTAAAGGTACAGGTTGAGCAGGAGCCAGGCTAAACAAGTTCAAAGGCCTTATTCATTCACAAAGTTAAAAAATAATTTTCCCCCCAGTGTTTAGGTTAGTCTGCTTTGTTTGCTCGCTTCTCCTCTCAAGTTTGTGAAGTAGATCCTGGTGCATGAATGGGAAAATAGGAAGAAAGAAAAGGAGGAAGGAAATCTATAGCTCCCCCAACAACCCAAAAACCGACTACCAGGGAAAAATGATCTAAATAAAAGAAAACTATGTCTGTACCCACATGTAAAAGCAGTGACAAGTAGAAAAAAAATATGAGACAGGTCATGGGAAGTTGCTGACAAGTGGTCAGATCTCCAGTGAGTAGGAAAATGTTTGAGACTCCCAGAGCTGCTAGGAACCTTCTCTAAGCAAGACTAGGTAAGTGACCTTGAGCCAGAGAAGCAGACAGCTGAGTAATGGGTGGGGAGCAGTTGGTATGTGGGTTCAAACTGGAAGAAGCAAATGAAGTGACCCACAGAAAAACTGATCGAGACACACAACCGGCCCTTCACAAATAATGGTAAAATGAATGAATAAATGAATGAATGAGTATGGGTAGTGTTTCTCAGAGGCCTGAGAAGCAAGAATGTGCTCCCTGAATAGCAGCAAAAACTGCAGTTCTCCGTCACGAGTTTGTATCTGGGAATAGCTCAAATTGCTTCCTGTCTTGGTGCTGGAGTTTGCTCAGTTGCTCTCTGAACATAATAGTTGGTAGAGGGACGAGATGATGGTGACTATGATCTCAATAGCAGTGACAGGTACAGTGAAAAGACAACAAGAGGGATGACATTTTTTTTCTCTTTTGGGGGATAGTGGTAGGAATTCAAATTAGGGCCTCATACATGTGAGACAAGTCTTCTGCCACTGAGCCACACGGCCAGCACAGACAGTGTTGAAACGGTGCAAACCAAGTTGGATCCTCTTCAAGAGAAGGAGTGTAGTTGCTCTTAAGGAACCTTCTTGGCCAGTACCCAGGAATGAAGGACCACTTTCCCTCTGTCCTGTGTTTACAGCCCGGCATGGCACAGGTAAACCCAATTTAAAGTTAAGTCCTGCAACTGAAGCTGCCTTCGACCTAAAGATGATTAATTTCTAAGTCAAAATATGGCAGACATGGAACATTGTCCAGGCAACATTGCACTAGCCAAAACCCTGCATTTCTCAGAAAAACCACCTTTAAATTACTTTAAATAAAAGAAGAAAATGTCCTGGCTCATAAAGCCAAAGTTCCAGAAAACAGGAAAACTGGCTTTAGCAACTAAAGATCAGGGTCTTAAATATAGTTAGAACTCTTATCTTAGTCTATGGTTGTTTCTGATTCATAGTTAAGCTTTGGAATGTCCCAGCTTGTTTTTGAAACTGTTTAATGGGAATATTAATGTTCCCATCTGCCTCTCAGAAGTATTACAATGAGCAATTAAAAAAATCTACGAGCAAGGTAACATATATAAGACATTTGCTGGAGAATGTGAACTTATTTCAGTTACACTAATATGTAAAGATTTTTTTTAGGTGCCAGTAATCAAATGCAGGACTTTATATAAGCAAAATCAAGTTCTACTGTTCAGCAGTTCTACCACTGAGTCACATTCTTGAGCCATGGAGGGATGATTTTGAGAGTAAGAAAAGCTAGATTAGCAGAAAACTTCATCCAGCTGAATTAATGCCTCGTTGAAACTCACAAAATACACATTTCCCACCTACAATGGACAAGAGTCCCTTCCCATCTGACTGCTAACCCAGCAAGTTAATCTATAAGTCTGTGTTATGCTATTCCTTCACATTGGTGAATATTCTAAATTAAAATATATTCAATTTGCATCAAAATCATGTCTAAGCATCCTATCTTTTAAAAAATTTAAATGCCTAATATTTCTTGTAAAAATAAAAGCTTTACTGTGAATCTGACGAAGGATTTTGTGTCTGCTCCCCCCCCCCACCCCCACCCATTCCCTTCCCTTTGCTACTTCTGCTATCACAGAGTCACACTCTGGGGTTCAGTGCTTGCAGTGGGCCACACTTACATTAACTGTGGTACTAGGCACATTTGGGTTGTGGCACTCTCCAGACTCACACTTAATTGGTTGTGGTACTGTCTGTGGAAACCCCACATATATCATGCTCTGAGCATCGTGAATAGCAATGGCTGCCTTTAAGGGATCAGTCTTGCTCTCTCACTGAGCTTCCCCTCTGCCCCAAGAAAAAAATTCTTGTAAAAATCAAGAAAACATATGATATTGCTCAAGCTACAGGATTTTAAGACGGCAAAATTTAGCAATCTTTAAAACAACAACAACAAAAAACCTTATGCGGCTAGAGAGATAATATAGCAGGTAGGGCATTTGCCTGGCACCTGGCTGGTCAGCATCCATATGGTTCCCTGAACACTACCAGAAGTGATTCCTGAATGCAGAGTTAGGAATAACCCATGAATATCACAGAGTGCAGCACAAAAAATAAAACAGTTCATAACTTATAAATTGCAACTCCTACTTTCTACCAACAAAGTGTAGGTCCTTTTTCAAGATAAAGTGCAGGATTTATTGTAATATTTCTTACTCTCTTAACATAAATGAACCAATGCTTAGTTTTATTTCCTTTCAGTTGCGTGACCACACCCAGTGGTACATGGGGCCTACTCAGTTCTGTGTTGGGGGTCTCCTCTGGTGGTGCTCAGGAAGACCATGTAGTTCTACAGATAGAACCTGAGAATCTGCATGCAAAGCATGTTCTCCAACCCCCTTTGTCTTTCTCCAATTCAACAATGCTATAATTTAAAAAATCTTATCATTGGGGGTCAGAATATAACAGGTAGGGTCCTTACTTACGCATAGCCACCACTGGTTCAATCCTTGGCGTACTATATGGTTCCCTGAACACCACTAGGAATAACTTCTGAGTGCAGAGGCAGGAGTTTTTCTGGGTGTGGCCCCAAAATTAGTTAATTAAAATCTTATATTTCAAAATGTCATTGATAAAGTTTTTAGGTCACCCAATTTTCTCTAAACCATATATACAGGGTTTTCCATTTATTCTCTCTATCTCTCTCTCCCCCTCCCCTCATGTTTGGGGGACCATGTTTTGCTAGGGAAACCCAGGCTTCCTGCATGCTAAGTATGCTCCAACACATTGAACTATCTCTCTCTAGCCCCAGTCCTGTGGCTTTTATTATGCAGTTTTGCACAGTAAGCTAAGTTTTAGGAATGCATATGTCATGTTAGAGCAGAACTGATTATACCATAATGAAGTACATAAGTGTACTAGGATGTTACTCTATCGGGATCTTTTTATTCCCACATGTTTCTCTCTCAATCACTATTTGATTGCTCCAGGCTATATGTGTGAACCCTTAAATTAAACTTGTCTCTCCCTTCTGAGCCTTAAGAACAGAACCTCCCAAGCACTGCTTCATCCTTGAGGCCCTCGGGGCTGAATTAGCTATCCTAACATCTCTAGACTCTGCAACTCCTTTTGGAAGGATTCCCAGAAATCCCATTTGTCCTCTGACCGCATGTTCTTTCATCTTCAGCTCCATCAATCTTGTCCTTTCTTGAGACTACCTGCTTGAAGCCTTGTATATCTGTGGGTTTCTATTCTTTGCTTTCCATGGAATGAGCATCCCATGTCCTGAGCTTGCTGGTGGGCTGTTGGAACCTATCTGAAGCTGCGGCCTTCCCTGGGGGATCCTGGGCAGTCACTGAAAGCTAGCTTTGGTTTTGTGTGCCACCAGTGGGCCTTCTCAAAAAGACCTGGGCTAGGCATCTTCGCCCTGTCCTTGGGTTGTTCTTGGGTTTGGCGCTTGTGTAGGATTCTGCAGATTTGTCTCTGCAACCTGAGCCTGGCCCTGCAGGAGGTAGAGAGAAGGGGATGAAAGTCAGACCTGCAGTCACCTAGCACACCACATTTTAACTACTGCCATTTGTGACAGGCCTTTCCTGGGGAATTTTATTATTCTTTCCTGACTACCTAACACATGTCAGAATTTAGAAAGTTAAGGAAATCCCCCACTGTGTAAGCTTTATTTTACTTTAAAAAGTGAGTTTCTAGCCCTTCCTGTTTCTAAACTCCAGTAGCTTTGTCTACATAAGAACACCACTGTGTAACTGGCTTAGAGAGTCCCCGAATGAAAGGCAAATTATGTCATTCCAATGAGGCAGGAACTTCAAAACTGTTTTAGTACCAAAGAGACTGAAGGTGGAGACCACTAAAATTCTCCTGAAGCCTGACTTCCTCTACCCCTTTGTTTAGCCATATAGCCTGTGGTTAGGAGCAGTTTTCAAGGCTATAGCATTAAGCATGTCAGCAATTATGGGAGTTGCATTTGATTTAAAATTCATCTCTTTGCCTCTTGGCATGTGGATACTTCAGCTCTAAATCACATCTACCACCAAAGGGAAAAGGATGGATTTACAGTCTGGAAGGAGTGTGTTGGGAAGGACTGCTGGGCAGAAACACTGAGTAAGAAGTCATTGCTTTTCCTGCAAAGTCAGATGTCAGGGTCATGTGGAAGATGTCAGCTGAAGGTCAGGGTTATGTGGAAGATCATTCATGCTGAGATTCTGAAGAACAAGCCTTAGTGCCAAGCTCTAGGGACTAATTTTGGCTCTCCCACCAACAAATCTTCTGAATTTTGGAAAACACCTTTATTTCCCTAATTGTAAAATTGGCACTATAGATTATACAATAGAACCCTACTCACAGGTCATTTTCAGCATTCAATGGAGAATGCACAGAAAACACCAGGTTCTAGTAAGCACTCAATAAAGTTTGCTATTACTAACCATCTCAAATGGCCTCATGAAAAGTCTATAGTAACACATAGTATCAATCAGAAATCTTTATTGTGGTGACCAGGATATGTTTTCATGATTATAGTATAAGCCTAAAACATATGAAGTCATGATTTTGATCCCTGGTACTACTTAACACCCACTTGCCAGCACCTCCTGGTATGGCCCCTAAAAATGTTTCACAAAAGTATTCACTGTGGTTATTTATCCAATAGGTACAATTATCCTAATTACAATACCTTTCTCATAAAGTTACAGAAAAGAGTAGATGTCAGGAACTCAGATACTCTATAGCAGCCACACAATACTGTTATCTGTCATTCACCATCTAAACTAGCTCAGAGAAGATATTTAAAGAAAACTGGGCCAGAAAAATCATCACATAGATTGTATACACTCAACCAGTCTCCATCCCTGACATTATATGGCCTCTAGAGCACCGCTGAGTATAGCCCTGGAGGAACCCCTCCAGGACTCCTGGGTGTGGTCCTGGTGGTCCCTAGCACCACAGGGCCAGGACAGCACCATATCTTCTGGCTCCAGCAATTAGCCATGACCCAGTTGGCTAAGAATCACCAGGAGTAGCTCTGGCTTCTTGTGCACCCCTATGAGACGACCACCCTCAAAATTAAAACCCAAAACAAACAAAATGCACACTAAAAATGTGATCATACTATTCTATAAGGCCTCAATATTTTACACCTTCTTGGGTCCAAACTCAGTATATGATTTTTTTGTTGCAAACAGAGAGATAGGGCACTCAGTAATGTATATCTGGAAAATCATTGTCTGAAACCTTAAACCAGTCCAAGGTCTTTGAGATGCAAGACCTGCCTTTGAGATTCAGAATTCCAGACCCAACTCATAGCTCCACCCCTGGTACAAAGGCTTTGCTAAGAAAATCAATGACCATTAACAGTTCTAAACTCTCCCCACTGGAATTCACTCTAGCAACAAACTTCAGGGGATAGTTCAATCAAACTGTAAATAAACTGATAAAAAGAAAGCAGAAGCAAAGGAACACTGAAGATGTGGACTTTTTTACATTAGGGTACATCTTCTCCATCATGGGGATACACTGAAGCTCTACTTGGGATTTGTACTTAGCTCTCTCCACTTGGGAGAAGTCCATGCATTCTTTTGCATGTCAAACTCTTTCTCTCCCCCTCATTTCCCAAACAGACATATCTTACTTCACTATTCATCTCCTTCCTGAGGTTCTCTTTATTGAGGTAAGGTGATTTCCTAGGCTGGGCTGAGGTGAGGTCTGACTTTCCTGTTCCTGAAAAAGGCAATTCCTCACTGCAGTCTGGATGCATGGCTCCCGGAAAACTCAGATAATGGGTACCAGTTCTCACTTCTTAAAGATCAGGTGCAGGTATAGCTTGACAGGGTTGAGCAGGGAAGTTCGTTCAGCAGTTGGGGTGCCCTAATTAGAATCCCAGTGCCCCATGGAAACTTGACTACTCCTAGGTGGTCCCAAGGGTTTTCCTAGTGTTTGGGGCTTGAGGCGCTCCTCACCCTGAGCCTCACACAGCACAGTTGTTTTCTAAATATCACCATGAGCTGTGACCCACTGAGAACTTCTTGGGAGGTCCTCCAAATAAATGCAAAGAGTATACAGAGGAATACACAGAGGAAAAATCTATAGAAAATATACCAATGACTCCAAGAATTTGCTGGTCCTCTAATCCTGTCTATTAGGGTCTGCACATATAACCCACTTCTATGGGTTCTGACCTCTCACCCCTTCAGGGGCTTTGCCCCCTCACTTCCTCTAAGGGGTCTGCATCCCTCACCCTCTCTACAGGGCCCACTGCCTCACCCACCTCACCCCTTCTATGGGTCTGTACACCTCACCCTCTCTTTAAGGCCTGCCCGCCTCATCCCTTCTTCAGGATTTGCACCCATCACCCACTCCACAGGACCTGCTCCCCCTCACCCCTTCTGCAGGTTCTATACCCTTGCCCAGCACAGTGATGCCAGCATGCACCTGCTCCCACCTCCATGCCAGAGGGAATTTTACACATTTCTTCCCAGATCCTTTTTCAATGACTTCTTGTTCAGGCTGGGAGGCTGAAACTGGCTGTGATGAGTGTTTGTACCATGAAATTTGGCTAATGCTATAAATGAGAGTTCCTCACCACCACACCACCACCACCACCACCACCACCACCACTACCACAGTCCTTTCAGTCTTTTGTTAAGTATTTATTAGCACACTCTGTGCTTGCACCAGAAAATTTGTTCTCTTAGGTATGAATATCCTTTCCAGAGGTCCCCACAGGCCAGAAACTGCCTGGCTCCTCTAGAGCTGATTTTTCTGGGGGTGGTGCTATTAGCCATCTGGTCTCTGCAGAGCTGTCCCTCCACAGGCTGCCCTCAGTTTGCCCAGGAGAGCAGGAAGCAGAATTGCTTTTCCACTTGTTACTTTCTTCCCTCGGTCAACACAACACAGACACATTTGCGGCAAAGCCAGAAGACACATTTCTTTACAAAGGCCTAAGAGACTTTCAGAAGAAACTGCAGCACTATGACAAAGTCTAGAACTAAAATTAACACGGATGCTCTGTTTGGGTTCGGAACCCATCTTTATTTTATTTTATCTTATTTTGTTTGGTTTTGGGGTCACACTGTTGATGCACAGGGCTTACTCCTAGCTCTGTACTCTGAATTCACTCTTGGCGAGTTCAGGGAACCATATTGGATGCTGGGGATGGAACCCAGGTCAGCTGTGTGCAAGGCAAGCGCCCTATGCATTGTTTTATGTCTCTGGCCTAGGAGCCAATCTTTAGAGAGAAGACCACACCCCTCACCCCCAGCCCTGGAAAGACTCATGAGAGCATGAGAGCACTGACTGGGAGCTGGTACCAGTGACTCCCTCCTGCACAGATGCAACCAGTGGCTGTAAGCTGGGGAACGTGGGGATGGAGGGGTCAGAGAAGACATGAAGCATTATTCATAATGTTATGGTTTAAGGTAGAATAACCATTGGATTCCATTTACTTTGCAATATTTCTGCCAGTAAAGGATATTTCTTGCTCATTTTCATATTCATTAGCTTCTTCTGAGAAAGAGCATGTGGGGGGAGGGGATCCAATCCAACCACAATTGGAACACTAATTGGGTTCCTATCGGGGGCTATTCCTGGTTCTGTGCTCAGGAGTGACCCCTGACAGTGTTCAGGTGACCATATATGATTCTAGGGATAAAACTAGGGTCAGTGCATGCATCTAACCCCCGTACTATCTTTCTGACCCTCAATAACTTCTTAGGGTACCTTTCCAGAAGACAGAGTATTTTTTAAAATTTTTTGCTTGAGAGCCACATCGCACAATTCAGGGCTTGCTCCTGGCTCTGTGCTTAGGGAATACTCTTGATGGTGATGGATATCATGTAGGATGCTGGAGATAAAATCTGGGTCTGCTGCATGTAAGGCAAGAGCCTTCCCTACTGTACCAATGCTCCAGCCCATGGCTTTTTTTTTCCTTCTCAGAATTGCACAATATAAAAGGATAGTTTTAAAAATCACTCTAGGAGTTGTTTTATTTTTTAAACACTGATGTCTTATCTTCACCCAAAATTGTGTTTTGTCCTTTGTGTGTTACTTTTAAAGCTCCCTGGGGGAATCTAATATGTAGCTGGCGTAAATGGCTTAAGTTTCCAGAAAAGAACAGTTTCCTTATCATCAGGTGTGGTCTCAGTGCTAAGGGCCTCTATTCTTTGTCAAGGTACTCTTAAATGCTTGAATAAAAAATTGATTTTGATTAAGTAATTTTAATTCCTTAATTTCCCTCTGTTGGGAGTGAGAAAGAAAATAGGAGAGAGATTTTTAGTTCTCACAAGATGTCCAATTCACTGTCATAAATCCTTCTCTTTCGCCTTGAATTCAGACCTCAATTCACATGTTTTGTTAGCTAGAAGGGTAGCACAACTGATCAATTGACTTTTATTTACTTTTCTCTTAATTTTAGCAATCATTCTAAGAGAACTAGGAGAAATTAATAGAAAAAATATCTAAAAATCTAATTGATCAATAGAGTGGTTGCATGGCTGTGGGTCCAGGTAACTGTCCTTCTTAGGTTTGTATCTTACTTTTTCAGTGAGAACACCTGCCAACACCCTTAGAGAAATAAAAAGCCATTGGTCTAGGGCAATTTAGACAGAATTTTCCTGTCCTAGTTTCATTGACAATGACCTCTGGAAATATCTGTAGCCATTGATTCCAGACCAGCAGTTATTCTCTTAATATCTTGTCTCAAAATTCATTGCAATTTTCATTGAATTACTGTGGTCCCAGTGGCCACCATCTTTTCCCTGAGTAGCACTTCCCAAACTCAGAGATCAGATGTCTTCAATAGGTAACTAGATAAGATTGACATTTGTCTCAAAGATCCAGATTTGGACAGCTGCTCCTATGGTTCAGGAGCTAGACATGTTCTAAGAGTCTGGAGAGACACTAGAAATTGTGAACTCTGAGGTCTAGAAAAACAAGTTGAAGTGAAAATCAGAGTTATGTGTTACAGTCATAAATGAATTCCATGTACCGTAGAGGACACAGGGTTCTATCCAATGGAGACCTGGGGAAATGCCCAGGAGAGACATGGGCCTCTCTTAGCCATTAACATCACGTCTCATTGCTATGAAAATGGATCTAATTTCTGGAAGGAAAAAATGAAATTCTCCTATCATTTTGACAGTTGAAGTATAAACAGTGAAAACAGACTCATTTGTGGAGTTGAAGATAAGTGCTTTATTTTTCATCTAAAAATTAAGAAAAACATTAAAATGAATATGTTTCTCTTTGGAATGCAGTCCACTTGAGCTCCTAAATATTTTGAAATGGTTGTCAAATTGGTGTGTGTGTGTGTGTGTGTGTGTGTGTGTGTGTGTGTGTGTGTGGTGTTGCTGGAAATCAAACACAGGGCTTCATACATGAGACACATGCCCTATATCTCTGAGCTATATTCCTAGCCAATCCCATCATTTATTTCAATCTATCCCCCAAACTAAAGTGTATCAAATTAGCTATTTATTATTAAAATTTTGGGTAAAATCAAGAGAAATTTTCACCCTTACATTTCTGATCTGTTTGTATTTAACCCTTGAACAAAACAATGATCGAGCCCAAAATTTTTTTATAAAATAAAAAAGGAAGTTCTATTTAATAAAAAATAAATTTAGGGGCTGGAGCAATAGCACAGCGGGTAGGGCGTTTGCCTTGCATGCAGCCAACATGACCGACACAGGTTCAATTCCCAGCACCCCATATGGTCCCCTGAGCACCGCCAGGGGCAATTCCTGAGTGCATGAGCCAGGAGTAACCCCTGAGCATCGCCGGGTGTGACCCAAAAAGCAAAAAAAAAAAAATAAATAAATAAATAAATAAATAAATAAATTTAAACACCAAACTTTTTTCATTTAATGCTGTTTGCCTACACCAAAGAGGTTGAATGAATTCTAAACTTGGAAAATTAGAATACTTCCTCCCTCTGACAGTTGTTCTATTAAATGCAAAACATCTCACAGTGTTCATAGGAGGAACATGTTCAATGTTTCCTTGATTTGTGTACAAATCTTTGTTCATATCAAACTGGGGTGGAAACTTTAAAAGCATGAAGTTTCTGTATGTGTGTAATTTCAATCTCAATTTCCCATGGTACTGGGCCTGTTTTGTCATTTTGCTGAAGCTCAGGTCTCTTAGGGAAGGGGGTTCCAGCCCATGTCACTAACACATGGATATGATGAAGGATTTATTCACTGACCACAAGGCAGCCAATTACAATAATTAATTTTGCTATAAATTGTAGTCATCATATAAACTACTTTGTTACTTTCAAAAAGAAAGTAAGTAAAATCACTGAAATGGATTTTCATGATAACTAACTCACTCTCTTTTATTATTTTCCCTCTTTTAGTCATTCAGCTTTTCCATGTGGAAAGCTAATATGTGAGATGCTGGCATTGCAAATACCAATGAATAAAGATCATAATCAAACTGACCAGATGACCACAGGCTTTTAAATTCTTAGTCTCTTAGAAACTACAATATTCAACACAAAAACATGAAACTTAAGATCAAGAAGTAATAAAACAAAACAAAACAAAACATCAGAGAACTAGCTGCAAATAAATGGAATGAAAAGAGACATAGAGATTGGTGTGAATTATAGATTCTTTATCAAGGGCATTATTAAAACTGTTCCATACAGTCATACCTTTCTACTTGGTAGATGAAATATTACCCGATTCATGAATGATTTAGAAAAGCCAATTTGATCTCTGGAAAAAGAAAATGCTAACAATGCACATTTTCTATTAGAAGCAATTCAGTAAGGTAGATTAATTTCATTAATTGCTCCAATTCCTCACTTTTCCCTAAATTCACACATTTGTTTTTGTTTGGGGGTCACACTCAGCTATGCTCAGGGCTTACTCCTGGCACTGGTGGACTTGGGGGACAATATGGGGTCCCGGGGATCCAACTTGGATTGACCATATGCAACGCAAACACCCTACCTGCTGCACTGTGGCTCCAACTCTTCCAGCTCTTGAATTCACATAGTTTTCTATACAATTTACCACTTGTCATTCAAGGTGGAAGCTCCTTGTCCCTATGCAAAATTTTGTTATTTGTTGTTTGGTGTTTTTTTTTTTGTGCTTTGAAAAACATTTCAAAATAAGTGACAATTTCTATTATCCGTCCCTTTAAAAACCTAATGGCTTTATTGCATCACAATGTATGAAAAAATTAACCTATTTGAAGATTGATAGTTTGGTGAATGTGATTAATATATACAGTAGCATAATCACCCCACCATCAAGCAATAGAACATTTCCAGTTGCCTCCAAAATATTCCAGTGCCGCCATATAGCAAATATCATTTCATCACCTCTTGTCTGTCAACAACTAATCTGGTTTCTGTTACTACAGGTTTGCTTTTTCTAGAATTTCACATAACACTGAATTATCCAGCATGTAGTCTTCTATATTTAATTTCTTTGATTCAGCACAATGCTGCTGAGATTTAAGTAAGTGTCAATTTCTACAAAATATCTTCTAGAAGTTTGACTTGAATTATGTTGATTCTATAATTTGAGAAGAACTAAAAATTGAACATTATTGAACTTTCTCACTCATATATGCCATATGCATTTCTAGTCATTAAGCCCTTTGTTAATTTCTTTCAATGGAGTTTTGTTTCAGGATACAGGTGTTAAACCCATGCTTCATTAAATTTATCTTTAAGTATTTCCTATTTCTACATATCATCGTAAATACAGTTAAAAATTGCAATTTCCAATTATTTGGTATTAATAGGCATATTAATTATTATATAGTAAATTTGCATACTTTGATCTTGTTAAATTTCCTAATTCATACTTATAAAATTTTTTGTAGAGTCTCTGGAATTTTTTTTATGTAGACAATGATGTTATCAGTAAATAAGCAGTTTTACGGGTAAAACAATAAGTAGTTTTAGTTCCTTTGGTCTAATCTCTAAGAGCTCCAAATCTGCTCCCATATAATTTCCAGTACAATATTGAATACGAAGCAGCAAGATGGCAAGAGAGAACATAATCTTAGGAAAAATCATTTGGCATTTTTACCATTAAATATAATTTTATCTCTAAAACAAGTTAAATGGAAAAATACAAAAGGTGGGCAAACCCTAACTCTGATTACAGAAATGAAAATACCAGAAAAGGAGAGAAAAGTTTGGGGAGAGAGTTGTGGGCAAGAAGAAACAGTCTGAAGATAACGGGGACTAGATTCAGGTCCTCAGATTGGTCTGTGGTATAGAAAAAGTATATCTATATATGTCTAAACCACTACCACCAACACTGCTATAAGCATGGGATCCAAACTATAACGTTCCTATCAAGGTGGTTGGTGAGAGGCGGGAGGAGTCTGGGATCACTGACGGAAGAATGGGTAACTGGTGGTGGGAATGGAGCTGCAATAGTGTTTGCCTGAAACTCTGCTTTCAACAACTTTGTAAACTACAATGCCTAACTTAAAAAACAAAACAAAAACATATTCTAAAACCAGGATTATTCTACTTTCATCTCAGACTGGGGCTAGAAAACAAGGCTTGAGCCACCTTCCTCTGAGAGTTGAGCCAAGAAGAAATCCAACTGGTGAGAAAGCACTGGGTTGTCTTAAAATATTTTCAAATGTCATAGTCCTGAATATCCTCAAACCAACAGGAAATTAAAATACATTGAAAACTCCTCTATCAAGACTCACAAACCAGAATGAGTCAAAAATGAGAAGATGAAATGTCAGGATTGATTTGTGAGGTTTTGGTTCATGAACTTTTTTGACTATACCCTATCCTTTTTTTCTCTTCTGTCTCCTCCCATTTCTTCTAAACTTTTCACCAATTCATGTAAATGATCCCTGATTGCACCCATGATTTTCACAGACGTACGGACAGAAAACTGTACTGATATCCTTCTGTAATTCTTCCCTCCCTTTCTTTCTCTTTTCTTTCCTTTCATTAACCATTTATCAATTGTCCATTCGCTTAACTTCATCAGTTTGCTTAGGCTATCAAACCAAAATACTGAGTGACTTAAATAGAATTCTCATCTGTGAAATATGGAGAGTTATACTACCAACCTCTGAAGGTGGTTTGAGAATTAACTGACAATATTTGTAGGGTGATTATAACAGTGCCCAATAATTTTCACTATAAAATAGTAGTTGACTAAAGTCACCATCATATCCATTTATTAAATACTTTCTATATTGGTGACTGTGCTAATTGCTTGAGGTACATTGGCCAATTTAACCCTTCTACCATCACTATGTAGCAGAATTGCTATCATAAAGAGAGTGGACCACTCTAGGAAAGCAATTTAATAATCTTGATCACTTGATCTCTTGACTTCCTGTTAATCATCAATTTGCTCAAGCAGGCGCCAGTAACATCTCCATTTGTCCCTGTCATGTGCTAGTGTAGCCCAATGGTATCTGTTCATTCTAGGAACACAAAGAGCCTCAAACCAATCATTCAGGGTCTTGATGAAGAAGTCTGACCATCTGGTAGGTGGGTGGCCATGAGGTCTTTTGACGTCCCGTGGAATCCAGTCGGTAACGGCTCTAGTCCAGCGGTCGTCTCCAAATCTCATTACATGTCCAGCCCATCTGATTTTTGATGCCTTGAAAAATGAGACAGCGTCCCTGATCCTTGACCATCTACGGAGGTCAAAACTCCGGATTCTTTCTCTCATTTGAGTGAAACGTGATACTCCAAGCATAGTTCTTTCAATTCCTCTTTGGGAGACCCAAATAGCGTTCTCATCCTGTTTTCCTAGGGCCCAGGTCTCTGAGGCATATGTTAATGCAGGAAGAACAGTGGATCAAAGAGATGTGCCCAGAGCCAGAAGTTCTTTGTCCTCTTAGCAATTTCTTTGACTCTCTTGAAGGCGTTCCATGCCGCTCTCTTCCTCCTGCACAACTCAGGTACCAGGTCATTTGTCATGTTGACTTCTCGACCTTAGTACACATAACTGTTGCATTCAGAGATGGTTGTTCTGTTGAGAGCGAATGGAGTGTCAGGAATGAGGCTGTTTCTCATAAACATTGTCTTCGTGAGATTCAGTTGTAGTCCAACATTTCCACACTCATGGTCGAAGTCAGTCAGCATTTGTGCCGCTTGGCTAATGTTTGGTGTTATTAGAACAATGTCATCAGCAAAGCGGAGGTGGTGTAGTTGTCGACCATCTATCTTCACATCCATTCCTTCCCATTCCAGTCGTCGCATGATGTTCTCCAGGATGGCACTGAAGAGTTTTGGTGAAATGGTATCACCCTGCCAAACCCCTCTCTTGACATGGATGATCACTTCTTTGTAGAATGGTGAGATCCTGGTAATGAATTCGTAATACAGCTCACGGAGGATCCTCATGTATTGAGTTTGAATGCCCTGATTGGCTAGGACTTCAATGACGGCTTCCATCTCAACAGAATCAAAGGCTAATAATCTTAGAAAATTTAATAATCTTTCCAACAACAGGCAACTAGTAAATGACAGAGTTGGAATTGAAAGTGGATCATTTTAGCCATTACATTAAATCTACATGGCTTTGCTTCATAACTGTATGAAATATTTACATGATTTCAGAGTTCAAGTGAATGGCAAACTTATCTGCTATATTTGTCCCTTCTTTCCTCTAGAGATAACACCTTCTTTCCTCTAGAGAGTTTTACTCTCTTCTTTCCTCTAGAGATAACACCTCTAAAATTAATTTTGTTTTTATCCTCCCTTTCCCCAAACATTATGAGCAGTTTGGGGGCAGAGCAATAGTACAGTGGACAAGGCACTTGCAGCGAATGCAGGTTCAATCCCTGGAATCCCTTACGGTTCCTCAAGGACCATCAGAGGTGGTCCTTGCATGCAGAGACAGAAATAACCTCTGGGCACTGCTGGCTGTGACCCCAAAATAACAACAAAACCACAAAAAGTATGAGCAGCTATCTATGCAGGGTTTAATTTATATATATAGTCTTGTTTGCAGAGTAGCAGATTAAATTTTCTTCATTTTGCCCCCACCCCATTTAATAATATGTATAAGATGAGAACGTGCCTTACTCCTAATTTTGGTACAGTATTTCATTGAGTACCTGCAGTATCATAGTTTATTCAACTGGGTAACTACTGATGGATATTGAGCGTATAGTTACAATGAAAACCTCTTTTATGTATATGTTGACATGTTTTCCAGTATATATTTAGAGCCCTGAAAATAGGACTGGTAGGAGAAAGGGGAAAATAGATATGCCTTTGCTAGATCTTGCCAAGCCCCTTCTATGTGGTTATACTATTTTTGGACTCCCCCATAAATGTGCCGATGTCTCCACAATCTTTTCTACAAATGTTTTCATATTTGAAGTTTTTTTTCCAAGCTTATTTTTTAAAGTAACTCTTTTCATCAAGAGAAATAAAGAGGGCAGGAGAGAGAGTACACAATCACTTGCTTACTGTGCCACTGTGATCATGATTCTCTTTTAGATCCCAGCATTATACATGGCCTCCCTGGGCACTGATTTGGATGTGTGTGTGAGTGTGTGTCTGTGTGTGTATGAGAGCAAGAGAGAGATAGAGAAAGAACTAAAGAGTTTTCTATTAAAAAAAAAGTCAAGGGGAAATATACACTATTCAGTTCTCATCAATTCCTTAGTACATAAGGTTAGCAACTGCAAGCTACTTCTGTGGGAAATTCAGGATTCTTTCTAGTGTCTCTAAGTATTTGTAAAAGGAAGTCCCTGGACCACACCAGACTTCAACTTATCTTTTCAGCTGAATCCTCAAATCTGCCATGTCACATCTATATGAGGCATATCCTTCTGCCTGTTGACATCCACTTCTGGCCTGGATAAACACAATTCCAGGCTATGAATGGGTTGGCTTTCCTGAAGGTTATGGAAGTTGATGGGCTATACTCACACCATGAAAGCCAACAATCTTCAGGGACACAGTAGACAAAGTGCACCCTTTATCATGGCCCCAGAAAGGAGTTCTCACTGCCAGAGCCCTGGTTCCAGTTGGACCTGACTCTGTTTTCCTTTCTTAGATGTCTTCCTCTTTTCCTTCCCACCAGGGATGCTCCAGCAAACCCAACTTACTTCTCACTGAATACAAAAAAAAATCTATCTTTGCATTTTCACCCCACCCACTGTGGATGTTAGCACAGGCACGGGAAAGGAAGTGGCAGAGAGTCACTCAGGGCAGACACACGAACCCCAGTCTAGGCTCAGCACGACCCACCTGGACATCACTAGTGGTTCAGTTGTATCCCAGACACTAATGAGGACTTCTTCAAGAAAGACCGAAAGGGGGGCTGGAACAATAGCACAGGGGGTAGGGTGTTTGCCTTGCATGCAGCCAACCCGGGTTCGATTCCTAGCATCCCATATGGTCCCCTGAGCACCGCCAGGGGTAATTCCTGAGTGCAGAGCCAGGAGGAACCACTGTGCATTGCCGGGTGTGACCCAAAAAGAAAAAAAAAAAGAAAGAAAGACCGAAAGGTGGGTATGAGGCATGGGGTCCAATAAGAGATCCTGCCTCCCTCTGAGTCAGCATTTCGATGTTCAATCCAACCCCAGTGATTTTGGTTCAATTGATGTGGAACAGAACTACAGCCCGTATCATAGATGCCCAGGTATGTCTAATATGAAGTCAGTTGGAGAATAATTCGACTGAATAGTGTTTATTTTATTGGGAGGGGGTTAGGGGTCATATATTTTGCTCAGGGAACTCTCTTGGGGGTACTTAAGGAGCCACACGTGATGCCAGGAATTGAACTGGAGTTCACTGCAGGCAAGGCAAGCATCTTACCTCCTTTTCTCTCTCTGCAGTCCTCTCAACTTAATAGTGCTTAGAGTTCTTGAACCTCCCCACCTAGGAAACTAAGATGAAAATGTTGAAGGAATGGGCCCCAAGGACTCCAAAACCAAGACCAGAGCCCAGTATCCTACACATATCCACATTCTATCTCTGCAGCCCTGCACACCTCTAAGGGACAGTTCTGTGCTGCTCAGTATGGCCTGAGAACTTCTGTCTTCTCCTTTGCTGAGTTCTTAGGCACTATTACTAATAATCGCTAATAATTGCTCTGCTGTTGCTGCTTCTCAATAACCCTTATGCCCTGAAGAGCCAAAATTGAGCTCACAACTCGCTGGGAAACATCTTAATAAAGACCTACCTTTTTCCAACTAACGGGCATCAATCATTTATTTCCTCTGCTTAAACCAGCTGAGACGAAACCCAGAAACCCAGAGCGGAGCTTGTTCTTTCATACAATTCCTGAGACGGGTGAGCAAATGCAGGTGATGTGACTTCCGCCCTCGGCTGAGGGAAGAGGTGGAGAGCACCCTGGGCTCTTTGGCCTGAGGACTGAGCACAGGTCCAGCATGCAGACAGCTGACGCGTCTGGTTCAGACATCAGAGCCCAAACTGGGGTTTGGATTGCTTCATTCAATCCACACACAAGGAAAGGAAAACACCAACATGATTTTCTTTGACACTTTCCCCCAAGTTCCTTTTCCATTATTATTGTTAGAAATTCCAGAAAGAAAAACACTGAATTAAGAATTACCTCTCATTCCTCTCTCTGGAAAAAAAAAAACAGGGCATGTGGGGTTTAGGTTTATGATTCAAGTTCTGTGTAAAGACCGGGTTCACTGGTAACTCAGGAAAAGCCACAGAAACTCCAGGCCTTGCTTTTCTAGCTATAAAATGGAGTCACACACTGGGTTTTTAAGACCGAGCTCCTTACTCAAGCCTGGCTTGAATGTTCCTGCTTTGGTTCTGCTATGTTGACTCTCAGGAGAAGCTGGAGTGAGCTGAAATGTCAGTCCTGGAAGGAAGCAGATAGCATCGGGAGAAAAGGTGGCTGAGCTGGACCATGTGTTTGGGGTCTTCCCCTTCTCAGACCTGGAAGGAGAGGGGAGGAAGTGACTCTGGAAGCTGGTGAGACCCATAAAGGAGCAGTGGGCTTCTGTAGAGGGATGCAGTCACCACCAACCCACAGTGGCAAGGAGGGACTGGGGAGTAGCTCCACCTCCCTCCCCTCACCCAGCCAGTCCCTGCTGTGCCTCCCTCTGATTGAACCTACAGAAGAGGTAAAGGAAACCAACTGACCTATCGCTGAGGGCCCAGCCTCCCTTCTGGTACAGAGCAGGGTCGAGAGGGGAGAGAGCGCAGCTCCAGGAACAGAATATCCAGCAGAGCCATGAACCACCCCCTCGCCCAACTCTCCCAAAGAAACTATCCCCAAATACACATCTTCGATGCACACATCTCTTTCAACTTTGTGTCATGAGGCATGATGCATGACTCTTAGACCTTGTAGACAAAAGGACACAATCCATCATAAACAATTACACATATTCCACTGACTACTACTATTACCATTTTTACTACTCTTCAAAAGGAAATGAGAAAACCCTTGTCATTGGATATCAGGAACTGAGCACATAAAACAGTCAATCAGTGATAAGATACAGGGGCTGTCATTGGCTGCCTCCTTCACCCAGGGCTGTACTGCATTTGCGGCCTCATCTGGAACACTAAGTGGCCTCGAGGCTGCAAATCCCAGTGGTGTCTGCCCTAGCCGCTCTGCCTGCTCAACGCTGCTTCTCCTCTCCTCGGCTCCAGCCTGGTGGAATGTCAGCTGAGCGGCAGGGAGCCCGTGCACCAAGGGGCTGGGTGAGTGCTTTGGAAACCCATCCCTCTCCTGGAATTTAATAAAAACCACCCACCAGACGCAGGGTGGTGGTGCTGGCTCTTTAAATGATGCTTTTCTTTAAGGAAATTAAAATCTATCTGTGCCAGTAAAGAAAAAAAAAAGAGAGAGAGAGAAAGAATCAAGTTATTCAAAGATGGAAGAAAAAATGGTTTTAATTTCTAACTTTGCTAATTTCATTCCCCTGCTCAAGACTCTTTGATGGTTATCATTGCTGAGGGGAAACATTTCAAATGCTTTTGCTTGAGCCCTGCCCTCAGTTTTTTTTTCTACTAAAACTTGCATAATTGTCCTTCAAGTGTCCTTCTCCCATCAAAGTGATAAACATTTTTCTGGGCAATTCCAGGTATGCTCTCATGCATAGTTTTTCCATGCTTTAGACCAAGACAATCTGGCCATTAGGAAACTTTCTGGCAGTACCTGAAGACATTTTTAGTTTTCCGAGCAGCTACTATAGGGGAATGCTATTGGTACTGACAGGGGAGAGTTTGGGGACATTATAAACATTCTACAATGTCTCCCCCTACCAAGCAAGATGCAGGCGTGGCACCCCAATATCGGAGTACTTAGGTTGAGCAACATCATTGAGACTATGACCGCATTGAACCACATTCCCAGACTATTCCCACATTCAAATCCCAACCCAGCCACTGCATTAGACTTTCTCTGTCCAAAAAACAAGTTGCATACCACATGATATGCATGAGCCCTGGAAATGTCCAAACTCGGGCCTCGTATCAAATAGCCATCAGATTTCAAAGACATGTTTCTCATATAAATTTTATTTATAATTTTTATATTGATTCCATGATAAAATGATAAAAATTTGGGATACTCTGGGTAAAATAAAATGTTAATAAATTCATATTACCTCTTTGTTTTTACTTAGTGTGGCTACTGGGAAATGTTAACTATGGGATGATATGGTATTTTCTGTTAGCACTGGTCTCTTTTTTCCCAACTTTATTTAAACATAAACACTGTGGTTTACAAATTATTCATGATGCATTTGCTACAGGATTTCAATATTCCAACCTCATTCCCACCACCACTGTGACCTTCTCTCTATCACTGTCCTCATTTTCCAACCACCCCTTAAGCCTGCCCTCATAGCAGATCCAGAAAAACTGCTTTATACTGTTGTTACCACTACTGGAATTATCAAAATATACTTCAATAAAATAAAATTTGTGAAAATTGTTGTGTCTCACCATGGGATTGTTGTATCTCACATTAAATACTTATCTGAGGTTTTAGCAACCTATTCTTGCTAGTTGAGTCTTCAGTGTTTTAGTTAATCAAGCTTAATTGGCGTCTATGTTATATTCCCATCTAATCTGGATGTTAGTATTGTAGAGTTTAGAGATGTTCAGAAAAATCCAGAATATTTAACTGGGTGTTGAGCTTACACGGCGAGAGCAGTGGAATCTAGGTGTGGCTGCTGGAGCTTCCAGAGGTATGGGGATGATGGGCAGGGGGCGGGGTGTGAGAAGGCCGCCCACCCAGACTGCAGGAAGTCCCAGAGTTTTCAGCAAAAAAAAAAAACCCCAGTGTACCTGAAATTTTCGGCATTTTTGCATCTCTGTGCAGCTCAGTTGTGAGGTAGTAAAGTCTTGCCATAGGCATGGCAGCAAGTATTGCTTTGTGAGTGCAACTGACTGGGTTTGGGTAGGATAGGGACTTGGACCACCTCATCCCTGAGGTCACCTTAGGGGTCTCAACCCTGGACCAGTTCTATTAATACTGGTATTGACCCGGGTGGGCGAGCTTTTTCTGCATAGGCCCAAACAATCAAGATTTCAGGCTGGCTGAATGTGGCTTGTCACATATTTTTTCTTTCTCCTGCTTTTGAGCTCCTGTTCCTACTCTTCTTCCTCCTACAATGCCTTTACCTTAAATCTTAAAAAATATCAAAAACCATTCTTAGCTCCAGGGCCATATGAAAAGCAAGCCTTGGCTCAAGATTTTACCTGTGGACCGTAGCAGGCTGCCCCAGGGCAAAGAACAAACCACAGTAGCAATCCTTCCCTTTTATCCTTTCACAGGAAGCTCAGAATATTCTCTACTCTGTGGATTCTCCTGCCTGCCTCTCACATCGTCCCAAACCCACTGACTCCACCATCTTTTCTGATCCTCCAGAAACAGTGGTGAGATGCCTCACTCCAAGCATGGCACAGTGCAGGAGGCATGACTAGAGAAGAGAGATGCTGGAGCTAAAGCTTTTGATTCCAGTGACTTTCATGACCTTTTATTTTCTTTAGCTCTCAATGGGACCCAGGCTAGAACCTAACTCAGAAAGTGAGTGTGAAGTTGACAGGAATCACAGACAAAAGATGCACTTAGTGCTTTGCTATGGAAACAGCTGTGTTTCTTATTCTTATTATTGTTTTTTATGAGTAGGTACGACAGCTATGAAAACTGAAGTGCTTATTCTGCTATGTGTAGATGAGATAAATATGAAAACAATTCTCGTTTTCCTTGAAACAATTACTTATTTTGAGACGAAAGTACTTATGAATTGAATTATAAAGTCTATAGAATTCTAGTCTCCAGCTTCTCAAAACCTGATTGTTTTTCCAGGGAGTTACACACATGCATGAATGTGTATTTGTTGGCAGCTCAGAATTAGCAGAGTATTTTTTTAAGTTCTAAATTCCTCTCAAATGAGAACGAAGTGTTCTCCTGACCCTTCCTACACTCTATATTACTGTCGACATCTGCAACTAATTGATGATCTATAAGTCAAAACTGTGACCAATGCAAAAAACCTTTTGCAAAGCCTGCCTGGGCTTGGCTGACCCTACTTAATGTATTTCAGATTAAAACTAAAACAAGCCACCTTTTAACTGTTCAGCTGAGTACTAAACAGTAGCAGTGAGTATTTATCAAACATCAAATAATAACATGATCAGATAACATGCTTACCAGTGAAAATCTAATTTAGAGTATTTTTAAAATTTCATTTGAATTTTTTAAACCCAGACATATTTGAAAGGTACAGAAGAATATATTGTCAGCATGCAATTTGATTGATTAAAGTAACCCTTTAAGTCAACAAAATCAAATTATGACCATGTGCATATCTTTGTAGCAAATGAATGACACTTAAAGAAACCACAGGAAGAGGCAACATAGTATTTGGACAAAGAATTTGGGCTTTGGAAAAAATAGACCTTTGTGCTGGCTTTGTTAGTCACTAGCTGGGTGATTTAGGTAAATTATTCAACTTCCCTAAGGCCCTGTCCTCATCCATGAAATGGAAACAATAGAAACTTCCTCTAGAGTAATCCTTGTGAAGAGTAGTTCATCGATTTACTCAGGCAGGCACCAGTAACATCTCCATTGTGAGACTTGTTAGTGTTTTTGGCATATTGAATATAATACAGAGAGCTTGCCAGGCTTTGCCATGCGGGCGGGATACTCTCAGTAGCTTGCCAGGCTCTCCTGGCAAGGAGGGACAGAGGAATCAAATCTAGGTCGGTCGCGTCCAAGGCAAGCGCCTTACCCACTGTGCTAAATATTATAAACTCCTATATTTTCAACTAAGTATAGAGAAAGATATTGGCAATATTTTTAATAAGTAGTAATTTTAGGGAGCACCCAAGCAATTCTTGAACAAACAGACTAGATAGCTCAATACTAGGATCCAAGGATACCAGGGTCACACCCATGGTAATATTCCTCACGGCTATACTTTAACCAGTTCTACTGATTATAAATATTGTAATTCTTTGCTATTACAACACTCTAATTACTTAACACTTAAAGATAAGCCACTATTCAAACACTTAAAAATACTCTGTTTAGTATTTCTACTGATTTACTCATTTGGTGGGAGGGGTCAGTTTAAGTGTAATGTGAAGAGTAATGGGAGACATTTCAAAGGAAGTGTTTGGTGCACTGGAAACTGCCTGACCTGGCCTTTCTTGCCTTTCTCTTTCTTTTTCCCTTTCCCTTTCTTTTTTTGTTGGGGAGGCGTGGTGGGGGGAAGCAGGAGCACACCCATCTGTGTTCATGGATTACTTCTTGCTCTGTACTCAAGGATAACTCCTAGAGGTGCTCAGAGGATCATATGTGGTGTGGGATTGAACCTGGGTTGACTATGTGCAAGAAAAGTGCCTTAACACCTGTACTATCTGTCCCTGAAAACTGTGTTTCAAGCAACAGAAATTAAAACAACAAAAACAAACAAACAAAAAATACAGAGTATACAGGCTAGACATGTGGCAACATCTTTCTAAAACTATAAAAAAAAGGCAATGAACTGGGTGGTCTTATCCAGTGCCCTTTAAAAAAAATGTTTAAATACTCAATTCTATGCACTTTGGCACTAACTCCACAGACTTGCCCACTTGAGAAGCAACTTGTGGCAAATCAACCACCACATTCCAACCTAGGTTCATACACTTGGATTTCTTGGCCCAGCATCTTAACTCTGGAGCCAGGCCTCTTCAGCTGCCAGTCATAGCTTCCTGTTACCAAATTTTAGTTCCATTTCTTTCTGGAAATGATGGCTTATCTCTTAGAGACTGCCCCTCAGGCACAGTTCACATTTCTAGTTCTATCACCCTAACACTCTTTTCAAACTTGGTAAAAATCTACCCAACTGTTTCCTCAAGATATGGGAAATTCAAAGAAACAAAGAATTTATTTCTAAAATAAAAATCTTTCTCATTCATGATCTCCAAACTCACAGAAGCTCAATAACCTTGAGAGTCAGATGTCATAATTTTTGTCAGTGACATTGCCTTAGTGTTAGGAACTCAGGGCATCTGTAGAAGCATTGACATTTTCCCCCACCTTCACCCCTCCCACTTAGCATTGAACATCTGGACTAGAGAGCACAGTGGCCTGTCTACCAGACATCTCCATGGAAGCAGAAGGTCCAGAGCTCAGGGTGGGGCACAGAGGCCATATCACTTCAATGGGATAATCTCCTAGGGCTTGGAGAATGGGGGTATATTCATCTTCCTCTCTCTGTGGGCTCTGAGTCTATGGATAGTACAGGAGAATGTGCTGGGTATAGGCCTACGCTAATGTTCAGAGGCCTTTCTGGAACATGGAGCCATCTCTGACTAAAGATTTGGACACCAATAAGCCCAGAACATAAGTCTCAGAGGCCTTACTTGGAAGGGAAGTTGTTCTCCCATGCCTGATATCACTTATAAATGGGGTGGGATATGTTCATGGGGCTATAAAGGGTAAGAGGTGAATAGTACCTCCCCCCATACACTTCCTAGTTACTCAGAGGATGGCCCTGGGGAGGTAAGGATGCGGGTGTATATGCTCACTGAGTGTATATGTGTGCATTTTCTTTCAGTCATCCCAAAGCAACCTCTTGAAGAAGGTATTTTCCTCTCCCATTTAACAATTGAGAAAGTTGAGGTTCAGGGAGATTAAATCACTCACCGAAGATCAAAAGTTGATCCTAAGTGATGAGTTCAACCTAAATTGAGCAACAAGTTCCTACTCAGGCTATTCCAGGAGAGGATACACCAACGTGTTCCCTTCCCACCACCTGCATCAGGCTGTTGAGGGTCTTTGCTTCCTTGCTGAGCACACACAGATACACAGAGACATGCACATCCCGCCTCTTCTGCCAAAGCAATGTGTCTGTTTCGTCTGCTCTGCCTTTCTAAACTCAGAGAACTGGAGTTCTCTGCTAGGCTGGAATTCATTCTGAGGCGAGAGCTGGCCAGGCCACAGAAACTCAGGCCCGTCCATCACTCATGTCTCAGGTTTGCTCCTCAGAGAGCTGGAGCTGACCACAACTGCCTTGGCATGGTTCCACCGTGAAGGAGTCACAAAACTGGCATTTAAGTCCGGAGCGGAAAAAACACCCCAAGCTTGTTCGTTTTTCTGACAGGTGCTGGAGCCCGTGAAAGGTCAGATTCCAACTCTCAGTCACATCCTGGCTTAGCCAGCTTCAGGCACACAAAGACCTGTCTGTCTCGCCTGAGCACGGGGAGTGGGGATCCAGGCCAAGGGCTTAAAAATGGCCGCCTGATGGCCTGTGCCTGCTGATCCGTTCCTTCACGGGCATTGGCCTCAATGAAGCATTAGGAAGCCCAGCTGCCAGGGATGTGTGAAACAGGCAGAATGAAGAAGAATGCAGGCTTTTTCATGTTTGTAATTGCAGAAGATATGAACCCCCCAGCAGCCCGTGAATTTAGGCCCCACCATCCAGCCTGCTGTGGCTCATTTGTAAAAGCCCTGGGATATTTTCTGTTTCAAGTTCAAAGCCCTTGCTGGGCTGGAAAATTGAGTGAGAGCTGTCCCTCCAGGTCCCAGCGAGGATGCTGGAGTAGGAAGGCATTTGTTCTCTTCCTTGCTGTTGTAGCAGGGCGAATTCACAATTGCCATGTTTTTACAGCCGAGTGGGTGTGCTTCAGTGCATGTAGCTACACGCTTTCTACTAGGAACATTGTTTTTTGTAGCTTTTATGAAAACATCTCCCAACTGAAATGATTTCCAGGATCTGTAGCACTGTGTTTTAAATTCCCCTTCTGTAGCCGTAAGCCGAGATTCCTTAATACCTATCACCTCAAAACACTTGTAAACAGGGGTCAGAAAGATAGTACAGAAGGTAGAGAACTTGCCTTGCACTTAGCTGTCTTGAATTTGATCCCTGGAACCTCAGATGGTTCATGGAGCCCCACTAGAATTGATCCCTCAGCACAGAGCTAGTAGTAAGCCCTGAACATAGTTGAGTGTGATTCCCCCACTTCAAAAATGATCAAGATAACTCTCCAGCCCTGTATAATCAAGAGTTAGATATCTTTCCTTTTCCCAGCCTGATAGCAAACTGTGATGGTGATGCTGACAGGAATCCAAAACTCAGGTGACTTCTCCATGTCAGCCCAGGAGGAGCTTACTACTGAAAGACTTCATAGGAAACCTGTTTTACAGCAACTCAAAGAATCAATGAAATTCACTGTATATATATAGATATATCTTTGTAATAATAATAATAATAATAAACCTATTGAAATCCTCACCCCATCCACCTACCAGTACCACTTTACAAGAAACTGGCTCAGTAAAAGAAAACATAGATGGGAAAATAAGCCCTGGCTTTGCCGTAGGCGAGTCATCGAGTTAGTCTGGCCAAAATGTTTTTACAAAGAGGAGCACCAGTTTTCTCAGGGACCAATAAAGCAAGAGACTGGCTGAAAGACTTTTCCTTAGTCTACTGTTCCCCTCCATGCTCTTTAAAGCACCTTGTTCCTCCCTCATCCTGTGTCTATCAACTTTGCCACTGGCTTGATTCAAGGGCTAAGTTGCTAAGTTGTCTACATGTCCAGGCAGGGAATCCATGGGTCCTACTCATGACCACTCTATTGGTCTGCATCCCACTTACAACCGTAATCAACCGCTGTGTGCACACATTGGACTGAGCTCAAGTGACTGCCTCAGTACTCTTTGCCATGGCTATGCTTTAATCAATTTTATTGGAAAGGAGCCTGAAGTTCAGAGGGGTCCCCGATGGGATGGAGCCAGCACATAGCCTTAGCCTCCGTGCTTCTGTACCTCTCTTCCTTGCTTAAACTATTAAGAAAAAATCATCCCAGAAATCTGAAGAGTATATAGAAACACTTTAGTCAAAATAGCTGTCCTGGGTCAGAGAGACAGCAGGTACAGCAGGTAATGATCTCCTGAGCTCCACGAGGAATGACTCTTGAGGACAAGCAGGTGTGGCCCTCCCAATACAAAAAAACAGCTGTCATTTATTGGGCTCTTTGTATGTGCTGGACATTGGTAGAAGCTCTTTGTAAGCTCACTCCAGCCCGGTAGGCTTTTGGGTCCTCATTTTGTATGTCAATGACTTGAAATATGAGAGATAAAACAAATCTGTAAGCTTGATCCTACAGTAAGAAGGTCTTGGCAATGCAGCTAGATTGCATGCAATGTAAGTTTGGCAGTGTTTAAATGACTTCCTGCTCTACTGCTGTTATTTATTATTATCAAAAATAACAACTAAGGCATGTATTGTCCGTGGAACACCATAAGATTTTGGATTCCTTTCCTGGTAGGTTTGTGCTCCTACGTTAGGGATGTCAGTTCTCAAAAAATGTGATTTCCCAGACTGCCTGGGCTGTGCCCATGTGTGTCTGTGTCTGTGTCTCTCTGTGTGTGTCTGTTACACTGCAGGGAGCTTTTCCTCATTTAAACAGCCAATTAAAACCCACTTTGGCACTTAACGCATGTCACTGCTTTCTCGCACTCAGCTGCCTTCCCAGCAGGCCTTTAATTTGATAAAGAGCTTCTAATAACGACTAACAGAGGCCGGGTAAGTTCATTAAACCTTGTCCTTTATTTTGCTTTCAAGGTGTGCTCTCCTTGTAAAAGGCCCAAGGTTTGTGCTTGCAAATGACTTTAGACAATGTTCCATGCTTCAATGAGAAAAGTATGTCTGTCATGTCCTGGCAAGTTACACTTAAAGTCTCAATTTCAGCATCATGTCAGGCTTCAACAGAGGCCAGAAGCAGATGGAAAAAACCCCTGCACCCAATTGTATGGGAGCCAGCATTAGCAATGGAAGATGAGTTTCCTCTGAGAGCATAATGCTGAAAGACGACCTGGCTGTCATATCGAACTCCATTTATCCCATTTCTTTAAAGTAATCTGAGAGTCCAGATGGGTTGTATAAACAGAAGAGGAGGTTCCTGGGAGTTCACCAACTTAATGAAGCCCGTATGTTTGACTCATGTAATAAGTATTTAATCATGCTGATGAAATTCATTTAAACCTTAGCCACACACGCTGTAGCCGAAGTCCTGATAATGCCCTACATCACTTGTGCTAACAGTACTGGAGCAAGATAGGTGAAACAGAAAGCTGGTGACATTTCACATGGTAAATGGGCTTTGGAAGGAAGTGCAGAGGAAAAGATAATGAGCCATGAGAAGCTGACTTGTAGGCCCATTGCCTCTGAGTCCTTGAAGTTCTGCTCTGCGTTCATCCATAGTGAGGTGCTAAAGGCAGGGTAATAACTCATCTATGTCCTCTCCTTATTTTCTCAGTGATCAATGCAGGGAAAACACCTCAGTTGGAAGGCTTTCTGCTGTAACTCTCTCTCTCTCTCTCTCTCTCTCTCTGAGAGACCCAACTCAACCAATGTAACAAATGGAAATAGTCTCAATGCTCATAAGGAAAAATCCTAATAGAGCTATAGGCAGCTTGATGACATCACCAAGGACTGAAAATCTTCGGTCACTGTTCCATTCTCAATGTCATGTTCAGTTGACCACAGGCCAGCATCTTCATGACCATTCAATCATTTCCAGTACCATTGGAAGATGAATTATTGCCATCCAGTCATGTCCAGAGAGAGAAGGAAAGTCATTCACTCCATTATGCATAAAACAAGGGTTTCTTAAGGCACCTACTGCCAACTTGAGAGTAGATTATGCTCATAAGTCAATCCCTGGGAGAGGTAGAGGAACGTGTGAACGAATGAGATGCTGATCAGTCTCTAAGTTTTAGTGGTTGTAGAGCAGTTTTAACCTAAGCCAAAACAGCCGCTTTTGTGAGCTGATAGTGTATATTTCTTCACAACCTTCCATTCAGTATCACCTCTTGGTATCTTGAAATTAGCCATGGTTGGGCTTATTTACACCAGAAGTTGTTCTTTTCCAAATTTTATTCAAATTTTATTCAAGCACCATGATTTATAAAATTATTCATAGCTGAGTTTAAGAAACACAATGTTCCAGCACCTATCCCACCACGAGTGTCAATTTTCCTTCACCAATGTTCCCAGGTTCCCTCCCATTCCCTGCTCCTCTCCAACCCACCCTCTTGATAGGCACCTTTTAAATTTCAGTTGTTAAAGTTTGGGTCTCACCGTCCTTCACTGCTGGTGGAAATGCTGACTGGTTCAGCCCTTTTGGAAAACAGTATGGACGATTCTCAAAAAATTAGAAATTGAGCTCCCATTTGACCCAGCAATACCATTCCTGGAAATATATCCTGTAGTGGCAAAAAAGTACAGTCGAAATGACATCTGCACTTCTATGTTCATTGCTGCACTGTTCACAATAGCCAAAATCTGGAAAAAACCCGAGTGCCCGAGAACAGATGACTGGTTAAAGAAACTTGGTACATCTACACAATGGAGTACTGTGTAGCTGTTAGAAAAGATGAAGTCATGAAATTTACATACAAGTGGTACTACATGGAAAGTATCATGCTAAGTGAAATGAGCCAGAAAGAGAGGGACAGACATAGAAAGACTGCATTCATCTTGGGAATATAAAGTAACAAAATAGGAGACTAACACCCAAGAATAGCCTAGATAAGTACCAGGAGGTTCACTCCAGGGCTTGGAGGCCAGCCACACATGCTAGGGAAAAAGGCAGCTCAGATAGAGAAGGGAGCACCAAGTAAAGGGTGTTGGGAGGATCCTCCCAGGATGAGAGATGCATACTGAAAGTAGACTAAAGAGCGAACATGATTGCCACTGAATGCCTCTTTTGCAAACCACAGCACCCAAAAGGTGAGAGAGAACAAAAGGGAATACCCTGCTACAAAGGTGGGGTGGGATGGGGGGAATGGGGTGGGTAGGAGGGATACTGGGATCATTGGTGGTGGAGAATGGGCACTGGTGGAGGGATGGATACTTGATCATTGTATAACTGAAACCCAAGCACAAATTTGTAAGTCTACAACTGTACCTTATGGTGTTTCACTAATAAAAATTTTTAAAAAGTTTGGGTCTCATACTTTTGATTTTGTTGACTCTGTTACACCACAGTTTTGTTGTTGTTGTTGTTGTTGTTGTTGTTTTTGTTTCCCCTAAGGAGCGTGATGATTTAGCAGCACATCACTATATCAGGCTTGCCTTCAGTAAGTCTAGATGCCAGAATAAAAGCTGGGGTCCTAATAGCCACAAAGTAAAATGAAGATTGGACTCAGAATGGGCAGTAGATGCAATCTGTTTAGAAATGGCTTTACTATCTATTCATGTTCTCTGGAGAACACACCGCCTAGAAAATGAGTAAGATCCTGACAATTTATAGAACCTGCTCCAGTAGAAAGCAGTTGTTCTGTTGGTTGGCCTCTTTTGGGTCGAAATTGAAAAATGTTTTAAAGAAAACTTGGTTTCCTTTTGGCTAACAAGGTTCTCCACACTTAGTATGTTTCACAATGCCTTGGAGAATCTTAACACTTTAGATTCCCAGGCAATTTCTCCAGTAACTGATTCAGTGAATCTGCAGTGGGGACCAGGAAGGAGTACTTTTAACAGATCTCGACCGCCTGCAGTTTCTGAGGCAAGTTGTCCAATAAGCATTTCCATGAAGGAAAAGAAAACCATTGTCAGGGTGATCTAGTTCAGAAATTGGCAGCTTATGAACTATGAAGAATTTTTTAGTGGTTAAAAAAGAGGAAGAATACTGTTTTGGTGATATTAAACTGATATGAAGTTCTAATTTTACTGTCCAAAATGAATCTTTGGGGTTTTAAAATATTTTGCGGTTGAAGGGAATATACTGGGCTACACCTGATGGTGCTCTAGGACAACTCCCTGCTCTGTGCTCAGAGGTCATGCCCAGTAGTACTTAAGACAATATGTGTTGCTGACAGAGTCTAAATTACAGAGTCCAAATTACTTAGGAAAAAGTTTTTCAACCTCTGGTCTGACATGTTTCATTTAATTTAAGAATCAATGGAATGAGAAAGACTCTTTATCAGTTCCAAAACAGATGTTTTCCAACTTGTTAAATACAAGCCAAAGGCCATGTTAGAGCCTTGCAGCCTAGAAGCCTGACTGCTATTCCCTTTCCTTTCAGTCAAGGGTAGATAACAATGGTGAGGGGGCTTTCTCCTTTCACTGTGCCAGAGTTGTATATCGTGCATAGAGAAGGTAGCAATGTCTTTCTAAGATGTTTTATCTCCTGAAAAATCAGTAACTGTAACACAATTATGCATTGGATCTCCAGATACACTGTTGAGTTGCCATTACCCACGGCAAAGATCAATAGGGAGTGGAGATAAACACATATGATGTATGTCTCTGATCTTATAGAGCTTACCTGTTAGTTGGAGAATACAGATTCTCCAAGGAGGGCAAAAATAGCAGTGGTTCAATTTCAAGCTGTGGAGCTTTTCATGAGTCATTATAGATGTGTGTTCAACATTAACCATCCCAGTTTATGGTTCTTTACAGTCAGTGCTCTCCATCAAGGAGCGCTTCTAGGATTGAAGGTCTTGTCTAGGTATTCTGGAAGTTGCACTCAAGGTCTTTTTGTTAGCAGAATGTCCCTAATGAGTAGGACACAGAGTATAGATTCCAAGAAGGAACTCAGAGGAGAAAGGTGCCACAGCTTGAAGAAGAAGGCATTAAGAATATAATATTTGAGAAATGACTTAAAAGAGTGGAATATAACAGCATTAAACAAGAGAAACAGAAGAAAGTACAGGAAGGGTGGAAAGAATGGTGTATGATGGAAAGCATCATATTAAGCGAAATGAGTCAGAAAGAGCGGGATAGACACAGAAAGATTGCATTCATCTGGGGAACATAAAGCAACAAAAAGGAAGATTAACACCCAGGAATGGCTGAGATCAGTACCAGGAATTTTGTTCCATGACTTGAAGGCCAGCCACACGTGCTAGGTGAAAAGGAAGCTCAGATAGAGAAGAGAGCACCAAATAAAGGTTGTTGTGAGGACCCTCCCAAGGTGGGAGACGCATGCTAAAAGTAGTCTATAGACCAAACATGATTGCCACTCAATGCCTCTCTTGCAAAACACAGTACCCAAAAGAAGAGAGAGAGAACAAGGGGAAATACCCTGCCACAGAGGCAGAGTGGGACGGGGGGGGATGGGGTTGGGGGGGATGCTGGGACCCATGGTGGTGGAGGATGGGCACTGGTGGAGGGGTGGGTACTTGATCATTGTATAACTAAAACCCAAGAACAGAAATTTATAAGTCTATAACTGTACCTCATGGTGTTTCACTAATAAAAAAATAAAATTTAAAAAAAAACCCAAACAAACAAAAAAAAGAATGGTGTATGTGTCAGTGTTGTTGAACTAGGTGGTTAGCTTGAGGAGGTATGTCACATATTTGTAGAAGGTCCTGAATGTCAATCAGAAATTGACATTTAATTCCATAGGGAAGGGGAAGACATTTTTTTTTTGGCTTTTTGGGTTACATCCAGCGATGCACAGGGGTTACTCCTGGCTCATGCACTCAGGAATTACTCCTGGTGGTGCTTGGGGACCATATGGGATGCTGGGAATAGAACCGGAGTTGGCTGCATGCAAGGCAAACACCCTACCTGCTGTGCTATCACTCCAGCCCTGGACTGGTTTGGGGAGGAAGATCTTTTTGTTGTAAAATTCACACTAAGTATATATACTGAAAGGGGCACTAATCACAAGTGAGTTTTCATAATGTGAGTTCACCCAAGTAACCAATGGTCATATTCCCTGCAACACCCAATCTGTGGGTAGTCTCCTTATTCTGTATGTAATTACATACAATAATGGTTGTTCTGATTTATGCTCATATCAATGTTATGATTTATAAGTCATATTTTTGTGCATGGCCTCCAAAGTAATGTGGTTATTAATATTGTTTTCATTTTATAAGGCCTAATGCAGTAAGATCACATGAGTAATAAGAAGAATTTAATCTATACTTTTTGTCTTCTCATACCATTAATGATGATATATAAATATATACAAAACATATTGATTTTTTTTTTAAAAAATCAAGCTGCAGGGGCTGGAGTGATAGCACAGCGGGTAGGGCGTTTGCCTTGCACATGGTCAACCCGGGTTCTATTCCCAGCATCCCATATGGTCCCCTGAGCACCACCAGGAATAATTCCTGAGTGCAGAACCAGGAATAACCCCTGAGCATTGCCGGGTGTGACCCAAAAAGAAAAAAAAATCAAGCTGCACAAAAAACACATAGCATATATTTATATTTTTTATGGAGAATATGATGAACCAATAGAATATACTAGAGTCAGACCATCTGCCTCCAGTCCAGGCTCCAACACTTACTGGCAATATGACTGCTGTAGAAGGAATGTGTGTGTCCCCTCAAATCTGAAATACTAATCCTCTAATCCCAGTATGATGGTACTTGGAGGTGAGGCCTTTCGGACACGTTAAGGTTAGATTAAATCATCAGGGTGGAGAATTTATGATGGGATTAATATGCTTTATGAAAAGAGAAAGAGACATGGGCCCTGCCACAGCTCCCCACCTCACCGTAATTTCACCCTCTACTTATTCTTCTTTCTCTGTGCCACATATAAAAGGAAGCTGACCTACTACCTGCCAAACAGGAAGTAGCTTTTAAACAATGGATCTATAGGCATCTTGAGCATGGACTCTAGCCTCCAGAAGTACAAAAAATGTCTGTTGCTTAAGCCAACAAAACTTTTTTCCATAGCAGCTTGAGTAGGCTAAGGCAGTCACCTTGGATATGCCATGTAAATTCAGAAGTCTCATTTTCCATCTGAAAAATGAGTATAATAGTACATACATGTTGTAGTTACTCTGAAAAATAATGAGAAAACTGCGTGTGGTAGGCAGGGTAATGGGACCTGAAAGATGTCCGCGTTCTTAGGATCCTGTTGTTGAGGCTTCATGCCAGTCAGGTAAGTCAGGAAAGAGCTGAGTGGTATGTTCCAAGCCCCAGGAACAGAGGAAATCACTGGTTGTAGCTGCCTACTGTCTTGGAACCCTCTTGGCATGCATGCGCACACACACACACACACACACACACACACACACACACACACACATACACAGTGATATTTCTGCTTCATCCCAACTCATACTCTAGCCAATTGCTTCCTCTGAATAGTCTGAATTTAGCTGTTGTGTTCAGAATTTTGACTGATTTATTTAGTTTCTTAAATACTTAAATTTCTGATAACCATCATGGAAGAAGGGAGTCAAATTTATGTATGAAGCTCATGAATGTCAAAGTCCAGTGTTCAGTTCCTGGCTCTACCAATTACTGGATGTATGATCTTGAATAATGATCCAACCTTTCTAAAGTTCAGTCTCTTCATCTGCAAAAAAGCAGAAGAATTCCTGCCAGGCTGTTGAGTGGATCCAAAGTACTTAATGCAGAGCTGACAAACAGGAAGTGCTCCAAACTAGTTTCCCCCATTTACCTGCAAAATGCCAGCACTGCCAAGGACTCCTAAAACAAGCACTATGGGCCTCCCCCATACACTCTGAGACCCCATGGCATGCCTGTGCCAACAGTGTACACACTCTGCTGATGGAAGAGGCCATAGACGTCACCAGAGAACAAAGGGAGGCAGCCAATCCCTGAAACCGGACGCATTCTGCTGCTGCCTGATTCCATGCTTGGAACCCAAAGTTCCATCCAGTGCTCCTGGGCAGGACACAAAGAGCTTGCTGAGGAGTGAGCAGGAATGTTCTGGCCTGTTTGCTCTTCCAATCACCCCTAGCACATGGCAGAGGGCAAGGACCTGACCTTCCACTGCGGTTGCTCTGGCTTTGGGCTTTGATTTTCTGTAGAAGCTGGTCTCTGCCTGGTGAATGTGCCCTGCTTTGGGTTTGACTGAAGGAGGGTTCTTTTTAATTTTTTTTTTAAATTGGACTGTGTTCTGGGCTTAGGAGTGACCCCTGGTGGTGTTCAGGGGGCTATATATAGTGCCAGGCACATGCAAAGCAAGTGCCACTTAAGCCTTGTTCTATCTTTTCAGCCTCCCGAATGTCTAGCAAGGGTTTCAGGCTCCCAAGTGGCAAGGTTACAGGTGTCTCCCAATCTCTCCCCTACTCTCTCAACTGTGCCCTACCCCTCACAAAGCCTTAAGAGGCCACTCACTGTCCTGGAGTAGTACGTTAACAGTGTGGGGACATCTGAGAGCATGGGAGAGCTAGGCGTCCTTTCCTTTCGAAACACTTGAGGCCCATATATTGCCAAGCACAAACGTTGCAAATTTGGGGCACCAGCTGCTTCACAGAAGCCAGGAGAGGGAAATATTTCTAACACTGTGTGCTTGCAGGAGGAAATTACCTGGGTTTCATGCCAAGAAAAAAAATTGAAGGAAGGGAGGGAGAGAGGAAGGAAGGAGGGGAGGAAGGAAGAAGGGAAGGAAGGAAGAAAGGGAGAAGAGGAGAAGGGGGAGGAGAGGAGGGAGAGAGAAAACCTGATCTCCGAACTTGAAGCCAGGTCTGCTGTCAGTAGATCTTGGTGACCAATGAGCCATGACAAATGCACAATGGCTGGAACCGTGTCCCCAGCTCCTCACAAAATGCTGAGTGCCAGCAAATGATGTGGCAGCTGACCGACAGCCATGACGCTTGACAGCCAATGCTGGGGGTGGGGCCGAGCAGGCCAATGGAGTCTCCTTGTCTTCTCCCCATATCCAGAGTTCTCATGACAGTCTAAAACACATTTGTGCATGGAGGAGGGGGAAAACTGAGAATTATGAATGAAATCCAGGTTCAGCCAGGTCTATAAATCACAGATCTTCCTTACCTAGTGAAGCTGGCACCTCGGGCTGGCACCACCAGTCAGCCAGCGACTGTCCTGCTCATTGGCCTAGTGCAAAGGTAATTGCTATTTTGCTGGGACTAGGGTAGGCACCACAAACCCCTGGACACAGGTTCATTCTGTGTTTTCCCGTCGGTGAGATGGGAGTGAGGGCGAGTGGGGAGCCATCCCTGGGAACTTGGCCCAGCAACCTGGCATGGCTGGAATGTCCTTGGCCAGCTCTGTGAGCAGTCAGCGATGGTCAGGAGATGATCAGATGACTTGGGCTTGCTGCAGTCCTTTTGCCCAGGTTTCAGAATCATCTGAGGTCACTTGAGCTGTCCTTGGTGGCCCCTCAGGTAGCTCTCTGAGTTCCAATCATTGAACTTGTGCTGGCTTTGTTTCATTCCTGGGCTTGTCCAAGAGGGGACATGTAGAAGAGCTGATTTTAGTAGCTCCTTTTGTCCCATTGGCCAAGACGGAGGTGCACACAAAAAGGGGTAGATGGACAAGATTAGCTGTTTCCCTTTTGCCCCCAAGATAAGTTATGTGTATCCTTGGCCCTACCCTTCACCACCACCAGCCTCACACGTCTGTGATGGCCCTTCCATCAGCAAACACAAGAATGCCACGAGGTCCACTCAAGTGTCCTGACTTTCAGTGAGCCCTTCTTGACATCCACCCTAACCACCCCAAATAGAGGAGAGCCAACAGGAGTTCTGTCCTTCATTTGCTTAATGAGCAGTTCCTAAGTGCCTAAGATATATGCCCATTACTATCAATGTAGGAGAAAACCAGGATGACTGGGGAGATAGTTCAAAGGACAAGAGCACAAACTTTGCAAGTGGGAGACCCTGAGTTTTGATCCCCAACTCACACGTTCACTGCATCCCGCTCCCCCCCCCGCCCACACACACACACACCCCAGCGTCATCAAGTGGTGGCTTGGCCTCAGCCCCATAGAGCCCAAGGAATACAGAACCACCAGGCCCAATGCCCAAGATTTGGTCTACAAGAGGCCAGAACTATTGTGAGTGACCCATACCCTGAGCACAACAGTGGAGGTCTCCCCACTGCTAAAAACCAAAGAAAAGCAAAATGGTATCATCTCCATCCTTTCTCTCATTGAAAATCACAGAAAATAATCAGATAGGCATGTTTGACAAGCACTTTGGTGTTTGTTTTGAGGCCATACTCAACTGTCCTTAGGGGCTATTCCCGGCTTAGTGCTTAGAGGATCCATAAGTTACTAGAAAGAGCCCAAGTTCTCTCATATGCAAAGCCTGAGATCTACTACTGAGTTCCATCACTGGCCCTTGGTAAGCATTTTAGCGGTGTATGTGTGTGTGTGCATGTGTGTGTTGTGTGTGTGTGTGTGTGAGAGAGAGAGAGAGAGAGAGAGAGCAAGAGAAAGAAAGAAAGAAAGAGAGAGAAAGAGAGAGGCTAGTTCCTGGCAGCACCTCTTGGAATCAGGTAGTAGCAGGAATGAACCCAGGGCCTCTCACATGCAAAGCAAGTGCTCCACCACTGTTAGCTCTCTCCTTTGCCCTCATAAGCATTCTGAAGGGAATATACAAGAAGCAGAAAGCAAATGATAAAATCAGCGAAGCCATAATAGACAGCATGAGTGAAGAGGGTTCTTCTGCCGGGGCAGGAAGATGCAGAGGGTGAGGATACAGAGGGGAGACATGTAGAAAGAACAGGGGCCTGTAGAATGGAGGCTCTGATTACACTGGGGAAAATCCACAGGGAAGGAGTCAGTTGGCAGTCTCTGCTGGGAGGAAGAAGGGACTCAGCATTTTACCCTATGTTGGCATTTCACCCTATTTGGGAAGTTATTTTGTGGTTCCCATGGGTTTGCTTTCCCACCTTCTAAGCTGAGTGTGACCTCAACAAAAGTCTGGGTGTGATCACAATTTTGTGTTTGGCATGAGTTCCTTCAACAAATCCTGAAGGATGTGATGAACAGTTGGTTCCTGGCCACCTGAGTAAATGTCATTACCTGCTCACCTTACCCTGTTTCCTTCCCTCTGTGGGTCCTTCTGTTGGAGGAACGGGAGTGAAGAGTCAAGTGGCCAGAGCAATACCTGCAGCCTTTGTCCTGAGATAACCGTGACGTCTTAGACACCAAGTCCACAGGCCTGGAACTCCCGCAGGTTCAGAGCCTTTCCAATTGTTGGCATTACCAACAGTTCTCAGCTGGATGAAGCACCTTTTAGAAGTTCATCCAGGTCCTGTGCACACGCCTGAAGCTTGTGATCTGTTCCCACCCATTGTTTAAAAATGATTACCATCTACCTGACAAACAGTCAGTAATTATGGTGTCACAGACCACATGTCTGGTAAAAAAACAAAGCAAGTAATGTGTGGCCATCAACTCAGGATTGAAACCAAGGCCACAAGCCTCTATCCTGTGTACTTAGTTTAACCGAAGTTTCCATGTCAGACACAAGGAGATCAAGAAGAGCCATAGAGTCCTGCCTGCAGAGGGCTTGCTGTTTGGTTAGGAAAACACTAATTGCAAGCAAATAAACGCTAAAACATTTATTACTTATTCATGTTGTTTTGAGGGCCATACCTGGATGTACTCAGGGCTTATTGCTGCTGGGACTCAGGAAGACCATATGTGGTGCTGGGAATTCAAACTCAGATCAGTTACATGCATGGCAAGTACCCACTGAACTATTTTTACAGCCCTGAAAACAATTTTTAATTGTTATGATGCATGATGAATTTTTAAAAGGGAATTTATTTTACCCAGGGCAGAAGGGAGTGTAGAGTTGTAGAAAGCTTTCCTTTGGAGAGAAACTGAGGACAAGCCAACAAGAAAAGATGCTTCCAGTTGAGAGAGCAGCGAGAAGAGACGAGGAGCTGGAAAGGGCCAAGAGCACTAGCTAAAAGAGTGTTTGCCAAGGCTCACGACTGAGCAGCCAGGGAGCTGAGGTGGGCAGCAGCGGCTTCAAATGTCTGACTCTAGAGGGATTGTGTTCTGGGCAGAGGATCCTGGACTCAATCCTGCTGGCACAGGGAACCCAGGGAGTTTTAAGTAGGACAGGGTGGGGGAGGAACAAGTCCTACTTACCCCCAGGAGTGGGGGCTGGGATGGCAGTGCAGAGACTAGAGGAGAGTTGAGCCACCCGGGATGACAGGAAATTGGTCCAGACGCAAGTGATAGCTGCACTGACAGTGGCCAGGGCTGGAGCAGAGCGAAGGTTCTTGGGGGTGGAGAGAGCAGCTAAATCATCAGGACCAAACACTGCTGGGAATTTGGAGGAGTCCACTTTCAGAGAGGAGCAGAACACAGCATGGAGAGGGGGCACACTGAGGAGGAAACAGTTTGTTTTAGGCCACCTGGTTTGATGTACTTAGAATCAGATATAGAGCTGGGCACCAGGGTCCACATCCTCAGCCCTATTCTAACCCTCTCTGGCTCCTCCTTTCTGTGACCACTGTGAAATGGAACCCAGGGACAAGCTCACCAGGGACCACGATGCTTCCTCCCAGCCCTGATCTAAGTGGTAGCTGAAAATTCCCGGCCAGTGACCCCAGCCTGTATGTGTCCTCTTCCCAAGTGTGTCCTCTAAGGCAGCTTATATGCACAACTGTCCCGGGCCACGGCCAGTGGCAGTGTTGCTGGGTCAGATGTGGATGACTGTGGGTGTCCACAGGCATACGTGTGTCTGCCTTCTCTCCAAAGAGCACAAGAGAAGGATCTGGAAAAAAAAAATATCAGGGACCATCCTGGAAGCAACCTGTAAGGTTTTTTTTTTGTTGTTGTTTTCAAATCTCTTTTCTAGACCAACCACAGTACCTGCCATCCCACTTCAAACCCACTAACTGATCTGACTCAGTGTCCAGATGACCCAATCCTCTTGGTTCCACCCTTTCAACCCTACTCTAAGAGTCTCCTAGCTAGAAACCCTGATAAATGCTGCAGAGATGCTGCAATCAGAAATGATCAGGAACTAGAGAACGGGTTACATATAGCAACTTCTCCAAAAGACCAACACGAGTATAGGTGACACTAGGATTAGGTGAATGGATGGGAGAGAAACAAACTGCTCAGGGAAGGGTTTGGGGCTGCCCAGCCATTACCCAGAGCAGCAAATAATGAGCAAGGGCAGAGAGGTAGAGAGGCTGGATCAAGCATCTCTAAGGACTCTGGAACCAAGACACATTCTGGGTCCGAGAGGTGACATGAAAGACAAAAGCAGGGCTACTTCCCACTCAAGCCCATGGCCCTACACCAAACTCCCCGGCAGCAGAGGCCTCACTCTGTCTCCTCTATGAATCCAGTGATCTCCCACCTCTTCCCTCTGTTCTGAGTTCAGCCCAGCGCCTGCACCCAGAGCAGCTGCCATTTGGCCTCTTGTCTCTGTCTGACTACATCATCAACTCATCACCTTTTTTTTTTCTAATCTCCACTGACCACAAAGGCTTCCTTGTGGGCTTCTACATTTCTCCCTCCTCTAGCAACTTTCCGCTCTTTTCTTTCTCTCAAACATGACTCATGTGTTATGATAGAGCACTTTGGGTTGGGGGAAGGAAAGATAGTCCATAAATATGCAGGCAAAAGGAAGAGCATATGTTCATGGGCCTGAACTGTCCGGGACTAGCCCAGCTGTGCAGCATCACGGGACCAGCTGTTCTCGGCGGCCTGATGAAGTGGGCACCAGCTTACTGTTACCTTCGGCTTTGATCGCCTGGTGGAAAACCCACGGCCAGTCCCTGGCTAAGCCTGCAACCATGCTCCAACCTGAGGAAGGAGTAGATCTTAACTCCAGGTCGTGGAGCTGCCTGGCATATCCCCTGGGGAGTTTCATAAGCCAGAACAAGTCCTCACCATTGTTTTCAGGGAAGCCTGAACTACTGCTCACATTACCACATGGGGGAAATGAAATCTCTCTCCCTTTTCGGCGTCCTGTCCCAGATGGAGGCTGGAAATAACTGCTCCTGTCCCGAAAGGTCGGGAAAGGCCCAAAAGCCAAGCATGCAGATTGCCTGGTTTCATAAGAGCCCTTAGCAGTTCCTCCTAATGAGCTCCTCTGAGCCCCCTCAGGTGGGGAGAGCCCAGGATCACTCTGTCAACAGCTCTATCTATAGCCGGACTGGGCAGCCACGGCCTTCACCCCAACCCTGGGCTTGCCCCGTGCGCCTGACCCCGGGGCTCAGCTGTGAGAATCAATCATCTCCTTCCAGACTCGTCATTCAGCAGCTGCAAGATCCAGGTTATTTTTATCCCCCCGCCCAGGAAGTGGGTGGTCAGGGCCATGCTGGGCTACCTCTGAGGGGGGTGTTGCTGCAAAAATGAACTGAGTGTTGTCAAGGGAGCGGAGTCTCTGCCTCAAGGTTAATCCAAAGCGCCTGACATGGGCCTCCAGAGCACTTGATCGTCCGGGATCGTGAAGGTGCAAGTGCTCAGGGCAGACTCTGGGAGAGCAAATGTCCAAGGAGGGAGAGTCCCTGGAAAAGAGTTGGGAGTGAAATGGGGAGCAGAACAGCCTGGACATGTGTGTGCACATTGTTGGGTGTCTCCGGTCTGAACAGGGTGATCAGAAAGGCTGCCACTGCCTGCACCCACCTTCCTCCTCTGTGCCCGGGGACCTGAGGTCAGTCCTGGGGGTATCTCCGGAGTCTTCAGAGGACAGATCTCCAGGAGCATGACTGCCCGCATCTGTCCCCACCAGAGTGCATGTCTGTCTTCCTGCTTTGTTCCCAGGGGAGGGACCTGGGAGGCAGAGGAGCAGGTGACGCCAAGCTTTTTATATTTGCAAAGGTCCATCTGATACCCTAAACAAGCTCCTTCAGCACGCCCCGCTGAGGTAAGTCCGTATTTTTAGTCTGTTTAAAAATAGTTGGGACAGCAGCGTCTCTGCTGGTGCCCACGTAGGGTTTGCTCACCAAGTAGGGGGAGTTGGAGGGGGTTGGGGGGAGGGGGAAGGGAAGGTGAGGACTGCAGAGATGGGGAGGGGAAGCTGAAGGTGCTCCAGAGGCTGCACTGTGGGGTTCCATCTTGAGGCCTGCAGGAAGGAATAGAGCCCAGGAGGCTCCAAGGAAGGAAAGAGGGACTTTGGCAGTCTCCAGACCCAGTGACCTTCTGAGCTTGGGAGAGTCTGGTACCCCTCCCCTCCCCACCCCCAGGCACTGGAAGAGTAGCTGAGAGGAGGAAGGGGAGGTGGGGGCTTGCCCTAAAGCCAGCAGAAGCTCCTAAGAGTTCCTGTGACAGCCCCCATGCCCATGCCCCCCCCCCCCCAGCCCAGCCAGACTGATTGTTCCCTCTTAGTTTTCTTTGTGATGGTGCACTTTCTGTGAAATAGGCTTTCCCTCAGTGTCAAATCAGCACACTCTTTAAAGCATGAAGACACTCACACTCTCTTTTCCAAGGCAAAAGGGGGGAGGTGCTTTGCTGGAGGACAATTTGGCAATTAATATTGGATCTTAAGTTAGTGAAACGCCTTGAGCTGACTTAGCTTTATAAATTCCCTGCCCACGCCCAAATAATAGTGGACTAGTGAATCAAATAACAGTGCATCTAATTGATGAAATATGGTGTTGGGACTACTTAATGATACTGGAAAGTGCTAAAAATGAAATGCTGATTTTTAAAAAATAATTTTTATTATTGAACCATGATTTACAAAGTTACTGATAGTCGCATTTTAAGCATACAATAATTCAACACCAACCCCTCCACCAGTGTCAACTTCCCTCCACCAGAGTTTTCCGATTCCCTCCTTATCCCAACCCCCCATCCACTGTGACACTCCACTCAACTTGAAAGGCACATTACAAAGTTTCATTGGTTACCACTTAGGTCACATGTTTTTAGTTCTGTTGAATCTGTGTTTGAGTATATGGCTATAGCCCTCACTCATATCACTGGTATAACTGTTGTCCTGATGCTTGTTAACCCATTACCTCTTGTTCTCTTCTTTCCTCCTTGATTTCATTCCTTCTCGGTCTGTCTCCTCTCTAAACTCTGGGTGTTTAAGGATGATCTAAGCATCCTCCTTTTACTGCAATACATTGCCTCTCCAGTAGTTTATATTCCACAGATAATTAAGATTATCCTATGTTTGTCTTTCTTTTGGTTTATTTCACTCAACACGATATCTTCCAGTTCCAACCATGTTTCTGCAAATTGAATGAGTTCATCGTTCCTTGCCACTGCATAGTATTCCATTGTGAATATATATCAAATCTTCACAATCTGTTCATCTGTTGTTGGACACGTTTTCTGTCTATATTCTCCTAGGCATATAGTAAATATATATATATGTACATATATATGTATGTGTGTATGTATTTATGTACATGTATATAAGTATATAATGTCTTTTCCTATATAATTTATAGTTTCTGGTCGTATCTCAAGGTCTTTGATCCACTTTTTTAAAAAAAATTATTTATTGAATCGCTGTGGGAAAAATTACAAAGCTTTCAAGTTTAGGTCTCAGTCATGCAAATATCAATCACAATTCCCTTTACCAATACTTATTTTTCACCACGGAGAACCCCAATAAACCCCCATCCCCCAACCCCCCCCCCCCCACAATGTCTGTGGGGTAGATGAATTCTAGTTAACACTCTGTCTACTTTGACTAGCTCCATTGTTTTGATAAAAGTTGCACTATTATTATTTAGACTTTACCCCCCCCCCCAAACTAAGCCATGCTGATAAAGCATTGTGAAATGATCTGCTTTCTACAGCTGGGTTCAAGAATTAAATGATGTTGCGCGGCATAGCGGCCGCGCGGTTTTGGATTTCTGCTTTGATCCACTTTTAATTGACTTTTTTATGAGGTGTAAGATATGGATTGAGTTTTAGTTTCTTACATGTAGTTATCCAATTTTCCCAGCACCATTTGTTGAAGAGGCTATCTTTACTCCATTTCATATTTTTAACTCCTTTATTGAAAATTAACTTCCTGTATATATGGGGTTTTGTCATAAGGTATTCGATTCTGACCCATTGGTCAGAGGGTCTTTATTCTAGTACCATGCAGTTTTAATAACTATAGCTTTACAATACAGTTTCAAATTAGATAATAAAATACCTCCCAATGAAATGCTGAAATTCAAAAGGCAGAATAGAAACTGTATATAGAATGTGACTCAGGAATTTTTTTATCATCATAACTGTTGGTCTAAAAAGAAAAGTTCCATATGTGTTCAAAGTAGGTAAAAGGATACAGATGATAACCTGTCAGTATCTGTATTGCAAGCCATGATGCTCAAAGAGAGGGAAGGAGGGAGGGAGGGTACAAAAGGAGGAAAGGAAGGAGGGTGTGTGTATGTGTGTGTGTGTGTGTGTGTGTGTGTGTGTGTGTGGGAGAGAGAGAGAGAGAGAGAGAGAGAGAGAGAGAGAAGAAAAATGCCTGCCAAGAGGCAGGGGTGGGGGTGGGATGGAAAAACTGGGGACATTGGTGGTGGTAAATATACACTGGTGAAGAGATGGGTATTGAAACAAGATATGACTGAAACCCAATCATGAGCAACTTTGTAACTGTGTATCTCACTGTGATTCAATTTCTAAAATAAATTAAAACTTTTAAGAATTAAATTAAAATCTTAAAAATTAAATACATAGAAAAGGTAAAAAGGTAAAGGCCCTCCCGTTGTTCATCGATTTGCTCGAGCGGGCCCAGTAATGTCTCCATTGGAGACTTTGTTGTTACTGTGTTTGGCATATCGAATACTTCACGGGGAGCTTGCCAGGCTCTGCCGTGCAGGCGAGATACTCTCGGTAGCTTGCCGGGCTCTCTGAGAGGGGCGGAGGAATCGAACTCGGGTTGGCCATGTTGGCTGTGTGCAAGGCAAACGCCCTACAGCTGTGCTATCGCTCCTTCCCCCCACCTGATCTCGACCCCCCACCATGGCTTGACATTCCCTCCCAGATGGTCCAGGAGCTGCTCCAGGAGCCTCCTGGGTCCCTACCACCCACTTTTGAACTTCAGGGGTCCATCCTTGTCCAAATACATAAATAAAAAGGAAAAATGTTCTTGGGTCAGAGAAATAGTTCAATGGACCAGAGCATGTTCTTTGTATGCAGGAGGTTCCGGTTCAGGTTCATGCGATCTCTGACACAGAATGGCACTCTGAGCACTGAGCTAGGTGTAGTCCCTGAGCACAGAGCCAGGTATGACCCAGAAAGAAAGAAAGAAAGAAAGAAAGAAAGAAAGAAAGAAAGAAAGAAAGAAAGAGAGAGATGTAAAAGTACTTGTTTAAGAAAATTTCTTCATAACTCATTTATCCTAGAAAGGAGACCATGAGGGTTGGGTATTGAGAGGAACAAAGCAACAGAAGCATTTGGGCGGGACAGTGGTGGTGAGAGAGGAAGAAGCAGACACGAAGCCAAAGGTGATCAAAGGTTTCAGAAGTGTGATTCTGAGAGCTCCCAGAGTAAAACGCTGAGACACTTCTACATGGGGGTTGCCCACGGGGTGTCCAAATGTCTGAGCTTCTTCTAAGGAGTGACTGTAGCCATAAGCCGCCTCCCGTGGCCCCTCCTGAAAGTTTTCATGAATTCTGCTATATCAATACATGCTTCTGTGAGTGGAAAATGGAGGTGGAACTCCAGAGAAAGGGTTAACATACTCATGAAATGCACAACCGCCACAGTGATGCTGGCTGTAGAAATAGAGACTGGGACACAGAGGGGAGTCTGGAATCCCTTGAAATCGCTGCTGGTCAGAACACTTTTATTTTTAATTGAATCACCGCGAGATACACAATTACATGGCTGTTCATCATTGGGTTTCAGTCATACAATGTTCCAACATCCGTCCCTCCACCAGTGTACATTTCCCACCACCAATGTCCTCTTTTTCTCTCCCCCCATCCCCCCACTATCTCTATTCTCTCTCTCTCTCTCTCTCTCTCTCTCCATTCCCCTCTACCCCCCGCCTTGGGCTTTATGATTTGCAACACAAATACTGAGAGGTTATCATCTTTACCTACTTTCAGCATGTAGTTCTTATCCAGCGTGATCCTTTCCAACTTTCTTTGTCATAGTGGTCCCTTCTTTACCCCAGATTAAGCAGGGCACTTTAGACTCTGAAGAGTGAGGAACAGGAATGGGAGGGAATGGACCTGAGAGATAGGACAGGGATAAAAGACACTTGCCTTACACAATGTGGGCCCCAGTTTGATTCCCAGTACCAAATACAGTCCCGTGAGCATTGCCAGAAGTGATCCCTATGCATAGGCAGGAGTAAGCCCTGAGCACTAACTCAGGCCCAAGCCCTCCACCACCCTCCCCATCCCAAAATAAACTTAAATGTGCATATGGGGAGAGGTAGAAGCAGGATTTCCACTGTGATTACTCTTAACTAACAGAATTATGATGGTGTTTATTTTCTTTTTCACATAGCTTAGAATTTTCAACATTAGAAGAATAGATACTTATTATATTTTGGAGAAACAATCACCAAAAATACAAAGTACCACTGTTGTTTGTGACATGTAGAATATTGGTGCTCTCAGTTGGGCTGTCTCTGGGTTTAGGAGAAGCTTCTGACTCAAACCCCGCCATGCTATCCCCTCTTCATGTAATTCAGCTTGGCACCACATACCAGGGCCCTGACTCATGCACAAACTGGAGGCCACCTGAAATCCACAAGCTGAGTCCTAGGCTAACAAAATACATGCCCAGTTACTAGACCATCTAGAGGACTCAGCCAGACACTTTCCTACTTTTTCTGCCTTCCTTGGATCTCCTATTTAGAAGCATCTCTGAATAACTTTGAATACCTTTACTTATACCAGTGCCTAGATGCCAGATTTAGTTCTCTTTTGCTGAATGGAAATAGAGATGAAGAGACAGCCAACTGCTGATGCCCATCACACTTTTAAATGAGCAAAGTAAATATTTTTCGATTTGATGGGAATATGTATGTAGAATGTCATGCTTAGATAGAACTTTGCTACTGAAGCTTATGTGGGCATCTAGAAATGCTTTATTGCCCAGTCATTAATTCCCAAGCCATTGTGAGTATAAAAAAAAGAGAGGAAACTGGGAGAAATTATTTGCAGGGCTGTCCTCTGGGTGGTGCTTGCAAGCACTTTGAGCAATAGAAAATTGGAAGAGGCTCTGTGGCCCATTCCACCAAGTCATGCCCCTTAGCATGTTCACTCTGTCCAAAGAAGACAGAGCTCAGCAGTAATAAAAAACATATTATAGGAACAAACGAGAATTTCTTTATAAAGCAGTATAAGCATACACATGTTTTGTACTAAATTATTTTTAGCATACATAGTCATTACATCTAATTATAAATGTTTACATCCTATTCTCTTTTGTAATATGAAACCACTTTCTTCAAAAGTTTAGTAGATCTTAAAAATCTTGGTATGCTTCAAGTGAATAGTTTCTGGGCACCCATATGAGTGGAAATTTGTACAACTGGACACTCTGGATGTCATCATTCCCTCAGGACTTTTGCTGGTCTTCTCCTTTGTGGAAGACAGTGGGCAGACATTAGGAGTCCAAGCTCTCTACCACAGCCATGCTCACAGTGTTACTAGAACAGACTTGTCCTCATGACAGTTTTTCTCTCTTTAACTTCAGTGAAATTAGATTATTTCTACACCTTCAAAAGTATTTCTCCAACCCAGGATCTTGGTGTGGTACAGAAAACACAATGGAGAATGTAGGCAGTGAAAATAAGAGGCATTTGGGGACTGCAGAGGGTTCCTGAGCAACACCAGGAATGGCCTCAAGGCCCTGTGCCTGCTCATATCCTCCCATCCCCCCAGATGGAGGTATGCTCTTCCCTTGGGGGGGTGGGGAGCAGAGTTGTTGGGAGAAGGGGTCTTGCAGAGTGATTACAAAGGAAGGGAAGTGGAGGAGGAGGTTGAAGAAGGATCAAAGTGGATTCTTCCCGAGTGGAGGAAGAATCAAGATGAGTGAAAGTACGAATATCCACCCAGCCGAAGCTCCGACAGGGCACCCCCACCTCATCACTAGAGCCACGCCCAGGGATCAACTCCACCATTTCACGATTATTCTCTGCAGGGAAGCCAATCTGCAAATAATTTCAGGTACCCAGTGCCCAGGCTGAAGACTCGGGTTTTTGGTTTTTTTTTCAGTCGGGGTGGGTACCCTTCCCCCAACTCCTCATACTACCAAAAGCCTCAGTAGCCACTCATTGGCCCAGACCATAGATGCTGAAGTTTTGGCACCTCCTAAAGCAACAGACATCTTAGTAAATTCTTAGACAACGACTCATCAAACCTGTGGCCAGTTATAATAATTTTCACATAAATTGATTTTCTATATTTATTGATTTTAATATCACAGCTTTATTATCTAATCAATTTTAATTTTAGAATCGAATCATCAGTTGTGGCTTTTTTCTTCATTAAAGTGTTTTTTTTTTTAAAGATGAATAAAAGTCACAGTGCACACTTGTAGGTCATCTCTCAGCACAAGAACCTCCCATCGGGACAAAGGCCACTGTTGAGATGATGACCCTTCCACAATCCCCAGCCCAGAGATAATAAAGAAGAGCAAAAGGAGCCCAGCAAGGAAGAGCTTTACTTATGAAGGAGCTGGTGAAGGACTACTCCTTTCTTTCCTTTTCCTTCTGGAATTGTCCGGATGGAAATACCTCCTGGAGTCCATGGAAATCTCAGGCCTCTGAGCAATCAAGTTTGAGAGAAAACTCACTGAGTCACAGTAACTTTACCATAACCCCCACAGAGAGGGGCTCCTTTGTTCTGCTTCCCTGAGAACTGTTGAAGAATGTCTGATCTCTCCTGGATCATAGCAGCCAGGGGAATCTGAGCCTGAGGGTGGTTTAGGGGTGTAGAGTCTGGCCTCTGCAGGGTGGATGCCTGCAGCTGAGGTGTTCACTGCATTTCTCAGGCCTCCTTGGGCTCCTGAAAAGTAGGGCACCAGACTGAAGTGGAGGGGGTGGAGGAAGAAGCTGGACGAGGCGGCTGTGAGCCACCGCAAAGACTGGTGAAGAGTTGGTGAGAGAAGAACAATCACCTCCATGCCAGTCCCTGAGTCACATACTGGGGACAGTCTGCGGAGAGACACCCTCTGCCCCCATAGCATGGTCAGAGAGCTGCCAAAGTGATGTCTGAACCTACTGTGGGGCCGATCCCAAGAACCTCCAAGCTCTGCTCCAGGAGTGGGGTGGCCTGGAGTGGGTAGGGTGAATGTGGGCTGTACTGTGGTCCCATAAACACGATGCACTGCACTTAAGTCACCCAGACATTAAATAAGCCTCCAGAGCTGGATGTAAATTTCCTGAGTGAAACAAAATGGCCTGGGAATGTCCTTCGGGGCTTGCTTTTATATGTACCGCAAAACTGTACACATGTGGGTGGTAGCTCAAAGGGTTGAAGTGCATGCATTGTGTGCAGAAAGTCCAAGTTTGATACTTAGGCACCATATGGCACCCCCAAACTCCCACAAGCTCTGTGCTGGGAATAAGCTCTGAGCACCGTCAGATGTGGCTCAAGTCCCTACACTCAAACAATGTCACTATCAGAAACAGCTGAAGATAGAAAATTGAAACAGGAATGTGACTCAGGTAGAGTACACATCTCATGTGTATGAGGTCCTGTGTTCAAACCCCGACTCCAAGGGGAAAAAAAAAAACAGACAGTAATTATATCAACAAGCAAAGATCACACCAGGACATCACACCAGCCTCCTCCAGGTATGCCAAACAAACAATCCCCAAAGCAGCTGTCTCTCTGCAGCACCCCTGCCCCAGCCCCACAGGGCTGTTCTCACAAGGCCCCTGGAAAGGCCCTGACAAGACGTTGTTGGCCTGCTCTATGTGGCTCTCACTCTACATGTGCTGTCTTTACTGCAGCTAAATGTCGGGTTCTGTGCAGTGAGATAGGGTGGATTCTCTCTCCACCTCCTGCTCATACTCCCCAAATTGTGGGCATTGTCTTTGCGCTCTGGAAACCTCTGTGAACTTGGCCTGGCCTGACAGCAACTGGAAATGCCTAGATGGAACCAAGGCCGACAGAAAGGGTTTGGCCGAACCCCAAAGAAAACAGAGCGATGCAACCCCAAGGAGGCAGACGGTCCCGATTCCGGGCACTCAAGGTAAATGCCGAATGGAAATCCAACTGCTGCAGAGAGTGATTGCTCAGATGGAGCAAATGTGCTGTGAAATCAGCCCTGGAAAATCATCTGGAGTTCATCTCAGCGAAATCCAAAAACAATAACCAGCTCCCCAGCCGCTCGGGAGGGCGCCTCGGGAGCGCTCCGTGTCAGAAGCCAGGAAAGCTGCGCAGGCTGGGGCTCCACACTGCCCGTGTTTATTTACAAGCCTGCTTTTCTTTCCCACCTCAGGCTGCCTCCCGGGGCTCCCAGGGAATCCATCATGCCTCTTGCTGGGCAGGCACAGAGACACAAATAAAAAGGGGAGACAGTTCACTCCCCAGCTACCTCCCTAGCCCAGAGTCTGCTCCATGGGGCGGAGCGGGGCAGGCCCACACTATTCTGGGCCACTGAACAGAAGTCTGAGGGGAGGAGAGGCAGAGGAATTTCCTAGAAAAGAGAATGATCCTTTGTACTGGAATTTGCTTGTCACTGTGGCACGTTCCAAAATGTCAGCGAAGTCACCCTGGCTCCCAAGGCCCATTTTATCCTGGCAAAGTTGATGGAGCTTATCAACATCCCTGAGGGATGGGAATCAGTTCGGGAAGCTTCCCCCACCACAACCCACGAGCCAGTAGGCCTCTAGGGCTTGTGCTCAGCCCTTGACCCATGTCTGTGCTTGCTCTGACACACAAGGTCGGAGCTTGGAGAAGCTTCGGGACCAGTGAGCTCAGGATGGGCAGGGTTTTGATCTACAAGAGCAAGAGTCCAATAGTGTCTCTGAGGATTGATGGCTCTTGTTCCCAAACCTCACATGGGCCCCGACAACCCTTCCCGAGTCTGGACTCAGCCCACTTTGGGCTGTGATCTCACTTGGAAAATCCAGAGGGTCGGGCTGAAGCGAAGGAGTTGGAGGGAGGCATGGGAAGGAACTGGGGAATGTGTGTAAGCTGCTTAGCAGATGAAAGTGACAACGTGTCAGATTTTCCAAGCTGGTTTCCAAAGTGTTGTTAATGGCTCTTCCAGAAGCCCATCTCTGAACAACCTGAAAGATGTTTCATTCTCACCTTTTTTCTGCCCAGACAGACAAGATGTTGTAGCTTGCCGGGGCGACACTCTTGCTCACCAGCCCACCCCAGTGCCCAATTCCTGGAACACTGGCTTCCCGTATTGGGTCCCACCCATGAAAGCAGACCAGGGTGCAAGAGATGAGAGGCTTTATTATCGGGTCATTGAAACTTCAGTTGTAAAAATTCATTCCCAAACTTTGACACTTTAGAGATGGGAACGATGACTGTTGTCCAGGTGTCACCTCCTGAGATGTGACTGAGGAGACTGAGTTCCCCCTCTGAGCTTCGTGATGATCCATGTTTGACTCCTGGGGAATAAGACTGGCCACACTTCAGGGTCTGATGCTTAAGGTAGGAGGGCAGCTGACAACTGCAGGCCAGAGTCCCCCTTGCCTTTCAGAAGGGGTGGCCTGAAACTGGGAGCATGTCAGGTTCCTGCATTCCCATTGGTGTGGACTGACAGTTTCCGTTCATCAGGGGTTGTGATATCTAAATTTGATGGTGTCCTTACATTGTCAAGATGATGTTGCTTATGGGCACAAAATCCCAAAGAAGGCCTGAAACCTGGCAGAGAGGTCCCTGTAGGTCCCAGGTCCTTGAATAGAGGTTGGGGAACTAGGGGTGGGATGACTGGCATCAAGGGCCTTGTGACTTTAGGGGAGAATCAGAGAGGAACAGTGGCTGTGAGAATTCTCAGGGAGCGAAAAGGAAGGAGTCTCCTACCTCCAGATTTTTCTTTCTTTGTTCAAGCTCCTGGGTCATCAGGAAGCTTGCCATTCGGCTCCCTTCTGACAGAAAATACAGCAGACCTATGTCTCTTAGTGATACATGTCATGTCTTCTCTTGTCATACACCACACACACGTTTGCCTTCACCACACGCGGCTTCACACACAGTAGCCACAGGGCTTGACCCCATTGCTCACTGATCATGGGCAAGGGACCACAATCCACTCACCATCCTTTGGCTCTCAGAGTGAACACAACAGACGTGGTCCTGTTCTTGTGAAGTTGCTCCCCTCCCAGTGAAGACAGATAAGAAACAAAGACAGACAGACGTCTCAGAGGTCCCGTTGAGGACAGCTGGGATTAGGTGCAGTTTAATCCAGTTTAACATAGGACTCAGCAAACATACTAGGTGCTCAATAAAGGATCCTGTGAATACCCCTGGGAAAGTGCCAGAGCACTGTGTCTGTGGCCAGCCAAAAGAGATGCTGGGATAGCCAGAAGCTGCGTGGAACAGCTAGAAGGGCTAACCTGGCCAGTTATGCTTAGCTGGCCACAGTGCTCTGGAATGTTCATTGCTAGGGCCACTGTATGGACATATCCTACACTAGGGGCTCTCCAAGGAAATGTGTTTTCTCCAAGTTCTGGAGATGAGAGATCTGAAGCTCAAGGGTGAGTATGATCACATTCTCAGGGGGCCACACAATTGGTCATTTCAGGGTTCCCTCCCAAGCCACCTTCTCCCAGTCATGTATCTCAAGGTCCAAATCTCTCCTTCTTCTATGGAGGACAGTTATCTTGGGTTAAGGTCCATTAAAAATTCATTTTTCTCTTCTTGATCTCTGTTAAGCACTTCTCTCCAAATTAAGTCACAGACTGAGGTTATGGAGTTTCGACCTCACACATACTGGTGGTTGGACGTGATTCAACTGGTGTTTAACAACTACTAGCTATTATCAAAGAAGTTAAAATTAATCACTGGGAAAGATCAGAAATAAAAGTCTGAAAAAAATCAGGATTAATTAAGTGGATACTTTGTCTTAACAAAACCAGGACTAATTAAGTGGATACTTTGTCTTCATTAACTTAAAATCTTCCAATTGTTCCCCATAGCCCAAGTATGAAAACTCAGGCTGGCCAAGGTACTGAAGGCTTATAGCAGGCCTTGGTTATGATGTCCTGCTGAGACCAAGTCTCCAACTTTGCTCAACCTCTCCTTGGCACCCCTGCTTGGACTGAGATCCTCCTGAAGATCCCTCTCCTCTTTTCTCTGCTGATCCAACTCGTCACCCTCTGGATCCCTTCACCCCAGTCTCTGTGCTCACAGTGGGATACCATGGTCTGTCTGTCGGCACATGGCGGGGAACTCTAAAGGATAAAGGAGCTCTTTGCAGAGGTGTAGGACACCAAGGGAAATCCAGAAGGACTCAGGATCAGTGAGAGCGGGAAGCCATGTGCCCCCCAATACTGTGGCATCACAAAAACCAGTCAGAGCCAGAACCATGGCAGTGGCAATGATGGGGAGATTGGGGAAAGAGAAATTATCTCCCTTCATTTCCTTTCTGCCTTCCTAGCCCATGCCTCTACTCCATTGGCAAAGCTCACTGGCCACAGGAAGCCAGGGCCCAGCTGCCACAGTGCATGGTGGTGAATCTCAGGGCACCCAAAGGGGAGAGGGTTCTGAAGGGTGATTGGTGAGTGGATGGAGTCATCCACATTCATGCTGTCCGTACATACATGCCTTGCTCTCCTCTGAGCTGACAAGGTATTTTTCATCTTTAGCCAAATAGACCCAAGCCCAGCTAGTGCTCATTTTCCAAAGGTGTGGCTATAGCTCAAATATAAGCCCAAACACAGAGAATATGCCCTTTCTGAAACCACCCCCCTACCCGTCTGTCCCCCGTTTCTGCAATTCCTAAGCCCCTCCCCACAGTATGTACAGAGCCAGGCTTGTAGTAAGTGCTCAGTAAATCAGAGCTGAATACCAACTGGGGTTTGGGAGATGAAGCGTGGGTGGGATCTTGTGCAAATACATATTGAAAAATCACCGACTCTGGAGGAACAATTGTCAGGCCCATTTCCTGTTGCAGACAGAGCCAGGAGACACTCGGGGCTTGGCAAGCTGACAGCTGAGGAGCGGCCAGGGAATTTAGCGGGAGACAGAAAATGAGCCCTGCGGGTCTGGCCCAGCCCCATCAAAAGCAGACTCAAGGAAGAGACTCTCTTCCAGATTTGGGGGCCAAGGTTGAGGGGGCTGGCTCCGTTTGCTCAGGTCTGCTGAGAGCCAGAGAGGGGGTTTCAGAGCAGGGCTCTTTGGGAAGCTGATGGCTCAGCTGGAGGTTCAGGCGGAGCTGGAGGAGACAACGGTGTTGCCTAAAGGGAGAGACCTACATGTCCATGTCCTTTATCCTCAGCGGGTGTGGCACCAGCTGTGCCACCACTGGGTATGTGCTTCATTGCCAACCTGTCCCCTTCCTATGTGTGCTCTTTTCATAACATCCTCTTCACCCTGGTTGATTCGCTTCCCTTTCCGAGGATTGATTCTGCAGTGAGCATTGTTTGACTCCAGAAGTAGGCTGGTTGCTTCTAGGAAAGGAATAACAAAGAATGTCTACCTTTTTTTTTTCTGGCCACACCCCATAGTACTTAGAGGTCAATCTTGGAAGTGCTTGGGGGACAGTCTGTGGTGCTGGGAATTGAACCAGGCCAAAATCAATGTAAGCACTTTAATCCATGTACTTTGGCTCCAGTTCACATCTTCCTTCCCTCTGAAGGTTTCCTCTTGATGGAATGCCGGAACCACCATTGCACCTTGCACCTGTGAAGATTAAACCGAGGCTACAAGAACAGAAAGGAGAGAGAATTGTGGTTTATGATCATTCAGTCTTTTGTTTGATTTTTGGGTTATACCTGGAGATGCTCAGGGGTTATTCCTGGCTCTGTACTCAGAAATTACACCTGGCAGAGCTTGGGGGACCATATGGGATGCCAGGGATCAAACATGGGTCAGCTGCATACAAGGCAGGTACTTTACCTGCTGCACTATCTCTCTAGCCACAGATCAATCAGTCTTGAAATAGTAAAATCTTGAAATCACGCTATTCTGATATCCTAGTTCACGATCACAATCACGACCATCCTGTTATTCGTCGATTGCCTCGAGCAGGCCCCAGTAATGTCTCCTTCATCCCAGCCCTGAGATTTTGAAGAAAGTGCCATATCCAAGGCTCTTTAGGAGAATGAGACCCATCATTGTTACTGGTATTTGGCATATTGGGTACGCCACGGGGAGTTTGCCAGACTCTGCTGTGTGGGCAGGTTACATTCGATATCCTAGTTGCATTAGAAAATTTGTGTTCTTGTTATTAAGTCTGCTCCAGTGGAATTTCTATTACTTGATATAACCTACAAGATAACCAGTTAAGTCCAATAGGTCACTTTCCTCCACAACCTGAGCAGGACAGGAAATGACATTAACCATGACACCAGTATTCTAATATTTAATGTTTAATCATATCCATTCACTTAAACATGTAAGTATTCCATGATACAATGTTTTCTTTATAATAAATTTGCTTTTATAAAAAATTGTGAATTATTTTAAGGAGAACAAACATTAGGACAATCATTGTGTAATTAACAGAATGTTCAAAATGGAGAAGAGAACGAGGCTTCCTGAGCATGAGCAAACTGGATCAGAGGCCAGGAGAGAACGGAACAGAGACAGGAGGCAGGAGAAACATGCATGAAGAGACATGAGAAAGGAGACAGGTTAGGGAGACAAGAGAGACCAGCCCACTCTATAAGCCATGATGAGGGCCCAGAAGGACCTTCACAGGCATGGGAAGAAAGCAGCCCTGACATTTTGGTTCTGCACATCCAGCCTGTTGTTGAAGTCCCTGGTCTGTGTTAGCTCCAGGAAGTGAACACAGGTCTCAGTGAGTTTCTGTCTTAGATGATCAAGTGTCCCACTGACCTGGGAAGATCTTGCTAGGGCCTGGGGACTTTTACAGGCAACTTCCTTTGAGCCCTCTTGGCCTTATGGTTCACCTTTATTCCTGGCCTCACCCCGGAAAATCTGCTGCGGACACCCATCTTCCCTCCATGACAGAACGAGCTGATCATGAGATTCCCCCAGCTCTTGCCTTGTTATGGGTTCCCTGGGGCTCTGGCCTTGCATCAGTTGTAACAATCCTGCAGGGACAAGGGGTTTTACTGCCAGGAAGAGAAACCCCAGGATGTCAGCCTTTTTGCTTCTTGGGATGGAGAGGGGGGAGTGGGGTGGAGGGGCATTCTCCAGCCATGACTCATGCAAGGTTTCATGGGGAAGGGAAGTTGAGAGTCCTAATGACCATACTGAAAAGCACTTAAGCCCATTTTCACGGCCGCATTACACAGAATTAAAGCCTGTATGGTCTGATCCTATTTGCTACCACAGCTGCCAGGCCTTGGTGCATAGGCAAAATGAGGAGGCCCCAAGCATGGGGCATTCAGGCTGGGCACGTGTGGGCACCTTGGCCTGTATCCAGGGCAGGAAGCCCTTGAACTTTATCAGAAAAGGGCTTCAACCTTCTGTTTCACCACTTACTCTGCTGAAATTTCATAGAGGTCTTCTCTTCTTAGTGGGGTGGGGTGCCATCAGAACTCCCCACTGGCCTGGGGGAGAAAGGCAGGGAGTTTGGACACTCGCTGTTGTCTGGGTGAGATCAACCCCAACCTCCAGGAAAGTGGAGAATTTGTGGCCATGTCCAGAGCCAACCAAGGTCTCCCTTCCCAGAGTTCCTGGGCCTGAGCAAAGCCTGCGGCAATAGAAAGATTTGGACAGACGGTGTGGAGGAAATCCTGGAGAAATGGGGGCCCAGCAGGGAGAAAAACAGCCTTTTACATAGGGACAGGAGATTGACAGGTGCTAAGTGGGGGGTTTGAGGCTTCGCCAGGGCTGTGCCACACACCAAGATTTTGCAACCCAGAGAACCTCTCCTCCCAGCAGCCAGGGCTCAGGGGCCAGGCGGGCTGCCTTTGGGGCAGCGGTGGGCACTGCTGCTTCCATCTGCCGCCAGCATTTATTCAGTGCCAAGTGTTTGCCAAGTGCAAAGCTAACAGCAGAAGAGAAACTTCTTTTTTAAAAAAGGTGCGGCGCATTCTCTAGTGTCCCCGTTTTTGAACTTGAACTTGGTCTAGAGCAGCAACATCTTACACCCTCCTCTCTGTTCTCCGTGAAGGAGAAAGCCAAATCAGGAATGGTCGCGAGGAAGAGTCTCAGTCTAACTGCTTCAGCCGTCAGCTCATCTATATTATTATTCTTTTGTGTTTATCCAGTTTCTGACAGCAGCCACGCAGCCCTTGCTGTGGGCCATGCGCAGGCCAGGCTGGTGCACATCTGCAGGTGTGGTCCTACTCCACAGAGGGTACCTGGGAACATGGATAGGACAGACCCGCAGGAAGGGCACAAGTGCTGCAGGTGAAGACTGGGGGTTTCTCACCCACTTTCTCAAGCCCACTTAAGTGGGCACCTGCCCTTGACCCTGTTTGATGCCTGAAGGGAAAAAAACATTTTTGAGGCTTGGAGTCTGGGCAACATCTGGCATTGCTCAGGTCCTGTGGTGCCTGCGGCCATATGCAGCTCTAGGGATGAATTTTGTGTAAGGGTGGCGTGCAACGAAGGGAAAAATCCTTTTAAAAATGAATGTGATGGAAGATCCCATCTTCGCCCATTGCACCGCCCTCACCTTGATGGGCTGCTGTGTGCGAGGAACATTCTTTCTAATCTTCATGATAATTCTGCAAACCCCATGGAAACCCCCATTTCACAGATGTGAAAATAAAATGAAAGGAGTCACTGCTAAGGGCCCCCAGCTAGAGGCAGGATTTCAGGCAAGAAAGTCAATGACAAAGGTTTCCTCCCAGTCTGCCTTGAAATGGCTCAATGTTTCCATAATCAGTGATTACAACAATTCAATGTCAAGAATAATAAATTTGGAGTGTGTCTGAAAGGGAGTTGAGCAGCTATAAATACTCGCGCATATTTCTCTTGAGCAAGATCCAGTGCATTGGAAGGAGCAGTTCAGTCCCATTGTACCTGGAATCTGTTTCTCATTCAGGACACGAGTCAGCAGCGGCCCATCCTTCTCCGGATGGCGAGGAGTGAGGGGAGAAGGCCGTCAGCACTGTTTCCTTGCATCCTGCTGTGTGTGCAGGGGCAATTTATTCTAGGAGCCATACTGCAGAGCGTGACCAAAAATAGAAATGTGGAGTCCACATATTTCATCCCTGATGCCAGGGCTTTGCCTGGGTTCACTGTGAACCGCAGTGATTAATTGAGCTTTCCTGATACTTGATGCATCTCAGGTTGGTTTGAAATGCCAGGTGCCTCGGGGGGTGATGGTTACCTAAAAAAAAAAAAAAAAAAGGTGTGCTTGTGGATAGTAAATATTTTCTGCATAGTTGCCTTCCTTGATGCAAAGTTTCTAAATGTCAGGAAGTGTTTAGTATTCACTTGTGCTCTTCAAGATTTGGGTCATGCATGGGTTTTTGACTTAATATTTTGCAATGGTGAGGATGACTAAGAAGATCTGATGGGGCTTTAGTGCATGATAGATCCATCTGGATGAATTCCTGACCCAAGCACTCTAGGTACACACTCTGTACTGGAGAACACCCATGATGAACGTGCTGAAGGCAAGAAAACTACTAAGAGCTACTAAGACTTGCACAGACCCAGGGAAGGAAATAAAAGCAGAAGCAGCAAAAAATAAAAACAAACAAGAAAAAACCTCTGGGACATTGTCAGTCTTTCTCTCTTCAGTCCCTGGGGTTGGAGGGAAGTGGTGGCAGGATGTCCAACTTGCTTATTTAGTGTGGTGCTTTCTAAATAAACACCACAGCTTAGCAGAAAAATACAAATAGACTTGATTTGTTTGAGGGGTGAAGGAGCACAGCAGGCTGTTCTTAAGGATTGCTTCTAGTGGTGCTTGGGGAAACTTGTAGCACTGTAGCACTGTCCTCCCATTGTTCATCAATTTGCTCAAGCGGGCCTAGTAATGTCTCCATTGTGAGAGTTGTTGTTACTGTGTTTGGCATATCAAATACATCATGGGTAGCTTGCCAGGCTTTGCCGTGTGGGTGAGATACTCTTGGTAGCTTGCCGGGCTCTCCAAGAGGGGCGGAGGAATCGAACCTGGGCCGAGGAAGTGATGGAAATCCAACCCAGGGCCTCACACATGCAAAGCCAGTGCTCTGCCAGCAAGCCAGTGCTCTGCCAGCAAGCCAATCTTCACCCCACCCTTATCCCCTCACCCCTGCTGCCCAGTGAATGGATATTTCATAAAGCAATTATATGCCATATCGGGGACTCCACTCTTTGCTCTACTTGTGGTGGTTCGGGTTAAGATTCACTTTTTAAACTAAATGCTCATATTTATTCATAGTTGCCTCATTTCAGAAACAATCCAAATGTCCTTTGATGTGTTGAATAAACGAATCATGGTACAATCAAGCAGTGAGATACACCGTGGCAAAAACACAGCCACACCTTATGTCATAAATTGATGAACAAATATGTTGAAGTGATGGAAAAATCTTGATTGCTGTGGTGGTCAAAGTCATGACTGGATTTGTTAAATCTTGCAGGACTGTACCCTAAGAGGAGGGACATAGTTTATTTTCTGAAATACATCTTAATTTAAAATATATTTTTTCTTGGCAGTACTGGCATATTGGGTGGGAATTCACTGTCTTTCTAATATTCTCACTCAGCAACATGAAAAAAAAAAGCCAAGTTAACGCTTTACCAGGGATTGCCAACATTTTTGGAAATTTCCAGCCTTGGAACCTCTGCATTTAAAATCATCACACCCAGAAAAGTTTGCAGTTAGGATGCAAACACTGGAGGATTAAATCAGAAAAGCCCCCTGAGAATGGTTCACAGGATCTTTTTCTTTAAAAGGTTCAAGCCCACGTTAGAAAAGCACAGGGGAAGGTGATATGGGAGGGGGAATTCAGACAAAAAGGGCGGGGGGGGGGGCGGGTAACGGTGCACTGTGGTTCCAGTTCTACTGAGGCTCATTCTAGCTGTGTCTCTACCAAAAAAACAAACAAATGAAAAGATGAAAACAATCCCCAGAGGAAAGAAAAAGGGAACTGCTAAAGTTCCATTTTAAGGAATGGACAGATTCTATAGGGATAAGGCACTTACTTTGCACAGAGCTGATCCTGGGCATCCTATTAGGCCCCCCCAGAGCACTGGAGCATCCCAAGCACTGAATACAGGAGTGCTCCCTGAGCACAGAGGTACAAGTAAGCCCTAAGCACCACTAAGAGTGGGTGTGGGCTGAAAGAATAACAACAAAAAGAGTCTGGAAGATAAAATTTTTTAGAAAACTTAAAACACAAAAAAAGATTCTAGTCTGGAAGGAAAGTTTATTCTGGACGGTTTACTATCCTTCAATGAAGATACATTATTATCAACCACCCCCCTCTCTTCAAAGTCCTGAACTAGAGGAAATAACTTCAAAATAGAGCAAGAATGGGCCTGGTTAGTGCTTGCTCTTCCCCAGCTTGGAAAGTTCTTCCTACAGCATCTCCATCTTTTAGGCCAAATTAGGTCTCTTCCTGACTCCCAGGCCAGTAGCACCAGCAGACCCAGGCCTCACTTTCTCTAACCTCAGGGGTGTGGTCCTGCTTCTGCTACAGCACTCGTAATCAGAGAGGCCTTTCTCTGATTAGAAAATAAGAGTTGCACTGTTGAAACTCTGGAATAACAATAATAAACAGAAATAAAACTCCTTCTGCCTCTTCCTGGTTTCCAGATAGAAACCCCCTAGATCTCCTCCTTAACCCAAAGCTTGTACCTCAAACCAAGCACCACCCTACTTTCCTAGCCCAAACCAGAGCTCATTGATATTTCTGCCTCTGCTGCTGACAAAGGGGTGACCACAGGCACTGGAACAAAAGAACTTTGAGTTTAGAAGAAAGACAGTTTGGATATTTGAGGCATTACTAATTAGGCTTGCAGGAATGGTCTAAATGATGTCTGTGAGCTTTCTCCAGCTACTCATTTGTGGGAACTCATAATTAACTTGCTCTCTCAACAGCACATGAATGTTCATATAAATGTATCAATGCACTCAATTTATTGATTAGTGATTGGAAGCTATAGTGGGTGGGTAATTCAATTGCCATGATAGACATTCTGGAGTGGGTGTATGCAAAATTAGTTTTTATTATGTATGCGTGGGTGTCCCAAAGGATTAGCAAATTAGTACATTATGTCTGTGTCGACACTTCTATTTTTAAATGAAACTATTTACTGACTTAACTAACTTTTGGCTTCACTAACAGCTGTTAGTACTGCAAACTGGTGTTTAATGAAGCAGGAAAAATAATAAACTATACTGATGTTATTCCCCAAATAACTGCTTTTTTAAAAAACATCTCTTTGTTTGGAAGGAAAAATGAAGCTGGAAAAGGTCCAGAGAAATGCAATAATATGGTGGGGGAAAAGAGGAATGGTTCTTACGCAGCCAAAAAAAAAAAAAAACTCTTTTTCCTGGAAAGACGAAGGATGAAAGCAATGTGATTAAGAGCTATGAAATTGTGAAAAGTCCAAAGAAGATAAACATAGAGAGTTAGTTCCAAATTTCAAATAACAGAATTACTATTCCTTCCTACTTTAGAGATCAAGGTAAATTTAGGTACATAAAAGGAGCTATTACTGTTTACACATTGGGGAGGAGGAGAAAAGGCAGTACTATTTCTATAGTGACAACTAGAAGCGAATCATTGACTCAGGGATAGAGTCATAAAATTAACAAATCATAAGAAATTTTGAAGAGAAAATAGGTCATGAAGGGAGAAAAATATTTCCTAAGCTGATGAAGCTTACATCGCAGTCATTAGCTGTCTTTTACCAGTTGTGCCTGAAATCAATGATACAGAATAGACCATCAATTATAAATCAATTATACAGAATTTATGAATCAATACATAAACATTTGAACTCATTTCTATACTTCCTGTTGTATTTGCATTTGACGGTGAATTCTATTTTCAGTTGTCATGTGTAAGTTAACCGCCTCAGGCCTATTTCATTTTACCATTATGTAAAAACAATCATCTTTAATAATTTTAATCTTCTATTTAATTTTTCTTCTATTTTGGGGAGCTGAAACGATAATACAGGGGATAATGTGCTTGTCCAGCTAACCCCAGTTCTATCCTCAGAACCCCTTATGGTCCCCTGAGTTGCAAGAGTGATCCCAGAGCATAAAGCCAGGAGTAAGCTCTAAGCACCACCAAGTGTGATCCCAAAAGAACAAAAACTAATCATTTCTAATTTTGAGTTTTCTACTTAACCTTCAAGTAAAAGTTCTTGTTTTATTTTTATTTATTTTATTTTAAAGTTCTTATTTTAGAGATGAATGCTTTTCCTTGGTAGCAGAACTACTAAGAGAATGCTAATTAATGCACAGGCTACTTGGCTGGACTCAACATTATCCTAATAGCTGATTTTAAACATCATCCATCTATACCCTCCTTTCCAGTGATTCCAAGTTGAATCACTACATAACGCAGATTCAACAGTCACATAAATGTTCCCTCTGTTCATAAACTTGCTTTGGCCCGGGGACAATGAGTCCTGGTGTTCATGCCATGGAGCCATCCACAGACACTGTTCTGACATATAAATGGGAGTGATGGGAAAAGGTTGGGACCCCTCATAGGGTTGGGTTTGGTATACTGTTGCTTCTCCTGACAGAGCCTTCACATAGCAGATAATCACATTTCACCCGTTAGACATGTGATTTATATTAATGCTAGGGCGCTGCCTAGCAGGACAGGGTACTTTCCCATGGTTGCTGGAAGAAATGGTATGTGTCCAGAGCAAGGCACTGCCAGCGTCTTCAGCTCCAAGTAAAATTTTGGCAATCTTTGCTTTAAAGGGTAATTATTCTGGCAAAGGTCCTTTTAACCTTACTCTAAATGTTACCCTTTCAAAAGTAGAAAATGACTTCGTGGAAACTTTTGCCTTTTTTTTTAATAGTTTCAGTAAAGGCATAACACTCTGGAGTTGAAAATGTACATTTTTATAGACCATTATGAAAAGAATTTTCAGTTAACCATTACTTCACACACCCATGCACTTCAGACACCTCCCAGGATTCAAGATTCCAAATCAGTCTTTTTAAAAAACTTTATTTAAATTTTCTTATTTTGATTTTTGGGCCCCACCCAGCGATGCACAGGGCTTATTCCTAGCTCTGTACTCAGGAATCACTCCTGGCAGTGCTCAAGGGACCATATGAGATGCCAGGGATCAAACCTGGCTTGGCCATGTGCAAGCCAAGTGCCCTGCCCAATCTACTATTGCTCCAGTCCCAAGACTCCATATCAGTCTTTATGTGTTGCTGAACAATTTTTTCCCCCAGTCAGGGCTGAAAAGAAATTCCCATGAAGTCCCTTTTCCTCAGGAGGCAGCACCCTGTCTATGCCAGAGGAAAACACATTGGAAACCAGGTTTCTCAATAGTAGGGTACATTATGAATATGAAACCTTAGCTCAAATCCCCTTGGTCACATAAAATATGTCACATAATTGTATTTTTGGTCAAGGCGGAGTGTTACAAAATAAACATTTCCCTATTAGAGCATACTGGGAAATGTTTGCTGACACCTACACTCAAACCCACCAGGTTCCCTTGGACAAATTTGGCAGAGAACAGGCCCCCTCCATAATGAGGTGCTGGAGTTGGTTGAAAATTAAATATTAATTTACCAAAAAATATTGCATCTTAAAAATCTAAATGGAGGCGTGTGTGTGAGAGCCTGGACTGGCTTGATCCCTGGGCTGTGGGTCTGGGAAATGTCCGGGGTCAACCAAGGACCGCCATCTTTTATTGCATTGCCTCATTCTTCTCTTTTAAAGCAGTCTGTGGAAAGCATTATTATTTTTCTTCATTTTCAGAACTTTTTTTCTTTCCCTACTTCCCCCACTGGAAAAAAAAATCCTTTCTGAAGCAATGAATGGTTAGTTTCCCCGCGATTCCAGGAGATTCAGAGTGCGAGGGCCTCAGGAGTACAAAGCAAGAGGTGTGATAATTGCTGGTTCCTTTTGGGGAACTTTCCTCTACACCACACACTCCTGCCTCCCTTCTCTTGCCACCCAACATGCCCTGTAGCTCTAAGGAGCCTCACCTGCCTACTGTGGCCTTTTCTCTGGTGATCAGACTAGAGAGTGTTGACTGCAGAGGAGGCCCTAGCATTCAGTGCCCCCTGACACCTCCACATAAATTCTGGAGTCTATTATAAAGTCAAGAATTAAACCGGGGGCTGGAGCAATAGCACAGCGGGTTGGGCATTTGCCTTGCACGAAGCCAACCGGGTTCGACTCCCAGCACCCCATATGGTCCCCGCCAGAATTAACTACTGAGTGCATGAGCCAGGAGTAACCCCTGTGCATTGCCAGGTGTGACCCAAAAAGCAAAAGAAAAAGAAAAGAATTAAAAATCTGAACTGTAAAGAAAGACATCCTTCCCAAGAAAGATGAAATATAGCAAGGACTTGTCTTTGGGTAAAGGCAGAAAGGCAGAAGAGACACTGGATACCGTAGGAAAAAAATAAGTCAGCGGAAAACGGAAATAAACTTCCATTGTCTAAAAGTGGACTCTTACAAGAGTCCAGCAACCCAGAGGTTACAGATCAAAAAGGAATCCCACCCACCTGCAGTTTTTTCTCCATAGACTTCCCCATCCAGTGCTTGAGGAAGAACTGAAAGCAGAAGGGGGTCCTTCTGGTGCTGGACTGGGAAGGAAAACAACCGTGCTGAGGGGGAAAGGCACAGAAATACACCTGACCCTTCTCCATTGATGCTGGGAAGGTCATTCAATTCTGATGCAGCTGGGGCACAGGTGGGGACCACAGCAGCTGGGGAAGAGTAAGAGACAAAACTTCTTCTATCCTGTCCCAGGATCCTCTAAGAGGTGGGGGAAGGCACAAGATCATTATCTCTCAGAAATACTGAGAAAGTTCACTCCTGAGACTCAGATACACAGAGCCTGCCTAAACCTGAGATTGTACTAAGACCACACATACCCCACATTCCAGACACCAATAACAAGCAATGCTGCGGGTTGGGGGACTGTTGATGCAATCTGAGGCATTGACACAGAATTAAGCTTGAAAAATACAGGTGAAGAAAGAAGAAAGGGGAAAACTCCTGTGGCACCTCAGTCACAATTATATGCACGAGACAAAACTAAAAGAATTTGACTCTGGTAATGCACTAAATAGAAAGACAGCAGCCATAAATCACAAATGCAGTTCCTATCTATATTCACTCAGTTTAGCAAAAGATGAATACCCAGTGTTCATGGCACAAATACAGCTTTTCCTCTATTTATATTATTTATCTATTCTACACACAATGTCTGGCATTCAAGTTTTTAAAATTAAGAGAAACAAACAAAAGTAGACACTAAACAAGAAGAGAATTTTCTGTCAAGAGATGGAGCAATCAGCATAATCAGACTCAGGGATGATTCTGGTGATAGAACTACCATCAAGTAGGGAGTTTAAAATAATGATGGTGGGAGGGAAACCTGGGATCATTGGTGATAGAAAATGGACACTGGTGGAGGGATGGGTGTTGGAACATTGTTTGACTGAAACCAGATCATAAACAGTTTTGTAACTGTATATCTCATGGTGACTCAACAACAACAAAAAGAAAAAAGAGGGGAGAGAGAAATAAAATAATGATGGTTAGTATATTAGGAGTTAGTAATGTATTTTAATGCAATATAAAACTTCCTAGGCACATATGCATTTAGAATTGTTATGTTATCTAGCATAATTTATGCCTTCATTATTAAATAATGTCTTTCTTTTTGCCTGGCAATATTCCATGTTTTGAAATCCATTTTGTGATATTAATATAGTCACTCTAGATGCATTTGGGTTATTATTTGCATGGTGTACCTTTTATTTTTAACTTATCTCTGCCTCTTATGTTTAAAGTGAAATTCTTATAGACTGCATAATTGTCAGCCAGATTTAAAAAAAATAAAGTCAATCTATATTGTTCAATTGGTATGTTTAGACCATTCACGTTAAATGTGCTTGCTGATATGACTCAAATTAAAATTCACCATCTTACTCATGATTTTTTATTGGTTCTACCTATCTGATTTTTTTCCTGTCATCTCTTGGATTTGTTTTCAAAAAGATTGAATATTGTCTCTGCTATTTGACTTATTTATATCTTTAAAAAAACAATTAGCAATTGCTTTAGAGCTTATAGTATGCATCTTTAATTAAATCATTATTATTTAAATAATAGAAACTGATTCATGTGTCTGAAAAAAAAATACAACTGGCCTATAATGGAGTTGCTTATGCTAAGCCCCATGTCTCTACACTGAGATAAGTTAATTACAGTTTTGGCTTTCCCAGAAATGAAATCTTGACTCTATTCACCAAGAACTGCCTGATCAGCACTCGTTAGATCATCTACTTGAGAGACCTTTGCCACCCTCCTAAAAGTTAGAAGCAGAAACAGTGTTTTCACTGTCTGCATTTCTTCATATCTCCTTGATCAGATGCTGCCCCATTCCTGAATCTCAGTAAAAACGCCAATATGTCTTGAACGTTTACTCAGCCAAACTGCTCTTCAGGCTGAGTAATGGCGCTTTTACAATAGTATTGCCAATTCCCCCCAATATTTGTGCAGGCTTCCATTTAACTTGACACACCCCATACACTTTAAACACATTGCTACAATTTTTGCTCCCTCCAGTTACCAGAAGAATTTTGAACACTTCAATGTATCTTACCTCCCTTTATTCTGTTTTCAGTACTCTTCACTGGTCTGTTTCCGCAAGTGTTTCTTTTCCTGTAGAACTTGAACATTTTTCACAGAGATCATTGCTGGCAACAAGTCTCAGTTGTGCTGTTCTGTGTTCTTGCCCCTTCCTAGGGGGCATGGGGATTCTGAATTCCCTGGGCAGCGGGCAGGGAAGGGCTCCCCTGAGTTCAGGCTCCTGGGCAGTGAGTGCAGTAGTTACTTTTGCCGGCCCCCAAACCTGCACAGTAGGTTTTTCTTCTCAGGACTTCAGCCAGTGACTTCTGTGCCTGCTGGGTGCTCAGAGAAACTGCAGCAGAGAGAGGCAAATTCATGTCTGCCCACCCCAGGCTCTGCTCCCTCAGCAGCCCATACTCCTTCTCTGGCAATTCATGGGCTCCAGAGTGAGGGTGTTTACTGACCCCAGCTGCATCCAGCTAACGGCACCTGTCCGCTGCTCTCCATTAACCCTCCTTTACCCTTTGAGTTTAGGCCGCTTGGTTGCCTGTGACTTCAGCTCTCCAGTAAGTCTCCCCTGCCAAAGTAATAAACTTGCAGTTTTGCCTGGAGGTTTTGTTATTGTTGCTGTTGTTGTTGTTGTTTTGTTTATGGACCACACCAGGTGATGCTCAGGGATCACTCATGGACATGCTCAGGGGACCATATGGGAATGTAGAGGACTGAACACGAGTTGGCTGCAGGCAAGGCAAACTCCCTACCCCTCTGTACTATCGATCCTCCCTGGCCTGGAGGTTTTAAAATTAGAGTGAAGGTGAAACTCCTTCCAGATCTCTACATTTCGATGTTTTAATTCTTTGTCCTGGTTAACCCACAAGGTCTCAGGGTCAGGCCTTCTAAAGGGAACTGAGGGAGGCCTAATGCACTGACATTATTGCTGGTGCAGCCCCCTGTGCCCTCTGTGGAGACTGGAGTACCCTCCAGTTGCTGGAGAGACCAGTAGGGAACTCATCAGCCTGCAGAGGAAGATGTGAAGAGTCGCGCAACCCTCTTGGCTCTCCAGAGTGTGACCTGCACAACTGCACTCTGAGAGCCGCAGATCTGCCCCATTCTAGCAGCACCTTCATGTGGAATATCCTGGCCCACCTCTTGGTAGTTGTGGGAAACAGTGAAGATGGTGTCTCAGAATCTGCAGGTAGAAATGACAAGGCTGAGATGCCTCATTTGCTAGAAGTAGAAAACAGGATTCACAAGACTCATCTGTGTCTCCAGCACCCTTCCAGGTACCCCCAGCTGTTCCGATTTCACTCTCAGAACAGAGGAGCGGAGTGGAGGCTGAGCCTTACATCCACTTGGCTACTATCATGATGGGCCGCACCCACTGGGAATGAAGGTTTTTTGGGTTTTTTTTCTTCATTTTTTAAAATGCTCTGCTAGGGAGCTGCTAGCACAGAGTTTCCCTAGGCTATACTCGGGGCCATGTCTCAGAGGAGAAACAGCAACCCTTGCTTCAAAGTTCTCAGTGTTTTCTATGTATTTATCACTGACACTGCTTACAGATTCGCTGCCCAAGAACTGTTTTCAGTTAATCCACATTTGTCTCCAATATGTTCCTTCAGCGTACTCCCATAGAGGTGGCTTTTGTTGTCCAAACTTGACAGAGGAAAGTTAAATCTCGCTGAGAATGACTGACCAGATTGCCCTGGTGTCCCTGTGAGGAAATAACTATGTAAGAGCAGCAAAAGCTGGTGGGCTCACTTGAGGGGAAGGAGAGAGAGAGAGAGAGAGAGAGAGAATTGGAGGGTAATGGGGGTGGGGTGGGGGTACCTGAAGTGGGAGCTTCTCTCAGCAGTCTATCTTACTCCATGGCACTAAGTCCTCTTGGCACTGTCTATGACTGCACACGTCAGGGGACTCGCAAAAAGCTGGACCACCACAATAAAATACTGTGGCCAGATATAACTCTGTGTGACTCATGACCTGAAGCCTCCAACTTCTGTCCATGACACCCCCTCCCCACCCAACCCCAGCCTGGAAAGCCCCCCACACTCTTTCCCTGGCTTTCACTTGTTCTTCAAGAGGTATGCTTCTCCCAGACTCTGACCTGATGTCTAAGGTAGGTTAGGGGTCCCCTCGGTGCACTGCCCAGTTAGTCAATGTGACCCTCATTATCTGCCCTTCTGATTGACTGGAGTGATAGCACAGCGGCCAGGGCGTTTGCCTTGCACGCGGCCAACACGGCCAACCCAGGTTCGATTCCTCCGCCCCTCTCGGACAGCCCAGCAAGCTACCGAGAGTGTCTCACCCACACGCCAAAGCCTGGAAAGCTCCCCGTGACATATTCGATATGCCAAACACAGTAACAACAAAGTCTCACAATGGAGACGTTACTGGAGCAAATCGATGAACGGGAGGACAGTGGACAGTGCTACAGTGCTGCTTGACAGAAGCAGACTCAGAGAATGAACAAAAAATCCCATTTTGGGGAACCCAGTGTAGAACTAGGTCTTGGCTTCAAATTAAAAAATCAAAATCAGGTGGCCCAGAGAGATAGGACAGCGGGTAAGGCACTTGCCTAGTCTGCAGCCAACCCTGCTTTGATCCCTCACACTGCATGATCTGCTGAGCACCGCTAAACAGAGCCAGGAGCAGCCCAACCCCCCTCAGCACTAACTTCCCCAATAAATGTAAAACAAAATATAAAAGGAAAAAAAAAGTCAGGTAAGTCAGCAAGCTCAAAGGATGTTCTCTGTTAGGCAGGGGTGCTGTGGCTGGAGATAGAACAGGCAGGCCAGTTTCACTGCTTTAGCAATGTCAGAAGAAATAGCAAATCATAGGGGTGGTGATCCAGTGTTCTCAAGTTTAAATGTTCTGGGCAAGAAAATAGTGCGGGTGAGGGTAGAGGAGCTGCTGTCCCTGACCCTGGGGGACACTGTTTTAGGTCAAGGAGTGGGAGGTACAGCAAAGCAAAAGTGATGATCGCTGCACTGCAGTTAAATGGCTGAGAAAACTATGCATGGAGGCCCTACCTGTGGTGCCTTCCTCTTGGGCACTTTCCTGTGGGGCAAGCTCACGCCTCCTGAGCTAAGTACCACAGGCATCGCAGCACTGCCACAGAGAATGAAGCCGATCCCAGTGGCCCTGGCTGAGCAGGCTGTGTACTCCTGCTCTGATACTGTCTGAAACTGCCTCCACACCTGTATAATGGCAACAACAGCACCTTCCACATAGGGCTGCTGTGAGGCTCAAAGGAACTAGCAGCCCATATTAAGTATACAGGGAATGTCTTATTGACAACAGTACATAGGGAATCAGGAGAGACATCACAAAGGGCTGGGATGTCAGGAAAGTCTTCATGGAATGAAAGAGACTTGAATTGGGCCCAAGGGGACAGGCTTAATATTTCCAAGGATGGTGAGCAAAAGAATGCATCAAGAAATGATGCCAAATTAGAATGAAGTCTGTGCACTCCAGACTTGGTCTGACTTATTTTGATTTCTATTCTTCAATCAAGCTCCTGCCTGGGCCCTTGTTTCCAGATCTGGCTAATTCCCCTCCTGCTCAAAACCTCCATGATTTGCTACATGCCATGTGGCCCTCTAATTCCATCCCCAGGCTCCAGAGGTGCAGATCTGCAAACCAGCATGATTAGCCACCACTGCTGGCTGCCCATTCAGCATATAAATCTAGTGCCTGGGATTACCTCATGCCAGAAAACCGAAATCCAACTCAGATGGTTAAGGCATTAATAGCAGTGAGTGTTGTAAAGACTCAACAATGCGAACCTTCCCCAAATGCACCATCCTGACCTCCCTTGAGCTGACAATGCGTGTGTGACATCATGTGTAAATGAACCTTAAATTTGAACCAGGTGCAGAGAGCTGTCTGGCGTCTCCTGGCTGCTGTATTAACCACTAACATGCGTGGGGGAGGGGGGTCTACGGCAGTAACATGGAGTGAAGCCAATGGCAGTGACCAGCTCGGGCAGCTGTGGCTCTGAGCATTCAAATCCTGCCCACCCTGTGGAGTCCAGGCCCCCAGGCTCTGCATGGTGTATTTCCGGAGGGCTGTGAAGCTCAGGGGATTTGGCTGCTTTCACTGGCTGTGACAAAAGCTCGTCCATGCAAATCTGTTGCTGCCAAGCTCTGATCTGATTTGCATCCTTGAGGCAGGACTCTGCTGCTCAGCCTGAAACAGAAGTTGGTGGCATCAGCGCTGTTACTGGATTTAGGCAGGGACAGGCAATCTAAGGGTGTTGTTGGATGCCACAGTTTCCAAGGATGATGGCAGCTCTCTTTACACATGCCCTGTGATTTGCACCAAGGTGACATCAGCACATAAAGGTATGCCTGTGACTGTCCAGTGTGACAGATTCGCCAGGTTAACTAAGTCTTGCTCCAAATCAGGTCACATGACAGAGAACAGTACGCAAAACTTAGAGGAACAGAGTAGGCGGTTTCCAGGGAGCGGTGTGACCCTGTCAACTGTCAGCATGATGAAGAAGATGGAAGTGAATTAGAAGAAATAGCTCTTACAAAGAGTGATTAGTACAGGGGGGAGGGTGTTTGTTTGCCTTGCATGTGACAAATGCGGGTTGGATCCCTGGCACCCCCTATAGTCCCCTAAGTCAGCCAGGAGTGATCCCTGAGCACAGTCAGGAGTAAGTCCTGAGAACCACTGGATGTGGCCTCCAAACAGCAAAATAAATAAATAAGTAGATAAATAAAAGAAATTAAGCCTTTAATGCTGGTGAGATCATTTAGGGGCCAGGACTTAAGTACTGTAGCCAAACTACACACACCCTGAACACTGCTGGGTTCTGCTAGCCAAGTACTGCTGGGAGTGGCCCCTGGCCTCTGAGCACTACTTGGAAGGTCAAAGAAGCAAAGCCTGGGTGGAGCTGAAGAGACTGCAGTGGGTAATGTGATTGACTTGATACAGCCAACCTAGGCTTAATCCTGGCACCCCATATAGTTCCCCAGGCCCCCTAAGCACCATTTGCCTTGCACGCGGTCAACCTGAGTACAATTCCTCTGTCCCTCTAGGAGAGCCCGGCAAGCTATCCAGAGTATCTCGCCCGCACGGCAGAGTCTGGTAAGCTACCCGTGATGTATTCGATATGCCAAAAACAGTAACAAGTCTCACAATACAGATGCTACTGGTGCCCACTCGAGCAAATCGATGAACAATGGGAGGACAGTGCTACAGGGTTACATTCCTCCCCAGCACTGTAACAGTCTTTCAGTAAATACCCACTAGTTTGCACATGGCACTCACAGGCCAAATCCTGTCCCTCGGGATATTACATTTCTACTGGACAGTAGACAGTTGCCTCTACTGGATTACAAGTTTGAAGAGTGGTTTATTCATGAAAGACAGAACTCTCTGATTGACTGATAGCCAACTTCGTTATGCTCATCTATAGAAAACAGTAACATAGGGAGATGTTTGAGTAACTGAGTTTGAGAGTGATTAGACATCTTTCAGGGGATGTGACTGAAGAGAAAAAAATGGGAAAATCATTTCACACTGACATTAAAATGCATGAATGCAAGTCTATTTAGCAAGTCTGGCTAGCTCATAAATTGAGAACTATTTTGAGTGAGTGAAAGCAAAGAATGCATTTAAATGCAAATGAATAACAAATCTTTAGACATGAGACATGGGGAGTTTTCAAGTATTTTGCTTCCCTGTGAAATGTAAATATTATCACGGTGTAATCATTACTGATTGACTTTAGCTATAACATGTATATCAAGTTTAAAGCAAAAATGCTTCTCTTATTTATTTTTTTATGCTTTTCTGCAATGCTGGATATCAAACCCAAGACCTCACGTGTGCAAGGTGCAAGTGCTCTACCACAGAGCTACAATCAAGGTCCTGTTGTTGTTTCTTTAATCCTAAAATATTTGCCAAAGTATTGTGAATTTATACCTTGTACTTACTGGTTTATACTGGTGTTTGCTACCTGTCTGAATGCAAGGTTCCATCCCAATGGAAAACCAGCAGGACTGTTCTACTGTACAAGAAGGGAGACGTCCACGACATTGGCAATTATCACCCGATCTGCCTGTTGTCTTTCATCTACAAGCTGTTCACTCGAGTCATCCTGAATAGTATTGGCAGAACACTAGTTGAAGGACAACCATGCGAGCAAGCCGGGTTCCAAAAAGGATTCAGCATCATCGACCATATCCACACAATAATCAAGCTCATTGAGGTTTCTCGGGAGTTCAAGATGCCGCCCTGTCTAACATTCATTGATTTAAAGAAGGCCTTTGATTCTGTTGAGACAGAAGTGGTCATCGAAGCCCTAGCCAAACAGGATGTTCAAACTCAATACATCAGGATCCTCCATGAGCTGTATTATAGATTAACTACCAGGATCTCACCATTCTACAAGGAAGTTATCATCCGTGTCAAGAGAAGGGTTCAGCAGGATGACACTATTTCACTGAAACTCTTTAGTGCCACCCTTGAGAATGTCATGCGACGATGGGAATGGGAAGGAATGGGAGTGAAGATAGACGATCGACAACTACACCACCTTCGCTTTGCTGATGACATCGTTCTAATAACACCGAACATTAGCCAAGTGACACAAATGCAGGCCAACTTCGACCATGAGTGTGGAAAGGTCAGACTACAGCTGAATCTCATGAAGACAATGTTTATGAGAAACGGTCTCGTTCCTGACGTTCCATTCACGCTCAATGGAATGAACATCTCCAAATGCAACAGTTATGTGTACCTAGGTCGAGAAGTCAACATGACGAATGACCTGGCACCCAAGTTGTGCAGGAGGAAGAGAGTGGCTTAGAACGCCTTCAAGAGCATCAAAGAAATAGCTAAGAGGATGAATAACCTCCAGCTCTGGGTACATCTCTTTGATTCCACTGTTCTTCCTGCATTAACATATGCCTCAGAGAGCTGGGCCCTATGAAAACAGGATGAGAACGCTAGTCGGGTCTCCCAAAGAGGAATCAAAAGAGCTATGCTTGGAGTATCATGCTTCACTCAAGTGAGAGAAATAATCTGGAATTCCAACCTCCATCGATGATTAAGAATCTGGGAGACTCTCTTGTTTGCCAAGGCATTGAAAATCAGATGGGCTGGACACATAATGAAATTTGGAGACAACTGCTGGACTAGAGCCATTACTGACTGGATTCCACAGGACGTCAAAAGACTGCTGGTTGCCCACCTACAAGATTGTCAGACTTCTTTGTCAAGACCCTGAATGATCGGTTTGAGGCTCTTCATGTTTCTAGAAAAAGCAGAAGCCATTGGGCTACACTAGCAAGTGACAGGGATGAATGGAGATGTTACTGGCGCCCGCTCAAGCAAATTGATGAGTAACAGGATGTCAAGTGATCAAGTGATACACTAGGTGCTAATTATTTAGATACCTTTCCCTTTTCAAAGTTCAGGCTCAGCAGTTATTGGGACAAGAGCCAAGTTCAGGTACTTTACAGCAAATGGTATGATGTATTACCCACTAAATTTTAAGTTAGAAAGCACATTGGTCCTGTGTTTTAGTATCAGCTATAACTTTTTTTTTGGGGGGGAGGGGGTCATACCAGGCACACTCAAGGATTAAGACAAGGTCTGCATTCAGGGATCATTTCTGGAGGGGCTTATTAACATTCTGACAGCTTATTAACAAGTCATTACTGAACACCAATGAAGAGAATCTAACATTAAGACTAATGCCCAGGGGAGATGCAAATACAGAAAATGGTTCTTCTGGAGCTAATTACAACTGTGTCCGGGATGTGAACAGTTAAATAATATCACAAAAATTAAACTGCAATTAGTACATGTTGGTGGAAATGCAAATCAGTAAATCTCTTATGGAAGGCAATTTAATAATAATCTATCAAAATTAGAAATGAACCCTTTGTCAGAATTCCAATTGAATGGGTAGAATTTGTCTTAAAAATATATTCATGTATGTGCTAATTTATATAATACATAAAGGAAATAAGAGAATAAAACATCAAAATTAAAAAAAAATGCTTTGAGAGGAAATGGATTAATTACATTATCTATATTAATGGAATACTATACTACTGGTAAACAGAATTAGGAAAACTTTGTGCATATGAATATAGAATAATCTTCATATATTAAAGTGAAAAAAGACAAGTGAGGCAATATTAAGCTTCATTTTTTGCATAACAAAGAAAACAACAGAATAGAAAGGCAACCTACACAATGAGAGAAAATATCATCAATATCCAAACTATATGAGAATGCCTATAGCTTAATTACAATAGAAATCACCCCCATATAAAGGTGGATAAAGAAGACATTTCTTCAAAGGAGATACACAATTTTATAACATACAAATGAAAAGATTCTCCATAATCATCAAAAATCAGAGTAATGCAAACATAACCATAATGAGATATCCTTACACACCTATAGTATAGGTCATGATTTGAAAAAAAAAACTAAACAGAAAAAAGAATTAGTGGCAAAAATGTGGAGAAATTGGAATTTTCATGCATGTAAAATGGTGCAACCATTCTGGAATACAGTTTGGAGGTTAAGAAAGAAAGGAAGAGGAAGTAAGGAAATTCCATTGGATATAGTAAATCACACTTCTGGGCATATACCCCAAATAAATGAGATAGTTGTACCACCACATTTATTACATCATTATCCACAATAGCCACAAGGTAGAATTTTGAAAAGTTTACTGGCCACAGATAAAGGAATTGTGGTATATGCATACAATGAAATATTGTTCTACCTTCAAAAAAAAAATCTGCCATATGCTGCAACACAGATGAACCTGAAGACTTTATGCTTAGAAAAGAACCAGTCAGAGATGCACAGATCCTGCGGGACTCCAGTTGGGGGCAGCTGGAACTCTCAACCTCACAGAAGGAGGAAGAGAAATGGAAGCTGCCAGGGCTCAGAATAGAGCGGGTTAGGAGTTCTGTTCAAAGGTTAGAGTTTAGATCATGCAAATGAAAATTTTCTAGTGATATGCAATCGGCTGGAGCGATAGCACAGTGGTACAGCTGTGGTACTTGCATGCAGCTGGCCCGGCCAAGCCGGGTTTAATTTCTCTGCCCCTCTCGGAGAGCCCGGCAAGCTACCGAGACTATCTTGTCCACATGGCAAAGCCTGGCAAGCTCCTTGTGACATATTCAATATGCCAAACACAAGAACAACAAGTCTCACAATGGAGACGTTACTGGGCCTGCTTGAGCAAATCGATGAACAATGGGAGGACAGTGCAGTGCTTCATGCTGTCCAACAATTTACACATAATTACCATTAGTATTGTACATTTCAGTCTGTTTAAGAGAGCAGATGTGTTGTTAGGTGTTTTTCTGTAAAATTTAATTTGACTATGAACAGATTGCCATTAAAAATGAAATACCGGAAGCCAAAGCGATAGTGTAGCAGATAGGGCTTTGCCTTGCATGCATTTGCCTTGCATGCAGCCAACCCAGTTTCCATATCTGGCACCCCATGTGGGCCTCTCAGCATTGCCAGAAATAATTCCTGAGCAGAGAGCCAGAAGTAAGACCTGAGTACCCCTGAGTATGGCCCCCAAACCGGGGGTGGGGGGAGAAATACAACAGAAATTTTTTAAAAAGTGGAAAAACATATTAGAATGAGACTAACAATATATACCCTATGAATCATAGCTAAGAAACCCACTAGAGTAAGAAAATTAAGTATTTACAAGTTGGGGCTTGAAAAATGGGATAGGTAGATAAGAATAATCAATAAGGACATTTTGGATGTTTACATGAAAGTCACAGTGGGAAGAGAAGGATGTCATTTCTTTCTTCTCTCATTCCTCCTATGTTATGGAGGTATAAACAGAATCAGAATAATGAAAAGCAAACTCTCAAAAATATCAAATATCAGTGTATTGTAGAAGGCAGGTAAGAAAGGTAAATGTAGTTTAGCTGAGATGGGAATGTGGGATTCATATTGGAATAGGGAGCATTAAAAGTTCACTGTAGGTTGAACAAGACTCACATTATGAAAACAGGATTTCAAGATCAATGCAGTAGCAGACAAATACACTGGAAGACTTTTAGAAGGCTTTAACCCAGTGACTTCCCCATAATATAATCTGAGAAGCTTTAAAAACTATAAATCAGAGTGGGGAGATGGTTCAAAGCACTCAAGTTCATGCTCTGCATGCAAGAGGACTGGTCCCCTGAGTACTGCCAGGAACAATCCCAGAGCTCTGAGTGGAGAGTAATTCCTGAGCATTGCTGGGTTTGGCTCCCAAACAAAAATAAAACATGAATGTATGTGCATGTATACATATATGTGTATGTATATATGTGTGTGTGTATATATATATATATATATATATACCTGGTCCTTGGTCAAGATATTTTTAATTTAATTAGTTTGGGGTAAAGTCTGAACATTGTCGGTTGTTTTTATTTGGGGGAGGGGTGGGTAACATTTTGAAGTACTTTAGGTCACTCCTGGCAGTGCTCAGCAAATCATATGTGGTGCCAAGGATGAAACCCTACTGACCACATGCAAGTTAAGGAAAGCACCTTAACTTCTGTACTATTTCTTCCTCTGGCTCCTGGTAGAGTTTCTGAAAGCTCCCCAGTGTAGCCAGACACAAGAAAAGGCTAAGATTTAGGTGCTGGCAGAAAGTTGGGGACAGAAAACATAAATCTGGGATTTCAAAAGATCTGATGTTAAAAACACTGGAGACAGAATGAAGAGACACAGTGAACTTCCTTTATGCACTCCATTCAACTAATACACCATCCAAGTACCATTCGAGCAGTTAAGGAGTTGGTAATGTGAGGACCAAGAACTCCCGGTTCTTGGAACCCTTGCTATCTAGTGGACACAGACAACGAAGCCTTTCAATAGTCACCCACCTAATAGGGTCAAAGTCAAGCATGAGTAAAGTTGGGAGCTGCTGCTACAAAAGAGGGGGCAGAGGAAGGACCTCTGGAAACGGGTGAGAGTTGGGTTGAAATGTGAGGGAGGCAGAGCCAGGCCTACAAAGGTCTTAGAAGAGAACGTTCTGAGGCAGAACAGTGAGACAGGGAGCAAGCTTGCTCAAGGGCAAAAAAGGCAGGCCTGCATGGCTGGAGAAGTGTGGAGGGCAGGAGAGCAGTTGGAGAAACATGACTGGGCCTGTTGGCCATGACAGAGTTCACTGTCCGTGATATGGAACCCCAGGAGGAAATTAAGCAGGGCAGTGATCTAACTTACACTTTTGAACAACTGCTTTGGCTGCAGTGGAATATAGGTTTCAGGTGGCAGGAATGGAGATGAGAGAAACAGCTGGATAAAACAACAGGGAAGTGTGGAGAGTAACAAATTTCACTATGTTGGGGGTGTGAGGGTGTGTGTGTGTGTGTGTGTGTGTGTGTGTGTGGTGTGTGTGTGTGTGTGGTGTGTGTGTGTGTGTGACCCAGCCATGCATAATGGGACCACATGTGGTGCTGGCAATCAAACCTGGGTCTGGTGCACGCAAGGCAAGAGTCCTACATGCTGTACTATCTTTCTAGCCCTGTCGAGTTTGAGCTAACAGTGTGGTAATTGAGCAAAAATGACCCAGAGCAGCCAAAAAAAATTAAAAAATACAGAAATAGGTGAGAACTTAGGTTATACCTACTGGTTTGAGAGACACTTCTCAGGGAATGGTATGAATGTTACTGGGACCAGAGAAACAGTATAGAGGTTAGGGACATGCCTTGATCCTCAGCACCCTGTAGTCCTCCTGAGTCCCCCTGGAGTCCTCTGAATACTACCAGCGTGGCCTGGATATCCCTAGCATGGCAGGGCCCTCACAGAACTCCATCCTCAGGTCTTTGCATTGAACAACTGGTAACTGGCTGAGAATCACCATGAAGAAACCCTCCAGAACACTATTTGGGGAGTACCCTCTCCAATAAATTAAATAACGGATTCCAGAAGCATCGCAACATCACCTGAAAAGATTAATAACTTGTGGAACTGTTTCTAATAACAGGAGAAATGCTTCTCTGGCCTGGGAGGCTCTGTGGTTGGTCATCTCATTATGTCTGAGACAAAGAAAAGGCAAGAGCACGAAGGATGCCAACAAACACCTGCTTTTGCAAGCATGAGGCTGTGAGTTTGCTCCCCAGGAGCCGCACGGCTCTAGCAGCTCCGCTCTCTGGGAGTCCTGGTACCCACTAGGAGTGCGTGCATACCACAACTAGAGGGTGTGACCCTCGGCAACTACAGCAGTTAAAAGACATGAGCACTGGGCTCAGGAGTGCTGCGTTGGGGAGCACAACTAAAAATGTGTGAGCACTGCAACCAAGAGTGTGCAGTGATCATGACATGAGAAGCAACAGAGGGGAAAGTAGGGGAAAAACTAAAAAAAAATTCAAGATTCAAAAAAGATCTCAGCTGCTGGAATCTGAAGGAAATAAGATGAACTCTAACAAGCATACAGACATATAACAAATCAGTGTGTGCGAGCACATAAATCTAAACATATGAATACATGTGTGCACTAGTACATTTGAGTATTTAAAAAAATTAAAATAAATAGCCTAGAAATTGGCAGTTCACTTGAAAAGGACCTGGAGCTTTTATTGACCACATGTTTATGAGTCTAAGGTAGTGTCATTGAGAAAAAAAATATGGTGTAAGATCAGAGTATGTTGAAAATATTTATTACCCAACTACAAAAATGAATTTTCTGGGGAAATAGTAAAAAATGATCAGGATACTGTTATAATACTATTTGCTGACTAGGCGATTGACTAGAGACTAAAGAAGGCAGAGAAAGATACAACATTTGGAAATTATATAATTTAAGCAACAGTCAAGGGATAAAATCATACATATGCTCCAATTCAGTGTTTAACAGCTTATTTGAGCTTTCCCCAAATTTCGTGTGATACAACTTGAAGAAACATGGTATAGGGCGCTGGAGCGATAGCTCACCAGGTAGGGTGTTTGCTTTGCACGTGGTCGACCTGGGTTTGATTCCCAGCATCCCATATGGTCCCCTGAGCACTGCCAGGAGTAATTCCTGAGTGCATGAGCCAGGAGTAATCCCTGTGCAATGCTGGGTGTGACGCAAAAAAAAAAAAAAACCCAAGGTGTATTTACATAGAAACTCATTCATTGAATGTTTAAAGTCTTCACATAATTTAATAAAAAAATATCTTGCACTAAATTAGAATAAGGATATAAACACAGGTAAATTTGACTCTAGACATATGAATAATGAATGTTCTATAATTAAATCTGTATACTACAATGGATAAAATATAATTATGTTCTATTCTTCTGCCCCTCTCGGAGAGCCCAGCAAGCTACAGAGAGTATCTCGCCTGCATGGCAGAGCCTGGCGAGCTCCCCGTGACGTATTCGATATGCCAAACACAGTAACAACAAGTCTCATGATGGAGACGTTACTGGGCCTGCTCCAGCAAATAACTCGATGAACAATGGGAGGACAGTGCTACAGTGCTACAAACAGCAATATTTCCTTTGTGTGAATGATTTTCATTAGTCTGTCTGAAAAGGTTCATTCAAAAAATCAAGGGTCTATCTCCTTTTTTTAATGTAAGAAACGTGACCAATTCACATCAACTTTCACGTAATTAAGATTAGCATGATTTCTAGCACTTCATATGTTCTCAGGATAAGTACTTGCTCAGTTAATTAGCCAGCACCTTCAAGTGTGTAGCAGTTTACTGAGTGGCATAGACATATATACATTGAAACATCAAGCTATTTTACTTTATAGCATCCCGTATCACAACGACTTTAATTTTTTTAACTTGAGGTAGTGTTGGTTTGTAAGATTATATGTTTCAGAGGTACACACTCCCACCACTTCTTAGATGTACGTTACGAGGTGGCAGGGGCTAGTGCAGTGGTCTAGAATGCTGCCCTTCAAGTAGAGGTCCAGAGTTCAAAGGCTTGTGCTGCTGCCTGTGCAATTAGCCCTGCTTGTGTGAGCCTGGCAGCTCTGCCCTCTGAACTGCTCACAAAAGTTATGCAGGCACCACAGGCAGGAAGCACCCTCTGACAAGCACACGTGTGACAAGCACTGCAATAACCACCAGAAGGTGTGTGAGCACAACTAGAAGAATACAAGTCTTAGAGCACCGCAAGAGTATGAGCACCAACATCAGGTGTGCGTATGAGCTCTGGCCACAATAGCAAAGGAAAGTGGAGAGGGGTGTCTTGGGGGAGGGGGGAAGAAAAACAAAACCAAAACAAAGCCAACATGTCTGTTACTAGGTAATATCTACACCTAAGTAGCAATGTCCCCCCCTGCCACTCCCACTGTCTACTAGAACCTTCCTTACAGCCTGAACCTCGCTTTCCCCTTTTGGTCATAGTTTTGTGGTCTTATTCAAGGGTGTTTTTTTTTTTTTTTGTGGTCATAGTTTAAGGGTTTTTTTTTGTGGTCATAGTTCAACGGTTTTGTTTTTTGAATTTGCCCGTTTCCATTATTTCTTTATAACCTACAACAGATCAATTGGTATTTGTCTCTTTCTGATTTGCTTACCAAGATACCCTCCAACTCTACCTACATAACTACAAATGGTAAGACTCCATTCTTTTTTTTATAAATATTTTATTTTCCTTATTCACTCATTTGTTCATGAGTATTTGGGTTGTTCCTGTGTCTTAGCTATTGTAATTCACTAAATAATACATACAGGTAGTCAACTAACACATAGAAAAATGCTCATTATCACTTACTATCAGGAAATGCAAATCAAGATACTATGAATGGTCTGTGTCAAAAGGGCCAGAAACAAGTGCTGGCTGGGTGTGGAGAAAAGGGAATGCTTGTACACTGTAGGCATGAATGTCAATTGGTTCAACCTTTATAAAGAACAGTATGAAAATTTCTCACAGCAGGTAAGGCGTTTGCCTTGTAAGTGGCCGAGTTGGGTTCAATTCCTCTGCCTCTCTCGGAGAACCTGGCAAGCTACAGAGAGTATCCCGCCTGCACAGCAGAGCCTGGCAAGCTCCCCATGGCATGTTCAATATGCCAAAAACAGTAACAAGTCTCACAATGAAGACGTTACTTGTGCCCACTTGAGCAAATTCATGAGCAATGGGAGGACAGTGCTACAGTGCTATTGAAAATTGATCTGTCATATGACCCAGCAATTCTATAGATAAGTGTTGTACCTGAAAGGGAACAAAACCAAATATGAATAGATAAAAATACTTTTTAATCTGTCTTTCTCCCCTTGTCTATTAAATTCCCTCCCCCACTACCAATTACCTTTCCCATAGGTGAATAAACCCCCACCTGTCTGCCTGGCCACCAGCCAAGCTGAGACTTCCTCCTCCTAATAAATGCTCAACTTCACAGAAAGGCTACAAAGAAGGACAGCAGATCCTGAGAGCGAAACATACTACCATCTGATTGTTCAGGAAAAGAGAAAAAAGTTCTAATTACAACAAGGAAACCACATCCACATTATCTTTATTCACCCTTGACCAAAAGTTTGTTTTCCTACTTCATTACAGAAAGACCCTAGAAAGATTATGGTAGAGAAATTAGTGTTGAAATTAGAAAAACAAATTTCTTGGAATCACAAAAGGTTCTGAGATATTCTCAGGCTCAAAACTAAGAAACTGAGGCTGTAGGCAGACAAATCTGCAGGAAGACAAGTATGTTCCCAACAGGGGTGATTCTAACACAGCCACGGAGTACTGTCAACACACCAAGAAGAAAAACAGGTTGAAATGAATTGAGCCCCTTTGTGGAGCATCTATTTTCCATGTGTATATACCATACTGCAATGTAAGCACAGGAGAGGCCCAAAAGGAAATACTCTCCACACCCAGCTACCCAAAGATTATCTAGTAACCTGATCCTGCAAACACACAGGGCAGAGTGGAAAAAAGAAAAACCTGTTTACCTCAAAAACACATCGTCCACATTCATTAACATCTCCTACTATATACCAGCTCACCACTTGGGGGTGGGGGAAGGAAGATTCTCCTGGAGATTTTCAGACAAAGGGCTGGCTGGATAAATGTGGGGGTGGGGGGTTGATGGGGTGGGGGGTGGGGCAAAGATGTGGTGCAGTTCCAGCTCTGCTGTGCTCTATCCAGGATTACAACAGCCAGGCTAGGGGGCCGCCAGGGCTGCCACCCTCCCAAACTAGCTCTCTGGCCCCCAAGTGCTCACTATTTAATTTGTGCTCACATGAGCTCTCCATAGTCTCAAAAAAGAATCCTTTCAGGGAAACAGTTGTAGCACTTTTCACTGAGAATTCTATACATTTCAAACACAAGATAGTGTAAAGAACATAAAGAGAAAGAAATGACGCTCTCCCAGGTGACTTTTACTCACTTCACCCTCACCATTCCATTGCCCAGTTATATGAGAAAGGGAAAAAAAAATTCTTAGAGGTAGATGTTCTATAAGTAGCACTGTCCTCCCATTGTTCATCGATTTGCTCAAGCGGGGCACCAGTAACCTCTCCATTGTGAGACTTGTTACTGTTTTTGGCATATCGAGTATGCCACGGGGAGCTTGCCTGGCGCTGCTGTGCAGGCGGGATACTCTCATACTCTCAGTAGCCTGCTGGGTTCTCTGAGAGGGGTGGGTGGAATGGAACCCGGGTCGGCCTCGTGCAAGGCAAACGTTCTACCCGCTGTGCTATTATTGCTCCAGCCCCATTCTGCAAGTAGGCAAATATTAAGAACAAGATGTTGTAAAGCCGAAAATGTTTGTAAGAGCACATGAAGGCCAATGAGTGGTTCACAACCCACTTGAAGGTACATCTAAAGTTTGCCTGAAAATAAATGGTTTGCTTCTGCTTTTTTTCAACTGGTGAATTCACCAGGGCACTAAACTTAAATCTGAAAGACAAAGACGCCATGGTGAAAAGAACCGCTGAGAGCACTGGAGAATACAGTCAGAATCGAGGTAAACGTGGCAGTTTGTGACTCATCTGAGGCCTGATAGGAATTCTAAACCTAAATCACACTGTATTTCTGATTCGGCTTCTAAAGGTAAAAAGAAGGACAAGAAAGATTTTCAGACCAAGGGTGTTTAAAGGGCCTTCACACAGTAAATCACCTTACTGCTCTCTTGTTTTCTGGGCAGCCAGACTGAAATAATACAGCACCGGCAGAGGTGTGAATTACCCCCATTCATCTTAATGGAGTGTTAACTTCAAAGGCTTGTTTTAACTATTTAAATGCTAAGCTCATGAGTAAACATTGTGTTCAAAAAAAAAAAAAGTACAAGTTGAACATTCACCCACTACATATGAAAGTAATTTATATTCTTAGCATTTTGCCTTTTAGATTAGCCAGTAAGTCACCAAGTATTAAAAACTAAACATTTTGTCCTTTACTTAGCTTTATTTTAAATAGTTCTTACCTAATAAATTATGAACATTAAGCCCATTATGGTGAAGGCTACTTGCACCAAGTTTTTGGTAATCCTGGTGAAGGAGGAACTGCTCTTACCAGTCATTTTTAACCTTCCTTCAGACTCAGAAGGTTGTGACTCCAAAGAAAGAACTAGATAACATGAACATAAAATGAAAATAAACACCTTCACAAGTGATTTCTCTCAATATTTAGCAAGTTTTGTGCAGTGTTGACTGGGTTACTTGTCCCTTTTCAAATCTCCATGATCCTCTGCCATGAGCAGGTGACAAATGTATTAATTGATGCCCAGCTGTCATCACACTTACATTTGCCACCCCTTCTCTGGGGAGGGGGGACCTTTGCATCTGTTGCAGATTTAGTGTATTCTGGTATTACTAGAGTTAGATTTATTTAAGCAGCTGAACAACTATTTGTATTTTGGATCCATAATTTCATAAATGGCAAAAGAGGGGACAAGAATCCTTTCTGAGATTGATGGACTCTGGTTGACCTATAGCCCCAAGGCCCTGCCCGGCTGTGTGTGTGTGTGTGTGTGTGTGTGTGTGTGTGTGTGTGTGTGTTAGAGGGAGGGAGAGGGAATATAGCTGGGGTGGAACCATGGGAAAGCACTAAAAGCAGTGCACAGGGGGGCAGTTTTTCTCTGAAAGAGGTCTACAGAAATATTTTAAATATATTAGCTGTACAAGATGGAGGCTGAAGACATTCAAGCTGTGGTTCTGCGTCTGTGATTAAAAGCAAATTCATTTTACTGGTCCAGATGAAGGGATGGGAGAAAAGGGATAAAGATCTGAGCTATTAAAGAGAGCCTGTTTTGGCCTGCACCTCATTTATACAAGGTCATTTAATCCTCTCAACACAACTTCATATAGTTGGCATTAACTCCATTTAATACCTATCTGAAAGTGAAGGCTTAGAAGGGTTGTACAGTTTGCCTAAACGAAGATCTGAATCTAAGTCTTTCTAACCTCCAGATCTGGACTTTTCCTACTATATCATGCTGGCCTCACGCTGCCAAAGAAATATCTTAAACTCAAAAAAGAAGCACAATTTTCAAATTTCAGCCCATTTCCTAACTGAGAAGCAAGGAGGGAGCACCTGCAAGCGTCTTTCCATACATGCAAAGCAGGGCTTCACGTGCAGTTCCCTGCTTTACATGGGTACTGGGGTAGGGCTACATTTTACTGATATATCCTGGCTGTGGAAGGCTGCTAACTAGGTGCCGTTTACATAAAATACAGATGAAGTAGAGCATGGAGTTTTGGGTTCCCAATCAGAAATTACCCAGAATCAGTGGGAAGACTAGCATGATTTAAAACCTCCAAGAAAAATATGATGTAAACTATTAATATATGTCCATTTGCCAAGTTGAGAGTTACATGTTTTAATGACAAAGTCCAAAAAGCTCTGAGAATTTTTTCTTCCATTTTATTTTTATTTTTTATTGGATCACTGTGAGACAGACCATTACAAAGCTGTTCAGAGAATTTTCAAGCCCATAGTCACCACAGCTTTCTCTCATGATGAATCACAGAGAAAAATCAGGAAGGTTTTTAAGATGGGATTTGCAAACAGGGCAGAATATGAAGTTTTGTTATTAGTGATTGACTAGACAACATTAGCTCAAGTTAATATTCAATTTTACACGTAAACACAATATATTGCTTTCTTTAAAAATAAAAGACTGAGTCAACATATTTGCCAACATTTGATTCTGTCAAAGAAAGTATTCTCGAAGAATAAGGCAAGCCACAGACCAGAGTGGGGAAAGTAATTGCAAAATACATATGCAATTAAAAAAAATCTAAAATATAGAAAGAATGCTTAAAACTCAACATTGAGAAACCAACTCAGGAATGGTTACAAGATCTGAACTGAAATGGTTACAAGATGGTTACAAGATCTGAATAAGATCGCAAAGAGAACAGAGGCAAATACTGACAGGAAAGGCATTTTTTTTAAGCAACACCAGATTCCATTAGGAAATCACAAATTAAACAATGAGCTACCACTTATATAAAGAATGGTGAAAATTCAAAACAATATGAACTGCTGAGGAGGATGTGGTACAACAGGAGCTTTCATTCACTGCTACTGGGAATGCAAATGTTACTGTCACTTTGGAAGAGCTTGTGTCAGTTTCTTACAAAACTAAACTCTTAACCACATGACACACAATTCTGCTTTTTGGTATTAACCCAAACAAATTGAAAACTGATAACCACACAAAAACCTGCACACAAACATTTAAAGCAGCTTACCTCATAACTGCCCAAACTAGAACCAGGAGAGGACACACCTTGGCCCACCCTTACAACGGATTACCGTTCAGTGCTAACAAGAAATACACAATGAAGGACTGAGAAAGACAAGGAAGAAACCTGACTACACACTGCTGTGGTGGGGGCTGGGCGGGAAGCCACCATCTCAGGTGACTGTGCTACTCCTGGCCTCCTGCGCTGCACATGGCAATGGCCCATCCTTGAGGGAGGTGAGGACACACAGAAGCCGGAAGTTGCTCTTGCACCACGCAAACAACAAAGCCTTGCCCTGTACCCGAGACAGGTCCTGTCTCAAGCCTCATAGAAAAGCACCGCAGGAGAAGGCCAATAGTGAAGCAAAAAAGCTTTATTTTGAAAATAAAAGTGGGAGAATGCATCTTCCTTGATGAACGTGGGTTTCTCCAGAGATGGAGAAGTTACATTCCCCACGCTGGGATGCAGAAGACTCCCAGGAAGAGAGTGCACCCCATAAGATTAAAGGAATGAACGTTGTACAGTGGAAGCTGTTAGGAATGGAGGGGTTCGAGGCAAGATGCAGGGAGAGGCACGCGGTTTGTCTCTTCAAAGCTGCATTGACGAATTGATCAAGTTGTCTTGCTTGCTTTAGGGTGTGTCAGGCGGGAATTCGTTGCTTTGCTCCTCGATGGGTCTCTGATGAATACTTGATGAGCTTGAGCTGGTTTGGGTTTTACTATATACACCTGAATTCACTCCAAGCCCTGCTGTCCCCTATTTCACTAAGTGACAGAATCTGTCTGAAAGGTCAGCATATTATGATTTCAACTATACAGCATATAGAACAAGGTTCACAGTTTATAGAGACCCTAAAAAGTTCAAAATTTACTAATACATCCATCAAGTGAATCCTATTGTAAACTATGGATTTTAATAATAACAACAAATCACTATGAAGTACAACAAATGTACCACACAAATGCAAGATATTAATGATATGGGGATCTAGGGGTGTGTTGGGATGAATACTATGAGAACTCTGACTCTTCTGTTCCATATTTCTGTAAACATTAAAACTACCCTAAAATAGCAGGGTGATAATTTAAAAAACCACACAGATGAAATATTTACCAAATATTCTTTTAAAAAATGTGAGTTTTTTTTTTATTAAAACTGCTATGTCCACTTTCCTCCATCCACTCATTTTCTAAATGTGTTCAAATATGTTCATCCACATAAAGGATTCATCTAACATGCCTTCCAGAATTGTTCCAGACTTAATTTGTACATGGAGGTATATTATTCTTCACAGGACATGATAAAATATATTTCATTTATTAATCCAATTAAAAATGATGAGTGCTAAGCTAAGACTCCCAACCAAAATTCCAAAGACGAGCAAAACAAAAGCCTGCAGAAATAAGGGAAAAGAAAAAGAATAATTGAAGGTACTTTTAAACCTCTAGACTGTCAATTTAAAAAAATAATAATTTAAAATAAATAAACTGTTGGGCAGAAGTGATGCTTGCTTTACACATGGCTTACCCAGGTCCATCCCTGGTATCCCATATGGTTGCCAGAAATAATTCCTGATTGCAAAGCCAGGAATAACCCGAGCATTGCCGGGTTTGGCCCCCAAACAAACAAAAACAATACCATAAATGAACCGCCTTGATGTAGATAAAATTATAAAATGACAAATTATTTCTTAAAAGAAACAAACAAAATACAACCTGCCCCAAATTAAAAACCAACCTACCCCAAGTTTCTTCCATGATAGAAAATCTTCTGTGCTCAGTTTAAGATAAAAAAGTCCTGGGAATACAAAGATCAAGCAGGTTGATGTACTAGAGCCTTTAAGTGGGAGGGGGAGATAAAAGGAATATTGTTAGATTTAGGTGTAAGGCTAAATTTTATCTATTTTATTATGTGCGTTTTATCAATATAGAAAAACTTACCAACTACCCCAAATACATTCCTAATATCAGGAACATATATTGCAAGTAAAACAATGATGATATTGAGTGCTAGAGTGACCAAAGAATGGCGAATCCATGAAAATGGAAAATTGGAGAAAAACATCATCATTAAGGCTTTCCTTGCCTAAAAGAAAAAAAAAACAGATTTAATCAAAATGAATTTTTTTAGGGTCAAAGTGATGGCTCAAAGAACTGCAGTGCATGCTTTGCATACTGGAGGCCCAGAACTGCATAGTCTCCCAACTGTGGTGTGCCCCTCCCTAACCAAAACCAAATCACAAGAGGGAGACTGTCAAAGCCAAAATACTTGCATAGAGACATGCTCCAAAACCAGAGCATAACCTATTATAAAGTATTTATTACTCATAAACACAAAAACATACATGCTTTTCTATATGGAATTTGTGGAAATTAATTTAAATTAATTTAATCTGGGCCAGAAAGATAAGGCTGTGCCCTGCACATGAAGGACTCTGGATAAACTCCAGGCACTACACAGAGCCCTCAAATCGCCAACAGGAGTGATCTCTCAGCAGTGTCAGGAGTAGCACTGTAGCACTGTCCTCCCGTTGTTCACTGATTTGCTCGAGTGGGCATCAGTAATGTCTCCATTGTGAGACTTCTTGTTACTGATTTTGGCATATCGAATATGCCACAGGGAGCTTGCCAGGCTCTGCCGTGTGGGTGGGTTTCTCTCGGTAGCTTGCCAGGCTCTCCGAGAGGGATGGAGGAATCGAACCCAGGGTGGCCGCCACATGTAAGGCAAACGCCCTACCCGCTGTGCTATGGCTCCAGCCCAGAGTCAGCAGTAAGCCTTGATAATGCTGGTTAAACCCTTTCCTCAAATATTTTAATTCTAGAAAAACTTTGTAAATAGCTGTAGGTTAAAAGGCTTTTAAAATTATCAATAATAACTGTGATAAAACTTTAGAAAACTGTTTTCATTAAATTCAACAGGTGAAAGAACAAAAGACTTAAACTGGAAAAAGAAATCACGCCACTTACTATTTTATTTGCTATTATCTTTTCATGCAATGAAAATGACAGTTCATGACCCAGCTCCCACATTAACGTGGGCAGCAAGCAGTCAGAGACACAGATAGTTTACTTGCCCCTACTGCACTCCTGCCGCTGCATACAAGGGAGGCAAAAAAATTCTTAAAGTTTCAATTTTAAGGAAAGGCACTGGTTAGAGATTCAAGGCACCCACACAGAAGCGTTAAACCCAAAGCTTTTGTTTCCATCTCAAAAATTCTTAAGATCCGGATATATAGCAATTAAATGAAAAACAAAAATCTGTTCTGCTCCTTAAATTAAAATTCTAGAGCAAATAAAATATTTTGACTACGATTAAACTAGACCATTCATGTGAAAATAAATTTATAAGACACCCAAATAAGCTATATTTATAAAGCAGCTTATTTTTGCTGACCTGACTTTTTTCCTCTTCATGCACATTCTTTCGAAAACAGAATACAGAATTGAAGGGGGAAAAACATCCAAAACTTTAGAAGAACCATAGTCTCTAAATTGGAAACAATGCTCTGGAAGAGCGTAAATCTAAACGAAATCTCCAAAAGCACAAATTAGCTTAGTGGCTCACTGTTATTTTTGTGCTTTCATGGGGCCATATGCAAGTATGAGGGGTCTTTGATCAATTACTTGACAAATGAATACGATATACAAGATGAGATGTGATTCAAACATTCTAGTCTGCAAAGAATTAGCCTTGCCATATTAGGGAGCCACGATACCAAGCAACAAAACCTTTAAGAGTACTTACAGGGAAGTGGATTAGAGGGACTGTCAAAAGCACAGCAAACAGTATGCATAACTTCACAGTCATAACAACAACATCATGCGGCAAGTATTTACTATAGCCTTGTAGTAATTCTGATGCCACTTTGTCTATAAATTTAAAAAAAGAATAATAAAGATTACGTTTAAACTAGTAAGATGAATTGCAAATTTATTTTTCTTTGCACAAAGGATTTTAACAGATTTTGGAATCCCTGTACCAAATCTACTTCTGGTCTTTTTTTTCCCCCTATCTGATAGAAATAGATTACTTCAGTAACTATCTTCTTGAAACCCAAAGTCCTTTTTTTTCAATAAAACCAGAAACCAGTAGAGGCAGCACCTCTACAATTATAAAGATACAGAGAACTTTCTCATAATCTGAAGGTTTTGAATAGTATTTATGCTGTTTTGTTAAAAGCTTCCACATGTACTACTGAATTTGGTTCTAACGGTAACAACACAAAGTAGGCTGAAAAATATTATCTCACTTGCTCCAGACCACATTACACAAGATCCAGAGCTGACAATGCCACACTCTTAAATTTCTGTGGCCATGTCAGTAGCCTTTCCTCAGTGGTATTTTTTGAGAATCTTGGGGAGTTTTGATATATGTTAACTGTTTCTCCTATATTTCTTCTTGTAGATTCATCTTTTATACAAAAAGAATGCATTTTCAGGGAAATTGCTTCGTTGGCAACCTTGTATGGTTGCCAATCTAAGTGGTACGTGCTCCAGAATGTTCTTCCAATCTTACAATGTCTTTACCCCAAGCCAGACAAGGGTTATGTATGAAAAGGGTTCACAAGAACAATCCATAATGGAAAGGTAAGCTTGTACTTAAAAAAGCTTTTTTTTTTCCCTATGTGTTTGTCCCCGCCCCACTCCGTAAAGACTGCAAATTTTGGAAAACTTGCTCTGGGGTGAATAAAAAACAAACACACCAAATACACCTTTGTTTTTTAAGGATCTTAAATTTTAAAGGGGAGATAAGATGAACACTTTTACATAAAAGAGTATGTGTGTATTGCCAGTTCTGACCGGGGAAAAACAATGATGGGTTTGGGTCTACAAGGAGGACATACACGTAAGTCTTTGGGAGAACCATCATGATATAGTGAGCAGCAGAATGGCAGAAGGGCTTGAATTCCAGGACCACACAGATCTATGTTCAAATTCCATTATCTACTAGCAACTCTTCTAAGACTTTTGTCTTACATCTATAAAGTGGAGAAAATAATATATATATACCTATAGATTTATTGAGAGCATTGAGAGTTTGTGTTTGTGAATGGACATTCGAAGATGTAGGAGAAGAGGTTCTCTTAGGAGTAAGAACCAGAAAAAGCAGACCCTAAGAAGAAGCAAAGGAAATGTAAATTTGAGAAAACTATTCAGTAACACCACAGAGGCTCAAACAACATGCTGTAGAGCAAAGACAGCATTGGGCAGTAAGAATGCAATTGAGACTTAGTAATCAAGTTCTTCCATAGGATTGGACTCAATCTGGTAAGCCAAACAGATGTAATCAATGACTGAAGAAGGTAAAGGTAAAGGTAAAGGCCCTCCCGTTGATCGTCGATTTGCTCGAGCGGGCCCAGTAACGTCTCCATTGGAGACTTTGTTGTTACTGTGTCTGGCATATCCAATACTCTCGGTAGCTTGCCGGGCTCTCCGAGAGGGGCGGAGGAATCGAACTCGGGTCGGCCATGTTGGCCGCTTGTAAGGCGAACGCCCTACCCGCTGTGCTATCGCTCCAGCCTGAAGAAGAAAATAATAAAATAATTTGAAGTAATCAGGAAAACAGACTGGAAGAAAAAGAGATCCTATAGAAAAGTTAGCAGTTAGAAAGCTACTATCATAACTATGGAGGGATAAGAATCTAAACTAGAGTAATGTTAAGGATTGATGATGATAATTAAAATAGAAAAGAAACCAGTGGAGTAAGCACCAAAGACAATTTTACACAATGTGGCACTAGTAGATTAAGTATGAAATTAAAGAAATCCAAGAAATCCGTATTCCATTTTTTGGTTTGGTTTCTGAGTCACACCCAAGTGGCTCAGGTATCACTCTTAGTGGAGCTCAGAGACTATATGTGATGCTGGGGAATCAAACCTGGGTTGGTCGTGTGCAAGACAAGTGCCTTACCCACTGTACTACTGTTCAGACCCTGAAATCTGGATTCTGTTTTCAAATATGTGAGATACTTGTGAGTCTGGAGAAATATGGCAAAGTATTTTATTTCCATTTTATGAATCATAAAAATGAGCTATTAACACTTACTACCTAACAATTTTGTAGGCTTTTTAATATGTACCATTTAGTTAGGCTTTGCATGGCTCACCTGGGGGACACTTTTCCTTACTACCTTGTAATGCTTTAACTTCTGTAGCCAGAGACAATATTACTAATCTAGGTATGTATTTATAGGTTCCTTCAATCTGACAAAGCTTAGATAGTAATTAAATTTTGGAAAAATCCTGAATAAAAAGATACAAAGTAGTTCTACAAGCCTGGACAACTAGACTTCTCATGAATTCCAAATACATTAAATGTCCAGTTTATACTCTTCAATAATGAAACCTTTCTTCTAAATCAATTCTGTTTTTATTTGAGCTTTAATATATGTAAGGAATAGAGTATAATATGTTTCTCTGAATTTAGAGATCTCTATAAATCTAATGGTGAACTTTAAAATCTTATGAACTATACACACACACACACACACACACACACACACACACACATATATATATAATACTATTGAAGCCTGGAGGTTATCCTGTTCAAATCACATTGTCAAACAAGGTAGGAAGGTTATAAAGATTATACAGAGTAGCAGAGAGATTACTGGGTTATTGAGGAGACCTGTCACTTATTATGTGAGAGCATTCTTCACCTTGCTGGATTTCAGTTGCTAGGTTTTAATCTAAAATTAAAAGCTAAACTTAACTCATGCCCATTCTTTTCACTGATCATAACCTTAAGATCAATGACCAATTTCATTCTATGATCAAGAAGAAGCTGACAGACATACACTAAAAGTCCTTAGTTATGATTCCCAACAACTGTAAAAAGAACCAGTGTAACAATGGAATACTATTCTTCAAGGAAGGATGAAATCATGCAATCTGCTGAAACCTGGTTGGAACTGGATGATAGCATGTTGAATGAAGTAAGCCAGAAGAAGAAAGACAAACACAGGATGACCTCACTCATCTGTGGAATATAGAATGAGGAAGTGCACTGTAGTAAAATGGGGATGCTTAGATCATCCTTGACCCAGTGTTTAGAGACAGAGAAGGAAAGAAATCCTTCCTGATAACACAGGAACCAGGCCTTGAGTTGTATCAGTGACAAGAGTGAAGGGTATAGTCTTGTACCCAAAACACAGGTTCAGCAGAACTGAAAATAAAGAGATTCAGCAGCAACCACTGAAACCTTGTAATGTGCCTGCCAAGTTGACAGGTGGAGATGCTGTGGGGGTAGGGATGGAGAGGATATCTTGGGACACAAATTGAAAAAAAAGAACCATTGTGAACAGAAAATTAATACTTAGGAAAATTTCTTCTAGGAAACATTTCATCTGCATAATAAAAATATTTAGACTCTGAGTTCAAGAAGAGACAGGTAGAGAAAGAAATGGATGGATCTACAGGTATGCTTGGAGCTTAAATGAGCCAAGTTTTTCCAAAGGCGCACTTTGACAACAACTTGGAATGAAGGAAATTATGCTTTTGGGAAACAGCATAATCGGTGAAAAGGCAGAAGAGCAACAGAAGCAGTGACTTTGGAGACAGATTTGGACTCAAACCCCAACTTTATTTACTAGTTGTGATTTTCTGGTCAAATGACTCACTCTACACAAACCTGTACCTACACTGCAGGGCTATAATAATTAGGTTAAGCAATGTGTGTAAAATACATGGCACATATAAATACACGACAGCTCTATACATTATTAGAATCCATCCCTTGTGATTTAAGTTTACCTTTAATTTATTAAGCTCGGTTATGCTAAAAAATTATTAGCACACAAAATATAAAATAAATAATGTAGTTATAACAACAATACACCACCAGAAGTAGCTCTCATTAGTGAAAGAAAAAACAGATATTATGAGTAAGATTTTTACCAGAACTAATATCCTCCCTAAATTTGTGCATTTAATCCCACGATACAGATTAGAATAGAAATATTGCAAAGTGAAGTGTACTTTTCAAGGTTAAAAGGTAAAGGTAAAGGCCCTCCCGTTGATCGTCGATTTGCTCGAGCGGGCCCAGTAACGTCTCCATTGGAGACTTTGTTGTTACTGTGTCTGGCATATCGAATACTCTCGGTAGCTTGCCGGGCTCTCCGAGAGGGGCGGAGGAATCGAACTCGGGTCGGCCATGTTGGCCGCTTGTAAGGCGAACGCCCTACCCGCTGTGCTATCGCTCCAGCATACAAATCTAAATTTCAAAAGAAAGCTACCTGAACCACATTTATTGGAATTTAAAAATCTCTCAACCAGGTTTTGGAAAGCTATGCAAGTAAACTTGTCCCACCTGAAAACACTCTGGAAGATAAGTGAAACACCATTAAAAGCTATCACTATTAAGTTTTAGGCAAAACCCGAAACATGTGCATAAGATGAAATCAGAGTCAGAACAACAAAATAACACCCAAGTTATAGAAGCCCTTCACTTGGAGAGTTGCTATAAAAGCATTTATCAAATGAAAAGCATATTCAATTATTTGACAAATTGAGTACAATATGTTATAATGTGTTTGCAAATTAAATGATAGTTTATATTTTTCTTGTTCTGATTTTTTTTTCTTTTTGGGTCACACTCGGCGATGCACAGGGGTTACTCCTGGCTCTGCACACAGGAATTACTCCTGGAGGTGCTCGGGGGACCATATGGGATGCTGGGAATCGAACCCGGGTCAGTCACATGCAAGGCAAACGCCCTCCCCACTGTACTATATCGCTCCAGCCCCTTGTTCTGATCTTTTTTTTGGGGGGGTGTGGTGCTAAGGAGGCCGGGAACCATTTCAACTAAGCCAGATGATTCGGTGATCAGGACCAGCAGTGCTGTGGGCCAGAATGGCATCTCCATGGAGCTTAGGGGCCACTGGGGCTGTACAATGCCAAGAATCAAACTTGGGGCCTCATGCAGCAAGGCATGTGCTCCATCCTTTTGACCTCTCTCTGCAGTCCTTGTTTGAGACTTTGAATGGTTTTCTTTCTTTCTTTCTTCCTTCCTTCCTTCCTTCCTTCCTTCCTTCCTTCCTTCCTTCCTTCCTTTCTCTCTCTCTCTCTCTCTCTCTCTCTCTCTTTCTTTCTTTCAATTTTTATTGAATCACCGTGAGATAATTACAAGCTTTCATCTTTGGGTTACAATCACACAATGATCAAACACCCATCCCTCCACCAGTGCACATTTCCCACCACCAATGTCCCCGGTATACGCCCCCTTTCCTAACCTCCCCCTGCCTCCATAGCAGACAATTTCCCCCATACACTCCTCTACTTTTGGGCATTATGGTTTGCAATACAGACACTGAGAGGATATCATGTTTGGTCCTTTATCTACTTTCAGCACACATCTCCCATCCCGACCGATTCCTCAAGTCATCATTTTCTTAGTGATCCCTTCGGTGAATGGTTTTCTTTAAGGGGATTCGCATCAGAAGAAAGAACACCACATACCAAACCCAAAATTTTTCAAGCATGAATCAAGAGTAAATAAAAGAACAAATTTATTTTAGGGATTTAAAAGAAAACTTTGAGCAATTGAGAGGTCACAGTGCACCATAGAATACATATCTGTTGTATTATGTGAATTCCACCCCATTTTTATTGAGGTAGCATGATTTATAGTACTGTTAATGAGTTTTCATGCATACATCCTTCCAATACCACACCCATCACCAGAGTGTCCACTTCCCTCCACCAATGTCCCAAAGACCTCTCCCATCTATACCTTCCCAATTGGGAAGTTCAGTTCTATAGACCAATGCCAGTTCTGTTGTCTTTCACCACTTACTGATCTCTTACTAGTATCATGGGAATTAAGTTCGATGGCAGACCTCTCTGATAGCTAAATGTATGCCATAGTCCAGTACTTTCTGTTTTTTGCAGGAGGCCATACCTGAAGGTGCTCAGGGCTTACTCTCTGGTCTTGCTCTCAGAGATCACTCTTAGAGGCTTGGGGGACCATATGGAGTTCTGAAGATCAAATCCAGGTCAGCCACGCAGAAGGCAAGAGTCTTACCCCTGTACTATTGCTTCAGTCCCTATGATACTCCTTGTTTCTCAACTAGCTATTTTGCAATCAAGATAAATGGTGTTCCCAACCATACAAACTTCTGACCTAGTATATCAAATTCTCAATGAAAAAATAAAATCACAGTCACACATATAGAAAGACATCAATATCCCTAAGTTTGAGGTATTATTTAAATGTTTAAGTAGCACCGTAGCACTCCTCCCATTGTTCATCGATTTGCTTGATCGATGGCAAGCTACCCGTGTGACATATTCGATATGCCAAACACATTAACAACAAGTCTCACAATATTACTGGGCCCACTCGAGCAAAACACCCTACCTGCTGTGCTATCGCTCTAGCCCAAATGTTTAAGTAAATTTTCATATTGTTGCTAAACTTTAAAGGGAAAAAGGGCTGGAGCGATAGTACAGCGGGTAGGGCGTTTGCCTTGCAAGTAGCCAACATGGCTGACCTGAGTTTGAATCTTTCATGGAGAGCCATGAAAGCTACCGAGAGTATCCTGCCCACACGGCAAAGCCTGGCAAGCTACCTGTGACATATTCAATATGCCAAACAGTAACCAATTGTCACAATGGAGACGTTACTGGGCTGCTCGAGCAAATCGATGAACAACGGAAAGGACAGTGACAGGGACAGAAAGGGAAAAAAAAATATTTGATTTGGGATTTACTCCTGGTTCTGTGCACAGGAATCATTCCTGGTTATGCTTGGGGGCGAGAAGGGGGGGGTGCCTGTGTGGTGCTGGGGACCAAACTGGGGGTAGCCACATGCAAGGCAAGTATCTTACCTGCTATACTATCTCTCTGGTCTCAGAAAATCAATTCTTTATCTGGAGAGTTGACACAGTTTTACAACAAATTCTAGGTACCTACCTGAGCAAAGGAAATTTACTGAGTTCCGAAACAAGAGTTGAATTTCAGGTCTGAGATCTACAATAGAATAATTTATTTTGGCAAAAATATTTAGAAAAAACACTTACCATAAAAAGTGAGGTACCCAAAAAGTGCAGATATAAAATAAATGAGAAAACTTAAAGCAATTGCTGTATTGGTTACATTCTGCATTCTTTTCTTTGAAGGCCTAATAAAAGTAAAAAATGACAAAAATAATCATTTTTATCATCTAAATAAGTCTATCTAAAGCAACAAAAACTCCTCAAGCTAAGAAAGAGGGTAACTTAATAATTAAGACCCAGAGCTTTAAAAAAATAAATTAAAAAGACATGATACATTAATAACTATGCAATGGAATTTATGATTTGAAATTGTTTCACAAAGATTACAAATTTAGAAAATGTTCTTAACTTGACAGAACTAATTCTTGGTTGTTTTTTCTTAAAATAACAACACTCAGGACCCAGTAATAGGAAGAAAGTATTAATAAAAGAAAATATCATTCATTCAGAAAATTCCAGAAGTAGAAAGACATTTTAAATACATTTAAAGTACTCCCGGACTCTATAATACCTTTCAAGTTCACAGTATATGGGCAATATTGATGTATGGCAGAGAAATGAAAAAGCCATGGTTGGTATGGCATAAGCACTCTGAAAAAAATGTAAAAAGAGGAAATTATTAAATGCTGCTTGAAAAATACTATATTTGGCAATATAGTAGTTTTCCATTAAAAATTTGGTAAACAACATATCTTTAGAGATATTTGTATTATCATTTTAAAAATCATAACATTCTAGAAATGATATTACTATATGAAATTCTCAGTAGTTCCTAATGTATACATATATTATTACTTTAAGCAGCATAATAATTAATATTTGAACCTGCTTTCCTCAACTCACTCAAGAAAAGACTGAAAATAATCACCTCTTAAGAATCAACATTTTGTGTGCAGAAAGTAGGTAAAGGACCAAACATGTGATAACCTCTTAGGGTCTGTATTGCAAACCATAATGCCCAAAATTAGAGAGAGATTATGGGGAATCATGTCTGCCATGGAGGCAGAGGGAGAGTGGGAAAGGGGGGGTATACCAGGGATATTGGTGGTGGGGAATGTGCACTGGTGGAGGGATGGGTGTTTGATCATTGTGTGTGTGACTGTAACCCAAACATGAAAGCTTATAAATATCTCATGGTGATTCAATAAAATTTAAAAAAATTATCAACATTTTTGACTACTGAATCTTTCAATGGGGATAAACATAATTTATTATAGACTGACAAAATTTTAGAGAACCACAGAAATGTTAGCATACATTGTTTTCTTTTCTTTTTGTCTCTTTTGGTAAGAATACTTAAGAGAACAAGGAAGTTACAAAGCAAAAAAAGTTACGATCTAAGTGAAAACTCTCTCTACAAAATGAATGATGATGATTTAAATTTCTCTTTCCTACTTTGGAAAAAAAGTTCCCCTTAATCATTAGGCTCTTTAGCAAAAGAAGTTCCAGATGACCAAAGACCTATCTTGGGACATAATGCCTCCTGAAATATTTGTGAGGGGCAATAGTGTTTCCTGATGCTGGATTAGGGGAATGAGAGTTTAAATCACAAATTCTCCTTCATATATTGCTTAATTTCCTGACTTGTCAATTACCCTACCAAGATCGTAAGGCACACGGACGGCTCTGCCATGTAAAAGATATGGTACTTCCTGCAGGGCCAGAGAATGATTTCTCATCTAAAATATGAGGATAAAAACAGATAATTCTGCATAAAGAAGTTATCACACATAACATGCTGCACTGACAGAGTTAACTGTACATGAGCAGAGGGGATTCTAATATCTGGGGCTTGCACTTTGACAGCATTTTAAAAGTACTGATGAAGAAATTTGCAACAACAGGAAAGATTTTGAGCTCTTCTAGAATGGCAAAACAGAAATTATTCAGGTCACAGTTCCTGTCTCCTCTGCAGCTGCTTAGAGGCTCCAGTAGGCATTTCTAGGATATCAGAGATGGATCTTAAGGTTCTAAGAGAAGGCAAGGAGACTTGGTCTTTGAGTTTCTACCCCAGCTTCATAAACTTCAACTTTGGAATGTTGGCGAAGAGATCTATTGGCAGCACTCAATTGTTGGACCAATGATGAGGCTCTTGAGCTACAGACTACGGTTCTACTCACATGGGAGGAGTTTTGATATAATTGGCTATTTAGCTTAACAAGTCCAGAGGGCAGCAGGAAGTCTGTATCCACAGAGGACCTTATTGGCCAGACCAGACATTCGGTAAATCTGTTCTTTTAGGCAGTGGCCCATTTAAAACAGGCTCCATTTAAAAGCATGCCAGAAAAAAAAAAAGTGGCTGTTTCATAATGGGCCACCCTGTGTTAAATAATATTACTCTTCTGGTAGGCAACTCTATACTTAGCACTTTCATGAAAATTAATTAGGTACAGGTACAAAGACCTACGAGACTCTATTACACAAATCTCTTAAAACTTGAAATGTGAAAAATCGACCAAAAGTATCTGTTAATAACTTACACACCTCTTTGGAAAAATGAAAGAGCTTTGGTTTACAATCATCTGTAGCATTTGAAATCTGTTTAAGAGGATTGAAGGGAAAGAGGGAAACGAACAGTCATTAAAAGTCAAACTACATCAACAAAAATAATGAACTTATTACTACTAGGCTTTCAAATAAAAATATTTCAAAACAAAGTTTCAAAATACAACACAGTGTTACTTTTATTCATTTGAAAAAAATTGTCACTCATCTTTTATTTTTCTTTTAGGTTAAAAAGGAAGAAACTGAGAATGTAAATAATTACCTGAAAGTACTGTTCTATAAAATTTAATGACAGAGGACAAGGAATGGACCACTTTTTAATTATTATCTGTAAAAACAAATAAAATCAGCATTCAAATTATTTTTATAAATTTATGACACAAAATCAATTTTAAATAGGTTAGAATTACTTCAATAAATCTACCACCACACCAAATAAGATGCTAGCAAACAGAAAGTTCTCTGAGCATATGTGTTTTTCTAGTTAGAGCGGGGTCATCATTCAAAGAGATCATCATTTAACATGGTTACCTATCGCTGGGGATGTGGGTCAGAATATAGAATATAGAATATAGAAATGCTGCAATCCAGTTTTGGGAGATTGCCTCATTGAAGTCTAAAAATATGCTTGTAGCAACTCTCAAAACTCTGCTGAGTATCAATACAGTGCAACTCAAAATGGGAACACAGTGGTATTAGTGACAATGGAACAAGAATACAGTTATTTGTGGACCTGGCACCAGTAACAAACAGTAAAATATTAATAGCGGTTTTGGAAACAGCCACATGAAGAAATGAGTAGAGCCTTCATGCAAAGAGGAGGCTCAAGCATTTCTGCTACAGACTGCTGGCCCTCTTAGCTTTTTTCAGTATTGCTTTTGGTAAATGTGAATAAAGCTGGACAGAAACAAGATAAAAAATGGATTTTAAAAAACATTAGAAGAAATCCAGAGCGATGCTAATTCACAGAACAATCAATGAAAACATTTCAGGATTTCACTCTTCCTTACTTTTTTGCAGCTTCCTGTTCCTAGACCTAGGGAGTTACTGTGTTAGCATTACCATGGGCACAGTTGTTTTAGGCACATAATCACTCTGTAAATGTTTGCTCTGGGCTGAAACCCAGCACACAAGGGCAAGGGATAATAAAGGAAACATTTGTCCTTTGCAGGAGACCAATAAGTAAACAGTATTCCTATTTGGTACTTATCTAGTTTTGAATTTTAACTATGTTATTCAAAATTTTATGTACCGATTAAACAAATCTAAGGAAAATAAATACTTTTAGGATTAAATTAAGGTGTGAGCTAAAGAATTACCATTAATTAAAATCCTTAACCCCTCCTCTCCCCCCCCATTGCCACCCTCCTCCCAATAATTCGAAGTTAAAGAAGTTGCTTTGACATTTCTAGCTACTTTTACAATATGGAATGAAAAGGCCAGTTTATGAGGGGAAAAAAAAACCCCAATAATATCACTGCCCTTTTTTCTCTGCTAATTTTTTAACTCAAGGTAGGGTAGAAGCTAGAGAATCAAGGCTGTTAGTTTTATCTCTTTCCTTCCTGCCAAATGAAGTTTCTCTCATCTTCCTTCCTTCCAGTCCAAGTGGTCACAGACTTAACCACTTAGGGAGTCCTTGATTCGCACCATGTGCTTTGATCAACTCTATGTGAGTTACCTCATTTATCTCATCAACTATTCTTATCAGACTGCAAAAATACAAATTTAAAAAAAAAATTCAAACTGAATACTAAGCCTGCACGGTAGAACAGGAAGAACAGAGATAATGTCCTAGAAAGCAAAAACCAGATAACAGAAATGGATATGTAAAATAACAAAGAGTAACAGTCTCAGGTTGAAGACAGACATAGTAAGAAGATAATTCTAGGGCATAGAAAGAAATAGAGAAATGAAATATACATATTAAAAACATCTGCTCAATAAAAAAAACTAAAAGAAAAAAAAAACTTGCTTGTGGGTTAGAGATAGTACATGAGGTAAAGCTCCTATCTTGCATGTGGATTTGCTCCCCAGCAATACAGTCCACTGAGCACTTCCAGAAGGGACCGCTGAGCACAGAGTGAACCCTTAGGACTACTAAGTGTGGTTTATCCCAAACCCTCCAACCCCGCCTCTTAAATAACTGTTCAGGCCTAGGGAGATAACTCAAAGGGATGGAGAGCATTCAAAAGGCCCAGGTTCAATCCTAGGCATAGCATGATTTCCTAATTATCACCGGGTGAAGTCCCCCAAAGCAAATAATAATAATAATAATAATATTTGATTAAAAACATTATGGGGCCAAGTGATAGTATAGTGAGTAGAGCATTTGCTTTGCATGCAGCCAACCTGGGATCAATTGTCCAGCAACCTCTATGGTCCCCTTAGCCCTGCCGGGAATAATCCCTGAGCAGAGTTGGGAGTAACTCTGAGCACTGCTGGTTTTGGACTTCCAAAAAACAAACAAGCAAACAAACAAACAAAACATTAAAATACCTGCTCACTTGCACAAAAGGTTCTTCCCTCTCTCTGTTCTATGTCTTTCCAAGTTCCTAAGACTCAGTTCAAGTTTTGCTTTCTTTCTTTCACACCTTTCTTTACTTTAGTCACAGTGATCTTTCTTTTCTCTCAAGTCTTACAGTCCTTATTCTAAAGCAAACACTTTTTTTTCTCAATTACATAGTGCCTGTATTGTTTTTTTTCTGTAATACATTTAGTTTGTTTCTTCTAACAGATTGAGAGATCCCTAAGCAGACCAAGGAGATGGCACAAAGGGCCAGAGTACCTGCTTCACATGCAAAAGTCTAACTCCTTGCAAAATACATGAGCCTCTGAACACTTTGTAGAAGGAAGATTGCCAAGTACAGCACCCAAACCAAAACAGAGTAAGGTACAGATTAAATTCTCCCAAACTCTATAATGCCTAACAGTGCTCAGCAGAAGAAAAGCATCTGATTAAAATGGACTGAAATAATTCTCTATTCTGGTTACTGATTTATTTCTATATCACTAATCTGTGATCATGACAGAATATTTGGAAAGGATGACAATAAATACATTTGTGTTCCACAATGAACTTACCAAAAGTTAAATTCACCAAATTAGGGAAAGCCGGGGCTGGAGCGATAGCAGAGATGGTAGGACGTTTGCCTTGCACATGGCCGACCCAGGTTAGATTCCCAGCATCCCATATGGTCCCCTGAGCACTACCAGGAGTGATTCCTGAGCGCACGCGCCAGTAGTAATCCCTGTGCATCGCCGGGTGTGACCCAAAAAGCCAAAAATAAAATAAAATAAACAAATTGGGGAAAGCCATGTTATTGCAGTCATTCTGCGCCACTGTTAAGTAAAATTTAATGGGAAATTTTAGATATTTCAGAGGGGACAAACACTTATGTTAAATTTTTTATGCAAAAAAAGTGTCTAGGACAATAGCACTGTAGCACTGTCCTCCCGTTGTTAATCGATTTTCTTGAGTGGGCACCAGTAATGTCTCCATTGTGAGACTTTTTGTTATTGTTTTCTGGCATGTTGACTATGTCACAGGTAGCTTGCCAGGCTTTGCCATGGGGGGGGCGGGATGCTCTCGGTAGCTTTCCGGGCTCTCTGAGCGGGGTGGAGGAACCGGGTCAGCTGCGTGCAAGGCAAATGTCCTACCTGCTGCACTAACGCTCCAGTCCTGTCTAGGACTGTGAATGACTATAAGTCTTTATCTGCAAAATTTGAAGATTTTAGGAAAATGACATTTTTATTGATAAATTTTCATTTATTTTTTAGTTTTGGGGCCATAATCAGCAATGTTCAGGGCTTACTCTATGCTCAGGGATCACTTTAGCAGGGCTCAAGAGACCAAATGGGGTTCCAGGGATCAAATCTGAGTCAGCCTCCTCCAAAGCAAGCTTCTAACCCGCTGGGCCAATTTTTAAAATATATATGTTATATAAATGTTAATTGACTTACAAAACATACCAACAAAAACAGTCATGCACAAAGTCGGCATCCTTCCAAAAATAATCTGTGTTAACAGATATCATTTCCTTTCCTAACCATTCATTACATTATGCATTATGCATTTAAAAGTCTAATATTTAGAGGATATAAAATTTAAAGAAGCATTAAAAAAATTGTATAGTCTTCATTGTCTCATTGGAGCACATGGAGACACTGTCCCCAACTGAGCAAATTTAAATTGTGCTCACAGGAAAATCCCACAGGTGTTTGTAGAGCACTGACAATATGTGCAGAATAAGAGTATTGTTTGCAAATGACTTCCACAGTTAAAACCTGCATTAAAAAGGTTGGGAGAGAGGACAGAGGCAAAGGCACATGTCTAGCATGCACCAGATCTGGTTGATTCTAGGCACCACATGGTCCCCCAGCAAAGCAGGCCCTGAGAACCACCAGGTGTGACCTTGGAAGCCCCATCACAGCAGGGTGGCCTGGGTGATCCTGGCACTTCAGGGTCAGAACAGAATTGTTGGTGAGACCCCTTGATCTCGTGAGCACCACTTGGAACTCCTCCCCCCATCAAAATAAACAAGAAACCTGAATTAGAGAGTGAAAAGGATCTGCTGTGATAGAAATGAGCACTATTACAACCACAATCAAGGGGCATATCAATGTATCAGCTTCAAGCTATCAGCAATAAAAATCTTTTTTCCTTTTCTCTCTCTTTTTTTCAGTGAAACAAGATAGTTTTTTATTGAACAAAACCAACTTTTGAAGGATGTGAAGGGATAAGAACAAATAAAGATATGTTCAAGAGAAAACAGGCCTTTGAAAAGCAGAGAGACAGCGATATAATCAAGCAAGATAGGTGTTCAAAGGAGAACACAGTCTTGAAGAGCAAACCAAATATCAAATTATTTCTACCTATGCAATGTCTGGACTGCCATTATTTCTTTTTTTTTTAAATGTAGGAGTACTGCTATTTATTCAGCCACTGATTAGCTGATTGGATTGTACATGAACTCCACATTACTTTTTTTTCCATTTTTTTAATAATTTTATTTATTGAATCACCGTGAGAACAGTTACAAAGCTTTCGGGTTTAAGTCTCGGTCATACAATGAAACACCCGTACCTTCACCAGTGCCCATTCTCCACCACCAAAAACCCCAGTATACCCCCATCCCACACCCTCCCTCTACCTGTGGGGCAGATGATATTCACATTACTCTACTTTGATCACATTCAATATTTCGACACTAGACCCACCATTATTATTTGAGATTTTACCCCAACACTCAGATCTGCTGAAAAGGCAACAGTAGACAATTTGTGTTCTATTGCTGGTTATGAATAACATATGATGTCATGTGGCTGCAGTAAGGCCATGTGATTTTGAAATTCTGAAATTTTAACACTTAAATCTGGAGGGATTTCTGCCAAAAGCCACTGGGTTTCGAGATTTGCTCCTGAGTCTCTGGGATCATGGCCGTTGAGCAGCTTGATCAGGAGCCAGAAAGGCCATTTGTGGGAGATGACTTGGGGTCTTGTTGGGGTGGGGAGGACAAGCCAATTATTCTTTAAGGTTTTATTATAATTTTATAATAATTTATAATAATTCTTAAGGAATTATTCTTTAAGGTTTTAAGTGAATTAGTCTGCTCCATTCCCTAGTAAAGAACAAGAGATAATGAACTTGAGATGCTGCTGCAGTGGAGTATTCATTAATTTATGAATGGATAAAGATATGATACCATGTCCATAATATTCCAGTGTCCACTACAGAGTATTAGTCAGTTATTTTCTTAAAAGACGAAGCCCTGCAATTAATAAGTATAAACCTAGAGGACATAATGTTTAATGAAGAGTCAACTGTGAAAGACAAACACCATATGATTTTTCACACATTTATGCAACATAGAGAAAATGTACAGATGAAGTTACATAAAGCCCAAGATAACTTTTGTTCTATTTGGCCAATTAAGGTTATCAGAAATAAAGGGGGAAGGAGAGTAGATAAATTGGGATAAAGGGGACAAATATATAGTGAAGGATAGAATAAGACTTTAATTGGTGAATTTGATATAGTACATATACACACGGTGCTTTTCAACAATGAACATCTGAAAATGTTATAATGCTACAGTCAATGCTACTGTAAAACAAAACTATGTTGCTTCAATAAATTGTATTTAATCTTAAAAAGGCCCCTCCCGTTGATCGTCGATTTGCTCGAGCGGGCCCAGTAACGTCTCCATTGGAGACTTTGTTGTTACTGTGTCTGGCATATCGAATACTCTCGGTAGCTTGCCGGGCTCTCCGAGAGGGGCGGAGGAATCGAACTCGGGTCGGCCATGTTGGCCGCTTGTAAGGCGAACGCCCTACCGCTGTGCTATTGCTCCAAATGTATTAAAATTTTAAGTTTAAGTTTAATGAGAAATATTTTTTCCTGTTACAAAAAAAGTGAGCTAATTTTAGAAGTAAAAAAATATCTCAGGGGCTGGAGCGATAGCACAGCGGGTAGGGCGTTTGCCTTGCACGTGGCTGACCCGGGTTCGATTCCCAGCATCCCATATGGTCCCCTGAGCACCACCAGGGGTAATTCCTGAGCGCAGAGCCAGGAGTGACCCCTATGCATTGCCGGGTGTGACCCAAAAAGCAAAAAAAAAAAGAAAAAATCTCATATGTGAAAGAATTATTTTAGTAATATTTTTGTAAGAACTTACTTATGTAAAATAAATAAACCACACTGAATTCAGGCATCTAATTCTTACTAGAGCTCCTTCACAGTTAAAACCCAGAAGCTCTGGATCCATTAATAAGACCAAGTCTCAAAGTTGCGATTAGCATGAAATTGATTTTATAGATTAGAACCAGCCTGATTCTCATCCTTGAGTTACCACACACACATACAATACTGTAAACATCATCACCATCAACAACAAAAACATGGTATACACAAACTTACACCTAGAATTATTCTTTAAGGTTTTAAGTGAATTAGTCTGCTCCATTCCCTAGTAAAGAACAAGAGATAATGAACTTGAGATGCTGCTGCAGTCGAGTATTCAAAGTAGATATAAAGGAAATAGGTTTGTGGAACAAAACTGCTTTGAATAACACATTGAAATAAAAGTTATTCCCAATAACAACAAAAATGAATTAAAGAACATTATTATAATGGGTTGAATTTTAGTGAAGAGATAAGCAATATACTGTATTTTCAACTTACCACAAGAGCAAAGAACAGCATAAAGAAAAATGATAAGCTACTCGTGTAGCCAAGAAAGCCTGTAAAATAACAGTAAAATAAAAAGCAATTTATAAGGAAAGTGATCCTAATGTACAGCTAAAGCTATCCATCTTGGGCATGTTTTCTATTACAATGCTTTAGTATCTGGGGCTTAGGGCTGAGAATAACAACATTCCAACTATCTGTCACAGATCATTTATGTAGTTCTGTACAGCACAATTGGAACTGGCTTACCACTAATGGTACACTGTAAGGAAAGGCTGCTCTTTAATGTTCTGCTGTAAAGATTTTATTTTAGTGGGGCAGACAAAATACTACTGCAAACCAAGTAATAGGTTAACTAGGCAGGACTGAAGGCTGAACAACCTAAAATAAGACCAAATTAAAGTTATTCACAACCACCGCCCTTCGATACCATGAAGTTTAAAAGCCCCTAAATGCTATTTCTTGTCATTCATTTGCAGCCCCCGGCTCCTCCATACACACACACACACACACACACACACACACATACACACACACACGCGCGCGCACACACACACACACGCACACAGGCACACACACACACATACACACCCACACTCTTTCTTCTAAACAAATAGTGTTGTCTTCTGGAAAAACACTTACCTATTTTAGGAAGAAGTGCAAGAGGGAACACAATGCCAACACAAATGATAATCAGAAGTGTTTGTCCATCAAGATACCAAGACCTATTGGGGAAAATGATGTCCTGTTTTAGTCCTATTTTAGACACAAAACTCCAAAGTTTGCATTCACACACACACACACACACACACACAAAGTTACACACACAGTTACACACACACACACACACACACACACAGAGTCACTCATTAAAACCACTCATTAGGGAAAATCTATTTCTGTCTGTTAAAAAAATCCTATTCCTGTAGGATTCTATTATTCTTATTTATGCATTTATATTAAAGAAACATATCCATCCCATGAGCTATCATTTTTCAACCACCAGGTTTGCAAATATATTAATATTAAGTATAAAAGATAATAGACACTGTTGCTAAAGAATACGGTGTCAACAAAACTGATGAATACATAAATGGTTTATATTATTCTTCTGGAAAAAGAACTGGCAATAGATTCTGAGAACTTTGAAATAGTTATATGTTTTAACATTTATAAATGACTTAAACATAGGAAACAGTGGATAATAAGAACAAAAAAATCTTTAAAAATATTTATTTAAAGATTGTAAGGTTGGACCAGAGAAAGTTTTACTGAATTCTACGTAACAGTTAAAAAAAAAATCAATACCATGTCTCCTTAAACTCTTTCCCCAAAAATTAAAGAGAGGGAACACTTTCAAACAGCATATCCCTCAAACACTATCAAAAAAATAAGAGAGAGAAAAAAATAAAAAAGAGGGCATTATGTTAAGTGAGATAAAGCAAAAGAAGAAAGACAAACACTATATATCACTTTTATGTGGAATCTGAAAAAGCAGAGCAGAATGTATTTTTATGCCCAAGTTACCAGAGGCCAGAGGCTAGAGGTAAGGATGGGAAAACTGAGATGGTGATCAAATGCTCCGAGTTTGCAGTTAGGAGATGAATTAAGTCCTGGGGATCTTATGCACATCAACCATGATCAGTGTTAATACTGTTATGTATACTTGAAAGTTTCTTTCTTGGGATTGGGGTGGGGGATCTGAGCCACACCCAGTGACACTCAGGGGTTGCTCCTGGCTCTGCACTCTACTCCTGGCATTGCTTGGAGGACCATATAGGGTGCCAAGATTGAACCCAGTTGGGCCGCACGCAAGGCAAAAGACCTACATGCTGTACTACTGCTCCAGCCCCTACCTGAAATTTTTTTTTTTTACCACAAAAAGTAACTTGATGGAGATATTTTATGGTGATAGTCGTATCGCAACATTAAAGCATATCAGCTCAACACTGTATACCTTCAACTTCTACATAGATACCTCTCGAATATATTTCAATTAAAAAAAAAGGTATATCAATTTCAAGTCCTGGCTTCTAATATGAAGTTCCTAATTCATTGTACCTTTTTGTTTCCTTAGAAGGGGATGGACACCTGGAAAATGCTCAAGGCTCACTGCTCAGAGAGGTTGTTTCTGGGGCTACTTGAGGCACTCTGGGTGTGTGGGTTTGAATCTGGGGCACTGCTACACGCAAAGCATACACTCAGCGCAGTAAATGATCTCTCCAGAGAGGACTACGTCTTTTACGCTGTGGGCTGTGAGGAAGTTCTCTCGAAACTATCATTTTTGTTTGTCTTTGTTTTTGGCATAGTGCTTTGAGGTTGCTTGAGGGACCATGCGCTGCTTGGGGATGAAACCCAGGCTCCAGCATGCTAAGCACACACTCCATCCCTTCAAACTATCTCCTACCCCTCTAATGCATTTTTAATGATACTGCTGGGTGCTGACAATTTCTTTAACAGAACAAGAGAAGGAGCAGCAGCAGAAAAAGCAACATGATCTCACCTCTCTCTCCTCCACCCTAATTCATGTCTTTACATAGTACCTGGACAAGACACTAAAACATTTTGCACCTATTCTATTTGATTTTTATCAAACCTGTTTCTAGCTGTTATGGATCTGGAGCTGTGTACTCTGCATTTGCACATGTCTTTCAGTTCTTAGCATGCAGAAACTTCAAAGAAAATACATACATTAAAAAAAATACTTAGCATGTTCACCTAACAAGAAGCAAAATGAGAATTAAAAAAAAAAAAAAGTCCCTCATCAAGGAGCACCTGGCAACTAAATTTCTTAAGTTGGCAAAGAGCCCAGGGCTCCATGCCTGAAATCTCCTTCCTTCTGGGATCCAATATCAGATCCAACAGTTGCAGCGCCAGGAGAAAAAATGCCCAAAGGAGCGCCAAAGCAGATTCCATCTGTTAGTTCTGCCATCCCGGCTGTCCGGAAGGTGGAATTGTGCAAAGTGAGCATACTAATCCTCAGGACCAGACACTCTTTCCTCTTGCATTAGAATAAAGGAACATAAACAAACATTTCCCAGATATGATCTTCTTAACTTATGCTCTTCTATCTTGTAACTTTATACTAGTTCAGATCACCATTCTTGTCCATGGAAGACAGTGGCCAATGCAATGAACTGGGGAGGGTCTAAAGATAAATCCCACTGCCCCCTCCCCTCTGAGCAACAACTCAGATGCAGAGTAATGTAATGTTAGAGATACAGGAACCATGTTGTAAAGATCATCTGAGCCAACAGTTTCTTTTTTATTAGCCTGTAAAATCAACAAAAGGAAGATGATCTTAAGTGGTAAAAGCAACAGAAATATTTTCTACTCCTGAAACTTCACTGGGTTATTTTTGTTTTTTGTTTTAGAAAATAGAAAAGTTTATTGGAAAGCAGTAGAGAAAGGAAAAGGAACTCCCTTTTCGGGGAAGAATTCAGTCTAAGTCAATGTGAGTTTATGATATTTTTTGACACTGCCTTGTTTATTTCAAGATGGTGCTTTCATACACTCCTCTTGAAGGATCGAACTTTAAATTCTTAGTATAAAAAGAACTGTGTTGCAAATATATCTTCTCCATCCCTAGCAGTGGTACTGGCTAATATCATTATTAAGCTATGGTAATAAAACCAATTATAATTAAAATGCTTTCCTTTATTAGTCATCAGCATTAAAGGCAATGAAGTAATAACAATAAAGCTAAAGACTCTATGAAAATAAAGTTAGTTGAACTTCATGTACACATCACAGTTAACTGAATTGTGTTTGGAAACAGACATTTCACAAAGAATAGAAAGGACTATACTTACAAAATAAAACCAGTAAGAGGGAAAAAAAGAGGGGGTCAAGCACCACTAAATATAAATAATAACAAAAATCAAGACATTAGAATATATACTAAGCTTAATTTTTTCCTAAGCAGGGGTGGGGGGCTAAAAAAGAATTATCTAATAGAATCCCTGTTTTCCTACTGTGATCTAAGTATACATTGTTTTTAAGCCAAATAATTAGAGTAAAAAGTTTTATACTTCCTAGAAAACTTGTTTGATCTGTGAATTTAATCCTATATGATAAAAATGTTCCCAGTATGAAATATGGAGCATAAATCCTTAGCTGTATTGCAAATGCTTTGGCATGCAGATGTTTTTTTCCATATTCTAATGAAAACCAGATTTATTTATAAGTTGCTTTAATTTCATTCTCGAATGGAATGGAACAAGAGTATCATATGTTCTGAATTAGGATCTTACTCACATCCCATATCAATTATGTAACTCAAATGCAAGACAACTTAATTGTGTCAATCATATTCCCCTGACAAGATCATTAAATGTTAACAGAGAGCTTCCAACTTTTAACAGTCATAGATTTTTTAAATATAAGCTATTCTATAAAAAATATCAATATCTCACAAAAGTCCATTATAAGTATTATAGCTGACTTCCAATAATACTTTAAAAGTTAGAATAGTTTGAGCAAAAATCCTCTTTATAACATTTTACAAAGGCTTATATTTTACAAAGATGTACTAAAGTTTTCAGGTAACCCAGAAAATAAGTACACCTAAAAGACCTTAACTATAAAATACTGTAAATCAACTCCAAAATAAAAGCATTTCAATATCACTGATTTCACAGAAGAAATATTGCTGTGTAACCCTAGAACCAAAATGCCTAGATAGTCAATAACCATGACATTTATTTCCTAATTATTTTATAGCATTAATCTTTAAAACCTAATGATTTATCTGTATTCTAAGTAATTTAGTGACTTATTAATGTTTTTCAAAACTTTGAAATCCAGCTGAAGCAAATACACATAACATTTATATCAAGATGAGTTTATTAAAATGTATAATTAAAAAATATCTTAACAGAGATGCAAGCTGGCTGGAGTATTTTGAAATATTCCATTTTGAAAATCCATTTCTGACATGTGAAAGTAAGATTTTTATTAATTTTCAATGAACTGAGTGAGATGGGAGTTAATTTTGTTTTCATTTTAAAAAAGGAAAAACGATGTAAATGGCAACTATTTTTTAAAAAGCTATGATAAAATAATACTTTTAGGGAAAAAGACCTAAGTTTAATTGAATTTCACCAGAGAGTACCTTAATTCTTTCTAAGATCTCATGATCTTAGAAATAATTTATTTCTCTTTACACAAATTTATATCACAATTAAAAATTGTAAAATAAAAAGTCACCAAATTTAGGACAATTAAAAGAAAAACATGTATGACAATTATTAAAATAAATAAAATTTATTCAAAGCATTCAAATTTGACTCAAATTTGGTAGGGAGTCAGAGCAAAAGGAAAAAAAACAACGTTAACAGTCATTGTACTGTAGCACTGTTCTCCTGTTGTTCATCAATTTGGTCAAGTGAGTCCAGTAACATCTCCATTGAGAGACTTGTTGTTACTGTTTTTGGCATATCAAATACATCACAGGGAACTTGCCAGTCATAGTAATTGGAATTTCACAAATTTGCAAACTTAATACTAAGCTCTATGTTTATAAAAGCTTATATATTTTATTTAATTATACGAACAACAGGAGGACAGTGCTACAGTGATAATAACTACTGGTTAAGAAAGCATTACTGGTATCTCCATTATATCATTCAGGTGAAGCTCAAAATTAAGTTTTATAGGTCAGGGAGTTCGTTTAAAGGACTGGAGCTCATGCTTTCATTTAGGAGGCCCAGGTTGGATATCTAGCACCACATGGAACACTCTGAATAGTCAGCTACTGAGACTGACCCCAAGTAGCTCCTGAGTACCGTCTCTAGGTGTACACGATAAACAAAAACCAAAAAACTAACAAGATTTTAAAGCCAAAAGAAGATAGTTTTCTTAGCTGACTATAGACCATAAACGTATAGACCATAATTCTAATCTATATTTTCTTAGTTAACACTATATATGTGTATAGAATATACATATATACACATATAAACACACACACACACACACAGACCACATAATTTATATATAATAAATGATGGGATCTACCGAGCAGTTCCCAGGGGGCCTGATGTCCATCCATTCCATGATTCTTGGCCAACTAGGCCAATAACTCATTGCTAGGGCTTAAGGGCATAGGTGCTGCTACAGTGCTAAGTTGCTGGTGACCCACCAAGACCACCCAATGTTCTCGGGGACTTGAAGGCTATACTCAGTGGTGCTCGGGATTGAACAGGGGTAAGAAGAATGTAAGACAAGTAACTTAACCCCTCTACTGTCTCTCTAGCACTAGTCTAACACTTTCATTGCCTTGAGCTCGCAGTTGTAAATTATGAAAGAAACTTGTAAGATTTTTTGAGTAAAAGAACTTGTTCTCAAGGTATTTATACAAATACTAAAACAAGTTTCACATAGCATTCATCAAATTAAAAGCATAAAACTTGCCCTGTAATCTCAAACAAGTTCAGATACTTGAGCACAAAAAAATTAAGTCTGAAGTTTGACAGTTCTTAGGTGCTCTGGTTAGGAAATTATGTGAAATACTTGAAGACAAAGATAAAATGATTTCTTCTATCCTATTCAAGTTTTTCCCAAAATTTTGGGCTGGAGCAATAGTATAGCCTTTATTGTACATGCTTGCCTTACATGCAAGTGGCCAGGGTTCCATCCCAGCTTCCCATATGGTCCCACAAGCACCATCAGGAGTGATTTCTGAGTGTAGAGCCAGGAGTAACCTCTGAGCAACACTGGGTATAGCCAACCCCCCTCCACAACACACCCCTACTTTTTTTAAAATCAAAATTTCTTGTTATACATGCTGAAAGGAAAAGTACAATTTCCCCCTTAAAAACAGATATTAACAGCTTTTAGAGAGTAGAATTTTTGAGAAGTATTTCTTTACCTTTTTAAAAAATGAGATAATATGATAATTTAGTATTTTTTGAATAAGAGAGGAAAAAGAAGGAATTTTATAATTAAGTACTATTAACAACATGGTCTAAAAATAGGAATAGGTGGAAGGATGGGTACTGGATCATTGCATAACTGAAACCCAAGCACAAAAATTTGTAAGTCTACAACTGTACCTCATGGTGTTTCAGTAATAAAAATTAAAAAAAGAAAGGAATAAAACTATGAAGTCCCTACAAATTATTATTATTTTTCTTTTGGAAGAAGGGTGTTGGGCCACATCCAGCAATATTCAGGGTTTACTCCTGGCTCTGGACTGGAGCAGGTAGGGCGTTTGCCTTGCACGTGGCCGACCTGGGTTTGATTTCTCTGTCCCCCCCCGGAGGGTCCAGCAAGCTACCGGCTCCCCATGGCGTATTCGATATGCCAAAAATAATAAAAACAAGTCTCACAATGGAGATGTTACAGGTGTCTGCTCGAGCAAATCGATGAACAATGGGAAGACAGTGATACAGTGCTACAGTGCTACTCCTGGCTCTGTACTTAGGGATCATATCTGGCAGTGCTCAGGAGACCATATAGGGTGCTGGTGAACAAACCCATGCTGGCCGCATGCAAGGCAAGTGCCCTACTGTTATACTATCTCTCTGGCCCCCAAATGACTTATTTTTAAAAATCATGCTTGGTAAATAGGAATTGTCACACAAGTACAGTTGTAACTTTATCACTCTGGTTTATCTTTATCATTCTGGTTTACTGAGAAGGGATGGCAGAATCATCCATTCTCTTCTATTTCTTATCAGTGCTACTCAGTTTTACCCTGTCTCCCTTTTCAATCTTTCATACCCCCAAAATGTCACCTTCCCTCTTTTCCAAGTGGTAGCTTATATTCACCTGCCCTACTCTATCATCCTCCCACAGAAAGCGAAAATTACACTTGGTCCATGAGATGATTCACAACAAAGTTCTTTGTACGTAATGGACCACCAATAAATATCTGAAGACTGTTTTCTTCCCCAAGACTACTATGCGCTATATCAAATTTCTAAGTCTCTTGAGGTCAAGGACTACATTTGTTTTAGTTCCCATTACAGCTTCATAAATATTAAGTTCAAAATTGACACAGTAAAATATTTTTTCTTACCCACTATGGTCCCCAGACAAAAATTCTGAAATAGCAGCTGGAAGTTCCGTTTTAATAATGAAAAGATAAGATGACATAGCTGCAAAAGGGAAAGAAGAGCTCATATCAGAATTCCCCAACTTTTAACATTTAAAGAATAATCTACCCAGGAACCCAGATGTCCATTAGGGCTATGATAACATGTGGAAAATTAACTCATGCTGCACTGTCCTTAAAGATGTTTATACACCAGGATTGAAGAAAAATAACTCTATAAGTTCATTAAGTTGTCTTCATTTACATTTTAAGTCCAAGGCAAACTGCTACGTTAAGCAAAGTGATTTTGATTATAGGTCATTCAGAAAGATTTTGTTTGAAGGTATGCAGAATCCCTTCTGTTATCATTCAACTTTGCTCAAGGCATCAGAGGTTAATTCAGCAACAACAGATATAAACAGTTTAATAAAAACAGCTGATATTTTTTCTTTGTAACTAGAAAGAAAAGTCCCCACAAAAGTCTCTCTTCTCTCAATCTTTCCATGTGCTTCCCTTTCCCAACATTACAGCCATGTTATCGAAAAAACAAAACAAAACAAAAACCCTGAATGCAGAATAAATTGTATTTAAAATTGCTTTCTTAAGTAGACTAGAAAAGATTTCATAGAAGCCATTCAATGTATTAAAGGGGCAAACTTGTAACCCTTATTCTATTAACAGAGTATTATGCAATCAAAACCTAAAGCTAATTACTGTCACACTGTATCTAATAAGACCCCAAAATAACTATTTTATGGCATTTTCATAATGATTCTATTTCTAATAAGCCATTAAAAAACATTATAAGCCTATCATCATATACTGAAAAGTGTTTTAATATGGTTACAAACATAAAAAAAAAGAAATTGCCTATATATACATAAGTACTGAAGTTTACACTCAAATACTTAAGTATATAAAAACTCAGATGGTTTGGAATCAGAACTTCGATTTAATGAAGTAATAATCTCTCTTTACCCCAGAGAGTAGGCATGTATATAAAAAAGAGTCAATAAGAATATGTCCCTAAAGAATACAGAGTGTGCTCTATGTGCATGTTAATTTTATTATTTATATTTCAGGAAACATTTCACTTTCTCATTGGACCTACAAAAACTAAGAACACAAATGAATGCCAAGTCTGAATAGCAAACACCGGGGAAATTTATTAGAAGGCTTAAATGACTTAAGAAGAAAAACATGTATTTCTCAGTTAACATACTTAAAAGTAGTCAAATTCTTCCAAATTATTATATTGCATAGTGTGACTAGCAAAAGAGAAAAGGACACAAATTCAATCAGCTTAATCAATGGCTGAATAAATAGCAATAGTCCTATATAAAAAGAAAAAAACAAAGAGAAAAGGACACATACTAGTTTATGTAAAAATGAACATATACAATTCACATGCATTTTTAAAGTAAAATAACATGTATCTATAGCAAAGTGAAAATTTAAAGTTATTTTACTGTTTAAGTTATTTTACTATTACATTTTAGTTACTTCTCTTTAATTAGAATATACATATGTACATTTCTAACTTCATGATTTCTCAGCAGAGTATAGTTGTTGAATTCAGCTTTTCCCTTAGCATAAGTAACAGTGCATTTCTGCAAAGTCTCTTTTGTAATGCGGCATTGCAATTGATATTATATGAAAAGATGTTGTATATTGTTCACATTCTCATAAAGAAAAACGCTATCACTCTGGCACAGAGCAGAAAGAAGGTTTAGATTAACCTCCTCTATTCAAGGATCTGAGGCCTCTGTTTATACTACTTTATCTTTTCCAAAGAATCATACACATATGGTATGACGATGAAAATCATTAACTGAATTTTCTGCAACTAGTCTCAAACTTCTTAAATATATCCTGCAGGGGAAAATAAGACAAAAGTACCTTGAAAACAAGGAATGCAGAATTCCTACACAATGAAACTTATTATCTGCCCATCAGTCTTTCTTGCTTGAATTAACCCAACACCACATGCATTTCTTAAATTTCAGACATTCATCTCTTTCAGTAATTTTCTATTATTACTTTTAGATCTTTAGTTGTAAAAAGCTTCAATGAATATAAGATCATATTTCTTTCTAATATACAATCTGTCATTCTTCCCAGAATTTCTATTAGCCTCTGGCTAATCATTTGATCACTTTTATCCTCTGTTGTAGCCTTAACTCTTTGCTTTTTAAATGGGAGTCCTATTTCATTAGACTCCAGTCTGAAGAGTCGTGTATATTTTAAGAAATAAGAACTCACCAAACATATGTTTCTGTCTCAAAAAAAGATTTCAGCACACAGATATAAATATAATAAAACATACACAATACTGTTTCTTTCTTGGGAGAATGCTGGTATTTGTTTTAAAGATCTACAAAACCACAGTGTTCATGATATGGAAAAACCCCACTGATTAAGCAAGTAAAACAAAGACATTATCCTAACTCACTGTCTACATTTTTCCTTAACCACAAACAAATTCTGTTGTGAGGAAAGTACCTTAACATACTGTGGTATATATGATAGAGCTGAAGCAAAAAAAAAGTGAACAAACGTACTTTAAATTAGGAAACATATCTTAATTGGATTCACGTTAAAAAAAAACCCAATCAACTCAATAAAATAAATGAAACATTTTAAAACTGTGTCATCAACAGGAAAGCTCATACAGCCATTGCTTCTAACCCTCATATTCACTAGCTCAAAGAGCTGCCTCCCACACCTTTTGTCTCATGTCTTCTGCAAATGGCATATGGAAGTGTTTAAATACTTATCTTAGAGACAGATCATAGCAAGAATTTGTAAGTGATTTTTGCTGACATCTATACATAGGATAGATTTCCCAATAAAAGACATATCATGCTGACTCAAAATGTATAATCTTAAGAGCCAAGATTGTAGTTAGGTGGCTCTAGGCTCTAAAGCTAGAACCAGTGCTAGAAGACCTACCTTGATGACAAGTATTTGGCCATTGCAAATCATTTCGTTTCACCGCATTAACTAAATACATATTCTTTTCTCTTTTATTTTAAACACAATTAACAGAACTCATTTAATAGAAACTGCCCTGAGAAAGAAATGTAAAAATCTGTCAACCTAATCAAAACACAGAAGTTAAAAAGTATTCCTTAAAAACCACTGTTTGTAAGTGGAGAAGTCACTACTGTTATATTAAGATATAACTAAACTAGGGTAAAATCTGATTAAGCAAGAGCAAGCAGTAAGGTACTGATATTGGTTGATCGAATCATATAAAGAAACACATGAGCTGAATGAAAAGTAAGAATCGGAGAAAAGGAGAAAGGGCTAAAGGAAGCACCACGAGATGGGGTGGCATTGTTGGCTTCCGGATGCCCACTTACCTGCCAGAGGTTCCCAACCTGATCTGGCCTCTCAGGGCCTCGTCAGAAAAAAATTTAACTTACCTGGAAATCTATCTTCTTTAAGAGAACAAAGGATAAGCAGCACCCACCCCAATTGCAATGGAGGCTATTAACCTCTCATTTAACCTTCATTACAAACCAGGGAAGTAGATACTTATTTCACAAATGAAGAAATGGGCACAAAGAAACAACTTACCCAAGCTATAGACTCCAGAAACAGCCAGACTGGCTTAAGTAAGTTGTACTACTGAGTATTAATGCTATGGAAAAGAGAAAGAGCAAAGTAAAGAAGAAATCCTCACAGCAAAGAAAAATAAGAAAAATCAAGCAAGGATACCATTTTTCAGAACTCCCCCGCTTCTTAGTCAGCATTTTTAAAGGTGGGGAAGGAGCATAGTTGGTGGTTTTCAGGGATGCTGGGGATCAAATTGGGGAAGGTTAAATGCATGGAAAGCCCCTAATCCCCTGGACTGTCTCTCCAGCTCTTTATTAGCATTTAAGCAAGCTGAATCCGAATGCTGAGTTCAAGGGCTGAGTTCAAAGACAACTAAGAATCTCTACAACACAGAATACTAGTTAAATGTCCTCAAAACCCTTTTGATATTCATTTTTACATTAAGATGTTTCCCTACAGGATTGTAGCTGGTATAGTGAAGTAATACTGATTAGTCCAAGATTTCTCGGACAAGCTAAGGCAATTAATGATCAAACTCTATTTCATCTATTATCTATGACTCTACTACACTTATACCTTTGCATATCAGGAACAAAGAGATAGTACAGAGTTTATTAAAGAATTTGCCTTCCATGCACTCAATCTGGGTTTAATCCTAGGCACTAAATATGGTCCTTTGAGCATCAACAGGAGTGATCCCAGAGTATAGAGCCAGAAGAAATCCCTGAGCACTTCTGGGTGTATCCCCATGGTCCATCCCCACCCCTCCAAAAAAATGACAAACATCTATTACTGCATTTTAAAGGAGTTTCCTATTCTCAAATAGTTGAGATATTAACACTACACTAAAATTCATAAATAAAAAGAGGGGTAGAATGATAGTATAGTGGGTAAGTAAGGCCTTACATATTTTGCTGGCCTCGGTTTCAATATATCAGTGGTGATCACTGAGCAGAGCCAGGAGTACTGCTGGGTGTGGTCCCCAAGCAAAAGCCAATAGTCCTTCCTATTCCTCTAATATTTTTAATGGACTATTTAGTTAAAATGTTGGCTGCGTGCAAGGCAGATGCCCTGGAGTGATAGCACAGCGGGTAGGGCGTTCGCCTTACAAGCGGCCAACATGGCCGACCCGAGTTCGATTCCTCCGCCCCTCTCGGAGAGCCCGGCAAGCTACCGAGAGTATTCGATATGCCAGACACAGTAACAACAAAGTCTCCAATGGAGACATTACTGGGCCCGCTCGAGCAAATCGACGATGAACGGGAGGGCCTTTACTTTACTTTAGTTAAAATGCTCGAGCATTTGCTCGAGCGGGCCCAGTAACGTCTCCATTGGAGACTTTGTTGTTACTGTGTTTGGCATATTGAATACGTCACGGGGAGCTTGCCAGGCTCTGCCGAGCGGGCGAGATACTCTTGGCAGCTTGCCAGGCTCTCCGAGAGGGGCGGAGGAATCGAACTCGGGTTGGCCATGTTGGCTGCGTGCAAGGCAAGCGCCTTACCGTAGGGCGTCTGCCTTGCACGCAGCCAACATGGCCGACCCGAGTTCGATTCCTCCGCCCCTCTCAGAGAGCCCGGCAAGCTACTGAGAGTATTCGATATGCCAGACACAGTAACAACAAAGTCTCCAATGGAGACGTTACTGGGCCCGCTCGAGCAAATCGATGATCAACGGGAGGGCCTTTACTTTACTTTACTAGTTAAAATACCTTTAATGGACTATTTAGTTAAAATATCTTTTAAAAAAGAAAAATCACCTCAGCTAGAGCTTGAGCCTAAAAAAATCTTTAGTTCACAAAAAACAATACCCTTTTTATGAACATCAAAACTACAAAATTTCAGGTAAGATTACATGCAGCTATTATAACAACAGCTAAGTATTCAACACATGAGGGATTTTCTGCAACTTGCAAAGGGTTAATTAGATAGCCCTAGAGCAGGAACAATAAATCTGCCTCTCCACTGAGAAAGAATCACCTTTTTTGTTTTGGGGCCATACCTGGAAGTGGTTGGGGCTCACTCCTTGCTCTGTGCTCAGGGATCACTATCTTTCTGGCCCAAAGATTCGCCTTTAATTTCAAACATGTTTTAGTCATGGATAGCAATTTATTTATTCTATTCAATGGACTGATTAACTTGCTGTTCCTACTAAATATCCTAATGCCACATAGTCTATTCCCTCTAAAGCACATAACATGAACTCTCTTTTATTTTTATTTTTTTAATTTTATTTATTTATTTATTTTTGCTTTTTGGGTCACACCTGGCCTGTGCTGGGAATTGAACCCGGGTCGGCCGCGTGCAAGGCAAACACCCTACCCGCTGTGCTATCACTCCAGCCCCATGAACTCTCTTTTAATAGGATTTTCTCCCAACGTCCTAAAAAAAAAGTCTTTTCCCTAGTATGTGCAAAAATAGAAATAAAATTTGTGGGGAAGTTCCCCCACTAAGAAGCTGTATTTTTTTAAATCATTTACCAAGATATTACATTTGACTAAAGTGATATTTGTGACCAGAATATATGCTATTCTGAAATCTCATAATTCAACTTCAATTTTAAAAAATAATTTTATTTTCAAAACCATTTAAAAATGACATATTACCAGTAAATTTTGTCGGTGAAGTGTTCGTGGAAGAGACTTTTGCTCTAAATTTCCTATGCCTTTCCTATTCTTTTTTTCAAATGTCAGTAGTGGAACGATGCACCCTTTTTTACTTGTAAAGGGTACACAGAGATCTACTATATTTCTCTAGGACATTTAAAAAGAGTTGTCTTCACTGTAAGAAGAAACTGCTTTAAAATAAATGTCCACTGGATGTGGGAAATGTACACTAGTTAGGGGATGGGTATTTGGAACACTTGTATGACTGGAAACAAACCCAATCATAAACAACCTTCTAACTGTGTATCTCACAGCGATTCAATAAAAAAAGGGGGGGGGGAGGAAAAAATAAAGCAAATGTTCATTACCTCTTTTATTCTAAGATAGTGCTTTCTAAAATTTATGGCAAACACTGGGCTGGGGCTAATAGCACAGCAGGTAAAGCATTTGCCTTGCGGCCAACATGGCCGTCCCGGGTTCGATTCCTCTGCCCCTCTCGGAGAGACAAGCAAGCTACTGAGAGTATCTTGCCTGGAAAAGCCTGGCAAGCTACCGTGACGTATTCAATATGCCCAAAACAATAACAACAAGTCTCACGATTTGTTGTGAGACGTTACTGGTGCCCGCTAGAGCAAACTGATGAACAACGGGAGGACAGTGCTACAGTGCTGCAGTGCTGTGGCAAACACTGTTCAGGCTCAAAAAAGCTGCTGTCCTCAAGAATGGCCGAGATTAGTACCAGGAATCTTTTTTTTTTTTTTTTTTTTTTTTATATAATTTATTTATTTATTGAATCACTGTGGGAAAAGTTACAGAGCTTTCGGGTTTAGGTCTCAGTCATGTAGATACCGAACACATTTCCCTTTACCAATACTCATTTTTAACCCTGAACCCCAATAGACCCCCACCTCCCAACCCTCCCAATTCTTGTGAGGCAGATGAGTTCTAGTTAATACTCTATCTACTTTGACTAGATAGATTATTTCGATAGAAGATGCACAACTATTGTTTAGAGCTTACGACCCACCCCCCACCCCCAATCAGACATGCTGAAACAGCGTTGTAAAATGATTTGCTTTCTACAACTTGGTTTAAGAATAAAATGAGGTCGCGCGGCCGCTATCGCGGCCGCGCGGTTTTGAATTTCTGCTATTTTACTTATTGACCCTGGAAGAATTTCTATTAAAAGTTAGCTAGTTAAGAGATTGGTTTCTGTGCCCTGGAGTCGTGGCCGTGCCGGAGAGCCGCTCGTGGGGGGCAGCTGGCGACCTTGGTGGGGCGTGGGGGACGGCCCACAAAGCCCCCCTTCCCATGAGGTCCCCGCCGCTCCCCCGAGACCGGCTCAAACCCGCTTTCCACAAGGCTCCCGTGCGGCCGCCATCTTTCTTTCCAGAGAGGAGCAGGCGGGCTGGTCAACGCCCTTCCCCCTCCGGGCAGGCTTGGTGGCGCGGATCAACACAAGTCCATTTGCTTTTCTGCTCCAAGCGGCTGGTTCTCTGTGCTAAGTCCTTGTGCCTCCGGGGCCGTGGCCGTGCCGGAGAGCCGCTCGTGGGGGGCAGCTGGCGACCTTGGTGGGGCGTGGGGGACGGCCCACAAAGCCCCCCTTCCCATGAGGTCCCCGCCGCTCCCCCGAGACCGGCTCAAACCCGCTTTCCACAAGGCTCCCGTGCGGCCGCCATCTTTCTTTCCAGAGAGGAGCAGGCGGGCTGGTCAACGCCCTTCCCCCTCCGGGCAGGCTTGGTGGCGCGGATCAACACAAGTCCATTTGCTTTTCTGCTCCAAGCGGCTGGTTCTCTGTGCTAAGTCCTTGTGCCTCCGGGGCCGTGGCCGTGCCGGAGAGCCGCTCGTGGGGGGCAGCTGGCGACCTTGGTGGGGCGTGGGGGACGGCCCACAAAGCCCCCCTTCCCATGAGGTCCCCGCCGCTCCCCCGAGACCGGCTCAAACCCGCTTTCCACAAGGCTCCCGTGCGGCCGCCATCTTTCTTTCCAGAGAGAGTACCAGGAATCTTACTCCATGGCTTGGAGGCCAACCACACATGCTAGGGGAAAAGGGAGCCCAGATAGAGAAGGGAACACCAAATAAAGGTGTTGGGAGGATCTCCCAGGATGGGAGAAGCATGCTGAAAGTAGACTATAGACCAAACATTATTGTCACCCATTGCCTCTTTTGCAAACCACAACACCCAATAAGAGAGAGAGAACAAAAGGGAATGCCCTGCCACAGAGGCAGGGTGGGATGGGGGGTGGGGGGGTGGGGGGGGAGGGATGCTGGGATCTGTGGTGGTGGGAAGTGGGCCCTGGTGGAGGGATGGGCGTTTGATTATTGTGTAATTGAAACCCAAGCACAAAAATTTGTAAGTCTACAACCGTACCTCATATGTCTCACTAAAAAAAAAAAAAAAAAAAAAAAAAAAAAAAAAAAAAGCTGCTGTTTTACTACAGTTAGCATGACCAGCAGATGGCGCTGTAACAGCACGCCCAATCCCCGTTTCCCAGGAAAGTGGAAACAAAGATTTCAAAACTTCACCACACCACACCCAGAGAAATATATAAAGAACTATATAGAAACAAAAATTCTAACTTACTTAATATTAAAAGTGAAAAAATACTAAGAATTAAAAATTCTTATAGTTCACAACTGGAGAAGATCTAATTTATACCTTTCTATTTATGAGGTTCAGAAGCTATTTTTTGAGGATTGTTGAGTTCTACTAAAACTTCGACTCAAAACTGACCTATTAATCAAAATTACAGTAATGAGTGTGCTTCCTGTGACATACTGGACTATCTGGGCCATTCTAACAATTTCAGGGGGTTTCAATAAGACTATTAATATTTGGGTTTCATCTTTCCTAGCTAGCATGTGGCAGTAATTTGATCTCTAATCTCCTTAAAAGAATTGTGGCTTTAATAAACCAGGGACGAGGAATGTTATCTTAGTGGTACTTCACGCATTACAAGAGCGAAGTAAAAATTTCAGTATTCTGGGACAAGACAGTACAGAGGGTAGGGTGTGTGCCTTACACATGGCTGACCCGGGTTCTACTCCCGGCATCCCTTATGGTTTCCAGAACACCGCCAAGAACAATTCCTGAGTGCACAGCCAGGAGCATTCACCAAGTGTGATCCAAAAAACAAAAGAAAAAAGAATTTCACATACTCTAAGGAGTCTCTTCTTTCCTCAGTTTGAAGACATGAATTTAAGCACAGCAGGTAGAGCATTTGCCTTGCACGTGGCCGACCCGGTGGACCAGAGTTGATTCCTCTGCCCCTCTCAGAGAGCCGGGCAAGCTACCGAGAGTATCTTGCCCACAGGGCAAAGCCTGGCAAGCTACCTGTGACGTATTCGATATGCCAAACACATATAAAGAGGCTGATATTCAATATCCATAGAGCTTCACCAAACTCAACACAAAAAATCTAATGAACCCTGCCCACAAATGGCAAGAGAAACACTTTCCTGAAGAGGACATACAGATGACCACTAGGTATATGAATAAGTGCTCACCATGATTAAAGAAATGCAAATGAAAACAATGAGACATCATTTCACATCAGTGAGAATAGCACATAACAAGAAGTCTGTAAATAGCCAGTGTTGGCAAAATTATGGTGAGAAAGGAACCCTGATCCACTATTTGTGGAATGTTGTCCAGTTTGTCCTTTATGAAAAGCGATATGCAGTTCTCTCCAGAAAAAGAAGAAAGAAAAGAACTACCACACAACCCAGTAATAATACTTCTTGATCTATTCCCAAACACAAAAACAATAATTTGAAAAGATATATGCACACCATATTCTCTGACTCACATAGTACAATAGCCAAGATATATGCACACCATATTCTCTGCCTCACTTAGTACAATGGCCAAGATATAAATGCCCAACTACGGATAAATGGATCAAGAAGTTGTGGTGTATATATATACACCCACACACAAACACACACACAGGAATACTATACAGCTCTAATAAAGGGCAAAGTCATGCAATTTGTCACAACATGGATGGAATCAGAGAATATCAAGCTGAGTGAAGTCAGTCAGGAGGAAAGGGATAGATACAGAATGATCTCTCTCATATGTCAGACTTAAAGATACACAGCAAGGGAGCAACAAAGGGCCAAAGGCAACAGAATGGGAGACCTGATCCACACAAATTATTTGGGTGGGCTCATGCTTGGCAATATACAAGGACCATATGAGGGATGGGCTGGGGAGGGGGATGATGGTTTGAAAGGAAGGAGTGCTGGGATCCTTGGAAGAAGGAGGTGGGTATACTGGACCTGCATGTGATGCTGGAGTTATGTGTACAGGGAACCATCAGTAACATTATTGTAAGTTGAAGGCCCTCAATAATAAAAATTTTTTTAAAAAGATGTTTTTTTTTAAAAAAGGCAGAAGAGCATACATGGCAGTTTTTAGGGTAATAGTCTCTGATTTGTTAAAGACACCTATGAAAAGACCTAAATCATCTTTTGAACAAAGTAAGTCATATTGTTAGCTTTCCCTTAGAACTTTCTTAAAGTAATATTCTTAATTAACATGCCTCCTAATGTGCTATGTTAAAATTTGATTTTAGTAGTAAGAAGAGAACCTTAAGTTCCCTGGTTCTTATCCTATCCCCAGCAACTTCAGAGGAAAATGGAGGCAAGAGAGTGAGGAAGGAATTCCCCACAAGACACACTGCTACTCAACAGCAAGGCCTGAAGGACATTCAACCCAGTGCTCTGCTCCTAAGATTGAACTTCCAATATTTATTATAATACAGTGATGATTGGGCTGGAGCAATAGCACAGCGGGTAGGGCGTTTGCCTTGCATGCAGCCAACATAGCTGACCCAAGTTCGATTCCTCCGCCCCTCTCGGAGAGCCCGGCAAGCTACCGAGAGTATCTCGCCTGCACAACAGAGTCTGGCAAGCTCCCCGTGACCTATTCAATATGCCAAAGACAGTAACAAGTTTCACGAAGGAGACGTTACTGGGCCCGCTCAAGCAAATCGATGAACAATGGGAGGACCGTGACAGTGATGATTTATGCTTATTGCATTGATACAAAAAGAAAAAGTTTCTGAAGCCATGCGTTACCTATTACTGGATTCTATATAAACTGTTGACATTTAAAAACATTTAATCAGGAGATTAAACTAGACACTTAACATGCATTACTCCTCAGAATTTGAGGAATATTACAAATTGCCATGACAGCTTCTAAGTTACCTCTACTGTCTTGCTTTTGGATCTCCCAAGTGCTTAGGAGCAACACACACCTAGCAGTTCTGTGTAAGGGCCTAAAGGTGTGGTGCTGTTTGGGCCCTGTGGTACCAGAGATTACCCAGATAACCTTGCCATTATTTGGGGGTTTCTGGGGCTACAACCAGCAATACTCAGGGGACTATGTTATGTCAGAGGTCAAAGTGGGTTGGCTGCACACAAGGCATGCACCGTAATTGCTGGGTTATCTCTCTAGCTCCTAAATTACCTTTTTATTTTATTTTCGGGTCACACATGGTGGTGCTCAGGGGTTACTCCTGGCCTACTGTTTGGGAGACCATGTGGAACCCATGATCAAACTCAGGCCTCCCACATGTAAAGCATGTGCTCAGGCCCTAACTTACTTTCTAAACCAATCAAGTAAATAAATCAACAAACTTTAAAGTCAGGATAACTCATAATACTGCAACATGTAGCAATTATTTCTACAATATTCTTCCAACTGACCAATCCCTCTCTGAATGTTTTCAGATAAATACATTTTGAATTACATTAAAAAGAATGTACCACTGTCCGCCTTCTCCAGATGGAACACCAGTGACCATGAGTCTCTACAAGCATAGCTCGGGCACGCAGGAACCAGGACATTTCCTCCAAACTGCAATGGGGCCTGCCTGGCTCCCAGGCAACCTCTGATTCCGGAAGTCACGCCCACAACCCGCCCCACCCGCACCATCTTTACAGCACACAGTAAAAAAGAACACCGTTGGAGGGCACCACAGCTCCCAGAGAATGCTCCAGGTCCCAAACAGAGCCAATCTCACCGGGAGTTCCCAGGTGGGGTAGGTGCCGCATCCCGCCTTCTCCAGATGGAACCCTGGTGACCATGAGTCTCTACAAGCATAGCTCGGGCATGCGGGAACCAGGACATTTTTTCCAAATCGCGCGGCTGCTTATGTGGCCTCGCAACATCTCCTTATATATACAGAGTGATCAATGGAAAGTAAATCATTCAATGTTTCTCCCTGAAAATCAGGCTTAACTCTTTTGCAAACCACAACACTCAAAAAGAGAGAGAACAGAGGGGAATGCCCTGCCACAGAGGTAGGGTGGGATGGGGGGAGGGAGGGATACTGGGATCCATGGTGGTGGGAAATGGGCACTGGTGGAGGGATGGGCATTCGAAATAAAATAAATAAATAAATAAATAAATGTACCACTTGGTTACAAAGGTATTCCACATGAATTCAAAACAGCTTCACGACAGACTTTAACCAGTTCTGCTCTCTGGAACAATAGTGAATTAATCTAGTATCTTATTTGTATTTCGTATTGAACAATTCAAATACTTAAAGATAGTGAATAGTGTAGCAGTTCACTTTTTTCTGGAGGAAAGGGAGCCCACATCTGGCTGTGTCAATGGCTTACTCCTGGCTCTGGGCTCAGGGATCACTCATATGCAGTGCTAGGGTTAGCTGCAAGCAAGGAAACAACTTTAACCCCTATACTATCTCTTTTGCCATAGATATCTCTATTTTTTGATAAACATATAAATGAACATGAAATAGTACTTGGAAACAGCACTGTAGCACTATCCTCCCATTGTTCATCGATTTGCTCGAGCGGGCACCAGTAAAGTCTCCATTGTGAGACTTGTTTTGGCATATAAAACATGCCACAGGGAACATATGGCTCTGCTGTGTGGGCGGGATACTCTTGGTAGCTTGTTGGGCTCTCTGAGAGAGACAGAGGAATCAAACCCAGGTTGGTCTCGTGCAAGGCAAACGCCCTACCCGCTGTGCTTTTGCTCCAGACCACTTGGAAATCACTCAGTTAAATCATGTTCACCATCATTCAATTCCCAGGTATTTATGGTAAATTCTGAGTAACAAGATAAATGCAGACACAATCCTTGCTCTGGAAAGGCTTACAAAACAGAAGAGAAAGGTATATTTAAAAATATCTTCAGAAGAGATTGGGTGTGTTCAGGGTAGTATGACTGTAGACTGTAGGTAAGATAGAAAAAAGACCAGTATGACAATAATAGGTGGGAATGGTCACACTGAACAAGATCTGAGGGTTAAAAGTAGGTAACAGGATATTCTTGAAAACCTTTCAGTATCAATATTGCAAACCACAATGCCCAAAGGAGGGGGAGGGAGGGAGGGAGAGTCAGAGAGAGAGGGAGAGGGAGAAGGAGAAGGAGAGGGAGAGGGAAAGAGAAAGAGAGAGAGAGAGAGAGAGAGAGAGAGAGAGAGAGAGAGAGAGAGAGAGAGAGAGAGCGAGCGAAAGAGAGTGCAAGAGTGTGCCTGCCATGAAGAGATAGATAGGGGGCAGGGAGTGATGGGAGGGAAACTTGAGGACACTAGTTCTGGGAAATTAAACTGGTGGAAGGATGGGTGTTGGAATACTGTATGACTGAAATCCAATCATGAACAGCTTTGTAAGGATATATCTCACAGTGATTCAATATAAAGGTAAAGGTAAAAGGTAAAGGCCCTCCCGTTGATCGTCGATTTGCTCGAGCAGGCCCAGTAACGTCTCCATTGGAGACTTTGTTGTTACTGTGTCTGGCATATGGAATACTCTCGGTAGCTTGCCGGGCTCTCCGAGAGGGGCGGAGGAATCGAACTCGGGTCGGCCATGTTGGCCGCTTGTAAGGCGAACGCCCTGCCGCTGTGCTATCGCTCCAGCCCTGGATTCAATATAAAGTTTTAAAAAAATAAAGAAAATGCTGTACTAAAAAATAAATCTTCAGCCTAATATCAATAAATGCTGAAATAGGTACATACAAGATTGAATAAAGAATTAGGGAGAAGGATATAGAAGATACATAACCGGCATTTATGCCAGGTTCACATATTTGGCTCCAAATGCCTAGATAGAAAATACTACACAAATTACTAAGCAAAAATATTAAATACTTAACCTGATCCAAACAAAATGTCACAACCCTTAGTACTCACGTAGAAAGGAATTAATGTCACTGTCACTGTTCTCCCGTTGTTCATCGATTTTCTCGAGCGGGCCCAGTAACGTTTCCATTGTGAGACTTTGTTATTACTGTGTTTGGCATATCGAATACGTCACGGGGAGCTTGCCAAGCTTTGCCGTGTGGGCGAGATACTCTCGGTAGCTTGCCGGGCCCTCGGAGAGGGGTGGAGAAATCGAACTCGGGTTGGCCACGTTGGCTACGTGCAAGGCAAACGCCGTACCCGCTGTGCTAAATATCAGAACATATACTGATATCGAAGACATTACTAATGCAGAGACATTACTAGTACTAGCTAAAATTATAAATAAATTATTCCAAAGTAGAGCCCAAAATCAATGGTATTGTATAGAGCCAAAAGGAAGAGAGGCTGGAGTGATAGTATAGTGCTTGCCTTGCACGTGACCGACCGGGATTCAATCCCTGGCATCCCAGTTGGTTCCCTAAGCATTGCCAGGAGTGATTCCTGAATGCAGAGCCAGAAGTAACCCCTGAGCATCATCAGGCATGTCCCAAAAACAGAAACAAAAAAAAAAAAAAGGAAGAGACTTTTTCCTGACATCTAGTGTGAAGAGTAAGGTATGTAAGAAGGAAATTTTGGGAATGCATCCAAGAAAGACTTTTGCTCATTCACCAACATTTTAATGAAAATGAAAATAATTAAAACATAAATGTTCAGTATTTCTAGAACAGTGGGAAGTACAATTTATTGTTGGAATGTTAATTCTTTTCTTGACCAATAAAGCAATTACAGATGGAATTTGGGTGATGAATACTTAAAAGAGAAGTTACCCAAACTGCTTGAATGTCAGAGTTGAGTTTTACTAAAGCTGTCATCTTTAAATTATTTTGAATTGATGCAAAAAAAATAATTGATGTAAGAAATATGATCAAATTTCCCTCTAACAATATAATATTATGTAAAATCCAAAGTGTATGGTCAATCATCTCTATTTTTTCCTTTAAACTACTAAAGCTATGTGGGTAGTCCCCATGTATTCCCCTCCCCAACACACCACTCAGTCTTCAAGACAAGTTAATCAGGAGTTTTGTTTTGTTTTGTGGATGCACCAGGGCATACTTGGGGCTTACTCCTGCGCTCAGGGATCACTCCTGGAGGTGCTTGGGTAACCACATGTAGTGCTAGTGAAATGGACGGAGCTGCAATGCAAGGCAAGCGACTTACCCCTGTACTATCACTGTTCCCCAATCAGGATGTTTAACTATAAAATTTCCCCTCCAGCAAGGCAGGGGGAAAATTCCTAGCCCTGACCCTGCAGTATCATAGTAAGTAGCCTACCCTTCCTGGGGTGACAGTAATGAGCAGGTCCGCCACTTGTAAGGCAATGTGACATTCACTGATCTCCACTGGGCTAGTGCTGCCTGAAGTCCAGGTGCCAATCTTTGCTTGCCTGTGCAGTAAATCCTAATCAGGCACACGCAGACCAGCAGGCCATGAGCAGTTCCTGTCATCAAATATAATGTCTCCTGGCAACGGACAGGGGAAGATACAAACAAGGGAGTTGCAGGATTGGAAAGATGCTTTCAAATGCTGCCAAGAAGGGCTTTAAACTCCTGATCAGGCTCTCTGTGGATTCAACTGTAACACTGCCCTGTACTGCCTCCCCTTCTTCGTTCTTTCAGAAGCCTGTTTTCCTATTCAACTCTGGGAAAATTACTTCTGGCTTCTGAAGAGCTTCTATGTTTTTGAGAGTCAAAGAACCAAGGTTTCTGTTGCAGCTCTACCACCAGCTAAAGAGGTTGCATCCCAGGGGCAGGTGGAGCTCTCATAAAGGAATGGCATTAGTCTAGAGGCTGTGTTCCAATATGGCGCCGATCAGGGCTATTTACAGCAAACCAAGATGATTCCCCTGGAGTCTCTGACATTTAAATTGCCTGCCTCTCCAGCAAATGCTGTAGGTGTGGTATCTGCGGTGAGACAGCATTACTGTTTTTTGTTCCCAGGGCAGGGGGATCTATGTGCTCATGATTTCATCAAGACTATTTCTCAGTCTCTTTATCCTTGGCATTCTGCATCCTTTTCCTTTGGACTCTCTCAGTGTATAAAGTTCCAAGGACTAGTTTCTGCTATGATGGATTGTAGAATAGGGTGTGTGGTATAAAACACAACCACGCCCCTAGGAAAAATTCTGCTCCTTAGTGACAAGGAGGTGTGGGTGGCAGAGCAGTGCTTCTTCCTTCCAGACAGTAAATGGAATCTCTTCTATTCACCTTGCTAAAGAATCTCTATTCACCAAGGTTTGGGGGTTGCTTCAATATAGATTAACTCTTATTTTGATGCATATTTACTGTGATTGTGGGAGGAGGTAAATTTAGAGTCTTCTACCTAGGCCAGCTTAAAGTCAAGGATTTGAGAAAGTTCTTACCAGCCGCTACCTTATCTTTTTAAAATTAATTGATTACTTTTAATTTGCTACAATGGTACACTGCCTGTTCCCAACCAAACCAAAGTTGAAGGAACACTACCTACTCCTACTAAAGGAGTATAATCCATCGATGTGGGTGATGAGAGCAAAAACAGAGGGGAAGGAAATATTTTAGAATCAAATGAAAAAAATTTCACTCTGAACATAGGAAAACTGTACCTAACCAAAAATTTGGTGAGCACTAACACTATTGTAACCAAGTTCCCTTAACGATTAAAAAAGAAAATTGTTGAAGACTGAAAATGAATAAAGTCAACTGAATTAAAAGGAACAGATTCATAATAATATCTCTCACATATGGGACTTAAAGATACATAGCAAAGTAGCACAAAGGTCCAAAGGCAACATAATGGAAGAACTGATCCATATAGTTGAGTTGGGGTGGGGGAATGAGAGGGTGGGAGCTGAGATCCTTGGGGGAAGAAGATGGGCACAGTGGTGACGGGTGTGATGCTGTAATTACATCCTTGAGAATCCATTTTTTAATAGCACTATAAACTAAAAAGACTTAAATTTTAAAAAATCATGAACATTCAAGGAATGTAAGATAATTATAATTATTGCAAAATATCTAACTATATGATAAATATTAGGGCTGGAGCGATAGCACAGCGGTAGGGCATTTGCCTTGCACGCAGTCAACATGGCCGACTTGAGTTCGATTCCTCCTCCCCTCTTGGAGAGCCCGGCAAGCTACCGAGAGTATCTTGCCCGCACGGCAGAGCCTGGCAAGCTACCCGTGATGTACTCGATATGCCAAACACAGTAACAACAAGTCTCATGATGAAGATGTTACTGGGCCGGCTCGAGCAAATCGATGAACAACGGGAAGATCGTGATCATGATCGTGATAATAAATATTGTAATAAAAACAGTTAAATCATTTGCTTTGTTCTAAGAAAAATGAAGATGAGTTGATAAAAAAAAGATGTAGTTTATGGCTAGAATGATAGTACAGTGGTAGGGCACTTGCCTTGCATCTGGCCGACTTGGGTTCAATCCCCAGCATTTCATATGGTCCCCTGAACCCCACCAGGAGTGATCCCTGAGCATAGAGTCAGGACTAAGCCCCGAGCACAGCCAGGTGTGGTCCAAGAAAAGAAAGCAACCAAAGACATACACGGAAACACAGATGGAAGTGGAAGGAGATATGTTAAACAAAGTACGTCAAAAGCAGAAAGACAATTATCAGGTAACCTCACTCATCTGCAGGAAACAGAAACAGAGAAAGGAAACAGAAAAAAATAAAACAAAAACAAAGCGTGCCCAGACTCTGTGATGGAATATGAAACACGGTATTTTAGTGGGAGCTCTGGTATGGTAACATATGTTTTGAAGAGGCATGAAATTGTACCCCTACAACATATACAGACATAAATACTTCAAATTGAAAATTAGAGAGAAAAAGGGACCAGGGATCAGAGCTGTAGCTCAGCGTGCAATACACGCTTCACATTTATGAGGCTCTGTATTCAAAACCTAGCATCCAAAATTAAAATTTTTTTCTTATTAAAGTAAATGAGAGTGCACACAACTTTTGAAGTTACTTAAGTCTATATCTACAAATGTTCATTTTTTTCCTAGCTATACCTGTAGTATGGCAAGAAACTAAAGAAACTGCTTTTTATCATATCTATGTATAAATTGCATTTTCAATGCTTACCTCCAATGTTCTGAATTATTATGGTGCCTGCTACTATCATCTATAAAAGAACAAAGGCAACCAGAAGATGAAAAGGAAATATACAAGGATCAATATTTTATTATAATACAGTAACTACTACTTAAAAGCAGATGCTAAAGAGAAACTGACACGTGTCAGACATTTATGATACATAAAACTTATCACCACATAAAAAAACAATTCTTTAATAGCTTCATTGTTATGATAAAACATACTTTTGAGATTTTTCTTGGTAGTCATTCTAAGCAGTGAGAAGTTTTAAGTAGTAATCAGTGATTATCAAAGTCTCAAAAATTAAAATTAAGTCAATATATCTGAGTTCATTCTCTACCTTCTTCTTTAAAATTTCAACTTCATTTAATGCATTTGATTGTAACAAAGACAAGAAATCTTACAATGAGTGCCTTTGCTCTGCGTCCATCCTTCACCTGCTGTGTGAAGTAGTGTCTCTCTCTGTTGTCTGGCTGTCTAAAGCTGCCTGTGTCAATCTGACATTGGCTAGCTTACCTGCCTGAAAGGGCATGTGGGTTGTGGCCCCTATTGTCTTAGGGTGTCTTGATACCCAATATCCAAAAGATGGTATCTCACAACACCCTAGAAGCATAGCATCAGCCTAAGAGTTCATTTTCTTTCTCTCTCTTTCTCTTTCTTCTCTCTCTCGCACCCCTCTCTCTCTCCTCTCTCCTATCTCTCTCTCTTTCCGCCCCCTTCCCCACTCTTTATCTTTTTGGCTAGTTTTACCATTTTGCTACACACACTAGAGCATGTACATACTCCTGAAGAGAGCTTGAAGCATGCCATGCAATACAGAATTGCATAAGAGAAAAATCATATAGTTATCTGAATTAGTTTGTCATATACCAAGCCTTTATATAATCTTTGTCACAGGGACTGAAAATGTCTAGAGCTGCGCTCCTTTGACAGCCCATATACTAAAGTGGGAATAACACAGAGATTAAATGGCCACAGTGCAAAAATGACATGCAAATCTGTGAAGTGTTCCATACTTTAGAGCCCAATCATTGGCAGAAACAAAAACTTAAGCAAAAGTTTTCAGGTTCATTAATATGAAAATACCTAAGTGTAAGTAAAAGGTAAAGGTAAAGGCCCTCCCGTTGATCGTCGATTTGCTCGAGCGGGCCCAGTAACGTCTCCATTGGAGACTTTGTTGTTACTGTGTCTGGCATATCGAATACTCTCGGTAGCTTGCCGGGCTCTCCGAGAGGGGCGGAGGAATCGAACTCGAGTCGGCCATGTTGGCCGCTTGTAAGGCGAACGCCCTACCCGCTGTGCTATCGCTCCAGCTTCAACCATGACCAACTGCTGGAATGTGGATCCACTGAAGGTAGATATTCTGATTTTTTTTTTCATTACAAATGAGTGTCCAATAAACACTATTATTTCTCTTATTCTGAGAAGAAAAGTTTAGACTCTGGAGTCCTAAACTGTAATACTGGCTTTAATTTAACTGTGGATAACTAGGCCCCTTTATATGGACTTCCATTTCCTCACAAATACAAGGATTGACAGATAACCTGGTAGCACTGTTCATTTAAATTAATTAAATTATGGTTTTCTAATTATCAGTTTAATAGTCATGCTTTTTAATTCTATGCTTTTTTCTTTTCCTGTTTCTATGAAGATTTATTCAGGGTATAAGCAAAATTAATAAGGAAAATTTACGACCCCACCCACCCCCACCCCAGACTCCCCCAAAAAATCCAGACAATTGTTGCTGTTTTTAAAACTATCCAAAGCATTGTTCTTTTTTAAAAGGGTTAAACATACTAAATATTTAGGTGTTCAAATAAATTTATTGCTTTCTTTTAGGAAGGGCATACAGAGAGATTTCTTTCTCTCTGCTTCCAACATTTTGTCTTTCTTCACTTTAGTTTTCTTGTATCCCCCTAATTTGTTTCCCTTATATATACTGCTCTTTTAACTGAAAACAGAAGGAAAAAAATTTTTTTACGTGTTAAATACAGCAGAAAAGAAAAAGAATACCTTTCCAGGAAATCCAAATGCAAATAGTCCAAGATCTTCATAAGTCGTTACAGCTGTTAAGAAAAATTACAATGTTCATTTTTACACAAAACTATTTGTGGCCAAGTAGTAAAGGGAAAGTATTCTTCTACCACAAAGTACAGTATAACTCTTACCAGGCAGACCAGTCAAAACTAGGCATAAGTATGTAAAAGTTTTTCTCTTCAGAGAGATAGTAGAGCAGGTAGGGTACTTATCTTGTATATAGCCAACCCAGGTTTGATCCCTGGCACCCGGAATGGTCCCCTGAGCCTGCCAGGAGTAATCCCTGAGCACTGCTAGATGTGTCCCCCAACCCCTGCCCACTGACACACAATTTTTTTTCCTTTAAGGTCTTTAATAAAAACAATCGCAAAAAATTATTCATATGAAGGTCTGATAATTGCCTTCACCAAATCTTCTAATTTTAACTCCTAAGGCTTCTAATATCTTTGTAGAACTTGAGTACTTTTTTACTCAGTAGTGACAATTTTCAACTTTTCTTCTGCACCAGCAATACCTGGTCTCAAATTTCCCTAATAAATATGTTCTGTAATATTTTCTCCCTCAAACTGCACATATTCATAATTGTTTTTCATTTTTATTAAGTAAAATTCTCTTTCAGTACCAGGTGATGACTATCACCCATCCACATGCCTGATGCTTCTCACAGATGACATCATTATCCACTTTTAAGTTAATCTCTGCATGTGAATCACGCATAAATTTGTGGTTTTTCTTAGGTATTCTAATATACTGAAAATAGTTCAAATGTTCCCAATATTAATTTTGCAAAGTATTATATTTAAGAGAAATAGCTGCTGACTACTCAGTAAATTTAAAGTAGAAATGTCCATTTTGGGAAGGAAATTTTTGAAGACTTAAAAAGTTCGTAAGGTCAATGTTCTCTTTCTTAGACTAAGCAGAGCTTAGCAAAACCCTAAGTTGTCGGGGGTATGGTGATGCCAGCAGGTCAATCTGTACCTATGAGGAGAGTGTATCAGCAGCCTGATGGCACTGTCAGACTTTCAGATACCTCAAAATTGATGCTGTGCCTTTGGCTAGACCCCAAAAACTTGGGGCAAAGTTTACCAAGAAAGTAAATGGCCAAAAGTTATGTATGTGGGAGACACACCCACAAACCACCTCTGGCACAGCTATACAATTGGAGACATGGCCTCTCTGGTTCCTGATCGAACTGCTTAATGGCCATGATCCCAGAGACTCAGAAATGAATCTCGGAACCCAAAAGCTTTTGGCAGAAATGCATCCTGTTCCTACAGTAGGTTTCTGGTGCTGGGCCACTTGAGGTGAAAAGAGGTTTCGTGCCTTGGCCTGTTCTCCTTGGCGGCCCAGTGACCACCATCCTCCAGAGGACACAGGACAGTCAGGTTTGACCAGACACGTGGGGCCTCACCAGACTGGGGTGGAACCAGCCCTTTCCTCCCCATCCCAGCGAGACCCTGCGTTGCTGCCTACAAATGGCATCTCTGGCTCCTGATCAAGCTAATTAATAGTCATGATCCCAGAGACTCAGAAACAAATCTCGAAACCTAGCAGCTTTTGGCAGAAATGCATCTGGACTGCATACAAGGTGGCCGCCGCCTCAGAGCTTATTGGAAAGCCAGATATGAGCCAGCGGTGACGGGGCAACTGCAGTCTCATGGGAAGGGGGGCTGTACCGGCTCGTCCTTCACGCCCTACCAAGGTCACGAGTTGCCCCCAACAAGTGGCTCTCCGGCACGGCCATGGCTCCAGAGGCAAAAGGACTTAATCCAGAGCCCAGCAGCTTGCGGCAGAAAAGTGAATGGACCATGCGTTAAACTATGGTGCCATGCCTCCTGAGGGGGGAAGGGTGTTGCTCCCTTCCGCCTTTTTCCTGCCCGGCTGCAAGGTGGCCGCCACCTCAGAGTTTATTAGAAAGCCAGGTATGAGCCAGCAGTGACGGGGCAACTGCAGTCTCATGGGAAGAAGGGTGGTACCAGCTCGTCCTTTATGCCCTACCGAGGTCACAAGTTGCCCCCGACAAGCGGCTCTCTGGCACAGCCATGGCTCCAGAGGCATAAGGGCTTAGTCCAGAGCCCAACAGCTTTCAGAAGAAAAGTGAATGGACCATGCATTAAACTATGGCGCCATGCCTCCCCAGGAGGGAAAGAGTGTTGCTCCCTTCCACCTTTTCCCCGCCTGGCAGCAAGGTGGCTGCCGCCTCAGAGCTTATTGGAAAGCCAGGTACAAGCCGGTGTTGATGGGGCAACTGCAGTCTCATGGGAAGGGGGGCAGTACTGGCACGTCCCTCACATCCTACTGAGGTCACGAGTTACCCACCACGAGCAGCTCTCCAGCACAGCCATAACACCAGACACACAGAAACCAATCTCGTAATTATCTGGCTCTTTGCAGAAATCGAAAATCGTGGCCGCGTGACATTATATGATTCTCATAACCAGCTATAGGAAACAAAATATTTCACAATGCCTTTTCAGCAATTCTTCATTAACACATTAATATGATAGACACTTTCTATAATATGATGAAATAATAAAGTTTGTATTTTGGTTTTTAATTAAATTGTGAAATAATACTAAATTATGAATAACATTTTTATTTAAATTTAAATCACTGAAATACCATTTAAAAATATTTCAAAATTACTACTTTGCCTATTTCAGATACTGTTACTGTCACTGTCACTGTCCTCCCGTTGTTCATTGATTTGCTTGAGCGGTTACTGCGTTTGGCATATCAAATACGTCATAGGTAGCTTGCCAGGCTTTGCCCTGTGGGCGAGATACTCTTGGTAGCTTGCTGGGCTTTCCGAGAGGGGTGGAGGAATTGAACCCAGGTCGGTTGGGTCAGCCACGTGCAAGTCAAACACCCTACCGCTGTGCTATTGCTCCAGCCCATTTCAGATACTACTACCTGTATAAAGTAATTCAGTTTTCATGATTTTGGGGGTGGAATCTGTGGACAGGCCACCCCCTGCAGTGCACAGGGTTACTCCAACCTCTGTATTCAGGTATCACTTCTGGGGATCGAATCCAGGTCAGTCACAGTATGCAAGGCAAAGGCCCTACTTACTGTACTATCACCTAGCCCCAATTTTTGTAATTCTTAAATATGTAATTTTTATTTCTTCTTTGTTATTTAGGAATAAACTCTAGTTGAACTTTTTTATATTATCTTAATGACTTGTTCACTGACTAGAAAACAAAATGGCATACATTTCAGCAACCTAAATAACTGATCTCTACTATTTTCTAATTTTATAAGAATATCTCTTACTATATTAAACTCCCAAACTCAGAATGAACAAATCTTATTAACTGGACACCCCATACAATGTTCAAATACAAACGCCATCTTTCAAGTCAGCCTGTCATTCTTTTCATAAAAAAAGTATTCTTTATGTTGGAAAAATTAGAAGAATTTTCAGTCATTCAGTTCTGTCACTCTTCTCATAAAAAAAAGCATTTTTTGGGGGGTCACACCCAGCGATACACAAGGGTTACTCCTGGCTATTCACTCAGGAATTACTCCTGGCGGTGCTCAGGGAACCAAATGGGATGCTGGGAATCAAACCTGGGTCGGCTGTGCAAGCAAACACTCTAACTGCTGTGCTATTGTCCAGCCCTCCGAAAAAAAAAAAATTTTTTTTTTTTTTTGCTTTTTGGGTCACACCTGGCGATGCATAGGGGTTACTCCTGGCTCTACACTCAGGAGTTACTCAAGGCGGGCTCAGGGGACCATATGGGATGCTGGGAACCGAACTCGGGTTGGCCGTGTGCAAGGCAAACAACGCCCTACCCACTCTGCTATCTCCAGCCCCTGAAAAAAATACTTTTATGTTGGAAAAATTAGAAGCATTTTTCCATGTCTAAGACACTATGAATATAAACAATGACCTCTGCTTACCATTTAGATTTTACTAAAATAAAATATATACACGGTCAGCCAAACGTTTTAACTCCACGTGTCCATTTTTAATGGTTTTCTGGATTATCTTGATATATAAATTTGAAAGCTAGTGAATTCTTTAAAAAAAAATTTCTATCACACACACACATAATTATCACTTTGGTAGCTAAGAATGCTAGCTAATGTCAGTAAATTGGTACTGACTTTTGAATGCAATCTGAACTATGAACCTCTAAAGTATTTCTATCACTGAACTCTACAAGCCTGCATTTTCAGAATCAAGACTAAAATCAGAGATATCATTATGGGCACACTTTGAGGATATTGCAGGTTAACTTCGGGCTACTGTAATAAAGCACATACTACAATAAAGCAAGCCCCATGGATATTCTGGCTTCCCAATGCATCTAAAAGTTGTGTATGCACTATACTACGTTCTATTAAGTATACAGTTGTAGTATGTTTAAAAAGGCAGTGTATGTGCATTAATTTTAAAATACTTAACTACTAAAAACTGTTAACCACGTACTGCTAGGAAATACTAGCTCGACATAGCTAGTCTGTGGCCACTTCCATAATCTTCAATTTGTAAAAAGTATAATACTCTAAAATACAACAAAATGAAGTAGGTTCCTTTTTGTGATGATATTACTCAAATATTATTTAATTGAAAGAAGAAAAACTACTTAAATACTTAACAATGAGAAAGTGGTTATATAAATTACAATACTTATACCTGACCTGGTAGGATACTATATTTATGACAGATAATGTGAAAAATTCTATCAGTGGGGAAAAAAATAGTACTCAAAGATGATCTATAAAGTTAAACATAAAAGAACAGAATGAATCATAAACAAATAGCATTAACTGTAGCTTTTCTTTTTAGTTCTCTTTATTTTGGGGTGTTCAAATACTCTTTAAGAATTATAAGGAGGGCTAGAACTTTACATTTAAAAACAGAAATCACTTCAATATTTCTCTTTCTTCCACTAAACTTCTGGCAGTTTTTATTGAAGCTGTGTTTTTCAATTCCTATGGTGTTCAGTAATTTAAGCATTATTTCGTCTACTAATAAGGGTTACTACTTTTCAATTCTTTCATATAATCAATGTTTTAAAATCTTTTTATAAAGTAAAACAATATGAATGATATAAAAATAAGACATGATGACCAATGATGTTATAAACATATTCCTAAAGAATACCAATAACATTAATTGCAAAAGCTATTAAATCAATGTAGTCTTTTACAGGAATTCATGCAAGCTGTATTCAGCATAAACCTCCTTAAAATAAATAACTGGATGCAGTCATTAGTAATCTATTTTAGGAAATTATGTTTTGATATTAAAGAAATCAATGGTATGCTTTGAGAGGGTTGAGAGACTGTAAATCTTAATCAAGTAAATCAAGTATAATTTACTCTTTAATGTACCTTCAAGGCACACTCTAGTGCTATTCTGGCTAGAAGTTTAGCCACCACAGGAATCATTTGGAAAGCTGCTTCCCATGAAGCGGTGGAATATTTCCAGTTAGTTACTGCAGTGTTCTGTCTGCTTCGCATTTTTTCCCTCAATGAAACAGGATAATTAATAAACTCTAGTTACAGTACAAAGACCAAGTTTCAGCAGCAGCAATATTATGTTTGGATCTGGAATGAGGGACATGTGTTATTCAAATATAGTTCAACTCTCAGAAAGTTAGCCATTGGAATTTACCATTATTATTTTTAAATTCCTTTCTTATGATTTCTATCATTTTCCTCTTGCCATTTTTTGTTTTGTTTAGTTTTTCCCCAATAGGCTATATTGGTCACTCATGTATTGAATGTCTACTATGCAACTATACCATGCTCCTGATTTTTCTTAATATGTTTCTAAATGGAATTCTATTAACTAAATGTCACAAAATTTCTTTTACTCCATGTAGTAAAAAGTAGAATACAAGAAATACAGTATTATATTCTCTTATATGTTATAATACTAGAAACACAGGATTATGTATAGAATGCTATAATACTATAACAGTATTATATCCCCTTTCAAACGCATAGAGAAGGTTATACTTTGGGTTTTTTCTCACAGCTCAAATTGTACAGACTATAACAGTGCTTACACAGAAAAAGTTCTGGAATCCAAATATACAGATAAACTCTACAGTGAATACTGACAGCTACATCACATAAATACTTCACAGATTTTTAACTTTTGGATTCTGTTTTTCAATAAAACATGAATAGCTTAGATATGATTATAAAACAGATATCAAATATTATCAACTGTGACAATGTAAAGGTATAGCAGAAAGAGAATACAAAGAAAAGTGAAAGAAAAGATAAGGTCACTAATATATTATTACACAGAAGAGTCAGGAGATGGACTGTCTAAAGTCCATAGAAGAAAAACAAAGATCTATAAGTTTCTTTAAAATTACAAAATTTTCCATGAAGGAACTATTGGATACAAAGCAATAAAAATTTAGAAGGTGTAAGAAAGGATTAGTACATGCAAGCCAAATCCCCATCTTTAATGATGTAGTATTAATAAATAATATAGACCAATAAATAATGTAGAAGGCCATACAGACTCAGGAAGGGTATCACCCAAAGAATTTTTAAAATTTTAAGGCTCAGGAGAGTGCACAGTTGCATAAATAACGTTGAGAGTTTAATCCCTAGAACTGCCTCACATGATTCCCAAGTATGATCCCCCTTTCTGTAGCTGTATGATTCCCAGTGCACCACAATCAAGTGACAAATATCACAACCAACTGTGATCCTGGCACACCACAGAAGCAATAATAATAATAACGGGAAAGGGTGGGGAAAAAAACAATGAAATATAAAGCTCGGAATGTTGGGAACTAGAAATAAGAAATAATAAGGAGTGAGAAACTACTCGCCCCGAGGCCTTGTGTATAAGTGTGTGTGCGAGGATGCACACACACACACACACAACTATATACACATGCATTTGCATGTGATGAAATATTACTTTGTTTTAAAAACCTGATCACTATTTGACTTTTTAAAAATATTACTTTTACTATAAAGAAATTAGTAGAGCTAGGGTCAAGTCGGCTGAGTTCAAAGGGTTAGTGCATATGCTTCACGAATTGGACGCTAGATTTGATCCCGAGCACTTCCACGAATAACCCCCAACAACTCACAGAGTAATTCCTGAGCAATGGGGCGGGGAGGGGGCACTGGAAGTGTGACCCCCAAACAAAAATAATATAAGAAATGATTTTAAAATGTTTAATCCTGTATAGATATCATCTCTTAACTTAGCAAATAATAAAAAGCTTCTGCTATTGAAAGCATTTAACTATAAAGACAAATGATATAATTTGAAGGAATACAGAGCAAATAAAAACCAAATCCAGGGTTTCCCAACCTTGTCATTACTTCCAGCACTACATTTCTGGCCTAGCTAATTCATCATAGTGAGGGGCTGTCTTATACACTGCAGGATGTTTACCAGCAGTAGCCCTGGCCTCTTACCCTTTCTATGCCAGGAGTATCTCCTCTCTCTCCTGGCTGTGATCATCAGAAATGTCTCTAGACAGTGCTAAATGCCCCCACGGGAGAAGCAAGCGCTATGAGAATCATTCACTAGAAAAAGGATGAGACAAGTATACCAATCCACTGAATACGGAGTCACATAACCAGTCTAATTAATTGTTGTGGATCTGCTGAACTATGTTCACTAACCAGAAGGAAAAGATGAAACTATAAATAGCTTGGGCTACTAGTATTCCTAACCATAATGAAATGTGCACAGTGAGTTTTGAGATAGGATACAGGAGTCTATTGTCTCTCAGTCATGCTCAGTTCTGGTATGCACTCAGTGAGACAAAATCTAAAGATGAATGGGAGATAGTTTCTAAAGCAGTTCCATAACCTTATATGGTACCCTCCCACACCAGCGCTGGGCAAAAAAATCACTTTGGAGACACGGTAAGTTAGTGATAAGCACGTCATGTAACTAGTGAAAATTATATTTTATAAACTAGGACATTTTAAATAGTAAGTTTGATTAATATAAATTTTACCTTGCAGACTGGATTTTGGAACTTTAAAATAAAAATCCTCTGTACTGATAATTCATCCACCCATCACCCATGTGTTGAACTTTTATTTAAAAGCCTATGTTTGACGAGCATAGTTTGAGAGATGCAGGAAAACAATGATTCAAAGTTTAAATACACACAAAATTTTCCAGAACTATCTGCCATACAGACACATGTTTTGTTTTCATTTTGCTTGGAATGTGTTTGTTTGGATCTTTGCTAACATTGTTGATCTAGATCACATACCAATAACAGTCACTGTTTTTTCTTTTTCCTTTATTGTACTGTACAGCATTTTATTATACATAGTGTTTTTTTTCCCCAGTGGCTGCTGTAAAAAATTATCATAAACTTAGTGGTTTAATGTAACAGGAATTAATTCTCTCTCAGCAGTTCTGGTGAACAAGAGTCCACAATCCTTCCACTGAGTCCATCTCAAAGTGTCAGCAGGGCCACACTTCCCCGGGCTCTAGAACTCATTCCCTGTCCTGTTGGCTGCGAGCATGTTCTGACTTGTTTTCATATCCCTCATACCTCTGCCTCTATGGTCACACTGCCATCTCTCATGATTCCAATCTCCCTCTGTGACACGTGACTGAAACTAGACTTCACCCTACCTCAACATCCTTAATCACATCTTCAATGTTATTTTTTTAAAGCAAGGTAGTTTGTATTGAATGAAACTTACTTTGAAAGATGTGACAGAGGGAAAAGAAAAGGAATATGGTGTTCAAGAGAGAAGATGAGTTTGAAAGAGCAAGCAAGCAAAGATATAAGCGAGATATATGCTCTTCAAGAACACAGGCTTGAAGAACAATCTGCCATGTTGTTGTTATTATTATTATTATTATTGCATTTAAAGCCACACCCAGCTGTGTTCAGGGCTTATTCCTGACTCTGTGCTTCGGGATCACTCCTGGTGGGGACTAGGGTCCATGTGGTGTACTGGAAATCAACCCAGGTTAGCAGCATGCAAGACAAGTTCTTTACCTGCTATACTATCAGAAAAGGATTTCTATCTTGAAAATAGTGTTGTGGAAAGACGAGCCTGCAAAGCCAACTGTACCTTTATGGTAAGAACTTCTCCAAAGTGAAGGTGACTCACAGACCTGCAGTTCAGTTTTCCTAAGAATTCTGTTTTCCACTGGTGCTGGATTCCCTATTTCTTCATTACTACCTGCTTTGGTAAATGTATTTTCCATTACTAACTATTTATGGGTACATGGGAGATAATCTTTTGAGTCTTTTTAAGCAGAAAGATGTCATTATTCTACCCTTGTACTTCAACAACAATTTGACTAAGCACAGAATTTAATACTGAAGTAATTTTCTCCAAGACTTTAAAAAATATTATTTTTAGACTAGTTTACAAGACTGCTCATAGGAATTCTTTTGAAGCATTATTGAGTCTTCATGATATTTTTGTTTTTCTTTTCTGAAAAATTTTAAGATATCCTCTTTAAAATTTTTTCTGATTCTTCACAATAAAGTGTGTTGGAATAAATTCTTTTATTACTGGAGACTAGGAAAACTACATTGCAACTCACAACTAATTTCGTTAAATTACAAACTTGTATTGTTCTGTTGATAATTTTCTACCACCAGTTTGTCTTCTAGTTGAAATTTCTAAGAATTGCACAAAAGACCATGTGCATTGAGTCCCTACTATTCTTTTCTCTCCCAAATCACAAGTGTCTAGTTAGAAAGTGTCTATTTTGGTAGAAATTTTCCTTTAGTCTTTAAAACCTACTAAAATTTTATTTCATTTTAATACTTTATTCATTATTATATTTTAATTTTCTCCTTCCCTCCTCGGAGAGCCCGGCAAGCTACCGAGAGTATTCGATATGCCAAATACAGTAACAACAAAGTCTCCAATGGAGACGTTACTGGGCCCGCTCGAGCAAATCGACGATCAACGGGAGGGCCTTTACCTTTTTACCTTTCTCCTTCCCTTCCCTCTGCTTTCCTTGTGATGTCCCAAGGATTGCACACTTGGTTTTGGTGCTTGAACATGTGGTTGTGTTGCACCAGGGGCCACAGTTAATTGTGGTGTGCTGAGGGGGTCACATTCAAGTGATGAGGGGCAGTGCTGGAAATTGAACACATCGTTTCTTGCATGAAAGGCAGGTGCTCTACCACTGAGCATATCCCTGGTACTATTTTCTCTTTTAGCTTCTAAGAGTTTTGTGTTCTCTAAATCTACCGTTTATAATTTCTTGTTCTTATGTCAAGGATCAATAGCCTCTTTAATTCTTTGTAACTATTAAATAAAGAATTCTTTCTGAAGTTTTCATCTGGAACTTACAATTACCTTTGATTCTTCTTTTCCTGCGTTTTAGTTTGGCCTCTTTTTTCCATTATTTTTTAAATAGACTTTATATTTAGAACAGCTGTAGGCTCACAGCAAAATGGAGCAGAAGATACAGTCCTCCTAATATTTCATCTGACCCAACACTTAGAAAACTATTTCTACTAACACCCCCATTCACCAGAAAGGTTCATTGTTAAAATTAAGTGAATCTGCAATAACACATCATTACCTTCCAAAGTTCACAGTTGACAATAAAGTTCTTCATTAGTAGTGCTGCACACTCTGCGCATTTTGAAAAATGTACAACTACATGCATCCTCCATTATAGCAGGATTCTATACAATACTTTTACTACCCAAAAAGTCCTGTGTCCAGTCAGTTCTTTATTTGCCTGACCCCTTGCAACACTACCTTTTCAATTTTCTCCCAAGTTTTGCATTTTCTATGTCACCTAGTTAGAACCATACAGGTTATAGCATTTTTGGATTATTCCTTTCTCTTAGGAATATGCATGTTTATGATTTCTCCAGACCTTTAAATTGGCTTGAGAGTTCACTTCATTTCAGTCTTGATGTGCCACTATTCCTGTTCCTAATAAAGTTCATCTTGGTTGTTTCCAGATTCTGGAAATTATGAATAAAGCTAATATAAACATCCACATGCAAGACTGTCTTTTTTCTCCAATTCAACTAAGTATATATCTAGTAGCACAACTACTGGATCAAGTGGTATCCTCTCTACCTCTTCATCATAGTTTGTCTTCAAAATTACAGAATACTTTCTCACATTTGGAGCTTACATACAGAATGTAAAAATGAAAAATAAAAGGGTAGAAAAATTCAGAATAACTTCAAAATCTTTGGTTTAAGCAACTAATAAGATAAAGTTATCATCTACTTATATAATCAAAATGTGACGCTATAGACTGGGAATATAAATATGAAGAGTTTGGCAAATTTCAGATCACTGTATCACTGTCATCCCGTTGTTCATCAATTTACTCGAGTAGGCACCAGTAATGTCTCCATTCGTCCCAGCCCTGAGATTTTAGCAGCCACTCCTTACTTGTCTTTCCCAATGCTGCCATATTGGAGGCTCTTTCAGGGTCAGGGGAATGAGACCCATTATTGTTACTGTTTTTGGCATATCGAATATGCCATGGGTAGCTTCCCAGGCTCTGCCGTGCAGGCAGGATACTCTTGGTAGTTTGCTGGACTCTCCAATATATATATATTGTATATATCATATACAAAATATATATTATGTATCTATTATATATGTACATATATATATTTCCCTCTATGATTCGTTGCCTACTGTCTGAACCCCATCAAATATGGTGTGGTAATTATGGAAAATGGGTAGGGAGTGTCTTATGATGTGTCTAGGAGTATGTTCACTCATACGTGAGGCTTGGCCGAGTGTATGGAAAGAGGCCTGGAGCGTGGCGTCAGTTGAGTAGTGGAGGTCAGCTGCTGGGGCTGGGTTCCTTGGGGCAGGGAAGGCTCTCACCTGGCTCCCCCTCTGAGGCGCCCCGAATGAAAACAGCCTGGCACGGAGTCTGGTGGCATGGTTATGAGGGCCTCATTTTATGCTCCCTTCCAGGGGAAGGTAATACGGAACTTTGTGACCTTAGACCCTGGGCTCAACAGGTCCGGGCCCAGGAGCAGAGACCCTCTGCCTGTTTCCCCTGGTCTCCAGTGACCCAGGGGTCACATCCATAAGCCAGCCCCTGAAGTCACCAGATAATCTCCTCATTGGCCACCCTCCAAATTTCAGATAAATGTTATGTATATGCAAACAGAAATACCGTAAGGGCAGTTGAATATGAGACTTGAAAATTCATGGGAATTTGAAACTAGGGACATAAATTTTACGAGCACCATGAGTCATAATTGAGTGTAAAAGAGATATAGGAATTTTCCAAGCTATCCCAATGTTTAGAGGAAGAAGAGAGAAAAAGAATTCAACAGGAAAATAAGAAAGAAAAAGGAGGAGTATTGAAAAAATAGGAAGAAAACCAGGAAAATTCAAATAAAGTGTTTAATTAAGGCTTAATCAAGTGTGTGAAATGCTGCTCAGTACTCATGTAAGACAGAGTGAAAATTGACCACTAGGTTAGCAACAGGGAGTCACTGGCAAAATCATTTTGGTGGAAGTCCTGACTGGAGTTATTTCACAAAGAGGAGGGTGAGGAAAGATGCTCTTTTGAGTTTTGCTATGGAGGCAGAGGAACTTTGACTCAAAAGCTATTTAAAAAATGAAAATCACAAACTACTTGTAAATTGACAGCAAGATAATAGAATATAGATGAATATAAAAAGAAGAGAAGGGCTGGAGCAATAGTACAGCGGGTATGGCGTTTACCTTGCATGCAGTCGACCCAGGTTTGGTCCCTGGCATACCGAACACCACCAGAAGTAATTTCTGCATGTAAAGCCAGGAGTAATTCCTGAGCATAGCTGGGTATGACCAAAAAATGTCAAAAAATTAAAAAAGAGAGCAAGAATGAGGCAAGAGTAGGTGGAGAAAGGAAGGGGAGGGAGTGATTTAGGAGAGAGCGGATAGGAATATTGCAGAAGTAGAGTCTGACCTTACACAGAAACACAACCAGTTCATTCAAAGAAACAGATTACTGGGTCAGAAATGTGTGGTTCAGTGGCAGAACAGAAGTTACACCTAAGTCAGGCCCTGGGTCCAGCTCAAGGGATAACAAACAATAACAAAGGGGGCAGACCAATAGTACAGAGGGTAAAGCACTTGTCTTGCACTCAACTTACCAGGGTGTTGATTCCCAGCACCCCATAAGAACCCAAGACTGCCAGGAGTGATCATTCAGGAGTAAGCCCTGAGCACTGTCCAGTATGGCCCAAAAATAAAAACAAAACAAAAACATCAAAAAGCAACAGATTATATGAGTACAGATGAAGATGGTTAGGTAGAGGTGGCAGGAAGAATTTATAGCTGTTTTATGACTGCTTCTTTTATTCTCAGTGAACTAACAGTAAGGATATCTATGAAGAACAGAATCAGGGAGAACATATTAAAAGTTCTGAGAGAGGGAGGTCGGAACAACAGTACAAGCAGCTAGGGTGCTTGCATTGCATGTGTCTGACCTGGGATTGATCCTTGGTACCTTACATGGTTCCCCAAACACCACCAGCAGTGATTGCTGAGTACAGAGATAGGAGTAAGTACTGATTATCGCCAGGTATGACCCAAAAATAATTAAAAAAAAAATTTTTAGGGGGCTGGAGCAATAGCACAGCGGGTAGGGTGTTTGCCTTGCACGCAGCCGACCGGGGTTCAATTCCCAGCATCCCATATGGTCCCCTGAGCACTGCCGGGGTAATTCCTGGGCGCAGAGCCAGGAGTAGCCCCTGTGCATCACCGGGTGTGACCCAAAAAGCAAAAAAAAAAAAATTTTAAAAGTGAATACACATAGAAAGATTGTTGGGTATTATCATATATTTCCTAGACATTAAGTTTTAGTGACCTCAGGGGCTGGAGTAGGTATAGCAGGTAGGGCACTAGGCATGTATGAGATCAGGGTTTGATTCCTGGCATTCCATATGTACTCTGGGGCCCACTAGGAGTGACTCCTGAGTGTAGATCCAGGAGTAAATCCTGAGCACCACTGGGTGTGACCCATACCTCCCCTAACCACCCGCCCTGTGCCCTTTACCCCACCCCTGGTATAAACAGTTATAGTGACATCAGTCTTAACAGCTGTTTCTCTTTAGGAATATTCAACTGCACTGGTGCATGTGTGAAGAAGTCAATTTAATTTACTGGTTAAGACTCTTGCCAGGGAAGTGTGATGATACAAAGAATGGTGAAGGAATGACAATAAAAACATACAATAAAACTTCAACTGGATGAATAGGGGAAATATAGACCAAAACAAAAAACAAAAACAAACAAAAAAAAAACAGTGACGGACATGCAGCACAACAGTGGTATCTTGGTAAAGATTGCCAAATTACAAGTTCTTAAGAGAGTAAGACAGAAAAAAGGGGGGTGAAATTGGAGGCAGAATCCTTGAAAATGAAACTTCAGAGACAAAATTTTGGTAATGAAAAACTGAAATAAGTAGCTGAGGAGGTATGGAATATAATCATTTAGTAGAGAATGTGAGCATTAAATGGATTTTATACACATGGATATTGAAATCACCTAGAATTATAATCTGGGCATTTCATAAGAAATAAAAGTAGGAGCTAAAATTTAGTTAATAACTAAAATTTTCACAAAATGACAGGAAATGGCTGAGGAGTCAATAAATGATAATCATAAATGAGAGGAGTAAATGATATGTAAAAATGAGAATCAAAATTAGGGGTTAAATAAGAGGGAAATAGTTGAGAAGTAGAATTAGTTGTGAATAGGGCATGTCCTTATCTCCAGATTAGGATAAGTACCATGGGTGAGAAGACACTAACCACTTGAGAGAACTATAGGGAAAGCAGTGTCCTAGGAGAAGTAAAAAGAAAAAAAAAACAGCAATAAATGCCCAGTGCCCAAAAGAGAGTTGTGGACACAAGGGGTGCCTTTCCTGATGACTGACTGTAAGTTTCTAGAAGGTAAAGAAAGGGGAAGTGTTTTAGGAGCAGACAGAGAGGGTAAAAAAACAGATGACAGAATTATATGGAAAATAAGCCTGAGAACTGACAATTTACCCCGTATAATTCTTGGAGTAGGTTTGTTGAAGTAGTAGAAAAATTGAACTCGGTAGATATGAACATTAATCCAAATGATCTCAAGGCAAAAAATGTTGACAACGCAGTGAGTAATGGGATGAAGGACCAGGGAGTAAATCTGACCAGAAATCAAAGACCTAGAACTCCCTTCCCTTTTTTTTTCTGGGTGAGAGTAATGTGCAGGACCAAAGGGGAGTGTAGATTATTTATTCTCAGAACAGAGAAATTCTTCCAAAGACTGATATGAGCCAATGGTTTCTGATACAATCATGTGTAAAATATCTTGCAATCTTCAAGAGTTTCCCCAGTAAGAATTCATAATAATAAAAGCTACTTATTAGGAACTGTTATTTTATACACAGTTGTATTTTATTCTTCACAACAACCCCAAGAGCATTTCTGGATTAGGTGATCATTATTATATAATTAGTGCCATCAATCAATTAATATTAAGTTATTATTTAAATAATGTTATTTAATTATCAATTAAATAATTAACATTTATGGCATTATCTATACCATTTTTAGATGAAAAACTAAGATTATAGAGATTATAATATCTCACAGGTTAAATAAGCTGCTAAGAAAGTTTTGATAGACCCCAAACCTTAAGTAAAATCTAAAATAGCAGAATTTCATGTAAAATTTATTTACTTTCATAAAGGTAAAATTTCTCTTTTCCTTTACCTCCAAGAAAAACAAATGTTACTCTGTAAAGACTTGATAGCCCCTTCTCCAGCCAAATGAATTCAATAAAGCAAAACTTTTTATGACAGATCAGTACACTGAAGAGAAAATGTTATTCTCTATACATACATACTTATATTTGATATGTAAATAAAAAAGCCTACCTCCACAGAGAATTGTATAGATTGAAGGAATGCAATCAATGGAAGACAGGTGCAGCAGTGTATATGGAGAATCATCAAGAAGTTAGCTCATGAACCAAGTAAGCTACAAAAATCGAAGGCAAAGAAAATGAAAGAAACAGAAGTTTTCACTTTTAACATCCCAAGCTTATAGAATGAAGTAATAGACAGTACCAGAATTTTAAAATTAAACAGATGCATTATAGAGAAAAATACTAGCATTACTTGTAAATTTTCACAAAAGTATTACTCCCAAATTGAAATAAAGCAAAATGTTTTAGTTGACAAAGAAATAATTCTGGTTAGTAGCACTGTTGCACTGTCCTCCTGTTCTTTATCGATTTGTTCGAGCAGGCACCTGGTTAGTAAAGACCTATTAAAAATAACCTACTAAACTAAGGTATTAAACTATCACAACAAAATAAAAATAATTAGGGGGAAACCACTTCCAGCCTGCTTCATCCTGGTGGCATTTAGGAGCTGCCTCACTAGGGCAATAGCTGGTGGTTCTCTGATGTCCATGTTGTGCCACAGATTGACTGAAGGGCTCACACACGCGCGCATGTGTGAGTGTGTGTGTGTATGTGTGTGTGTGTGTGTGTGTGTGTATGTATGTATATATGCAAGGCATGTACTTCATCACTGTCACATTCCTGACCCCTAGGTAATTGAGAAGATAGTTTTAAGTGGTGGTCTGAAGCGTGAAGCGTGTGTCTAGACCCTGAGCATATATACACAAGGTCCTGAGTTCTATCTGAGCCTGCATGGCCTCCCAAGCACTTGCCGCCTGGATGTGACCCCTATAAAACTAAGGAACTATAGAGAGAAGAGTTAGAATTTAGAACTATGTTCTGCACAGTTTTAACATACTCAAGAGATATCTTTGAGCCATTTCGGCCAAAATAAACCTATTTTTACCATCATATATTAATTCTGCTTCAAAGCATGAAAATTATAAGACCAGAGAGAATACTATGAATTCACCCATATAAAGATTAGACTAGTACAGGGCTGGAGTGATAGTACAACTGGTAGGTCATGCCTTCATGTGGCAGACCCAGATTCAATCCCCAGCACTCCGTATGGTACCCCAAGCCCTGCCGGGAATTATTTTGCAAGCAGAAGCAGAAGTAAGGCCTGAGTACTGCCAAGTGTGGGCTTCCAAAACAAAGAAAAACAAATTAAAAAAATGAAAAGGAATGAATTAAACAGGTAGGACCAAAGATAGTACAAGATGGGGAGGAGGAGCAGGTAAAGTACATGCCTTGCATACAGCTGAAACCAATTTTATCCCAGGCACTTCATGGCGCCCTGGACATCTAAGGGTATAGTCCTGCGGCTCCCCTCACTGCCAGGCGAGGTCCTGGAGGCCTATAGGGCTGGAGTGGCTCAACAGGAACCACCAGTCACTTGGCTGAGAAGTGCCAGAAGACCCCATGGCCCCCTAAGCACTACTTTGGAGGCACCCCTTCACGTACCCCACAAATGAAAGAATTAGACTCATGATTCTGATATCACAACTGCCTTAATCCAAAACCAGAAGATATTAACAGAGTTTTAAAAAGGGGTGATCATAGAATAGAATATCATAGAATATTTGTTAACACCAAAAAGAAAACCTTAAAGGCAGTTGTACAATTCACAAGTTGTTATTTACTAACATAAAAAGGATTTATTCACTACAGTTAAATTATATAACAAAGTTCCATATAGAAAAACATACATATATGTATATATATTCATATTTATAATTGCAATTATCTTTGTCACTTATGAAAAATCACCTTATTCCACACCTGAAGTAAAAGCACAAAATTACTACCCAACTAACTCTGAAATTTAGTAACTTAACCTCTTACATTCCTGATTCTAACCTTTTCTCTGTCTGACAGACCAGGGAAACAGTGGAAAGAGAAAGCAGTAACAGGCTGGGGAAGGTATTTTCTATCTTTCTTTTTTTTTTTTGCTTTTTTGGGTCACACCTAGCGATGCACAGGGGTTACTCCTGGTTCATGCACTAAGGAATTACTCCTGGTCGTGCTTGGGGGACCATATGGGATGCTGGGAATCAAACCCGGGTTGGCCGCATGCAAGGCAAATGCCCTACCCGCTGTGCTATCACTCCAGCCCCAGGAAAGGTATTTTCTTTAAGGTGTTTTCTTGAGAAAGTACCAGAGCAGAAATACAATCAGAATGTATACCCCATAACACAAAGTTTGAACCCTTGTAACACCTTTCAGATGCTTCTCATTGTCTATTCGAACTCAGAAAATGATGCTGTACACTGTAGAGAGAGGCAACAGTAAGAAAGCTAGTTTCCTCCCTAACTCTCTTTGGATCTTCCCTTATAGGCCTGGGTCTACTACCCCAGCCTTTTGAAATTCTCCATATTAATAATTCTATGAATAATAATGTATAGTCACTGGAAATTAAACTTGACACATCCAGATCTATAAATGGATATAAATTTAGGGGCCACTCCATCAGATGAATCAGAATAAAATTTTACTCACCTGTTTGAATACACATATTAAGAAGGAGATGAACTGAGTAAGAAGCCAGGAGAGCAACTATCAGCAGCAAGAAACTAAAATATAACAGAGTACATGGTCAACATAGCAAAAGTTTACTTTAATGGTATCTCATCACAAAGCATTTTTTTTCTCACATCAACTGTTCATATGAATGTCTTTGAGTAACCGGATTATGGCCACATAATAAAGAGGATACTCTTTAATATTTATCAATTATATTTCAATAAAAATATACTGCTCTTATATTAAAAAGTCCGGGTGACTAAACTGGTTGACTTCGGAATGCAGTGGGGCTGGAGTGTGTGTGTGTGTGTGTGGGGGGGGGGGGGGCGGATGGATGGATGGTGGGAGTCGGGGGGATGGGAAGGGAGGGGGGAATGGGGGGTGGTGGAGGATAGGAGAGGGTCACCACTTCCACTTGTCTTACACACAGCCAGTCCTACTTCTATTCCCAGCACCATACATAGTTCCCTCAAGTACACCAGGAGTGATCTCTGAATGTAGTCAGGAATAAGACTGAGTACCACTGAATATGACCCCAAAATGAGCAAATAAAACACAAAAAGGAAATAAGAAACTTTAAAACAAAACCAAAATTTCCTTCTTCTCTAACACCCATTATCGGTTGAGTGGTGATTCAGTTATTCAGTAATCTAACAGTATTTCCTATTCACGTGCCTGAACAAGATTTTGGCTGTGAAATTTATTGTCTTCTCCATACCTTCTCTTCTAGTTAAATGTACCTTCCACTGAATACACATTCGTCTATAATACTCAATTAGACTGCATTTCCTAGCAACATTAAACACACACCAATGTCCACCCACATGCCAAATGAAGCTAATACATTTCTAATGGCACAATTTGAAGGATGTGCAAACAATCTAACTAGAACCTCTTACCAGAAGTACAAAAGGAAATATGTATAATCTCCTACTTATTTTCAAGATGCTAGTGCACTAAGCTTCAAGAAAGCTGTCCCCAGTCTAGTGCCCCATTAGTTGAAGAGCTTCTCTCTTTCTAGTTCACTTAATAAGTAGTAGTAAAACTGAGAGATGATCCACTCGTCGATAAACTAACATTAGAGTCTTCCCAAAATGACAGTTTGATGTCACCAAATGGCAAAATGTGATATTATTCACTAAGCACATATTATATATCTGTCAGGTGATAACCTTGAGTAGAAATCTAATTTTTCAAAAGGAAGCAAAACACAATCCCATATTTATATATTGTCCAAAGTATCATATACAGCTTTGAAATTTCAAATTGTGAAAGCTTATAAACCTACGTAAAATTAAAAGCAAGTTGGGTTACTTAAAAACTAGTTAGCCTATCAAGAAATTGAAAATAGAAGCAGTAATAAATTAAGGAGAATACATGTTTTAAATTTCCTAATAAAACAGGTCTGCTTCTACTGACATAACAAACTTGTTCATCTGTTCTATTAACCATGGTCACTTATTCTATTAACCTAGCCACTAAGGGTAAGGTCTAATTCTGAAGGATTTCAAAGTTGAGCAGAGTCAGTGAGATGGCTCAAAAAGCTAGAGTATAAGGGAGCCTTAGGTTTGATCCTCAGCACCAAGTGTTCTCCAAGCACAGTCCAGGGGTGGCTCGAAAAACTCAAAAACAGAACACAATTTAGTGGGAAAATTAACTTGCATACAAAGTATCATGTAACAGCTCAATAAAAGTTCTACAGAAACACAGAAAAGTCAGGAAGGTCTGGTCTTAGAAAAGGAAAAATAAAACCAACCTAACAACAGGAGATGAAGGGTAATGAAAGTATTCTGTGTGCTTCATTTACACTCACAGATTTCTACTTATAAATAATCTACATGACTTATAAGCTCTGATACACTTTGGTCAACCTGAAAAAAACAATTCAGCTTTTTCCTAAGGTTATACGTGCATGTGGCTCAGACCTCCATTTTAAAAAAATTTCATCACATCCTTTGGACTGAAAAAATGCAATTACATAGTCTCCAAGATACAGACTAGTTAACAAAAGAACAATAGGAAAATACTAAGTCCTTGCTTCTCAGTATACTACCAAAATGAAAAACAAAATAAAAAATAATAGCAAAACAAAGAAAAACTCACCCAAAACCAAGGACACCAGTATTAGCCATAACATAAGCTAAGGCAAGGATGCCACTTCCCATGATGGCATTCATCAAATTAAACACTGAGAAACCAAATGAAACTCCTGGGGATCCCTGTCTGCGGGGTTCCTGTAAGAAAACAAAGGTAACAGTCCTGTAAACACACATTTAAATGTCGGGACAGTGAAGCTGACTTCAAGAATGACAGGTTATGGAGAGGTCCTGCACACCTCCAAGCACTGTGACACACTTATTGCTCAGTGAGCAATGATCTTCTTTTTCCTCTTTCATCTCCTGCAAGCGCAGCTCTAAAAATCGAACTTCCGAAGAAAAATATGTTCATACAGAGGCCAGACTCGCTGACTCAGTAAAAGCCAGGACTACCCAGTGACTGCAAAGAGGAAGATAGTCAGGAACCACCACGTGGTGGGGAAAAGAGAGATGGGAGATGGCCTGGGGCATGTGACTGCCAAAGTCCTGAGTCAGCCAAGGGTTGCTGGAGGCACTGGCTCCCCAAGTAACTACACCAGCAAAAAAAAAACGAATCTCTATTTAAAAACTTAGAGGATGGTCAGGAATACTTCGCAATGATGATGCAGTTAAAAGAATCGATCCACTTTGTTTTGGCCAGGACCATTTCATGAAAAGCCCTGCCCTTAAATGCCATGAGGCTTTAGGTCCTGGAAACTGACAGTTCAGTGGCTTGGGTTAAGAAAGAAGCCAAGTGTTGGGGCAGTGCTAAGTGCCTTACTTCAGGACCACCTTCACTCCCTCCGGTTTCCAAAGGCTAAACGGAAGAAAGGAAAGTCTGTGACTTGCAAGATCTCACAAGTCTGGTCGGGGGTGGGGGGGGGAAATACCCTGGGGGGGAAGGCTCATGCAACAGGGCCCCCCAGCGCCGTCACACACTTCTACCTGAGCCTGCATCTTCAGGGTTTCTGTCTAGGCAGGTTAGGTTGCCATCACCTCTCTAAACACCGCCTGATCTTATCTGATGTCGGCGGCTGTCTTTGGGTCTCAAGCCCCCGCAAGGTCAGGCTCCAGCCTCTCCCCTTAATGGGAGCCATCCCCCTTCTTTTCCGGGCCTTCACTTGGCCAGAGCTTCAGGGAAGCCGGGAAGCCTGCAGCTCCGGGAAACGAACTGAGCCCACTTACGTTGCCTAGCAACGGGCTCGACTCTTCCGCCTCCGCCTCTCCGGGCTGTGGATCGGAGACAAACCAGGCTGGCTCGGCGTTGATGGTCCCCCAGGGTGCTTCCATGCTGCCTGCTGGCCGACTACCAGGTCCATCTGCGCGCTCCGATCCCTGCCCTCCCGACCGCTGTCGCGCCAGAGGCGGAGCTAACACCCGGCCCCTCCGGGTTCCCGTAGTTCACCAGGGAGGGAAGAGAGGAAGAAACCGACGCTGACTGATGATGCAGACACATCGGCGGCGCCTCGGGATGACGTCGTCGAGGCGCCAGCCTATTCCCCCAGCTCCTCTGCTGAGCTGCACCAAAGCATGAGGTGAGGGGTCTAGTTTTGGAACCTGCCGCGGGGCGAAGCGGGAATTGAGACTGGGACCCTGCTGGGGGTGGCGACCGCGGTAGCCTTCCAAAGGGACCCGAGGCCGCGGTGGCAGTCCGCCGACGCCGCGCGCTGCTGGGAGCGAAAGCACGCGGAGGTACCCTCCAGCCGGGGTGCTGGGCTCGGGTCTCGAATCCTCCAGAGGGAGGAATCGGGTTACTGTTTTTAAAAGCGGTTAGCCTCGGAGCACACGTTTCACAGTTGTGGACTGACGCTCTGATTTAATTTACCTAAGAGCTCGCAGCTACTTAACCGCTACATGCATTTGGAATTCTGTGAACGCCGATCGTTGATTTACGGGGTGCAGGGACAGCCGAGCCTTTTTTTTTTTTAACCCCCTTGACAAATCATTAGATTGCAGACTGAATAACTGATGGCTGTTAATGATACGTGCATGGAACACTCAAGCTGGGTTTTGATTTAAAACAGAAAAACCGGTATCTGTACCAAGGGGGGAGGATTTGCAGCAGAAAGCAAACCATCGAAAGCAAAACCCCTTAGCAGCATGCCAAGAACACGGGACCAAAGGGAAGGCTCCAGACCTGGGAGCCGCCTTCTTCGCTCCCGCTAACTCGCGGTGATCCTCCGGATGAATTAATCTACCTCGAAACTGTAGTCCACTTTTTTCAAAACGAGGGCACACATCTCCCAATACTAGTAATGTATTTAAAGGATTTAACACATAATACTAGTTATGTGTTTAAATGATTTAACACGTCCGACACAAGAAACATCAGAATATTCTAGTAATATGACCACCGATAAAATAAATATAATGACCTTTTAAGAGATGATTCTTTCACAGAACTCTGCCTTTATTTTCTTTTTCTTTTTTGATGAAAAAGATAGCTTTCATTGAAACTTAGAGAACAGAAAGAAAGAAGTATCTGTTAGAACACAAGCTTCTCCTGAGTGGAAATAAGCAAGCAAAAAAAAAAACAGACTTGCAAGCGAGAAACATCTTCAAGGGAGAACATGGGCTTGAAGAGCAAGCCTCTCAGCCTTTCTCCCGGTTGTAGTTTGGAAAACCGAGGGTGAAGAAGTTCATGTAGGATGCAAAAGCTGGTGGGTTGCTCAACACTCCCAACAGCTGGTAGGTGCCGTGCAGATTTGCCACTAATAAAAGTTGTCCTATCCTAAAAAAAATAATAAATACACTTCTCACCCAACATTTGATCATTTAGCAGTTTAAAACAATTTAGATCCCCATTCTCAATCTATTATGAACATGTAAGTTAAACACTGTTTTATTAATGATTTTTTAGGATCTTCTGGAAGTCATTTGGATTCTCAAGAAGACTACTTAAAGTGCAAAGCTGTAGGATAACTGAATCAGAACTGTTGATCCCAGTAGGTTGGACATCACTGATACAGAAGCTTAGCAAAGCATCCGGTATTTTCTTGTTGAATCAAAGGAAAAAACTCTCAACCATGCCTGAAGTAGAAACAAATCAGAGAGACACTGAATTGTTTTCACCACCCTCCAATGTTCGAGGGATGACCAAACTTGATAGAACAGCTTTTAAAAAGACCATCACCATCCCAGTGCTTAAAGTGAGAAAAGAAGTAGTCAATAAATTGATGAGATCCCTTAAAAGGGCAGCACTGCAGCGCCCAGGCATAAAACGTGTGATTGAAGACCCTGAAGATGAAGAAATTAGACTAATTATGTTGGATCCTTTTAAGATGCTAAATGATAATTGCTTTGAGAAAGCTGAACTCAGTATTTTAAAGCAGCTTAATGTCAACCCACAAATATCGAACTATGATTTAGAATTATCTTATGAAAACTTTAAGTCAGAAGAAATCTTAAGAGCTGTGCTTCCTGAAGGTCAAGATGTGACTTCAGGATTTAGCAGAGTTGGACATATTGCCCATCTGAATCTTCGAGATCATCAACTACCTTTCAAGCATTTAATTGGTAGGTTTGCCATAATAATACTCATACACTAGAAAGCAATCAATAATTTCTAATTTGTAGGGGTTTTTTAAATGCCAAGTTAGAAAAGCTTATGTCAAAGTTTATGCTAAACTTTGAGCAATATACTCCCCTTTAAGGGCTATTTTTGAATATCCTTTCAAGTCATAGCAAGCTCTAAATAGCAATTCAAGCTTTTGTGTACACAATCCATGAGCATAGATAAAACTTGAATCACTCATTTTGTCAGAAATCTGGTAACTTGTCACTTGGGCACAAAGTTTATTAGGCTTTCAGGATTTTGTTGAATCTAGGTTTCCTACGCTTGAATGTTTTCAGTCAGAAGTGCCTGGTACTTATCATGCTTTAGTTGATGCAACTAAGGGAACCTCTTCTACGTATTAGGCATTTTAGTATTTTAGTGCTCCTTAGCCTTTTAGAAACAATGCTGGTGTGTGTGGTACTGCCATAGCCCCAAGTTTGAGTCTGGACCCTTTCATCTTTGGGATAAAGAAAGAATATAAACTCATCAGAATGTTCTTACGTAAATGTTTGATGACCAGGCACTCCAGATTAATTTCAACTGTAAGTCTCAGGACCTCTGGGAATTTAAAATACAGTACTCAGTATTTTGTGTGGTTAGGATTTCAGAAATACACTATTCTGCATTTCCTTTGTTTTTATTGATGAACAGTTGATAATTATATGATAGATAATACTTAAGCAGATCATTATAATTATGACTGGGTACAGATGTCACATCTATACTGCCCTATCAGTTCTGTTGCTTGTCCTAATTCAGATTTCTCTTGGCTTTGCATTTTAAACCTCTTTCATTAAGGTATACACATAAAATTAAAACATTTAATAGAATGGTAATTTAATTTTTTTGTTTTGTTTTGGGTCACACTCAGCTGTGCTCAGGGGTTACTCCTGGCTCTGTACTCTAGAATTACTCTAGGCAGTCCTCAGGGGACCATATGATATGGGATGCTGGGGATTGAACCCAGGTCGATTGTGCACAAGACAAGGCACCCTACATGCTGTGATACCACTCTGGCCTATTTTTTAGCCTTTACTAGAGTACTTTCAAAATAGGTGGTTTTTTTTTTTTCCATTTTATTATTTCAAACTTTTTGGGTGGGAGGTGTTTTAATTCAATACCCAGAGGAACTTGAAGGCAGTTTCCAGATCTACTCAGATCATGTGGTGGCAGATTTTAAACAGGAATGGCTGGGGGCTGGAGAGATAGCACAGCAGGTAGGGTGTTTGCCTTGCACACAGCCAACTTGGGTTCGATTCCCAGCATCCCATATGGTCCCCTGAGCACCTCCAGGAGTAACTCCTGAGTGCAGAGCCGGGAATAACCCCTGTGCATAGCCGGTGTGACCCAAAAAATAAATAAATAAATAAACAGGAATGGCTACACGTAATTCAAGTGCCTTAACCTCTGTATTATCTTTTTGGTACCAAACTAAATTTGTATACCTATAAGAAATGAACTAATACCTGAAGCAGACAACTGGATCAAAGCAACGATTGATTAGAGTTCATTGGTATTACTATATTCAAATCAGTACCTAATCAACAAAAGAACTAAGACAAATTTTAGTTCTGTTTAAGTATATTTGTAGTATAAGTGCTTTTTATTAATTTATACACCAAATTATCTTCCCTTATGCAATGAGATAGCATATAGATTCTTATAAATCTTTTAAGTGCTGACCAAAAAAGTAGACTGTGATTAAACAGCATCAATATACCACGTCTGGCATATTTTATTTGTAGCTTTTTCTGCTCGGGCAAGTATTTGACAGCAGTTCAAGTAAATGAATATTTTATTTAGGGAAGAATCTAAAAATTCAGTTTCTTTTATTTGAAAATACTATTTTACTGAAATTTTTCCAAAAGGTGAGGTGTATGTTCATATATGCAGTAAAGCAAACACTGAAACACGTGGAGACTGACAGGCTCTGTTTACTAAGACCATTTATTGCCACAGTCATTTTAATTTCTTTCCACTCTTGACTATTTTCCTTATTGTATTGGCACACTTGAGAAATTTTGTAAACACCTGCAAAAAAAATTAGCTTAGCTTCAAATCCTTTCTTATAAATTTTTCTTTAAAATTGTTCCAATTTTGGGTCAGAGCAATAGTACTGTGGATAGGGCACTTGCCTTGCATGTGGCCAACTTGGGTTTGATCCCTGTCACTCTGTATCCTCCTCTAAGCCCACAAAGAGTGATCCTTGAGTGTTGAGCCAGAAGATAAGCCCTGAGCACTGTGGGTGTAGCCCCAAACCAAAATATTAATGAAATTGTGCTTATTTTGTGCTTGTATTGGACATTGGGATTGGACATAACTTTACTAATATGTTGAAGTTTTAGAACTGCATTCTGTTTAACACATGATAGATAAGGTTTTCTGTAAGTGAAGAGAGAATAGATTATTTCTGCTTCAGGTTTCAGTTTTAGCTTTTATTTTACAATCAACAGACAATGCTTATTATATGTTCTCATCTTTTAGGCCAAGTCGTGATTGATAAAAATCCAGGAATCACTTCAGCAGTAAATAAAATCAATAATATTGACAATACATACCGAAATTTCCAAATGGAAGTCCTATCTGGAGAGGAGAACATGATGACCAAGGTATGGAGTATTTTATTATCTTGTACTTGTATATTAAGATTAGTTAACCATCTGATAAAAGGCCCTCCCGTTGATTGTCGATTTGCTCGAGCGGGCCCAGTAACGTCTCCATTGGAGACTTTGTTGTTACTGTGTCTGGCATATCGAATACTCTCGGTAGCTTGCTGGGCTCTCCGAGAGGGGTGGAGGAATCGAACTCGGGTCGGCCATGTTGGCCGCTTGTAAGGCGAACGCCCTACCCGCTGTGTTATAAATTAAAACTATTGATGAGTATGTGGGCTGTGAGAACTTACATGTATTAATAGGTGTGCAGATTTGATACCAACATTAAGAAGTGTGTGGTACTATTTTTCAGCTTTAATTACATATATGCTTTGAGCCAGTATTCCATTTACAGGAGGTTATTCCAAGGATATAGATGAAGAGAATCGTAATTATGTATTGGTTCTTTTGACAATGTTTTAACAATAAGTAAAAGAACAAAAATTAACCTAAGTATTCATTGATAGAGATTTCATTAAATTGTGTTAAGATACAATGGGTGTTTGAAATAGTTGATTTTTTTTTTTTATGAATGTGATCTCCACTGCACAGCCAGATGAGTGGACTGCAGTTAAAAAGTGTGCAGCTCCAGTAAGCATTACATCCAGAGTGTGTGAGCACAACAGCCAAATGAGTCTGACCCCCTTGTGCATAAGAACCATAATGTAATGGTGGTGGTATGTGCAAACTCAAAAAAGCTGCAGCGGTCTCTCTCTCCCACCGCCCGTGTTTGGTAGTCTCAGGACGTTTCCCCCACCCCAGGGAGGTCGATGGTGATGGGCAGGCAAGGGAAGGAACGAGGGTCAGGCCGGTTGATGTCAGTTGCAGTTTATTCCATTCCCATCTCCATTCTCCTCTGATTCTCCTCCTTCTTCCTCCCCCATACTACTTCATTCTCCTTCTCAATCCCCCTTCATCCTCCTTCTCGCTCTGGAATCTGGATCCTGATCCCCTAGCCCGCTCTTCCAGTCTAGTTAAATCCCAAAGCATGAGGGGTTGGGGTAACAATTACACATAGGTATGATCATAATCAAAAGGGGTAAAGTTCTTTCCCTCAGGGAAAGCCACTTCTAGGACAGACACTCTCTCAGCAGGATGACCCACCCTAGAACGAAATCCCCTGGTGTGTTTCTCCTTTTCTTGTCCAAAAAACATATAAGCATACATAATATAAATCATTTTGTATGTATACAGTAAGAAATACCTTAAGCTTATAGAATTGCTCTCCTAAAACCATCTCGATCTCAGACTGCAGTGCTCAGGCCAGATAGTCTTTCTTATCCCTAGCAGGGTCCTAGTCTCGTCGTTACTTTTGGATCATGACAGAATTTGTCTATGATCAAACTCTTGGAGATCTCAGCCCCGGGACCCACATGCCTTCGTTCCTCAGCCGGTACCTTCATGCGTGTGGAGAGTGGTCTCAGCATGGTGGTGGCTGGTTCTGGAGGTCTTCAGCTGCCGGAGCCCTGGCCGGGGCAGGGAGGGAAACTCAACCCGCTCCCCTCCAAGGGGCCCCCATTGAGGACAGCCAGGCGCGAGGGCAGGAGACTCTGCGCTATTGTCTTCTGGGAGCTGAGTTTTATAGTCTCTGGGTCTTGGCTGTTGACGGGATTCCGGGGCTGAGATCTCCAAGCCTGCTCAGATCAGGGCTAAGCATCCTCCACCCAGCTCCTCCATATTCCAGTAGGCAGAGGTCACACCCACCAACCGGCCTCCTGGCACCATGTAATCCCATCAACGACCAAGACCCAGAGACTATAAAACCCAGCTCCCAGAAACACGCGGCCGCACGACATCTTCTTATCTCATTCTTACTTTGGACAAATTGGCAGTCTACTGAATGTAACCTGCCCACACAGCAGAGTCTGGCAAACTCCCCGTGGCGTACCCAATATGCCAAATACCAGTGATAATGATGGGTCTCATTCTCCTAACCCTGAAAGAGCCTTGAATATGGCACTTTTTTAAAAATCTCATGGCTAGGACAAAGGAGACCTTACTGGGGCCTGCTCGAGACAATCGACAAACAACATGATGGTTGTAATCGTGATCATGAAACTCTTAACTTATAGTTAAGAACTGTGAAACTTAGGCCTGGCCCATCTCGATGCCAGGGTAGCACATAGCTTACCGCTTGCCCTGGTTCCATCCAGTTCCTCGTCAGGACCCTGTTTTTTGGGAGTGCTAGGAATTGAGGGCAACTGAGGCTTAAGTTGAGAAAGCAGATGTCTGGGAATAAATAATATTCAAAGTCAATTAAATCCTAAGTTACAAAGCATAATATTAACTATCTTCCTGTATCTATACAAAAAGGACATTGCATTAAACTATTCAAAAGACATAAGGAGAGGAGAAAGGCAATATTAACTTACAATTTCAGTGTCCTAGAAGGATCTGACCTTACAAATTAACAGATGCTGATTAGGGGGAAAAGCTGATTAACTGATTGGGGAAGAGAGCATAGAGAAATGGTTACAGCTAAACGAAGGAATGGGAGTGACTCTGGAGCACTATGATGGGTGTAACCTGATAAACCTAAGCTCCTTGTGGCAAGGGAGAAAGGACAAAGCAATGTCATCCTACAGTGGTAGTTATTAATATCACTATCACTGTCCTCCCGTTGTTCATCGATTTTGCTCAAGCAGGCCCAGTAATGTCTCCATTGTGACAATTGTTACTGTGTTTGGCATATTGAATACGTCACGGGGAGCTTGCCAGGCATTGATGTGCAGGCGAGATACTCTCAGTAGCTTGCCGGGCTCTCCGAGAGGGGCAGAGGAATCGAACTCGGGTTGGCCATGTTGGCCGCTTGCAAGGCAAATGCCCTACCCGCTGTGCTGTCACTCCAGCCCAGTTATTAATATACTTCTTATTAATATGAGTAACAAGGAATGATCAGGTGTTTGGAGGGAAACTTTTGACTCCAGAGCTGCTTGGTTGTCCCTGTAATACCAAGCCTTCACTGCCTACTGCTTGTATAGAATGTACGAGGTCTTTTAAGGCAGAGTAAGATTTGAAGATAAATTCGTTAGTAATAAAATTCAGTTTACTTCAGCTGACTCTTTAGGCACACCCCAACTGAACACTGTCGATGTTCTACACTTGATCCCTTGATACTGACTCTTGTAATGGATTTCCTAAGTCATTCACAGTCTGTTCTTAAAACAGTATTTATACTATACTTGTAAAACTTCAGTGTGTCTGTGTTCTTGCTTTTGTTTTGCATTTGGGCCACACTGGCTGTGTTCAGCGCGTGATCCTGGTTGAGTACTCAGGGATCACTCTTGGTGTGGCTCTGGGCATAGGTGATGCTTGGGACTGGGTCCTGATTGGCTGCACGCCTTGCCTGCTGTACTATCTCTCTGGTCCCTCCAATTTCTTCGCTCCAAATAAAATCACATTTAACTTTAGGAGCTCAAATATCTTTTAAGTACTCTGTATATTTTTTTTTCCTTTTTCCCTGAGTCATAAAGTTCTTGAAAGTGAATCTGGTTAAAGCAATGCTGAGTAAGGGAGTGAGATTCAAAGAGAGCTTAAAATCAAAGCATTAAGAATCTTGACTTTTTTTTTTTTAAGCTTTTTGGGTCACACCCAGAGATGCTCAGGGTTTGCTCCTGGCTCTGCACTCAGAAACCAGCCCTGGCGGTGCTCAGGGGACTATATGGGATGCTGGGAATTTAACCCGGGTTGGCTACATGCAAGGCAAATGCCCTACCTGCTGTGCTATTGCTCCTGCCCAAGAATCTTAACATTTCTTTAAAAAAAAAAAAAAAACTTGATCTAGTTAGATCAAGTTTAACTTGATCTTAGTATTTCACATTAAGAAACTTTAAAAAAGGAGTAAAGGAGATTTCAAGAAAAGCATCCAAAAACACCTGATTATAAAACTTAAAGAGATTTTAGTTGGCAGAATTTTGAAGACACATTTTCAACTCTGAAACCTTACCAATATGACCAGAGTATCTGATACATGCTTGATAGGGAAACAGCATGTACAAATTTTGAATTAAAGTTCATGAAGGAAGCATATGGATGTATCTTCTCAGACTTCTAGAACTTGGAAACTTCGATTCTGTGAAATAAGGGGCTTAAGATGGTAGCTGAAGTCATAGTTCATAACCATTTTTAGTTTTGTTTTTTTTTTAATTTGTGATACTGCCGAAATAAGTGCTACAAAGTTTTGATTTTGTTCAGGATTATCTGTATAATTTTTTGGCTTATCTATGAAAACTCAGATTTGGGAAAGAAAAAAACAGGAAATGACTTGGTTTTCATGTTTTTTTTTGTTTTGTTTTGTTTTGCTTTTTGGGTCACACCTGGTGATGTACAGGGTTTACTCCTGGCTCTGTACTCAGAAATTACTCCTGGCGGTGCTCAGGGGACCACAAGGAATGCTGGGAATCGAACCTGGGTCGGCTGCGTGCAAGGCAAACTCCCTACCCACTGTACTATTGCTCCAGCCCCCTGTTTGTTTTTTAAGTGAATAAGGTAGCTATATTTAAACTTACTTAGAAAGATATGAGGGGGCTGGAGCAATAGCATAGTGGGTAGGTATTTGCCTTGCACGTGGCCAACCCGGGTTCGATTCCCAGCATCCCATATGATCCCCTGAGCACCGCCAGGGGTAATTCCTGAGTGCAGAGCCAGGAATAACCACTGTGCATCGCCAGGTATGACCCAAAAAGCCAAAAAAAGGAAGGAAAGGGAAGGAAGGAAGGAAGGAAGGAAGGAAGGAAGGAAGGAAGGAAGGAAGGAAGGAGAGAGAAGTACATGTTCAAGAGAGAACATGAACTTCTGCACAGTAGAAAAAGTAAGCAAAGAGATAAGAGAAGCAGGTGAGATACAGTTCAAAGAACAGCTTGAAGAGCAAAGTCAAAGGAATACTTTGTTCTGTACACTGGTTACAACTTACAGATATGAAATTTGCAAAGTCTATCTCTCTGAAAACAGGAAAATTCATCCAGAAAGATAGTACAGAGGCAAAGGTGCTTGCCTCACACATGGCTGACTGACTCTGGTTTGATCCCTTGCACTACATGTGGTCCCTGAACATCACAGGAAGTGATCTCTGAGCAGAGCCAGGGGTGATGCCTTAGGACAGCCAGGCACAACCCAACCACCTTGTCCCCCAAATAGCAAATATCCAGAACTTAACACACAACACACATCTCATGCTTTCTTCCTCCTATAAACTGAAAACTATTAAGGTGGAAGATTGTTATATTAAGTGCTATTATTGACAGCTCTCTACTGTCAAGATAATATGTACTATCTTGTTTCAAATTACACTGCCCACCCAATCAGGTTATAGAAGTGTAATTAAGATTGCTCATTGATCTGAAAAGTTCCTCCTGTGATTTGTGAATCATTGTACAGCCATTCAGTGCATTCTGCACTACGCTTAGACCTCTGGTCTACAATATATCAAAGAGCCACTTGGCTTCGATGAGGCATGACAGTGCCAGCCCTCAAGCATAAATAATTAGAATTCTCATTAAAATGCTTTTGAATGCAGTTACTTCTCTTAATAGTAGTAAATAAATATGTGTTTGTAGATTGGTACACCCATCCAATATGTAAGACTAAGCAGATTAACTAAAATTTAATACCCTTTTTCAGGTTCGAGAAAACAACTACACCTATGAATTTGATTTTTCAAAGGTCTATTGGAATCCTCGTCTCTCTACAGAACACAGCCGTATCACAGAACTTCTCAAACCTGGGGATATCCTATTTGACGTATTCGCTGGGGTTGGACCCTTTGCCATTCCAGTAGCAAAGAAAAACTGTACTGTATTTGCCAATGATCTCAATCCTGAGTCCCATAAATGGCTATTGCACAACTGTAAATTAAATAAAGTTGACCAGAAAGTAAAGGTGTTTAACTTGGATGGACAAGACTTCCTTCAAGGACCAGTCAGAGAAGAGTTAATGCAGCAGCTGGGACCACTGAAAGAAAGCAGACACTCTGTGCACATTGTCATGAACTTGCCAGCAAAGGCTATAGAGTTTCTCAGTGCTTTCAAATCCCTTTTGGATGGGCAGCCGTGCAGCAATGAATTCCTTCCCATCGTGCACTGTTACAGCTTTTCTAAAGATGCTGATCCTGCTAAGGATGTCCGACAACGAGCTGAAACTGTATTGGGTATTTCCTTGGAGGCATGCAGTTCAGTTCATATAGTAAGAAATGTGGCGCCTAACAAAGAAATGCTATGCATTACCTTTCAGATTCCTGCTGCTATACTGTACAAGAACCAGACCTTAAATCAAGGTGAGAAATTAAACTATACTACCTTTCCCTTTCATGTCGTACAAACATACATATGTATCATGGCTACATATATATTTTACTACATTTGGATTAGGTTAACTAAATTAATTCTACTTAGATATTTCAGTTTAAGATCCTCTTGCCATTCACTTTTGACAAGTTTCTCCCAATTTTACAAATTTTAATGCAATAAGCTTTATTCTTGAGACTGTTTCATTAAAGAAATCTACAGAAATGTTACTGTTTTATGTCTAAATTGAAAAGATTAAATCTTTAAATTACCTTTATTATTTTTAAAAAATACCTAATATTTTAAAATGTTACAGATTTTAACTAATAGATTTTCTGGATTTGTTACAGAGAATCATGAAGACCCACCTCTTAAGCGCCAGAAGACAGAGAAATTATTTTCAGAAGAAAAAACACAAGCTACTTCAGTCACTAATTGAAAATGTACTCTCTATCCCCACTATAATAATAGTATATAAATATAATTTGTATGATTTAACAAAATCGTAGCAGTTATTTTATTATTAAATCTTTATATTTAGTCCCTACTATCTTATACACAATGTTAGATTAAAATTTAAGCAAAATAAGTGTTAAATATATTTTACCCCAAATTTTTAATTATAATTTTATAAATATTTTAATAGATATTTATTGTCTCTTTCTAGGGAAAATTTTTTTTGAGGGTAGATAAGTGCATGCTACCTAGGAAAGCACTAATATCACTCTGCAGTTTTCCTTAGTTGAAGATTGTAGCTATGATCTATATAGCCACTACAACACTTTTATATAAGTAAATTACTTCTTTTGTTTGTTTATGGGCCACACTGGGAGGGACTGTGCTCTGCTAGCGATTGAACCCAGGCTTTCCCTAATGTAAAGCACATACTGTAGTCATCTCCCTGGCTCTCTGAAAGTAATCTTTAAATTACATTATTTAGGTTATTGATAGGCAAAGTATCCCCAGCAGCCAAATCTATTCCATTATCTGTTTTTGTATTATAGGAAGTAATCTGAGAAGTTTCTTAGACTTTTTAAATAATTGGAAAAGAGCAGTCTTTTGTGACATGAAAATTACATAAAATTTCAATCTCAGTATCCATCAATAAAACTTTAGAAGATAGAATACACCATGCCTTTTTTATTCAGTGCCAGTTTTCGTGGTGTAAGAGCAGGGTTGACAGGTTGCAACACAGCCTGGATATGATTCTCATCCTTTTATACTGTAACTCACACTGATCACAGCAGTGAGTTACAATCTACAGCATTTTGAGTAGCAATATATAACATTTATATATTATCAAGTTATAATTCTTTTTAAGTACCATATCAGTCATTCTCTCAAAATAAGAAAAGCAGATTTCTGAAGTTGTGGTTTAAAGGCACAATGAAGTGTGAGCTATTTAGATACTGAATTAGATAATAGCATAAAAACAATATATGTTGGCATTACCAAGAGGAGCATTCATAAGGTTAATAATACTGAAACCATGTTAAACAATAATAAAAATTTTAAAGAAACACTCAACACAATATTCCCAACTGTCAAACCAATTTAAATGAGGGGCTGGGGAGATAGTACAGTGGCTAAGGCACTTGTCTTGCATGTGACTGGCCAACTGCCTGGTCTTTAATTCCCAGCATCCTATTGGGCCCCTTCACACTGCCAGGAGTGATTCCTGAGCGCAGAGCTGGGTGTAAGCTCTGAGTATTATCAAGTGTAGCCCCAAAACCCAAAACAAAAAGTCCAATTTAAATGAAAATATTTCCGTATTTGACACATCAGTCACTGTCACACTGTCACTGTCCTCCTGTTCGTTGATTTGCTCGAGCGGGCCCAATAACATTGTGAGACTTGTTGTTACTGTGTTTGGCTTATCGAATACGTCACAGGTAGCTTGCCAGGCTTTACCATGCTGAGTTTTAAATTTTTAGAGAATTAACTTTTAACTGCATGGAATACTTGGGTTATAAATTTTCAAAAAAAAAAAAAAAACAGAAAACACTAATTCTGTACAACCTAAAGTAGAATCAACTGTGTTACAACAGTTGGCAAAAAAAAAAAAATGAATTACAGAAAGATTTAATTGGTAATGGAGCTATAGCACAGCAGGTAGGGCAATTTGCCTTGCACGCAGCCAACCTGGGTTCAATCCCTGGCATCCTATATGGTACCCCAAGCACTGCCAGAAATATTTTTTTTTTCTTTTTGGGTCACACTGGCGATGCATAGGGGTTACTCCTGGCGGTGCTCGGGACCATTTGGAATGCTGGGAATCAAACCTAGGTCGGCTGCGTGCAAGACAAATGCCCTACCCACTGTGCTATTGCTCCAGCCCCTGCCAGGCGTATTCTTGAGTGCAAAGCCAGAAGTAACCCCTGAGCATTGCCGGGTGTGACCCAAAAAGCAAAAAAGAATAAAAAAGTTTAAAAAAATTTAATTGAGCAAACTTTTCAAAAGCTGTGGGAGGAAAAACGGGCTGGAGAGGGAGTATAGGGGTTGAGGTGCTTGCTTGCCTTCCATCTTGATGACCATGGGTAGAATCCCTGGCACCATACATGGTCTCCCAAGTATCTACAAGGGTCATTCCTTAGCAACAAGGAATAGCCCCTGAGCACCATGAGGTGTAGCCCAAAAACAAATTGTAAAAATGAGAGGTATTATTAAAATCTATGATTATTTTCTATTTACTGCTAAAACAGTAGTGTCAATTATGAATTTTATCTTCATGAATTTTACCTCAATTCCTTGAGTTTTGTCAGGAAGTAAAGCTGAATTTCCTGCATGTTTAACCTAAATTTAATCTGATTAGCAATTAGGAAGTTAAACTGCAGTTTCTTCAGTGTTAATAATAAATTTTTCCTACCAAGAATCACCCTTAAATGCTATTCCAATACCCTAACATATTTCTAAGCTTCGGAAATTAGCTTTTGGTTAAGATCTAATAGTATTCCGTTAGGATTTCAACCTACAATTTCAAATCAAAATTAACTTTAATGTCAAACTGGTAATTTCAATAACTGACATTTGTATCACAATCTTCTGTTATACATATCCTATAGCACTGTAGCACAGTCCTCCTGCTGTTCATCAATTTGCTCGAGGGGGCACCAGTAATGTCTCCATTGTACTGTTTCTTGCATATCAAATACGTCACAGATCCTACATTATAAAAAAAAATTACAATAAGTGCCTGGGGAGTTAGCCCAGCAGGCTGAAGCAGGGCAAGAGAGGAAGTATTGCAGATGAGCTTGCCACTCATGCAGCCGACCCCAGTACTGATCCTAGCACTGTCTGTTGTCTCCTGCACACTGCCAGGAGTAAGCTCAGTGTGTCACCAAAAGAAAACAAAAACAGGCTCAAGTGTAAAATCAGCACGCTGAAGGTTGTGTGTTAGCAGGCTCTCTGGACAGCGCTATCTCGCTGCCTGTGTTCGGTGCTCTTGAGCTGCTGTTTGTGGCCTGGATCAGGACGGCTATTGGCCAAGGGCAGACGAAGGAAGAAACAAGGGCCAGACTGGTCGATATCAATTGTAGTTTATTCCAATCCTCTTCACTCCTGTCTCTCCCTCTGCCTCCTCCTCTCCTGGGCCCCAATCTGAAACCCTTTCTCCTTCTGGCTCTGACCCTGAATCTCTGGAGCCCAAGCTCTCTCACTTCTGACTCTGCCCCTTCCGAGCTTACATTCTTAGTTTATATAGCAATCACATAGGGTGATGACACAAAGGTGGTTTGAACATTGACAAATCAACAAAGAGAGGTAAAATCACTCCTTCAGGAGATGAACTCAAGGGATAAAATCTCATCTAAAGAGATTACTCCAGATTACTAAGAGATCCGCTCAAGGGTGGGATCCCAATGAGGGTATGTTCTTTCTTTAGCTAATAATCTACTTAAATAGTTGTAGTAAATCTACTTCTAACATTTCTAGCAGTGTCATTCTGTGTGAGCACAGTAAGAGATAGAAACTTAGAGTTTGCGAGTCTTGGTGCAAATACCAACATAATTCTCTGATTTCAACATCTATTTACAATTGAGGAGTTGCTACGTAAGTGAAAGTGATGAATATCCGTGCAGTAACATGCAATTAGGCAGATTTTTCAAATGCCTTACAATGGATGAATATGCATTGCTAAAAATCATATGCTTCTTAACTGAAACTAGTATTTTAAAGTATCTATGTGAAAAGACTTTTTTAAATGTTATGTATAAAATCTTATTACAGACAACTATGATCATTTAAATTCTAGTAGATACTTAGGGCTGGAGCGATAGCACAGCGGGTAGGGCGTTCGCCTTACAAGCGGCCAACATGGCCGAGCCGAGTTCGATTCCTCCGCCCCTCTCGGAGAGCCCGGCAAGCTACCGAGAGTATTCGATATGCCAAACACAGTAACAACAAAGTCTCCAATGGAGATGTTACTGGGCCCGCTCGAGCAAATCGACGATCAACAGGAGGGCCTCGAGCTCGAGCAAACTTAGAACCCCTATTAAAGGAAATGTATTCACCTCCCCAAGTCATTACCAAAGTATGCTCAATTTTATTTTGAATTTTGATGATTAAAAATATGTTTTTAATTTATTTTCCCACATTAAGTATCTACATAATGTTCTTGATGTTTGCCTTAATCCACACAACTAAATGTTAAGACCTATAGTAAAATTCTAAAGAGTTCTGATCTAAATCCTTAATAATATCATTAATTAAAAACATAAAATGCATAAGGCTCACAACATTCAGCTTAAAACACTGAAGCACATTCTCTGCATGTAGAAGCCCTGGATTCAATCCCTGGTATCACTGGTCATGGGAAATAACTACAATGACTTCAGAAGCCAGGCACATACTATAAATTGACAAAGACAATAAATGGTAAAGATTGTAGGGAAATCTAAATTTAGATATAAATTCAAATTCTTTTTTAATACTCAACCACCTAGTCTCTGCAAGATCTAGTGTGCTAAATAATTTAATCCCAACCCTTTACCCTCAGAATAGGTGAGCAAACCTTTATTATTTAAATCCAAGCCTATAGTATACTTTCCATGTGACATCTAGTAATTGAAATCCTGATGATCCCATTTTTCTAATCCATTCGATACATTTTTTTTTTTTTGCTTTTTGGGTCACACCTAGCGATGCACAGGGGTTACTCCTGGTTCATGTCACAAATTACTCCTGACCATGCTCGGGGGACCATATGGGATGCTGGGAATCGAACCCAGGTCGGGCTGCATGCAAGGCAAACACCCTACCTACTGTGCTATCACTCCAGCCCCTTGATACATTTTTTAAATGTTAACTTTTAATTTGTTTGGAGCCACCATGGGGTGCGGGAAGAGCTATTCCCAGAATGGTGCTCAGAGAGCCACCTGGTGCCAGAGATCAAACTCAGGACTCTTCCACATAAAGCATGCCCTCCAGTCCTGTAAGCCACCTCCCCAGACCTAACTTGGTTAACTTTTTGACAAGTGGTCTGCCACTTAACTAGAATTTTAAATGATTAATTGACTACCTATTAGTAACCTAAAGAAAGCATTTAAGAAAAGGTTAGCTAAAATAAGTATTGAAATTAAGGAATACTAAGTAATAAGTAATAATACATTCTAACTAAAATACAAACACAGTCAATACTTAATACCTGCTTATAACAGAGTATAAAATCATGTTCCAAACAATACATTTCTCAGAACTTCTCTCAAAGGTAGCTACAAAATAATTTAGTTACTATCATCTACATACCATAGGCAAATCAAATGTTTGAACTATAAATTTTTCTGGAACTCTTAGGACTGCTGACTACTTTGTTTTAACTACTTTTGTTTGTAAATTTGACAACTTGACAATCTGTGTGCATGACTCTAGAATTTTAACACTTTGGTTCAAATCCCAACTCCACTACTTTGAGAATTGGCAAATTACTTAACCTCTGAATGTCTCATCAGCTTTTTTTTATCTAAGTGGGATAAATAATAAAACTGTTGATTAGATTATACACAAACCTGATTAGACAATACACAAAGCCAAAAGCACAGTGAATGTATACAGATAAAGCTCAGAGTCCTTAGCTAGTCTATACTAGAGCTGTAAAATGTTAAAACAGCTGAATTCGTGTAAGACTTGTTGGTCCTGAGAGATAGAACAGCACTTGCCTTGCTTGCGGCTGACCCAGGTTTGATTCTGAGCATACCACAATCCACTAAACACCATCAGGAATGATTTCTGAGTGCAAAACCAGAAATAACGCTGGAGTATCACCAGGTATGGCCCCCCAAACAAACAAAGAAACAAAGAGCATGAAGATTTTTTTATAGCTTTTTCTCTCTGAAAGAAGAAATTACTGGGAAAATATGGGTAACACTCAATTTATATTTCTATATTTACTGAACTTATAATAATGTATTATTCCATTCCCTTTAATAATGACTTTTAAATTTGGCCTACTGAACAAAAAATATGGCAATAAGGGTGAAATTTTACAAAAATACAAGAGTTTCAGAATGTATTTGCCAAGTCATATGTAACACTAAAACACTATTATTTCCATGATAATAAGGGTGGGCTCAAAATAAGTTCTGAAAGCCTTTGAAATTTTAATTGGCTCATTCCATTAAAATATACCATTCTGTCCTGGAACAGGTTATAATTTATTCACTGTGAATAAGTAATAGTATTTCTGTTTTAATGACTGAATAAATTAACTTTAGCAGCTGAATATACAAAAATCTTAACTGTAAGTCCAGTGTTTTTCACTGTTCTCAGAAAAATTATATAGATTTACTTAAAATGCTATTTACTATGAGAAATAGGATGCAGCTTGGCAGAGAGATTAGAATTAGATTTTTTTTTTAAGGATGTGTTCTAAATCCTGAATTTTTGCAAACTTACGTGTCTGATCTTTGCCTACTTAGTTATTCAGTGCCTTAGCTTTCTCAAAGATGACTAGGAATACCTTCTTTAGTCAAGGTGGAGCTGTTACATATAACCAACCACACACACTGTTATACAATGATCCACCCATATATCTACCATCTGGTGTCATAGAGATCTGATAGGAAAATCCTTAATTTCCTTGTGAAACAACATGCTATATCCACTGGTCTATAGCAGCAAACTCATACAGGTTGAGATGCTACAAATATCCATTTTATTCACATTTAAATTCTTTATACAAAATATTGGCCATACTTAAAGCCTTGGAAGCTTTACAAAAACTACCTCAGAGTCTATAATTTACACATAGGGAAATCTTATTTAAAACGAACCATTCCCATTTCCAAGGTTTCTACATAAAATGAGCTCATATTTGCTATTAAAGGTGCCATTTAAATTTTAAATTTTATTAACTTGCCTCTTTGAATCTGTCACTAAATCACTGAAGCAGGTAATACCCTGCTCTGGTTGAGCTAAGTGGCACACAGCTGGAAATTGTAACACCTTGATGAAGGTGTGTCTCTCTCCACTGCTCAAAATAGGCACCAAGTCCACTTTAATACCAACATTACCATAGGTCAGGTTTTTACTTGCTACAACCTGCAGATAGAGGAAATATATCCACTTGCCTGTACTAGTATTAAGACATTTGGAGGGGGAAAAATGGAGCATTTTATGAGAAGCAATAACAGACTTGGATATTAGCACTAAATGTCGTATTCAAAATGGCACTTTAAAATGTATTCAAGTAAAAAGTATAATAAGAAAAAACACCAAACTACCCCACAAATTTTAATATAATGTCTAGCTTTATTTTTTTATGATTTTACAAATCTGTCAGCCTAAAAATACTAAGTGACTTAATGTGATTTATTCATATCTTCCACATGAGGCTTAGAGCTTTAGTCCTTTTCAGAAAAAGTAAAAAATATTTTTTTCCACAAATAGTTATCCACTGTAATATTCAGCTTACTTCTGAATTTTTTTTCCTTATAAGTATTTTAACACAGCTGCTTGTAGTAGCTTTGTTGTACAGCTGCATATGGCTATAATTTTACAAGTCGGCTTTACTTTTGCTGGTTCGGCTCCAAGGTCCAAATCTCATAAAAGGAGACATAAAGGTTAACTGGGCTGCCAGAAAAGCCCACTGAATGCATCCTGCAGAGCTCTGCGACAAGCAAGAGAAGAAGTATAGCCTCCAGCAAGGTCCTGAGGAGAGGCAGCTCTCACGTGGTTTAAATACCTAAAACAAAACAGAAAGTGTAGTAGCATGGACATAGAAAGTGCATATAATTTAATTTTTAAAAACAATGTTTTAATTCAAATTTTAAAAGGGGATTCTGAAATTGAAATGTCCAGACTTTATAAAGGTGTTATTACCTTTTAAAAGGAAACAAGTCAAATAAACACAGATTGCTAGATTAGAGCCAAAGCAAGCATAAAACAAATTATATCAAGTGCCAAAAACAGTTTTCTGAAAAAGGTTTCAAAAATAGTACTATTAACATGTTCACTATTCCCAAATTCCAGAAGTCAGTCAGTGTTCTGCTGACTGTTGTTTGGGTGCCTAACTACTCTTTTTCCTGGCATACTTTTTAATAAATGGATATGCAATACTGTAACACTACTTATAACTCATTGAAACACATATGTTGAATATTTTACAAAAATGTTTTGAACGTACTAACTTCAAAATTACTTCAAGACTGCAAAAATAAATTGTCTTCTTCCCTGCAGGAAAGGAAACTTAAAAAATCACAAGTCCAAGAATTCTCTGAAATGAAGTCTTAGTTCAAAAGAATGTGCAATGGATACCATTTTCTTTAGCCATACATGTGATTTAATAATTAAAACTTTCTACCTTGACAAAGGTAGACACACAGATCTAAAAATCAAGCAATCCTAGTTAAAGAGAGTAGCAACACATTAACATGACCAACACTGCAGGAAAACAAATATTTCCGGTCTTGCTTTAATGTCTAGTTGAAGAAAACACTTTGTTTCTTTAGGACTCAGGAAGTCAAGGAGTTTCACCCACTTTAGAATTATGGGTACAGCATGAATAAATCAGGTAGCAGAACATTTCAATAACTTGGAAACTTTTCTACTAATTCATTCAAACTTCCTGTGTGTCAAAGTCGTGATGCGTGAGCAATGTATTATTTCTAACATAATAACAAGTCTGTTTTTCATTAGTATACATGTTTAATAAGCTTATGTGATTTAAAATATATACATCGTTATATGAGAAACCAAACTGAAACTGGTCAAAGTAAGATACACAAAAGCTCCTGGAATAAACTATAATTTATTCATCTTGCCACAAATCAAGGTGTTAAAGCAATCCTTTGCTTCTATACCAAATATGCAAGGGGCCTATGGAAGGAAATATCTATTTATTTAGCAATTATCTCCAAACACTTGTGATATTATATAACTGAAAAATATTTGAATACACCCCCCAAATGCATATTATAAATACATGAAGAGAAGCATTTAATGAGATAAAACATTTAAATAAAATTTTTTAAATTTTTAATGAAAAACTTTAGTATTTTCTCCGTATCTCTCATCTTGTATATCCTGATGGGATGCATACCATTTTGAAGGCTATCTACATTGAAGGTACTAAAGGGTTAAGAACAGGGTTTCACTAAAATTATCACACAGCTCTAAGTGTATCTGCTTTTAATCTCCAAAGATACTATAACAGATCAGATTTTAAGACTCTGGTGCATGAGAATTCAGGGTTAAGCTACCTCAGAAAATCTAAAAATCAACCAGAAACAGCATCAAAAAATCAGTTTCACTGGGAACTGAGTAACTCACACAACTAATTAGTAAGACTCTTAAAGCAACTTGAAAATGAAATGTTTTATTCCTAATACAAGCATCTAGCAAATTTTCATCCCTACAGTAGATAATTTATTACTCTTTTCCTTTTCTCAGACCCTATTTTAGGGGAAAAAAAAAAAGCAGCCTTAGATCCAGTGGCAGTACCCTCACAGCAAAATTTAAGCAGCAAAGTCATGTCTGTAAAGTTTAAGGAGCCAAATGTTGTAAATGAGAACTGTTTCTCAGACTTGTAATACAAACCACTGTGCAACTAGTTGTTTTGATTCATCACATTTTAGTACAACTTACTTCTGGGAAAGTTGAGTCATACCAATTCTGGCTTGGCAAACCAAGCATAAACTTGCAGTATACATACAGATTTTTATATGTTATCCTGAGAAACATGAAACAGCTGCATTGCTGGCAGAAAAACATAGGACCACCAGTAAAATATTCAAAACAGTTGCATCTTCTAATTTATGACTACGCACTATTTCCATAAAGAGTATATAAAACAGTTCACTTTTTTTAAACAGGTAAATGTATTAAACAGTCATACTCATTGATGTCATAAATGTGTAAAAAGGTTTATTTTAAATGATTAATTAGTGTTTGAAATAGCATTTCTTGAACAGTCATAACCCAGAGCAATAAGCAAATATTTTAAATTTGAGTTGTTAATGCTAAGTTGTAGATGCTCACTGCCAAAATCAGGTCAACTGCATTTTCTTTGCATAGTATTGAAGAAGATGCATTAACCTTCTCACAATTATTTCCACTAAAGTTGTAAGATCTGTTAAAGAGATCTTATTTATAACTGCTATTTTTTATCTCTATGGTTGTACAAAATAGTTACAGGTAAATAGTTCAACCTATATTCAACATGGCAACCTACAATAATTCCAATTTTTTAAAAAGCCATAAGATGAAATTTACATACAAAGGTGTGAAGCTGTAATCTCAATTTTATAATCCTATAGTATAGTATATCATTGATAAATCAGTAAAATTATACTTAAAACAATTTTTAAACAACACATGCTCTTGTTATGTAGTGGAACTTCTAGTTTCTACATATTTTAACTTAATGATCATAAACCCTTAAATTACTGTGGCACACCAAAGTATTTTAAAGACCAGGCCAGACTGAAACCACACAGTAAGAACTTAGTGATCTGTCTACTTTTTCATATCAATCCACATCTGTGTTGTTTGAATTTTTTATGACCAGGACAACTGTATCACTGGATAGGATTCCTGGAATTTTGGGCAGAGGTCAGTATCATTTCATATGTATGTACCTTTATACAATAGAATATGAAGTTTTGGCCAGATATTTCAAAATGTCAAGCCCAACTGTATTTTGGAAACAGAAGATAATTGCTCTCTTTAGTGAGTATCAGGACAGTATTTCTGGTTCTCAAGGGTTTATTTAAATATCTGTTAATCTTACAAGCAGAAATCAGAAAAGAAAAAAGAGGGTTTGCTTATCTTGGCACTTATTTACCTTATTTTTTTCTGAAAGCAGACAAAATTAAAAGATGTTAAACGCCTATCTTTGATTATTTTCTCAATAAAACTCTTACAAAAGTATGGTTTCAAAAGCATATCTAAGTAATTTTTGCACAAAAAATCATATGCCCTAATTTATAGTTTGTCTAAAACTGTCTTCCTTTGCCATAATCCATCAAATTCTCTGTAAAGGAAGGAGAAAGGGAATGTGAGAATAAGACAAAATTAAATATTTTAAAACTAATATTAAATATTTGAAATTGTCTCTGAACTCTGATTTTTTACACAGTCATTTTCTTTCTTTACATTTAGCTTTTTCTTTTATGTTTAGAAAGTGGTCTAATTTACACTAGATTCTCTCCCCTCATATCCCCCGCCCCCCCCTTAACACAAGCAAATTCCTCTTTATACTATTTCCCTTCATTTAAAAGTCCTATTTGACATCTGGCTGAAGTCTCCACTCAGCCCATTTTGTACTATGAAACAATTCTTTTCAGTTCTTTGCTTGGGGCAGAGGGCAAGGGGATGTCACTCAAGACCAAGAGGCAGACAGAACTCTTTCCCCTCCAGTTATAACCTGCTCGTGATAAACCTTGAAACATTTTGGCTCCAGATAATCAAAGCCACTAAAATTATGAAGTTCATATTAGTTTTCTTCACTTCAAATTACCACACTATACAGGAAGTTTAAAAAATGTTTTAAAAATAAAAAAAATTTTTTTTTAAACTCTGACCCTGATTAACTCCAAAGAGCCATAAACATGGACTCTTTCAAACTACGAAACAGTCTAGAAACTAAGACTTCCCTTTTACAACATGGTCACCTGCTATTTTCTTCCCCTAGTGGGATTAAAGCCTCAGCCTCATACATGGAAGGCATGTGCTCCACAATTGAGCCATGGACCTGGATCGCAGCCCATTTTTTAAGGTTTGTGTTTAAATCATCATGCATTAAACTGACCAGCTCTATACAGTTCTGCTACCAGCCGACAAAAATCAAATTTAAATGGCATTAAGACAGATCAGTCAGCTGATCGCTGCTGTCACAATCAAGTGCTCTCATAAGAAATTTATTCTATCAACGCTATAAAATATTTATGTTAACAATCTCAATCTCAATGAGATTTTAAAACAATTAGAGTAGTGGTATTCTTAATTATTACTGAAAAGCAAAAACATTCTAAAACCTGAAGTCAATCCTCATGTATACTAACCACAATGTCAGAACGAACAGTGTATCTTTTTTTTTCTATGTAAAAAAACTGTCTACAGAGAAGAATGAATGATAATATAACCTAAGACAAATGGGAAACGCACTGTAATTTAGACTACTACCCAAAATTCTGAGGGTAATTTTGATGTAAAAACATATGGGTTCCTAAACACAATCAAAAACATAGCAAACTTTCACATTCAAAATAATCTATCCCAAAATAATAGTGATAGCACTCTTCACTTTCCCATCTAGCCAGCAAATGATAACATAACTTGAATGAACAAATGATTAATATATTTACAATAGCATTGCAAGTTTAAATTAAATCACATTTAAGTATAAGGCACAGGTGGTACGCACAAGAGTCAATGCGTTAAAGGTAATTTCTCTTTTTATTGTTTTGTTTTGGGGCCACACCCAGCAATGCTCAGGGCTTATTCCTAATACGATGTTCAGGAATCATTCTTGGCAGTGCAGGAGTTACCTTTTGTAGTGCCAAAATCAAACCCAGAATCTTAAGCCCAGTGCTACCTTTCTGACTCCTTTTTTCATATTTATACTAAAACCCTTGTGATATGAATAAATAAACTGTTTGAGATCTAAAGACCCTCATAACACCAGAACTATGTTTTCGAAATTTAAAGCCATGCAATGACCTAATGTTAAGCAATCTGAAAACAGATTGCTCAGATAATTTTTCTGAATTATGAACAAAGGAATTGGAGCCAATTATTGCTATCAAAGAATACACAAGGTATTTTAGGTCTGTGTAGTTTATATCTCAACTGATAGACTTTTAAGGATAGATTCCATTTACATAACATAGACAAATAGAGGAATATTCATGAATCAGGCGCTATTAGAGAAACCTGGCTATTTACAAAAGGAGATAATAAACTATAGCCAATAGACCAAATGATTTTGATAAATCTTAACTATACTTCTGGAATCAGAAGAATTCCCTCTGAAAAATAATTTAGTAAGTATTTGGTCCATTTTTAGTGCTATTCTTTTATGTTTACATAAGTTTAAGTAGGAAAGTGATATGAATGTTTTTATTGATTCTTAAAACATAACTGTACACATTCCTATAAATATTTTCATCATAAAAATAGGACACTATGACTCACACAAAATCTAAGAATAACAAATTATACATGAATTTTATTTGCTTTGTTTGATTTGTGGTGCCAAGGATTGAGCCTAGGGCCTCGCATATGCAATTTAAGTGGTCTACTACCGAGTCACACCCCAGATATAAATTTTATATATCACAGAGAAGGACAAGGGCCACTTCTACAGACGTACAATTATAAAAATAAGTAACTTCGACTCTGAATTTCTTAAGGGAAGTTCCTACAAATAATCTAAGCCCCACGAGCCAAAGAGATAATAATAGGATTAAGGTGCATGTCTTGACACTGGCACCATATGGTACCCAGAGCACTGTCAGGTATAGCTCAAGGTACCCCCAACCACAACCAAAGTGACCTGGGGAATCCAAAACATCACAGGGCCCTTAAAATGAACTGCACTTGTCCCAAATCTACTGACCAATTGTTTTGTTTGATGTGATTTTTTTAACAACTGTGAATTTCATGCCAATAATTAGCTTTTTTAGCTTTTATTAAAATACAAGCTTCTTTACATTTTTATATAGTCAGAATGAATAACTTTTCCCAAGAGTAGGTAAATGTGTATGCAGCTTTCAGGAAAAACAGAAGAAAATAAAAAGCTGAGTGTGTACCACGTGCCAGATATTAAAGCAATAAAGAATGAAACAAAGATTCCACATTCTTATGGATCTTATAGTAATAATAACTATAAATGAAAAAATTAGGGCTCTATGGCTGCATGTGGATAAAAAGAAAAATTGAAATGAATAAGTTCAGAAAAAATAAAAACCAACACAGAAGTAAAGCATACACAAAATGCACAGGCAAAAAAAAAAAATGGCAATTTAGATCTATGTGAGGAAAACTTACAGAATTAAGGAGATTAAAAGATAATGACCGAGAAAAAAGCACTGAAGGAGATGTTTCAGAAATAGGACATTTAATGGGCTGGAAATATAACCCATTTATTAAGGCACATTCCTTGCATGAGCTGACCCTAAATTCAATCCTCAGCACTGGTTTTGGTCCCTCAGGATCTGCCAGTAGTGATCCCTGACCAGTGAGTCAAGAGAAAGCTCTGAGCACTGTGGGGTTTTGCCTCAAAACAAGAAACACACACACACACACACATACACACACACACACACACACACACACGAGAAAAGAAAGAAGAAAATTAAACCACAAAAGGCAAAGTAAAAGCAGCAAAGATGGTCCCAGAACAGAGAACTGTTCACAAACATCATCTAGTAACAAAAATACCAAGGCAAATAAAAACAGTAGTCTGAGTTCAACTATCTAAAATGAGGGGAGTGTGGGGGCGGGGAGAAGAAAAAATAAAATGTATGCATATTTTTTCTAAGGATTTTATTGCTGGTGTTGTTTTCAGAAGGAGGTGGTACATTAACTTTGGACTTTCAAAAATAGTTTGTTTAGTTCTGAATAACAGAATAATGGCTTTATTATATTACTCTTACAACTTCTGTAAGAATGAAGTATTTAAAAATTTCTAGATGCCACTTCCTCTGGATGTCAAGTAAAATTACTTCTTCCTCTGGATTCTCATTGCATTTTATCTGTACCTCTATTTGGAAATGTTACATATTTCCCAGTATATTAACTTTTTAATAGCAGATAATGATCTACTTGCTAAACAATCCTCTTTTTTATCACATCAATATCCAAAGCAAGTACTGAACTAAAAAAAATTTTTTATTATAATATCAATCTAAAAAAAAGTCATGACAACTTGATTAAATAAAAATATGAAGAATAGGAAGAATCAACACCACAAATTATAAAGCTGTGGATGAAGATGGCAGTGGAGTAAATGGAAGATCAGCTGTCGGCTGTACATCAGTAACTGAGAAGAATGAAAAGTCTTTCTGGAAATCAGAAGACCACTTATCAGTGACAGAGAGGGCCAAGAGAGATGTTTCAAAAAGCTGGAGCATGGGGGTGCAATACCCCAAGAAGGTCACTTTTACTAGCAGGGCAAATGCATCAGCAGCCCAATGGTGCCTTCAGGCTTTCTGATACCCCCAAATTGCCACTGTGCCTCTGGCTGAACCCCAACAACTCAGAACCAAGTTTCCCAAGAAACTGTAGCACTGTAGCACTGTCCTCCCGCTGTTCATCGATTTGCTCGAGTGGGCACCAGTAACATCTCACAACAAATTGTGAGACTTGTTACTGTTTTTGGCATATTGAATACATCACGGTAGCTTGTCAGGCTTTGTTGTGCAGGCGAGACACTCTCAGTAGCTTGCCAGTCTCTCCAAGAGGGGCAGAAGAATCGAACCTGGGTCGGCCATGTTGGTCACATGCAAGGCAAATGCCTTACCCGCTGTGCTATTGCTCCAGCCCTCCCAAGAAATTAAACAGCCAAAAGTTATGTATGTGGGAGTCACAAACACAAACCACCTCTGGCTCAACTATACAAGCTCATTTATTGGCTTCCAGAGACCCATAAATAAATCTCAAAAGAGATCAAAAGTAGCAGTTAATCTTGAACCCAGGCAGGGCTGAACAGATAAGGGTAAATTGAAGAGGAGCAGGGAGCGGGTCAACCTGGTGCCTATCCAAGCAGAGCCCCCAGCAGCCATTTGCTTCCACAATCCAAAATCGCCACTATGCCCCAGCTGAACTCCACTGTCTCAGGACAGATCTCACGAGACCTCACTGAAAATTCAAGTATGTGAGTTTTGTGACTGAAATCTCCAGTTTTCTCAGAGTCAGGATGAGCTACGTTCCATCCCCCCCCCCCCCCCATTTTCCTACTCCTGGAAGTACCAGCAGTCACCCCCACGTACCAACTCCAGCACCACTATGTAAATTCTTCTATCAGCATTGTTCCAGAGACCCATAAATAAATCTCAAAAGAGATCCAAAATCAAAGTTAATCTTGGACCCACACAAGGCTGACCAGATAGATCAGGGTAAACAGGAGGAGAACGAGTCAGTCTTGTGTCCGCCAAGCAGAGCCCCTGGCAGCCGCTGGCTTCCACAATCCAAAATTGCCACCATGCCTCCAGTCAGACTGCACCTGATTGGGAAGGACCTCACCGAGATACAATCTGCTGCAAATTTGGGTATGCAGGTTTTGTGATTGAAATTCTAGGTTTTCTCAGGGTCAGGATGGGTTACCCCCACCCCATTTCCGTATAATTCCGGAAGCCTCAGCAGTCACATCCACACCCCAAAGCTACCACCCAATTCTAAAAGCTACTTCAGCCTTACCTTCCTGATAAAAATACTGAATGTCCTGAACAAACACGATGACCTCCTCGTACCCATCTTGCAAACTATAATGCACAAAAGGAGAGAGAGAAAGAAGAAACTGTCTACCATAGAGGCAGGCCTACAGGAAACAGGACAGTGGTGGTGGGAAATACACACTGGTAAAGGGATGGCTGTTGGATCACTGTATGACTAAAACCCAATCATGAACAGCTTTGTAATGGTCTATCTCACAGATATTCAATTTAAAATTTTTTTAAAAGAAAAAGTGAGGCTGGAGTAGATGCTTTGCATGCAGAATCCCAAGTTTGAAGCTGACATCACAGGGTCCCAGAGTAACAGAGCTGAGAATGACCACAAAACAAAATAGAAGCAACAGCAACAAAGCAAAACTACAGTAGGTAGGAGATAGTACAGAAGGTAAGGTGCTTGCCTTGTATGTGACTAACCTGATTTCAATTCCCAGCACCACCTGTTGCCTCCAGCACCACCAGGAGCAATCCATGATCACAAAGCCAGGAATAAGCCCTGAGCACAACCAGGTGTTGCCCGAAAACAAATTAACAAAAACCATGTAATATATTATTATATTAACGTACCTATAAGTAATAAGTATATGCTATGTCATTAAAAGAGGGATAATACACGTATTAAATGACTATATTAAAATATTTGTATTCTCTTTCTTTGTATGGATATGGGCACACCCAGTGGTGTTCAGGGCTACTCCTGGTTCTGTGCTCAAGTGTCACTCCTGGCAGGGCTCAGGGGACCATATGGGGTAGTGGTGATTGAACCCGGGTTGGTTGTGTTCAAAGCAAACACTCTACCCACTGTACTATCACTCTGGCCCTCAATATTTGTGTTATCTTAAGTGGATATACTTGAAAAATATTTTTGAGATTTTTAATTCATGGTCTCATAAGCTGTACTCATGAAATTAGCCAGTTTTACCCTCAAAGATACATACTTCAATGGAATATAGAAATGAATGCAAAGAAAAACAAGAAATTCAAACAGAGCTGGATACACCCAAAGGTAGATATTTTGTAAGATATTTATTTTTCCATTCAAAGCACCCTCTCAAAAGATCTATTTCATACACTGAAATCTGACTCATTCAATAATAGATAAATCTCTAAAGCAAACAATAACAGGCAAAGACAAAGTCAAGTGGTTGAAATTACTGATGCTTTCTCCTAATTACTGAAAATTTTATTTTCCAGCAAGTAAAAACAGATTTGTAAAATATCTACTCAAGGGACCAGTGACAATAAGCAGTAAAATCTGAAAAGGCGCCAAGAATTTTATTTTAATACAGAACGATTTTCAGTTTCTAAGGAGAATTTTGAATCCTTACAATCACAAGAAGAAGAAGAAGAAGAAGAAAAAAAACACTCTCTTCCAAAAGTAAAACCACAGCATCACTTTAGGGGGGGAAAAAAGTCTATGCCCATTATCATAAGTAATGTGCTAATGCAATCAATTTTACCAAAAATGAATCTTTCTGGAATACTTTAACAGACTAGTCGGTTGGTTAAACAATATCATTTGAACCAAAAAATGGATATATGAAGAAAATATTTTCCTTCTATTTAAAAAAAATGTGGCATTATTTTTAGTATTCTATTTTGCTTCCAAACTACATTTTTTGGCAATGTGTTATGATTCTTCACATGCTGATATAATACTTTAAATGAAAACATATTCTAATCAATTACATATGACTTGTTTTCAAAATTGTAATTTTTTTACAAAATTTTACAGAACTTGCATTATAAGTCTAAAGAGTAAAACTTTATTTTGTAAAAACGTGTATTTCTTATTCATTACCTTAAAAGGTTAAAAAAAAAGTCCTAGTATTTTCTTGACTTCTACCTTTCTGGGGAAAAATTATTTCCACCTGTCATTCCAAAATTAATATAAATGAGTCAGTTTTCTTCTCTCCAATTCACTTTGTTGAACTGGCCACAATGTATCAACTAAAAAAAAAAGCAAAATTCAAACTAGAATTATTCTTGATATATTTCGTTCCTAATTAATCTACATATGCAAAAATGAATACTTTACAAACTAAAATAATTTAACTTAAATAATAGAAATTAAATATTAAATGCGTAAGATGGAGAGAGACACAAACGAATCTCAGAACCGAGCAGCTCACTGCAGAGATGCCTCCGGACTTTGCAAATAGGTCATTTTCACCCAACCACTCCAGATGAGAGCAGGTGCTATCCCTCTACCTGCCCTCTAGAAATCCTAGCAGCCACCTTCCAGAACCCAGTGAAAAGCCCGGTTACATGGGAGCAGTAACGGCAAACGCCAGGGCTCACAGGATAGGAGAGGATCTGGTCCCTCTCATCCCCCCTGCTCCCCTCACAGGACCCTGAGATGACACCCATCAACCGCCCCCGGCTACTTACTAAGCTTCTTAACGGCCATGATCCAGAGACAAAGAAATGTATCTCAGACCCGAGCAGCTTGCTGCAGAGGTCTCTCCAAGACCCTGTAGTACTGTCCTCTCCAGACCCTAATTATTAAAATTTTAGAATTCCAGGAGTGTGCGGCATCATATGCTATTCATAACAAGCAGTACAAAACAAATTGTCTAGCACTGCCTTTTTGGCAGGTTTGAGTGGTGGCAGGAAAATTCCAAATACTAATGATGGGACTGGTGTCAAAATATTGAATTCAATCAAAGTAGAGAGAGAGAGTATTGTGGAAATTGTCTGCCACACAGGCAGGGGAAGAGTTGGCATAGGGATTCTGGGGATTTTGGTGGTGGAAAATGAGCACTGGTGAAGGGATGGGTATTTGATCATTGTCTGATCAAAACTCAAACATGAAAACTTTGTAACTGTATCTCATGGCGGTTCAATAAAAATAAATAAATAAATAAATGCATAAGATGTCATCCTTTATATATAAAAGTAAATCCTACAAAGGATTAGCAAAAATATGTTTTAAATGTTTTGTAAAGTAAGTGAGACTAATGGCACAGACAGTAGAGAAGTAATAGAAAATGTGAAAATGGGAAGGGAACATTGGAAACTGTCTTATCCCACTTCATCATTAAATATGCAGCTAATAACCATACAGCTTAATTATTTTTATCTTCTTGAAAAGATTTCATTTAGTCAATGAGCCTATCTTTAGCATTTTATTATGTACCTGTACTGTGCTAGATGCTGGAGGAGAATAGTCGCTGTTCCCAGCTCAAAGTCTAATATAAAGAAAGAATAAAAACAAGTAACAACTATCATTGTCATATGGTTCATTCTCTATCCCAACTGCCCTCTTCCCCAGCTCCTGAGGCAGCCTTCTAACCATGGAACATCTGTCCTGGCCTTTGTTTCAACTGTCCTTGGGTATTACTCCCATATTAAGGTAGGGTTTTTTAAATTTATACATACACATACATATATATATATATATCACAAATGAGTGCAGTCATTCTATGTCTGTCACTCAGTATGTTACTCTCCATTTCCATCCATTTATAAGCGAATTTCATGACTTCCTTTTTTTCTTAACAGCTGTACAGTATTCCATTGTATATATGTACTGTTGTTTTTTTAACTAGTCATCTGGATAGATGTGTTCTGAAAGTGGGTAAAGGACCAAACATGATGGCCTCTCAGTATATGGAGAGAGAGAGAGAGAGAGAGAGAGAGAGAGAGAGAGAGAGAGAGAGAGAGAGAGAGAGAGAGCGCCTGCCTTAGAGGGAGGTTGTGGTAGGTGATTGCGGCAAGAGGGATAGGGATACAGGATACTGATGGTGGAAAATGCACATTGGTGAAAAAAAAAACGGGGAAGGGGGATAAAAAAAATAACTTACATGTAAGAGAATGGAAAAGCCTGAGAAATCAAGACTGCAGAAAGCTAATGTAGTTGTTTATATGTGAAGTAAGAAAAATTATTAGCCCAACAGATAAAGAGACAAACCATATACAATGGCAGAAGATCTGAGAGAATGTTTCTGAGTCCAATTTGACAGGTCAATATGCCCTGAATATTTTTTAAAACATAATGGGGATCCCCAAAAATGTCAGTGATTAAATGGAGTCTATTGAGAGGTTTATATATTCTACATAAAAAATTGGTTAACACTCAATGCCTCTTCTGCAAACCACAGCACCCAAAAGGTGAGAGAGAACAAAGGGGAATGCCTTGCAACAAAAGCCGGGTGGGGCAGGGGGGATGGAGGTGGGGGGGATGGGAGGGAGGGTTACTGGGATCAGAATGGGCACTGGTGGAGGGATGGGTATTCGATCATTGTATAACTGAAACCCAAGCACAAAAATTTGTAAATTCTACAACTGTACCTCATGGTGTTTCACAAATAAAAATCTAAAATAAATTGGCTGAAACCAGAGAGATAATGAGGGGTTTAAAGCACTTGCTTTCTCTCTACATATGACCTTGGCTCAATTCCCAAACCACATATATATATGGTCCCCATAGCACTGCCAGGAGTGATCCCCAAACACAGAGCCAGCAGTGATTGGACTCTGAACACTACACGTTATGGGCCTTGAAATATATAAATAAATAATAGATTGTAGAAAGAGAGAGTGAAAAGGAAGCAAAACGAACGATTATGAACACTGCTAAGGGCTAAGACTCTGAGAATCTTATTTGTTTTAATTATATGCAAGTTTGAGGCATAGAAGATTAGCTGTTAGGAAGTTTCACTACAACAAAATGGAACAGTAGAAAAGAGATATAGGATTGGGACTTAATATATAAATGTTGTAACTTTTTAACTGTTTTTCCCAGAGTCCCGGGGTTGCAAGCAAATACCTTTAAGGAAACCATGAAGGCAGTTTGGGGATGAGGGCCTAGCTAACCTTCTCACTCCCACAGAGTAATTCTGCTTTCATTTGTTTTATATTTTGGGGTATTAGTATGTTTTTATTTTTTAGTTTAAAAACTATTATAGCTTTAGAATCAAGCAGAATCGGTGTTAACGACTCGCCACTTCCCTCCCTTCCTAGTTACTACAGAAAAGTTCCAGGGCTGCTCAAAGTTCTTTCTTATAACTTATCAGAAACAATATACAAGAAGTGCCTAAGACAGATACTAGCACATAACAACTACTTAGTAAATGGAAGTAAGATTTTTGAAAATAAATGAAGAAAAGAGCTTGCACACTAAAAAACTTTAGCAGAGGAAGAAGAATTAATAAAAAAGATTTAGAGTAAAAATGAAGTCAGAGTAAGAAAGAAAAGTAAAAGCAAAGTCACAAAGCACAGGAAAAAGACACAGTTTGAGTAATATGACAGATTCAGCAGAGGGATAAAATAAATTCTACAAGCTACCCACCAAATTTGTCACTAAGAAGTCAAAGATGATTTAGCATAACTAGTCTCTAAATAAAATTCAGATTACAGGAGAACTGAAGGATGAATGAGACTAAAGGAAGTGGAGATAGCAAATGTAAAACTTCTTTCAATAACCTGTTGCTAAATCTGGGAGAAAGAACAATAGTTAGAACATTCAGGACTGACTAAATGAGTATGTTCTTTCAAGATGGAAATGTAAATATGTTCAAGAATGAAACCGTGCCAGAGAGACAGTACAGCAGGGAAGGAGCTTGTCTTGCTCTGCCTGAACTGGATTTGTTTTGTTTTGTTCTGTTTTTGTCTTTTTGCATCATACCCGGCTGTGCTCAGGGGTTACTCCTGGCTCTGAACTCAGGAATTACTCTTGGTGGTGCTTGGGGACCTATATAGGATGGCAGGGATCAAACCAGGATTGGCCGCGGGCAAAGCAAACACCTAACCCACTGTACTACCGCTCTGGCCCCACAAACTGGGTTTGATCCCTGGTACTGCATAGGGTTCGCCCAGGTCCATTAGGACTAATATCTGAGTGCTGAGACAGGAGTAGAGGTTGAGCACCGACTGGTATGGTCCAAACCTTCCCCCACCACTTCCCTGAACACCCGCCAAAAAAAAAAAAAAAAAAAAAAAAAAAAAGTTAAAGTTCCAATGGCAAAGAACAGATCCGAGAGTGGGATGAAGACCTACTTGAAGATGTATTGAAAGGCAAAGCAGGTCACAAAACATAGTGGCAAGATTGATCTTGTACATAGGATAGACTCATTTTTCTGCCTTTATAAATTAATAGAAGTTAACAATAGGTGAAAATATAGACAAGTTAAAGTCAGGATGCGCTTCTTGAAAAAAGAAATTTGTACCAATATTTTCCATTTGTTGAAAGGTTAGCCGCTGAATATGAAAAATGAGGGACTTAGAGTGGTGATCTATAAAAGCCACTGCAGGAAATAAGAAGTTAACTATGGATACGTGCTTAGTGGTACCAGCCTGGTTCAATTGTGCGACTTTTTCTAGCTGTAAACAACAGGATCAATTTGCAATAATTTGTCCATATTTTAAAAAATTTCAACTACTCTTTCATAAAAATGTCATACTCTGTTCAGAACATGATTAAAAACACTAAAAATAGTTTTATGATCCTGTTCATGAAGAATAAAGCATTTGCTTAAAAAGAAACTTCAGGAAACATCCAAATTCTTGCTTTGAGGTTGTTTATAGAGAAGAATAACCAAAGATGTATTTGATCTCCTGTATGGGTCAAATTATTCCTTAAAAGAGATCCATTTGTATTCAGATTTATTACAAATAGAATCAAGGACTACACATATTGCTAGAATTCTCTCATGCAATTTTTTTTTTGGCTTTTTGGGTAACACCCGGCATTGCACAGGGGTTACTCCTTGCTCTGCACTCAGAAATTACTCCTGGCGGTGCTCAGGGGACCATATGGGATGCTGGGAATCAAACCTGGGTTGGCCGCGTGCAAGGCACTCTACCCGCTGTGCTATCACTCCAGCCCTGTCTTGTATTTTTACTGGCAAAGAACGCTGGACAGGGGTCAAATTACCTGACTACTGTCTTATATTCATGATATAGATTCAAGAGAAAGGTGGGGAGAATGAGGGAGGGGAGAGGAGAGTTAGACCAATAGACAGAGACAAAGACAGAGAGTTCAGCACAAGCACTGTTGCCCACATCTCAAGAAAAGATTTCTGAACACAATAGATGGAAATATCCTCATTTCTGAAGTTTACCTTAAACAAGAAAGCACCCTGTTGAGACTTGAGGGAAAAAAAAAACACTTCAGCTGACATGATGATTTTAAGTGGTACTTAGCTCTGAAATTCTGATTCATGTTTTCACATTAGCTGCTTAATTGCAAGAACTGAATTTTTCATTAGCTGACCAAATATTTTATTGGCTTTGGGAAATTGCTATAATCATGTTTACAGTAAAAATTTTCTGAACACTTATTTCCTCAGAGTGAACAGACTTAACTAACAAGACATAGTAGCTGTATTTGCAGAAAATATTTTTGAGTCCTTATTATTTATTTTTATTGACAACAAGATGGTTCTAAGTTCTAGCCAGAAAACCAGAGATAATTTCTTATAGAAAAATATTAGTTCTAGAAAACAAAACTGAAATGTTACTTTACTGAAACCTGGACAATTTATCATTTTGTGATCCTTATGTGTTTTACAATCCTCATGGATTGTATATATACCACAACTTCTTGATCCATTCATTTGTAGTTGGGCATTTTGCTTGTTTTCATATTTGGCTAATATGATTTTAAATATCACTTCTATATGATTTTAAATATTACTTTTAAACCAGTGACTCTGAATCATGTACAAAATTGTGACTTGTACATAAAACTGAAGTTAAAAACCACTGTCAAATAAGTGGCAATACTTTTTCACAAACCAGCAGCAAATTTATGTAGACTACCACCAGTCCATGGACAGCTGAAAACCACTCACTTAAACCACCACAACTAAGTAATAATAAATGAGATACATCAAACTAAAAAGCTCCCGTTCAACAAAGAAACATAACATGAACAAAGTGTAAGACAATCTAAAGAACTAAAAAATAATTTGTAAACCAAGTATTTGGTAAGATAATATCCAAAATATATAAAGAATTCATATAATTCAGTAACAATAAAAATAACATCAAGCAATCCAATTAAATAATGGGCAAATAATTTTATATTAATTTCTCTAATATAAAAGGCTTATATATATATATATATATATATATATATATATATACACATGAGAACACGAGCAACACTTATCATTAAGGAAATGAAAATTAACACAGTAGATATCCCCTTAAGGCTGTTACAATGGTCATGACCAGAAAGATAATAGCACAGCGGTAGGGCGTTTGCCTTGCACGCAGCCAACATGGCCAACCCGAGTTCGATTCCTCTGCCCCTCTCGGAGAGCCCGGCAAGCTACCGAGAGGATCTCGCCCGCATGACAGAGCCTGGCAAGCTCCCTGTGACGTATTCGATATGCCAAACACAGTAACAACAAAATCTCCAATGGAGACGTTACTGGGCCCGCTCGACCAAATCGATGAACAACGGGAGGGCCTTTACCTTTTTTTACCTTTATATGGAATATGAAGAAAAGAGGACTCACTGTTTAGTGAGATTAGAAATGGACAAGTAATAATGTGGAGAGTCTACAAAAATTTAAAATAAAAAATACCATATCATCCAATTTCTACTTCTGGAAATTAGCAAAAGGAAATAAAAACTTAAAATGTTATCTACAACCCCATGTTTATAGTACTATTAAGTACAACATCAAATATAACAAAATATTGTGTGTCCATCAATGGACAAATGAAAGTTACTGTAAAAATAAACCATGGAATACATACTATTTAGCTATAAAACAGAAGAAGCATTGCCATCTGATATTTGTTCAACATGAATGGAACTATACCATCAAAGACAAAACTGTATATTGTATGATCTCACTTATATGTAGATTCTGAAAGTAAAATCAAACTCAGAGAAAAAGAGACCACACTTGTGGTTGTATGGGGAAGTTGAAGGACAGAGATCAAAAGCTTCAAATGTAGTTACAAGATTATCCACTGCTTGCCCCAAGTTTAACCCTTAATTTTTTAGTATTCCAAAATATAAAAAATGAGGGACTGGAGAGATAGGACAGCAGGCAGGACACTTCTCTTATATGCAGCCAACCTTGGGTTTAATTACCTGCTCCACAAATGGTCCCCAAGCACTGCCAGGAGCACTGACTATGGTACCCCTGAAGTACTATCAGTAGTGACCCAAATGACAATAACCAAGAACAAAAATTTATTTTAATTCTTTTTTAAAATTAATAAATACATATGTATGAAAATACAGAAAAATCTGTGTCACCAAAATTCCTTTCAAGGAAAGCACTAACTGTCTGTATTTAAGCTCTATTTGTTTAGAAGGAAACCCATGAGAGACTGGAGAAGAAAGTAAAACACTTAAATCGAAGAACTTGCCTTCCACCAGGTGGGGGTAAAGGGAAAATTATTTCTTTACCTTTCAAAGAGAGAAAATAAAAATAGAGAAGGAATGAAACCAAAAAGGTGATACACAGTTATAGTTACAGGTAAGTATAGGCAAGTGGTATGAACCTTCCCTTTTGTGAATCTGAAATCTTCAGAGAAATTTCAGATTTTTGGAAGAACTCCATAGAAATACCAAAGTTTTATATTCGACTTAACGTGATAAAGAACAGAACCTCATCTTAAAGGAATAGCACAAAAAACTTGAGGAAGAAAAAAAAAATTGTGGGCCAGGGCTTTCATACTGTCAAGAGTTACTGAATAGTTAAGATCTAAGTTTGAGATGTGATTATGCATTTAAATAACAACAAAAAAAGGCGTGACATTTCCTTCTTAGGAATTAGTCAATCATACACCCTCCCTTTTCTACTTCACTTAAATTCTTACCTATGATTTTCCCATGGTTTTGCTAAGAGCTAAATGTAAATACTATGGCTAAACAACTCATCTGCTTATTTGTCTATTTCAAAATATTAGTAATCTAACTCCAAAGAAATTAAATGTTAATTTCAATAATTAAAAAATAAAAAGCCTAACATTAAATGTCATAACTGGAAAGAAAATACAACCACTTATTAGAGTTGATATCCATGGTTGATAAAATTAAGAAAAGAGAAGGTAGAAACTGTTGACAGACTACTCTTGACAAATATTCAAAATGGGGGAAGGAACCACACCCAGCATGCTAGAGCTTACTCCTGCTTTGCACTCAGGGATCACTCCTAGAGGGGATAGGGGATAATAGGGGTGCTGGGAATCAAACCTGGGTCATCTACATACAAGGCAAGTACCCTGTCTGCTGTACTCTCTGGCCCCTCAAGTTATAACCACAAAACCAACCTCCCTCCCTCCAACCCTCTCTTATTACCTTTCATCCTTAAGGTGGCGTTTGGAAACTCAGTGCTCAGGGGTGATTCCTGAGGTGCCTGGAGGACCATGAGGACCCAGAGATGGAGACGAGGGCCCTGCAAGCCTTTGAGTCATCCCTTCACCCTCCTCCTCTCAATTTCTAGTCCACATTAAATCGTATTACTACACACACAGGGCTGGAGAGATAGCACAGCAGGTAGGGCGTTTGCCTTGCATGCGGCCAGCTGGGTCTGATTCCTCCATCCCTCTTGGAGAGCCCGGCAAGCTACCGAGAGTATCCCGCCCACACAGCAGAGCCTGGCAAGCTCCCCATGGCGTATTCAACATGCCAAAAAAAGTAGCAACATGTCTCACAATGGGTACATTACTGGTGCCCGCTTGAGCAAATCGATGAGCAATGGGGAGGACAGTGCCACAGTGCCACAGTGCTACTATACATACAATTTCTAAATCCTCGAAGACTGTTAAAGATAATATTTTTAAATAAAAGTTTCTGAAAATATATGCTATCATAGTTCATGAAATTATGAGGCAAAAGCTGGAGGATGTAGCTCATGGGATGATTGCCCAATGTGACCTTGGATACATGGTTTTGAGAATGATAAAGAATATGCAAAATAAGAAATAGTTAAGTAAGGGAATGCCCTGCCACAGAGGCAGGGTGGGATGGGTGGGATGGGGGTGGGAGGGATATTATCCATGGTGGTGGAAAATGGGCACTGGTGGAGGGATGGGTATTTGATCATTGTGTGATCGAAACCCAAGCACAAAAATTTGTAAATCTACAACTGTACCTCATGGTGTTTCACTAAAAAAAAAAAAAAAGAAAAAGAAATAGTTAAGCAACTGCATGGTGTGTTTAATATTGTCTAAACAGTTAATGTGAATAGTGCAAACTAAAATTATTTTCAATTCCCGTTTCCTGTTGTTGCTGTTGTTGTTGTTGCAATGACCAGACTCACATACACCTTGTTGTGGGGCAGTAGAGATGGAGTACTTTGTGGAAACATTGGGTATCCCAAACAGCAGAGCCACTGGGACCACACCTGGGCATGTGGGGCAGTGCCAAAGATTGAATTTCCATCTTTACCAGTCATGGGCTTGCAAGTGAGATGCTTTGGCCACTGAGATATCCCTGCACCTCCTCAAATTCTTAAGTTAACATTAAACATATATTTATATGTTAACTCAAAGTAATGTTTTACAGGGGAAAATGAAAATGTATCTAACATTACAAAAGAATGCAATATTAAAAAAAATAGCTGAAACATTTGTCCACTGTCCTTGTGGGCCAAAAAATTTTTTAAAAGTTTCCTTGAATCATATTAATCACTACCCAACTATTATCTCAGGAAAGAAAATAGTATTTCAAATTTTCTAAAAATGGTAACTTCTTAAAAATGAAGTGAAATGCTATCCTAAGTGGAATTACAGTTCTGGGATGCAAGCCAATTTATGATGAACTGATACTGAACACCTAGGGCACAATTTAAGATTGTGATAGTTTTGCGGGGAAAAGAAAAAACTAAAGTATTAGTCTCTAAAATGTGTTTTCTTAACAAAAATATGAAACACATTTTTAAAAATAAGAATGAATAAAAAAAACTAATTTGTCAGTCTAATTTTAGACTGCACTTAATGTAAGAAAAAGGGTAATAGAACTTTAATGAAACTTGTTTGAGAGAAATCATTTCTAAAAACCTAAGTACTAATAAATTCCTGATGTTGTTGGGTGTAATAGTATTAGTACTAAAGAAAAGTGCCTGCATACTTTTGGTAAGAAAACCTAATTTATTTCCATCTACAACTGGAAACAATATCAAGCCATTCTGTCTTTTATAAGGCTACAGAACAGAAATTTAAAAATGCAAGTGAGTCCATAAAATGAAACAGGATTTTCTATTACATTTTCTATTTGAAATTCTCTACCCAGTAAGTTATATAAAATAAAATTAAAATTATGGGGCAGGAGAGATAGTACAGTGGGTAGGTCTTTGCATTGCATGTGATTGCCCAAGGTTTGATCCGACCTACACTACATATGGTCTCCTAGCACCACCAGGAGTGATCCCTGAGCAGTGTCAAGAGTAAGCTTTGAGCACAGTTAGGTATTGCCCACAAAACTAAAAATAAATAGATAATAAAATGAAAATAAATGGCAATTCACTTATCATCAGAAAAGTAATATTAAAGTAACTACTTCTGGTGCCCGCTCAAGCAAATCGATGAACAACAGGAGGACAGTGCTACAGTGCTACTTCTGAAATTAAAGTAAACTATGGTGTCATATGGCCCCAAGGAGCCCACAAGGAGTGAACCCTGAACAAAGAGCCAGGAGCACTGCTACACACACACACACACACACACACACACACGCGCGCGCGCGCGCGCGCGCCAACCTGTGAATAGTCTAGAAATAGCAAATACTTAAGTACAAACCATCCTATGGAAAACTATCATGCCTAATTCATAAAATAAAAGAATAACAATTAGTCTTGTGTCTAAAGGAGTATATAATTAATTCTACATTATTTTTAAAACTGACTTTAGCAATGTTTTAAAATCTATTACCTTGCAATAAGCAATTCTTAGTTGAAGAGTTGAAATCCCACAGGTATGATACTTTTAATTACATATAATGTAAATAAAATATACTACATTATGTGTATAAAATTTAACATAGTCATTGTACTGACTCAATCATGAAAATTAAGGTTTTAGGCAAATTAAATGTACAATTCAGGCCTATAATATGTATCTACAGAGAGAGTTTTGAAATACAGGGCACTGACACAAAATTTAGAAAAGTATCATGAATAAAAATATTAAGCCACAGCCAATGCTGTAATAAGCTTTTTGATAAAAGAACTGTTTAGAATTTACCTACCCAGCAGCTGTGGCAAGTGGTGAATCAAAAGAAAGTAGCAGCTGCACATATTCTGGCAGCAGAATAAATGCAGTCCCTGTCTCTTGCTGACTTCTCTCCCGGAGCATCCTTGACACAGCAGGCAACAAGAGTCAGCAGTGAGAAAGAAAGCCTGTAGCAGCTGCCTTAGTCATTCACATGCCCAATGTAGCTCTTACTCGCTAAAGACCCAAGCACAAGTGTCATATTCTATAGGCTGGGCAAAATTCTGAAGGTGGCCTTCTCTCTTGAGTCACCACAGAGCTATCCAGACACAGGAGCCAAAATCTTTGGTATTTTTTTTTAAGTTGTCAAGCACTATGAATTCTATCCCTCAAAATCTCTCTGAATTCATTCATGTCACACCATTTCACTGTTGAAATTCAACCTTCACTCACATTTCAGCCTATCTAAATACATATTCCATATATTCTACCTTGTTGCTTTCAGAAGTATTTTTCAAATATAATTCTATTAGAAGTTCAACAACTCGGGCCAATAATACAGTGGGTAGGGTGTTTGCTTGGCAAGCAATTGACCCGCATGTTCAATCTCCCGCATCTCATATGGTCCTCTGAGCACCACCAGGAGTAACTCTTGAGTACAGAACCAGGCATAACCTCTGAGCACTGCCGGTTGTGACCCAAAAAATTAAAATAGCGTGACTTCTAAAAAACAGTTCAACAACTCCCTATTAGTAACAATATATGATTCAAAATTTACCCAGCAATAACAGCAAATTTCCAGTGTGTGTGTGTGTGTGTGTGTGTGTGTGTGTGTGTGTGTGTGTGTCTATCTGTCCATGTTTCAGTTCAGGACAAAATCAAACCTAGGGCCTCCAAACACAAGGTATGCTCTCTACCACTAAGCCTCATTTGAACAGCCAACCCTCCCCCACCTATCTTCCATAATTTTTGTTTGTTTGTTTTGGGCCACACCTGGCTATGCTCAGGCTTGGCTCTGTGCTCAGGATCTACAATACTCAGTAGACTATCTGAGGTTCTGGAGATCAAACCCAGGTCAACCAGATACAAGGCAAGCACCTTTCCTGCTGTACTATGGATTAAAACTATGGTCACTGTACTTACCTGCGCTTAACTGCCAAATACTAAGTCATTTAGACTCAAATGGGCCTTAGAAGTATGATGATCCTTTAGTGCCTTACTACTGCACTATCTCTCTGGCTACAAAAAATGGTTAACTTTAAATGGATAAATATGGAAAGAGCATAAAAATATTCTCGTGCTGTATTATTTGAGAAAAAATTACAATAAAACATGCATGTGTTTACAGTGGAAACTTTTGGCAATATCAAATATTGCCCATTTACTTCATTTACCAACAATAGTGGTAGTAGTATTGTTTTTTCTTTCGAAAATTATTTTTATTAGCAATATGAACATTTACCAAAAATGGGTCAATGTGAAAAAGTAATAATATATCATAATCATTCTTTAATAATATACATCAAATTAGGAAAAAGTGTATAGTCTATTTACCAAGTCTAAACAAGTGGTTCACAAACACAGGTGCCAATAGAAAGCATCAATATCACTAAGAAACTGTTTGGAAATGAAAAATTTGGGTGACCTACTTCAGTGCACTGAAAAACCCAGTAATCTGTTTTAATAATTCCTCTGGGCTGGAGCGATAGCACAGCGGGTAGGGTGTTTGCCTTGCAAGCGGCCAACATGGTCGACCTGAGTTCGATTCCTCCGCCCCTCTCGGAGAGCCCGGCAAGCTACCGAGAGTATCTCGCCCGCACGTCAAAGCCTGGTAAGCTACCCGTGACGTATTCAATATGCCAAACACAGTAACAACAAATTCTCACGATGGAGACGTTACTGGGCCTGCTCGAGCAAATTGATGAACAACGGGAAGACAGTGACAGTGACAATAATTCTTCCATGTGATTCTGAAACATGCAAGTATTTGATGACTACTTTATTTTTTTTAGTTTAGAACTAAAATTTAATTTTTATTATAATTTTATTTTTTTTAATTTTATTGAATCACCGTGAGATAGTTTCAAGCTTTCATGTTTGGGTTAAAATCACACAATAATCAAACACCCATCCCTCCACCAGTGCATATTCCCCACCACCAATATCCCCAGTATACACCCCCTTTCCCACCCTCTCCCTCCCTCCATGGCAGACAATTTTCCCCATACTCTTTCTCTACTCTTTGGCATTGTTTTGCTATATAGGTACTGAGAGGCCATTATGTTTAGTCCTTTATCTACTTTCTGCACACATCTCCTATCTCAACCGATTCCTCCAGCCATTATTTTCTTAGTGATCCCTTCTCTATTCCAGCTGCCTTCTCCCCTTTGCTCATGAGGAAGGCTTCCAGCTATGGAGCAATCTACCTGTCCCATGTATCTACTATGAATAATGGCTACTTTAAATCCTTTATTGGTACCAAGATGCCTTCAAGAATCTGACAAAATGCTGAAACAGAGAGAGCACAGTGGTTATTACTGTCTGGCATATAAACCATCTGAGGCTGTTGTGTGTCTGAGCACCACAGAATAGTCCCCTGCATCCCACCAGGACTCTGCGATCCCTGAGCACAAAACCAGGAGGAAGTCCTGAGTACAGCGGGCTGTGACCCAAAAGCAAACAAAAAGATCTCACAAAAATTATCAATTATCTCCTACAAAGATGCTCATCTGGGGGTTGGAGGGAGAGTATGATAGGCAGGATGTTTGCCTTGCACGTGGCAAACCCAGATGTGATGCCGGCTCCCTGTCTGGTCCTCCAAGACAGACAGAAGTGATCCCCAAGCACAGAGCCAGTAGTAAGCCCAGAGTACTGCCACATGTGAAACAAAACAAACAAACAAAACAGCTGGACAAATGCCCAATTTAGAAAACAATTTTTTTGCCCATTTGAGATACTGTGATTCACAATGCTGTTTGTTACTGATAGTTTCATGCATACACTGTTTCAATACGACACTCTCCACCAAAGTACCTGCTTCCCTCCATTAGAGGATCCTCCTAGCCACTAACCTCCTTGCCCCCTCCCCTTGGTCAAAGACAGCATTTTAAAGATAAATTTAGGGCAGAATATTTGCAGTAGAATAATACTATTTCTAAGGGGAATGGATCTATTCAGTACTAGCAGTTTTGCCTATCACAAGTATCACATAAATGTTGCATTTAAATCATCATAATAATCTGAGAAAAATGACAGGACCAGAAAACTATGAACCGACCCAAATCTGGCATATAAGTTCTTTCTTCTGGTGTCTTTTCATTTAGATTCCAACACTGATACAAAATCTCTAGGATTTAGGAGCTGAAGAGATTAGAAGGGCAGATTGGCCACTGGCCTTGCATGTTGTCAATTCTGTTTTGATCCTTAGCACGAAATATGATACCCCAAGTCAGGAATCCTGAGCACCACCAATGTGGCTCTTGGACTGAAATTTCCAAAGTTTTAAACTTTATTGATTTTATAGGTTGAATGTGTGACCTTTGCAGTACAGAATTCTCCTATGATCACTATTCAATATGACTATCAAACTGTACTATTGGGTCTTAAGAGGAAAAATATTTTGGACTACACACACACATATACACACACAAACACACACACAGAGTTTTGTAATCCACCATTTTAGGAACGGTGGGGGCTTAGAACTCATAAATCCTATGATTTTGCACAACCCTAATTTGGTCTTAGCTTATGGTAATAACTAAATAATAAGAGCTTTATAAGAAAATAACAGCTAAAAAAAAGGAAAGAAAACAACAGCTAAAATTAAAAGAATTTAACAAACAGAAATCATCCCCCAATTTTATTTTTCAGACCAATTACAGAATTCTGTGGTAATAATACAAATCTAATGATAAAGTATTTTAACCATATAAAAACTAATATTAAGGTTATTCTAAGAAAAACATTCTCATTTTATAAAAAACATTATATGCACACCTGCTGTCCTATCAATCTGAGCAGGAAACCATTTCTCCTCTACATCATGAGCAATAGAAAAGTACTTATTAAAACATTAATCACAGTCCATTATATTCTGACTCACTGCCAAAAGTTCCCATTACGTCATTGAAAATATCTATTAACCAAAACCTGCTTTTGACAAGTTACAGGAGTGCAGTGTTTCAAATTTAGTAATGTAAAAGTCAGTTTAAAAAGAACAGTTACACAATTGACTTTGCAGTGGCAGCAAAAATAATTAATTTTTTCCCCGACATTTATTACCAAAGGGTTGATTTAACTGGTGTTTCCATTGTAAAATGTTACTTATTTATTTATTTATTTTAGTTTTTATTAGAGAAACACCATGAGGTACAGTTGTAGACTTACAAATTTCTGTGCATGGGTTTCAGTTTGTAAAATTTTTTTTAAATTCTTTCAAATTTTACCTAGTATTATTAAACACATTTACTATGAAAGCATTAAACAAACAACTAGTTAAAGAATTCGAAATGTGCCAAATATTATCACTTTAAGTAAAACTATATTGTCTTGTCTAAATATGGGACTTGTTTGGAGTCAAGTCTTACAGGAAATTGTAGCAAATGAAAACCATCTCCATTATTCTACTCCAACTCTTTAGAATTTATGTTTACACATCTAAAGTCATTTATACAGAGAAACAAACATGGCAACATTATTTTCGAGTCAGAGTAACTGAGTATTTCATATTATCCGGTCAAAATAATTAAACACTGCTAGAAGATTAGCTTAAATATATTTTGATTTTTATGAGTAGAATCAAAATATATTTGAAATGATTTTTATTTATTGGTTTGTTGATTATCAAAACTTTTTTTTGTTGGTTGGTTGAAAAATACTAATATTGACTTTTAAACCATGAGAAAGTATGTGTATTACCTTTAGTTTACAAAGTACTTTGAAAAAAATCTTAGGAGGCACAAGTAATTATTTCTTAAAAACAGAGACTATTTACAGACAAGAATGATCTTGCATGTAAATTTTAAAAAATTATCAATAGTTAGGAAAATGGCAATTTTTCTCCGCTTACTTATATTCTCCAACTCTTTTATAATGAACACATATAATTATCCAGCATGGAAAAACCAATGAACTTCATTATTTTACATAAACTATTAAGAAAATTGTAAGTGATTCCAAAATGATTATGAGAGGACCCTTAGGGGAAAAAAACATGAATATTTGTCTTTTGTTTTATTTTTATGGAACATCCAGAGATGCTCAGGGGTAATTCCTGGCTCTGCATTACTCCTGGCAGTGGTTGGGGGACCATATGGGACGCAGTGAATCAAACCCAGGTGGGCCACATGCAGGGCAAGCACCCTATCCACTGTAGTATTGCTCCAGTTCCTGAATATTTGTCTTAAATCACTATATTGTATACATTCTCTTATACTTTAAATTTTCAGTCTTGTTCTTTTTGAAAAGAGGAGTGACTGACAATTTCTAATAGCCTATATAAAATCTTAAATTTTTAATGATGCTGCCTATAATTCTATTGGAACATTTATGAGAGAAGAAATTAGAGAAATAAAAAACTTGGATAATATCTTAGTTAATAATGAGACAGAAAAGGCAAACACACTTATGTGACAGTCCCAGTACATCTAAATGTAAATCAGCTTGACTCTTTAACCCAATACCCAACATGTTGTACACTAGAAAGAGTAAGAGTCACCGAACTACAATGTCGAACAAATTCCTAACAACTCAATCTCCAAATTATTTTCCTTTTTGACCATTAGTTTAGTTTCTATTGAAAAAAAAAAAGTTATCTCTACTGAAAACTGTTTTTAAGAGAATACGGACTGTCAGGACGCACCTCAAAATGATTACTCGAGTTCTAGCTAGATACCTGAATGCTTGCAAGGTAATGAATAATTAAGAACTGACTATTCCACCTATAGTATCTTCAATTAATGGGCTAGCCATTAATTTTGTTTTATTGCTGATATTTTGAAAAATCATCATTTCAAGGGCCAGAGACGTAGTACAATAAATGCAGGTCTCTTTCTAACTGCCTGAAACAGGGATGTAGATTATTTATGTGGACTTTCTGTGCTTCCTAATGAATACTTTGCATTGCTATGAACTTTTTCTTCTTTTTTTTTATGTAGGAGTACTGCTATTTATTCAGCCACTGATTAGCTGATGGAATTGGGCATGAACTCCACCTTGCTTTTTTTTTCCATAATTTTATGTATTTATTCTTCTTATATTTATTGAATTACTGTGGGAAAAGTTACTAAGCTTTCAGGTTTAAGTCTTGGTTATACAATGATCAAACACCTTTCCCTTCACCAGTACTCATTTTTCACCACCAAGAACCCCAATATAGAACCTCTCAATGCCTGTGAGGCAGATGATTTTTACTTAACTCTTCTCTACACTGATTACATTATTTCCACAAAGATGCACCATTATTGTTTAGAATTTCCCCCCCAACAATCAGAATTGCTGAAAAGGCACTGTGAGTGAGATACTTTGTTTTCTATAGCTGGTTATGAGAATCATATAATGTCACACGCGGCCATGATTTTGGATTTCTGCAAAGAGCCAGATAATTACGAGATTGGTTTCTATGCGTCTGGTTTTATTGCTGTGCCGGAGAGCCGCTCATGGGGGGCAACTTGTGACCTCGGTAGAGTGTGAAGGACGAGCCGGTACCACCCCCCTTCCCATGAGACTGCAGTTGCCCTGTCACTGCTGGCTCACACCTGGCTTTCCAATAAGCTCTGAGGCAGCGGCCACCTTGTATGCGGTCCAGATGCATTTCTGCCAAAAGTCGCTGGGTTTCGAGATTTGTTTCTGAGTCTCTGGGATCATGGCCGTTAATCAACTTGATCATGAGCCAGAGAGGCCATTTGTAGGTGGCGACTCAGGGTCTCGTTGGGATGGGGAGGAGGGGCGGTTCCACCTCCATGTGGTGAGACCCCGTGTGTCTCGTCACTGTAGGCCCAAACCTGACTGTCCAGCGGCCTCTGGAGGATGGCAGTCACCAGGCCGCCAGGGGAAACAGGTCAAGGCACAAAATCTATTCCCACCTGGAGTGGCCCAGCGCCAGTAACCTACTGCAGGAACAGGACGCATTCCTGCCAAAAGCCTTCGGGTTCCAAGATTCATTTCTGAGTCTCTGGGATCATGGCCGTTAAACATGAATTTTCTTCTTAACACCACTTTTGATATGTCCTGGTAGCTTGTATCTTTAGTCTCATTTTGATTTCCTCTTTGACCTAATGGTTGTTCAGTAGTTAGTTATTTAATTTCTAAGTGTCTGCATATTTTTCTCATTTCTGTTCATGATTAATTTCTATTTTTAAAGCCTCATGACCAGATTGAAAAATTAATATTTCTTTCTTCCTGATGTTATGGAAATATGTTTTGTGACCCTATATACGGTCGATCAGGAGAATGTTCCAGAAACACTGGAGAACACTATGTGCTTGACTTCTGAGGGGCGTCTCTTCTTTCTTCCTTTAGGGCCATTGTTTTCTTACTGATTTTTTGCCTAAATGATACATCCAGCAATGAAAGGGCCATATTTTCTTTAAAAAAAAAAAAAAAAAAAAAAGAATGTCAATTAACCCTTAAAAAGAATGTACATTATACTTTGGGTGGGAGCAGGCTGTTCTTTAAATATTGAAGTTAAATCCTGTCTAAGTTGTCATTTAAAGCCTTGGCTTGCACAGTGATTTTTCTGTCTGCATTATCTGTTCTTTGCTCTCGGTGGGGTGTTATAAGTCCACCACTATTGTTGTCTACTGTCAATACCTCATTTTTGAACTGTTAATTTACTTTACATTTTAGTACAATATGTTGAAAGCATTATATTAACAATTGTATATTACTGTTGTATTAATCCCCGTATTACTATGTTATGCCTATCTTTGCCTCAAGTGGTAATTTTTTGTTTGCAATTTATTTTTCGTATATATGTACAGCAGACCATAACTTCCTATTGGAGTATCAGTTTTCTATCCCTTCACTATAAGTATGTTCTTTGTCACTTAATTGAATTTCTTCTAAATGACACATAGTTAGGTTTTATATTTTATTTTATATTATTTTATTTTAAATTTGTTTTTATTGAGATAACATGAGTTTAACAGACATGAAATATTTGGATTTGTACACTTCAGGACTACAATCCTACCACACCATGTCCACAACCAAAGAGCTAATTACCTTTTAATTAGAGTCTTTTAGACATTTAGGCCCAGATATCCCCACCTCACAGTAACATCAATTCTGCAGTTAGTGTGAAGTTTTGTTTTCATTGAATATTATATATTTCCCTACTTTTTTTTTCTTATATGCCACGTTTGAAAAAGATCTTATACTTGTCTTTATTCTTCTAAATTATTTCACTTGTATAATTCCATTCTGTTTCATCTATATTGAGCAAAATATTTCACTTTTAATAATAACTTAGTAGTATTCCATGCTTTATATATACCACATCTTCTCTACCAACACATATGTCATAGGATTATCTGAGTTGTTTCCAGATCTTGGATCTTATATATAGTGCTACACTGAATATACATACAATATGTGTCTATGTGTGTTAAATAAAACACATACTTAATATGGATGATTCTCAAAAAACTAGAAATTGAGCTCCCATTTGACCCAGCAATACCACTCCTGGGAATATATCCCAGAGAGGCAAAAAAGTATAGCCGAAGTAACATCTGCAATTGTCTGTTTATTGCAGCACTCTTTACAATAGCCAGAATCTGGAAAAAACCTGAGTGCCCGAGAACAGATGACTGGCTGAAGAAACTCTGGCACATTTACACAATGGAGTACTATGTAGCTGTTAGAAAAGATGAAGTCATGAAGTTTACATACAAGTGGTACTACATGGAAAGTATCATGTTAAGTGAAATGACTCAGAAAGAAAGGGATAGACATAGAAAGATTGCATTCATCTGGGGAACATAAAGTAACAAAATAGGAAACTAACACCCAAGTATGGCAGAGATTAGTACCAGGAATTTTACTCAATGACCCGGAGGACAACCACACATGTTAGGGGAAGGGGGAGCTCAGAAAGAGAAGGGAACACCAAATAAAGGGTGTTGGGAGGATCCGCCCACGATGGGAGAGCATGCTGAGGGTAGACTGTCATGATTGCCACTCAATGCCTCTTTTGCAGACCATGGCACTCAAAAGGAGAGAGAGGGAAATGCCCTGCCACAGAGGCAGGGTGGGATGGGGGCTGGGGGGGAGGGGATGCTGGGATCCGTGGTGGTGGGAAATGCGCATTGGTGGAGGGATGGGTGTTTGATCATTGTATAATCGAAACCCAAGCACAAAAATGTGTAAGTCTACAACTGTACCTCATGGTGCCTCACTATTAAAAAATAAATAAATATTTAAAAAAAAGAAAAATTAAGCTATGTTAAATAGAAAAAAAACACATACTTAAATATTCTTATTTTTGGGGTAATATACCATAGAGATAAATTGCCCAATCATGATTATACTGTTTTTTAATTGCTTAAGTCTCCATATGGTATTTTGTAGAGGCCATTTTACATTCCTACCAACAGTGAACAAGGTTAACTTTCTGTCCACATATCCACCAGCACTTGTTCTTTTGGTTACTTTGGATAGAGAACATTCTCAGCAGTGTGAAGTGATATCTCATCTGTCATTTTCATTTGCAGTCTAGTTGTTTAATTTGAAGATTTAGTATTAAGAATTTGTTTGGAATTTATTTAGAATTTATTTCTAATTCATTTAGAATTTGCAGATTATATAGGATGATGAGCATTTTGTCATGAGTTTGTTGGCCTGTCTGTATGTGTGCTTTGTTCAGCTTTCCCATTTTTTTAATGAGATTGTTAGATATCTTTTTAAAAATTTTAAGGGTTCTTTTGGGGGTAGGGGGAGGGCCTCCCTCTTAGGACTCAGGCCACTCCCAGTGATATTTTGCCAACCAAGCTAACACTTTAATGCTAGGGTTAACAGATGCAATATTGATCAGGCCCTGCAGTGCTGTAGACACCAAGGCCATCCCTACAACGTTTGGAGTGAGTGGGGGTTGTGAATTCTCAATATAAACTGGTTATTATCCCACCTGTCATATATAAAATGCATTTCCCCCCATTTGAAGTGGTATCTTTTTGTTATAGTGATTTCCTCAAGAAGAATCTTTTTAGTTTAATGTAATCCAAATTGTTTATCTTTGCTTTCTCAGCTGTTGTCAAAGTTAAGTCCCTGTAGACATCTCATAAGTCACTATTATGGTACATTTTGACCATTTAATGCATGGGATCAAACCCCGACTCTCACATGCAAAGGATATGCTCTAGTTCTTGGAGCCATCTCCCTGGCTACAGTATGTGTCTTTTTCCTGCTTTGTTGATTCCTAGATACATAATTCTTTTGTGCAACTGTAAATTGGATTATTTTTTGAGCAATTGTGAATCTTTCTTTAATCCTTTCTCTTCTAGTGCATTGTTTGCATATAGAAGTGTAACTTTTTTTTGTTTGTTTTGCTTTTCGTGTCACACTCAGGGATGCACAGGGATTACTCCTGGCTCACGCCCTCAGGAATTGTTCCTGGTGGTGCTAGGGGGACCAGATGGGATGCTGGGAATCGAACCCAGGTCAACCTCCTACAAGGAAAACACCCTACCCACTGTGCTATGGACTCGAGCCCCCAGTGTCACTGTTTTTGTATGCTATTTTTGAAGCTGTCACTTTACCATACTGGTTTATTAGTTTACTGGTTTATTATTCCTATTTATTGCTTTTTTAAAAAAATGTGGACTCCATATTGGGGTGCTTGGTGGTGAAAAATAAGTATTGGTGAAGGGAAACGTGCTTGATAATTGCATGACCGAGACTTAAACCTGAAAGCTTTGTAACTTTTCCCACAGTGATTTAATAAATTAAAAAAATAAAAACATTTTTAAAAATATGGACTCTTGACAGATTTCAGTCTGTCATCTGCAAAGCAAAGTCATCTGCAAACACTGATAGTTTTGCTTTTCTAATAAAAAGAATCTTTATTTACTCATCTTACTGTGGCTAAACTTCCGGTATTGTGTTGAATAATAGTGGTAAGATTACCAATTGTATTTTATCTAATGTTAGAAAAAGCTTTTAGTTTTTTACTACTGAATATACTGCTATATATGTGTTTGACATATATGGCCTTAACTATGCTTTTCTATGATCCTTTAGGCCCACTTTGTTGAGTTTTTTCATAACAAGTTGGATCTTATCAAGAGCTTTCTCTGTATCTGCTGACAGGATCATATGATTTCCAACTTCCCTTTGCTAATGTTGTGGCATATTCCATTGATTTGTAGTATTTTGAGTTGAAAAATCAATTTGAGTCATTCCTATACCCTTAGAAGAGAAATCCCACTTGGTCATGATGTACTATCCTTATTGAGATATGGCGCGTGGGGGGCGGGGGGGGGGGGGGAACACACTCATCCACTGCTGGAGGGAACATTGTCCAGTTCAAATCCTACAAAAAATAGTCTGAAGAGTTCTCAGAAACGTATGACTCAGCAATTCCACTTGTTGATATTTACCCCCAGGACATACAAAAAATTCATCCAAAAGGACATATGCACACCATTATTCACTCAGCACTTAGCACAATAATCTGTATATGGAAATACACTAAAAGTGTCCTATAACAGATGAGTGGGAAATGAAAGTGTGCTTTACACACACGTGCACACAAGCGTGTGTGTGCGCACACACACACAATGAAACAGTAGGCAGTGGAAAATAAGGATGGAATTATGCAACTCACTGCAATTTAATGGAACTGGAGATACATAATGTTAAGAAAATTAATCAGAAGAAAACTACCGAATGATATCACTTATCTGTGATATACAGAATAACAAGAAAATAAAAGGAATCATAAGGAGGATAACTAGATTACCCTGATCTATAGATTATAGAACTGAAAAGGATAAGAAGGAAAGATATTGAGGGGGAAAGTAAGAAGAGGCAGATGGAAGGAAACAGAGGCAAGGACCCCACACATATTAGTGGCATAAAGCCCTGGTCTGTCTAGATATCTGAAGCACAGAATCAACAAAACTGAAAACATGAGATTCAACCTATAAAACCAGGGGTGGAGCAATAGCACAGTGGGTAGGGTTTTTTGCCTTGCACGCGGCAGACCTGGGTTTGATTCCCAGCATCCCATATGGTCCCCCAAGCACCTCTAGGAGTAATTCCTGAGTGCATGACCCAAGATTAACCCCTTTGTAATGCTGGGTGTGACCCCCCCCGCAAAAAAAAAAACACCTACAAAACCAAATTTAAAAATATGCCTGTCAACTTAAAAAAGGATTTAACCCCATGATCAGATATAAAATTTTATCATAAAATTGACTTTTTAATACTTATTGATTTTAATATTGGACCTTTGTTATCTAATCAATTTCAACTCTAGAATTGTACCAACAGTTGCAGTTTTGTGTACATTAAAATAATTTTTTTTTAATTTTTAATGTGTCTGTCAAGGAAGCAGCCTGGAGGAAAAGTGAGGACACTGGTGAAAGGAAGTTGAAACAGGTGATGAAACATTAGATGCCTAAATCTCAACTATAAATAACTTTGCAAATCACAGTGCTGTAATAAAGAAAATTTAATTAAAAATTAATTGATTTTAAAATGGAAACCTATGACGAAGGATTCTGTTCACAGGGCCAATTCTATCAGGCAGTTCTGCATACTTAGCATATTAGACAATAAGAATAGATCATATTTTACTATTCCTGCTCCTGCTCCACAATATATAAAAATCTCTTTTGTAATTACCATGAAATGAAAACTAAGCACAATATAGAAAAGGCAAAGTTTCCCTTTATTGGATTTTTCATATACGCATTCCAGTAAAAACAATTAAATATATAATAAAATAATTGTGAAACTGTACTCTCGAACCTTACATAATATTATAAACTAACATTAAATCAACAAAATTTTACTTAAGATAGTTTATATCATAAAAGAGAAAATATAACAAAATATCAATCATACTGATTTAATTTCTGAAAACAGTAAAGCTATTCAAAAGTAGCTACTCCTGTTACATTATATAGTTTCTATTTTGAACTTTGACTTCTGGAAATTTGTCCATCAATTCATTAAAATTCATATTCCTTGTATGTTAATTTTAATAAACTATACAAAATTACCTATTTATCTTTGCTTATAATCAGTAAAAGAATTGGGGGGGTGCTCCCAAGCAGAGCAAAGGGGACATGGAGGCCACACCCAATGACACTCACCCTAACTAAATAAGCTAGATGGTTCAATGCTCCAGCCTGGTGATGTGATCGTGCTCAGACCCTATGGTGTTGGGTAACATTCGATTGTCCTTGCTCCTCCCAAAGGAAGATGAGGTTTACTGAGTTATTCCCACAACAGTGCCCCTGAGGTACACCTAATTCTATCAGGGACTGATAATCCTATATCTCTTTCCTTTATGGCACTTGCATGGTTTAACGATGTCCTTTTTGTATAGAAACAGGAAGGCAGTTCATGCTACGCTTTGTAAAACTTAATATATCTCTTACTGTGTTCATACAAAATGACTAGAAATATTATAAGAAGTAAATTTACTATGACTATTTAAATGGATTACTAGCTGAGGAAAGGAGAAAGCAATACACCCTAGATGGAATCTAACCCTTGAGTACATCTAGTAATCTGGAGTGCTGAACCCTCAGATGAGATTTTGTCCTTGAGTTAATCCCCTAGAACTTCCCAGAAGGAGTGGCTTTACCTCTGTTTGTTGTTATGACAATGTTTAACCCCACCTATGTGTACCCCCATCCTTCATGATTTCTATATAACCATAGTGTAAGGGGAAGGAGGGGACTAGATGATGAGGACTATGAGGAGACTAGATAAATAGTAGAAGAGACTTTGAGTCTACAAGGAGAATAGGTTTCAATGATGAAACTATGATGACTGGGACTATGATCAAAACTACAACTACGATTGTGCTCTAAGAGAGAGATCGGATTACGCTGGGGAGGAGAGAGAAATAAACTGACTGCCAACAAGCCTGGGGTCCAGTCCCTGTTTCTCCATTCCCCAGGTCCTTTGTCTGCCTGTTGCCCTGGGCCCGCCAGGGGTACAGTTCTCGGCCACCGAATGCTCAAGTCCTACAAGTGCCCGTGTGCCTTGCCTTGAAACTCACACAAAGGTGCTGGGTATCACTGGGGAATCAGAGAACCATTTAATATAGAGATCAAATTGGGGCCTCTACATGTCAGGCATGTACTCCAGCCCTTTGAATTTTCTTCTGAGTCCCTTGATTAAACTTTTGAACTTTTTTTTGGCCTTTTGGGTCACACCTGGCGATGCATAGGGATTACTCCTGGTTCTGCACTCAGAAATTACCCCTGGCAGTGCTCAGAGGACCATATGGGATACTGGGAATCGAACCCGGGTTGGCCGCGTGCAAGGCAAACGCCCTACCCACTGTGCTATTGCTCCAGCCCCCTAAACGTTTTTTTGTTGTTGTTATTTTCATTTCGAGGGCTAGAGCAATAGCACAGCAGGTAGGGTGTTTGCCTTGCATGCGGCAGACCCAGTTTCAATTCCTCTGTCTCTTTCTCTGATAGCCCAGCAAGCTACTGAGAATATCCTGCCCACAGGGCAGAGCCTGGCAAGCTCCCCATGCCGTATTCGATATGCCAAAAACAGTAACAATAAGTCTCACAATGGAGGCGTTACTGGTGCCCGCTCAAGCAAAACTGATGAAAAACAGGAGGACAGTGCTACAGAGCTATAGTGCTATTTTCATCTCGAGTCTTTCTTGAAGCATTAGATCACTGTATCACTGTCATCCCATTCTTTGTCGATTTACTCAAGCAAGAGCCAGTAACCTCTCCATTTGTCCCAGCCCTGAGATTTTAGCAGCCTCTCTTTAATTGACTTTCCCCAATGATTGGAGGTTCTTTCAGGGTCAGGGGATTGAGATCTATCATAGTTACTGGTTTTGGCATATCGAATATGCCATGGGAAGCTTGCCAGGCTCTGCCCGTGCAAGCTGGATACTCTCGGTAGCTTTCCATGCTCTCCGAGAGGCATATATATATATATATATATATATATATATATATATATATATATATAATTTGTTGCCTACTGTCTGAACTCCATCAAACATGGTGTGGTAATTATGGAAAATGGGTAGGTAGTGTCTTACGATGTGTCAGGCGGCCTGGAGTTTGGCAGTGTTGGGTAGTGGAGGTCAGATGCCAGGGCTCGGTCCCTTGGGGCAGGGTGGGCCTCTCGCACACCACCCTCTGGGGCACCCCGAGTGCAAACAGCCTGGTGCAGAGTCAGAAGCATTAGATATCATTCAAATACCTAAGAAATTTCTTTAAAATAAAAATGTATTTGACAGTTTCATAAAATTTCTACGTCACAATAAACCCAAGCAATTACAATATCATTCTTGTCTTTGTTACTTAAGGATTAATTCTAGCAACTTTAGAGTCAAAGCCACAAACACACATAAATGCCCTAAGAACGGAAGTCTATTTTTTCATCTCTATAATCATTAGATCATCACTGTTTACTTCAAATCTACTATTTACACTCATTGAAAGTGTAAAATAAAATTTTTGCCAGAAAAGAGCCGAAAATGTTCTAAAATCTTATAAACTTACTCTTAAATGTAGTTGAGTTCATGAGTATTGGAAGAGGGAAGAGCCTGGGGTTGCTAAAATTTGGGGCTCTCTGAGTTAACTTCTGTGTACAATATGATAAACAAACACTACAATGTTATAGCACTGTACCACTGTCCTCCCATTATTCATCGATTTGCTCAAGCAGGCACCAGTTGTGAGACTTGTTGTTACTGTTTTTGGTACATCAAATATGTCATGGGTAGCTTGCCAGGCTTTGCCGTGCGGGTGAAATACTGGAGTGATAGTAGAGAGGGTAGGGCATTTGCCTTGCACAATGTTATAAACAAGCAAAAAAATTAAAATGTGTTAACTGGTTGCTTATATCTATACTATTAAATTATAAAGCAACCACAATAATTGTTTAGAACTTGGACCAAGAAAATAGTATTTTTCAGTAAGGAGTATTTAGAATCTGACATTTTTCAGGCTGCTAGTTTTGGGGTTTTTATTTTTAAGACTGGCTTTTGTTTGTTTCTTGGTCTTTATTTTCTAATTGTCTACACAAGATTGGAGAGATAGTACAGAGAGTAGGGCACTTGCCTTGAACACAGCTGACCTGGGGTGAATGCTCTGTACCACATATGGTCTCCCAGGGTATCACCAGGAATGTTCCCTGACCATAAAGCCAGAAGTAAACCCTGAGAACCCTGAGTGTGGCCTAAACATTTAAAAATTAAAAAATTAAAAATACCTGCAGATAGGGGGCTGAAGCAAGAGCACAGTGGGTAGGGCGTTTGCTTAGTACACAGTCAACCCGGGTTTGATTTCCAGCATCCCATATGGTACCCCAAGCACCGTCAGGAGTAATTCCTGAGTGCAGAGCCAGGGGTAACCCCTGTGCATTGCTGGGTTTGACCCAAAAAGCAATATATATATATATATATATATATATATATATACATATATATAGATATATAGATATATACATATATATATATATATATATAGCCTTGCACAATGTTATTCACACTTGGAAGGGAGGCTGGGGAACCACTAGCTGTGGTCAGGTTACTCCTGACACTGCACTCAGAAATGACCTCTCATAGAGCTCAGAAGACCATCTGCAAAGCAGGAGACCAAATTGGGATGGGTTTTATTATAAGGCAAGCACCTTAACCTGTTCTCACTCTCAGAAGCCATCATGCATGTTTTGGTTTGTTTTTTTTTTTAAGTGTTAACTTCACCCCAATACAATATAAACTTCATATCAGTAGGTGTTTTCTGTTTTGCTCACTGTTCTTTCCTCAGCATCTAAGAATGAATAACTGGCACATAAAGGTGCTTCATAAATATATACTGGATGAAACGCAAATGAATAATAAAATTAAAGAAGTTGCCTTATAATCCACTGTTTTCTCAGTAACATAACCTAATAACTATAAGATTCATATCCCAATGGACATAGAAACACTGGGTCTGCTAAATTTTATAATGATCTAGGAGGAATTAAGCATATATTAAAATAATAAATTGAGGTTAGTTAGTTGGGGGCCTGTAAAAATATGAATTAAAACTATCTTTCACTATAATAATAGTTCCATTAAGGCTGCTTTCTGGGATTCATTCTGGTATATATTCCACATATTTAAATTAATATTATGGTGTAATAGTCTTAAAGTCCTTACTACAAAAGACTACTCTGGAATCAACTGCATAATTACATTTCCTCAGTGACCTTGTAATCTCGTGAGCATTTATCCTAGACTAAACAGCCTCATTCAGCTGCCCTGTGTCTGACTGCCGATGAAAGAAACTTGTTTGACAATTGCTTCAAGCAGAAACATATTTTTTTTCCCATGATTGCATTAGAAAAGATTTAAAACTTGCCAGACTAGAGCCAGACTAGAAGCTTAAGCACAAAGGTTCATGTTAGATGTGTGAGTTGATTTCTAATTAAAATGCCAATGAAAACAGATACTCGACAGTTTGCTGCCACGGCCACCAAAAAAAAGTCTAATTCAGTAATACTTTAATAATTACAATAAACCATATATATGCATATATTACTATATATGTGCATATATCACAATCTTCTGTTGGGTTTGTTTTTTACCATATTCTTTATTTTTTGATGCTCTCGAGATTATTTCTAAAAGGAACATGTAAAGCAGAAAACATCAAAAACAAAACAAAACATTGCAGTTTTTTTTCTCTATTCTTAGGCAATTCCTGAATAATATTCAACAAGTAAAGACCTTGAAAAGAATTTCTTTACTATAATTTTCTAAATCATTTTTTTAACATAAGAAAAGTCAGTCAATGTATTCTTAATGATAGATTATTTAAGGCTGGAGAGATAGTAGAGCAGGTAGGGCATTTGCCTTGCATGAGGTCAACCTGGGTTCAATCCCAAGCATCCCATATGGTACCCAGAACCCTGCCAGATGTGACCCCTGAGCACAGAGCCAGTAAAGCCCTGAGCACCACCATGTGTGTCCCCTAAAGCCAAAAATAATAAAATTGAGTAATACTTGAAATAACACCCAAACATAAGACATAAGACACTACTTTAACATAATAATATAATCTTCGGTCTAGCGAAATGCAATAAAATATTAAACTAAAGCCAGTGATAGACTAGTTACAAGAAATTTTACCTTCTTTTTTTCCTTCTCAGATAAAGGACCTAATTCTATTAGGTAAAATGAATTCACTTAAGGGGATGCCCCCAAGAAATTGAGTTAAATAAATCAACTAGATACACTAGACCTTCTTCCTAATTCACCATCCCAGGTGACGAATTCCAGGTGAGAATCTCCAGCTGATGTCATTGGGACTAAACCAGAACACTGCAAGAACACTAGAATACAAACTAGGAAGACAGTAGAAACCCACCAACCTCAATCAGTGAAAACAATGTCACCAAAGACATCAACACCAATAAGTAAATCCTTGGTGTCTTTAGTGAAACTATGATGGGAATATTTAACAAGTTCAAAGAAACAATTGCACAAGTAGTCAGCAAAGCACAAGAAAGCATGAATTGAAATGAAAAAAAAAACACTACAATCAGAAATGACAGAAATAAAGAACAGGTGATATTAAAAAATGAACAGAAGCTCTGAAGAGCAAATTAACGGGCTGAGCAAAAGACAGAGGAGCTCTAAGATGAGAAAGAGGAAATGCTAGGAAAGAGTGGAAAATAGTTTGGGGAAAAAAATAGAAATCAGAACCATGGGATAAGTTCAAAAGGAACAATATCAATTCCAAGCACCCAATATGGTACCTGGAGCATTTCCAGCAGTGATCCAGAGTGCAGAGACAGGACTAAGTACTGAGCATCACTGAGTGTGCAACCTATCCGCACAAAAAGTCAACAGAAGCTCTGAAGAGAATAATAATAGAAGCTGATCTGAAGATCATGGAGACCCATGACAAGAAGGGAAAAACCACCAGGAAATAAAAGATGGAAAATAAGTCTGAAGAGAAATAAACAGCATACCAAAGAACTATGGGATGAGTCCCAAAGGAACAATACGAGAATCAGTGGAGTCCCAGAAGAAGAGGAAGAGGAAGGCAAAGAAACAATAGTTAAAGAAATTATCAATAAGCCTTTCCCAGAGTTGAGGTTTATAGGCACCAAGATCCAAGAGACCCAAAGAGTCCCAGTGAAAATAGACTCAACTAGAAAAACTCCCAAGACACACTGTATTCAAAATAACAAAATCCAAAAGAGGCAATGGGTGACAATCATGTTTGGTCTACAGTCTACTTTCAGCTAATAAAAACTAAAAAAAAAAAAAAAACAAACCTAAAAAAAAATCCAAAGACAATAGTGGAAGCAGCAAGATCAAAAGAGGAACTTACATACAAAGGAAAGTCCATAAGATGTTCATTGGAGCTATCAATAACTGTGAGTCAGAAGAATATCGGGAATATAGCACAACAAACCAACGAATTAAACACATCATCAAGAATACTCTATCCAGCTGGATTATCACCCAGATTTGAAGGAACAACACAGAGCTTCCTAAAGGGCAACAGCAATAGTGTAGGGAATTCATAGTCTTGAAACCAGTTTTGTAAGAAGTGTTAAAAGAGCTTCTCTAAAAGACAAGATAAACTTTCCAATATGTAGTAGAGTATAATGCTCACTAATGGTGCATATGGTTGCCCTCTACTAGATTAAGAAAGGTTTGTTTATTCCTAGCTTGCAAAAGGATTTTATGCATTTCCAATAATAAATTAACATCTTATTTATACCGGTTGACACTAAATACCCATCTTCCGGAATTGTCATACCGTATTTGATAGGGTTCAAATATGGTAACACCTACAAGGGTGATTACATGTCGCCCCAAAAGCCTCTATCCCTCTCGGAAAGACTGGCAAGCTACCGAGAGTATTCCGCCCGCACGGAAGAGCCTGGCAAGCTACCCGTTGTGTATTCGATATGCAAAAACCAGTAACTACAACTGGTCTCATTCACCTGACCCTGAAGGCTTCACTGACATGGCAGCACTGAGAAGGATGAGAAAGGAAAGGCCAACAAAATCTCAAGGCCGACCTAGGCTGCCACAACGAAGGAAGACAAAAATGATCGTCTGTACTTTCAATGCACGTACGCTAGCATCAGATGCATCCATCGAGGACCTGATGGTACAAGCGCGAATGATCAAGTACGACATCATTGGTCTGACCGAGATAAGAAGGCACGAATCTCACCATGCCATTTTCGACACTGGAGAAGAATTGTTCCTCGGAACATGCGATAATAGAGGTGTTGGAGGCGTTGGTGTCCTTGTCAACACAAACGTGGCCAAGAGCATTGATTCATTCGAATGCCTAACAACCCGAATCGGATGTTTACATTTGAATAGATGTGGCTCACTGCCTGCAGTTTCTATCTTCATTGTCTACGCACCAACATCTCATTATGATGAAAGAGAAATCGAGAAGTTCTACATGGAGCTGGATAAGTTCTATTAAGAAGACCACACCTTCTACAAGATCATTGTGGGTGATTTTAATGCCAAGATAGGACCAAGATCAGCTGAAGAACTTCACATCGGGACCCATGGCCTAGAATGGAACGAACAGGATGAGAGACTGTCTGAGTTCATCATGTCGACCAAGACCATTCATGGTAACTCACAGTTCCAGAAGGCAGAATCTAAACGATGGACATGGGAGTCTCCCATTGGACGATTCCACAATGAAATAGACCACATCATATTCAATCGATGGTTTTGCCTGACTGATGTCGCTGTTGTCCCAAAATTTCGAACGGGATCGGACCACCGTCTCTTTTATGCAAAATTCTACTTCACAGAGCAGGGAGAAAGGGCTGCAAAGTTCAAAAAGAGAACTCCCAGAATGACCACCAACTGGGAACTCTTTGGTACTATTGCGGCAACATGGGAAGATGCCATTGTTGACAACATTGACGAGGAATACGATCGACTGGTTCAGCACCTCCATGAATGTGCGAGGAACGCCAAGAGAGAGATAGCCACAAAAAATCGCCTATCTTTGAAAACTCTTGAGCTAATTCGCCAGCGTGGTTTGGCGCATGCCTCAGGCAACCGCAAGCTAACGTCCGGTCCGAGCTCGCAAAGCAGTACAGAGATGCGATCAAGGAAGACCTTAAAGAGAGAAGAGCAGAAGTACTGGTAGATGCGGCAGAAGCCGGGAAAAGTATTCGTAATGCCCGCCTGTTCTTCGCCAACTACAAGACCAAGATGACTGCCCTCCGACGTCCTGATGGATCCATCACATCCTCCAGAACGGCAATGGAGAAGATTATCCATGACTTCTACTCAAATCTCTTCGATAGCCATGTCCACTTGCCGACATACCAAATTCCACAGGATGGATATGTCGTTCCCACCATTCTCCCTTCCGAAATCTGACACGCCATCTCATTGGTAAAGAAACAAACAGCACCCGGCCCAGACAAGGTCACACCTGAACACCTGAAGAACCTGCCATCAGTACTCATCAATACACTGGCTCGGCTCTTCACTCACTACCTGCCTGAATGCAAGGTTCCGTCCCAATGGAAAACCAGCAGGACCGTACTACTGTTCAAGAAGGGAGACATCCATGACATTGGCAACTATCGCCCTATCTGCCTATTATCTGTCATCTACAAGTTGTTCACTCGAGTCATCCTAAATAGGATTGGCAGAACACTAGATGAAGGACAACCATGCGAGCAAGCCGGGTTCCGCAAAGGATTCAGCACCATCGACCATATCCACACGATAACCAAGCTCATTGAGGTTTCTCGGGAGTTCAAGATGCCGCTCTATTTAACGTTCATTGATTTAAAGAAGGCCTTTGATTCTGTTGAGACAGAAGCGGTCATTGAAGCCCTAGCCAATCAGGGCATTCAAGCCCAATACATCAGGATCCTCCATGAGCTGTATTGTGGATTCACTACCAGGATCTCACCATTCTACAAAGAAGTGATCGTTGATGTCAAGAGAGGGGTGCGGCAGGGTGATACCATTTCACCGAAACTCTTCAGTGCCACCCTCGAGAACATCATGCGACGACTGGAATGGGAAGGAAGGGGAGTGAAGATAGATGGTCAGCAACTACACCACCTCCACTTTGCTGATGACATTGTTTTAATAACACCAAACATCAGCCAAGCGGCACAAATGCTGGCCGACTTTGACCGTGAGTGTGGAAAGGTAGGACTACAGCTGAATCTTACGAAGACAATGTTTATGAGAAACAGCCTCATTCCTGACGCCCCATTCGCTCTCAACGGAACGACCATCTCCGAATGCAACAGCTATGTGTACCTAGGTCAAGAGGTCAACATGACAAATGACCTGGCACCCGCGCTGCGCAGGAGGAAGAGAGCGGCTTGGAACGCCTTCAAGAACGTCGAAGAAATAGCTAAGAGGATGAAGAACCTCCGGCTCCGGGCACATCTCTTTGATTCCACTGTTCTTCCTGCATTAACATATGCCTCAGAGACCTGGGCCCTACGCAAATAAGATGAGAATGCTATTCAGGTCTCCCAAAGAAGAATAGAAAGAGCTATGCTTGGAATATCATGTTTCACTCAAATGAGAGAAAGAATCCGGAGTTCTGACATCCATCGATGATCAAGAATCAGGGACGCTGTCTCATTTGCCAAGGTGTCGAAAATCAGATGGGCTGGTCACGTAATGAGATTTAAAGACGACCACTGGACTAGAGCTGTTACCGACTAGATTCCACAGGATGTCAGAAGACCGCGTGGCCGCCCACCTACCAGATGGTCAGACTTCTTCGTCAAGATCATGAACGATCGGTTCCCGGAGCGAACAGATGCCATTGGGCTACACTAGCACGCGACAGGGACAAATGGAGACGTTACTGGCACCCGCTCGAGCAAATCAATGACTAACAGGAAGTTAAGTGATTAAGTGATTCATACCGGTTAAAATTACTTAGCAATCAGTCATCACAAATTGACTTTTATTGAGTTATTTTCTGATAATTCCACTTGTCATTCTTTTAAGTTTTACTGGAGCAAGTAATATGAAATAAATTTGTTCTATGCCCAGGGCATGGTAGGGCACCTGGGGACCTTGATGGAAGGAGGGAGACACTGATAGTGGGGTTGGTATTGGAACACTGTGTGCCTGAAACAACTTTATTATAAACAGCTTTGTAAGTCATAACATCCTAATAGAACCTGAAAATTAATCTTTTTAAACCTAGGTACATTAGTTATAAGTATGAAATAATAAAATTTAAATCTAAAAGTGAAAAACATAAAAACTCAATAATTTGAAAATGCCAATTACTATCTAACCAGTTAATAAATTTAAGGTAATACCAAGTAAAATTTCAAATTATGTAGCAGGTGGCTATCATGCAGGGTATAGGCATGGTTGTATCTTAGTTAAGCTTTTGCTAGGTGTTGACTTGCTTTGCTGGTTTCAAATATTTTATTATGAAGTTATACAAGTACACAAAACTCGAAAGAGTTATAAACTACCAAGTTTACTTAGGATCAAAAGTTTACTTAGAAACATAAATGCTGACAAAAATACTGAAAATACTTTGAAAAGGAAAAGTAGGTCAAACAAAAACCTCATCTACTATAGGTAAAATTCTGAGATGGCCCTTAAGTCTGAGTCCTCTTCTTTCTTCCATAATTCCCTACCCACTGATATATAATATATAACATGATACACTTCACTCCTGAGATTTTATTACATAGCAAGAGGAATCCTGCAGATGTTAATTAAGATCCCAAATCAGATCACTGTAAGTTAATAAAACGGAAAAATACCTATGTAGGTCAAAACGTAATCAGACAAAACTTCTTTGAAAAATTGAAATGTACACATACTTTCCTGGGTTTAGGAGATAGAATTCTAGCATGCACTGACCCAGGTTTTGGTTCCTGGTATGACAAGGTCCCCATAATATCACAGGGGACGGTGGAGGCTTCCAGCACCAGGGGACCTGAGCAGTGTTGCATTCTCATGCCCTTGAATAGAAACACTGGCTTGGTAAGCTGAAAAACACTCGTGGGCCCCCGGGGCCTGAGCACCACTTTGGAGAGACTCCCTCTCCACTCTAACAGAAAGACTTCCTCCTACTAGCTCAGTAGGTGGAAGTGCTTGATTAGACACATGCAAGGAACCTAGTTCTGCTAACAGTATAAAGGGCATGGAAAAAATTCCCAAATTACATTCACATATAGCAGAGCACCTATTTATACTTTGAAGTCATGTAGAAACTTAGGATCCAGGAAATCCATGCCAGGATTCATCACTTGAAGATAACTCACCCGTAGAGCAAAGACTTCATAGGAGATACAGGAGTATGGGAACAAGTGTAACAGGATCTCCCTCTGCACCACACTGGTCTCTGTGACTTGCAAATGGAAGGGAGGCTGCAATTTCCAGTCTTGTTTTCAAGTCTACAGGGATGAAGCCCATCTTGTTAACTCTGATACTTGGGAATAGTGGTAGCAGCATGCACAGTCTGGTGCAGATGGGAGAGCCTTTTCTCCAGAGAACAGTGGAGCATGAGAGAGGAGAGCTCCATGGCAGAAGACCAAAGGAGTAGACTGACACCAGCAACTGCAAATACCAAACAGCTAAGAAACAGCCAAAAGCTGGGGGAGATATCCCATATCCCTGCTGCTGCTTGACACACAGAGAGATTCTGTGGCTCCTGGAGCCTGACGACTTAAATCTGTGATTCCTAGGTGTAGGCTGCTAGAGTTCAAGCCTGGGCTCTATGGAGCTTGTTGAGGACTAAATGTGTTCTATCAATGGCCTCTTCATAAGAGAGGCTCCTCTCTGCAATTCACCTTATACTCTGCAAGGCAGCTGTTCTACCCACGCTCAGGCAACTGCTAAAATTGTGCTCACCCTTGGTGCTTCCTGCCTCTAGTCAAGAGCCTAGAGCTCCTGAATGGAAAGCACCCTGTAAGGGTGGTGTTTCATTTTCATTTTAAAATTTATTTTACTGCAAACATCTCTAGACTCTGAGAATCAATTCATTGTATCCACCTGTTACTATTGAAACTGTGAAGTGACCAAAGCACATAGCCCTAACTCCTGGGTCACTCTTCTCTTGTTTTGTACTTTCTCTGAGAGAGGTGAAAAGCATATCAAGATTATACAACAGCAGAGGGATAACTGCTAATCTAAAGCAGCAGGTAAAGCCTGGACTGCAGAACGGGTCTACGAAAGATGGTGCAGATCCTGCCACTCTCTGCTCAAACATTAGGATCCTCTTAAGAAAACTTAACTTAGGAGAAATGAGTAAATACTTAGATAAATACAGTTTACCAAGTCTGAAACAAGAATAAAAAACCCAATCACCTTATCACACGCATGGAGTTGAAACAGAAATCCAAAATCTATCTAAAACTCTTATATCAGATGGGTTTGCCAGTGACTTTTATCATTTCAGAGAAGTCTATTCTAGGATTGGACTTCAGATTGGAAAATCAGAGAAAGATGAATGCTTCATGATTCCAACACTATCATGACAGCCAAACCATAAAAGGCATCACAAAGAAAGACTAGAAATAATATCTCAGATCAACACTTAGTCAACAATTCTCAATAAAATATTAGCAAACTGAATTTGAAAATTTATCAAAAGGATCAAGTGAGGTTTACTCCAGTTTTGCAAGGATGATTCAACACATGCAAATCAACCACTGTAACATATTATGTCAATAAAAGACAAAAATCACATGGTATCACTAGATGCTGACAAAGTATTTGGCATGTCTAATTTATCATAAAACCTCTCAATGAGAATAGAAGTAACAGAGCAGCATGATGAAAGCCATATACTTTAAACCCACATCTAATATCATACTCAATAATGAAAAACCTGAAAGTTTTTGGACAAGGTTTAACTAATAGAGTTCTTAGAGTGGTTAGGAAAGAAGAAATCAAAGAATTCCAGACTGAGAAAGAAGTTAAACTATTATTACTTGAAAATAATACACACACACATACTTTTTTGTTTGTTTGGTCATACAGCCTGATATGGGGGGCCAGGGATTAAATCTGGGTCAGCCGTGTGCAAGGCATCTAATCCACTGTACTATCTCTCTGGCACAACACATGCACTTTAAAAAAATAAAAACCTCAGGAACTCTATTAAGGACTGGAAAGATGGCTGAATGCATGATTGCATGATGGAGGCCTGGAATTAACCCCTGACACACACACACACACACACACAGAGTCATTAAAGGATTATGGAAATAGTCCAGGTTCAGGATCTCTCTCTCTCTCTCTCTCTCTCTCTCTCTCTCTCTCTCTCTCTCTCTCTCTCTCTCTCTCTCTCTCACACACACACACACACACACACACAGAGTCATTAAAGGATTATGGAGACAGTCCAGGTTCAAGAACACACACCTTGCATGAGCAAAGTCCCAAGTTCAATTTCGAGCTCTACATGGCCTCCGTAAACCACCAGGCACAACCCTGATAGCCTCCAGGACCACTGGGCTAGAAAAGCACCAATCACTGAGCCCTAGTTTTGAACCATCCTGCCTAGTTAGTGGAGCATTACCCCAAGAGTTCCCTCCCACAACATCCCTTGAACACTGTTTTGGGAGGTCCCCTAAAAAAAAAGTTATTATCAAACAATGATTACAGCACAGGGATTGTTATAAAATCTATATATAAAAAAATTTGATGTATTCTTATGTTCAAATAATAAAGAAGGATTAAGAAAAGAATACTTTGATAACTGTACTTCAAAGAATATTTAGAAAGCAACTTCACAAAGAAAGCTGAAAGACTTTAAGACAATTCTAAAGTTGCAGAACAAGAACCAGGGAAATAACTGAGTGGTGGAGCACATGCCTTGCTTAAGTGATCCCCTGGAATGGTTGTCCAACACCACCACTAACCCCCACCCCAGTCCTGGAAAAAAAGAAGGGAAGACCAGAGAGAGAGTTAAGGGTATAAGATGCTTTCTTTTGACCCTGGTTCAATCTTTGGCACCATAGCTGACCCCAATTGAATCCCTAACTGCATATGATCCCCTGAACACCACCAAGAATGACACCTGAGCACAGAGCCAGAAATAAGTCATGAGTATTGCGGGGTATGCTCCAACCCCCCCCAATAAAACATTAAGAGATAGAAGACATTAAGAGACAGAAGGACAGTCTATATAAAGATGTCAAGAATTACTGTCAGAATGTCCATTGAACCAAAAGCAATACACAGATTTAATGCAATCTCAGTCAAAATTCAAGTAATTTTTTAAGTATTTTTAAATAGGAGAACATATAATACTATGTTTTATATGGAATTATTTTAAAAAAACTCAAATTGTTTGAGAAATCCTGAGGAAGAAAAGGAAAATGGAATCATTATGCTACCTGATTTCAAGTAATACTGTAAAGCAACAGTAATTGAAACTATATGGTATTGTGACAAAACAGAAACAGACACAGGAATCAATGTAATAGAATTGAAAGCACAATAATATATCCACACATTTAATGATGTTTAATTTATGATAAAAGATTCAAGACAACAAAATGAAGAAAAGGAGAGTCTTCACAACAAATGGTAATGAGAAAACTGGAGGTACACATACAAGAGAAAAAAACTGGACACGTCTCTTTCTCCATATGTAAAAATAGATTATAATGGGTTTATTCTCAATGTGAGATATGAAACCATAAAGTATCTAAAAATTAGCAAGTAAAATATTCATTGCATTAACATTACAGATAACTGTGGGAGATCAAACTGGCCATGGGTATAGTTCAAAAACTCCAATTACAAGAGAAATGAAACTAAAGACAAACAATTGGGATTACATTAAACTGAACAGCTTTTCTATAGAAAAAGAAAATATAAACAAATTTTAAAAAGAAAGCCAACTGAACAGGAGACATTTTCATGGCATACATGTAACAAAGGCTTACTATCTAACATATATATATATATATACATATATATGCAATTTAAAAATAACAAAAATGAACCTAACCATAAACTGGGCAGAAGATTTAAGTAGACAAATCTCCAAACTGGATATACAGATGGTTGACATTAAACAATAATCATCATCACCAATTTTTAGGGAAATGCAAACTGAACTATGAACTATCACCTGGCACCTTAGAAAATGGCTTGCAACAAAAGGGAACAAGTGTTGGAGAGCTATGGTGGAAAAGGAATAGTAATAGATTTGTAACAAGTGAGTTAATTTTGCACCAAAAAAAAAAAAATCAATGCAGTCTAAAAACACCAAGAAAGCCTAGGAATTCTCTTCTAATGAATATCAGGTTCTAATTAAATGAGTAAATTCAATATTATCTTTATCACATGGAATTTTTTCATCACTCATTTTACAATAATTTTACAATCGTATCATCTGGTTATGAAGGACTCAAAAAATTAAATCACCATTACAACTTAAATTTTTAAAACTGTAACTGGTAGAATAAACAAATTATTAAGTGTATTGGGCCAAAAACACGTTACTACAAAGAATCATAGTGTCCTACAGGAAACAAATATTTAAATTTTACTCTACAATGGAATGACTTAACCAAATAAAGCTTTACTTTTCCAGATGGGTCATGTACAAGGTAGGCACCCTACCAGCTGCAGTATCTCTCCAGTCCTAATTTTACTATCTCAATGAGTGAGTTAAAATCTTATGTTTACTGATTCTTTTTTATTTGGGGGGGGGGGGGGGGGGTTGGGTCACACCTGGCAATGCACAGGGCTTACTCCTGGCTCTGCACTCAGGAATTAGTCCTGGCAGTGCTCGAGGGACCATATGGGATACTGGAAATCAAACCCAGGTCGGCCGCGTGCAAGGCAAACGCCCTACCCTCTGTACTATTGTTCCAATGCCTCTTTTTCTTTTTTAAGTAAACTATCTGTTTGGGACACTGGCAGTATTTTCTACTTGAGTGCACACCTAGATATAACTTTTAGCAACCCCATGGGATTAGAGTATTAGCCCTTTTCTGTCATTTGATTTTCTTGATTCTAGATTTTGTTGCTGTTATTTGCCTTTCCACACTGTTAATGGAATGTTTTTGCTGCCTGAGAGCTTTAAATATTTATGCTATCCTATTATTTATGCAGTATTTTCCTTTATGGATCCTGGGTTTTGAATTACTCTCCAAATATTTGTTCACTTATTTACAGGTTTTTTTTTTACATTTAAAACTTTGTAATTCATCTGGAAGAGATTTTGAAATTAGTGAATCTTGTTCAAGTTGGGTCAATAACAGAGAATCTTTACGGAGGTGGGAACAAAAGGATAAACACCGGTGTCTTACCAAGCTATGGTGTGTCATAAAACTGAAAGTTTTTTTTTAATAATGGAATCATAACTACAACTTTTGGAGAGGGTTATTTTTTTAAAGGAGGAAAAAAATCTCAAGGCACCTGGCTTCTCATGAACCATGATTTCCCAGAAAAAAAAATTTTAAATGACATGCGGATAAGGAACTAATGTTTACAGGAAAAAATTTCAAAATGGGGGCTGGAGCGATAGCACAGCAGGTAGGGCGTTTGCCTTGCACGCGGCCGACCCGGGTTCGATTCCCAGCATCCCATATGGTCCCCTGAGCACCGTCAGGAGTAACTCCTGAGTGCAGAGCCAGGAGTAATCCCTGTGCATCGCCGGGTGTGACCCAAAAAGAAAAAAAGAATCCAAAATGTTAAAATGCACCTTTTGCTGTGTAGTGTAAACACTGAAACTATATCACTTGGAAAAAAGGAAAATATAAACAAAATATTCAAATGTAGAAGGAAAAGAAACATTTATTTTATAGAATTCTGGTAGCAAACACTTCACTAAATTTATGAGGATAACTGAATAAAATTATATATTAAAGATAGTTTACCTTTTAAATCAAGCATTTAATTGTTTCTATAGTAGGCTTGAACTTCACACCAGGCTGTTGGGCAGGTGAGAATCCTCCCCACCCCAAGGGACCCAGCCCCGGCAGTCGACCTCCACTGGCCAACCACCGTCATGCTCCAGGCTGCTTTCCAAAGCGGCCAGGTGACACATTATAAGACACTTCTTACCCATTTTTGCCTCTCGGAGAACCTGGCAAGCTCCCGAGAGTATCCCGCCCTCATGAACAGAGCCTGGCAAGCTCCCCGTGGCGTATTCAATATGCCAGATACAGTAATGACAATGAGTCTCATTCCCCTGACCCTGAAAGAGCCTCTAATCATTGGGAAAAGATGAGTAAGAAAAGGCTACTAAAATCTCAGGTCTGGGATGAATGGAGGCATTACTGGCGCCGCTCTAGTAATTCGACGATTAATGGGATAACAGTGATGCAGTGATACAGTGATAATGAATCACAAATGAACAGCTCTTTAAACAAATCACATGCATATTTAAAACAGTATACTTACTAAAATCATTTGGAGTCCATGAATAAAAATGACAAATGCTCAATTTCTATAAGAAAATGACTCTTCTCTGGATTGATGGTGAATATATAAACCAGAAAGCCAGTTTATTATTAGAAAGACAAACTCATAATGCTAATCAATGACACTTTACTAAAGTTATCACTAAAGTCATAGTCTAGGGAATTTCATTTAGCAGTTAATTTTTACCAATGGTTGCTCCTACAAGCAGAGAATTAACAAAAAAGAAAAGTTTTGCATAATGTCTTGAGCAAATTCAAAATTACTGCCAATGCTTCTTGAACTATAACTATATATCATATAAAACCTTATCAAATGAGAATTTCTCACTTGCACTTCATTTTCTTCCCAAGCTCAAGTAACTTTAAAAGATGTTTGTCAAAATATTAAAAATCACATAGCATAGCAATGTGCTTTTGATTTAGTCAAAGTTAAACATGAGGTAAAAATGTGGTTCTCTGAAAACAGAGGATCTCCTGAGACCTTAAGCTACCCACTTCAAAATCTACTACATAAAAATTGCTACATTTTGCAGCAACTAAACTATAGTTAAAAATGTACTGTTCTAACCTCATCCTGTCATACAGATTACAAGGCAGATAAAATGAAAATGAGGTATTTAAATCTATTCTCTACTTGCCTCTAGAGAAACTGACCTTGTTTCGGCTACAACATATCTATTTTTAAAAATCCATTCCGAAAGGAAAAGAAGAATAGTAGAGGACTGAGGTTAAGAGGAAGAGCACATCGGAAAGGGATATCTAGGGCTGATTAGATACAATTTTCTAGCAAAGATGTAGATAACTCTTAGAATTGATGGACATTCTACTTTGTCCCTTAAAAAGGAGCACCTTTGAGAATAATAAATCATTCTCTGAAGAGCTAATGAACAGTAACGGCTTCAGGTTCTCTCTAAACATTTCTGTAAATGATTCAGTAAAAATGGATTCTTAGATCAAAAGTAACAAAGGGTTAGGAGGAATGATCATAGCATCAAATAATAATTCCTTGGGGTCAAAGAATACTACAACTACAGTGAGTACATTCCCCCGCATCCCACATGGTCCCCTGAGCACAGTCAGTAATTTCTGAGTGCAGAGCCAGCAGTAAACCCTGAGTATCAACAGGTAAGACCCCAAAACAAAACAATTCCAGAAAGGGAAATTGAAATTGTGGCCCAAGAAATCAGTTTAGGTTATTTCGACAGTTAAGGATGGGGCTACAATATATCACTGAAGAAACTACTTAAGTGAATCTTAGCTCAAAAAAATTCAAAACTGGGCCAAGGAGGTGGTCCAAAGACAGGGTAATGTATTGCCTGCAGGCGGCTCGTGTTTGATCCCAAGCATTAACAAAAGAAACCATAAAGTATTGTCCCAAAATGAAAAGAAACCTGCAAAACCAACCGCCATGGAAGACTCCCTTTTCTCAAGGCTAAAGAGGGCAAGTTATGAGATATATCCTGTTTTTGCAAATGAACCATCTACATTAAATAGATGTCTCTCTAGAAATTTGGGCTGGAGCGATACCACAGCGGTAGGGTGTTTGCCTTGCATGAGGCCACCCGGACAACCCAGGTTTGAATCCTCCGCCTCTCTCAGAGAGCCCAGCAAGCAACCGAGAGTATCTCACCCACACGACAAAGCCTGGCAAGCTACCCATGACGTATTCGATATGCCAAACACAGTAACAGCAAGTCTCACAATGGAGACATTACTGGTCCCACTCAAGCAAATCGATGGAACAATGGGAGGACAGTGCTACAGATCTATAAATTCCATTATTTATACACAGATGGCTGAACTTACTCAAATATCATTGTTTAATGTCTATGTGTTTATTTATAATGAGAATAATTTGCTTTCATAACTCATTATGAAATAGTATAGATATAGTATATAAAACCTTTGTAGAAAGGAACAGAAGTCTACTTATTTAAATTCTGTAACTAACAGTATTCGAAATAGTCAATGGTTAATGAAAGTCAATTACTATCAGCAAAAGAACAGAGTAAACTAGTTTCCTTCATTTAAGTTCAAGTAATGTCTAAAACTCTTGAGACATAAATTTAAGAAAAGACTGAAAGACACAAAACAGGATGTCCAACAACTGTAAACCAAATCAAAAAGTCTGACATGTATAAAACTAAAATCTCGAAGTGAAATAGAAAAAAAATGAAGGGGGAAAAATGCTATGGTGAGATAATGGTTAAAATACTTACAAGTAAAAACAACAAATTATCAATTCAAGAAATTAGAAAAATTTCAGAGCTCAGAGAAAATCTATCTTATACATAATGCTTCATTCTTCAAGGAAACATTTAATGTTCTCACTTTTTAAATTCAATCTGGCAATCTCTTCCTACTATTCAAAATATTTGACTTGTGCTATCCAAAATGGTAGTACTTAGCCATAAGCTATTGAAATTAAATTAAATTGGACTGTATAAAACTCTAAATTCAATCCTTCAACTGCCCTTGGCATATTTAAATATTCATTGCAACAGGTGGCTACTATATTAGCACAGACACAGAGTATTTCCGTTATTTTGAAAAGCTAGTTCTGCTTTAGAACACTGAAATTTAATGTAACTACCAATATATTTAAGATTAAATCCATCACTATGCTATTTGTTTCCTAGTTGTCCCACTTCTTTTTTTGCCTTCCTCTTTTCTTGCTTCTTATCATTCACAAAGTATCTTTAGAATGTAACTATTTTCTCTGCCATTGCCTTACTATCTCTCTTTATTTCATATTTTTAGCAACTGTTCTAATGTTTAAATATATCAAATATATTTAACTCATCAGTCTATCTCAAGATACTATTCACCGCTTCACATTTATTTAATTTGAGAGCTTTTCCTTCTTCATACCCTCTGTACTAAAATGTGTCATGTATTTCAAACGTGCACTGCCATTATGTATAGCCTGTTCTATAACCATTCTTTTTTGTTTTATTTTTGTGTTGGAGCAACACCCAGCGATGCTCAGTGTTTAGTTATGGCTCTGCCCTCAAGGTTCACTCTTAGCTTGGCTCGAGGAACCATATGGGATGCTGGGGATCAAACCCAAGTCAGCCACGCGCAAGGCAAGCACCCCACCTACTAGATGGGACAATGTTCAAGCCCTGTCCAAATGTAAAGATAAAGGTAAAGGCCCTCCCGTTGATCGTCGATTTGCTCGAGCGGGCCCAGTAACGTCTCCATTGGAGACTTTGTTGTTACTGTGTCTGGCATATCGAATACTCTCGGTAGCTTGCCGGGCAATCCGAGAGGGGCGGAGGAATCGAACTCGGGTCGGCCATGTTGGCCGCTTGTAAGGCGAACGCCCTATCCGCTGTGCTATCGCTCCGTCCAAATGTAATTTTTATAATATTAGAGATTTTAAAGAATATTTTAGAATGTCGGTTCTTGCTATCCTAGTAAAACATAAGAAATAAATGGTTCTCTTCTTGTTTGTCAGAAGGGTTGCGGGGGAGGGGCAGTTTCTGACCCCCGTGGTGTTCAGGGTTTACTCCTGGCTCAACGCTCAGGGATCACTTCTGGTAGTACTCAGGAGACCATATGTGGTCCTGGGGATTAAACTGCAGTGAGCCACATATGCAAAGCAAGCACCAGAATCCCTGTACAATCTCTATGGTCCCCTTCCAATTTTGGGGGGTTTCCAGGGGGTTATTTATTTTGGTTTCCACACCTGGTGGTGCTCACGGCTTACTCATGGCTTTGCACTCAGTACTCCTGGTAGGGCTCTGGGAACCATACAGGTTGCCAGAGATTGAACCCAGTGGATCACATGCGAGCCAAGTGACTTTCTCGATGCATTATTGTTCTGGCCCCTCAACTCTAACTTTTTATATCACACAACCCTGTATCACCTTCTCAAGATTTGGTTTTAGCATTCAAGTCAATTTCTTGATTAATTTATTATTTCAGACTTAAAAGAGGTTTTAGGTTTTTCAACATTTTATAGTAATTTAACCTTTGAGCTTCCATGTTCAAATTTAATACAATCTGCATCCTATCTAAGATTTTGTTTTATAAACTGCTTGGGGATTTTGTTATATCTACATAATTTTTTTTTGCTATTGAGTCTTTTTTTTAAATTACTTCTAACTACTCAGTCTTATTGTATTCATTTTTTACGCTATTTTTTTTGTTTTGTTAAGAAAAATTTTGGGGTTAGGTTGATAAGCCAAAGGAAGATATAATTTGCAATACCCAGTGAGTTTATCCCTGTAGTTTTTGACTATACAAGTATCCACTCACTCACCTAAGGCTGATCATTAGCATCTCCATCACACAAAAAAGCCACAATCAGAAATTTACTTCTAAAATTGGATATTTGTATATATGGCTACTGAGATAATAGGCCAATTGTACTTTTTGAAAAAAATAATTTTCCAACTCCTTTCTCAAGTAAGCCTAATTTCTAAAAATAATAATAATATGCAGTGCACTGAAAATGAGCAACTACTTCAGTACATTTGCCAAGGGCAGCCTTTAAAGTAGAAAATGCAATCTCAATCTCAAAAGGGCTAATAAGACTAGAGAAAAACTATTATTAACTTAATTATATTAAGCATCATTTATTTCTGAAAGTAACATTCTATAAACTCAACAGCTAAGAATACTAAAAGATGCAAGCTAAAACCAGTAACAACAAAAATCTAAATGGTTCATCAGTGAAAAGTTCTTCTAGGCACTTACCCAAGTCTTCCCAGCATCTCAAGCTCTGGAACTTGTGGTCCACAGGTCTCTATTTTCAATGGTTGATATTCATACAAAGCTTCTTCAAGCTTTTGTATAGGTGCTAATGAAATATGCTGGCCCTGTTTAAAAAAAAATGAAGAAAATCAATACCATTTAATATTTTCATATTACTATTATCTATAAATTACTATCATTTATAGTCATTTTACATATGGATAAACATCTTACATTGAAAATAGTGTATAAGATCTCAGGGGATGGCTCATTGGCAAGAGTGCCTGCTTTGTAAAGCATGAGGCTTTGAGTTTGATCCTAGTGCTTCCCACATGTTCCAAGCATAGTGCTGGCAGCTCTGCTGTCTGGAACACTCAGTATTGCAACACTGTACAATCTGCAGGGCACCACAGTAACTGAGTGCAAAAAATCATAACTGAAAATGCATGAGCACTCTGTGAACAACATAAGAACCTCTCAGAAAGCATTTATCCGTTAATCCTAGATAAATTTTGGATGAATAAAAATTAAAACTAAATAATCCCCTCATTAGGTTGGCCAGTAATGTCCAGGAGAGGCCCAACAGTTCCTGAGCACTTTGGAAGGTCCCTTCCAAAAACGGATATCTATATACAATGGGTTAATTTTATGTTAGTAACCCAGCAGACAGAATTAATAGGTGACCAAGTCTATCATAGTTGATAATAAGCATTTCATTTTTTCATTTTTCATTTCATCATCCTGTTAATCGTCGATTGCCTCGAGCAGGCCCCAGTAACATCTCTTTCATCCTAGCCCTGAGATTATATTCACGGCTCTTTAGGAGAATGAGACCCATCATTGTTACTGGTATTTGGCATATTTGGTGCGCCACGGGGAGTTTGCCAGACTCTGCCCTGTGGGCAGGCTACATTCGATAGCCTGCAAGTTTGTCCAAAGTAGGAATGAGATAATAAGATAAGCATAAAAAAGTTAAATGTTGGGGCAGGAGAAATAACCCAAGGTTGAGTGCACATGCTTTGTATGAGTGGGATACAGGTTTAATCCCCAGCCTCCCACTCCCCAACTGCCTCTGGGAATAATCCTAGAGTACTATACCAAGAGCAGCCCTTGAGCATTTCCAGGTGTGTCCCCAAAATTAAATAAACACATGAAAAGATGTTCAACATCAAAAAATCCTTAGAAAAATAAAAATTAAATGCTAATCAAAAATATTTCTTCGTACCCACTAAAATGATTAATCACAAAAACACTTTTTTTTAATGGGAGTGAGGGATTCCTGGGGCTACAGCCAGTTGTGCTCAGGTCTTATTCCTGGCTTTGCAGTCAGCGATCACTCTAGTCTGCGCTCAGAGAAAGTCTAGTGCCAGGACTGACATAGGATTAGCCACATGCAAGACAAATACACTAACCCCTCTATAGTTCTCACAAAGAAAATTCTTTAAAACACAGAATAGTTAAATTGTTGTTAATGAGAGTGCTCAATGATATAATTACCTTGAGAATTATGTTTGCAACTTTTCTTTAAGTTACAGATATAATTATATTAGTAGTTCCACTCACACATACCTACCCAAGAGATATTAAAACACATGACCACAGTACTTAATTTTTTGTGTGATGTTGAAGATTGGACCAGGACCTTATACATACAAGTGTTTCTTCCAATAAACTACATCCCCAATCCTTATACATACACAAGAATGTTCAAAGTAAACTTATTCATAGTAGCCAGATAATGCTTGGAATCTGAAAGTACATCAACTGGACGGATATACGAGGTACATTCATACAACATAAAAATGAATTCATTCACTATATTTAAATTAGGTTAAATATGTCATAAAAAAGAATATGATACATGATACTATATGATTATCAAAAAAAAAATTTTTTTTGCTTTTTGGGTCACACCCGGCGATGCACAGGGGTTACTCCTGGCTTTTTTACTCAGAAACTACTCCTAGCCGTGCTCGGGGGACCATATGGGATGCTGGGAATCGAACCCAGGTCAGGCTGCGTGCAAGGCAAACACCCTACCTGCTGTGCTATCACTCCAGCCCAAAATTGTTAAGCTAACATTTAAAAGAATGGTAAATGACTGCATACTACATGATTCTACTTATATGAAATATCAAAAAAAATGCAGAATAAAAGAATGAAAGTAGTAATGAATGCTAGAGGATAGGAATGTAAATGGGGAGTGCCTGCAAATGAGTATAAAGAAAACAGAAATGAGTATTTTAAATAAGTAACGCTATCAATGGGGCCAAAGCAATAATCACAATGGGTAGGGTGTTTGCCTTGCACATGGCTGACTTGGGTTCAATCCCTGGCATCCCATGTGGTTCCACAAGAACCTCCAGGAGTAATTCCTGGCATCCTTGGGCGTGACCCCAAAATCCAAAAATAATAACAATAAAATTACAAGTCAATGCAATTCTTTTCAAAACATTTCAGACAGTGGTTCAAATCAATTTAACAGTGCTGATTATAAAATACCTAAATTGACATTTTCTGTAAAGACAGTTGAATTTTGCTATCATCAAAATGGCAAATGAAGTCATGAAAATAAGATTTTAGAGAGAAAATGCATTATACATAAGATCCTACTACCAAGTTTTGAAAACACTGATATTCATTAGAGTAGTTTTTACTATCTTTGAACAGAAAACAAAAGAGTAAGCCCCTTTCTGCTATTGTCATTATAAACAGTAAACAAGGACATGAAGATTAAATTTATAGTGAGAAATCCACCACATTTCAGGCAACTGGTTAGTACCATAATCAGGGTAGAATAAATATAGCCAAACTTCACATTCAATAATATAATTAATGCTTTACTCATCTATAATGTAAGAAGATTGAGTCCTTATTTCTCTTCCAAGGGAGGGAGAGGAAAAGGGAGGGAGGAAGAAAGAGAAACAGGGAAGAGAGCGAAATATTTGTAGCAGTTGTTTCATAAACTCAGTTCTCTCACATTTTCAATAATGTGCTATAATGCTAAAGGACACTGGAATACAGGTCACTAAACTCGACAATGGTCAATCAGTTTCAGAAAAAATATCTAAGATAGCTTTTAAGAAATAAATTTCTGTTTCTGTACTAGTAAGTGCTCTCATAATTTTAAATATATCTGGCCAAGCATATGTTCATATGTTTATATTAGTGTGTATACAAACAGACATGTATTTCCATTTGTTCAAATGTACATATTTATTTGTACAGGGATTTTTTATAAATTTTGTGTATACTCATATATTATTCTTTAATGGGTTACATAGACTTTTTTAAAGAATGTACCCGGCCTTCAAGCTATTCATTCTTAGTAACATTTTCGTGATTCAGCTGCTTTTAATTAATTTCATAGCAAACAGAACAATTCTTTTATATGGTGCCTTCTGGTACTCTAGATTGATATCAATCGGTCATAGCTGCAACAGTTACAGAATAATGACTTCAGTTGTGTATAATTTCATGGTTAAGGACAATTAATTTTACACCATAAAAATAGTTTTCTCAAATTTCTTTCAAAATGTATGGTAAACTTCATAAGACAAATGAAAAATCAAGATGCTGCATGGCAAGAGTAAACTAAAAAGTAATGGTGGTACTGTCCCTAAACTGAACTGAAGTGACATGATTTTTCTAAACTTCATTTTTATTACCTACTAAGTGGAATGAAGAGCAAACTAGAGACCTTTCAGAAGCCTGAGAGATAGCAAAAGGACTGAGCACATGTGCTTGGCATGTGGGAGAGCAGGATTTAATCCCCAGCACCACAAGAAGCAACCCCTCACCACCTCCAATGCAGCTGTGTTTGACCCTAAAACAACAAAAAAACTCTTAAAAAAAATACATATATATATATAAGGTAAAGGTAAAGGTAAAGGTAAAGGCCCTCCCGTTGTTCGTCGATTTGCTCGAGCGGGCCCAGTAACGTCTCCATTGGAGACTGTTGTAACTGTGTCTGGCATATCGAATACGTCACGGGGAGCTTGCCAGGCTCTGCCGTGCGGCAAGATACTCTTGGTAGCTTGCTGGGCTCTCCGAGAGGGGCGGAGGAATCGAACTCGGGTCGGCCATGTTGGCTGCGTGCAAGGCAAACGCCCTACCGCTGTGCTATCGAAGATGTATGTAATTGGAATCTTTGGCCTTCTAGTGCTGACTTAATCCTACAAATCTGTCTTTAAGAGCACAAATGTCTTCAAAAAAAAAAAAAAACCAATAGCATCCAGCGTTGGCATCAATGCAGAAAGGTACTGCTGCCCTACTGAGGTCACGAGTTGCCCCCCCATGAGCGGCTCTCTGGCACGGCCATAGCTCCAGAAGCACAAGGACTTAATGCAGAGCCTGGCAGCCTGTGGCAGAAAAGTGAATGGACTATGCGTTAATCCACAGTACCATGCCTGCCCAGGAGGGAAGGGGTATCACTCCCTTCGCCTTTTTCCCCCTGGGCAGCAGGATGGCGGCTGCCTCGGAGCATTTTGGAAAGCCGGGTATGAGCCGGCAGTGACGGGGCAACTGAAACCTCATGGGAAGGGGGGCATTCCCAGCTCATCCCTCACATCCTACCGAGATCACGAGTTGCCCCCCACAAGCGGCTTTCCAGCACGGCCATGGCTCCAGAGCCACAGAAACCAATCTCGTAATTATCTGGCTCTTGGCAGAAATACCTCCAGACTTAAAAAGTAAAATATCAGAAATTCAAAATTGTGCGCGACCGCTATTCTCATAACTAACTGCAGAAAACAAATTATTTCACAATGCCTTTTCAGCAGTTCTGATTATTGGGTGTAAACTCTAAACAATAATGGTGCATCTTTTGTCGAAATAATGAATGTAATCAAAGTAGATAGAGTGTTAAGTAGAATTAATTCATATGCCTCACAGGCACTGGGAGGGGTACTGGTGAAGGGAAATGTGTTTGATCATTGTGTGACCGAGACTTAAACCTGAAAGCTTTGTAAATTTTCCCACAGTGATTCAATAAATAAATATTTTTTAAAAAAAAAAGGTACTGCTGATGGAAATGCTGACTGGTCTCTAGCCTTTTTTGGAAAACAATATGGACATTCCTCAAAAAACTAGAAACTGAGCTTCCCAGGAATACCACCACCTAGCAATACCACTCCTGGAAATATACCCTGGGGGCCCCAAAACTTGTACAATGCAGAAATGCTATCTTCACTCCTATGTTCATTACAGCACTATTCACAGTTGCCAGAATCTAGAAACAATCCAAGTGCCAGAGAACAGATGAGTGGATAAAGAAACTATGGTTCATCTACATAATGGAATACTATGCAGCTATGGTTCATCTACATAATGGAATACTATGCAGTCTTTAGGAAAACTGAAGTCATGATTCTGCTTATTCATGGATGGACATGGAGAGTATCATGCCCAATGAAATTAATCAGAGGAAGAAGACAGACAAGACAAAGGAAAATCGCATTCATTTGTGGGAAACACACATAAAAAATAGTATGAGAATAATACCCAAGACAATAGAGACAAGGGCCAGAAGAACTGATCCATGGTTGGAATCTTGCCATAAGTGGGTGGGTGGGGGGGTGGGGGGGTTGGTCAGGCAGTGTAGCAGTGTAGTTAGGACAGAGAAAGGATCACTAAACTGAGTGCAGAAAAGAGGTCAAATGTTGTGCATGATACCCTTTCAGTGACAGTATTAAAAATCACAGTAGAAAAAAAAGGGGGGTTGAAGAGAGGGAGGGAGAAAGGGTGGGGGGGAGAGAGAGAGAGAGAGAGAGAGAGAGAGAGAGAGAGAGAGAGAGAGAGACAGCACTGCTATAGAGGTAGGCTGAGAGGTAGCAGCTAAAGGGAAACTGGGGAGACTGGTGGCAAGAAATGTACAGTGGTGAAGGGATGGGTGTTGGAACATTGTATGACTAAAATTCAATGATGAACAACTTTTGTAACTGTGTATCTCATAGTGATTCAATAAATTTTTTAAAAGACTAAAAATAAAATAAAATGTAGTGTTTAATAGTGACACTAATGTTCAAAAAAATTCCCTTCTCAAAAGCAGACTTTTCTAGTGTATCATGGCAGCTTCATCCTGAATAAACTAGGAATACTACCATATTTAATTTCTTTTTTAAGATGGTAACATAAAGTATTCGATTTTTTATTATTACTATATTTTAGGTGACATGTTTATAATAGTATGTCAGTGTTTATGGTCTTGATATGTAATCTCTCCCCAGCCCCCAAGTAATCTGTTTTGTAATCCAGGGTCAAAGGTTTGTCATCATTCATTACTACCTATTCTCTTGTTTTGTTTCTCTATATACCGCAGATGAGCAAGATTATCTGGTATTTGTGCTCTTCCTCTGACTTATTTCATTTAAGATGACACCCTCTAGTTTTATCAGTTACAGTGAAGTATAAGACTTCATCTTTTCTTACTGTGTAATATTCCACTGTGTATATATATACATATACATATATACATGCCACTGCTCCTTCAGTCATTCATCTGTCAGTGGACATTTGGATTGCTTCCTTATCATAGCTATTGTACTAAGTGTTACAATGAACATAGCTATGCACATATCTTTCAAATGAATATTTTTGTGTTCTTGGAATAAATGCCAAAAAAAAGATAACTGAGTTATACAGAAGTTTCTTTTCTTAGTTTTTTATGAAGTACTATACTGTTTTTCATAGAATCAAAACCAGATGGCATTCCCACTAACAGAAATACCATATTTTTCTAGCTCCTTAGTGATCGCCAGTCATATTCAAATAACTGAAATACAATTTAATATATAAAAGAAATTTCTCTCCCATTTATGCAAACATCTACTAGCTTAAGCTTCTTGTTCATCAAAAGAAATCAAACAACCCTAGCAGAGTAATATCCTAATAGAGTTATATCCTTGACCACACCAAGTCTCTAAAGTCAAATCTACCAATTTGGTCTGGAACCTTCATAAAAATGTATTCATAAACAGTGAGATTACTCTAAGGCTTTGCAGGCCACACCCAGAAGTTCTCTGGGTTAACTCCTGGTTCTGCACTGAGGGGTCATTCCTGGTGGAGTTGGACCATTATAGGATGCCTGGGATCAAACCCAAGTCATATGGGATGCTTTCAAGGCAAAAACCCTACCCACTGTACATATAGGTGTACTCTTCCTGCATTTCCTACAAGGTATGCATCCATGGGCTGGAGCAACAGCACAGCGGGTAGGGCATTTGCCTTGCATGCAGCCGACCTGGGTTCGATTCTTCTGTCCCTCTCAGAAAGCCCGGCAAGCTCCCGAGACTATTTCATCTGCATGGCAAAGTCTGGCAAGCTACCGGTGACATATTCGATATGCCAAACACAGTAACAAGTCTCACAATGGAGACGTTATTGGGCCCACTTGAGCAAATCAATGAATAATGGAAGGACAGTGACAGTGACAGTGATAACTAAATTTATTTTCAATACTTTTTCTACAACACATGCTATTTTGTGTTCAAATTATTGGGCTGGAGTGATAGCACAGGGGGTAGGGCGTTTGCCTTGCACTCAGTCAATGTGGCCAACCTGGCTGACCCGGGTTCGATTCCTCCGCCCCTCTCAGAGAGCCCGGCAAGCTACCGAGAGCATTTCTGCCCACACGGCAAAGCCTGGAAAGCTACACGTGAGATATTCAATACGCCAAAGACAGTCTCACAATGAAGACGTTACTGGGCCCACTCGAGCAAATTGGTGAACAATGGGAGGACAGTGCTATACTGCTACAGTTCAAATTATGACACAGAAAAAATGTTAATAATATATCAACTCTAATTAGAATTCTTGTATACCAATAATACCTTAGAAAGAACTTCATAATTAAATATAAACATATTTAAATTTCTTAAATGTTACGGAAAACTAAGAAATAATATGCATTAAAAATTAGTATCAGGGGCTGGAGCGATAGCACAGCAGGTAGGGCTTTTGCCTTACACGCAGCCAAGATGGCCGATACAGGTTTGATTCCCAGCATCCCATATGGTCCCCCGAGCACCGCCAGGAGTGATTCCTGAGTGCATGAGCCAGGAGTAACCCCTGAGCATCGCTGGGTGTGACCCAAAAAGAAAAAAAAATCATTAAAACATCTCAAATATAATTGCAACCAACCCTGAATTCTTACAAATAGGTATTTCTATAAGTTCCTTTGTATAGGTATAAAAAAAACTAATACGGCTCAAATAGAAAAAAAACAACAACAATATATTTGTGGATGGGCTGGAGCGATAGCACAGCTGTAGGGCATTTGCCTTACAAGCAGCCAACATGGCCGACCAGAGTTCGATTCCTCCGCCCCTCTCGGAGAGCCCGGCAAGCTACCGAGAGTATCTCACCCGCATGGCAAAGCCTGGCAAGCTACCCGTGATGTATTCGATATGCCAAATACAGTAACAACAAGTCTCACGGTGGAGACGTTACTGGGCCCACTTGAGCAAATCGATGAACAACGGGAGGACCGTGACTATTTGTGGATACATGAAGCTAATTTTTAAGATTCCAGAGTACCAAACCATATGTGAATATGAAAGACTTTTTAAATAGCATTTAATGCATCTTCTTTTACCAAGTTTATAACTGCATTCGTATAAATTTCACCCCCAATGCATACAAAAATAAAATTAGTAGAGACCAAACTAGTGAACTTTACTTTTGGTAATTACCTACCAGTAGTAGCCTAGATTGATACAATGAAATGCTATCTACAAGGATTCTAGTGATGTAACTAACTTAATGCTGAGCATACAATGAAGTCACATCTTGCCCAGAAATTAAGTTCTAAAGTCAGAGTAAAGCAAGGACTGATCAAAATAAATCCTTAAAAATCCGCTGAATAGTACACAAATCCTCTAAACAGTAAACTATACTTTGCTCTGCACAGATTGAAATATCTTTATATAAAACCAACTGGTGTACAGGAGCGATAGAACAGCAGGTAAGACGTTTGCCTTCATGCAGCCAACATGAGATCATCATCCCATAAGATCCCCAAGCCTGCCAGGAGTGATCACTGAGCACAGAGCCAGGAGTAAACCCTGAGCACTCCAGGTGTGGGCCCATAACAAACAAACAAAAATTCAGGGGAACAGCAAAACAGTACAGCAGCAAAGGTACTTGTTCTGTACACTGCTGACCCAGGTTCTATCTCCAGGACCCCATATGGATCCTGTGCGCTGCCAGGAATGATACCTGGGCCCAGAGCCAGAAGTAAGCCCTTAGTACCAGCGGACTACGGCCCCTAAACCAAAATAAACAAACAATTCAGCTAATTTTTTTTTCCCATCTGCTGGTTTTGCAGAAAACTAGGAATGCATTTGGCAACAATGATGATTCAAAATGTTTTCTGCTGTGGGAAGAAGGGAATTCTTCACTGTTTTTCTCCCCTAATTCGTTACTGTTTTCAACTTTAGTTAAATTTAAGTTAAATGTACATATGACATGACTCTGGTTAATATTATGGATATTTCAGTGTTCCCTTAATTGAGGTAATGGAAGAAATGACATTTCAGATTCACTGAGTGAATATTACAGAACTGAAATGGAATGGAAGAAAGAACATTTCTGGTGAAGGGAATTTGAATAGCTTGACACATCGTAGTGAAAATGGGAGCCAGAATAGAAATAATGGAAAAAAGAAAGTTGAAGAAGTAAAATCACTGAGCAAACTTAATTATTATTTTCATTGAATTTGTAATATGATCAAGTGAACAGGGAGATACAGCAATAGCTTTTGAAAAATAAACAACTTAGGGTCCAAGGAAGGATTTTATTTGTGTTGCTTTGCTATTCTAGGTATTTTTCCTTGAGCACTGATAAATGAGGCAGTGTTGAAAAGTATTTTTTACGTTCTTTCTCTGATGCTTGTCTTGCTACTGAACTACAATTTGTTGCCAAGAGGACAGAGCGTCCAACAAATCACATCTGTTTCTATAAAAAGATCAGAAAAGAAAAACATCAAAGAGGCTATTTAGTGAGAGAAAACCAGCTCCTTAAGAAAATCTGCATTAATTTTAAGAAATATAGTATTTGAAAATAGCAACTTTTAAAATATACCGAATTTTAGCACACTACTTTCAGTAATTACAAAAATGGCTTGCAAAAAATAATTTTAATTTTAGTATTTTAAATGAGTCATTAGTTAATAATAATTACATACATACAGAATGTCTTTTTTGGAATGTGACAGAATGTAAAAATAGCTTTCTATAATTTCCTACAAATTCCTACAAGTTAATTATTATATAATCAAAACAAAAATACTATTATACCATTAGAAATATTCTGAACCAGAAACACTTTTCAGTTATAAGGCAGCAAGAGTTTCTTTCTGAGACTGAATCTTCTTTGGGGGGGGGGGGGGGGGGGTTCCACACCCAGCAATGCTCTGGGGTTACTCCTGGCAGTGCCTGGGGGACCATATGGGAAGCCGGGGATTGAACTTGAGTTGACCGCGTGCAAGGCAAATGCCCTACCTGCTGTACTATTGCTCTGGCCCTAAGACGGAATCTTCTAAAAAATCCTATTTACTTTTTAATTTTTTGGTGTCAGGTATCAAACTCAGATGTCATGTATGCAAGTCACATCCAGGGCCTGATCATATTTTATTTAGATCTAAATCCTATGCACCTAATATAGCGCATAATACAGTAAAAATTTAGAAATGTTCATTTCATAAATAAACAAATGTTTTATAATGAGTCACACTATCCCATATTCAATGTCTTTTCCCCACACCACCTCCAAAAAACTTAAAGAACCAGATAACAAACTAGATAACAAATCCTGGTTCAATTTCAAATCATTTAACTACAGAATGGATATTTTGTCATCGTCACAGTAGAAAATAAGGAACAGGTGAGCCAGCTTGTGAGGGATGGGAGGGGAATAGTAGGGGGAGTACTGAACAGCTAAGCCAAGCTGCAACTGATTTTATTCCTCTTTCCTAAAATGAAACAACATTCCAATCTTTCTCCCCAAACACATAAACTACCACCTTTCTAGTAAACAATATGCAATGAGATCTAAATTCTAAATGCAGACTAGATTAAAATAAACCAAAATATTTAGGATCTACTGATACCCTTTCACTTGCAATACTGCATAAACTGTCATTTACTAAGCCATAAAGATATGGAATCTGATTCCCAGCAAGAGAGTTCCCATGCAAAGGACACAGAAATATATATATTTCTGTGTCATATATATATATGATATATATATCATATATATATATGATAAATATATATTCTACATAACTTGCATTAAAACTATATCTGTGTCATATATATATGATATATATATCATATATATATATGATAAATATATATTCTACATAACTTGCATTAAAACTATATGCTATATGCCTTATATAGTGGATATGCATGAATATAAATATTATTTTGCCCACTTTATAAAAAAAAAAAAAGAAACTAAAATTCTCCAGGGAAAAGTAACCAAGCAATTTTTAGGATTGTGAGTGGTGGCTGTTGTTTACAGGGACCACATCCAGTGGTACTCAGGCCAGCTTAACCTTGCCTGGGGTGCAGACATGCTTGGGGCAACCAGGAACATACCTGGCAGTGCTCTGCAAACTACATGGTGCCAGGAATCGAACTCAGGGCCTCAGGAAATAGGCAAGTGTTTCATCATCTCCACAGTCGGAGTCCAATTCCCAATGCAAAAACCCACCAAATGCTTTTCTATCACAGGACTACAGAAAAAAATATTCATTTAGCTTAACACAAAAAAGATGTCAGACAACGAATATGGCATAAAGGAGACACTATCAGAATTGATTATTCTGTTAAGTATTTAACAATCACGATCACGATCATCCTGTTGTTCGTTGATTGCCTCGAGTAGGCACCAGTAACGTCTCCTTCATGCTAGCCCTGAGATTTTAAAAAGTGCCATATTCATTTAACTATATTCAGATTTATTAAATATAGCATTTAACTATATTTAGATTTATTAAAAAATAAATTAGAAAGGTTGGAATATAGTTCAATGGGATAGACACATGCCTAAGAGGCACAGGGTCAATCCCTGGACTGTGTAGTTCCCTGAATAATGCTGGGAGCTAGGAGCGATAGCACAGCGGGTAGGGCGTTCGCCTTACAAGCGGCCAACATGGCCGACCCGAGTTCGATTCCTCCGCCCCTCTCGGAGAGCCCGGCAAGCTACCGAGAGTATTCGATATGCCAGACACAGTAACAACAAAGTCTCCAATGGAGACGTTACTGGGCCCGCTCGAGCAAATCGACGATCAACGGGAGGGCCTTTACCTTTACCTTTACCTATGCTATGGGCCCCAAACCACAACTTAATTAATTCAATTAGAAAGTGCTTGTTACTTTAATATTATTAATGCTTTTAAAATCAAAGTTACCTAGAGTTCACTGAAAACATTACTCATTTTATTTTTAGGAAATATTCACATTCAACTTTTCCATAGAACCTTTAGAATAATACAAATTTCATCTGTACTGAGATATATACTCATCCTTTTTGTATATACTTAGAAGAATATTATTTCCATAATAAGCTGGATTTGGGGCTGGAGCAATAGCACAGCAGGTAGGGCATTTGCCTTGGACACGGCCGACCTGGGTTCGATTCCTAGCATCCCATATGGTCCCCCAAGCACCACCAGGAGTAATTCCTGAGTGTAGAACCAGCAGTAACCCCTGGGCATAGTTGAGTGTACCCAAAAAGAAAAAAAAGCTGGATTTTCCTCAAGCAATATACAAATGGGAATTTTGTCTATAAGGCAGTATGAACTGAATTACTGTGAAACATAAACAAGACTACCTCAACTAAATTACCTTCCTAAAATATTTACTAGAGCAACCAATTCCTATATTTTGCTGTATTTTAACAATTGCTTTTTATAATTTACATGTTGGATGGTTATATGAATTGCAAAAACAATGCAGATAAATCACAATCTAGGTAAATTTTTCATGTGAGAACAAGTATTTGGTGTTCACTGAACATAAAACAGCATAAATCCACAGCTATAAGAGTATAGAGACTACCAAATTATTTATTTTTTTTTTTTTACTATTTTATAATCTCCATAAAAGCACTGAAAATAGAGGCACATTTACTACAATGGTGCCCTAGTGGACAAAAACAGTAGCTATTAATGAGCACAGTTTCGAAGCTCCTCTGGAAATTGTAGACTTCATGAAAGCATTAAGCTACCAGTTGTTCAGACAGTTGCTACTGACAATCAGCTGCATTTGCTGAAGTATATTCTAAAGATTACTAATTAATCTCCATAGTGAAACAAATGGAGGTCATCATTTTCATCATTATTAGGAAGAAGTGTAGGGAGGAAAGAAAGAAGAAAAGGAGGGACTAAAGAAAGGGAGGCGCAGGGGAAGAGGAAGGAAGAGGAATGGAGTCACTACCTAACACAACTTAGAGCAAAACATAACCCTAGGAAGCTCTGCATTTATTCATCTTTTTATTTTCTTGAAGACTCTCTACATGCACTTTTTATTCTCCTTTTCTCCTATTCTCCTTTTCTGCTGTTGGGTTACACTGGGTGATGCTCAGGGCTTACTCCAGGGATAGTGAGGTGAAGTGATTTTAAATAACCCAATATCAGATGCCAAAGATCTTATTTAAAATACATCTGAGAACAAACAGATAAAACTAAAAAAAAAAAAATGAGCGTCCTTTTTACGATTTCCAGCCTTCTTATATTTTAACTCTGATTCTTGACTCTTACGAGCACTGTTACACCATGTTTTTAAAGTTACTTTCATTCATCTGTTGAGACTGTGACCTCCACAATGACCTCTGCAAAAGCAGTTGTGCACTTTACTGTGGTGCAAATCCTCACAGACAAGTTGAACCTGTTCTTTTTGGCACTGAGCCCTGCGCTGAACACACAGCTGAGATTTATTATAAAAGAGGAACTAAGGGGCATGATTGCACAACATTTATTCTTCCTATATAGCCAAGTATAATCTTTTACAACCTTTAAGAGCTCTTAAATAAACAAATCTTCCTTTAATTGCACAAAGAATTTATTTGTCATCAACTGTATGGCATATTTAGATTCACTTCACAGAGGTAAAGGCTAGCACACAACACATATGTGCTGAGTTGTTAAAGTTTGTCTCTTAATACTTATTTTAAAATAACGCTTTTAATGTTCAGAGCGAGAGTAATTCACTTGTTTAGCAAGTTAAGGAGCATCTGTCTTCAAGGACTGATACTTTAGAAAAACAGGTTTAGATCTTCCTACAGCACTCTTACAAGCTTAAGTTTTCAGACAAAACATTAACCTTTACCTTTACAGGGCTTTGTACTTTCTTTTAAATTCCAAGGTTTAACGTTAATTATCTTTCCCAGCTTGTTTTCAAAACACTTCCCATTTTGAACAATTTTGAACTGAGCTCTGAAACACAAGGCTGTAGCCAGGTTAGTTCTTCCATTCAACAGTATATCTGACATTCATACTGTTGTGGGTGGGGGTGGGCGGGTGGAGGAATTTCACTTCTTCTAAGAAGTATCTCTATCCCTATCACTGTTCATCAATTTGCTCGAGTGGGCCTAGTAACGTCTCCATTGTGAGAGTTGTTACTGTGTCTGACATATCGAATACGTCACAGGTAGCTTGCCAGGCTTTGCCGTGCAGGCGAGATACTCTCAGTAGCTTGCCTGGCTATCCAAAGGGGGTGGAGGAATTGAACCTGGGTCAGTGGGTTCAGGTCAGCCGCATGCACGGCAAACGCCCTACCGCTGTGCTATCGATCCAGTCCTCTCTAATAACAGAAATTAGCACACTATTTACATTTATTCCTCAGGATGTGTTCAATGATCTTTATAAAGACTTCCTCATTGAAAACAAAGTAATATAAAATTAATGTGAAAAATATGCTACCATGGGGCCAGAGTGATAGTACGGCGGGTAGGGCATTTGCCTTGCACGCGGCCAACCTGGGTTCCATCCCTGGCATCCCATATGGTCCCCCAAGCACCGTCAGGAGTAATTCCTGAGGGCATGAGCCAGGGAAACCTCTGTGCATCAATGAATGTGACCCAAAAAGCAAAATAAATAAATAAATAAATAAACTAGCATATCAGCTAACCACTCAACGTAAAAAAAACTAAAATATGTTGATTCAGGTAAATGTTTCCTTTCTCCGAATTCTTCTATTTTTTCATTACTATTAAGTACATAAATAATTCAAAATAATGCTTGTGGAGCTATAGTTTGTGGTGATGGAGAGAAGATTACATAATGGGCATACAGTTTTATGAGATGATATTTCATCTCATAAAACTAGTTAATATCGCTAAAATTGTATATGTATAATGGTTATAATATCACAATCTTCAATTTTATACCTTCTGCATTATCAAAAAACTTTTTATTTAATTAAAAAAATTAACTGGGGGCTATCTCACAGCAGTGCACAGGAGTCGTGGGGCTACACCCAGTGATACTCTGTGTGGACCTAATGGTTCAGTGCTTAGACCAGCAATATTCAGTGCTCTAAAGGCTCAGTGATGCTGGAAGCAACCAGGCCACACCCAGCTGTCCAGAGAGAATCGTAAACTGCTCCGAATATAACTTGGGGCCTAAAATATCCAAAGATATGCACTTCAGTCCTCTGAGTTTTCTCCAGGCCTCTAAAAAAGTTTTTTAAAAATTTAATACAAAATTACTAAACTGATTTTTTCATTGGTGAAAAATAGCAAATGTTACATAGTAAGAAATTAGGGGTTCAACAACGAAAGAGAGAGAGATTTATAATGTCACCAAATACATTTTGGTGAAACATTTTGTGAAAATAAAACAAAAAAGTTACATTAAAAATTTCCTTCAGAACAACTAAATCTCCAAGGAGATGCAAGCTAAACCACTATAACTCACAGGTCCACAGGTCTCTCAACTGAAAACTCTGGGGTGCCCTCAGGAAGAGGCGGGACAAATCCCCATCCTGCTTCCCAAAGCCCAGAAAGCCACAACCACACACCAGAGCTTCCACAACACCAACAGACCAACTCCACTATTTCTCAACTAATCTCTGCAGAGATACCAAACCAACAAAAATTATCGCTGGAGCGATAGCACAGCGGGTAGGGTGTTTGCCTTGCACGCAGCTGACCCGGGTTCGATTCCCATCATCCCATATGGTCCCCTGAGCACCGCCAGGAGTAATTCCTGAGTGCAAAACCTGAAATGTAATCCTTAACATAAAAAGGTACATTAAATTTCCAGTGTTTAGTAGGCACTGCATCCTTAAATAGACATAATTAAATGCAATAAATTGATCATTTTAATAAGCAGGTACCAGTAACATCTCCATTCGTCCCTATCGAATGCAAGTGTAGCCCAATAGTGTCTGCTCGCTCCAGGAACATGAAGAGCCTCAAACCAATCGTTCAGGGTCTTGAGGAAGAAGTCTGACCATCAAGTAGGTGGGGGACCACATGATCTTTTGACATCCCATGGAATCAGTTGGTAACAGCTCTAGTCCAGCAGTCGTCGTCCCCAAATTGCATTACGTGTCCAGCCCATCTGATCTTTGATGCCTTGGCAAACGAGACAGCGTCCCTGATTCTTGATCATGAACAGAGGTCAGAACTCCGAATTCTTTCTCTCACTTGAGTAAAGCGTGATACTCCAAGCATAGCTCTTTCGATTCCTCTTTGGGAGACCCGAATAGCATTCTCATTTTGTTTTCATAGGGCCCAGGTCTCTGAGGTGTATGTTAATGCATAAAGAACAATGGAATCGAAGAGATGTGCCCAGAGTCAGAGGTTCTCCGTCCTCTTAGCTATTTCTTAGATGCTCTTGAAGGCGTTCCAAGCCGCTCTCTTCTTCCTGCACAACTCAGGTGCCAGGTCATTTGTCATGTTGATTTCTCGATCTAGGTACACATAACTGTTGCATTCGGAGATCTTCATTCCATTGAGAGTGAATGGAACGTCAAGAATAAGACCATTTCTCATAAACATTGTTTTCGTGAGATTCAGTTGTAGTCTGACCTTTCCACACTCACGGTCATCATCAATAGACGGTTTTGCCTGACCGATGTAACTGTTGTCCCAAAATTCTAAATGGGATTGGACCACCGTATCCTTCGTGCAAAATTCGACTTCACAGAGCGGGGAGAAAGGGCTGCAAAGTTTAAGAAGAGAACTCCCAGAACGACCACCAACTGGGAGCTCTTTGGCACTATTGCGGCAATAAGGGAAAATGCCGTCGTTGACAACACTGATGAAGAATACGATCGACTGGTTCAGCACCTCCATGATTGTGCGGAGAGAAAGATAGCCACAAAAAGACGCCTGTCTTTGAAAACTCAAGCTCATTCACCAACGTGGCTTGGAGCAAGCCTCAGGCAACTGTAAGCGAGCATCCATTCTCTGCACATCCAGTGCAGAGAAGCAATCAAGGAAGACCTCAAAGAGAGAAGAGCAGCAGTGCTGGCAGATGCGGCAGAAGCCAGAGAAAGCATGCACGATGCCCGCCTGTCCTTCGCCAACTACAAGACCAAGATGAATGCCCTCCGACGTCCTGATGGATCTCTCACATCTTCCAGAAGGGCAACGGAGAAGATTATCCATGACTTCTACTCGGATCTCTTCAATAGCCACGTCCACCTGTCCACATACCAAATTCCGCAGGATGGATATGTCGTTCCCAATGTTCTCCCTTCAGAAATCCGACACGCCATTTTCTCAGTAAAGAAGCAAACAGCATCCTGCCCAGACATGGTCTGACCCAAACACCTAAAGAATCTGCCATCAGAACTCATCAATACACTGGCTCAACTCTTCACACGCTACCTTGTCTGAATGCAAGGTTCCGTCCCAATGGAAAACCAGCAGGACTGTTCTACTGTACAAGAAGGGAGACATCCACGACATTGGCAACCATTGCCCAATCTGCTTGTTGTCTGTCGTCTACAAGCTGTTCACTGGAGTCATCCTGAATAGGATTGGCAAAACACTAGATGAAGGACAACCACACGAGCAAACCAGGTTCCGAAAACAATTCAGCACCATCGACCATATCCACAAATAAATAAGCTCACTGAGGTTTCTCGGGAGTTCAAGATGCCACTCTGGCTAACGCTCATTGATTTAAAGAAGGCCTTTGATTCTGTTGAGACTTAAGTGTTCATGGAAGCCCTAGCCAAACAGGGCACTCAAACTCAATACATCAGGATCCTCCGTGAGCTGCATTACACATTCACTACCAGGATCTCACCATTCTACAAGAAGTGATAATCCATGTCAAGAGAGGGGTCTGGCAGGGTGATACCATTTCACCGAAACTCTTCAGTGCCACCCTCAAGAACGTCATGTGACAACTGGAATGGGAAGGAATGGGAGTGAAGATAGATGGTCGGCAACTACACCACCTCCACTTCGCTGATGACATCATTTTAATAACACCAAAGATTAGCCAAGCGGCACAAATGCTGACCAACTTTGATCGTGAGTGTGGAAAGGTCAGACTACAGCTGAATTATAAAACATGAAGTCACTGTCACTGTCACTGTCACTGTCCTCCCGTTGTTCATTGATTTGCTCAAGGGGGCCCAGTAATGTCTCCATTGTGACAATTGTTACTGTGTTTGGCATATCGAATACATCATGGGTAGCTTGCCAGGCTTTGCGGTCAAGATACTGTTGGTAGCTTGCCGGGCTCTCCGAGAGGAGCTGAGAAATCGAACTTGGGTCGGCCATGTTGGCTGCTTGCAAGGCAAACGCCCTACCCTCTGTGCTATCACTCCAGCCCAAAACATGAAGTAAATATGTGAAATGTGCCACAGACTGATCTTACACTATGCTCACATACTATATCAACACTGGTAGTATTTTTTAAATGCCTAAGACCTCTAATTCATTTAAAAATGCATGTGCTTCAAAGATTTCCATAACATCCAAAACTACTCATGATGAGGTCATAACTAGAATTGAAAATAACATCCAAGAACCCAGAGTTACAGTGTCAAGCAGGTTAACCCAGGTTAACCTCCAAATAATTTAAGGCAGCTGTTAGAACAATTTCAGTCCCCGTTTATTTTGGTTCTCCATACCACAACAGCTTTCCCATCCATATCTCCTCTCTTCTTTCTGGTAAGAATCCAAGCATTTGTCAGTGTATCATTCCCTGTTCTTTCAAATTCCCTCTGTTATGTGTTCCCTTACATAAATACAATATTAAAAAACACAAACTTTTGAATTCAGGTAGTCAAGTTTCAGCTACATCTACCTTAAGCCACGATTTAAAAATGAGCCTCAGTTTCACCTCCAAAATTAGAGGACAGAGTATGTGTGAGTTTGTGTGTGTGTGTGTGTGTGCGCGCACACGCGCGCACAAGCATACACTTTTCCTTTTAAAGGACAGAGCAAGCCCTGCCACAGAGGCATGGGTGGATGGGGAGATGGGAGGTAGGAGGGATACTGGGATCAGTGGTGGTGGAGAATGGGAACTGGTCAAGGGATGGGTACTCGATCAATGTATAACTGAAACCCAAGCACAAAAATTTGTGTCTACAACTGTACCTCATGGTGTTTCACTAATAAAAATTTAAAAAAAAAAAAGGACAGAGCAAGTTTCAGTGTCTATCAAAAAAATGTGTGTCTATCAAAAAAATGTCACTAGAATCTTTTGTTATTATGCCATTATCTTCAAGAGGAGCAAGAGAAGTATTTTGTACCACTCTGACAAGACCTCTCATAATCACTACCAGCAAATAAAAAGTCATAGAAAATTATCAACATATAATGGGCAACTGTATTCCTCTACATGTAAGTAAGAATTTAAAACATCTGTCTACATAAATAAAATTTTGGATGATGGCACAATTGTAGGCTAACAATATATAAAACATATTAACTATATTAAGTCCAAAGTCCTGAGGGCAAAACGCAAGAAAAAAAGTTTACTTTCTCTTTCCTAGGTGTAACCTTGACCTTAGGCAAATTTTCAGTTTCTAAAATTTTTGCTTTCTTTCATTTTGCCTTATGCATTTCTAGTCAGTACCTAATGCCTTTCCCAACTATTACATGTCCCAGAAACACTAAGTTTCTAATTGAAAACACTCCACTCACACATATTCTAAAGTGCTCCCTGATCTTAAGCCACAACCTGCATCTCCCCACAATCAAAACTTCCTGATATCACGTTAGGTGTTAGGAAAAAAGAAACTGCATTGCATGATTTTGTTTAGTGGACATCTGGTTTTTATTACATTATTATTGCTTTAAAAAGAACACACGTAAAACACTTCTGGAATAAAATACAAAGCAGTAGTTGTCTCTTAAAGGCACGGGCTAAGATATATTCACATATCATCTTATATCTTGCTTAATTTTTTTTATCTGTAGTGTCAACAAATTATCTCTGATTTTTTTCCTCTTCAAATAATCCCACATAAAAAAGACAGATTCTCAAAAAGTTTTAATATTTTTCACAAACAGTAATGCCAGGATGCACACTGGGAGAAGTATGAAAAGCCCTGGGTAATATTTGAGTATCTATAAATTATAAAATTCAGAGAATAACAGAAGTAGACAGGATGTTAAAGATAATCTTCAGTCTTACTAGCAAATGAATTTTTTTAATCTACTCTTAATTATTGCTGTTTTACAACTTACCATGGACAGGCCAAATCACCAAAATCACCTAGTTAGATGTTTCTTTGTACCAAAGAAATGCCTGAAAGTGCATACCTAAATGAATGGAGAGATTAAATCTCTAAATGGACAGAAATCCATATATCAATTAATGCATTTAAAACCACAGTATATATCATATAAAAATTTAATTGGAGCTTTCCTTTTCTTCATCTGTTTTATAAGACTTTCTGGATAAGAAGATATGATTCTTACTAAAGAGAGAATATGTTCTTGTTCAGAAATATGCAGTGTCATGAAGGACAATGGTAATGCAAAATACAAATAGACAAAACTAAAGATCTAACTGTATTACTTTAGTAAAAATAGATGGGGCCAGAGCCCACAGAGGGGGGCTGGGGGTGGGGCTAGGGGGCAGTTGAGGGATGGTGGTGGGGAAACAGGGGACACTGGTGGTAGGAAATGTACACTGGTAGAGGGATGGGTACTAGATCATTGTATGCCTGAAACCCAATCATGAACAGCTTTGTAATGGTCTATTCACCGATATCCATTTAAAATAAAGTTTGTTTGTTTGCTTGCTTTTTGAGTCACACCCGGCGATGCTCAGGGGTTACTCCTGGCTTTGCTCTCAGGAATCACTCCTGGCAGTGCTCGGGGGACCATATGGGATGCTGGGAATCGAACCCAGGTCGGCCGCATGCAAGGCAAAAGCCCTACCTGCTGTGCTATTGCTCCAGCCCCATTAAAATAAAGTATTTTTTTAAAGTAACGCAGAGTTCATGCCCAATTCAATCAGCTTAATCAATGCAGCAGTACTCCTACATTAAAAAAAAAGAAGGGAGAAAAAGGGAAAAGAAGGGGGAAGGAGGAGGAGGAGGAGGAGGAGGAGGAGGAGGAGGAGGAGGAGGAGGAGGAGGAGGAGGAGGAGGAGGAGGAGGAAGAGAGGAACAAGAAGAAGAACAAGAAGAAATAGGACCAGAGAGACACTATAGAGGTTAGGTACTTGCCAGATTTGATTCCCAGTAAATTATGGTCCACTAAGCATCACCAGAAGTGATCCCTGAGCACAAAACCAGTAAGTCCAAGTCTCCTGGTGTGATCCAAACTCCCCTTTAAATAAAATGTAACATAAAATAGAAATGCACCAAATTGTTTCTGAACTATGAATTCCTTTAAGGTTTTGACTAACTCTGCATTCCTGGTTTCTGCTTCCAACAATCTCTCCCTCTCCCTCTCCCTCTCCCTCTCCCTCTCCTCCCTCCTCCTCCCTCCCTCCTGCTCTGTCTCTTTTTGGTTTTTTTTTGGGGGGGTCACAGCCAGCAGTGCTCATTAATCACTCTTTGAGAACTTGGGGTACCATATGGGGTGCCGGTTATCAAACCAGTGCAAGGCAAGAGCTGCATGCAAAGCAAGTGCCTTACCCACTGTATTATCTCCCCAGACCCTCAATGTTTTCTTTTCCATACATTCACTGACAGTATCTGCTCAATAAAAATTTTCATAAAACATGAACCCAATAAAGAATGAGTACTTTCAGAGTTCCTATTATCTGCAAGGTAAGTAATCCTATAAATCATCCTTTAATGACTTATGTTATAGCACAGCGCTAGGGCATTTGCCTTGCACGCAGCCAACTTGGCTGACCTGAGTTTGATTCCTCTGTCCCTCTCAGAAAGCCCTGCAAGCTACCAAGAGTATCTTGCCCGCACGGCAAAGCCTAGCAAGCTACCCGTGACGTATTTGATATGCCAAACACAGTAACAACAAGTCTCACAACAGAGACATCACTGGTCCTACTCGAGCAAATCGATGAACAATGGGAGGACAGTGCTACAGTGCAGTTATTCATACTATTTTGATAGATTTCCTGGTAGTTTTTAACTTAGAACAAATCTTCCTTTGTGTTTAGAATCATTAAGATTTGGGGTGTTTCTATATTCCAATGCTCAGAGTTATCATGTTTAGTCACTTAAATACACTTTACTTTGTTGTTAATCTCTTCACCAAACACACACACACACACACACACACACATACACACACACACACACACGTTCCCTGAGCACCTCAAGCATCTTGCCAGTATGCACCAATAGGTATGGCCCAAAAATTAAAAAAAAAAAAAAACCTACCAAATAAATCTGGAAGTTTGTCTTTATAACTGACAATAGCTAAGAAAATAATTCAAAGAATTCTCTGAGGTTATTTTTATATCATTTTCATAAAGACTACGTCTCAAGGTAGATTACAATTTTTAAAAGCTCACAGTATTATAAATGAATACAATCATTTGCCCAGGTCCATAATATACATTAATTTACAGATATCAAGTCCATTCCTATGATATTAAAGCCTTTATTGATCACAGGTCGGCTGCCGGGGCTGGGTCCCTTGGGACGGGGAGGGCTCTCACTCACCCCCCTCTGGGGTTCCCCTAGTGAAACTGAACCTATATTTTTAGAAAATAATAAATGAGATAAAACTCAGAAAGTAACTGTGAACTCTTTATTTCTGATATAGTGGAGATGGATTTTCTGTTTACCTATGAGTTCTTCATACATTTGTTATATAAAAATTATTATCTACATATGAAAATTTATGCTGGAGGAAAAAGCTTATAAAAGTAAGAAATGTAGAAATGCCTTCAAATGATATTTTGTTTTATTAAGAAAACAAGGGCTAGAGCGATAGCACAGCGGTAGGGCTTTGCTTTGCACGTGGCCAGCCCGGCCGAGCCGGGTTCTATTCTTCTGCCCCTCTTGGAGAGCCCGGCAAGCTACCAAGAGTATCGCTCGCATGACAAAGCCTGGCAAGCTCCCCGTGACGTATTCAATATGCCAAACACAGTAACAACAAGTCTCATGATGGAGACAACACTGGGCCCACTCGAGCAAATAAATCGATGAACAACGGGAGGCCAGTGATACAGTGATAATTTACAGATATCAAGTTCATTCCTAGGATATTAAAGCCTTTGTTGATCACATCACAGTCTTGCATATTTTCTTAAATGACAAGAAAAAAAGTTAAAGGCAAGGAAAGTAAATCTAGTTATGCCATAAAGCAGAATGACAAGAAGCCACCAATTGCTACCTTCAGTTCCGATTCTAAATTCAAATGATCCTATTGGAATGTATTAAGTTGCTATCTTCTGTGACAGGGGAAATAGTTTCAAAACCTTTGGTAAAATATAATGGAATTTAGCTAGAACATGTAATGGTATGCAACATCATTTACCATTCAAAAAGAAGAGACCCTGAACCAGAAATAATTAGCTACATTTATGGGTCTGATTTTTAAAAACTAAAACCAGTAATATAGATATAAAAAGACAATTTTACAGTTGTATGATTATCAATGAACATCATTCAAGAAACCATGCATACAATTAGGAGCTTCAACAAATAATAACATGGACAGTTCAGGCCTGTGTAATCACAAAATAAGTAAGGGTGGCAGGCTATAGGTTGCCACCAGTGTTAGGTGGCCATCATGCCGCATCCCAGCCTTGGCCTGCAGCTGCTGCCAATGAACACATGGCTTATTCCATTTATTGCCGTTTATTCCATTCTCCCCACATGCTTGTGCCAATCTCACACTGCCCCTCATTCCCATCTCCTCAAGTCCCCCATGCTAGTCTCTCCAGGCTCCATCTCGCCCTGTAGTCTCACCCAACCTCCATGCCTTGGGGGTAGCAGCCACAACCACAAGTAAGTTTGGTGGCACAATCAACATATGAAAGCCCTTCCTGATCTCCTGCAGCCAGGAGATCCACTGAAGGGTGAAATAGCACCTAGGGTATGTTTGTCCTTTCCTTAGTCCAATAACCATTTAAACATTCATCTTAATTCTACTTTTTACTATTAGTCTTTTTGTATGGACACAGAGATACATTAAGCTTGTAGGGTGGCTTTCCTGGGGACATCTCACTATGGATCCCAGACTACAGTGCTCAGGCCAGATTAATCTTTCCTAATGCTAGCAGGATCCTAATCTAATTGTTACTCTTTGAATCATGACAGAATTTGTCCATGACCATGTGCTTAACTTATAGTTAAGTATTATGGTGCTTGGCCTGGCCCATTTCGATACCAGGGTAGCTCACAGCTTGCCCTGGGTCCATTCTGTCCCTCGTCAGGACCCTACTTTTGGAGTGCTAGGAACTAAAGGCAACTGAGACTTAAATCGAGAAAACAGATGCCCAGGAGTGAATATTATTCAGAGTCAATTAACTCCCAAAGTACAAAAGCATAGCATTGACTGTCTTCCTGTATCTATACAAAAAAGGACGCTGCTCTAAAGTAATTATGCAAAGGACATAAGGAGAAGATAAAAGCAATATTTCACTTACAAATACAAATCCAGTGTCCTTAGAAGGATCTGACCTTACAAGTTAACAGAGTCTGATTAGGAGATAAAGGTGATAGATAGGGAAGTAGAGCACAAAGAAAGAAGTTACAGATAAACAGAGAGGAATGGTAGTGCCTTGGGAGACTGTGATGGGTATTACTCAGTAAACATAAACTCCATGTGGCCAGAGAGAAATGACAAACCAATGTTATCCTACAAGGCCTAACACTATTTCCTATATCAAATTGGTTTTTATATTAATCTCCTAATCTGCATTTTTAAATCAAGAGACAAACTTTGTATAATAGAAAATGAACGAAATTATGATTCTGAAAGATTATACTATCACTGACTTCCATTTTCCTCCTGAATTTAAGAGAATATAAGTAAAAGAAGTGAGATTAGTATTATCCACTCTGCATATTTACATAAAAGTGAATTCAACATTAGAAAATACCTTTCAAGTACAACCTTATTAAAATGATTACCTGTGACAGAAATTTAGCACTACACGTTTTTCATAAAAGCTCACTATGTTGAATTTTGGTGTATCCTGAAATCTACTCCCATTAACAACATTCATTTTTTGAGCCGAATAGAACTTAAAACTATAAAAAACAAGGTTTGATTCAGTGTTTGTTATCTAATTGCATTAATGACATTTAACTGAAATTTGATTCTGATTCTCTAATACACTATCAAAATATATTATGGCAAAAGGCACTGTTCTCTATCTTATTTTTCAAAACACAAGACCTAAAATAAAATATTCTAGCAAAATAATTTATAATTACATTTGTTACATGAATAATTCACTGTTTCTCAATATAGTATGTAGGAAGTCAATAATTTTTAAACGTGCAAAGTATTTCCATGTGCTTAGCAAGAATTCTAACCAAAAAAAAGATGTTTAAGAAATGTTTTATTGTTTTTATTTCCCTGCCATCTGTTTCAATGTTTTTTTCCTCTTGATCCCACCTTATTTTCCCTGCCTATTGCTCATAGTAACACTTTGAAAGGAATAAACCAGCAAAATTAGATGCCCAGTTGGGAAATCTAGTCCCAAATGTAACCTGACAATGACAGAGTCCAGAGAAATAAATTAATGGGCATAAATTCCTAAAAAGACTATTGTATGCCTCAATGCAAATACTAAATATACTTTGGTATTTTATAAAGCCTTCATTTTATGCATGGCTTTATCTGACAAATATATAGAAGATAGGTAAGTGTATATGTAAACGATAAAGAAAAAAATATAAGAGTAATAGCACAACATGAAACTGTGGGCTGGAGCGATAGCACAGCGGGTAGGGCGTCTGCCTTGCACGCAGCCAACATGGCCGACCCGAGTTCGATTCCTCCGCCCCTCTCGGAGACCCCGGCAAGCTACCGAGAGTATTCGATATGCCAGACACAGTAACAACAAAGTCTCCAATGGAGACGTTACTGGGCCCGCTCGAGCAAATCGACGATCAACGGGAGGGTCTTTACTTTACTTTACTTTACTACCATTTCTCAGTAGCAAAGATGATTAAGTAACCCCTGGATAGTTTATGCCTGAATTACCAAGTTCAAAACCATGAATAAAAACATAAACATAAAAATAAAACTTAGGCTATACATATCTTTAAACACAATGAAATCCTATGAAATTTTCCTTCTAAGGAGTGATGAAATCAGGGAGCTAAAACCACAGTGGGTCCTAAATGCAGAAAGGCAGTACAAACGTGTAAGAAAAAAAAAAGGCTCTACACATACAAAGGACTCCAATGACTTCTCATCAAAAACCATGTAACTTGAAAAGTAGTAGGATAATATAATGAAAGTGCTAATAGATAAATACTGTTATTCAATAATTCTTTATCAATAGATTTAATAAAAGAAAAATAAAGTATTTCTAGTTAGACAAAACTTTAATAAGTTGTTGCTAACAGATATGCACTACCTAAACAAACCAAAACAGTCAAGTTAAAATGAGAGAAGGTATCACTGCACTGTCACTGTCCTCCCATTGTTCATGGATTTGCCTGAGTGGGCACCAATAACATCTCCATTATGAGACTTGTTGCTACTGTTTTTGGCATATCGATCTTGCCAGGCTCTGGTGAGCAAGCAGGATACTCTCGGTAGCTTGCTGGGCTCTCCAAGAGGGACGGAGGAATCGAACCCAGGTTGGCGGTGTGTAAGGCAAACGCCCTACCGCTGTGGGTATCTCAAATTATCTCAAAGAACACTAAAAATAAAGGTATTTACATTTGTTAATTTTGAAAGACTTGAAGAAAACATTTCTTCCTATTCTCAACAGATTTTAAAAATAACTGCACAGGTCACGCACACTTGGCATAACCCTAGGAAGCCTTCACACCCTGCCCACAAGCCCAAGGACCATCCCTAGTCCAGTGACCTTTGCCACTAGCCCACATTGTCTAGTGATCACTTACTCATATTTTTTAAGGTGCAACTTGGATGTTTACAACAAATATTATTCAAATTATGATTTATGTATTTTTTTTCTTTTTTTGTAGGAGTACTGCTATTTATTCAGCCACTGATTAGCTGATTGAATTGTGCATGAACTCCACCTTAGTTTTTTTTTTCTTTTTCCATTTTTTATAATTTTATTTATTGAATCACCGTGAGAGCAGTTACAAAGCTTTTGGGTCTAAGTCTCAGTCATACAATGAAACACCCGTACCTTCACCAGTGCCCATTCTCCACCACCAAAAATCCCAGTATACCCATATCCCACACCCTTCCCCTGCCTGTGGGGCAGATGATCTCCACATTACTCTCTCTCTCTCTACTTTGATCACATTCAATACTTCGACACCAGGCCCACCATTATTATTTGAGATTTACCCCAACACTCAGATCTGCTGAAAAGGCAACAGTAGACAATTTGTGTTCTATTGCTGGTTATGACTAACATATGATGTCGTGTGGCTGCAGTAGGGCCATGTGGTTTTGAAATTCTGAAATTTTAACACTTAAATCTGGAGGAATTTCTGCCAAAAGCCACTGGGTTTAGAGATCTGCTCCTGAGTCTCTGGGATCATGGCCGTTGAGCAGCTTGATGAGGAGCCAAAGAGGCCATTCGCGGGCGATGACTTGGGGTCTCATTGGGGTGGGGAAGACAGGCCCGGCTCCACCTCCCCCCCCATCCCGTGAGACCCAACAAGTTTCGTCACTGTGGGCCCAAGCCTGACTGTCCAATGGCCTCTGGAGGATGACAGCCATCAAGTGGCCAAGAGGGAGCAGGTGGAGGGACAGCACCCATTTCCCCCTGGGGTGGCCCGGTGACAGTAACCTACTTCGGGGTCCGGACACATTTCTGACAAAAGCCGCTGGGTTTCGAGATTTGTTTCTGAGTCTCTGGGATCAAGGCCGTTGAGCAGCTTGATGAGGAACCAGAGAGGCCGTTTGTGGGCAATGACTTGGGGTCTCGTTAGGGTGGGGAGGACAGGCCCGGCTCCACCTCCCCCCTCCCATCCCGTGAGACCCAACAAGTTTCGTCACTGCGGGCCCAAGCCTGACTATCCAATGGCCTCTGGAGGATGACAGCCACCAAGTCGCTAAGAGGGAGCAGGTGGAGGGACAGCACCCATTCCCCCCTGGGGTGGTCCGGTGACAGCAACCTACTGCGGGGTCCGGACACATTTCTGACAAGAGCCGCTGGGTTTCGAGATTTGTTTCTGAGTCTCTGGGATCAAGGCCGTTGAGCAGCTTGATGAGGAGCCAGAGAGGCCGTTTGTGGGCGATGACTTGGGGTCTCGTTAGGGTGGGGAGGACAGGCCTGGCTCCACCTACCCCCCATCCCGTGAGACCCAACAAGTTTTGTCACTGCGGGCCCAAGCCTGACTGTCCAATGGCCTCTGGAGGATGACAGCCACCAAGTCGCCAAGAGGGAGCAGGCGGAGGGACAACACCCTTTCCTCCCTGGGGTGGCCCGGCGATTTATGTATTTTAAGTGAGTTTTTTGTGGGTTTTGGGGTTTTTTATTTTTAGTTTTTGGGTCACACCTAGCAGTGCTCAAGGCTTCCTCCAGACTCTCTGCTCAAGGATCACTTCTGGCAAGACTCAGGTGACCAAATGGGGTGCCAGGGATTGAACCCAGATTGGCTGCATGCACAACAAGTGCCTTACCCACTATACTACTGTCACTCCAACCTCCATGATTTATATTTTTTAACTGTTTTATAATTAATAAGTAGAAAACCACATGTTTAGGTGAATAATACAAAATAGCCAATAATATAGCATAAGGAGAAAATAAATGAAGCTACTCTAGTTGAAAGAATCTGTTACTGATACTAAGACAATACTAATATGAAACAACATATCAGGGAAAAAGAATCCTCCAGAATAGCTTCTATAAAGCCGATACTTCTCTAATACCAAAAACAAAGATGCTACTAGGAAAGAAAATTATAACCCAATATCCCTGATAAATATTGATGTAAAGATCCTCCACAAAATCCTAGCAAGCCAAATCTAGAAATACATCCAAAGGATTATACATTATGATTAAGTGGCCTCATCTCAGGGATACAAAAATGGCTCAACATAAGCAAATCAATTAATGTAATATACCTTATTGATAAAAAGAAAGATAAAATATCAGATGGTTATAGCAACTGATAAAGAAGGCTTTGTACAAGATCCAACATCCATTCACTTAAGATTAAAAACAAAAAACTCAAAAAAATAGGAACAGGAGGAATATACCTCAAAATAGTAATAGCCATCTACGACATACCCACATCCAATATCATACTCAATGGTGAAAATCTGAAAGCCTTTTCCCTGAGAAAAGGCACAAGACAAGGATGCCTACTTTTATCATTCTTATTAAATATAGCTATAGAAGTCCTCACCACAGCAGTCAGACAAGAAAAAGATATCAAAGGGATCAAAATTGAAAAAGATAAAGTCTAACTATCACTATTTGCAAACAAACTGATAATCTGCAAGGAAAACCCTAAACATGCCACCAAAAAAACTCTCAGAAATAATAAATCAATACAGTAAGTAGCAGATTACAAAATTGATAAACAAAAACTGGTAGCATTTCTATATAAAAATAATGAACTAGAAGAAAAAGAAAGTTAAAAGATAATCCCTTTCAAAATAGTGTCCCAAAACATCAAATACTTAGAAATTAACTTAACAAAGGAAGTGAGAGACTTACACAGTCAAAGATCACTACTGGAAGAAATACAAGAGGACATCAAAACAAGATATTCCCTGTTCATTAAATTGGTATAATCAACACTGTCAAAATGACCTTCCTATCCAAAGCTTTAAATAGATTCAATGCAATACCAATTAAAATTCCAATGACATTCTTCAAAGACTTAGAACAAACTCTACTAAAATTTATATACAACCATAAAAATCTCTGAATAGCCAAAACAATCCAAAAAAAAAAATAAAGAAGATGGGAGGTATTGCATTTAAACTCTGAACTATACTACAAAGCTATATAATCAAAACTCCATGGTACTAAAATAAAAATAGACCCAAGAGCATGAAATAAAACTGAGAGTCCTGAGTTAAACTTTTAGATTCAGATTTTAAACTTTTAAATTTAGTTAATCTACAACAACAAAAGAGCTAAGTACATGAAGTAGAACAAAAACTGTCTTCAACAAATGTTGAGAAACTAGGTAACATCATGAGGAGGGATGGAAGGAGAGAAGAAGGGAAGGAGGGAGGGAGGGAGGGAGGGAGGGAGGGAAGGAAAACTGTCATTCAGATAACTTGCATGAAAGAATTCACAGGAACTTATTAGTCAAAAACTTCTAACAGTTCAGCCATTTGGCAGCAAAAGAATCACTAAGCAATCTAAAATATTTAAACAGAATATCACTTAGCAATAAAAACTCATTCCTGATACACAAAATCCCCTTAGTGCTTCTTAAAATGCTAAACTGCCTCTACATATAACCAGTTTATAATAACAAAAACTGGATTATTGCCTACCCTCCTAAGCAACAAGAAAACTGAAAAACTATGTAAGAACTGATAGTTTGCAAAAAATAATTAGTACAGATGGCGGTCACCAAGGAGGGAGAAGTAAATGAGCTGCATCTTATATTGCCCCAGATTACTGCTTAGAGACTATTTCTAGGACACGACATTAAAAAGGGAACCCAAACAAAACCTGGGAGTCACAAAACGGATCAGACTTCATGACTGCCATGGGAGCATTTGCAGGACAGATTACCAGAGGCAAATATAGCATAGGGTGAAAATTCTCAAACAGTGAAGAGCAAATATTAAAAGAACCTTTCTGATACAGACAGATAAATATTTCAGGCTTTGCAGGTCATATGATCTGTGGTTACAATTATTCAACTGTCATTAAAACATGAAAGCAGACAAAGATAATGAGTAAATGAATGAGTATGGCTATGTTCCAATAAACCTTGAGTTACAATAACAGGTGCTAGGTGGGCTGTGGCTGCAAGCTGTAATTTACCCACCTCTGATGCCCTTAATCTAGATATTGATTTGTACTATGAAAGAGTGCAAGCTACTCAAGGTCAAGAAAATAACCTAGAAAGCAATAGGTCAAACAATTCCCAAAGTTCAGAGAACTGAAATAGGTCATAATCTCAATAAACAAGCTAAAAGGCCTTGAGGCTCAGATATAGTCCTCAAGATGGTATGGTCTTAAAAGTGGGAGTTAAAGCAGTATGCTCTGTATCCTAACACTCCTTAGAAGCAAACCTGCAAGGATCATTCAGACTCTGGATGACTTAACTGCACCCCCAAGCAGTTTGAAAATATTTAATGGGCTACCACAAATTACCAATTACTCAATTACAAGGTAGAAATACATTACCTGCACCATGTGAAAATAACCAGTCAAAAGAAGCAGAGAGAAATGATGAAATTAACGAAGAGAAGAATATTAAGGTAATCATTGTAATATGCTACACACAGATCAGAAGGTAAATGAGGAGCTGGGGCGATAGCAAAGCAGATAGGGCATTTGCCTTGCATGCGGTGACCAAGGTTTGATTTCCAGCATCCCATATGGTCCCTCAAGCACCGCCAGGCGTAATTCCTCCGTGCATGACCCAGGAATAACTCCTGTGCATTGCCGGGTGTGACCCAAAAAGCCCTCCCCCAAAAAAAGAAGGTAAATGAAAAAATTATGATGAGGAGAAATATAAAAAATATAAACAAGACCTAAGTTGAATGTGTAGATTGAGAATGGGGGTTTGGGGCTATAACTGGTGATGCTAGGGGGTCACTCCTGGGTCTGCATTCAGGAATCACTCCTGGTGGTGCTCAGGAATCAAATGGAATGCCAGGGATCAAATCTGAATCAAAAGCATGCAAGACAAGTGCCTTTCCCTCTGTACTACCTCTCTGGCCCAAGATATTTAAAACTATTAATGCAGCCTGATCTTTAAAAATGTAACGGTTTCTAAGACTACCATGGAGGAGAAAGAATGGAGATGAGGAGAGAAAAAGTGGACACTATCCGTACTGCATAAGTACTAAAATATATAGTTTTAAATCCTTATTCAAAGTCCACAGTTAAAGTGTAAAAATTCAATACTTCCCTCTCAAGTACCTGAGGGAAAAAACAGAATTTGTAAGGAAACCAAAGATTTAATCATGCCAATGAATTTACCTAAATCACACTCAAAATACATTCTCCCCAAGTTCACACATACACACACACACCACCACCACCACCACCACCACCACCACCACCACCACCACCACCACATATATGCAAATTTAGATTATATTCAGAACAAGTCTCATGACAACAAAGATGTTTTAAATCATACAAAGTGTTTTCTCACTGCACTGGAATTATATTAGAAATTAATGGCAAAAAAGTAGTCTAAAAATCTGGAAATATTTGGAAACTGAGCACATTTCTAAAAACCATATGGGTCAAACAAGAAATAAAAAACAAAAGTACACAATAATTTAAACTAAATAAAAACACAACTGTGATGACCACATGATTGAAAGTCTCAGCTCATCCACAGCAGAAGCATAATGGACCAAGAATACCAGCTGCTACATGCTGAAATCCATTTCACTATTTACAGAAAGGTTATGTTTTTGACATGCTCTAATCAATGACTGAGTGAAATAGCAATAACAAGGTAGTTCCACACTTAGGAGATGCAAGACTCCACTGCCAAAACAAAAATTTGCCCCAAGGGTTCTCCAGTTGCCATATGCTGAGGGACCAGGGAGACAGACCAGTGGTGAGAAGTGCATACTTCCCATGTGCCAAGACCCAAAGTTAAGCCCCAACACTTTGCATCCCTCCTCCAAGGACCACTGGGTATAACCTCTGAACAATGATGGCGGTGACTCTGCTGATTGGGGCACTGCAGGGTCTGAGGAGTTCCGCAACCTCAGACCCTATCACTGAATCTGGGGAGGCCTCCGCTCCTGCAGACACAAATGTCACAGGGACTGGGCAAAGCTCTCAAGATCCTTAAAACCTCACGAGCTCCCAGCACCCTCAAATGGTGAGGAGAGCCCTCGTGGCCCCTGAGCACCACAAAGCCCATGCAGCATGGTGTCAACAGCCCACACACAAACCATCTGATCCAAAGCAGGACCAAGTATCACACAGAATGGCATCGTGGCCCTGAGAACTGCAGGGGAGACCTTTCCCCTAAAAATGATGTCATCTAAGAGACTGTCAATGTTTTTCCTAAATGTGACCCCCTTCTTTATTTTGTAAAAATTTTTATTTTCATTGAGATACACAGTTACATGATTGGGTTTCAGTCATATAATGTTCTAACACCAGTTCCTTCATTCCTTCACCAGTGTACATTTCCCACCACCAATGTTCCCAGTTTCCATCCTCCCCTCACCCGCCTCTATAGCAGTCTCTGTCTCTGTCTCTGTCTCTGTCTCTCTCCCCCCTCCTTCCCACCCTTCTCTCCCCGCTAGCTACCCCTTTTTTGGGGCACTATGGTTTGCAATACAGATAGTGAAAACTATCATGTATGTCCCTTTTCCTACTTTCAACACTCAGTTCTTCTCACAGTGATTATTTCCGACTAATTCTGTCATACTGGTGCCTTCTCTATCCTAACCATGTGGCCTCCTTCTTACCACTTCCTTCCTGTGCCCCCTCCCATTATGGTTGGTCCCATAATCTCCTGTAGTGACCACCTATATACACAACTTTCACCTGGAGCCCCTTCGAATATACAGGCCCAGATGAGAATCAATGAACTGAGAGAATTTTCCCAATCTTTTTTTTCCTTCTGTGAGGTCAGACCTACAATTAAATAACTGTGGCAGCCACCAACAGCTGCCTCTCATTTTCTAACACAGGCACTTTACTTAATAAGCTTCTTGCACATTTAAACTCAACTTGGTAAAACATCTCAAAAGTATTCAAAGTATCAAAACAGTATGTCCAGATATATGAGATGTAACCAAAGAAATGGTTAAATGAACATTTAAACCAACAAACTTCAATAATAAAAAATAAAAGAACTCTCAATCTAAGCTTCTACCTTTAGAAACTAATAACAGAACAACTCATAACTCAATTTAGGAGGAAAAGGAAATAATAAAGAGCAGCTATTACTGCAGTTAAAAAAAAAGCAACAAAATAAAAAAGCAACAGGAAAAAAAAATAAACTTGAAACTGTGAACAGAACAAAAATGTAAATATGCGATACACCGCTCACCAGACCTTTCGAAGGAAAAAAAAATGAAAAGACATGAATTACTATCAGGACTGAAAGAGGAAACAGTAATAGAGATTCTACAGGAGCATCTCAGTTTAAAAAGAAAAAGTCTTTCAAGGGTTTTTTTTGTTTAGTTGGTTGGTTTTTGACAGTGCTCAGGGCTTACTCCTGGCTCTGTGCTCAGGGATCACTCCTGATGGGGGTCAGGAGCGTGGTACCAGAGATCAAATGCAGATTGACTGCATGCAAAGCAATGTTTTGTTTTGTTTTGGGGCCATACCAGCAGTGCTCAGGGGTTACTCCTGGCTCTGCACTCAGGAATTATTCCTGGTGGTGGTTGGGGAACCATATGGAATGCTGAGGATCAAACCCGGGGCTACTGTGTGTAACGTAAGCTCCTTACCTTCTGTGTTATTTCTCCAACCCCAGTACTCTTAATACATTCACTAAACTTCTTTGTCACATATGCCACTTTATGCTGTTTTGCTAACACAAAAATTTTTATTTAAATTATAACATAGCTGGAACGTCTTGGTCCTTTTCAGAAAACTTGAGCCTTCTAAATTCAATTTTCTAGGTGTTATGAACTCTACACTACCCTGAAACTAAAGAAGATCTGGGTGGTGACTTCAGGATATCCATGACAACATAGACAAAGGCTTTGAAAAGGATAAGCAGAAAAAAAAGGGTAATGTTTTCACACTGGGGATGGAGGCTAGGATGAAGTATTAGTATTATAGATACTAGAATTATAGATAGTATTATAGTATAGATGAAGTATTAGTAGCAAAAATTGGAAAGATTTCTTGTGCAGGAAAATGTTAACAGTCGGCACAATTCAAACAGAATGGTAGTGTATTAGAATAAATGTATGTATCTATACACAATCTATCAATTGTGTATTTTAAGAAATACAGAGAGGGGCTGGAGCAATAGCACAACGGGAAGGGCGTTTGCCTTGCACGTAGCTGACCTAGGTTCGATTCCCAGCATCCCATATGGTCCCCCAAACACCGCCAGGAGTAATTCCTGAGTGCATGAACCAGGAGTAACTCCTGTGCATCGCCGGGTGTGACCAAAAAAGAAAAAAAAAAAAAAAGAAATACAGAGATTTGCCAAAAATAATTAAATATAGCTATGGTTTTCAAATGTATTCACAACCCCAAACATGTGGCAAGTTATATTATAACATAAAAATAATCTGATAGAAATAAAGAGGAGAGGAGCAAAATTATATAGGAATAAGATAATAACAAATGACCTATAAAATGGGCTGGAGCAATAGCTTAGTGGGTAAGGCGTTTGCCTTGCACGCGGCCAACCAGGTTGGCCAAGGTTCGATTCCTCCGCCCCTCTCAGAGAGCCCAGCAAGCTACTGAGAGTATCTTGCCCGCATGGCAAAGCCTGGCAAGCTACCCGTACCGTATTCGATATGCCAAACACAGTAACAAGTGTCACAATGGAGACGTTACTGGGCACACTCAAGCAAATCGTTGAACAACGGGAGGACAGTGACAGTGACCCATGAAATAAAAAGCTAACAATATTTCCTACTATAGTCCTATTAATAGTTCTTTTATAAGCACTATTAAGCTTGCACAGAAAGAGCCTGGCAAGCTCCCCATAGCGTATTCGATACAGTAATGACAATGGGTCTCATTCCCCTGACCTTGAAAGGGCCTCCAATCGTTGGGAAAAGATGAGTAAGAAGAGGCTGCTAAAATCTCAGAGCTGGGAGGAATAGAGACCTTACTGGCGTCAGCTCAAGTAATTCAACGATTAATGGGATGACTGTGATACAGTGATAAACATTATTAGAGAAATAGTGACATGAAAAACCACAATACGTTTTGCGCACTAATAACTATTTAGCTAAAAAAAATTAAAGTATTACATTGTCAAACAATGTAGGCTTTGGTCATGCACAAATACAGACCTAGTAAAATTACAAACCTAGGATCAGGAGACAGTAATGCAGCTAGGGCACATGCATAGGATGCACCCAACCAGGATTCGATTCCTGGCACAACACAGTCCCCCAAGAACTGCCAAGTGCAGCCCTAGAGGTCCCCTGAACACTGCTCGGGTGTGGCCCTAGAGGCTCCCAGCACTGCAGGGTACCAGAAGCTGCACATCCTCAGGCCCAGGCACTGAACTGCCGTTCTGGTTGGCAAATCACTGGTGGGAATTCCCTTCCACTTCCCTGCACACCCACCTCTTGAGAGCCCTCATAACCCTCCCTCCCCCAAAAAGGACTGCAACACATATGATAGCCAAGTTTCTCAGGAAAACATTCATAATCATATATGGATTTAAGGCTAAGAAGGTATTTTAAAGGGCTGGAGTACATGCTCTGATGTGGAAGACACAATTAAATCTCTGACGACAACAGATCAGAGTAGGCCAGGAGCAACACCCAAGCCCCAAGTCAGTAGTAGCCATTGATTACCCTCAGGGAAGACCCAAAACCCAACTATTTCTGCATGGCTTTATTTCAGCATTTATAAATATAATGTTAAAAACCTTCAATTTACTTGCACGCAGCCAACATGGCCGACCCGAGTTCGATTCCTCCGCCCCTCTCGGAGAGCCCAGCAAGCTACCGAGAGTATCTCGTCCACACGGCAGAGCCTGGCAAGCTCCCTGTGACGTATTCGATATGCCAAACACAGTAACAACAAAGTCTCCAATGGAGACGTTACTGGGCCCGCTCAAGCAAATCGGCGAACAATGGGAAGGCCTTTACCTTACCTTACCTTATTATGTTACTAGTAAGACGCTCCTAGTAAAACATCCCTAAGCAAAATGTCCACTCCCTCAATTCAATATTTTCCAAAATATAATTAAATCTTTATTTCTTACTTATTTTATACTAATATCTTTCAGCTTTCTCTAAGTTTAAATTATATGTTCTTACTCACATCTCAAAGGTACTATTTCTAAAAACCTTGATCATGTTTATGTCTTCTTGGACACTCTCCAAATTTAACATATAAGATTTAATTTGTTGGGGATATGGTGCCGCCAGCAGGTCAATCTGTACCTGTGTGGTGAGAGCATCAGCAGCCTGATGGCAACGTCTGACTATCAGATGCCCCAAAATTGCTGCTGTGCATTTGGCCAGACCCCAAAAACTTGGGGCAAACTTTACCAAGAAAGTAAACAGCCAAAAGTTAGGCATGTGGGAGACACACCCACAAACCACCTCCAGCTCAGCTATATAATTGGAGGCATGGACTCTCTGGTTCCTGATCGAACAGCTTAATGGCCATGATCCCAGAGTCTCAGAAACAAATCTCAGAACCCAAAGGCTTTTGGCAGAAATGAATCCTGTTCCTGCAGTAGGTTACTGGCACTGGGCCACTCCAGGTAGGAATAGGTTTCGTGCCTTGGCCTGTTCCCCCTGCCGGCCTGGTGACCATCCTCCAGAGGCCACTGGACAGTCAGGTTTGGGCCTGCAGTGACGAGACACAAGGGGCCTCACCACATGGGGGTGGAGCCGACTCTTTCTCCCCATCCCAATGAGACCCTGAGTCGCCACCTACAAATGGTCTTTATGGCTCCTGATCAAGCTGATTAATAGCCATGATACTGGAGACTCAGAAACAAATCTCAAAACCCAGCGGCTTTTGGCAGAAATGCATCTGGACTTCATACAAGGTGGCCACTGACTCAGAGCTTATTGGAAAGCCAGGTATGAGCCGGCGGTGACGGGGCAACTGCAGTCTCATGGGAAGGAGGGCGGTACTGGCTCCTCCTTTACGCCCTACTGAGGTCACGAGTTGCCCCCCACAAGCGGGTCTCTAGCACAGCCATGGCTCCAGAGGCAAAAGGACTTAATCCAGAACCTGGCAGCTTGCAGAAGAAAAGTGAATGGACCATGCATTAAACTACAGTGCCATCCTCCCCAGGAGGGAAAGGGTGTTGCTCCCTTCTGCCTTTTCCCCCCCGGCAGCAAGGTGGCCACCACCTCAGAGCTTATTGGAAAGACAGGTATGAACCAGCGGTGACAGGGTAACTGTAGTCTCATGGGAAGAGCGACGGTACCGGCTCATCCTTCACGCCCTACTGAGGTCATGAGTTGCCCCCCACAAGCGGCTCTCTGGCATGGCCATGGCTCCAGAGGCAAAAAGACTTAGTCCAGAGCCCAGCAGCTTGCAGAAGAAAAGTGAATGGACCATGTGTTAAATTACGGCTCCATGCCTCCCCAGAGGGAAAGAGTGTTGCTCCCTTCCGCCTTTTCCCCCCCTGGCAGCAAGGTAGCCGCCGCCTCAGAGCTTATAGGAAAGCTAGGTACGATCCAGCAGTGACGGGGCAACTGCAATCTCATGGGAAGGGGACGGTACCAGCATGTCCCTCACGTTCTACCAAGGTCACGAGTTACCTCCCACGAGCGGCTCTCTGGCACGACCAGACACACAGAAACCAATCTCGTAATTATCTGGCTCTTTGCAGAAATCCAAAATCGTGGCCGTGTGACATTATATGATTCTCATAACCAGCTATAGAAAACAAAATATTTCATAATGCCTTTTCAGCAATTCTGAGTATTTGGGGAGAAATTCTAAACAATAATGGTGCATCTTTTGTCAAAATGATGAATGTAATCAATGTAGAGAAGAGTTAAGTAGAAATCATCTGCCTGACAGGCATTTGGAGAGGTGGGAGGGGGGTATACTGGGGTTCTTGGGGGTGAAATATGAGTACTGGTGAAAGGAAAGGTGTTTGATCATTGTATAACCAAGACTTAAACCTGAAAGCTTAGTAACTTTTCCCACAGTGATTCAATAAATAAATATAAAAAGAAAAAAAATAAATAAAAAAAATTAAGGTGGAGTTCATGCCCAATTCAATCAGCTAATCAGTGGCTGAATAAATAGCAGTACTCCTACAAAAAAAAATAATAATTTGTTATGTCTGAATTTCTTTCAATAGAAAAAATAAGAAAAAGTAAAGGTCATTGTACAGGCTTCTTTACTATTAATACATATGATAATTCTGCATTTTATTGAGATGCTGTGATTCACAATACTGTTAATGACATCTTCATGCATACACCATTAACTGCTTAATTATTTTAACAGATGTTATAAATAAGTCTTACAAAAACAACAGTAAGGAAAGAAACACTTAAATTTATTCTCTATTGAACAAAAGGGAATGCCCTGCCACAGAGGCAGGGTGGGATAAGGGGGATGGGAGGTGGGAAGGATACTGAGATCAGTGGTGGTGGAGAATGGGCACTGGTGGAGGGATGGGTACTCGATCATTGTATAACTGAAACCCAAGCACAAAAATTTGTAAGTCTACAACTGTACCTCATGGTGTTTCACTAATAAAAATATTTTTTAAAAAATTTATTCTCTATTATGTGTATTTTATTAATGAGAATATAAAAAATAGGAGTTGTATTTGAGGTGCCTTCTGTGCTGAAAAAAATTAGAACTTATTGTTTTGTTTTATTTGTTTGGGGAAACACCTGGTAATGATCAGAGATTAATCCTGGCTCTGCACTCAAAAGTACTCCTGGTGGTGCTCTCGAAGCCATAAGGGATGTAAGGGATCAAATCAGGGTTTGCCAAATGCAAGGTGGGTGCCCGACACACGGTACCCTACAGCACCAGAAAAAGATGAAAATTTTCAAGTGCCATGTTTTGTACATGATCTTACCCTGAGACTCAGTTTTCACATCAAGAAAACTACAAATACCATCTATTTTTATGAAGACGTAAAAACAACGAAAGATTTTTGTGGGGGTAGGCCACACCCAGCGGTGCTCAGGGGTTACTTCTGGCTCTGCACTCAGGAATCGTTCCTGGCAGGACTCAGACCATATAGGATTCCTGGGATGGAATTTGAGTCACAGCACACTAGACAAAGTCTTTACCCACTGTACCTTTCCAGCCCTGAAAGTTCTTTTACAGTGAGAGTAAAAGAACTCTCATTTTTCAAAAAATCTTAATTTGTAAAATTAAGAATGCCAATAGGGGCAGAGTGAGGAGTAAACCCTGAGTATCACATGGTGTGGCCCCAAAACAAAACCAAAAAAAAGAATGCCAATATTTGGGCTCATAGAAGATGGACAGGGAGGGAGAGAAGAGAGTGGGGGAAGATGGGAGAGGAAGAAGACAAGGAATGTCAGCATTTGTTCAATAAAAAACAAACCCTAGGATATAGGTGCTCAATAAATATTACTTTGCATCCCATATTTTAGGAATAATTTTTCCAAAGAGAATATAAACATTCAACTTCGTAAACATTTAAATTTTCATATACATCATGAAAAAACTATCATTTATGTTTTTTTCACATCATCTTTAAGACAATTGGCTATAATAACAATAATAAAAAACATTCTATCACACATTTAAGTCATAGGAATCTCAACATGTATTAAAGTAACTGGATCACCTAACATTATAGGAAAACAAATTTCCAGAAGAACAACAGGTAAGCAAAATAATAAAGATATCACAAGTTTTAAAAATGACTGCAAAAATTAGCCAAAAATATTATTTGTAACACATTCAGAAAATAAAACATCTCAACCAGAACAAATAAAAAGACTTACACATGTTTTGAAAAGCTATTTCACAAAATAAGATAGCCAATGCTCTACTTCATTAGTGACCAGTGAAATAAAAAGCAAACTAAAATAAAAACACTATTAACAACCCTCCAGAATTGCTAAATTTGACAAGGAAAAAAAAAAGCACAAGGAGAATTGGTAAAATCCACTGTGAAAAGCAATTCAATCTGATCTAAGAACTCTACTCTTTGTTGGAAAACCACCACCAACAACAGAAGTATGTGTTCTAAGAAACATAATATTTCAGCATAATCAATAATAACAACTATCCAAATATTCAACAGTAGAGGAGATAAACAGAATATTTTTGTCAACGGAATATTACCAGTAATGAAACTAAAAAATTTTAAATTATCAGCATAAACTATAGGATGATTCTCACAAATATAACAAGAACAGACAAAACAACAATCTAATATATCAGCAAAACCATAGGATGACTCTCACAAATATAACAAGAAGTGACAAAACAACAATCTAATAAAATACATGCTTAGATATTAAAGTCATTTACAATCCTGAATTCCCCAGAGATGCCAAACTGCTGAGAATCTCAGGTACACCAGTGTTTTGGCTAAGAATTTTGGATTTTTTGTAGAAATGAGACCCGGCAGCCTCCACCAACCCCACCCCTGTACTTGTGGGTGTGGTTCCCATGTCCTTATAAGCTCATCTATAGGCCTAGTTGACAGACTCATGATCGAATATGATGGCCACTTAATACCTGCACTGCAAACCACAACACCTTAAAGGAGAGAGAGAGTAAAAGTAAGAGGAGGGAAAGATGGAGGGAGGGGGGATGGCAGAAGGGATATTGGGAACATTGGTGGTGGAGAATGGGCAAAGGTGGAGGGATGGGTACTTGATCATTGTATGACTAAAACGTAAGCACGAAAGTTTATAAGTCTGTAATTGTACCTCACGGGGATTCATTTAAAAAAAAATCTCAGAAGAAGCCTAAAAACTCACACAGATATAGCAGTCCAGTTCAAAACTCTGGGGCGCCCTTGGGGAGGGGTCAGGCCAAGTCCCCACCCTGCCAAAGCCCTGGTAACTACACTCACGCCCCAACAACTGTAGCCATGCCAACGGCCAGAAAATTTTCAGGTACACCTATTTGGGGGCTGAGAACTCTGGGGTCTTCCCAGAGTGGGAGGTAGCCTCCTCCCCCCTTCCATTTCCATTCTTCCAAAAGCCCTGACAGCCACACCCACATCCACAGCTGCCGCTATGTAAGCTAACTGCCCAGTTAAATATCCTGGAGAGGTTGGAGTAGGAACAGGACATCTCCAAAGTCTACAATACTAACATCCCATCCCAGTAGGAGATTTCCTATCAAATTAGATAGGAAAGGAACACAGAAGCCACCTACACTCAATAAACAAAAATAGCACACACAACAGTGAAGAAACCCGGCCGGCGGTCACCTCAACACCTGAAGAATTCTCCGGGCCCCATACCGAGCCGATATCGCCAGGATGGGGAAGGTGCAGTCTCCCCACCTTCTCCAGATGGAATCCCAGCGACCATGAGCTTCTACAAGTATGGCTCTGGTATGTGGGCACCAGGACTATTCTTCAAAACCGTGCAGCTGTGCGAGCAATGGAAAGTAAATGATCTAGCATCTGTCCCTGGAAAGCAGGCTTGAATGGAGGTGGGAAAATTCGAGCAAAATATAATGCCCAACAGAAATGCATCTGGACTGTGCATTAAACTACGGTGCTATGCCGCCCAAGGAGGGGGAAGGGTGTTTGTCCCTCTGCCTATTCCCCCTGGCGGCGGCAGCATGGTGGCCACCATCTTTCAGAACCTAATGGACAGCAAGGTATGAGACTGCAGTGACGAGGCACACGGGGCCTCATAGGATGGGGGGTGGAACCGGCCCTGCTCCCCGCCCTCACAAGGCCCCCCCGTTGCCGCCCACGAACGCCTCCTCCGGTTCCTGAAAGATGGCACACAAACCAACCTCAGAACTCAGCGGCTTTAGAAGTAATCCCTCCAGACTTATTACTAAAATATCAGAAATCCAAAATTGCAGCCACACAACATCATAAGCTCTTCATAATCAGCAATAGAAAACAAATTATATAATGATGTCTTTTTGGCAGGTCTGATTGTTGGGGAAAATTCCAAACAATAATGATGGGTCTTTTGTCGTAATATTGAATGTGATCAATGTAGAGAGAAGAGAGAGTAAAGTGGAAATCTGCCACACAGGCAGGGGGCCTCTATTGCAAACTACAACACCCAAAAGGAGAGATAGGGCAAAAGGGAATGCCCTGCCACAGAGGCGGGGTGGGGAGGGGATGGGATGGGGGTGCGGGAGGGATACTGGGATCATTGGTGGTGGGGAACGGGCACTGGTGGAGGGACGGGTACTCAACCATTGTGTAACTGGAACACAAGTGTGTAACTGGAACGCAAGCAGGAAAGTTTGTACCCCATGGTGTTTCACTAATAAAAAAAATATTAAAAAACAAATAAATTAAAAAATATTAACACAGAAGTTTCAACAAGCAATAACAGCTTAGTAAACAAGGATTTAATTGTGCCACGGTGAGATATAACAATTTTCACAAATTTTCTTTAAAATACTTTCTGATTAACAATTGATATGACAAAAATTATTCTAAGCCTGCTAAGGGAGCAGGCTTGGGAGGTGATTGAGAAAATGGGGACCGTGATGGAGGGAAGGTCATACTGGCACTGGGATTGGTGTTGGAACACTGAATGCCTATAATGGATCATGAGCCATGAAAAGAGTTGTGGTTTACAACTTTCTAAACAACAGTGTTTGAATAAAGTGGAAAAAAATTAAATCAAAGTTATTTATAACAGCTGAAAGGAAACAAAGGACAGAAAAGGGGCTTCCTTTAGGGAAATGAATGGGGCACTAATCAGGTAAAATAGATATCCTGAAGATTGCTGTTAGAACACTCGCTCCATCCTATTCCCTGTCTCTGTGAGCAGAATGGGCGAGGGTAGGCAAAAGTCCTATACTTCCCTTTCCCTGAGGAAAGCGTGACTGGCTGGAGTCAGGCAATTCCCTTTCTCCCGTTATCAGTCAATAATTGATCAAACTTAGGTTCTGGCTTCAGGAGAAACTACAGCACAGCGGTAGGGCGTTTGCCTTGCACGCAGCCTACATGGCCGACCCGAGTTCGATTCCTCCGCCCCTCTCGGAGAGCCCGGCAGGCTACCGAGAGCATCTCGCCCGCCCGGCAGAGCCTGGCAAGCTCCCCGTGACGTATTCGATATGCCAAACACAGTAACAACAAAGTCTCCAATGGAGACATTACTGAGCCTGCTCGAGCAAATCAATGAACAATGGGAGGGCCTTTACTTTACTTTACTTTAACATAACTATATTATTATATATCCTAAAAGCAGAACCTATTTAAGAATTTACGAATGAGAAGTTAGAGTGATAGTATAGCAGATAAGGCATTTGGAGTGATAGTTTAGCAGGTAAGGCATATAACCCAATATGATCCCCAGAGTCCTGCCAAGGATGATCCCTAAATCCAAGAGCCAACAGTAAGCCCTGAACACTGCTGAATGTGGCCTAGAAAAAAAACAAAATGAAAACACAATTATTACTGAATTATAGGGCTAGAATATAGCTAAGCTGCAGAGCTCTTACTCTGCATATTTGATTCCTAACACTGTAATAAAAATAACAATAATAATACAAAATGCCGTGACATATTTCAAATGGTTCCTTTTCTCCTTTTGCCAGAAATTCAAAAGGACTTTTCTCTATATTCACTGAACAAGTCTGATGTAAATGCAAGAAAACTCAGTTCCCATGAAAAGTTTGTTAAGAGTTGCACATACTGCACCTCCAACAATCCGTCAATTACAGTTCCTGCTTCCCTGCACCAGCACTGGTTCCTGAACTGATCCCTGATTTTACGGTTTTCATAACTTTCTAGAAAAGTTACGGTTTTCTAAATTTAGGCCATCAGTTAGCCTTGGAACCTCTCTTTCATTCAATGCTGTCAGGTGAACAGTACCGACTGAACGGTTCATTGCTCTGGCACAACAACGTCACCAGGACTATACCCAGCAGTGCTGAAGGACCAATGCAGTGCTAAGAATGAACTCAGGACATTTTGCACATGCTAAGTTTATACTCTACCAGTTGAGCTATCTCCGCAGTCCTGCATTTTCCTTTAAGAAACATTTTCTGGTGCTGGAGAGGAAAGGGCTTGCTTAGTGCATGGTACAAACCCATTCGGTCCCTGGTACAACATTTGATCCCCTGAGCACGGCCAGGAGTTATCTCTATGTACAAAGCCAGAAGTAAGCCCTGAGTAACACGGGCCGTGGCTCAAAAGCCAAAAGAAAAGACAAACAGGTCCATTATCATATACAAATAAAACTGAGTTGTAAAGTTAAAAATTATTAGTTTTCACTTTCCTCTTACACTACGCATATTCATATTTTCAGCACGGACACTGAGCTTAAACATCTGAACCTTTCAGTTTACCAGTTTACCTCAACATAAAATTATAAAATGTAATCTTTAAATTTAATATTTGAAATAAGCAATAAAATAGTTTACCATTTTGATGCCTGTAGAAAATGTCACTGGTTTTGAAGGCTTAGGTTTCTCAAGTTGCATTTCCAATTGGGTAGATCTATCTTTGTGCTGAGCCAAAAGTAAAGCAACAGGGAGATCAGAGCTCTCCTGTAAAAAAAAGTTAAAGTACAATATGAGAGCCCGGCAAGCTACCGAGAGTATTCGATGTGCCAGACACAGTAACAACAAAGTCTCCAATGGAGACGTTACTGGGCCCGCTCGAGCAAATCGACGATCAACGGGAGGGCCTTTACCTTTTACCTTATGAAACTTTAAAAAGAAATAAATCTTTCATTCTAAATATGCTTGCCATAAAGGTATTTGATGTCAACCTAGACGTTCACTTTAAGGTGACTTAACAAAAGATAATTCACTTTCCATAATAAGAGAAAGCTGGTTTATATTCATAAATCAAAATAACCTGAAAAAAAGTATTTTTTATAAAATCAACATTTTTATAAAAACAACAGGATTGTTTCATTTTACAAAGCCAACCATATCTATTAATTGTTTTAAAAAAATCATAAGTTAATCTAATCACAGAGTAGTCCAAAGTACTCCAACATATCAAATGTTTATCTAAGAGACATTAATTTTACCAGTGAATTCAGACGAGTTTGAAATTGTTTCCCATTAGATTTTCCCTGAGGCTGTTAGGAAATAATTCTTGCTCTGTTTTACACAATAAAACTACTGTTAAGTACAGCCAAAAGTATATTTATTTTCCCCTAACTTACTTTTAGAAATTAAGTCCAAAAATTTTCAATTAGTAGATGATAACAAATATGTAATATATTAAATCATATATAAACCTGCACATATAACAATAACACAATCAATTAACATTCTTATATGTAGACTATTGTTTATTCTCTTTAAAATGAAGATAGTCTGGCAGGCTCCCCATGGCGTATTCAATATGCCAAGAATAGTAACAACAAGTCTCACAATGGAGATGTTGCTGGTGCCCACTCGAGCAAATCGATGAACAATGGGACAACAGTGCTACAGAGCTTTAAAATGAAATTCTCTTACAAATATAAAACTGTGGAGCTAAGGTTGAACTCAAACAAAATGCAATACAGATTCTTCCCTTTGCAATTTGCCAGATAATAAGACCAAAAAGCAGAAAGAAGCCAAAGACAGACAGACAGACACACACACACACACACACACACACGCACACACACACACAGAGCCTACATATTTTTTTTAAAAACTAGCTACTACCTATAATTTAACTCCAAAAGCTATATTGTTAAAATTTTACTGAATGAAAGTGAACATACAGTAGAATTTAATTTTCATTCCAAATGTGACAATATTTTAGGTGCAACTGTGGCTAATTATAATATTTAAGGGAACTGTTTTAGGGTTACACTAGAAATTATTCAAATAACAAGAAATATGATTTCAATGAATTGTGTAGAAAAAGATATGGACCTAAAACTTTTGTATCAGAAATACTATGCAAAAGCAATGTTATAAAGGTTAAAACTTTTTAAATGGAAAAACATGTTATTTATAAAACAGAACATTATTAAGGAGCAAAATACTTGAGACCTGGCTTTAGCAATACTGAGTGAAACTGAATATAAAAAACTGTGAACATATACTTGAAACTTTTCACTCCACAATAAAGTGTTAGTGATGCAATGATAACAGAATCTCTGTGAAGTCTAACAGCTCTTCTAGATTTCCATTAGCACTTTTATAATAAAATACAAAATGAAAGGACATTTCAAATGGACTATGGTACACAATTCCTTTTAAAAGCTATTACTATTTCTTCATGTGGAGAAACTAAGAGAAGAAAAAGTAATTTCCATCTTTGTCAAATTATACTCCAAGTGAATTCAAATATTGTTCTTTACTTCCTATTTATTCTAAAATGTAGATATTATATAAATACAAGACAATGAATGTTTTCATTTCAAGAACTTACTAATCAATAATTTGGCCTTTTAAATCCTAGTTTTATTTTCACACAAAAAAAGCATATGAATATTAACATTTCTTAGTAAACAGCTAAAATAAACATTCCAGGACGCTACAACAAATTTCGGTGCAAGGAAATTCTAATTTTAATTCTAAATCTAAAATTACTTCAAACCTGTACAAATTTTATTTTAGCACTCAAAACTTAGAGATTAGAAAACCTTTGTGAATGTTGAACCAAAATTAAACAGTAGTTCTAACACCAAAAACAATCTAAGAGTAAAATATTAAACCATGGATAGCTCACATAATCTTTGGAATAAATAAAATATAGATACAGACTTTCAAGTTATTTCATTCTTTTTAGCTTTCTGGAACCTACACTAATTGCCTAAAGGTCTATTTAATATTTAAAGAAATTTTAATAAGACTGCCTGTAATACTCATTAAGGGCTTTATAATGACCATTTTTAAAAGATTATTTTAACTGACTTTAAGTAAGCCATCTGGCAAACAATATTTCTAATAAAAATCAGCTACTGTGTTTGAAAACAATATTAGCCCATACAAAATTTAAGACATTAGCTGAAGAGAATTTTCAAACAGGAATATAAAAAATTTAATAAGTCAGGACCTTTTAAAAATTTTTTTCCAAACTTTTCAAAAACTTAATTTAAAGTTAGGATTAAGAAAATCGATTTTTTGACACATATTAACAAATACTAAGCAATAAACATGAAGGACAAAAGAGTAAAATTCTGTCACAAACAATATATTGTAATATATACTTACATAATACATGACAAACTACAACTCTTTTTAAAGGTTAAAAGTGACTTTCAGCACAAGAACCAAAAAAAAAAAAAGCCAAGAAATATATTGTAGTAAGTAGTACTCGTTACCTAATTAGATACAGAAAATAATTCTAATACTTAAAAAAGTATTAGAGTTATACTTTTTATAAAATCAATTACATGAACATACATTAAAAATAGATATTATTTTATTTTAAGGGTTCAGGAAGATAAAAAGAATTCTCACAATTATTAAGGACTAAATATACGTCAACCTTTTAACAGAATAAAAAAAAGAAAAGAAATATTCAAAATTAAAGTTATAAGAACTATTACAAATAATTTTTTAATGGAAACCAGAAATTCAAACTGCAGTGGTATTCTAAACCAATCTACTGAAATTAATTGTTCTAATGAATACAGTAAATTGCTAAGGATTATTTAACCACCGTGTTACATGATCTAAACAGTGAAGAAAGTATGTGCAGTAATGACTTGCAGGTGAAGAAAACAGGAACTAGAGGGGACTCAGGGGGGTCTCACAAAAAAAAAAAGTATTAATTCCAGATTATACATAATGTACAACATTGGCGTTTCACATCTTGCTTCATGCCCCAAAATTAACGGGGAGCTTCAGGCCAATAGCAGCTCAACGAGGCAACAAAATTTAGTAGTATTAAATAAAAAAAGAATATTCAAGAATAACTGCTATGTAAAGCTGGCATAACGTCAAATTAAAATCTAAAAACCCTTTAAAATGTATGGAATATTTTTAAGACATAATAGTTTATTTTTCATCTTATGTCTACATTCTGAATTTGGGATTAGTTAATTGTATGAAGGAAAAACATTACCAAAAAAAAAAGTATGTTTCTATGTATTAAATGATGAGGAATTTCAGTTGCTAAAGTCATATCTGCCATTTTCAACAAAAATTAATGTAAGTTGATAAGAAAAAAATATTATATTCTATTTTAAATGCTTCTACAACAAGTGAATTTTGCTTGGTTTGAACTTTATATAAATGAAATTTTAAATGCTTACATACCTCATACTTAGAACCAAATTTAGATTCCACACCTACAAAGTGCATACAGTATTTATCCTAACACTGAGGATAAACATCTGCCTAAACTTCATTAACGTCCATAAACTTTCTTTCCTTTTTATCAACTTCTAATTTAAGTACTCTTACTTCTTTTTATTCACAAACTGGAGTGCTTTCAGGAAAGAATAAACTAGAGCCATATATATAGATCAATCATAGAGTACATATTTGGTATTCTATGAGACTTTGGGTTCATTCCCTGAGACCCCACTCCTCCATCACAAGAAAGAAAAACAAAATTGCATATTTACCAAATCAAAGAATAAAAGTTTATCATCAAACCAGTAAAACTGTAGTGATCACAGTCACGGTCCTCCCGTTGTTCATCGATTTGCTTGAGCAGGCCCAGTAATGTCTCCTTCATGAGGCTTGTTGTTACTGTGTTTGGCATATCGAGTACGTCACGGGTAGCTTGCCAGGCTCTGCCGTGCGGGTGAGATACTCTCGGTAGCTTGCCGGGCTCTCCGAGAGGGGCGGAGGAATTGAACTCAGGTCGGCCATGTTGGCCACTTGTAAGGCAAATGCCCTACCGCTGTGCTATCGCTCCAGCCCAAAACTGTAATGATACCTGATAAAAATAAATTATGGTGACAGAAGGGACAAGGAAAAATGCAAAATTACTTTCCTGGAAGATGGTTTTACTAGGTGTAACTTCATCAATATTATTATGTTATAAGCATCAAACAATGTACTATCAAATCCATGAAACACAATACAAACCTTGATAATTATCATTTCCTTTATCTAGCAATATTGAATACTTGAGCTAATTGCTGAAAAACACAAATAGTTTGCAAATCAGGCCATTACTTTTTGACATAAAAATATTAAACAGAAGGGCAAAAAGATAGTACGGAAAGTAGGGCATTTGCCTTGCAAGCAACTGACCCAGGTTCAATTCCCAGCAAGACATATGGTTGCCATGCATTACCAGGAGTGATTTCTGAGTGCAAAGCCAAGAGTAACCCCTGAGCACTGTCTGGTGTAACATATATATATATATATATACATATATATATATATATATATTACAGAATAACCAGAACAATTATAAACTTTGCATGGTGTCAAAACACTGAACACGAGAAAACTAGTATTAGTCAGGAGAAAAATACTCTGGAAATAATATATAAGGTTAGAAACATAAACAACCTATTAACAATGTACAGGTGCATGTGATTTATAATATTACTGTATTACCTGAAAATAAATTGGTATTGACAAGAAGTTTTTAAAAAATTAAAAATGAACTAAGTGAAATGAATCAGAATGAGAAAGACAAATATTGGAAGACCAAGCATGGCATATAAAGAAACTAAGCAAAACAATCTAAATGAAGTTAATGAAAATAAACTCCATGACATAAACACAAAACTGTCCCAGGTTATCAGACTTGGAAGAGGATCAAAGCAAGAAGGACCCAATGTCCTGTGATAGAGGGATACTGGCACTTTGGTAGTTGGGTGTGGTGTGGTAACATATACTTTTGAGTAGTTGTGAATATCTATGCATAAAAAATATTGAAATGTTGCAAGCCAATGTTATCTCAATTTAAATGTATATATGTAGATCTTCCCCATCTATTCAATTTTTTTTTTTTGGCTTTTTGGGACACACCTTGCAATGCTCAGGGGTTACTCCTGGATCTGCACTCTGGAATTAATCCTGGCAGTGCTCAGTGGAACATAAGGGTTGCTGGGGATAGAACTCGGGTTGGCCCTACCAAACGCCCTACCTGCTAGACTATCACTCTGGCCCATCTTTTTAAATCTTAAGAGAACAGTGACCCATGCCAACATCTTGACAATAGTCACAGGTGTAATCCTAAACCAGAGTCACCTAAGAAAGCCCCTCGTGTTTTCTTGCATCATAAAAATTGTATTAGATAATAAGATAAATGCCTTTTATTATTTAAAACCTAAATAAATAGTAGGCTCAGGAGATGATTCAAAGGGCCAGGACACATGTTTTGCATGTGGGAGCCCTAAATCTGATTCCTAATATTACCTGGTTCCTAAATAATGTCAGATATGTTCTCCCAAAAATTAACTAAACACAGGAATAGAAGTAAAATAAATAAGACAAATACTAAAGAAAGAGAGATTAACAAGCCGCAAAGATGTCTCCAGAGTCCACGCCAGACTGAGTCTCATCCAGGGCACCCCAGAACAATGATGGTGGGAAGGTGTAATAGTGGATTGGTGTTAGAATACTGAATGTAATAAAAAATAATTGTGAATCTCTTTATAAAACATAAAAATTCAAAAAAAATTTAAAAAAAGAAAACTCAAGGAGAAAAAAACAAATACTGAAGAAACGCCACTAACCTTCAAGACCAATGACATTTGTAATCAGATTTAGCATTAATACATACCAATTCATCTAAAAATGTCTGTTTATTCTTCCTTTTTAGAATCTGTTGGAGTTGTTCTTCTTTCTGTATAAACAGTCTTCTTTGTTCACTTTCCTGTCGTTCTACCTCCAAAGCTTCTTCCAATTCCTCCTGTTCCCGAGTCTAAAAACATAAACAGGTGTCTGAGCTTGGTGTCCAAAGTCAATCCTATACTATTTCCTGATGTAGGAATCTCGTCGTGGCGGGGGGGTGGGGGGGAAGCATGCCACAATAGCCAGTGATGCTCAGGGGTCATTCTGGGCAGTGCTCAAAGAGTTTTATGTGGTACCAGATAAAATTCAGGGTCTATTGCACGACTTTGGCAAGAGCCTTAAATCCTGTACTATCTTCTCTCCAGCTCCTAAAACTATGTTTCTATGTTTATGTCAGCACCAACTACCACCAAGTATCACTAATAGGAAAACTCCTCTCACAGAATGACCAATAATTAAATAATAATTACCACCAATAACAACAAAACAGTTACAACACATCTGTTTAACAGTAATATAAAATATAAAAACAAGGGGGTATGGTGCCGCCAACAGGTCAACCTGTACCTGCGGGGAGAGTGCATCAGCAGCCTGATGATGCCTTCAGGCTTCCTGATACCCCAAAATTACCTCTGTGCCTTTGGCCAGACCCCAACAACTTGGGACCAAGTTTACCAAGAAATCAAATGGTCAAAAGTTAAGAATGTGGGAGCCACACCCCCAAACCACCTCTGGCTCAGTTAGTTACATAAGTTAATTTATTGGCCTTATTTCAGAGACCCATAGATAAATCTCGAAAGAGATCAAAAGCCACAGTTAATCTCGGACCTGCACATGGCTGAACAGAGTGGAGTAAATGGGTGGGGGACAGGTTGGCCTGGTGGCCTGCCCAAGCAGAGCCCCCAGCAGCCACTTGCTTACTCAGTCCGAAATTGCTGCCATACTCCCAGCCTGACTCCACAGTCTCAGGACGGACCTTACCAAGATATAATCTGTTGAAAATTCTGGTATGCAGATTTAATAACTGAAATCTCCAGGCTTTCTCAGAGTCCGGATGGGCTACCTCCCCCCATCTCCCTGTACTTCCAGAAGCCTCGGCAGTCATTCACACCCCAAGGCTGCCACCCAATTGTAAAGCTACTCCAGCCTTGCCATCCTGGTAAAAATACCAAATGCCCTGAACAAACACCATGACCTCTTATTGCCTGTATTGCAAACCATAATGCATAAAAGTATAAGGGTAGAGAGAGCAAGAGGGAAAATGCCTCCAATAGAGGGAGGCTAGGGGTAGGGGGTGGGAAGTGGGGGGGATGGTGGTGGGGAAACAGGGGACATTGGTGGTGGGAGTGTGCACTGGTAGAGGGATGGGTGCTGGATCATTGTATGACTGAAACCCGATTATGAACAGATTTGTAATGGTCTATCTCTTGGATATCCAATTAAATTTTAAAAAAAACATGGGGTTCATCCCAAATTCAATCAGCTTAATCAATGGCTGAATAAATAGCAATTCTCCTACATAAATATATATAAACAACCCAAATAATCACTCTAACATATATGAATTAAAAGAATTTCATTCAATTATCATCACTATAAAGTTTTCTGATTATTAAAAATTCTTTTTTCAAATAATACCTAAAATTACTTCATTCTTTCATTATAACTCTCGTTATTATTTTCTACCTTAAAACTAGGAATAAAAGAAGTGACCTAAAAAGTACAAACCTGTTTTATAGTATATAAAGCTAATAAAACAAGGCTTGTAGTCATGCTAATTTTGATGTATTTTCTAATGCACTCAGGAAATCTAAAATGTAAAAAGAGCACTTTATATGACACATTCATGATACCAGAAATGAGGCATCTTTCTAAAGAAATTAAGACTGGGTATGAGTAGAGTAAGTACTTAGAACAAATTCTTTGAGACGTTTTGATGGCAGGAAAAAATATTATAATAAAATCACTGTTCTTCCAAAATCAAGATGAGAGGCCAGAGAAACAGTACAGCAGGTAGGAGCTTGCCTTGCATATGGCCAACGCGATTAAATTCCCAGCACACCACATAGATGCCAAAGGCCCCTCAGGAACGATTACTGAGTGCACAGCCAATAGTAAACCCTGAGCACCACTGGGTGCAGTCCAAAAACCAAAAAAGTAAATAAAACAAAAGTAGCACTGTAGCACTGTAGCACTATCCTATTGTTCATATCAATTTGCTCAAGCGGGCACCAGTAACATCTCCATTGTGAGACTTGTTGTTACTGTTATGGTTTTTGCCATATCTAATACGCCACAGGGAGCTCGCCAGGCTCTGCCATGCGGGCAGGATACTCTTGGTAGCTTGCCGGGCTCTCCGAGAGGGACGAAAGAATCGAACCCGGGTTTCAGCCGTGGCAAGGCAAACGCCCTACCCTCTGTGCTAACAAGTAAAAGATGAAAATATAAGTTAGGTGATCCAGCTACACATTTTTATGGCAACAGAATGTTTGTTTTTATATAATCATCATCCAGCGAATGTTGTGAGACTGTCTAATGATATTAGTTTTAACATCCTTTTTAAAGAAAGAATTTTTTTAACGAAATAATTTAGAACCTTCTACATTTGTTAGTTTTCTTTTTTTTTCCTCATTTTTTCTTACAATTCTGAATCCAAATTGCATGGTGCATTTTGGCAGAAGAGTAAAGGCTATGCTAAGTTCCATAGCTGAAAGTTTCTCAAAAATTCCAGAGTAAAATGAAATTTACTTTTCCCTTTCCTTTTCTTAGACTGGTAGGGAACTGGAAAGAATGCACTTTTAATCCAGGTACAGAAGATTTATTTTTTTACCATGATCTATCATCAATAACTGTCACAGTGACCAAGATTTCTAGAAGAAATTCAACCAGCTTCCATCTTAATTTTCTTATTCGATCCTTCTAGCCTATGTATCTGAAAGCTAACACAACGACAAAAATAACCTGACAGTTGCTCAACCAAACCATTTACAGTAAGAACTCTAGAAGCAAACCAAATTAATGCTCACATTGTATCCAAGGGCTGAGTAATTGTATATTTAAATTTTTCTTTAATTTTTACAGTTCTTCCACAGAAACATTAATTTCAAAATAAATTACAAGTCATAGAGATGATACAAATGTTAAGGCACTTGCCCTGCCTGCAGCTGCAGCAAAGACCCTGGCTCAAATCCCAGCACTGCTAATAGACCCCTAAGCACCCCGCCAAGCATAGTCCTGGAGGACAGAGCCAGAAGGAGTAGCCCACTAGTTGTAGCCAAAAAGTAAATTCAAATCCAGGAAGAGGTAGTTCCAACTTCAGGAAGCTTTAATTCCCTTAGTCCCACATCTTTTTTATTCTATGTGGTACATGATCAGGAGTATCAGAAACAGCAGTATTTTTAAAGGATTCCATATAAGGTGTTTCACAATGGTCATACTCTTTCCCCTTTATAAAAAAAAAAAAAGGTGGGTGGGGGCTGGAGCAACAGCACAGCGGGTAGGGTGTTTGCCTTGCACGCGGTCAACCTGGGTTCAATACCTAGCATCCCATATGGTCCCCCGAGCACTGCCAGGAGTAATTCCTGAGTGCATGAGCCAGGAGTAACCCTTGTGCACTGCCAGGTGTGACCCAAAAAGAAAAAAAGGGGGGTAGGGGGAAACTAGTTAGTATATTCTTGTCTTTATGCATGAAAACCACATTAAGAGAATCAATTAGTTCATCTAAAGGTCATAGTACCATGAAGAGGGTTGCAACAACCAAGCAATTGATGCTCCAAAAATAGGACTGCAACATTTGCTTTCATGTCACATTTTCAAAAATCCTGATGTCAGTTGTTCAATTCTAGAGAAATAAAGGGCACATTCCTTGACTGCAATACTCAGAACATAAAAGAAAAGCGGAACTATTTCCTTCATGTGTCTATAATAATAAAGACCTGAAGTGTCTATCTTCTATACCAATGATAGAAAGGTTACTATAATTAATCTCAAACAGAGCTTTGGGCAAAGTCACAGTAAAAAGATAGGGTACCAGAACCTAGTACAAGGTATAAGGTACTTGCATACAGCAGACCCTGGTTCAATCCCCAGCACCACTTATGGTCCTTGGAGCCCTAGCAGGAACAATACCTGATACCTTAGCAAAGCAGAAGTAAGCCCTGAGCACCAACCAGCTGTAGCCCAAAAACCAGAGAGACAGAGAAAGAAACAAAGAAACAGAAAATGCCTGGTTCTTTAACATAGAGTTTTGTTTCATTTTCTACCGCCAATATGAAAGATGGAATGTCTGCTGAAATTTGAGTTAGGATATTAACCACTTTATGGCACACTGTCCCCAAGAATAGTGGTACGTACATCTGGAAATGGAAGTGAACTTGAGATCAATTCTGATAATTACGAATGCTGGAACTCTGGTCACTAATTGGGCATCTAAATATTTGGGCACCAACTAAAGAGAGGCAAAAACTATTGCTCAAATTACTAAAATACCAATGGAAGGACAAAGAGAGAGCACAGCAGGTAAGGCATGTCCATGCATGCAACCAGCTGGGTTCAATCCGCAGCACTGTATATGACCGCCACAGGAGTCATCCCTTAGTGCCGAGCCAGAAGTAAGCCCTGAACATAGAAATTTTGGCCCCAACACTCCCCCAATAAAAATATCTACTAAATTATAAATAAAAACTAGATGCTTGATAATAAAAATAAGAGTAGGAACTTTGAACTTCTAACAAAAATAATCACAAAATATCAGATTTCTTCATGGAAGGACAAATATAACCAAGAGCTGGAAAGACAGCTCATGGAATTAAAGTACAAACCTGCCATATACTGGACCCCAAGTTCATCTCCATCACTGCATGGGAAAGAAAAGAAAAGGGTAGGGAAGGCAAGGAAAGAGAAGGGGATGGAAGGAAAGGAAGGGGAAAGGAGGGAAAAGAAGGGCAGGAGAGGAGAGCAGAGAGGATGGGGGAGCAGAGAGAAGAATTTGCAGCAACATCCAGGACCACAATCCCACAATCCTATACTAGCAACACTGGTCTGGAGGAAAGAAATTTTGGGGTAAAGATGTCAAAGCTACTGCCAGGCGCCATTCTGGCAACCTCTAAAACTTTTTGGTAACAGTGGTTCAAGTGGACACACCAGCATGGATTTTGATCTCCATAGTAACATTCCCTGAGGGCAAATTCCTGAGATCTATACCCACCCTTGGCAAACCGAGCTAGTTCAGGACTAAGAATTATCAAGAGTGCTTTCTCTAGCAGATAAGCAGACTCAGCCCCCCGTACACTTCTGACTCCTATAAACAAAAACAAAAACAAAAAAAGTACCCTGGAGGGGCTGGAGTGATAGCACAGTGGGTAAGGGCATTTGCCTTGCATGCGGTCAACCGAGTTCGATTCCCAGCATCCCATATGGTCCCCTGAGCACCGCCAGGAGTAATTCCAGAGTGTAGAACCAGGAGTAACCCCTGAGCTTTGCTGGATGTGACCCAAAAAGCAAAAAAAAATTTCCCAAACCATAATCAGTATGTCAGTGGGTCACTCTGCCTATTGTGTGTCTGTGTCAACCCACAGCTAGTCAGATTCTTTCCTGCCAGCTCCAAGGTGTGCATTCTATCACCCGCTAGAATTGAGGCCCCAACTTTCTGTTCAGCACACCCTGGTTATGTTCCCCAGGCACAACCACTGTCTCTTAAGACCATAGCAGTTTAGTATCTGCCGGGCACTATTGACCTTCAGGCTCTGGAAGTTGTCCAGGTCTTCTCAAACTTGGCAAATAGGTGTTCCCAAGTACTCACTATCTTGTATTCCTGGTTGTTGCCCAGGTCCTCTTATAGATAGGTCTGACCCCAGTCCCTGACAGAGCCCCATGAGCACAGATTCAGTGGGATGACAGAGAAATTTACCAATACATCAAGACTTAAAGGAAGAAAAGTTTTTCTTCCTTTTTAAAAAGCTTTTCTGACAAACATCGGGTTAGAGAATTCATTGCCATTAAACTGGTCTTTCAAGAAGGTATTTTTCTTTTCGGGGATGGAGAGTGGACATATCCAGCGGTGCTCAAAGCTTACACCTGTCTCTGTGCTCAGGTATCATTCCTAGCAAGCTCAGGGGACAAGATAGGGTGCCAGAGATGGAACCCAGGTTGGCCACATGCAAGCACTCTTCCCACTGTACTATTTCTCCATCTCCACGTATTCATTTTCATTAAATTACCACACTACATATCAAAAAGAAAGCAAAAAAAAAAAAAGCCAAAGACAGCTACCATATGATTCAGCAATTCCACTTTTATGTATTTATCCAAAGAATATAGAAATATTAACACAAATCCACCCCAATGTCTATTATAGCATTCTGTGCAACAGTTAAAATATGGAAGCGCCCAACAATACCTGGAGATAAAGAAGAGCTAGTACAGACCAGAGCAATAGTACAGTGGGTAGGGTGTTTGCCTTGCATGCCGACCCGAGTTCGATCCCTGACATCCATTATGGTCCCCCACACACCGCCAGAAGTCATTCCTGAGTGCAGAGCGAGGAGTAACCCCTAAGCACAACTGGTTGTGACCCAAAAAGTCAAAAAAAAAATCTGTTTCCAAGGAAAAAAAAGAAGAAAAAGTATCTGTTTTCCTTTACCCCTCTTGAAAGCTCCATCAATAACTACCTGGGTATTTTACACACATGCACATATATATATATGTGCATATATATATATATATGTATATATATATATATGTATATATATGTATGTATGTATATATACACATATATATATACATGCACACACATACCCCTTTTAAGACACAATTTAGACACAAAATCTTACTATAGAGTTGGAGTGTGGTTCAGTGGCAAAGTACTTGCCGTGCATGTGTAAAACTCTGGGTTCAATCCCAGCAACTACAGAAAAAAAAAAAGAAGAAACATTTTTACTACAGTAATGCATATGTACCTACATATGACTATGTATCTGTGTGTATGTGTATATATGCATGTACTTCTGGCCTAAATTTTTGCTAAATCCTTTGCAAAAAAAACTGTCAGAGTAATTATTTGAGGAGTTATATGGGAATTATTACTGATACACTTCCAATACAAAAAGAAGAAGAAAATACTTATCAACCAACCAGCTTTAACTTATTTTTCTGAATGACATCTTTGTTTTCCTTTTGGTATATCTCCATTTTCTTTTTGGTGTTGTCCAAATCCACATTGTTGGTCAAGTTGAAAACTGCATCAGAAAGCAATGACAAGAAATAATAGCTTAATATAAACGAGTATATATGAGTGAAACCAAATAATCACAATTACTCAATCCATCAGATTGTCAACAGAACTATTTGTGTCCTTTTACCTACTAGCTATTTCAGAGACAAGTTCTGATTCAGCAACTATTTTCAAGTCAAAATATAAGACTGTCAAAACATCACACAGAATATCTAAACATCTAGGAGACGGAGAGAGTAGAGGCAGGTTGAAAATACTGATACTTGCTCTGCACACAGCTGACCCGGATTCAATCCCTAGCAACCCAGATAGTCTCCCAAGTACTGACATGAATGATCCCTGACTAAAGAACCAAGAATAAGCCTGTACACCAACATTTGTGGCCAAAAAAAATAAATAAAAAAGAATGTTTAAATATCTCAATCATCCCAGAAAACTTAAAATAAGTGCTTTCAATAATCACATTAGAATTTCACCCTCCACTACAACTCAAAAATTTTAATTATAAATTCCTATACCCATCTGTTTATGTATATAATTCAAGGTTTTATAATGATCTGAACAACAATAAAAAAGAAATTTGACATATATAAATTCATATTATTAACTACTGCCCTACTACCTATTTGTAAAGTTTGCATTATTCTGTCTAAAAAAGACTCCATATCATTAACACACCAGTACCCCATAATTCAACTCATTCCTCCTTGGGTTCCTTGGTAATCTTCTTTTATTCAGTATTATGCCATCTATCCTTTCTTCAATTCTTACCACTTTTTCCAGCTGCTTTCCAAACAGATAAACAGGTTTCAACTACCTTCAATAAGGTTTCTCTATACATATTTCTATAGATTCCATCCCCCCTTCGCTTACAACTACCTCAAATATTTCCTAAACTTTTGGATTGTAGAAGCCTAAGAAAAGGTGAAAGGTAACACTGGAAGCCAAACATAAAACTATTAAAAGTATTCAAAAACTAATTTGATGCATAATTTCATTTTTACCTCTCCAAAAGGACAAATTATATCAGAAGGCCCATTTACCAGTACCTGAAAAATCAGGCTCTTTTAGGTATGTAGAAAAAAATGCATGCAATTCTTAATTATATTATAAGCAATTTTAAAATTCAGGGAGAAAATAGCACAAACAGAAAACAAAAAGCTCTATCCAATTCTCCAGTTTTTTCCCGCAAAGTAGAAAAGAAAACAGCGCTAGCAGTAAAGCAAGGCATTTGGCCAGGATTCAACACTGGATATTGTCTATAAATCACACACTATCCCAGTGTAAAATCACAGAGAATCCAGGCTAGAAACAGTTCTCAGAAAGGCGACTATGACCTATTAGTTAACATGTTTACCCAAAATCCAAATGTAGGAATGTTTGGTATAATTTGGCAGGTTATTTTTTGGGCCAAGGAATGCTATTATCACTCACTAGGATGAAAAACTGTTTCCATCTTGCTCAAAATAACCTACCAAAGTAAACTAAATAGAAACATTCTACTTTCCAACAATGGGAAAACCTCCAATATGTCTGCTTTCTCTATTTTTGCCAACTACTCACAACTTACTCTTTGTATGTAATAAGCCATATTGCTGAACCACCAAATTCAAAAATCTTACAACCTTTGCATTCCATTTACTAAAGTAAAAGGTAAAGGTAAAGGTAAAGGTAAAGGTAAAGGTAAAGGTAAAGGTAAAGGCCCTCCCGTTGTTCGTCGATTTGCTCGAGTGGGCCCAGTAACGTCTCCATTGGAGACTTTGTTGTTACTGTGTTTGGCATACCAAATACGTCACGAGGAGCTTGCCAGGCTCTGCCGTGTGGGCGAGATACTCTTGGTAGCTTGCCAGGCTCTCTGAGAGGGGCGGAGGAATCGAACTCGGGACGGCCATGTTGGCTGCGTGCAAGGCAAACGCCCTACCGCTGTGCTATTGCTCTCGCCCTTTACTAAAGTAGACCACTTTTATTTTTATTAAAGTATATTTTTACTTTATTATTTTATTTATATATAAGATATATAAATATTTTATATTTACTAAAGTAGACCACTTTTATTTTTATTAAAGCACTCTGTCCCTTGACTGACTTACTAATAGATTTTTCTTATATTCTTCCTACAACTACTCATTCATATTTCATTTCTGTTGGGTTGTTGTTGGAGGTGGTGGTTTGGGGGTCACACCTGGCTGTTCTCAGGGCTTACGCCTGGCTCTGGTCAGGAATCACTCCTAGCAGAGTTCAAGGGACCATACGCAGTGCCAGGGATAGAAGAAACCAGGACTATCGCATGCAAGGCAAGCAACTTTCCAGCTATCTCAAGGGTTCTTAAAGTATACTTTTTAAAAAACAATATGCCTCTAAATCATCCCTTCCCTATAAATTCTTTTTATATGTTACTAATATGATTATCAAGTTAAAAAAGTAAGACACTAAGGTTTATCGAACCATTCATCTGACCACTCTCCTTTACATTCTTAAGCACTGTCAAACCCTACAGATTCTACAACCAAAAATCTCTTTGAAACAGCTCTTATTCTGAAATCGTCCTGACAATATACTAAGCTGGGACCTTATTTCTCCCTGGATAATTTCTAATAATCTCTTATTTAATTTTCTATCTCCAGAATCTTTAGATTTTAACCTATATCCAAATCACTTATCACTTAAGTGATTTGGATCACTTAATCCCTGTTATTCATCGATTTATTCGAGCGGGTGCCAGTAATGTCTCCAATCATCCCGGTTGTGAGCTAGCGTAGCCCAATGGTATCTGTTCGTTCTAGGAACATGCAGAGCCTCAAACTGATCATTCAGGGTCTTGACGAAGAAGTCTGACCATCTTGTAGGTGGGCGTCCACGTGATCTTTTGATGTCCTGTGGAATCCAATCAGTAATGGCTCTAGTCCAGCGGTTGTCTGTAAACCTCATTACGTGTCCAGCCCATCTGATTTTTGATGTCTTGGCAAATGAGACAGCATCCCTGATTCTTGAGCCAACGTTGACGAAGATCAGAACTCCGGATTCTATCTCTCATTTGAGTGAATCGTGATATTCCAAGCATAGCTCTTTCGATTCCTCTTTGAGAGACCCGAATAGCGTTCTCATCCTGTTTTCGTAGGGTCCAGGTCTCTGAGGCATATGTTAATGCAGGAAGAACAGTGGAATCAAAGAGATGTGCTCGTAGCTGGAGGTTCTTTGTCCTTTTAGTTATTTCTTCAATGTTCTTGAAGGCATTCCAAGCCGCTCTCTTCCTCCTGCGCCACAGGTGCCAGGTCATTCATCATGTTCATTTCTCGACCTAGGTATATATAACTGTTGCATTCGGAGATGGTGGTTCAGTTGAGAGCGAATGGTGCGTCAGGAACAAGTCTGTTTCTCATAAACATTGTCTTGTAAGATTCAGCTGTAGTCCAACCTTTCCACATTCATGGTCAAAGTCGTTCAGCATTTGTGCCGCTTGGCTGATGTTTGGTGTTATTAGAATGATGTCATCAGCAAAGCGGAGGTGGTGTAGTTGACGACCATCTATCTTCACTCCCATGCTTTCCCAATCCAGTCGTCGCATAATGTTCTCGAGGGTGGCACTGAAGAGTTTCGGTGAAATGGTATCACCCTGCCAAACCCCTCTCTTGATATGGATGATTACTTCTTTATAGAATGGTGAGATCTTGGTAGTGAATCCGCAATAGAGCTCACGAAGGATCCTGATGTATTGAGTTTGTACGCCCTGATTGGCTAGGGCTTCCATGACCGCTTCCGTCTCAACAGAATCAAAGGCCTTCTTTAAATCAATGAACGTTAGACAGAGCGGCATCTTGAACTCCCGAGATACCTCAATGAGCTTAGTAATTGTGTGGATATGGTCGATGGTACTGAATCCTTTTCGAAATCCGGCTTGTTCACATGGTTGTCCTTCATCTAGTGTTCTGCTAATCCTATTCAGGATGACTCGAGTGAACAGTTTGTAGACGACAGACAATAGGCAGATTGGGTGATAGTTGCCAATGTCGTGGATGTCTCCCTTCTTGTATAGTAGTACAGTCCTGCTGGTTTTCCATTGGGATGGAACCTTGCATTCAGACAGGTAGCGTGTGAAGAGCCGAGCCAATGTATTGATGAGTACTGATGGTAAGTTCTTCAGGTGTTCAGGTCTGATCTTGTCTGGGCCAGGTGCTCTTTGTTTCTTTACCGACGAGATGGCATGTTGGATTTCGGAAGGGAGAACATTGGGAAGGACATATCCATCATGTGGTATGTGGTATGTGGGCAAGTGGATGTGGCTATTAAAGAGATCTGAGTAGAAGTCATGAATTATCTTCTCCATTGCCCTTCTGGAAGATGTGATAGATCCATCATGATGTCAGAGGGCAGTCATCTTGGTTTTGTAGTTGGTGAAGGACAGGCGGGCATTACGAATGCTTTTCCCAGCTTCTGCCGCATCTACCAGTACTGCTGCTCTCCTGTTTTTGAGGTCATCCTTGATGGCTTCTCTGGACTGTTTTGCCAGTTCGGATGTTCGCTTGTGGTTGCCTGAGGCATGTGCCAAGCCACGTTGGCGAATAAGTTCAAGAGTGTTCGAAGAAAGGCGGTTTTTTGTGGTTATCTCTCTCTTGGCATTCCTCGCACAATCATGGAGGTGCTGAATCATTCCATCGTATTCCTCATCAATGTTGTCAATGACGGCATCTTCCCATGTTGCTGCAACAGAGCCAAAGAGCTCCCAGTTGGTTGTCATTCTAGGAGTCCTCTTCTTAAACCTTGCATTCTTTTCTCCTCGTTCTGTGAGGTAGAATTTTGCACGAAGAAGACGGTGGTCTGATCCCGTTTGGAATTTTGGGACAACAGCAACATCGGTTAGGCAAAACTGCCGATTGAATATGATGTGGTCTATTTCATTGTGGAACCGTCCATCGGGAGATTCCCATGTCCAACGTTTAGATTCAGCCTTTTGGAACTGTGAGTTACCATGGAAGGTTTTGGTTGACATGATGAACTCAGACAGTCTGTCACCCTGTTCGTTCCATTCTAGGCCATGGGTCCCGATGTGGAGTTCATCGACTGATCTTCTTGGTCCTATCTTGGCACTAAAATCACCGACAATGATCTTGTAGAAGGTGTGATCTTCTTTATAGAACTTCTCCAACTCCATGTAGAACTTCTCAGTTTCTCTTTCACCATAACTGGATGTTGGTGCATAGACAACAAAGATAGAAACTGCCAGCAGTGAGCCACATCTATTCAAGTGTAATCATCCGATTCGGGTTGTTATCCAAATGACACCCTTAAAATACAATTCTGCCAGACTACTATTTTGTTTGCTTCTCTTTGTTCTGGGGAGCCATATACAGCAAGGGTCAAGGGTTACTCCTGGCTCTGCACTCAGAAATAACCTCTGCTGGTGCGTGAGAGACCATAGTGGATGCCTGCTCAAACCCAGGTCAGCAGCGTGCAAGGTAAGTACCTTAACCACTGAAATATCTCTCCAGCCCTAGATTAGTATTTATGAAGCATCCCTTTAGTCATCTTGTACCTTCTCCCATTCCTATTTTCTTCACTCCTTTCACCAAAAATAAAGAAATGTAGAGCCCTTACCAATCTGGCTTTAACTACTCTTCTCCCCATGTTAAAGATCTATCTCAAAATCAGACAACACTGCATTTTCCAAATGTCTCCTACATTTCTTATCAGTTTCTCTGATTATACAGTTCTGCCTGGAATGCCTTATTCTTTTAAATTATTGAAAATATACCCAATTTTTAAATGCCTACATAAATATAATCTCTTCCCATAAGGTTTTTTTTGGGTTTGGTTTTTTTTTTCTTTTTGGGTCACACCCAGTGATGCACAGGGGTTACTCCTGGTTCATGCACTCAGGTATTACTCCTGGAGGTGCTCAGGACCATATGGGATGCTGGGAATTGAACCCAGGCTGGCCACATGCAAGGCAAACACCCTACCTGCTGTGCTATCCACCCAGCCCCCATAAAGTTCTTCTTGACTCCCATAACTTGAGGAAACTTCCTCCTCTTATAAATGTCAAAAACATAGACAGCTGATGTAAATTTACATACCTTATATACCATATATACACATACATGATATTCCTTGCTTTGCATTTCATCTTGCATTCAAAGATCATATTTTATACAATCTTAGTGTCATCCAAACATAAAGAAAGAAAGGAAAAGACAGAGAGATAGTATAAGGGAGTTGAGGCACTTGCCCTGCATGTGGCTGACCTGGGATCAACCATGATACAACACAGGGTCCCTGAGTACTGGAAGGGTTTGCTCCTGAGGATAGAGTCAGAAATAATTTCTGACCCTTCCTCCCCATTCAGTGTGGTCCAAACACCACCATACCCAAATAAGAAGGAAAGGAAAAATAATTTAATGATTATCCACTGGGTTCCCAAGACTGTTGTGAACAAAGAAGCTATTAATTTTTTAAAAGAAAAATATCATTAAAGAGATTATCCTATATATTTGAAACTAAAGGAATAATACAAGTAATATCTAATCAAGTCACAACAGAAAACACTGAAAGTATCTTTGCTTCATTCATTGAATAGTATTTCACACTTCACCAGCAGGTGAGTGTTTATTAAAGGAATAAGCAGTCCTTCATTTTATTGGACTTGAGTCCCATCACAGTGAAATATTTTTTTAACTGCTCTAAAATGTAAAATCTATTAAAAGCGGTAGAGAGGCCTAAAATTTTCCATATGGTAAATAAAGAAATGCTTATAGTAAGAAGAAGAAATAAACCAATGCTGAAATTTATAATTACCACTACCTTTCATATCTACAGATTTAAAATTAAACCTCATGGTGTTTCACTAATAAAAATAAAAATAAATAAATAAAATTAAAATGCTCTTTATAATTACAGACCTGAATTACATAGGAAAAGTTAGGGCACAAAAATGAAACACAGGAAAAAGAAATAACCGTATGTCTTTGTGGTACAAATCTGAGAAGATATTCAAATTGATGTTTGAACTCTATTAGAATGTTTACAGCAATTTAAGAAAAAGCTCAGAATTTATCAGCAAATTAGATAGCATTCTATTGGCTTGAAATTTTCACTATTGATATTGGAGAGATCAAACAGAATTAAGACACTAGCCTTCATCCCGCTGACCTGGGTAAGTATCCCCAATACTACATAAGTCCTCTGAGTATTGCCAGGGATTCTTCCTGAGCACAAAGGTCACGAATAGCCCCCGAGCACCAGAAATGGCAAAACAATAATAGTAGTAGCAATTCTTAAAGATATAAAAGTTTCATTATTTTTTAAAAAAAGTTTCATTGTATAATGGTTCTACTCAGAGTTTAGAAATAAAGTTAATTTCTAAGTGAAATGCATGCTTATAATTTTTTTTTCTGTAGAGCGAGGGAAGTGGGGTGCCTCCCAAGCAGTACTAAGGAGAAACAGAAACCCTTCCCTGGCCAGATTGCCCTGGCCAACCAGCCGGGGCAATTCAATGAAAGAATTGGAAGATGTGATGCTACCTGGGCACTTCAGTGCCAAGGATTACTCAAGTGCAATGTTCAGGAAATAACTGTGATGCTCAAGGACCATGCAGTGGCAGTACCAGGGATCAAATGTGGCCAACCCCTCTGCTCTTTGGTCTCTGTATACAACATTTTTTATGCATTTTAACAGCTTTATAAATTCTAATAACAGTAAAATAACTAATTTGTTTCACATATTTATTTTAAAAGCAAAGGTAATGATAATACCTTTGCTTTTAAGGCATGTGCAAACAGAAGCCAATCATAATCACAAATAATAAATCTCTTTCCTGAAAAAGGTGAATACCACTTTAAAAACTCTGCAGATGAAGCAAAACTTAGTCATACCTCAATGACCGGATTGGTATAATAGCTTTTAAGAAAAGGAGTATAAGATAATTTTCTATAACAATCACTTGCTCCTTTATCTGGTTACTATTTTAGTTCAGATGTTGACCTGCCTTTAGTCAATACTTTAGTCAAGTATTAAAGCCAACAAAAAACCTATTGTACTCTTTGAAAGATTTAATGTTATTTAAGTACAATTTTGAAGTCATTTTGACATCAAGAATTTATAATTAAAGCCCTTGGGACTTTCTCACCCTTTAAAAATAAGCATACCCTGAATCAGAAGAATAATCTGTTTATTATGAAGCTAAGACCAAAACCTCTGAGGTATTCCCTGGGGTAAAAAGGAACAAGAATCTTTGTTTAGATTGTCAAAGCCACAGAAAAGAGCCTATTGTTAATACTATAAGAAAGTTCATCTTCACGTATGCCCCTTCCATTGGAAAGCTGTTAGGAAATTATTCTAATAATGGTATTTTAAAATTTTTGTATTTGTGATGTTCAAATGATTCTTAATAAATGTACATGACAAAATGACCAACCCTAATTTCTCACACACTGGCTCCTGAGCCACCCTCCTAATTCTATTTTCTCAATGGAAGCCTTAGCATCCTTAACAGCACACTAATATATACAAGGTTTAGTTCAACTTCTTAAGGTCTTCCAAAATATGTCCCCAACCAATTTTTCTCCTGTCTTCTCCCATTAGTCTCCCAATAAGCACCCCATGCTCTGGATTCAGCAAACTGAAATACTGCACTAAGAAAAATATATATTTATATCATAATAAACTGAACAATGTCACATAACTCTACTACATAAGTAGTAGACTCCAACCCTAAAAAAAAAATATTAAAAGACATATATCTAAAACTAGTCTTTTCCAAGAGTAGGATGGGGTGAGGGTGGCAGGAGGGACATTGGGCACACTGGTGGTAGAAAATGTATACTGGTGGAGGGATGGGTGTTCGATCATTGTATGAGTGAAACTCAATCATGAACGCTTTGTAACTATCTCACAGTGATTCAATTTAAAAAATAAATAAATAAAGCTGGTCTTTTCATTTCTTTACATTCAACCTAACTAAACTATTAAAATATACTTCGTCATCTCCAGTTTTTATTATCTTAATTTTCACCATACAACTGCTCAAATTAATTCAACCTTGCTCTACTCTTTCTACCACACTTAGTTTTGAAGGTTCTTTTTTGGGGGGAGGAGGCATTTGGATTTTACATCACACCTGCCTTGGTACTTGGGGGTGACTCCTGATTCTGCACTCGGTAATCACTCCTGGTGGGCTCAGGGGAACATATAGGTTGCCAAGGATCAAACAGGGTTGGCAGTGTGCAAGGCAAGTGCCCTACCAGCTATACTATTGCTCTGGCCCTCTACCACACTTTTAAATCAAAGGAGCAAACCTGCTGTCACTCTTAGCATATATCTAATACATCTCCGTTATCTATTTCCCACTTATTACCTATTGTAAGCCCTCATTTCTGATCCAAATGGCTGTAATGCTATCCTAAAAAGAGTTTCTCAGACTCAAGCATCTCCTTCTCAATATTCCATGTCAGTACCACATTCCTACTTACTATTGGATACAGAATAAAATTTTACCTGACAAATTTAGTTTTCATTGACCCAGGTCTAGCCTGAGTTCATCGCTTAATTTTTAGTCACTTCTCAAATTCCAATTATGAGTTAACAAATTATTTGCTCATTCTCCAACATGACCAACACCCTTTTATCTCTGTGACTTTGTCTTTTGCTCCAAATATTCTTTCACCTCTTTACCTAGTAAACATCTCTCCACCTTTTTTGTTTTCATTTATTTGTTTGCTTTGGAGTCACACCCAGCATTGTTTAAGGGTTGCTCCATGTGAATCAAATTCAGTCTCCAGAATACAAAACATGTACACCTGCTCTTTACGCCATCTCCCATGCCTTTCAACTCATCTTTTAAGAGCAAACTCAAATGTTACCTCTTCTTCAAACCTCACAACAGTATATTTATTTCCCAATGTTGAAATGTTTTGTTTCCAGTAGTCCCAGAATATTTGGCAAATAAATGCATGTGCTATTTTAAAAATCAAATAGTTATTACCTTACACAGTATCTCCTCATTTAGAATCTTAACTTAAATGATCATGTATTTCCAAGCCAAATAAAGAAGTTTACATAGAACACTGTTAGAAAATGACTAAATTAAAAGGTTAGATCCCAAGATTCATCAATAGGTGCAAATGCAATGTGTAAAGAATACAACTTGCATGACTGAACAATGGTTCCAAAGCACAAGATCCCAGAAAACGCAAGCCATTTGTTATAAGTTAAGTGACCCTAGATATTTTTTAAGTTTCAGTGAAAGTGAAATAAAGGTCGGGGAGATAGCTTAAAGTCCAGGAGTGCATGCTCTGCATACCAGAGACCAGGTTAGACCCCTGACACCACATGGAATCTGTGCTTAAAGAGGCCCCAACCACTGCTAAGTGTGTTCCAAATACAAAAAAAAAATTGAAACAATTTTTTTCATAAAGGCATCCTTTTGACTAATCACAAGCTCTACTTACTATACCTCACATTGCTCACACTTATACCTCCTGTCACTGTGTGAGAACCAGTTGGTAAGGAAAGGAACACTCAGCCTAATCCCTCAGAGAGCTTCCATGTGAGCAAACTATAAAAATTCATTTCCCAGAGCAGAGCAGACATAATGGGGAAACCACATAGCAGCCAATCAAGCGGAATGGTGGAGAATATTAGCATAAAGTGCTCTGCCCCGTACCAAAAATGTATGTAAACACTCAGATAACACCTATTAAAACACTAAGAATAGATAATGAGGGACCAGAGAAACAGTACAGCAGGTAAGACTCTTGCCTTGCACAGCTGCTAATGTGGGTGTGATCCCTAGTATCCTATATAGTCCCCCGAGCCCACCAGGAGTGATCCCTGAGAGTAGAACCAGGAGTAAATAAGTCCTAAGCACCACAGGGTGTGGCTCAAACCTGCCCTCCAAAAAAGTAAAGAATTTCCCAGAGTTGAGGACTGCAGGTATTCAGATCCCTACAAAAACAGATCCAAATAAAAAATCCTTCAAGACACACTATAATCAACATGGCAAAAACCAAAGAAAGAATATTGAAAGTAGCATGATCAAAGGAACTTATGTACAATCTAATTCCCATATGAATCATAGCAGGTCTATAAAACGAGACTCTACTGTAGAGATTAGTGGAATATAGTTAAAAAAAAAAAAAGCTGCAGTGAAATGAACACCTATCCAAGAATACCCTATCAAGATTATCAATGAGATTTTAAGGAATGATTCAAAGATTGATGGCCAATAAACAGCTTAAGACCATTCATAGCCTTGAAATTAGTTTTGCAAGAAATATTAAAGGAGCTTATTTAAAAGACAAGTCAAGGGGCTGGAGTGATCGCACAGTGGGTAGGGCGTTTGCCTTACACACGGCCAACCCTGGTTCAATTCCCAGCATCCCATATGGTCCCCTGGGCACCGCCAGGGGTAATTCCTGAGTGCATGAGCCAGGAGTGACCCCTGTGCATTGCAGGGTGTGACCCAAAAAGCAAAAAAAAAAAAGACAAGTCAAACTTCTCAACACTTTTCCCTTAAATATTGCATTTATTCATGGCAGTTAAGGTTACCCTCTACTAATCTGTTTATTCCTAGCTTGCTAAGAATTCTGTACTCGTTAAATAATAAATTAGGGCCAGAGCAATAGTACAGCAGGTAGGGCGTTTGCCTTGCATGCGGCTGACCCAGGTTCGATCCCCGGCATCCCATAGGGTGCCCCCCCAGCACCACCAGGAGTAATTCCTGAGTGCAGAGCCAGGAGTAACCCCTGAGCATCACTGGGTGTGACCCAAAAGAAAACTAATAATAATAATAATAATAATAAATTAATGTTTCATTTATTTTGAATGTCCTTTCTATGTCTATTCAGGTGGTATTTTTCACACCTACAGATAATTTTTCTTTTACCTATTAATGCAGTTATATAAGCATTGTCTATCATATTTTCTAACATAAAACCAACACCATCTTTCTAGTATAAAACATACTTTTATAGGACTATGTCTATTTTCCCTTATTTTTTTTAATTTGCCTCTCCTCACTCCTGCTAAATTGTGCTATTTGTAAGATTTATCTATTTCATGTAAATTTTAAAATGTATAATCATAGATTACTTATACTATTTTCAAATGTATATATCTTTGAGAAAAATATAGTTTTTAGAAAAAAACACTTTATCAATTTTATCCTTTACAATTTTGTGGAATTTAGAGGTTTAGCTGTATTCATCTGTATAAATACTCTACTAATGGTTGTGGTGTTGAAACAAAATATGCAAAAAAATTAAATAATGGTATCATAGTATAAATCATAGTATCTGAATAAAAAAGGGGATAAACAATTTTTTAAAAAATAAAGAAAAGGTACTTAGACTACTCTAACTTCTGATGATACAGTAACATTAACAGAATGCTACTTCAACAGTTAACTATTTCAAAATATTTTCAAAATGCTCAAGACTCTAATAAAATAATATGGCTTTAGTTATCACACCTACAATTAGCAAATACTACTTTTTCCAAATCTTTATATTCTTTTCTTTTTTACTTTAGTACATCATCAACACATAGATGATACATAGAAAGATACCACCTTCCCGCTCAACTATGTACTACCTGAGATATATTTCCCTGAGACAAAATGTTTGTCTCTCAAATGTATCCATTACCTAAATATGCCTTCAACTTAAAATTCAAGCATAACAGAAAGTAATTTGGTAAACATCAGCTATCATAACAAAATTTTAGAGATTTTTAAGTGAGATGTTCTTCTAGACAACTAGAAACAGACAAAAAAAATTTTTAAACACCACAATTACAAAAACCTACCAATTTCTTCCACTTCTTCCAGGAAATCATTATATTCTCTCAGACTAGGAAAGTCTTCTTCTCTTTTATTGTATCTTTAAGAGAAGACAAAAATCAGCACATTATATATCACTTGTTTTCAATATTATTTAACTGGCTTGCTCTTAGCAAATTAGTATAAGATACAAGAAAAAGATTACTTGTATAAAATATTGTTTTCTTGAATACCAGGTATATAACTAGACCAAGAACGTTAATACTAAATTCACACTCAATAAATTAAAAAAAAATACTAAATTCGGTGACTACAGCAGAATACTCAGGTCGGCCATGTTGGCTGTGTGCAAGGCAAACACCCTACCGCTGTGCTATCGCTCGGAGCGAGTTCGATTGATTTATAAATTGACCCGAGTTCGATTCCTTCGCCCCTCTCGGAGAGCCCAGCAAGCTCCCCGTGACGTATTCGATATGCCAAACACAGTAACAACAAAGTCTCCAATGAAGACGTTACTGGGCCCGCTCGAGCAAATCGATGATCAACGGGAGGGCCTTTACTTTACTTACTTTACAGCAGAATACAATCAGAAGTAAAAAGTACAAATAATAAATACCTCTAGGACTCGGGATAAGAAAAAAAAATTGAAATCTGAAGTAACAGGAAGTTGCCTAAACAAAACCTATTATCTATTCCCAGTAATAGATTCAGTGTAGAAGCCCCAGAACACTTCAAGGAATAGTCCTGTTGGCCTCCCATGGACCACTGCTGGACACAGACTATAACATGTCAAGTACTACTAGGTATAGACAGTAATAAATAATTAAAGGCTTAAATAAATAATAATAAAATGACTATAAACTAACATTAACACAATTTTCTCTAATAGCCTTCAAATCTCAATTTAGATATTACCTACCTATCCTCATTTTACATCACTGACCCACACCAACACTCAGGTACTCCCTTCTTAGAATCTTTCTCAATTTATAAATCACATATTGTTCTGTTTGCCTGTTTTAGGGTACATATTATGTATAACATGTATAACAAGTTGCTTGCACACTGCTTGTACTCAATTAGAATGAGTTAAGTTAAAGAATTAGACTCAATTATACTCAATTCTAGTTCATTCAAGGTATTATTTCAATTAAAGAACAAATAGCAAATACTATGCCAAAAATCCAGAGAATCCAACCACTACCTCACACATGATGTCTAATGAGCACTAAACTGAACGTGCAACAATCATAACTAGCCACCCAACTTTCTCCAACATATAAACGGTCCAGCTCCACAACTAATCTTGGAGAGACGCTGCCACTGAGGCTGGCCTGGTTCCTGGGCTGAGATCTCTAGAACCTTCTTGGGATGGGAGGAGGCTGAGTCCCCACTCTGCCAGAAGGTCCAGGCCCCCACCCACACCCAACTTCCTCCATTATATAAGCAGCCCAGTTCCATAGTTAATCTCAAAGAGACACCACACTTCTGAATCATCCCAGTTCCACAGTTCCTGGAGTATGGCTGCATATACAGCTGCACAGTATCTCCAAATTTCACAATACTGACAGCCCAATAGGAACACAGCAAAATAAGATAGGAAGATTGCGTAGAGGCCCACTAAGCAAAAAGAGTGAACAACAACACAGAAGGCTCATAACAGCTGACTAAATCCTCAGATAATGACTTTGGTAACACCATTGTGCAATGTATGTTGTGAAAAGTGATAGAATGCAAATTATTTTGTGACTGCTAAGGGGGAAGGTTTATGAGTAGGTGGGAATCGGGAGGCATTAGTGGAGGGAAGGTCACACTGGTAGTACTGGTGTTAGAACACTGAATACCTAAAACAACTGTGTTATGAACAATTTGTGTATTACAGTGTTTAAATAAAATTTCAAACATTAATTAAAAAGTCATGTTTAATACAATTTTTAAAACGAGCACAACTAATTACATATGTAGCCTCCATCCATTGGAACCATATCAACAGAGAATAGAAGGAAGGAAAATAGAAGATTATCAATAATTAAATAATAGCTAAGCTCTTTTTGGAGTGAATCATTCAAGCAATAATACTTACATCTTTAGCACTTTTTTTCTAATCTCAACCTCCTTATCAACAGCAGGATCTTCAAAGAGCTGCACCCTGAAGTTGCTTTTTCTAAGTGGAATGTCACATTCAGGGCAATTTCCAGCTCCTCTCACAAAAAGTAAATCCACACAACTTTCACACCTATAAGAAGAAAAATACATCATAACTTTTAAACCAGTATTCAAACCTGCAACAAATCAACACATATATTAGCTTTTATTGGGTTTTGGTTAATTTTGGTTTGTGTGTGTGTGTGAGAGAGAGAGAGAGAGAGAGAGAGAGAGAGAGAGAGAGAGAGAGAGAGAGAGAGAGTGTGTGTGTGTGTGTGTGTTTCTGACTGGAGGATGGGGGTCACTGTCACTGTCCTCCCATTGTTCATCAATTTGCTCAAGCGGGCCCAGTAACATCTCCATTTTGAGACTTGTTGTTACTGTGTTAGGCATATCGAGTATGTCACAGGTAGCTTGCCAGGCTCTGCCGTGCGGGCGAGATACTCCCAGCAGCTTGCTGCGCTCTCCGAGAGGGGCGGAGGAATCAAACTCCGGTCGGCCATGTTGGCTGCGTGCCAGGCGAACGCCCTACACGCTGTGCTATTGCTCCAGCCCGGGGGGATGGGAGTAGAGGCCAAAAATAAGACACTTTCACCCCTGGAGAAAGATCTTTCTCATCTGGAGCTAATTTTTCAGATTTCCCTTAGGACACTAGTTTCATTTTACAAATTTAGTAAAAATACATTAAAAAGTTGTGTTGAGTAGGTATGGTGCCGCTAGCAGGTCATTCTGTACCTGTGAGGTAGGTGCATCAGCAGTCTGATGGTGCCTTCAGACTTTCATATACCCCAAAATTGCTGCTGTGCCTTTGGCCAGACCCCAAAACCTTGGGGCAAAGTTTACCAAGAAAGTAAAAGTATGTGGGAGACACACCCACAAACCACCTCCAGCTCGGCTATATAATTGGAGGCATGGACTCTCTGGTTCCTGATTGTACTGCTTAACGTCTATGATCCCAGAGACTCAGAAACAAGTCTCGAAACCCAATGGTTTTTGGCAGAAATGCGTCCAGTACCTGCAGCAAGTTACAGACTCTGGGCCACTCCAAGTCGGAATAGGTTTCGTGCCTTGGCCTGTTCCCCCTGATGGCCCAGTGGCTGCCATCCTCCAGAGGACACTGTACATTCAGGTTTGGGCCCACAGTGACAAGACACGCGGGACCTTATGGGATGTAAAGCCGGCCCTTTCCTCCCCATCCCAAGACTCCAAGTCGCCATCCACGAACAGCCTCTCTGGCTCCTGATCAAGCTACTTAACAGCCATGAACACAGAGACTTAGAAACAAATCTCGAAACCCAGCAGCTTTTGGCAGAAATGCATCCAGACCACGCAGTAGGTTACTGTCGCCAGATCACCCCAGGGGGGAAAGGGTGCTTTCCCATCACCTGCTCCCCCTTGGCGGCTCGGTGGCCGCCATCCACCAGATGCCATTGGACAGTCAGGTTTGGGCCCACAGTGATGAGACACGTGGGGTCTCAAAGGATGGGTGTGGAGTCGGCCCTTCCCCTCCTCAACACCCCAATGAGACCCCGAGTCGCTGCCCATGAACAGCCTCTCTGGCTCCTGATCAAGTCGTTTAATGGCCATGATCCCAGAGACTCAGAAACAAATCTCGGAACCCAGCAGCTTTTGGCAGAAATGCGTCCAGTCCCTGCAGTAGGTTACCAGAGCTGGGCCACCCCAGGTGGAAACAGGTTTCGTACCTTGGCTTGTTCCCCCTGGCAGCCCAGTGGCCGCCATCCTCCAGAGGCCACTGGACAGTCAGGTTTGGGCCTGCAGTGACGAGACACACAGTGTCTCACGGGATAGGAGTGGAGCCGGTCCTTTCCTCCCTGTCCCAACAAGACCCTGAGTTGTTGCCCACGAAAAGCCTCTCTGGCTCCTGATCAAGCTGCTTAATGGCCATGATCCGAGACTCAGAAACAAATCTCAGAACCCAGTGGCTTTTGGCAGAAATGCGTCCGGACTCCCAATAGGTTACTGTCGCCAGGCCATTCCAGGGGGGAAAGGGTGCTGACCCTCCACCTGCTCCCCCTAGGCAGCTCAGTGGCTGCCATACTTCAGAGGCCATTGGACAGTCAGGTTTGGGCCCTCAGTGATGAGACATGTGGGGCCTCACGGGATGGGGGTGGAACTGGCCCTTTCCTCCCCATCCCAATGAGACCCCAAGTCGCCGCCCATGAATGGTCTTTCTGGCTCCTGATCAAGCTGCTTAATGGTCATGATCCAAGAGACTCAGGAACAAATCTCGAAACCCAGCAGTTTTGGCAGAAATCCCTCCAGATTTAAGTGTTAAAATTTCAGAATTTCAAAATCACGCAGCCACTACTGCAGTCACGCGACTTCATATGTTATTCATAACCAGCAACAAAAGTAGAAAACAAATTGTCTACTGTTGCCTTTTCAGCAGATCTGAGTGTTGGGGTAAAATCCCAAATAATAATGGTGGGTCTGGTGTCAAAATATTGAATGTAATCAAAGTAGAGAGAGAGTAATGTGGAAATCATCTGCGCCACAGGTAGGGGGAGGGTGTGGGATGGGGTATACTGGGGTTTTGGGGGGTGGAGAATGGGCACTGGTGAAGGTACGGGTGTTTCATTGTATGACTTAAGACTTAGGCCCGAGGGCTTTGTGACTGCTCTCACGGTGATTCAATAAATAAAATTATAAAAATGAAAAAAAAAGTAAGGTGGAGTTCATGCCCAATTCAATCAGCTAATCAGTGGCTGAATAAATAGCAGTACTCCTATATATTAAAAAAAAAGAGGCTTTATTATTTAAAAAAAAAAAGTTGAGTTGGGTGACTCATAGATAAGGTAAAAGGTAAAGGCCCTCCCGTTGATCGTCGATTTGCTCGAGCGGGCCCAGTAACGTCTCCATTGGAGACTTTGTTGTTACTGTGTCTGGCATATCGAATACTCTCGGTAGCTTGCCGGGCTCTCCGAGAGGGGCGGAGGAATCGAACTCGGGTCGGCCATGTTGGCCGCTTGTAAGGCGAACGCCCTACCCGCTGTGCTATCGCTCCAGACTCATAGATAAATCTCAGAAAAGTTCAACAAGTTCAGAGATGTCTCCAGACCCCACGCCAAGTTGAGTCTCATCTGGGGAATGCCAGAGGGAGGCAGGTGAGCCCACTACCCACTCACGAAGTGCCCTGGCAGCCAAAAACCATCATAATCCAATCACCACCATGCTCCTGGCCAGACTCCACAGACTCTCACAAGCCTCATCCAGGAATGAATCTGTTAAAAAATTCAGGTATGTGGGTTTTGTGACCAAAATCTCAAGGTTCTCATGGAGTAAGGGATAGGGACCTCGCCCCCATCCCCCTGTTTTGGAAGTGTGGCAGTCACACTCATAAACTGCATCTGACGCCACATAAGCTCATTAACCAGCCACGATGCAGGGACTCATAAATAAATCTCAAAAAAAATCGAGAAGCTGCAGAGATGCTTACAGACCCCAAAGTCACCATTCAGTTAAAAATTTAACTACAACTGGGTGTGGGGTCCAGCCACCGGCTGCCAGGAAGGAGTGGGGGTCTCGGGCCCCAGACCACTGGGCAGGAAAAAAAATTTAATTACAACTGTTTCACCCTATTCAAAATTTTAGAATTTCTGGAGCACGCATCTTCTCATACTCTTCACCAGTGAAATACCAGGAGTAGTGCCACATTGATGGGGTATAAAGTAGAAAGCAACCAATCTTGATTAAGAAACTATTAGCATACAAGACTCGATCTGTAACATGTTAGTAATCTATTATACAAGGGCTTAATGGCTCCAGGGTGAGATACAAAAATCTTCATACACTTTCTTCTAAGGAAATCTTTAATAATTTTTAGCAAATTATTCATAACAAGCAATGCAAAATAAATTATTTAGGGCCTGCTATAGGAGCAGGCCTTGGTAGTGATTGGAAAAATTGGAAATAATGATGGTGGGAAGGCGTAATGGTGGTGGGATTGGTGTTGGAATATTAAATGTAATAAATCCTCATAAACAACTTTTTGAATAAAATTTTATAAAAAAGTAAGAAAACGAACACAGAAAGTGTTACGATAAAATTAATAAAACTAAGCATAGTAAGTAAAGTAAAGTAAAGTAAAGGCCCTCCCGTTGATCGTCGATTTGCTCGAGCGGGCCCAGTAACGTCTCCATTGGAGACTTTGTTGTTACTGTGTCTGGCATATCCAATACTCTCGGTAGCTTGCCGGACTCTCCGAGAGGGGCGGAGGAATCGAACTCGGGTCGGCCATGTTGGCCACTTGTAAGGCGAACGCCCTACCGCTGTGCTATCGCTCGAGCAAATAAAACTAAGCACAGCAATAAAAAACAAAAATTAAGTTGGGACTAAGAGGATTTGGAGGTAGGAGGACAGGAAAAAGTTAGAGAAGCATTTAAAAAATATAGCATGTTTCTATTCTTGGCCCACTATGTCCCTTAGATCTTGACAAGAAGGCCTCTACAAGATTGTATAGTTTAAAAAAGCCTGCTTATCACGATTACTAAACCAAAGATTTCTTTCAGACTTACAAAGAAGCTTTTAGAAAGTTTTGTAAAGAAGTGAGCAAATGAAATGATAAAGAAAAGGTACTACTTGAGCAAGGCTCCCCTTAAGCCTAACAAATGCCAGTACCCAGAATCACCAGACTTCTGCCAGGAGAAATTATAGAGTGGCCACTTCTATAAGTTTTAATTAACGTAGGCTGTCCAAATAGACGAATGATTTCCTAGGTAAATCAAGTTTTCCAGCGGACAATCACTTTTCTTTTAGGTAGCACATTTGAGGAAGAGTTTAGTTGGTAAAATAAGGAGGTGAACAGACAATTTCCCCCACACTCTCTCTCTACTTTGGAGCATTATGGTTTGCAATACAGATACTGAGAGGTTATCATGTTTGGTCCTTTATGTACTTTCAGCATCCCGACCTATTCCTCCAACCAGCATTTTCTTAATGATCCCTTCTCTATTCCAGCTGCCTTCTCCCCACACTCATAAGGCAGGCTTCCAACTATGGAGCAATCTTCCTGGTCCTTGTGTCTATTGTCCTTAGGTGTCAGTCTCATGTTATGTTATTTTATACTCCACAAATGAGTGCAGTCCTTCTATGTCTGTCCCTCTCTTTCTGACTCATTTCACTTAGCATGATACTCTCCATGTCTATCCAGGGGGAGGGTTGGAAAGACGGGATATACCGGGGATATTTGTAGTGGGGAATGTGCACTGGTGAAAGGATGGATATTTGATCACTGTATGATTATAACTCAAACATAAAAACTTTAATTGTATCTCATGGTAATTCAATAAATTTTTTTTAAAAATTAAAAAAAATGAGGTGGAAATGTTAACGTCACCTCTCTCTACCTTAACTCCTAGAGATCAGTTTAAGAACTAGTATTGTTTTTTAGATGGATCTAGACACTAATCATCCCTGTCCTACCCCAATAAATCTGTTATTAATCAGATAAGCAAGTAGACAGACTAGGTAGAAAACAGCAGCTTCCCTAGCCTCAGGGTCTTGAGGATACCAGATGCTAAAATCTCAGGATGCAACCGGCTGTGCAAAAGATTTACCTTCACTCATACTTAGGACATTTTGACCTGCAATCCTTCAGTTGCAATTTTGTCCACTTCTAGGTATATTAGGGTCACAGCAGCACCTATGACATTTTTTTTAAAAGCAATGTTTGTTATTACTGATTTTTTGGTGTTGATACTCTTTAATCTTCTCTACGTTAAGGGTAAGAACATGGGACCTATCTTATTCTTTATACCCAGTCCTTAAGAATAAGTCTTCAATTAAAAAAAAAATTAATGAAGGGAGTGAAAAAGAAAAATTCTAACCAACAGAAAAAAAGTTTACTTCTTCAAGTTTATAAATGACTTTTTTTTTGGGGGGGGGGGTCACACCCGGTGATGCACAGGGTTTCCTCCTGGCTCTGCACTCAGGAGTTACTCCTGGAGATGCTCAGGGGACCATAAGGAATGCTGGGAATCGAACCCGGGTTGGCCACGTGCAAGGCAAACGCCTTACCTGCTGTGCTATCTGTCCAGCCCCTACAAATGACTTATTAAAGAAATAAAGGTTTTTTTGGTTTTTTTTTTTTGTAGTGAGGTATGGGTTTTGGGTCACACCTGGGTCACACCTGGTGGTGCTCAGGGCTTACTCCTGGGTCTATGTTCAAGGATGTCTCTTAGCAGGTTGGGGAACCATATGGGATACCAGGGATCAAACCCAGGTCTGCCATATGCAAGGCAAGCACCCTATCCACTGTACTGTCCCTTGGGCCAGAAATAAGAATTTTTAAGGTTATTTGTAAACTGGGCTGGAGTGATAGCACAGCGAACAGGTGTTTGCCTTGCAAGCGGCCAACATGGCCGACCCGAGTTCGATTCCTCCACCCCTCTTGGAGAGCCCAGCAAGCTACCGAGAGTATTGCGCCCATGTGGCAGAGCCTGTCAAGCTCCCCGTTATGTACTTGATCTGCCAAACACAGTAACAACAAAGTCCCACACTGGAGATGTTACTGGGCCCACTCGAGAAAATCGATGAACAATGGGAGAACAGTGATCTGTAAACTTAACATTGACCTTGCATATTTCTATCATTATAGTGCCGTCAAAAAGTAGCAGGAAGTAAAATTCCTTAAAGGAAAATAGTGATCACAACTGTCAATATCATACTCAACAAAGAGCCCAGAAATGTACTTTAGGATTGGAAAGACTGGTACTAATTAATACATCTATCCTAATCCTTGTGGTTAGAGATGCAGAAACAGAAATTTAACTAGAAAAACAAGCACAAAATAAATATGATTTTTAATTACACTATTATAGACAAGGTGTCATCTAAAAAACTTAAAACTATCAAATCACAAAAAGCATTCTACAGATCAACATCTTGCAGAGTATATTCATTCTGTAATTCAATTAATAAGGAAACAGAGAATACCTAAATATATCTAAAAGTCATCCTACATATTAAGTCAAATACATTGTACCACCAATGTATTACACCAGCAATTCTCTATCCCTATCTTTAAAAGCTCTCTCCTAAAGACTGATTTCAATAGTATTGAAGAACTTTAAATAATTTATTTTCCTCTTCAACTTTCCCCTATCTGATTTTAATTGCCAAAAAGGTATCTTTTTAATAAACTCAAATGTAAAGAAAAAAAATTCTACTTTACTCTGTTGTGTATCTACTAACTACCACAAGTTTGGTGTTAATGTGGTCCGATCTCTTTGCACATAATTTAGAATATATACATTCATAAATTATATACACAAAAGCTAGTCATATAAAGAGGAACAGAAAAAAGTTGATAATTACTAGTTCTTTTTATCTGGCAACAAAGCAACCAAAACAGCAGTTTGTGGGCAATCACTTACCTTCAAGAGTGCTCGGAGTTTCCAAATAAACTCTTGTATTGGGCAGAACACAGAAAAATTTGCTGGAAAAGCCCATAACCTCACTCATTACCCATTCCCAAAGATATTTTTATTGTTTTCTTTTGTTTTTAAAAACAAAAACGGTATCTACCCTCTTTCTCTCTTATTTTTAATTTGTGTGTATATGTGTGTGTGTGTGTGTGTGTGTGTGTGTGTGTGTAGCAAGAATACTTAGCTTACTATATTCCTTGGTTAAGATTTTTAACTTATTTGTTATAATTTTTAAGAGAAACTGTACTTAATGCATGATTCCAATAATTATTAAAATATATTAGGTCATGCAGATGTGTTGAAGAGATAGTGCAGCAAGTAAGACGCTTGCCTTACATGCAACTGAACCTAGTTTGATGCTTGGCATTATATATGGTCTCACAAGCACTGCTAGCAATAAATCCTGCCAGGTGTAATCTAAAAACAAAATATATATAATATATATATATAACTGTCCTCCCGTTGTTCATCAATTTGCTCGAGCGGGCCCAGTAACATCTCCATTGTGAGACTTCTTGTTACTGTGCTTGCCATATTGAATACTCTCGGTAGCTTGCCAGGCTTTCCAAGAGGGTCGGAGGAATCGAACCTGGTTCAGTCAGGCTGGCTGTGCGCAAGGCAAACGTTCTACCGCTGTGCTATCACTCCAGCCCCTCAAATCACTTAATCACTTAACTTCCCGTTAGTCATCGATTTGCTCGAGCGGGCACCAGTAACATCTCCATTTGTCCCTGTCGCGTGCTAGTGTAGCCCAATGTTCGCTCTGGGAACATGAAGGGCCTCAAACCGATCGTTCATGATCTTGACGAAGAAGTCTGACCATCTGGTAGGTGGGCGGCCACGCGGTCTTTTGACATCCCGTGGAATCCAGTCGGTAACAGCTCTAGTCCAGCGGTAATCTTTAAATCTCATTACATGACCAGCCCATCTGATTTTCGAAACCTTGGCAAATGAGACAGCATCCCTGATTCTTGATCGTCGACGGATGTCAGAACTCCGGATTCTTTCTCTCATTTGAGTGAAACGTGATATTCCAAGCATAGCTCTTTCTATTCTTCTTTGGGAGATCTGAATAGCGTTGTCATCTTGTTTGCGTAGGGCCCAGGTCTCTGAGGCAAATGTTAATGCAGGAAGAACAGTGGAATCAAAGAGATGTGCCCGGAGCCAGAGGTTCTTCGTCCTCTTAGCTATTTCTTCGACGTTCTTGAAGGCGTTCCAAGCTGCTCTCTTCCTCCTGCGCAGCTCGGGTGCCAGGTCATTTGTCATGTTGACCTCTCGACCTAGGTACACATAGCTGTTGCATTCGGAGATGGTCGTTCCATTGAGAGCGAATGGGGCGTCAGGAACGAGGCTGTTTCTCATAAACATTGTCTTTGTAAGATTCAGCTGTAGTCCTACCTTTCCACACTCACGGTCAAAGTCGGCCAGCATTTGTGCTGCTTGGCTGATGTTTGGTGTTATTAAAGCAATGTCATCAGCAAAGCGGAGGTGGTGTAGTTGCCGACCATCTATCTTCACTCCCATTCCTTCCCATTCCAGTCGTCGCATGATGTTCTCGAGGGTGGCACTGAAGAGTTTCGGTGAAATGGTATCACCCTGCTGCACCCCTCTCTTGACATCAACGATCACTTCTTTGTAGAATGGTGAGATCCTGGTAGTGAATCCGCAATACAGCTCACGGAGGATCCTGATGTATTGGGCTTGAATGCCCTGATTGGCTAGGGCTTCAATGACTGCTTCCGTCTCAACAGAATCAAAGGCCTTCTTTAAATCAATGAACGTTAAACAGAGCGGCATCTTGAACTCCTGAGAAACCTCAATGAGCTTGGTTATTGTGTGGATATGGTCGATGGTGCTGAATCCTTTGCGGAACCCTGCTTGCTCGCATGGTTGTCCTTCATCTAGTGTTCTGCCAATCCTATTTAGGATGACTCGAGTGAACAACTCCCTATACTCATATGACTCCCTATACTCATCACTAAAGTTCAAATGCCATCACCAAATATACTCCTCTTCATCTTTCTATGTTTTGTTTTGTCTCTAGCAATGGTTGGGACTTACTCCTGGCAGAGCTCAGGAGACCATATGTGGTGCCAGAGACTGAACTTGGGTGAGCCTTATATAAGGCAAGAGGCCTGCCTTCTGTACTATCTCCCCAGTTTCCCTCTTTAGCTTTCTCTACAGTAACCACCATAATTTTCACTAAGTGTTTGAGTTAATTTGTTACATACTTTTTTGCCAGTTCATTTGCTTTAGTTATTTATAATCTACATTTAAGTGAAACAATGTGGTAACTGAATTTCACATCCTTAATTTCACTTAGCATAATCATCTCACTATATTTATTTTGCCCTAAAATGCATCAATGGGGAGTATGGTGCCGCCAGCAGGTCAATCTGTACTTGTGAAGCGAGTGCATCAGCAGCCTGTTGGCACCATCAGACTTTCAGATACCCCAAAATTGCTGCTGTGCCTTTGGCCAGACCCCAAAAACTTGGGGCAAAGTTTACCAAGAAATGGCCAAAAGTTAGGTATGTGGGAGACACACCCACAAACCACCTCCGGCTCAGCTATATAATAGGAGGCAAGGCCTCTTTGGTTCCTGATTGAACTGCTTAATGGACATGATCCCAGAGACTCAGAAACGAATCTCGGAACCCAAAGGTTTTTGGCAGGAATGCGTCCTGTTCCTGCAGTAGGTTACTGGGGCTGGGTTACTCCAGGTGGGAATAGGTTTCATGCCTTGGCCTGTTCCCCTTGGCAAGAGACTGCCATCCTCCAGAGGCCACTGGACAGTCAGCTTTGGGCCTGCAGTGACAAGGCACATGGAACCTCACCAGATGGGAGCGGAATCAGCCCTTTCCTCCCCATCCCAGTGAGACCCCCAGTTGCCGCTTACAAACGGCCTCTCTGGCTCCTGATCAATCTGCTTAACAGCCATGAACGCAGAGACTCAGAAACAAATCTCGAAACCCAGCGGCTTTTGGCAGAAATGCATCTGAACCACATACAAGTGGCCGCTGCCTCAGAGCTTATGGGAAAGCCAGGTATGAGCCGGTGGTGACAGGGCAACTGCAGTCTCCTGGGAAGGGGGACGGTACCGGCTCATCCTTCACGCCCTACCAACGTCATGAGTTGCCCCCCACAAGCGGCTCTGCATCATGGCCATGGCTCCAGAGGCAAAAGGACTTAATCCAGAGCCTGGCAGTTTGCGGCAGAAAAATGAATGGACCATGCGTTAAACTACTGCACCATGCCTCCCTGGGAGGGAAAGTGTGTTGCTCCCTTCCGCCTTTTTCCACCCTGGCAGCAAGGTGGCCACCACCTCAGAGCTTATTGGAAAGCCAGGTCTGAGCCAGCGGTGAGAGGGCAACTGCAGTCTCATGGGAAAGGGGGTGGTACCAGCTCGTCCTTCATGCCCTACCAAGGTCACAAGTTGCCCCCCATGAGTGGCTCTCTGGTACAGCCATAACACCAGGTGTACAGGAACCAATCTCTTAATTATCTGGCTCTTTGCAGAAATCCAAAATCATTATATGATTCTCATAACCAGCTATAGAAAACAAAGTATTTCACAATGCCTTTTCAGCAATTCTGATTGTTGGGGGGGAAATTCTAAACAATAATGGTGCATCTTTTGTCGAAATAATGAATGTAATCAATGTAGAGAAGAGTTAAGTGGAAATCATCTGCCTCACAGGCATTGCGATGGGTGGAAGCGGGGGCATATTGGGGTTCTTGGTGGTGAAAAATGAGTACTCGTGAAGGGAGAGGTATTTGATCATTGTATGACTGAGACTTAAACCTGAAAGCTTTGTAACTTTTCCCACAGTGATTCAATAAACAAATATAAGAAGAAAAATAAATAAATAAAACTATGAGAAAAAAAGTAAGGTGGAGTTCATGCCCAAATCAATAAGCTAATCAGTGGTTGAATAAATAGCAGTACTCCTACACAAAAAAATAAAAATATAATGCATCATAGTATTTTTTAATGCAAAGTGGTATTTCATAGAATTTATATATACACCATATACACCACAGATATTTTCATCTTTGATAAGCTTTTAGGTTGACTCCATATTTTGGTAATGTAAATGATGCTGCCATAAACATAGAGGGATTACATTCTTTCAAATTAGTGACTTCATGTGCTTTAAATAAATGCTTAAGAGTAGAATTGCTGGAGCATACAGTATTTCCATTTTTATTTTTTAAAGAATTGAGATAACTACTTAAGATAAATTTCTCCTTCTACACAGAAATATATCTGATTATTTCTAATTCTCTAGAGAAGCTAATACAAATATCAATAAATATAAGTATATGTTAAGTAATCCAGTTATCGCTGGAACGATAGCACAGTGTGTAGGGTGTTTGCCTTGCATGCAGCCAACATAGCTGAACCGAGTTTGATTCCTCCACCCTGATTGGCTAGGGCTTCAATGACCGCTTCCATCTCAACAAAATCAAAGGCCTTCTTTAAATCAATGAACGTTAAACAGAGCGGCATCTTGAACTTCCGAGAAACCTCAATGAGCTTGGTTATTGTGTGGATATGGTCGATGGTGCTGAATCCTTTGTGGAACCCTGCTTGCTCGCATGGTTGTCCTTCATGTTCTGCCAATCCTATTTAGGATGACTCGAGTGAACAACTTGTAGATGACAGACAATAGGCAGATCGGGCGATAGTTGCCAATGTCATGGATGTCTCCCTTCTTGAACAGTAGTACGGTCCTGCTGGTTTTCCACTGGGACGGAACCTTGCATTCAGACAGGTAGCGAGTGAAGAGCCGAGCCAGTGTATTGATGAGTACTGACGGCAGGTTCTTCAGGTGTTCAGGTCTGACCTTGTCTGGGCCAGGTGCTGTTTGTTTCTTTACCGACGAAATGGCATGTCGGATTTCAGAAGGGAGAACGTTGGGAACAACATATCCATCCTGTGGAATTTGGTATGTCGGCAAGTGGACATGTCTATCGAAGAGATTTGAGTAGAAGTCATGGATAATCTTCTCTATTGCCGTTCTGGAGGATGTGATGGATCCATCAGGACGTCAGAGGGCAGTCATCTTGGTCTTATAGTTGGCGAAGGACAGGCGGGCGTTACGAATACTTTTCCCGGCTTCTGCCACATCTACCAGTACTTCTGCTCTTCTCTCTTTGAGGTCTTCCTTGATCGCATCTCTGCACTGCTTTGCGAGCTCGGACGTTAGCTTGCGGTTGCCTGACGCATGCGCCAAACCACGCTGGCGAATTAGCTCAAGAGTTTTCGAAGATAGGCGATTTTTTGTGGCTATCTCTCTCTTGGCGTTCCTCGCACATTCATGGAGGTGCTGAACCAGTCGATCATATTCCTCGTCAATGCTGTCAACAATGGCATCTTCCCATGTTGCCGCAATAGTACCAAAGAGTTCCCAGTTGGTGGTCATTCTGGGAGTTCTCTTTTTGAACTTTGCAGCCCTTTCTCCCCGCTCTGTGAAGTAGAATTCAGTCAGCCCCCCAAAAAACAAACAAAATATAAATTTTAAATTAATGTTTTTTACATAGATCAGATCACTTGGGGGAGAAAACAAATCATCACAAACTCTGTGTTCAAGACCTTCTTTAAAGCAGTTTCTTAAAGTACATTTTATTGGTACTTGTCATTCTTCCTTAGACCTTGGCTTCTTGAAGCAACTCAAAACAGAAGCCTATGATCTTGAAAGATAAAAATAAACAACAACCTCAGCTAAGAAAAAAATATACTCTCATCATAAATTATTTAAGCCCATGAATATGGAACTCAGTAAGTTTATAGCTGGACATTACTAAGGAAATTTTTTCTTCTTAAATATGCTGCCTAACTTTCCTGTGTCTGTGAATACTGATATTAAACTCCTTTCAATACTAATACTTAGAAATAAATTTTGAGCAGGAATAATCGTAAAAAGGTTACAACGTTTGGTTGAAGGCCCATTTTCCTTACAAGAAGCCAAACCTGGTTCTATCTCTGGCACTGTATGTGGTCCTCTAAGAACCACCCTGGCGTGACCCCTGAGAACAGGCCAAGGGTGGTACAAATGCTTCCACCCAAATATATAATCTTTAGGAATTTAATTCAACTAACCCATTTCATAAAATCTTCTTGTGAAATAAATTTTAGAGGTACATAACCTAATAAACATTAATTAAGCATTAACAATATACAATAACGATGTGCTTAGATATTCATAGAAAACACATACACAAATAACATCTGCTGTATTCTAGAAAAAAAAGTTCAACAACAATGTTAAGTTCAAAGAAAATAATAGCAAAGCACAAGAAAGTGTGAGAGTTGAAATGAAAAAACCACTACAACCAGAAATGAAGAACATGGTAGATGATATTTTTAAAAAATCAATAGGGGATCTAAGCACTAGTATAGACAGCAGGTAAGATGATTGCCTTCCACGAAGCTGACCTGGGTTCAATCCACAGCACCCAATATGATCCCCTGAGCATTTCCAGGAGTGATGAGTGATGCCTGATCTCAGAGGAGCTAGGAGTAAGCCCTGAACACCACTGGTTGTGTCCACCCACAAAAAACAAAAAGTCAAAAGTCAACAGAAGCTCTGAATAACAGAATAATAGAAGCTGGCTTAAAAAAAAAAAAATGAAAGAGCTCCAAGAGAAGCAGGATGAAACTGCTAGGAAACAACAGAAGATGGAAAATAGTCTGAAAAGACACGAACAGCATACCAGAGAAATATGACGATGGGATCAGTTGAAAAGAAACAATATAAGAATCATTGAAGTCCCTGAAGAATAGGAAGGCAACTGTGATGAAGAAAAAATAGAAAGAAATCATCAATGAAACTTCCAAGATTTAAGGATTACAGGCATGGAGATCTAAGAGGCCAGAATAGCCCCCAAAAATAGACACAAGTGTGAAAACTCTAAGATACATTATACTCAACATGACAAATTTCAAAGATAAAGAATACTGAAAGCAGCAAGATCAAAAAAGGAACCTATATACAAATGAAAGCCCGTAAGATGTATAGCAGATCTATCAAATGAGATGAATTTCAAAGGATATAGTACAAAATTTCAACAAAATGGACATTTCACAAAGAAAACGCTATCCAGCTAGATTGTCATTCAGATTTGAAGAAAGAAAATTCATGGACAGGAAACTAAAAAATTCACAGCCTTAAAACCAGTTTTATTGAAAGCATAAAAAAAGTTCCTGTAAAGTACAGGAGAAACTGCCTATCATGTGATCTTGAGAATGGCACTCTAATGGTGCATATGGTTGTTCTCTACTAGATTGAGGTTAAAAACATACAGAAATTAATCATCAAAAATCGATTTTTATTGATTTCTTTTTTGATAAATCTATTTGCCATTCCTTTAAATTTTATTGGACCAATTAATATGAAATAAATCTGTTATATGCCTGTCAAGGAGAAAGGTGAGGGAGGGAAAGGGATACTGGTGGCGGGATCTGTGTTGAAATGTATGCCTGAAATAAGTCTACCATGAGCAACTTTGTAAATCACAGTGTCTCAATAAACAAACAAAAGTGTTTCTCATAGAGGTAGGCGGGTGAGTGGGAGAGGGCACTGGTGGAGGTAGTGGACACTAGTGAAGAGACTGGTGTTGAAATACTATATTCCTGAAATCCAATTATGAATAACTTTGCAATTCACAGTGAAATATTTTTTTTAAAGAGCTTCTTTAAAAGTCAGGACAAGTGCCAACATGAGACACTGAGTAAGGCATTCATTAATGGTACATATTGGTTGCACTCTACCAGATTAAAAATGGTATATTTACTCCTAGCTTGCTAAGGGATTTTCGTAATGAATTAGCATCTCATTTATATTGGTTAAAATCACTTAGCAATCAATCACCACAAACAGACTTTTATTGATTTATTTTCTGATAATTTCATTTACCATTCCTTTAAGTTTTGTTGGAAGAAGTAACATGAAAAAAAATTGTCATATATCTGCCAAGGGGGCAGATAAGGGTGGGGGTGAAAGGGAACCTGAGGACATTGGTGGAGGGAGAGAGTCACTGGTGTTAGGAGTAGTGTTGGAACACTGAATACCTAAAACAATTGTATTGTAAACAACTTCATAAATCATGGTGTTTATAAAGTTTCATACTCAAAAAATTAAGAAAAAGAAAAAATGCTTTTATCCATTTGTTTCATTGTCTCAGGATTCAAAATTAACAACTAATAAATCTTCTGTTAAATACTTTCATTTAAGATGCCAATTTTCAAATAACAAGCAAATAAATAAGGTAGAAATTTAAGTGGCATTTTGGAGGTGTAGTCTCCCCATCAGGTCTTGGAGACCCAAAAGACATTCCCCCAATATTCTGCCCACCAGGGCAGATGGTTGGTATTCAATCTGGCAATGCAATGCTAAGATCTAACTCAGGGCTCTTTTCTTGCAAGGCATGCTTTCCAGCCTTTTGAACTCCTTTGGTTATCTTCCCCCACCTCCCACCCAGTCCTTAAACAGCATGTTTAAATCCCAAAATTAATACTTGGGTGGTGGAGGTATCAGAGAAGAGCTAGTAATGCAGAATAATTGTACCAAGAAAGCATCAATTCTCAAAAAGTTCTGAATCCTCCTTACAAAAGAACAAAGGAATACAATGAAATTACCTTACCCTTCTGTATTCTTAACAGTAAAGTCCTAAGTCAAATTTAAAACCTTTATTGAATAACACTAAATATTTTCTAGAATAGTATGATGAAAGAAAATTAATTAAAGAATCTCCTTTAATGCACCATATAAATGAGGATACTTAGCATGCAGTAGTCATAACTAACTTAAAATCCTCTAACTAGAGCCGGAGATAGTACAGCAGGTAGGGCACATGCCTTGCACATGGCCAACCCAAATTCGATCCCCAGCAGCCCATACGGTCCCCTGAGCCTGCCAAGAGTGAATCCTGTTTGCAGGGCCAAGAGTAATCCTTGACCATTGCCAGTGTGGCCCAAAACAAAAAATACAATAAATAAATAAATAAATAAATAAATAAATAAAATCCTACAGCTAGTAAAAAATGTAGGAGCTCCTCTCCACATTCCACATTTCCTTCTTCAATCTTACAGCTACAAATTAGAAAGACCTGTAAATATAATCCCTAGTATCTACCTCTTTCCCAAACATCTATCCAGAACTTCTATTAGGCACTGCTTATTTTACAATTACTGTTTGATGTCACAGAGATATATTTTCGTGAAATATGAAATTATCTCCTGAGGCCCACCAGGAGTAATCACTGAGCACTGCTAGATGTAGTACTCAAACCAAAAGTAGCACTGCACTGTAGCACTGTCCTCCCGTTGTTCATTGATTTGCTCGAGCGGGCTCAGTAATGTCTCCATTGTGAGACTTCTTGTTACTGTGTTTGGCATATCAAATACATCATGGGTAGCGGAACCAAAAGTGAAAAAATAAAAATTTAAACCAGAAAAAAAAAATATGAAATTATCTCAAACTCAACATATCCCCAAACCAATATCCTTCTCTGTGTGAGGTATGCAAAGTGAGTAGCATTTTGTGTGTAATGCTCAGTGGTGGAAACAGAAAAAAATTCTATAATAAAGATATACTACCCTTGGGCTGGAGCGATAGCACAGCGGTAGGGCGTTTGCCTTGCACGCAGCCAACATGGCCGACCCGAGTTCGATTCCTCCTCCCCTCTCGGAGAGCCCGGCAAGCTACCGAGAGTATCTTGCCCGCACGGCAGAGCCTGGCAAGCTACCCATGATGTATTCGATATGCCAAACACAGTAACAACAAAAGTCTCCAATGGAGAGGTTACTGGGCCCGCTCAAGCAATTCGATGAACAACGGGGGGAGGACCATGACCGCAATACTACCCTTAGCTCTCAGTCAACAAGCTATACTATAAATTCTTAGTGTTAACTCTTAATATTCAAACTAATGTAAGTAAAGGACAGTTCTATGGGTACTATTCTGATTAAAGCATGTTCTAAAATATGTGGTTCCTATTTTTTCTATATTCTTTCTTTCTGTCACAGATAAACAGTTTAGATCCCACAATAGCTAAAAATAACATGAAGGTAATAGTATTGAATGTTTAGGCACAGTTTATTGAGGTTCAATTCACCTTCAAGAATATGGTTAGAATGAGATATCATCTCATACCATAGAGACTGGCACACATCAAAATGAACAACCAGTGCTTGAGCAGATGGGGGGAGAAAGGGACTCTCTTTCATTGTTGGTGGGAATGCTGACTGGCCCAGCCTTTCTGGAAAATAATATGGGCATTCCCTAAAAAAACAGAAATTGAGCTTCTATATGAGCCAGCAATATCACTTCTGGGAATATATCCCAAGGGTGAAAAAAAGCACAGTAGAAATGACATCTGCACCTGTATGTTCATTGCAGCACTGTTCACGATAGCCAGAATCCAGAAACAACCCAAGTGCCCAAGAACAAATGACTGGTTAAAGAAACTTTGGTATATCTACACAATGGAATACCGTGCAGCTGTTAGGAAAGATGAAGTTATGAAATTTGCTTATAAGTGGGTGGTCATGGACAGTATCACGCTAAGTGAAATGAGTCAAAAAGAGAGGGACATAGAAAGACTACACTCATTTGTGGAATATAAAATATCATAACATGAGACTAACACTCAAGGACAGTAGAGACAGGACTAGGAAGATTGCTCCATGGTTGGAAGCCTACTTTATGAGCTGGGGAAGAAGGCAGCTGGGATAAAGAAGGGATCACTAAGTCAATGATGGTTGGAGGGATCGCTTGGGATGGGAGATGTGTGCTGAAAGTAGAGAAAGGACCAAACATGATGGCCTCTCAGTATCTGTATTGAGGAGAGAGAGTAAGAGGGAAACTGTCTGCCATAGAGGCAGGAGGAGGAATGAGAAGGGGGCGGGTAGGGATTGGTATTGGAAAATGTACACTGGTCGAGGGATGGGTGTTAGATCATTGTATGACTGAACTTAAACATGAATGATTTGTAGCTCACGGTGTTCGATAAAAAAAAAGAAAAGAAAAGAAAAAGAAAAAAAGACTATGGTTGAACAAAAGAATAAGTTCAGCTAAAATTTTTATATCAGAGGTCCTCCAGCTAACATTATAAAACCACTGCTATGAATGATGAAAGAATAAACCATAGACTGTCACTGTCACTGTCCTTGTTGTTACTGTGTTTGGCATATCAAATACATCACGAGTAGCTTGCCAGGCTCTGCCGTGCAGGCAAAATACTCTCGGTAGCTTGCCGGGCTCTCCGAGAGGGGCGGAGGAATCGAACTCGGGTCGGCCATGTTGGCTGCGTGCAAGGCAAACGCCCTACCGCTGTGCTATAGCTCCAGCCCATAGACACCAGGGATCAAACATGATGGGTGTCCTAAAAGACTATGGAGAATTTTGAGAGAATACAGAGCAATGTACCAAGCCAGGAGTGCACCTCCATAGGGATCACTGTTATGAATAGGCTTTGTGAAGAGAGAAAATTCAATTAATACTATAATTTATTTAAAAATTCCTACATTAAGCAAGATACTGTCTTCCCTTTCAGTGATTTAAAAGAACTAAATATATATGTGGCTAAGAATATCAAATAATATTCACAATTATCTAAAAAGTCTTAAAATATTTTCCCTTTTCAACTGCATATTTATTAAAGCCAGACCGTCTTCAAAGATTAATAGCCAAATAACATGCAACAACCAACTTATCACAATCGCGGATATCAAGATCCAGTTGTCTTCTCTTAGGTAAAACATTAAAGAAATGTACAAAACTATAAAATGAAACTTTCTATTTTGGAAAATAGTTACACTTCATAAAATACACTGTTTATATGCAATGAGTATTATTTTTCATGAACAAATACGTTGAAATGCTCTCAATTTTAGTTTCTAATATGGTAAACATTTAACAGATATAACTTCAAAAATAAGCCTCTTGGGAATCCTCAATAATTTTTAAGATTATTAAGGGTACTTAAATGAAAATGTCTGAAGGTTATATGTGATCCCAGGATTATTAATAAACAAATATACATGAGTAAGGGATACAGCTCACTGGCACAATCCTGCTTCCATAAATGAACCCTTGGGCTCAATCCCCATTACACAAAAAGATTTTTCTTTTATTTTAAAACATACTTAAATAAAATTATGTTATACCTACAGAGGTAAGAAGCACACAAAGGAGCCAATTTGAAACAGACTAGTGCACTCTTCATGAGCATACCCAAAGGGAAAACTCATTAACTAGAGTCAAACCAGCTGGGGTATTAGCAGCGCTTAACTCACCTGGGAAGAAAATAGTAGACTCTAGTTCACTCTTACTGTGCCACTGGTAAAAAGAAAAAGGGGAAAAAGCAACAAAAAGTTCATGGTCCAGAGCTGTGGTTTTCAACAAAAGGCTAGTGAACCAATGGAGTATAAAACATGAAAACCACTGGTCTGGAGCCATCGGCTCACTAAAATACTTAAGACCTAATCATAAGACTATAGAATGCTTATCTCTCCTCTACACCTCACCACATTACTAAACGTTTACTTATAATAGTTCCTTTATATAAACTGATATCAGGCTTTCAATAAAAAAAATCAAAATCCATACAAAAAGGCAAACAACACAACTGAGATAAATAGACAGCATAAAATACAAATATGGCAGGTGTGTGAGACTTCAGACCAGAAAGATAAGCAACTAATTAATATGCTAACAGTTCTAACAGACATAGAAAACCAGTGGTGGTCTTTCTACATCTACTGACCACCACCAGCCCATGGACTAGCAGCGGAAAGCCAAAAGACAACACGCAAGAACAGGTGAGCAATGTAATCCGATGAAAAGGCTAAAGAACAAAAATTTGCTAGATATTAAGAAGTCAAACAAAAATATTAATAGGAATGAAGGCTGCCTTTGGTAGGTTTATTAATAGAGCAAAGATAAGGAAAATATCTTATTGAACTTGAGGACATATCAATAGAATTCTCAACTATTCGCCCAAAAAAAAGGAAAACAGTGAAAAATGGCAAATGTGACTGAAGAGATAGTAGAGCAGGTAGAGCACTTGCCTTGATGCACAGTAAACCCACAGCATCCCATACAAATGAGAGAGGGAGAGAAGGAGGAGAGAGGGAGGAGAGAGAGAGATGCTAAACAAAATATGCAAGGGTGGTAGGGCAACCATAAAAAGATCGTGTAATGGAAATAAGAGGAAAAGAGAGAAAGTAACAGAAGAAATACTAAAAATAACAATGACCAAAAAGTTCCCTTAAAATAACATCACACCCCCCCCCAAAAAAAAACATAAGTTCACAGAGCACCAAGTATGAAAGCAGCCCCTAAAAATCTTAGAGCTGGGCTCAAGTAATACAAGCACACTGTGTTCAATCCCCAGCACCACATGAAACCCTAATCACTAAATTAAAAAGTACACATTCACTTGTGACATCACAACTAAAAACTGTGAGCGCACCACAGTGAGGGGTGTGACTGCTGGTGAGCACCAGAAACGCTCAGATACCACCCTGAGTTCTCCCAGCACCTAATAAGTACACAGATAATACCCCATTATTAGCACTGCTGCGTGCATTATCTGAGAGAGACAGAGACAGAGACAGAGACAGAGACAGAGACAGAGACAGAGACAGAGACAGAGGAGAGGCTAAGGTGCCTGCATTGCACAAGCCACATGGGTCAGTCCCTGGTACCCCATATGGTCCCCAAGTCCCACCAGGAATCAGCCTTGATTACAGAGCCAGGAGTAAGTCCTGAGCACTACTGACGTGGCCCAAATATATAAAACAAAAGGGGGGGGTCACTTTTCACACGTCATAGAAAGGAAATTGGTGGCTCAGCATTCGCCTGTCTCAACAAGAGCTATTCTCCAAAAAATACAATGAATGTGTTGCTGTTGTTCTTTTAAATACAGAGGTGGGAAAATGTGTGCTTTGAAGCTCTGTTTAGTAACAGAAAAGTCTACCAGACTATTTACCGTACAAAAGATTTTATTCAGAGATGGCTAATTTCTGGGTTTCTAAATGAAGGGTTAAAAGGGTGATGCTTCTAAAAGGATCTAAGAAATTTTAAAATGTACTCCCATGTAATCCCTCTGCATTCATCCTTTGCTATTATTAAATGGGCATCTGCCCATGCGAGGCATGGTGTTCCATGCAGCAGCTACTGCAGGAACAACACTCAGCAAGATTTCCTTCTGTTGTCTGCTTTCCAGACAAGTGCAGAACAGGTGCTTAAAAAGTACGAAAATAAGGACCTAAGAGCTAGTACAGGGAATTACGGTGCTCGCTGCCTCGCGTGCAACCAACCTTAGTTTAATCCCTGGCACCCCATGGTCTCTCGAACATGGTCAGGAGGCATACCTGGACACAGGGCCAGGAACAAATAGGCCTTGAGCAACACTGGGTATGGCTCATCCCAATCCAAAAGCAGAAACGTAAGAAAATATATGTCTGTAAGTTATACTGAATGCCAAACAAAGAGAAATAGATTATTTGCAGACAAATGGAAGAATAGATGAGGTGGTCCTGAATCAGAGAAACAGTACAATAGTGCCTGGGATTGGACCTCGGCAATGTATGGAAAAATTACTTTAAATGAAACTAAAAAGATCGGCAAGGCAGGACCTCACTCACAGGCCCCAACAGACCAGGGCAGGGAGTTTAGATGTTAACCTGAAAGCCACAAAAAGCTGTTGAAGGACAGAGTGATGAAAATCTATTTATAGAGACCTCGGGAAGGGTAAGAGGCAAAAATAAAAGCCAGGAGAGCAACTGGGAGGAAATTGTCATTTGCCTGTTTATTCTTAAATCCCTTCGTCATCGTCCCATGCAAAACAAAACAGACTCCAGATTCTCTTCCCAACTTGCTTTTGTGTAGTTTGAAGCAACGGGAGTGGATAAAGGAAATTATAGAGCTAGACAAAAGGAGAAGCCAGGATAGTTCCTTTCCTATCTCCCTGCTTCATGGGGCAGCACTAGAAATGTCAATTTCTGGTGACAGCTGTTATTTCAAAGTCCCCATGAACAGGCCCCATTGTTAGTGACCTGGTCACTAACCTGGTCAGTTCCATTTTTAGTGACCTGGTGCTTGCAAGGCTCTTTTCTCCATGGTTCCTATTTCTACCTGACTTCTCCTAATTTTTTTTATTCAAGTAACACTGCATATAAAAAGAAAAAGAACTGTGCACCTAAGGGTGAAAATTTCTAAGTAGCCAACATTTTGTAAGAAGAAAACCTCAATACAGTTATAATTGATACCTACATTTGTATTATAAAAACTGAAGCACTATTTTTTCAAAAGAACATCACAGCTATGTAAAACCACTGTCATGCTCAAATTTTTAATATAAAATGAACTGTTTATTGAGCTGGGATCCCGCTAAGACACAGATAATGAACAAGACCCGATGTTCAAGTCTCAAGCAAATATAGTCCCAGTCACACCCCCACATGTAGCTGATCTGGGTTCAATCCCTGGCATCCTACATGGTCCCCCAGACCTGCCAAGAGTGATCCCAGGAATAAGTCCTAATCAAAACAAACAAATTGGTACATGCTTTTAAAAATCACTTATATTCAGACAAACATATACATGCATGAACATAGATATATTCCCTTACAATGTTTCCCAAAGTGGGTAACACTATCCTGTCCCGGAGGGAGCGGGGTGGGAACACTCTGAAATGATGAGGAAGCAAGCAGTCTCTGCAAATGCAAGGGTACAGGGCCTTCTGTTTGCTCTACTGAAAAAGAGAGAGGTACTGAGTGAATTTTTTTTTCTGAAAAGAAGACAGTAGGTCTATTCATTGAACCCACCCTCCTATTATGGCCATATCACTTATTCCTGTTAGTTGCCCGCAAAGATCCTAACTTACACACGTATAGTTTTCATTACCGAGTACTATAACCAATCCTTTGCAAATATAGTTAACTTACATGCCCTTTGCTCCTCTCTACTATCCCTGGCCCATCTGTGACTGAACCCACCTATGTACTAGAACTTTTTTGTAACTGATCAGTTTAACCGTGCTGGATGAAATATCTCATAACTTTATAGACTGAATTTACTTTAAAATCATTGCCACATGGGCCCTGGATTGTGGCTCAGTGGGCGAGTACATGACTCACATATGTGAAGCCCTGGTTCTATCCCCCAGCATCACTACATAGATGACAGGCAGATTAAATAAAATTAAATAAAATGAAATAAATTATCAGATAAGTGCTCAGTACTGACAAAGATTCCTACACTTTATTAGTAAATCCGTTTTCCCAATCTCTGAGAAACTGTTTCATAGTTTCTTCTCTCCTCTCCTCAGACTTCTAACCTCTCCTAATGTTGCTTTAATCAGAGCTGATAAACTACCCCAGGGGTTTTCAAACCCCAATTGGAGTACGGCCACCCAGCCACAGACATAAAAAGGTTGTAAATCACTACTAGTCTGTGATAGTGGTTATTAATGCCTGTTTTCAGATATACATATAAAAAAAGGTTGAAAACACTGATTAACTTCATGTTATATTAATAGGAAATGTGTTCAGACAAAAATGATGTCATTTCTAAACATCGATTCAATCTACCTGCTTCTTTAACCATACTATCTGCATTCCTTTATGTTAAAATGAAAAAAGTATCCCTGCTCTTCACTACTAGAAAAAAGCTCTTCCCTCCTTTTGTGCTTTGTATCCCTTTCTTAATCTCTACCCAAGAATCCTAGTTCTATAATTACTCTCTTTCTCCAAAATCATGAACATCATCCTTTCTATATAACATATTGACATACAAACATACATGAACATCAATAGCCATTTAAAACACACACACACACACAGTTGGCCTGGGCTGGAGAGATACTAAAGGAAGTAAGGTGTTTGCCATACATATAACCAACCCTAGCTTGAATCCCAGCACCACATTTGTGCCCCTGAATACCAGCAGAGAATACTCATAAGCACAGTCAGGAACGGGCCTGAGCACAGCAAAAACAAATCAAAACAAAACAAATCAAAACACAGACAAACTTCACTCCACATTTTCTAATACCCAGCCAATTCCTGCTCTCATTCACAGCAAAATGTATAAAGCAAAAATCATCTATACTTCTGTCTTCATTACCTCACTTCTCTTCTCCATTTAATTCATTCTAATTCACCTTACTTTCCATGAAACAATTCTCAAGTATTTCACTATAAATAGTTTCAATCTTGCCAAAGCCAACAGGCAATTAAAGAACTCTGTCTTCATTCTACATCACCTCTTAGCAGTATTAAGACACTAACCACTAACCACTTCCTCCACCTGGGCACACAATACCCCTAGGTTTGTGATCTAACCCTTACAATGTTCTTCCTTTTACCTGTCCGCTCTTTTCCATTTCTTTTGCTGTCTCCTTTTCTGTGAGACACTTAGAAGAGCTCAGAGTTTTGTCCTGGGTGCTCTTCTTTCTTCACAAATGATTATATATTTAGTAAAAATGGCTTTAAATATGACCCTCAGAACTAGAGAATAGCCTCATCTCATTCCTGAGCTCAACTCCAGCTCCAACATAATCCACAACTCCATTCAGATATCTAATAGAGTATCTCAAACACAGATAGTCCAAAATAGAGTCCACAATATAGTTCAAAATAGAGAGTACGAAATAGAGTTCTTGATTCTTTCAACCTGCTCTACTTGTTCCTCCCCAATGAATTCCATTTCAGTGTCACCCGGTTCATTCAGTTCCTCAAACCAAAACTCTAGAAGCTTCCTTGATTTATCTCTTTTGAATTTCCCCCATTAAGTATATACAAAGAACAACTAACTCCACATCTAAAATGTGTAGTAAATATATTCACTTTTGACTATTTCCACTGTCATAAGCCTTTGTCATTATTATCTAAATACTATCAAAGTCTCCCAATTGCTCTCCTTGCTGCTACTACTGCATCCAACATTTACTCATTTTCCCTAAATTCAGTGTCTATAAAACAGCCAAAATAATCTCTCTGAAAAAGTTAACTCATTTTACTCCGTTTACTACTTTACTTTCACAACTCAATGATGCCTCATGTCAAACAGCATAAAGTCTAAATGTATTAGCATGGTCTGGAAAATGCTACAGAACCTGACCCCTGACTCTGCAGTTTCATATCCTATCAATCCATTCCTGTCTTCTCTCTGTCTCTATGCCAAGGTCCTTTGTTCTTTTAGAAACTCCTCTCACTAATCTTCCTGGGGCTGTCTCCTCTCCACTCAAATCAAATGTTATCTGTTTAGAAACACTTTGTTTTAGTCTTTTTGTGGGGCCAGGGATCAAACCTAGAACCTCACACATGCAAGGCAAGTGTTCTGCTGCTGAGCTACATACCCAGCCCTTAAGATTTTTCCTCCTTCTCCACTGCTGTTTTGATCACAGATGTCACACACTTGACTGCACACTTTGTTGCAATGATTGCACACTTAGTTGTGTTGCTCACTGTGGTGTTGCCACACAGTCAGGGCAGTGCACAGGAGATACCTTTTTGTGCTGGGGTGCTAGGCATCCCCAGTGGTCGTGCACCACAATGACTCTCACATGTGGGGCAGTGCAGGGCCTGCAAGGCAGCCATTCTATCTCTTAGTTCTCTTCAGATCTCTATTCAGAAAGATTCTACACGGTAGTATTCAAGGGCTACTTGTGATTCTTTGTTCGGGGTCACTCCCAGGAGTGTTTGAGGGAATATGCAGTACCAAGGATTAAAAAAAGGCTTTGAACCCAGGCCTCTTGTATGCAAAGTATGTGTTCACTGGACCCCAGAAAGTCTGTCCCAACTCCTTTCTAAGGCTAAGTACTTCATTTGGGTCATAAAATAGTCAAAATCCTTGTTAGAAAATTCCTTGGGCTGAAGAGGTAGTACAGTGGGCAGAGCACTAGTCTTGCATTCAGCCAACCCAGGTTCAATCCCAAGCATCCCATATGTGGTCCCCCAGGTACCACCAGGAGCAATTCCTGAATGCAGAGCCACGAGTAACCCCTAAGCTCTGCCAGGTGTGACCCAAAATTCAGGGGAGGAAGGCAGGAAGGCAGGAAGGAAGGAAGCTCTCCCGGGCAAGAGAAGTAATACAGTAGGTAGGGTATTTACCTTGCATTAGGCCAACCCTAAAGGGCTGGAACAATAACATAGCGGGTAGGGTATTTGCCTTGCAAGCGGCCAACATGGCCGACCCAAGTTCAAGTCCTCCGTCCCTCTTGGAGAGCCTGGCAAGCTACCAAGAGTATCTCGCCCACATGGCAAAGCCTGGCAAGCTACCCCTGACATATTCGATATGCCAAACACAGTAACAATAAGTCTCACGATGAAGACGCTACTGGGCCCGCTGGAGTAAACTGATGAACAATGGGAAGACAGGCCAACCCAGGTTCCATCTTCAGCATATGGTCCCTGAGCCCTGCGGGGAGTGATCTCTGAGCAGAGTCTAAAGTTAGCCCTGAGCACAGCCCTGAGCACAGCCCTGAGCACAGCCCTGAGCACAGCTGGATGTAGCTCAAAAACAAACAAACAAAAACCCAATTTCCCCCCAAAAAAGAAAAGAAATTAACCTCTTTATCTTTACACTATCTTTACCCTAGAGCGTATCTTTACGCTAGAGCGTATCTTTACGCTAGAGCGATAGCACAGCAGGGGCTAGAGCGATAGCACAGCAGTAGGGCGTTTGCCTTGCACGCAGCCAACATGGCCGACCCGAGTTTGATTCCTCTGCCCCTCTCGGAGAGCCCGGCAAGCTACCGAGAGTATCTCGCCCTCACGGCAGAGCCTGGCAAGCTCCCTGTGACGTATTCGATATGCCAAACACAGTAACAACAAAGTCTCCAATGGAGACGTTACTGGGCCCGCTCGAGCAAATCGATGATCAACGGGAGGGCCTTTTTTATCTTTACAAAAAAAGTCTCTTTTTGGTTTGGTTTTGTTTGGGGGCCACACCCAGAAAAGTGCAGGGGTTACTCCTACCTCTGCAATCACGAATTCTGGCAGTTCTTGAGGGACCATATGGGATGTCAGAGATCTAAACTGGGTCAACCAGGTGCAAGGCAACCGTTCTACCCACTGTACTATCTCTCTGGACCTCTGAAAAAAAATCTTAACCCTCAGGTAGTCACCCTATTTAGACAAGTTTTTACCGCCCAGTCTTTAGTTGACAACATAGATGCCCACACGCCTAGCATGTGAAAGTCCTGAGTTCACCCACGGTTCACACTGCTGTCCCTGCCAATTCATCACCACTGGCAAGTGTGATCCCTAATAAAGGAAAAAGTAGCAAAGAATAATAAAGTTAGTAATCTAGTTAATTTCTCTCTAGTTAAATGATAGATTACTCACAGGACATCAACACCACTTTCATTACTTTCATCATTCTTTCTTCTTCCCAGGGACCAGATACTGGGAGCTATATTCTCCAAAATTCCTGCCAGAAAGGCTCCATTTTGAATACATGGTTTCCTGAGAAGCACCTGACAAACAATTTGGAAGGCAAAAGAACTAGAGAAGTATTATTTCTCCTTTAGCAGCAATGACAGGGAGTTGACACATGAAGTTTCACTCACAGCTTTGAAGTGTCCATCCCCCTATGAAACACCACTTCAATGACACCGACAACTGGAAGCAGCCACAGCATTTTTTCCTAGAATTCCTGCTCTTCCTGACTTCCTGAATCCAACAGTTTCCCTTCCCTTTACTAAAGGCTCTAGTCCTTCTAACAGGTTTGTAAGCCTATAATTGTCTGCATTAAATTTATAATGGATTAAAATATTTAGGGTGGTTTTGTTTTCCAGACTAAACCCCAACTAATACACATCCTGTTCTTTATAACCACTTATCAAAATCCGTAATTTTATATTTGTTAATTTGGGGGTTTAATATCTGTCTCTTCTAGTAGATTATTCAACAAGTATAGGGATCACATTTGTTGTGCTCATTATTGTATCCCAAGCTTTATATTTCAGAACAAATATTGGCAGGAAAAAAAAAAGTATAGTTGTAGTCATTACAGCAAACCTTAAATCTCCAACTCTCAAGATTTCTCTATTGTCTAGCACAATTTTAACTCATTCAAACATAAAAGCTCGTGGACTTTGCTTTTCTCTTTTCATTTGTTTATTCAGCCACCTCAGGATCTTGAAATCACTTTTTATTTCTACCTGGCATTATATCAGTCCACATCTACACTAGAATACAATCAAGAACACTTAAGATGGATTTTTTACTTTTAGATTCACAAGAGCGGCTCATCTGTAATTAACAAGAAATGAGGTTATCTCTGTGATGAAACCAACAAGCATTCTTAGTTTCTGATCAAAAAACTTTTTGGGGGGGGGGTCACACCTGGCGATGCTCAGGGGTTACTCCTGGCTCATGCACTCAGGAATTACTCCTGGTGGTGCTCGGGGGACCATATGGGATGCTGGGAATCAAACCCAAGTCGGCCGCGTGCAAGGCAAACGCCCTACTGACTGTCTATTGCTCCAGCCCTAAGAACTAAAATATTTTTTAAAATATTGTACACCACAAAAAAAAATGGGGATCTGAGCTAGGAATCAATGGGCTGGAGTGCATGCTCTGCATTGTAGGAGCCCCTGGTTCAAGTCCCAACACCCCATTAACCCCTGAGAACAGTCCAAAACAACCCTACCCCATCCCCTAGCACTGAGCCAGGAGTAGGTCCTGAGCAATGCTGATGTTGCCCCAAAACAAACAAGCAGATAATGGGGATTTATTCAGGTTACAAAGAAAGTAGGTAGTGGAGGCAGACCAGAAGTAACACCAGGACAGTGGTAGAGCGCCTTGACACTTTGACTGTGATGGAAGTGCAGTAGCAATGTGCATCATATGGACAAAATATGTGCAAACATTACTGAAACCATATTTCAGTTACAGTTTTTTAAGTGGAGATTTGCCCATTCAGTAACATTAAACACCTAACTACATGGCATGCGCTGTTGAAGGCACCGGGCACTGTCTCATGGAGCACAATAAAGATTCCTCCTTTCCTGCAACCCTTCTGGAGAATCATAAAGAAAATAAAGGCTTCCTGTTGCTGGGTGGTACTCAGGGCTTACTCCTGGCTCTGCATTCAGGGAACACTCCTGGCAGTGCTGGAGAGACCAGGGATCAAACCAGGGTGGGTGACTAGCAATGCAAGCACCCTACCCACTGTACTATCTCTCCAGCCCCAGGAAAAGATATTTTTTAAAACCTGGGAGCACATGCTCAGCATGTGCAGAGTCCGGGTTTGATCCCCAGCACTGTAAGGCCTCCTCAAAACAGCAGAAGCAGTCCTGGCAGCACCCAGAACCACTGAGAAGGCTCCTTCCAAGATTTTTATCATAAAAAGCATTTTAAACAGGACTTTTTTCTTAGAATCTATTTTTTTTAATTTTTTACTCCAGTATTATAGTTCACAATAGAATGAAAGACATTGATTTCAGCTCCAGAGCTGCCACACCAGTCCCTCCACCAGTGTTCCCCAGGGACCCTACCCCTGCCCCTGCCCTTCCCGCTTCGTCTCCTCAGCTCCCAATTCTACTGGTCATATCTTAGGGGTTATCAGCTGTGGGTGACTGACTGTATAATACCTTTGTTTCTTTTTACTCCATATTTTGTCTTTTACTTTCTGATTTAGTGCACTCAGCATGACACCCTCCAATTCCAACCAAGCTACAACAAACTGCAAGATTTGTCTTTTCTCATAGCTGAATAGTAGTCCATCATGTACATATATGATAATTTCTTTATCCACTCATTTGTCATTGGGCACTTGGATTGTTTCCAGATCTTGACTACTGTAAATGCTATGCTAAACGTAAGTATGTATCTTCAGAAAGAGTACTGTTCAACTCTAGCTTTCACTCTGCATGAAATGGAAAGTTAATGCAGAGTTTAGAACAAAGACATGATAAGAGTAGTCTCTCTAGGGGCTGGAAGATAGTATAGCAGGTAGAAAGCTTGCCTTGCACACAGCCCAGATTTGATCCCTGGCACCCCAAATGGTCCCCTGGGCCTGCCAGAAGTGATCCCTAAGCACAGAGCCACAAGAACGCTCTGAGTATCACCAGATAAAAGGTAAAGGTAAAGGCCCTCCTGTTGATCATCGATTTGCTCGAGCGGGCCCAGTAACGTCTCCATTGGAGACTTTGTTGTTACTGTGTTTGGCGTATCAATACTCTCGGTAGCCTGCCGGGCTCTCCGAGAGGGGTGGAGGAATCGAACTCGGGTTGGCCATGTTGGCCGCTTGTAAGGCGAACGCCCTACCGCTGTGCTGTCGCTCCAATTCCAAATATAAAATAAAATAAAGGTCTCTCCAGATTTTTTTTTTTTTTTTTGCTTTTTTGGTCACACCCGGTGATGCACAGGGGTTACTCCTGGCTCTGCACTCAGGAATCACCCCTGGCGGTGCTCAGGGGACCATATGGGATGCTGAGAATCGAATCTGGGTCGGCCGCGTGCAAGGCAAATGCCCTACCCGCTGTGCTATCACTCCAGCCCCAGTTTCTCCAGATTTTGTGTGGAAAATAAACAATACAGGGGCACTCACAATAGTGGCAAAGTGAGTCACAGGTCATTTTCATAATCCAAACCAGGTGTAAAGATGACTCAAACCATGATGACAGCAATAGAAACAAGTGCTAAATGGTCAGATTCTCACATTATATAGGCATTAACAGGAATGGACCCAAAAACTACCAGGAAGCAGGAGAAAATATTTATTTTCTAGCCATGGTAAAATACCATTTCACATCTGAAAAGTCTGACAATACCAAATGTTGTCAAAGAACTAGAAAAATAGTTGCTTATTTCTGTGTAGAATATTTTTAACAAATAAAATATTAATTCAAAGCGATATATACACCCCTATGTTCACTAAAGCAGTAGTCATAACAGCAATAGCCAAGATATGAAAAAAAATCCTAAACGCCCATCAATTAAGATGTAGTATACATACACAATAAAGTACTAGTCAGATATTTTTGAAATGATTAAATCTTACTTTCTGGGATAATATGGATAGAACTTGAGATTATTATGCTAAGAAAAATCATTAAAAAATCAAAAGGAAGAGAAAGACAAATACCAGATGATTTCACTCGGAGGGGGAAATAAGAAGACACAAGCAAAGGAACAAATACAACACTACAGAAATAGCTCTTAGGTCTAGGCACACAACTCATGCTCTGCATGTAAGAGGCCCAGGTTTGGTTTGATCCCCACATGATCCCCAAACACATCTCAGAGCCCTACCTCCACCCCAAGAAACATAGAGCAAGGAGTAAACAAAATTCTTAACCTTAGAATAGAATAGTTACAAGAAGAGAAAGGAAATGAAAGTCAGGAGAATGGGAGGAAGGGATAGACTGAGTGATAAATGGTATTAGAATTTGATGGGGGAGCCCAGAACGCTAGTTCAGCAGATAGGACATTTGCCTTACGTGTAGCTGACCCGGGCTCAATCCCTAGCCTCCCACTATGGTCCCCAGAGCATCATCAAGAGTAATTCCTAAATGCAGAGCCAGAAATAATCTCTGAGCATTGCTGGGTGTAGCCCAAAAAGCCAAAAAGCCAAAAAAAAAAAAAAAAGATTTTGGTTGACTGGTAGGTACAGTATGACGATATGGTACGTACATATTTCTCAAAGTGTGAAGTTGTGCTCCTAAAACCTGCATGGTATTGTAAGCTAATGAACATCAACTGAAAGAGAAGAAAGGAGAATGGTAGGGAATGAGGAAGAACAGAAGAAATCAGACCAGGAAGGAGCTGAAGGGAACGCCAACTGTTCAACCTCTTTGCAGAGTGGCATTTCCTATTAAAATTATATACAGATACCTTGTCATATCATAGAGCTATCCTATCTCATGTCACCAGGATGCATTTATATAAATGTAACAAAAATACCCCTATAGCAAAAACAAATTTGGAGGGGCTGAAGCGACAGTACAGCGGGTAGAGTGTTTGCCTTGCATGCGGCAGACCCAGGTTCAGTTCCCAGGATTCCATATAGTCCCTAGAGCACTGCCAACTGCCAGGAGTAATTTCTGAGTGCAGAGCCAGGAGTAACCCCTGAGCATTGTTGGGTGTGACCCAAAAAGAAAAAAAAAACAAATTTGGAAACAACCCATAAGCTTACTGCAAAAGCAGAAGAAATCAAGACACAATATAGGGATAGTGTTTGATTATACTTATTATACTAAGTAGCTAAAGCAGTTCAAAGTCAGAAAAACAGAAAACATAAAGGTGACTGTTCACAAAATACACTGTAGAAAACATCATGGAAACACTCCATAATATTAACTTCAGTTATGACTACAGTGATTGAACTGTAATGACAAGGAAACAAAAGCAAGACCAAAGCAATGCAATTGTATCAAACTAAAACGCTTCGGCACGGTAGAAAAAACTCCAATTAAATACAAAAAGACATCCTACTGAATGGGAGAAAATAACTATATACCATATATCTAACAAAGGGCTAATAATCAAGATACATAAAGAAATTACAAAACTCAATAGAAAACAATAAAACTCATTTTAAAACATGATTAAGAGTTAAACAAATATTTTCTCAAACCAGACATAAAGGTAGCCAATAGGAAAAACTGAAAAACTTCTCAGCAGCCTGCCCTGATTATCAAGGAAATGCAAACTATAGAGATAAGTTATCACCTGTACTTGAAATTTTTTGTCCTTTTTTTATTTTAAAATTTTTATTTTTGGATTTACAATGATAGAATTTCATGCTTACAAAGTTCCAACAACACCCTCCACCATTGTCCTCCTCACATGCTACCTCTCTTCTACCTCCCACCATATTAAGTTCTGAAGACCAGTTCTCAAGCTCTATTCCCTTACTATGTTTCTTTATATCCCACAAAAGTGAGAATGGTTTTTCTCAAAAAGGTAAGAAGGGCTGATGAAGTTGCAGAAAAAAAAAAAAAAAGGCACAGTAGGGTTTTTGCCTTGCACGCAGCCAGCCTGGCCGAGACGGGTTCGATTCCTCTGCCTCTCGTAGAGAGCCTGGCAAGCTACCAAGAGTATCTCGCCCGCATGGCAAAGCCTGGCAAGCTCCCTGTGACGTATTCAATATGACAAACACAGTAACAACAAATCTCAAAATGGAGACGTTACTGGGCCCACTCGAGCAAATGGATGAACAAAGAGAGGACAGTGTTTGTTTGTTTGTATTTACTGTTGGAGATGTAAACAGGTCTAACTCCCGTTGAAAGCAATACACTGCCCAAAGTATTAACTACCAAATGACCCAGCAATTCCACTCCTCTGGATATATCTGAACAACACAAAAATATTGATTTGGAAGATGTATGCATGCTGATGGTCATCACAGCACTATTACAATAACCCAGATCTGGAGACAACCCAAGTTTCTAAAGACAGGTGAGTAAATTAAGAAAATGTGGTATATATACACAACATTATAGTTCTTAGCTATGTGAAAAAAATAATATCTTTCCTTTTGCTGGAGCGATAGCACAGCGGGTAGGGCGTTCGCCTTACAAGCGGCCAATATGGCCGAGCCGAGTTCGATTCCTCCGCCCCTCTCGGAGAGCCCGGCAAGCTACCGAGAGTATTCGATATGCCAGACACAGTAACAACAAAGTCTCCAATGGAGACGTTACTGGGCCCGCTCGAGCAAATCGACGATCAACGGGAGGGCCTTTACTTTTACCTTTTACCTTTCCTTTTGCTATAACATATGCAGAACAATAGGAGGTTATGCCAAGTAAAATAGATCAGCAGGAGAAAGAAACACTGGATGATCTCACTCATAGGTGGTTTATAAAGAAACAAAGCAAGGAAATAGACAAAATCCAGTGAAAACAAACCCTTAGAAACTAACTGAAGAAATGAGTGATCAGAGTATTAGGGATCAAAGAGTGGTGGGGACTCGATGGACTGGTGAAGGGATATCGGCACTATAGCCTGATATAGTAATCTTGTACCCTAAAACACAAATATACACAGTCTTGTAAACCAATGTTACCACCATTAAAACATAATTAAATAAATATGCTCACCCACAAAAAAACGTAAAAGAGAATGAAAGGTGGTTGTTAAGGGTCAGACAGAAGAGAATTAATAGATATAGAATATCAGTTCTATAAGATAAAAGATTCTACAGCCCTCATAAATATTCCTAACATTACTAAACTCTTTATTTGAAAATAGTTAAGATGGTAAATTTCATATGTGTGGTTTTTACACACACACACACACATGCACGCACACGCATGCACGCACGCACACACAATCTTTACGGGCCAGGGATCTGGTTCAAAGGGCTGTGGGGCACACTCTTTTGCATATGGGATGCCCAGGTTGGATCCCAAGCACATGGTTTCTCAAGAACCCCTAGGATGGCTCAGAACAGTACTGCAAATAGGGTGCTTGCCTTTCAGGCAGCCAATCCAGGTGTGTTCAATCCTGGGCACCTCATATGGTTCCCTGAGCATCATCAGGAGTGATCTCTGTGTGTGGAAAGACCTAGGAGTAAACCCCCAATACCACAGAGTGTGACCCCCAAAACAAACAAACAAAAAAAAGTTAAAAATGAACACATGTGAGAAGTACACTAGCATAAAATTCAAAACTTGGGTCAAAAGAAAACAGCACAGAGCCTTACAGCACCGACCTTACAAGCATACAGTCACAAGTTCTAACTCCCATTGTCTCACAAGTGCCAACCCGACGCTGGCAACTGTCAATAATCCCTGGCACTAGGAACAATGTCCATCCTTATAGTAACCTTGTGACTATTAGTACCACATAAAGGGATGTAAACACCCCTCCCAACCAGCAAGCACCATAACGAGCATCAAGGTCAGGAAGCATAACTTCAAGAAAGCACGCGTAAGAAATGCAGCAATCCCTAGTGAGCACCACAACCATAACGTATGTATGCAACCTCAATGACATAAAGGAGACAAAACTAAATATAGATTTTGGGAGCCAGAGTGACAATACACCAGGTAAGGCAAGCTTGCCTTACACACAGATGACCCAAGTTTGGTCCCCTTCACACCCCTTCCCCAGCATGGTTCCCCGATACCTGCGAGGAGTGACTGCTGAGCAAAGAACTACAAGCCCTGAACACTGCTGAGTGTTGTCCAAAAGCCAAAATAAATCTTTTTAAAATTAAATAATATGCTACTTAGAGATCCCTAATATGTAGCAATTCCTAGTAAAAATAAACCACAAAATTTAGAGTAGTATTTATCTATACACAAGAAAGAAATACAATAAAGGAGAGATGTTATAAAGGTACTGGCAATATCAAATCTTTAGGTGGTAAATATTTCATTTCATTTCATCATCCTGTTATTCGTCGATTGCCTCGAGCAGGCCCCAGTAACGTCTCTTTCATCCTAGCCCTGAGATTATATTCAAGGCTATTTAGGAGAATGAGACCCATCATTGTTACTGGTATCTGGCATATTTGGTACGCCACGGGGAGTTTGCCAGACTCTGCCCTGTGGGCAGGCTACATTCGATAGCCTGCAAGTTTGTCCAAAGTAGTAATGAGACAATAAGATGTCATAAAAAGGTGGTAAATATAGTTGTTAGATTTATTATTTATTAACATGTATTCTATATATACTATTTATATGCAAAAAAAGTTTAAAAATTCAAATTCAACTTTTTACTTGAGGACATAGGGCAACTTCGTAAAAATGCACATGGCCTTACCATCAACCCCACGAAGAAGACAGACAAAAAGGGTTTAGGGAAAATGAGTTACTGTCTGGTGATATAGAAGCAGAGGTTTGTTGTCAATTAGACCTAGCTGAATCCAAGTTGAGCCGTTTACTAGTTTTGTTACCTTAGGCAAGTTAGGCTTAAGTCTCTAAGCCTCAATTCCAACACCCATAAAAAGAAGGTATTAACAGTACCTACCAATTAGAGTTATTATAAAGATTAAATGAGATAATGAATAAAGAACATTCAGGACTCTACCTAGGACCCAGAAAATATTTCTGTAGGAGTAGCAGTTTTATTCAAATCAGAAATGAGGCTCAGGATGACAGAACATCTATTTGATTTTAGAAGGTCCCAGGTTTGTTCTAGAGCACCAGAAACCCATAGTACATACCCCTCCCAGCAGCAGGTGTGATGATCCACAATTACTAACAACAACAACAAAAAATCCTTTATAGTATATTCAAAAGCCCTTTCTGACCCACCTTCATTTGAAAGATTTTGTTTGTGCCTGAATGAAAGATTAGAAAAATTGTATTCAGAGATTTTACTATAATTAAAATCCATTCACTCTGTGGAACCTACCACTTACAAAGACCAAAACATACCTATTCTAAGGACAACCAAAGACCAAAAAGAGCAATTAAAAAACATGTACTTCTTCAACATTACAATTGTCATTAATGACAACCATTCTATTATTAAGTAGTTGTATTCTGGAGCTCTTAATAAATGGCTAATAACGTTTTATATTCAAACTGAAGCAGGGGTGAAGTCAACCATAATTCAAAGAACAAAATTATTCTTGCCTCCAAGATCATTAGTAGCCCGTTCAAATGCTTTGAGGTTTTCTTTAATCCTTTCTCAATCCCCTTCCTCCAATGTTGATGTAAATGCTGTAATAACTGGGGTCCTGAGCACACCTGGCTGTGGCACTCTCACATTTAAGCAGGTATATCATCCATGGTGCTCACCACTGTCCCACTCTTTAGCTGTGGGGCTAACACACATGCTCACAAGGGCTTACATTTTAGGGATCACGGCAAGTATTAAACAAGGTCACCAAAGATCACATTTCTGTTGCTTGCACATATTTCTCCCCCTATCTGTGGTGCTTGCCATGGGGTTTGTACACTTCAGTTGTGGTGCTTGCACCCATCTGGCTACAGTGTAGCCTTCATTTGATTATGGCACCAAAGGACCAGAACGGCAGCCAGGCAGCCAGTCTCTAACAGCAAAGCCGTGAGGTTCTCACTGTATGTAGCAGCCAAGAGTTGTATTTGTGACCACAAGTACATGTGAACACATGTACTTTTAAGGCATGTGTCCTAAAACACTGAGATATTCCTCCAAGTCCCATGAATTTGGAGAAATTTGTTGTTGCTATTGGTTTTTTTCCCCTCAGTCATCTAATTTTGTATATCTTAAGTTCCTTGCAATAAGTCCTAAAACTAGCCTTAATTCTCTTCCAAAGTTTAAAGTATTCAAGAAACATCCCAAAGGGATAAACTATAGTTAAAAAGAAATACTAGATCAGTCTAAAACCTTAAGCCAGAGAGAAAGAGTAAGGTGTATTAAGACGCCAGGACTGTGCGGGGGTAATTTGTATGTACCAGAGCCTCACTGTAAGTCACAAAAAAAAAAAAAAAAAAAAAAAAGTTAAGTCACAAATCCACAAATTACAAGGATTTTTTTGCACATATGACCAGTGAAATGCTCCTCCACTCACCTTCCAAAATGTATTTTAGGCTTATATTGCATTCTCAATCCAAAAATTCATTGTTAAAAACTTAAGACACATATGGAAACCATTTCCCTGATCTGTTTCATTATTAAAAACGTTTACTATAAGAGAAACAGATCTTTGAAAGCAACCCTTAACTATTTATTAAAACAGAAACTCTCACAAACTTTACTTACCAATAAATATTACCTTCTATTAAACTTTTAATCCTCCACACTTTCTTCATATTATATTAAAATATTTCCTATTTACTAAAGAATATATATGTTTGTATTCCTATGTGCATAAACACACACACACACTCACACACACGTCTGGGAGTCATACATCATAGTGCTCAGGAGCTACACTGTGCTCAATACTCAAGGATTATTCCTGGTGTCAGAGAAGGAACCCAGGCTTCCCATATGCAAAATAGATTCTCAGTCCCTTGAGCTATTTCTTCAACCCATTAAAGACTTCTTTAACCCATTATTTAATCTCATTTTTTTTTGTTTCAAATTTCACACAGAAGATAGCTGAAGTTCTAACAAGTATCTACCCAATATATTTTGTTTTTAACGGTGTTTATTTTATTAATAAATTCAAAAATTTGAAGTCACGGGGCTGGAGCAATAGTACAGCGGATAGGGAATTTGCCTTGCCCACAGCCAACCTGGGTTCGATTCCCAGCATCCCATATGATCCCCCAAGCACTGCCAGGAGTAATTCCTAAGTGCAAAGCCAGGAGTAGCCTCTGTGCATCGCAGGGTGTGACCCAAAAAGAAAAAAAAATTGAAGTCACATGTTTAAATATTACTATTCAGTTGTTTGTCCTCTAACTGAAAGTTCCTCAAAAAAATTCCAAAATTCAGCAGCAAAAATGAATATGGAAACTTAAAAAAGGGGGGTGGGGAATAGAATTTTTAATATCAAATAAATCATCTTCTTAGAACATTTTAAGAAATAAATATGATAGCAGCCAAAGAGAGAATACAACAGCTAAGATGCTTACCTTACATATGGATAACCCAGGTTCAATCCCTGGCACCCATATGGTTTCCCCAATCACCACCAGAAGTGATTCCTGAGTACAAAGACAGGAGTCCCGTCATTATATGTGGTCCAATAAATATATATATATATATTTAAATTATATGGGTTTTGTTTGTTTGTTTGCTTTTTGGGTCACACTCAGCGATGCACAGGGGTTACTCCTGGCATTGCACTCAGGAATTACTTCTGGTGAGACTCAGGGGATCATATGGGATGCTGGGAATCAAACCCCAGTGGGCCACCTGCAAGGCAAATGCCCTACCCACTGTCCTATCGCTCCAGCCCAAATTATATGTTTTAAACTCATTTTCAAGTTATCTCTCCACTTTTCTATAACTATATTTTAAATGTAAATATATACATATACATTTCTACAGATTAAAGTTTTGGTAGGTTTGGGTGGGGTGGTCAGGGAATGAATTTGGGCCACACTCAGTGGTGCTCACGGCTTATTCTTTTCTTTTTTTTAATGTTTGTTTCCTTTTTTATTCCAACTTCATTATTTGCCATGGAGATGGATTTTTTTTTTAATTTTTATTAGTGACAGGACTTATTCTTGACTGTGCTCAGAGATCACTCCTGGAGGTGCCCAAAGCAACTTATGTGATGTCAAAGGTTCAAACTGAGGTCAGCTGCATACAAGGCGTGCACATACGTCCTGTACTATCTCTCTAGCGCAGATTATAGGTTTTAAATTAAAAAGAGATAAAAACAGATTTTATACATTAAACATTACATTCAACCTTTAATAAAATCACAGTCATACTAAAAATAAAGTTCAAACTTTCAAAACAACACTATATATATAGATTGGACAGAGGCATAGCACTGTAGCACTATCCTCCCATTGTTCATCGATTTGCTCGAGAGGGCCCAGTAACATTGTGAGACTTGTTACTGTGTTTGGCATATCGAATACATCATGGGTAGCTTGCCAGGCTTTGCTGTGCAGGCGAGATACTCTCGGTAGCTTGCCGGGCTCTCCAAGACAGGCGGAGGGGTCAGAGGCAGAATGATTTTATATTTCATTTAAACATAAATAGAAGTTATAGATAATAAAGTTAACAAAATACTCTGGTTATTACTATTTTACAAAGATAACCTTCATTTTATGAATGTTACATTTAGAAAGAAAAAAATATTTTGACTGCTTAGCTTTCTTGCCACTAGTTCTCCGGCAATATAGAAGGCAGGAAACAGTATTGATCTGGTTTCTTGGAATATTCCAAACTCCAGCCACAACCTTCTGAACTACCATCTCACAAATCTCTCATTACCCACTCACTCCCCGTAACTTCCTCCAGAGTTCCACTACTTTGACACTTCCTTCTTCTCCTAATTATAGCTTATTGTTAATTATAATAGCAACTCATAACCAGCTTAGACTTCAATATCCACCATTTTACAATCACTTGCTAATTTGCCCATTTAATTATATATTAGTTATCTTGTTCCAATAAAAGAATTCAGTCTTCTAAATTCCTTTCTTCACCTTCACCTTCTTCATCAAAATCCCAAAAATGAGAATTACTCATTCTTTCTAATCCTCATAGCCAAAAGTCATCAAATCTTTTCAATTTACCTCCTAAATCTGCCTCAAATCTCCAATTCAGTTCCAATACATTAATATCCTTTTCACACAATTAATTCAACATAATACAAGCCTAAGTTCCAAAAACAAATAGCCCATTAACTTGCAGGCATTGTGATGAGGTTTATCTATTTATTAGACTGTTAAATAGCTAGTTGGCAATGCAAAATCAAAAGATAATTAGCTTCACTATCTGATAAACAAATGAGACGCCATTAGCAAATCATCACTGGTATGAGATAATAAATATAAATTCACAAATAAAACTAAAACTGTTCTAGCCAAGAACAAATCCTTCAGGAAAAAATATGATAGTAGTATACAATTTAAGTGTATAAATGTATAAGTCTGTTTACTTTCTATTTTTGAACTTTAAAATTACTGCAATAAATACTACATGCACATAAACTTTTGATCTTAAATATATAGTTTACATATTACAGTAGTTACACAGATGTATCACATCACTAACAACTCTCATAACAGTATAAAGACAGAATAATTAAGTCAGATTTAACTACATTAAAAAAGTGAACATTAAAGACAGTACTGTGTATGGCTGGCAAAACCAATCATTTTCCAAGCTGGGCAATGAGTCAAGAATCTCAAACTGTCACCAACACCTGCATTAAACATAAACCCAGACAGTAAACAATTACACTGAAAGATAAATCCATGTGACTATATCTCTGGAGCTTAAGCAAAACTAGTTTACATGAAGCAAAACAGCTTATTAAATGACCATATCTAAAGCAGTTCTTTGTTTTGACAATAAGCAATTTAATCATTTTTTTCCATCACTGTGGCTCTGAAAGGTATGTTAAAATGTTATATTCTGCCAGGTGGATTAATAAGGATGTATTAAAGTATGCTTATACTAACACTACTTCCTGGTCATTGTAATTCTAAATTGCAGTTAATGATAGGTTTAAAGAAATGTTCTGTTCAATGTATGTTCACCATAAATTCAATGAGTCTTCATTGCTTCATGAGTTTTACTAAGTAGAAAATCAGATTATACAACACATTTATAAACTGGAATTTAACCAAGTAAAAATTGAAGTCTGATAGCATTAAGGTCTCTAAATTTACTAAAACACAGTGAAGGGAATCATACAAAATGCATTATCCAAAAGAAAAAAAAAATCACTTAGCACCCAAGTTTTCATCAATAAAATAAAAATATGGACTTGATGCTCTCAGAGACCTCTTCCAATATAAAAAGCCAATAACTCTAAGAAACTAACATATTACATAAGTGTGTATGCTGGAAAATAATATTTAGTTTCATCTTTAATTATTATTCATTTTAAATGAGGTAGTGGTCTGAGAAATAGCTCATCAAGCTAGAGTTTTGCATAGAGGAGGCTCACATTCAATCCCGACACTTGCATGGCTCTCTAAGTGCTGCCAGGAGCAATCCCTGAGCACAGACACAGAAGCAGCCCCTAAGCATTGCTGAGTACAGCCCCCAAACCAAAAGGCAGTCCTGGAGTGAAAAGGACTCTTGCACTCAGGAGACCCAAGTTCAACCCTTGGCACTACTTAATGGTTCCCCAAGCCCTACCAGGATTGATTCCTGAGACAAAGTAAGCATTTAATACACCTGAATGTGGCCCAACACCAGTCCTCCAAAAAAAGAAGTTTTAATCAATTTAAAATAAATTCTAAAACAATAAAACAAAAGGATATAGACAACAGTGTTATATTCACTAAAATGTAAAATACTAAGCTGCAATGGTCATTCCATCCATAAATTAACAATTAAAGGTGAGTAATAAAGATAACTAACTGTCCACTTGAACACTAGCACCAATAAAAATTGCAACTATTTAATTCCAAAGGTATTTTCTATTAACCAATTTATTGAGGTACCAGATTTAAATACTCTTAATTAAACTTTTCATAGCTACATCATCCCAATGGATTTTTTAACTCCACTAATTTAGTTTAATTGTAGAAAAGACCAACCTGAATTTGCAAAGTTTCAAAGTTTAAACAGCTCTAAAGGAAAAAATCTATTTTCTCATCTATTAAAATTAAGAACTACACTAGTTGATTTATAAAAGGGTTTTGGGGGGGCTGAGGCAATAGCACAGCAGGTAGGGCGTTTGCCTTGCACGTGGCCGACCCAGGTTCGATTCCCAGCACCCCATATGGTCTCCCTGAGCACCGCCAGGAGTAATTCCTGAGTGCAGAGCCAGGAGTAACCCTGTGCATCGCCGGGTATGACCCAAAAAACGGAAAAATAAAAGGGTTTTTTTGACTTTAAAAAAAAACATTCAGGACAAAGAAATAGTATAAAGGTTAAGGCACTTGTCTTGCATGAGGCTACAGCTGCAATAAAGCCTGAATATTGGTACCACCTAAGGTCCCTGGAGCACCACCAGCAGTGTCCATAAGCACAGACCCAGGTGTGACCCCTAACCAACGCTGACCCAGATGTAACCCCTAAGCAATGTTGACCGAAGTGTGACACCTAAGCAACGTTGGGTGTGGCCAAATAAAGGTCATTAGAATAAACAAATGAAAAAAATTTTAACTAGGCCAGAAAAAGTGAGTTTTTTAAATTTTGTTCACATATAATACCTCAGCTCAAACTTTGTTATTGTTTTGTTTGCGGGGAGCAGGGCTCTCAGGCTACACCCAGGAGTTATGCTCAGGGTAATTCCTGGCTCTGCACTCTTGATGGGCTCAAGGGACCATATGGAATGTCAGAGATGGAACCCAGGTGAACCTCATGCAAAGTAAATGTCCTACCCTCTGGCTATCTCTGGCCCCAGTAAAACTTTCTAACCAAGTTGTGGCTACTTTTTTTTTCCTCTTTTTTTACAGTGAAGCATAGATCAAATTTATGGGGGGGAAGGGGGAAACACTTAAGGAATGCCATAACATAGAAGGGTTTTACTACAGAGTGTTTTATTTTAAAATACTCCCCCCAAAAAAAAATTTTTTTAATCAAAATAAATAAATAAATAAGGGGGCTGGAGTGATAGCACAGCAGGTAGAGAGTTTGCCTTGCATGCGGCCAACCCGAGTTGGATTCCCAGCATCCCATATGGTCCCCCGGGCACCGCCAGGGGTAATTCCTGAGTGCATGAGCCAGGAAAAACGGAATAACCCCTGTGCATGGCTGGGTGTGACCCAAAGAGGGCAAAAAAAAAAAACAAAAAATACTCCCCCATGGAGCTTTGGCAAAGCTCAACAGCAGCCTACCTTGCAAACGTAAGATCAAGAGTTCAATTCCTGGCATCACCCAACATGTGCTGAGTTAAACTGGCAGCAGTTTGGGACTGCCAGAAAAGAACATATGCAGCTTCTGCCATACTCAAAAGTGTATCGAGTGTGTCAGGAACCAAACGCAGCAATAACCAAAAAAAAGGGCATTGGGGAATAAATAAGCAAATTAATTAATTTACTACATCTCGTCAATCTATTTCAGTGGTTTTCAACTTCATTTATATCTGCAGATCAGCACCAGCCCCAGGATTGAAAGTTAGAAGACACTGAAATAACAAGACACTATGAAGTATTCAAGTAAATAATTAACTAAAACTTTTCTCATGAATATGAGATTGCCCATAAAGTACAGTAATTATATCAAGTTCCATAGGGTTTTATTTCTCCTGAGAATTAGGCATGCGATTTCTAACATAAATAAATAAACAAATAAGCCGCTCTCTTGGTTGATATCCAACAAACTTTAAATCACTGACTCAAAGTGAGGCAGCAATTTATTGTGACAAGATGACAAAAAGAGCAAATGATTCATATAATACAAAAGGAAGGAAAAAATAGAATTAATAAAATATTTGAAAAAAGAAAATGAGTCTCTGATTTGGAAAAAATCTACAACATATAAATTCCAATATTAATATTTATCTACATAGTTTGATTTGATGATAAAACCAGAACGTTAATTTGTTAAACCAGGACATTTCATTTGCTAAAAATTGTTCAACTCACACAAGTTAATGTCATTTAAATAAACTATTATTTCTAAAACAAGATATTAAAAAAAGGAAAAGCAACTAATATGCCTTTAATTGGTTATATTCAAAAACCAAAGAAAGTTAATGACAAAAGCAAAAGATAATGTCATTCTGAAGCAATGAATATACTTAACACAGAGTAATACTAAAGATTCACTGAGTGATGTGGGCAGAAAGACAGTACAAGGGTTAAGGAGCTTGCCTTGCATCCCTCTCACTCCAATTTAAATCCACAGTCCCACATATGCTACCCAAAGCATTGCCAAGGGTCACCCTGAACCCTGTCAGGACCAGCCCCTAAGGATCAATGGGTATGTCACCCAAAAAGGTCTGAATGAAAGCAGCAACAACTTAAAGAGAAAAGATAAATTAAAAAGAATGTACCAAAAATAAATCTAACTAAGTTTCATTGCAATTGTTTGAAACATTTTTGGTTTTGTTTTGGTTTGGTCTGGAGGGCACACTGTGATGTGCTAGAGCTTACTCCTGGCTGTGCTCAGGGATTACTCCTGGAAGCGCTTGAGGGATCATCTGTGGTGCTCAGGATTACGCCCGTGGTGGTCATATACAAGGCAAGCATCTTACCGACTGTACTGTGTCTCCAGCCCTGATTATTTGAAACTTTACCTAAGTTTACTTAACAACAATTAAACTGAGGTTAAGTTCCTAATTTCAAGCTAACAATTGAATAAATAAATAAATAAACTGCAAACCTGTGAGAATTAGAGAAACGATAGTCTCAAACTTTAAAGAAACAGGTATTCCCTCAATTAAAAGGGCTGTGTACTATACAGAAATGTATTCAAAGAGTTGTATTAAGACTGCTCTGAAATCCTTGACTTACTTCAGAGATTTTCACACTCTTTTGCTTGTTTTTGTTTTGGGGCCACATCCAGAAGTGCTCAGGGCCCAGGAAACTCTATTATGATGAAAGGGATCAAACCAGAGTCGGCCACAAGCAAGGCAAGCACCCAAGCCCCTGTAACCAACATTCTGGCCCAGTTCAAGGATTCGCAAAGCATTTTCAAATCATGACTTCCTTTCAGCAGAGAAAATTTTGTGACTGTGAGTATATAAAACGGAACATATATTGTTTAATAAATCATAAAGAAATGCCTTTAAAAACATAATTTTTAGAAGATATGTGATTACCCCCATGTGGGGTCACAACCTTTAGTTAAAATTCAGAATATATTTTTAGTATTATGATTGGAGAAGCATGTGAGTCTCAAATGTTTTGTAACCAGATGACATTCTGAACTTGACTATTCCTCAAAACTGGGTCACAGATAACCTATAACAGGGAATCCTTCCCTCTTCACTTAACCCACTTCATTGGTAGGAAAATCAACTCTCCTCATTGGCAAGTCATTTTCTTGCATTCAAAAGTATAAAAATCTCATAAAAGCAGGTGGGTGAGGATGATGAACTTTGAGCACATCAATGGGGATAAAGGTGTGTTAGGTATCCATATCTAAACTACAGAACCAACCACATTGTAATCAAGAGACCCAAACTAAAACAACCAAACTTAAAACTTGTCTGTCAAGGAGGCAGACTGCGGGGTGGGAAGGAATCTGGGGACACTGGTGAAGGGACGTTGACATGGTGGTGGGATTGGTGCTGGAACACTGTATGCCTGAAACTCTACTATAAGTAACTTTGTAAATCAGGGTGATTTAATTTTTTTAATTAGCACATAAAAGTCTCTAGTTATTTTCTTTCTGCTCTTTGGTGAACTTACTAAAGCTGCTGTTGAATGAATGTGCCTAGACTGCCATCCTGAAAATGAATAATGCACCTGGTAAGAACACAAAAGACTGACTCACCTGTGTGGAATCCATTATCCGCTGAAAATAAAAAAAAAGCCCAAGTCTGATATTAGCAGGCACAATGTACTTTCTACCGGACAAGAGAAGAATGATTTTTCCTTGTCCTGCTTTCCAGCTGCCCAAAGAACAGATTTCATACTGATTGTAATTTGACTCTTTTACAGAAGTAAGTGGATAAAGTGCTTACAGACAATAGCTATTCCATACCATGGTACTTCTAAACGTTCATTCGGACTCTTAAATTCTAAATTCTGAAAAAAAGTTAAATTATTTTAGAATAAAGCTTCACTGAGTATTTGCTTAAAGGACAAACATGAGGGGGGGGAATGCCTTACACTGTATAAGAACACAAATACAAAGATTTGCTGCTAAATACAAATATGAAAGACAATAGACATAACTTTGATCCTCGTGTGTTAAAATGCTCTTCATAAAATCCTCATTTTCTCAAAGGTGTAAGGAAAAATGAGCATTTTTATACATTGTTGCAGGAAATTAACTAATGCATTTTATTTTGTAAATTTAGAATGAGCTATCAAATTTTCATATTAAGTTTTTCCACAAAAGAAATAATCATGCAAAAAAAAATACATGCAAAATGAAGGTAAAGGTAAAGGAGCCAGAGAGATAGTACAGCAGGAAGAGCACTTGCCTGGCAAGTAGCCAACCTGAATTTGATTCCCCATAAGGTACCCCAAGTCCCTCCTGAAGTGATTCCAGACTGCAGTCAGAAGGCCTTCAACACCACAGGGTGTGGCCCCCAAAAAACAAAAACAATAAAGAATCGAAAGTTTGAAATGAGCAATGTTCAAGAATTTGAATTTAGCCTAGAATACGTGAGGCATGAGAAGAAATAGAGAACAGTGGCTAAATCCCAGAGAAAACAAAATTGGCTTTTCACTCTGATTTCTCGCCAAATGGAAAGGCAGATAACAAGGGTGCAAATATTTAAAAGACATCAAATCAAACCAAACTGCAGTTAGTTTCCTATATTTTTTAGATGTAATCTAGGAATAACATGACTGATATTCTAGAAAGTAAAATCTTGCCCTAAAACTCCAAACTCATGGCTGCTGTATTTTCAAGGGCCAAAAATATACTACAGCGCATAAGGTGCTTGCCATGTATGCAACCAACCCAGGTTCAATCCCCAGCACCTCATATGGTACCCTGAGCCCTTCCAGAGTGATTCCCTGAGTGCAGAGCCAACACTGAGTTCTGAGCATCAATAGTGTGGCCCAAGAACAAAAGAAAAAAAAATTCAAAATACTACATGGAAAGTATCATGCTAAGTGAAATGAGTCAGAAAGAGAGGGGCAGACATAGAAAGATTGCATTCATCTGGGGAACATAAAGTAACAAAATAAGAGACTAACACCCAAGAATAGCCAAGATAAATACCAGGAGGTTTACTCCATGGCTTGGAGGTCATCCGCACACTCTAGGGTTAAAGGCAGCTCAGAGAGAGAAGGGAGCACCAAATAAAGGGTGTTGGAAAGATCCGCCCAGGATGGGAGATGCATGCTGAAAGTAGACTATAGACCAAACATGATTGCCACTCAGTGCCTCTTTTGCAAACCACTGCACCCAAAAGGAGAGAGAGAACAAAAGGGAGTACCCTGCCTCAGAGGCAGGGTGGGATGGGGGGTTGGGGGGTGGGAGGGATACTGGGATTAGTGGTGGTGGATGGCCACTGGTGGAGGGATGGCTATTCGATCATTGTATAACTGAAACCTAAGCACAAAAATTTGTCTACAACTGTACCTTATGGTGGTTCACTAATAAAAAAAATTTTTTTAAAAATACAATACAGTGTAAATTTAGCATATAAAGCATTTCAGTGATTACCAGAAATTTAAAACACTGTAGCATGTGTAGGTAGATTATAAAAGGAAAAAGTGCACTAAAATACTGCAAAATCTGGTACTACCTTTAGATAAAATATACATATTGACTTGAATAAAGTCTAGAAATTGATATAACTTAGAATCACAACTAGAAAATGAGGAAAGCACTATAGTAATTGACAAATAGCAATTGATGTATATTTACGTCTCATACACCTCAATCCCTTCATATTTAACAAATGAAAATACATTCTAGACCATTAGCTTCCAACAGGAAATTTTTAGATTCTTGGAACTCTTAAACTTAATGCTGTATGTCTGAACAATGTCGACATTAGCAGAAAACTGCATACGATTTCTTAAAACCAGTCCAAAAACTTGATCTCTCTTAGTGAAATTTAAGAGTCACTTAGGAATTCACAGCTGATGACATTTTAAAATCAAGTTCCAGTCCAAGTCAAATAGCTTTATACTAATGTTTTAAAACTAAACTGAAGAAAAACTGCCTAATACTTCTAAAATGCTGATCACCAAATACAAAAGTCTGACTTTGTCAAAAATCTATAAGGCAATAAACATATTTTAAAAATTATATAGAATTAAAATATAAGGTTCTACATTATAAAACATACTTTTGTGTATCATTAAATTCCTCAAAAGAATGCAGTGTGAGGCCACAGATGTGCTACTTGACAGGGTACGTGAATGCCTTAGTAAACCAAATTGCATTTTCCCAGTAACACTAAAACTTAACACTTGTTTTATTTTCATTTTAATGTCTCTCTAATTGGAAAAAGTTCCCACCACTGACATCAAGATTCTTCCGACCTCTTGCTTAGCTATTAAATGAGCAATCATAAGACACTGAAATACAAAAATGTACTATTTAAAGAAATCCCCTGATGATCACTTCTAATTATTCAACCTCTTTAGTAATGAGAAAAATAATGCACATTCAGAAATTCATGTTCAATAAGCTATGTTCCAAGAATGAGACACCATCTTTTCCGGACTAATTAAGCATACTCAAAACAGCATAAATTCTAAAATATTTTTGTTTTTATTTTGAGGCAACACCTAGCTTCCTTATTCCTGGCTTTGTGTCCAGGGGTCACTCCTGGTGGGGCTCGGAGGATCTAATGTGGTGACGGGGATTAAACCAGGTAGGGATCACACAAGGCAAGGACCTTACCTTCTGTACTATCTTTCCAGTCCCAAGTTCAAAATTTTTATGTGACTCTTCATATACGACTTCAACAAATATGCAAGTTGGTTGTGTACTGGCTGAGTATGACTGAAGATTTCTTAATGGCATGAATTTAGAGATTTACCTCATAAACAGTTTATCTTATTTAACTAAGTTCCATGACATGTTATATGGAAACTATTAGGACAATCTTTCATGTCACATCCCATTCAAATATTCTATTAAATAACCTAAGAAATCACAATGAAATAAAACTTTAAATTTACTTTCCCAAAAAAGAACAAGTTAGGCTGGAGCAATAACACAGCAGACAGGGCGTTTTGCCTTGCACGTGGCCAACCCGGGTTCGATTCCCAGCATCCCATATGGTCCCCTGAGCACCGCCAGGGGTAATTCCTGAGCGCAGAGCCAGGAGTAACTCCTGTGCATCGCCAGGTGTGAACCAAAAACCAAAAACCAAAAAAAAAAAAAAAAAAAGAACAAGTTAATCTAGCAGATAATACACAATGGCATTCATTATATGCCTATTTACACAAGTTCATTTTCAGCAAAAGGAAAGAATCTTTAAAAGCAGACCATATCATCAGCCTATCCTCTCGCGGGTAGGGCGTTCGCCTTACATGCGGCCAACATGGCCGACCCGAGTTCGATTCCTCCGCCCCTCTCGGAGAGCCCGGCAAGCTACCGAGAGTATTCGATATGCCAGACACAGTAACAACAAAGTCTCCAATGGAGACGTTACTGGGCCCGCTCGAGCATCCTCTCGGTTACTGTGTATTTGTGCTCTTGTGAGCAATAAAATGGGGGGTAGCACTCAGCTATTTTCTCGGTTGCACTCAGTCCCAACGCCTTGTCTAGTCAAAGCACTTGACTAGATTATATGACAGTGCCCTAAATAAAATCTTTTCAAAACAATACCAAAACAAGATTACATACTTTCTCGGCCTTTCAGCTGAAGAAACAATGATTTATTCATATGACTGAGGAAAACGGCTGGAGATAGCACAGCAGTAGGACATTTGCCTTGCACACAGCCTACCCCGCCGACCCAGGCTTGATTCCTCCGCCCCCCTCGGAGAGCCCGGCAAGCTACCGAGAGTATCTCGCCCACATAGCAAAGCCTAGCAAGCTACCCGTGATGTATTCGATATGCCAAACACAGCAACAACAAGTCTCACAATGGAGACGTTACTGGGCCCACTGGAGCAAATCGATGAACAATGGGAGGACAGAAGAGAGAGGACAGAGGACAGGGAAAAATAGCTGTGCTAAGCTTAGTGAAAAATTATTTCTCCATATTCGTAATTTCTAGTCTTACCAAGGCTAATTCTTTAACTATTTATGATTAAATATACCACACAAACTCAGAATACAAATTCCACATAAAGTTCAACTCTAGAGCTGGAGAAACAGTGCTGCAGGGAAGGCACTGCATACACAGCCAACCCAGTTCTGATCCCCGGCAAAATACATGGTCCCCTTAGCCGCACCAAGAGTGATCCCTGAGCATGAATGGATGTCGCCACCCCAAAAAAATTTTTAATTCTACATGTACATGGAGATAGCTCAACAGGTTGATGGTTATGCTTTACAGGCAGGAGCCCTGCTTTCGTTCCCCAATTCCTTCAATCACCAGCACAAGGAAGCCCATACACTGCTAAGAGCAATCCCACAGCACCAAGTAGTGAGTAGCCCAAAGCACACCAAGTGTGCCCTCCCTACAAGGAGATAAGAAACATTCAACTCCATTACAGTTATCACTTATAAAAATAAACCTATAAAGTGTTTCAATAAATTTCCTTCTGAGGCTATTTCATGCATTATTATAAAAATTAAATCAAATTTCTCAATCTTATAGCTAGAGAAAGCTAGAAGGTTCTTAATAAAAAAATCTGAAGACCTCCCATGATAACGTTTACCTACAGTTATGGGGCTGGAGCGACAGCACAGTGGGTAGGGCATTTGCCTTGCATGCGGCCGACCCGGGTTTGGTTCCCAGCATCCCATGTGGCCCCCTGAGCACCGCCAGGAGTAACTCCTGAGTGCAGAGCCAGGAGTTACCCCTGTGCATCGCCAGGTGTGACCCCCCCCAAAAAAAAAGATAATGTTTACCTACAGTTACAGTTAACAATGCTACTGAAGTCCCCCTACATTACCTCAAACTTCTAGGCCTCTAAACAAAAAACATTTCTCTAAATAATGACACTGGCTTATATGACAGATGCCCCAGAAATTTCTCCCCCTTATCATCTTTTAAATCACAAATAGGCCAAGAGATAAAACAGGAATTGAGGCACTTGCCTTATACGCAGCTGAGCTGGGTTCAATCCCAGCACCACACACAGTCCCCAGAGCACTGCCAGGTGTGGCTCAAAAACAAAAGTAGTAAGATAACAAAATAAAATTACAAATAGTGTACCAATTTTGGTAATGTGTTTTTGTTTTAATAAAAGTAAAGTGACTATATTATCTATTGATGCAAAATAACACCAAACTGAGCACCTGAAAATAACAACTAACATTTATTTTCTCATACTTTCTAGATGTCAGGAACTAAGGGGTAGCTTATTTTTTAAGATATCATCCGGGGCTGCAGTCATCTGAAGACCTAACTGGTGCTGGGGTCTGAGCTTCTAAGACAGTTCACTCACATGGCAGCTGGCAAGAAGCCTCAGTTCCTCAATACATGTGCTTTTCATATTGCCACTTACAACAAACCACCCCTCCCAAGAGAAAGCAGTACATGAGAAAGTCACAGTCTTTTTATTATGTAGCTTTGGAATGGCAAATCATCATGTCTGCCACATTCTATTGGTCACACAGGCAACTCAACTACAATTTAGAAAGAATTTTATAGAAGGCATACCAGGAGGAAAGAATCATTTGGGGCCCTCTTGCACTGGGCAAAAAAATGATAAATATACAAATATTATGGTTAATGTGGTCTTCCATGTGTCCACGAATTTTTACATTTCTCTCATCAAAAGGTGAACTCTAGGCATGGTGGCCTAAAGTGCTAACTCAGCAAGCACAAGGCTGCCAAGTTCAAACCCCAGTGTGTCCTGCCAAGTGGTAAGGCAATCCTGACAACTCTATTGTTAGGAATAACTAGCGAGAGGGCAGGGAAAGTGGTTTAGTGGCTTAAGATGAGGCCAACGGGCCTGAGAGGCAGTAGAAGAGGGGGGAGAAAGAAAGAGTGGGGAGGGAGTAAGGAGGAGAAGGAGGGGGAAGAGGAGGAAGGAGAGGAAGAGACCGCCATGTCTACAGCCAATCTCCACCATCTCACTATGCCAAAGTGCTGAAAACTTTAGGAACACCAGTCTTTAGGCTGAAAACTCTGGGGTCTTCTCAGAGTTGGGTGTGAAGCATTTCCCACCACCCCCATCCCATACTTTTAGAAATCTCAGCAGTCACACCCACATTCCACAACTGCTCCTATGTTAACTCACTGCCCAATAAAATATTCTGGAGTTTCTGGAGCAAAAGGCAGCAACATCTCCAAACTCTACAATCCTGATATCCCAGTAGAAGCACATCAAACTGGATGGGGAAGTAACATAGATGCCAACTAAGCATTAAAAAACATTAACAGGGAAAAGAAGAAAAAGAAATAAACCAGACACAATTCAAAAGGCAAAAGAAAATAGGAAATTCTGTAATACATATTAACATTCTGTAAACAATCCTTACAAATCAAAAATATAAAAAGTTTTTAGGGAGAAAATGATCAGGGAAAATTTAAAAAGCATTTATAGATAAGAAATATAAATACTTAGTAAGCACTCTAAAGTATTTTTAAACTAACATATGCATATCAAATTATAAGATAACATAATATATCTAGCTTCTCATTCAACATCCCCCTCACCCCCAGTGTTGCTGCTCTTCTGGGGAGCCCAACCTTGGCGTTTGCCATGGTCTTTTTCTATGTTTTCCTTATATAAATTTTTTGTTTGGGGGCCACACTCGGTGGTGGTCAGGATTTACTCCTGGCTCCGCTCTCAGGGATCACTCGGGGAAGACCCTGGGGACTGTACCATATGTTGGGGACAGAAACCAGGCAGCTGTGCTCGCAGCAAGCGCTCTGACTTCTATTTTCCTTTTTTGTTTTGGGGTTCTTTTGCTGTTTGGGGGCCACACCCAGTGATACTCAGGGGTTACTCTTGGCTCTAGGGCTGGAGCGATAGCACAGCAGTAGGGCGTTTGCCTTGCACGCGGCTGGCAGGCCAAGCCGGGTTCGATTTTTCCACCCATTTCAGAGAGTCAGGCAAGCTGTCGAGAGTATCTCGCCCAGACGGCAAAGCCTGGCAAGCTACCACTGACGTATTCGATATGCCAAACACAGTAACAAGTCTCACAATAAAGAAGTTACTGGGCCCACTCGAGCAAATCGATGAACAACGGGAGGACTGTGCTACAGTGCTACTTTTGGCTCTGCACTCCTGCACTACTTTTGGCTCTGCACTTTTGGCTTCGGTGCTGGGGTGGGGTGGTGTGGGGTGGACCATAAAAAGATAGCAGGAATCAAACCCAGGTCGGCCATGTGCAAGGCAAGCACCTAACTAGCTGTGCGATCTCTCCAGCCCCACCTTTCTTCCTTTTTTAAAAAATGAGCTCCTCTCCCTCCCTTCCTTTCTTGTGGATGGTGGGATGCCCAAAGCCGAGTGGGAGTCCTGGCAGACAGCAGAGCTACAGGGCATGGGGGATTGAACTCTAGACCTAGGATTGCACTGTAGGAGACCCACGCCCCCTCTCAGCTGTTCCTCCATGCCCCCCAGTGGGCAAGGCCATCCCTTGCCAACCAGGGCATCCACCATCAGCAAACATTGCACTGGAAGCAGGGCACTGTGGGACTCAGCAGACATTGCACTGGAAGCGGGGCACTGTGGGACTCAGTTTTCTGGGGGAAAACACAGGCAAATCTTAAAGAAATAGCACGCACTGATTGATAATATATTTAACAACAGCTAGCAGGGAAAATAATACAATGCTGAAAATAGACATGTTTTCACCACAACAATATTACAATTTAAGTCCTCTGCCCACCACCCCATAGCCTACCTCTCCCACTCATTACAACTGAAATCTGGATAAAATACAAAAAGCAATCATCCCTTAGACCAACAGAAAATACCAGAGAAATATGTCATTTTTAAAAACTGGTTAATAAAGCTCTAACACATAAATGATGTGACTTCCTTAAAAAAGCACTTCTTTAGAAACCTTCCATAATTAGTGGGCTAGAGTGGCTATTCCAATATAGATGAAAATAAAAATCAAAAAGTATAATCAGACAGAATGACATTTAGTAACAATAGGAGGGGAAATTCATCAAAAAGACATAACACAATTATATATTTCCCTAAAACAACCAGAGCCTCAAAAATACAAGAGACGATATTTAACAGAACTGAGGAAATACACAATTTCACAGTTATAATAGTTTAACAGCCCCCCCGTCAGCAGTTATTCTTTCAGCAAAATATATTAAAAATTCAACCAGTAACATCAAAAATTTTTTACCGACTTGACATAAACACTATACTCATATATATTCTTTTCATGTACTCATGGTATATTCACCAAGATAGGCATATAATCTAAAAACAATTGGGGGGCTTGAAGGGGGGAGATTTGGACCACACCTTGACTTGCTTGGGGCTTAATCCTGGCTCTGTGCTCAGGGATCACTCCTGAAGGGGCTTAGGAGACCATATGGGCTGCCAAGGATTGATCTCAGGTCAGCAGGGTACAAGGCCTAGCAGTTGAACTAGCTCTCTAGACCCAAGTCGCAAATCTTAAAGCATCGAATCATGTGTGTGCATATGTAGCCACAAGCTCTTACCACATGGAATTAGGTATCAACAACCAAATGGTAGATAGGAAAACACCAAATATATTAGACAACCACTCATTACTAATACATAATATGTATAGAAAGAAAAGAGATAATACAGGGCCAATAGGGCTAAAGCATTTGTCTTGCCGTTTGATCCCAATGCTGTATATCATCTCAGGACACTGTCAACACTGATCCCTGTGTATAGAGCCAAGAGTAAGCCCACCATACAGTCATGTGTCACCCAATAAACAAATAAGACACAAAAGCTGGGGAGATGAGAGACAAGACACATGATTTGCCCAGTGTGGTCCCCAGTACCGCATGGTTCCCTACCACCCGCAATACCTGAGTGGTCGCCAATCACAAGATGTGCATCTCCTCCCAATAGGGACAAAGAAAGTCTGAAATTTTATTCATTTATTAAAGAATCTGGGGCTGGGGCTGGAGTGATAGCACAGCGGGTAGGATGTTTGCCTTGCACGCGGCCGACATGGGTTCGATTCCCAGCATCCCATATGGTCCCCCGAGCACCGCCAGGGGTAATTCTTGAGTGCATGAGCCAGGAATAATCCCTATGCAACGCCGGGTATGACCCAAAAAGCAAAAAAAGAAAAAAAAAAAAAAGAAGAAGAAGAATCTGAATTTGTTTTCAAACCTTCTTACTAAGTACACTCTATACCCAACCTGTGGACCAAAAAGATAGGGACAGTAGGTAAGGTCATGGCTTTACACATAGGCCAACCCAGGATCAACCTCAGCACCCATATGGTCCCTGAGGTCTGCCAGGAGTGATCCCTGAGTGCATTAGTAGTAATCCCCAGGAGTAAGCGCTGAGTACTGAGAGGTGTGGTCCCCTAACCTCCACAAAAAAAAAAAAAAAAGACTAGACCTAGGTTTTATTAGCAAATTCTTAAACAGTCAAAAATTAAGATCAATATCATACAAAATGTTCCCAAAATATAGGATGTGGAAGTAACTTCCTGTGAGAGGTAACTTTTTGTTTTTTCTTTTTGGGTCACACCCAGCATTGCTCAGGGGTTACTCCTGGCTCATGCACTCAGGAATTACTCCTGGCGGTGCTCGGGAGACCATATGGGATGCTGGGATTCTGGGAATCCAACCCAGGTTGGCTGTGTGCAAGGCAAAAGCCCTACCCGCTGTGCTATTGCTCCAGCCCCAACAGGCAACTTTTGAGATGCCCACTAATAATATAACTCTTGGGGGCTGGAGCAATAGCACAGCGAGTAGGGCGTTTGCCTTGAACGCAGCCAACTCAGGTTCGATTCCCAGCATCCCATATGGTCCCCTGAGCACCGCTAGGATTCCTGAGTGCAAAATCAGGAGTAACTCCTGTGCATCCCCGGGTGTGACCCAAAAAGCAAGATGATGATGATGATAATGATGATGATGATGATGATGATAATAATAATAATAACTCTTGGTATCTATACTCTTATTCTTAGGGAAGTTATTGACTATCTTTTTATTGTTTCTTTTTTGATCTTGGAGCCACACCCACTGGTGCTTGGACTGCTCTCTGCTTGGTGCTCCAGGGTTGGTCCCTAAGGAGGACCATACAGGGCTGGGTTCTAACTGGGTCTCCCGCATGCAAAGCAAGTACTTCAGCCCCCTTAAGCTATCTCCTCGTCCCATAATGCCTATCTCTCAACAAACCATGACAGAAGTGATGGATATCACTTCCAAAATAAGATCATAAAAGAGTGGGACCGAGACATAGTATAGGGAGTAAGCACTTGCCTTGCATGCAGTTCAACCCTCAGCACCAGATATGGTACGCCACCAAGAGTGATCCCTGGGTACTAAGCCACAAGTAAGCTCTGAGAATTGCCTGGGGTAGCCCAAACGACAGATAGACAGATAGACTAAAATAGCCTTTACAATTTTATTAAAGTGAAAGTCTCTACTTTATGGACTTAACCTCAAGGAAAATAGCTGCCATGACTGAAAGCTAGTCAACAAACAGTGAATATAAAAGCAGATCTTTTCAAGCCTAGAAAGTAAGTTTGGAAGTTTTTCCTTCCCCAGTAGACTCAAGCAGTGATGGCATCAACCCACATCTTGACTCTAACCTTGTGAGGTGCCTTGAGGCTGTAGACATAGTTCAGAGGGTAGGGCATTTGCTTTGCCCGAGGCTGAACCAGGTTTGATCCATTCCATATGATCCCCACAGCACACCAGTAATTCCTGAGTACAGAACCAGGAGTTACCCCTGAGTACCATGGGTGTGGTCCAAAAACAAAACAAACAACAATAATACTGTGACAAGCCTTGAACTAAAACCTTGCAGCTAAGATACTACTTAATTTCTAACACATAAATTGTGAGATATTTTCAATAACTAAATTTTAAAACAATTTATTACAAAGAAATAGGGAGCTAAAAAAAAGAAAAAGAAAAAGAAATAGGGAGATAATACAACACTGTGGCTATCTCTTAGAAACCAACAATTCTAATATTAAAATGTAAGAAGGGCACCAGAGGACGGTTCAGTGGCTAAACCACATGACTTGTAAATGTGATGCTGTGAGTTTGACCCCTGGAACTACCTGCAAGAATAAGCAAAATCTTCTCAGCTCTGCAATATGTGATACCCAGCATTGCAAAGCAATTTCGAATGAACAATCAGGCGTATGCAAGTGTAACCCTCCAGGGATCATTATAACTAAAAAAAATGTTCAACCACCCCAGCCAGGAGTGCAACACCTAAGAGAACATATGTGTGAGCACTCTTACTAAAGTGTTTGGCTCCTGGCAAGCACAACAACTGAACGACAAGCACATACAACCTCTGGCAAGTATGCGCACAAAACCAAAACCAAAAAGTGTAGAACCCCAGCAAGCACTGCAGCCTACTGTACAATTATCATACTTAATGAGAAAAGGCAGAATTTTGTCCACTGAACCCAAAACAGAAGGCAGGAACGTCCCTTTTCACCACTGCCTTAAAAGCTAAATAAATATAAGACTGGAATAAAAGAAGCAAAAAGTACTCTTTACAGAAGATATCATTTGTTTACATGTAAAATCCCAAGGACTCTAAAAATAAACTCTGCAATAAATGGAAAAGAGTGTGTATATAAAGATAACATACAAAATTCAACTGTATTCTTACATACCAGTAAAAAAGCCATTAGAAAAACTCAACTCTACATATAAGAAGACAAAAAATACAATACCTCTTTAAAACTATGTTATCTTAGACCTCTACATTGAAAATTACAAAACAATGCTGAGTGAAATTAAAGATTTAAATGAAAAGATACATTATGTTCATTGATTAGAGCACTCAATATTGTCAAGATGGCAAGTCTCTCCAAACCTAAAGCAATTCCAATCAATATTCCAGCAGTCACTTTTATAAAAGTTGACAACCCAATTCTGAAATGTATATAAAATAACCAAAACAAGATAAACTAAGTTGGAGAATTTACATTACCTGTTAGCAAGGCTGCCCAATACCTTTAAAGCTTAAGTCATTTAAAAATTCTGTATGGTACATAATATTGGAGGGCCTCATAACAGCAATTAGGCAAGAAAAAGTTACTAAGGGGGATCTCAGTTGAAAAAGAAGTCAGATGGGAGGGGCTCAAAGACACCGTACAGTCAATAGGGCACTTGCCTTGCATGCAGTCAACCCGGGTTTAATCTCCAGCACCCCTCTGGTCCCCCAAACTCCTCCATGAATAAGCTCCAATAGAAACAGTGTGCCCTCCCCACCACCCCAATAAAAAAAAAAAAAAAAAAAAACAGAAAAAAAAGCCAAATGATCATTAGTTGCAAATGACATTAGACTTAGAAAACCTTAACGACAGAGGGCGAGGGAAAAAACACAACCGTAAAGACTATAAAATATAGAGAGATATATGAACTCTGGGAACCAATAAACTGTGCAGTGAAGTGGCAAGCTTTTCTACAGATATATGCAACAATGAAGTAAAGGTAAAAGTAAAGGCCCTCCCGTTGATCGTCGATTTGCTCGAGCGGGCCCAGTAACGTCTCCATTGGAGACTTTGTTGTTACTGTGTCTGGCATATCGAATACTCTCGGTAGCTTGCCGGGCTCTCCGAGAGGGGCGGAGGAATCGAACTCGGGTCGGCCATGTTGGCCGCTTGTAAGGCGAACGCCCTACCCGCTGTGCTATCGCTCCAGCAATAATAATTCTTCAACAATGAAGAAAAAATGAAGAAAAATGAAGAAAAAATGAAGAAAAAATGAAGAAAAAAAATAATTCTTCAACAATGAAGTAGAAGACAGAAATTGTAAAAAATGAACAAACTATTCATTGTTTTGCGAAAAAACATCAGTTACTTAGACATCAATACAACAAAAGGAGTAAAAGACTTATACCAAAAAAACTATATATCACTATTTTAAAATCTTTGGTGGGCACAAACCTGGAGATGCTCAGGGATAATTACTGCTGGTTTTGCACTCAGGAATTAATCCTGGCTCAGGAAATCATATAGAATCGAACCCAGGTCAGCTACTTGCAAGGCATGCACCCTACGCACTGTCCTATGGCTCCAGCTCCTGAAAGGATCAACACTGTTAAAATTACCATCTTACTCAAAGCACTACACAGATTCAGTGCAGTTCTCATAAGATCCCCATGACTTGTTTTTAAAAACATGGACCAAATGCTGTCAACTGTATATGGGGTAAAAAATTCCCCAAATAGTAAAAGCAATTCTGAGAACAGAGATGATGGAGTCTTTTCTATGAAAAATTTAAATTATACAATTTGCTCGAGGTAAAGGTAAAGGCCCTCCCGTTGATCGTCGATTTGCTCGAACGGGCCCAGTAACGTCTCCATTGGAGACTTTGTTGTTACTGTGTCTGGCATATCGAATACTCTCGGTAGCTTGCCGGGCTCTCTGAGAGGGGTGGAGGAATCGAACTCGGGTCGGCCATGTTGGCCGCTTGTAAGGCAAACGCCCTACCCACTGTGCTATCGCTATACAATAAAGCTATAATAATCAAAACTATTTGTGTACAGGAATCAGGACAGACTCTGAAAGTCCCAAGGCAGACCCTCTGGTATATGGATAGCTAACCTTCAACAAAGGATCTAGGTCTATGAGATCTATGAGCATGGAAAGTCTCTTCAACAAATGGTGCTAAAAAAATTGATTAGCCACAGGCCAAAATATTGAATTTGAATCCCTATCTTACACCATACAAAAATGTTAATTCAAACTAAGGACCTTCATATTAAACTCAAATCTGTAAGTTACAACAAGGAAAGCACAAGCAGGATTCTACATGATATTCATACTGGAGGCATCTTCAAAGACTCAATGACTCAGTGGCCAAGAAAACAGAAGCAAAAATAAACAAATGGCAAAGCGCCAAACTAAGAAGCTTCTGTACAAGACACAATAAGAATTAAAAAGGCACCCTATGAACAAAAATATTTATTCACCACAAGCCTGAAAAGGGGCCACTTGCAAAACTAACAATAAAATATATTTATCAAAAATTAGAGAGGTAGGGGGCCAGAGCGACAGCACAGCGGGTAGAGCGTTTGCCTTGTACACGGCCGACCTGGGTTCCTTTCCCAGCATCCCATATGGTTCCCCAAGTACCGCCAGGAGTAATTCCTGAGTGCAGAGCCAGGAATAACTCCTGAGCATCGCTGGGTGTGACCCAAAAAGAAAAAAAAAATTAGAGAGGTGGGCAGGGAGACAGTGCAGGGGCTGGCTCTTCCCTTGTACCCCCTAATCCCAGTTCAAATCCCCCAGCACTGTCAGGGGTCATTCCCAAGCACAGAGCCAGAAACAACCCTGGAACACCAATGGGTGCGGCACAAAACTCCCCTCTCAGAAAAGATAGTTGGGACCAAAATCACAGTAAAGGAGGTAAAGCACTTGCACTGCACTCTGCTGTGACTGCCACAATCCTGGCTCAAATACTTGGCACCACCTATGATTCCCTAAGTGCTGCCAGGGGTCATTCCTGAGCAAGGAGTCAGGAATAGCCTGATTATGATAAGATGTAACCCCAATACACACACAAAAAAAGGGAAAAAAATGCGAAAAGAGCTGAACAGACATACCTTCGAAGAAGACATTCAGACATTCATAGAACATAAATGAGAAAGTGTACTCCACTTATCATCAAGGAAATGCAAATCAAAACAACTCTGGGATTATCATCTCACACCTGTGAGACTGGCACACACACACACACACACACCAAAAAAAAAAAAAGTAGAAACAACAGTGCTGGCAAAGATGTGAGAAAAAGGGAACCCTATTCACTCAGCAATGTCATCTTTTTCAGCTTCTCTGGGAAAGAGTACAGAGACTTGTCCAAAAATTAAGAATTCATCTTCTGTATGACCCAGCTTCTTGGCCTCTATCCTAAGAAACCAAAACATTATTTCGAAAACATATCTGCACTGCTATGTTCATTGCAGTACAAGTCACAGTAGTCAAGATTTGGAAACAACCCAATTGTCCAGGAATAAATAAATGGATAAAGAAACAATGGTGTGGAAAGGAGAGATAGTACAAGTAAGGCTTTTTCTTGCCTTGCATGCAGCTCCCTCCACTGCAACTCTGGTTTCCCAGCATCTTATACTGTCCCCTGAGCACCACCAAGGTCATTCCTGAACAGAGTCAGGAATACCACCTGAGCACCACCAGGTGTACCCTCCTGCCACCCAAAAAAGGAGCTTACAGCATATAAACACAATGGAATATTATTCAGCTTATAAGGTATGATGAAATCATGCAATTTGCTACAAAATGGATGGAACCGAAGGGTATCATGCTGAGTGAAGTCAATTAGAGGAAGAGGGACAAATACAAAATCATCTTTCTCCTATAAAAAGAAAGAGCAAGGGTGTAACAAATAACCAAACGTAACAGCCCTTGAGAGTCAGCCTACAGACCTGAATTTGTTAAGATGGAGGGAGTGGATGGGACGGGGCTTAAGTTTGGGGTGTTAAGACATTGCTGAAGGGATGCTCACATTCTGGTGATGGTGCTGTAACACTGCATGCCTGAGATTCTATTGACAGTATTGCAAATCACAGTGCCTAAATAAATACTGAAAATGAAAAGGTTATACTGGCAAAAAAAAAAAAAACACATGTAAATCAATGGAACCGAATCAAGGATTGAGAAATATAAACATATTTATTTAGTAAGTTAATTTTTTTAACAAAAAGCTAAGGTGATCCAGAGAAAGAAGGAAGGAAGGAAGGAAGGAAGGAAGGAAGGAAGGAAGGAAGGAAGGAGAGAAAATAGGCATTTCAACAAATGGTGCTGTGTGGGAAAAAAAAAAATCTTGGGGCTGGAGAGATAGTAGAGCTGGTAGGGCACTTGCTTTGCAAGCACCCAACCCAGGTTCAATCCCAACCATCTCATATGGTCCTCCAAAAATCATTAGGAATAATTCCTGAATGCAGAGCCAGGAGTATGCCCTCAGCATCACCGCGTCTAGCCCTGTAACAAACCAAAAAATCTCTTATTTCATATCAGAAATAAGTAACTCAGAGTAAACAGATCCCAGGTGTCAATACAAAATATGAGGCAAGGAGATAGATCAAAGAGCTAGAGTGTATGTCTGGCATTGACAGGGTCCCAGGTTCAATCCCAGCACTATGTAGCATCCCACGCTTCTCTAGCATAACTTTTGTGGTACCCTGCACCACTCAGGAGGCCTCCAAAACAGATATGTATACAAAAAAAAAGTTAAATACATGCATCCTTACCACACAACTCAGCTATTCCATTCATACATTCTTATCCAAGAAAAGAGTATGTTCATATAAGACTTTAACTTAAAAGTTCATAACAGCTATTTTGTAATAGCTAAGAACAAAAACCACTACACATTAATAAGTGAATTATATACCTTTATCTATACAAAGAGTAATGAATCACTGACACAACAAAACAAGATGAACTCAGTAACTGAGTAAAAGAAAGTAAAATAAAAATAATTCTTTATGATTCCATGCAAAAGTAGAGAAAAAGCAAACTAAAACTTTGTAATAGATCAAATCAGTATCCTAGGGATGAAGGTAGAATGAAAAATCAATTATAAAATAGCATTAAAGAATTAGGAATGCAGGACTAGAGAGATATTATAGCAGATAAGGCGCTCATCGTGCATGAGGTAGACATGCCTTCAATCCCTGACATTCCATATGGTCCCCCAAGATCTGCCAAGAGGGATCCCTCAGTGCAGAGCCAGGACTAAATTCTGAGCACAGATGGTTATGGCCCCCCAAAACAAATTTTAATTGGGGGGAGGGTGGGAGATAGAAATTTCTTACTTTAATTTTCTGATCATTTTAGAGGTATATGAATATGTCAAAACATAGACTTAAAACATGTACAATTTAGTAAACATCAGTTTTGCCTCAAAACTAAAAAAAAAAAAAGGATGGACCAGAACAATAGTACAGTGGCAGGGCACTTTCATTACATGCCATGCAGGCAAACTTTTTCCATCCCAAGCATCTCATATGGTCCTGAGCCCGCCAGGAGGAACTCCTGAGTGCAGAGGCAGGAGTAAGCTCTGAGCACAGCCAGGTGTGACTCCAAAAGAAAACAAACAAAAATAATTAAAAGTAAATAACAGTTGAAAAAAGCAAAAGCAAATCAAAATGAAAAAAGAGGTAATTATCTGCCAAAATTTTAAATATAAAATCTGTTGTAGGAAATGTATCCTATAAATATACTCTGTAAATACATAACGAATATGCATTCAAAATTATAATATTAAATATCTGAAATAACCAAAAATGCATTTTTTAAAAATGGAACCGTCTATGCAACCCTAAAAAAAAAAATATTTCTGTATGCTCAAAAATGAGAAGCCAAGTACTTATTTGGGCGAAGGAACACCCACACTCAGCTGTGCTCAAGGGATACATCTGATTCTGTGCCTGAGGTTGCTCTAAAAGTGCTCAGGAGGCTTTACTGCTATGAATTGAACCCCAGCCTCCAACAACCATTCGGCAGGCACCCAAACTTTTGAGCTCTCTTTGGCTCCAATCCAAGAAATACTCAAATAAACTAACATGCAAAGACAGCACAATCCAATTTTGCTTAAATTTTTTTTTAATATGTGGGTCTATAGAGATAGTACAAGTGGGTACTTGCCTTATAAGAAGCTGACCCAGGTTCAATCCCCAGCATCCCATATGGTCCCTCTGAGCCCTATCAGGAGAGAGTCCTGAGTGCAGAGCCAGGAATAAGCCCTGGGCACTACCATGTATAACCCAAAAACAAGCCAAAAAACTTTAATAAGAAATACATGTTTAGAAACTACTACTACTACTACTACTACTACTACTACTACCATTTACTAGTTGGATAGTAAATACGCTGAGTATACTTTAAATTACTACTACAAAGTTTTTAATCTTTCATAAAGAAACTCTGAATTACACGATTCATACCATAAAGTCAATCATTTTTAATCACAATTTTAGATTTAGGAACCTGAGAGTCAAAAAGAGTCTTTGGAAGTTAAAGTACAAGGGGTAAGGTGCTTGCCTTGCACATGGCATACCCATTTGATCCCCTACACCACAAAAAGAGTCCCTTGAGCACAAACAGGAGTGATTCTTGGGTACAGCTGGGTGTGGGGCTCCAAAACCAAAATACAAAGTAAAAAAAGAAAAAAAAGAAGAAAACTAAACAAAAAGAAGCTTTGCTTACATTATATCACATCACTGGTAACACAAGAATTTAGCTCCAGTTTCTTTGTTTTATTTTACTTGGGGGACATATGCATCCTGTAATGTTCAGGGGCTACTACTGGCTCTGTGAGTTGAAGACCAATCAATGCCAATGCCAGGGATCAAACCAGGGCCTCTTGCATGCAAAGCATGAACTCCAGTCCACTGAGCTCTCAGGACCTCCAGTTTCTTTCATTTCAAAGTTGATGGGTTGAGGCCAAGATGTAGCTCATTGGGACGCACTGTGTGAGGCCCGGATTCAATCCCCAACACCACCAAAATCTAAAAAACTAGTTGTTAAAATAAATAATATAATATAATATAAGGTTTTCGTAAGTAAAAAATAAATTGTAGTAACTAAAAAAAATTAAAAAATAAAAATAAACACATTTGAGTTCAAAAATAAATAAATAAATAAAATAAGAAACTAGTTGTTACTGTTAATCTTCACCAAAATCTCTCGCAGTAAGCATAATTTAGAAACCAAAATCCCATCAAGGAATAAGCAATTGGAGACAAAGTATTAGTAAAGACAGTTTTGTTTTATTGCTTTTTTCGAGCACAAGTTGGGTCAGGGATCCAGCTCAGTGCTGGAGTACTAGCCTTGCTTACATGAAACGCTGGGTTACACCCAAGGCAGCACAACTACTCCAGCAACAGTAACAAACAAACTGCGAAAGTTTAATATCGGGTTCTGTCTTTTGGTAGAAAAAAAAACTTGATTTTTACATACATTTATAATTTCATCTGTGTCTTCCATGAGCTAAGTAATTAATTCTAATACATTTCAATAATTTCTATCATACTTCTAATTCTTTATTATCTAAATATGTTTCCATACTAACTCCAAGTAATGCAAGGTCAAAATACATAAAGTAAATAAAAAATTTAAATAATGTATTTCCCAAGGGAGAAAGTAGCACTAGGCTTACACAAACTGTGGCAATTTATTATTGTTGACACCACTCATACTATAAATTGTACATTTTTGCATTTAGTGGCAGGACGTTACATAGATTGCATTTTGCAATTAACCTCCAGAAGGAATTAAGTATTAATGAATGTGCCAGATACAATTATGAGAAATAAGAAACTCATAATCTGAATAATGCAGAAACATCTATTGCAGTGTATTACATTTTATATATGTATTAACTTAATCACTTAATCACTTAACTTCCCGTTAGTCGTCGATTTGCTCGAGCGGGCGCCAGTAACGTCTCCATTTGTCCCTGTCGCGTGCTAGTGTAGCCCAATGGCATCTCTTCGCTCCGGGAACATGGAGGGCCTCAAACCGATCGTTCATGACCTTGACAAAGAAGTCTGACCATCTGGTAGGTGGGCGGCCACGCGGTCTCTTGACATCCCGTGGAATCCAATCAGTAACAGCTCTAGTCCAACGGTCGTCTTTAAATCTCATTACGTGACCAGCCCATCTGATTTTCGACACCTTGGCAAATGAGACAGCGTCCCTGATCCTTGATCGTCGACGGATGTCAGAACTCCGGATTCGTTCTCTCATTTGAGTGAAACGTGATATTCCAAGCATAGCTCTTTCTATTCTTCTTTGGGAGACCTGAATGGCGTTCTCATCTTGTTTGCGTAGGGCCCAGGTCTCTGAGGCATATGTTAATGCAGGAAGAACAGTGGAATCAAAGAGATGTGCCCGGAGCCGGAGGTTCTTCGTCCTCTTAGCTATTTCTTCGACGTTCTTGAAGGCGTTCCAAGCCGCTCTCTTCCTCCTGCGCAGCTCGGGTGCCAGGTCATTTGTCATGTTGACCTCTCGACCTAGGTACACATAGCTGTTGCATTCGGAGATGGTCGTTCCATTGAGAGCGAATGGGGCGTCAGGAACAAGGCTATTTCTCATAAACATTGTCTTCGTAAGATTCAGCTGTAGTCCTACCTTTCCACACTCACGGTCAAAGTCGGCCAGCATTTGTGCCGCTTGGCTGATGTTTGGTGTTATTAAAACAATGTCATCAGCAAAGCGGAGGTGGTGTAGTTGCCGACCATCTATCTTCACTCCCATTCCTTCCCATTCCAGTCGTCGCATGATGTTCTCGAGGGTGGCACTGAAGAGTTTTGGTGAAATGGTATCACCCTGCCGCACCCCTCTCTTGACATCAACGATCACTTCTTTGTAGAATGGTGAGATCCTGGTAGTGAATCCGCAATACAGCTCACGGAGGATCCTGATGTATTGGGCTTGTATGCCCTGATTGGCTAGGGCTTCAATGACCGCTTCCGTCTCAACAGAATCAAAGGCCTTCTTTAAATCAATGAACGTTAAGCAGAGCGGCATCTTGAACTCCCGAGAAACCTCAATGAGTTTGGTTATCGTGTGGATATGGTCGATGGTGCTGAATCCTTTGCGGAACCCTGCTTGCTCACATGGTTGTCCTTCATCTAGTGTTCTGCCAATCCTATTCAGGATGACTCGAGTGAACAACTTGTAGATGACAGACAATAGGCAGATCGGGCGATAGTTGCCAATGTCATGGATGTCTCCCTTCTTGAACAGTAGTACGGTCCTGCTGGTTTTCCATTGAGATGGAACCTTGCATTCAGACAGGTAGCGAGTGAAGAGCCGAGCCAGTGTATTGATGAGTACTGACGGCAGGTTCTTCAGGTGTTCAGGTCTGACCTTGTCTGGGCCGGGTGCTGTTTGCTTCTTTACTGACGAAATGGCGTGTCGGATTTCGGAAGGGAGAACGTTGGGAACGACATACCCATCCTGTGGAATTTGGTATGTCGGTAAGTGGACATGGCTATCGAAGAGATTTGAGTAGAAGTCATGGATAATCTTCTCCATTGCCGTTCTGGAGGATGTGATGGATCCATCAGGACGTCGGAGGGCAGTCATCTTGGTCTTATAGTTGGCGAAGGACAGGCGGGCGTTACGAATACTTTTCCCGGCTTCTGCCGCATCTACCAGTACTTCTGCTCTTCTCTCTTTGAGGTCTTCCTTGATCGCATCTCTGCACTGCTTTGCAAGCTCGGACGTTAGCTTGCGGTTGCCTGAGGCATGCGCCAAACCACGCTGGCGAATTAGCTCAAGAGTTTTCGAAGATAGGCGACTTTTTGTGGCTATCTCTCTCTTGGCTTTCCTCGCACATTCATGGAGGTGCTGAACCAGTCGATCGTATTCCTCGTCAATGTTGTCAACAATGGCATCTTCCCATGTTGCCGCAATAGTACCAAAGAGTTCCCAGTTGGTGGTCGTTCTGGGAGTTCTCTTTTTGAACTTTGCAGCCCTTTCTCCCCGCTCTGTGAAGTAGAATTTTGCACGAAGGAGACGGTGGTCCGATCCCGTTCGAAATTTTGGGACAACAGCGACATCAGTCAGGCAAAACCGTCGATTGAATATGATGTGGTCTATTTCGTTGTGGAATCGTCCACCGGGAGACTCCCATGTCCATCGTTTAGATTCTGCCTTCTGGAACTGTGAGTTACCATGAATGGTCTTGGTCGACATGATGAACTCAGACATATGTGTATTAACTTACACATATTAAATGCATCACAAGACTACCATAAATCTTTGGAATATATTTAAACTTTCTTGAGTAATAATTTTTCATCTTTAAAATGTTGCTTATCAACCTCAACTTTCTAAAGAAATTGACTCTCTTTGTTAACAATCATCCAGACATAAAGCAAATATAAATTTAAAAATCTTCACCTACCAACAATGTACTTTACTAAATTTTAAGGTATTAATTAAAGGGGTCAAATGCAGCTTGGTGACGGAACATAAGCTTTGCATGTGAGAGTCATTGGCTCTATCCCTTTTTCACAACAACAACAAAAAAATGTGAGTTAGGCATTCTTTTGACTGCCAGTGGCTTTTTAATAAGAAAAGCAATATGTAGCTCAGCATAATCCTATTCAGTAAAAATTATACTATTTAAGTAACTAATTCATATCTAATTGTTTATTTGGAGCAAATACTTAATCAAAAGGTAAATTAAAATTGATGTCCTTTAAAAGCAAGACACAGGGGCCAGAGCCATAGCACAGCAGGTAGGGTGTTTGCCTTGCACGCGGCCGACCCAGGTTTGATTCACGGCATCCCATATGGTCCCTCAAGCACCGCCGGGAGTAAAGTAATTCCTGAGCACAGAGTCAGGAGTGACCCCTGAGCATCACTGGGTGTGACCAAAAAACAAAAAACAAAAAAAAAAACAATAAAAGCAAGATGTAGGGGTTGGAGATAAAGTACAGCAGCAGACTCGTGTTTGATATCTGGCATCCCAAATGGTACCCCCAAGCCTACCTGCAGTGACTCCTGAGCTCAGAGGCAGGAGTAAGCCTTGACCACCGCTGAGTGACCCAAAAAGAAAAAAAAAATTTAAATGAATGCTATATGTAGGTTTTTCTTTTATCACATGTCTTTTAAGATCATTTTAATATCATTTTAATAAAATTTACAAAATGGACATCTTAAAATAGAAGCATCTTGCTTGCACACGGCTAACTCACATTCAATTCCCGACACCCCATGTGGTCTCCTGAGCCTGCCAGGAGTGATCTCTGAGACTAGAGTACACTCTACGCATAGGCAGCTGTCACCTAAAAACAAACAAGAACAACAAAAAAGATATTCCCAGTGTCAAGGAATACAGACATATACCTCCAACTAGTACTCGCTTATCCTCTCATAAATCTCAAAAATATATTAGTCATGTCATACTTCACAATCCTATTGTTACTTTTTAAACTCCTCTTGCAGTGTCAAGGGATCAAACCAAGAGATTTACTCATGAGACATATGCTCTACATACTCATGAAGCACTACAACTGAATCACATTCCTAGCCCTTGACCTCACAGTTTAATGTGTTTTTTCATTATTTACTACCCAGTTCCATGGAACTCTGGCAATAAGTAAAATCAAATAAGACACATTCTGTAGTGCCAGAAAGATAATACAACTACTAAGACTCTTGCTTTACATGTGGCTAAGCCGGGTTGATCCCCAGCACCACATATGTTTCCCCAAGCCCCACCAGAAGTGATCCCTGAGTACAGAGCCAGGAATAAGCCTAGAGGACTGCTGGGTGTGCCCCAAAAACAAACAAACAAAAAATAAAAAATGTTTGGTAATATCTAAAATAATATTTGGTAATATCTAAAATCTAACACTGATGCTCTGGGTAATATCTAAAACAATAATAAACACTGATGCTTTTATTTTGTCATAGCTAAAAGTCCCAGAATTATTAAGAAGAAATTATATTAAACACTGATAGATTTCAAGACATTTATATTTTATTGGGATGGTTTGTAAGAAAATCAGTTAGTGCTAGATGCTGTTTCCTTCAGTTACCTGGAATCAGAATAGCAGACTCATTAAATATATATAAATCAGTGATGCAGAGGCACTGCACCATATTGATGGAGCTCTCATTAATTTTCAATGATATAACCACTATCATATTTGTGTTCTAAAAAAATTTGAGTGAGGTATACAACCATTTCACAATTCTGTTTTACATGTTCTGAGAGCAAATGAAAGAACCTAACACTAAATTTCTAAAAAGTTTATTACATCTTAGATTTTCTGCTATTTTTATAGGAATTATTATTTTTTCATATACATAATAAATATTTTGATACACTACCAAAAAAGAAATTTGCAAAATACAAGTAACAGAAAATAATCCTCCAAATCATTTCAAGAATAAACAATACAATACACGTAGGACTCCAGATTTGCAAAATTGTATCTCAAATAAACAAATACTATGACATTGTTCAAAGAAAAATATGACAAAATGCAGAAATGGTAGAAAATTATTACTGAATATTTGTTTTGTTATATAGATTAGAATCCCAGTAGTAGAAAAATAAATTATAACTGTTTTTATGAAACAATAGTAATCTTTTTTTTACAAAAAATAATGAGTTATAATCTAGTTGCATTACATCGCTAAGAATTTTATTTTGTAAAAAGAATCAAAATTTAAAAACTCCTGAGATTTAGATAGTAGTAAGAAAAATGGAGCTAGCCAGATAGGCAATAACTACACAGCCTTTTCTAGCCTTGCATTCCCCCACTGTCTGTAAAAGGTGGGAGCAAGTATAAAACAGAACTGAAACTCTGATTTCCAAGCATCTCCTTTTTAGGTGATGGGGGTAGGGGTAGTTGAACCACACCCAGCCATGGCCAGGGTTTACTCCTGGCTGTGTCAGGGAGCACTCCTGGTGATGACCATATGTGGTGCTGGGGACAGACCAGGAGTGCCACATGCAAGGCCTTCCCTGCCATCTCTTCAGTCTGCCTAAGTTTCTTTTTACTGTTTTGTTTTGTTTTGTTTTGTTTTGTTTTGTTTAGGGGCCACATCTGGCAGTGCTCAAGGCTTATTTCTGGCTCAACACTCAGCGTCACTCCTGACAGGTTCAGAGAACCATATGGGGTGCCAAGTAACCAAACCTGAGTAAGCCACATCCAAGGAAAACACCCTCACTGTTGTACTGTCACTACGGTCCTATCTAAGCTTCTTGTAAGAATTGAGTGTGCCTAAGTCAATGATGGTTGGAGGGATCGTTGGAGATGGGAGATCTGTGCTGAAAGTAGATAAAGGACCAAATGTGATAGCCTCTCAGTATCTGTATTGCAAACCATAATGCCCAAAAGCAGAGAAAGAGTATGGGGGAAATTATCTGCCATAAAGGGAGGAGGAAGGTGGGGGAGGGGAAGGATGGGGGAATACTGGAACACTGGTGGTGGAAGATGTGCACTGGTGGAGGGATGGGTGTTCAATCTTTGAATGACTGAAACTCAAACATGAAAGCTTTGTAACTGTATCCCACAGTGATTCAATAAAAAAAAGTTGAGTGTGCACTTTACTATTAATCCTTCTGACAAATATTAATCTTTCTGACAAAACAAATAGCACTTCATACTACATACTATTGGGCTGGAGCAATAGCACAGCAGGTAGAGCGTTTGCCTTACACACGGCCGATCTGGGTTCGATTCCCAGCATCCCATATGGTTCCCTGAGCACCACCAGGAGTAATTCCTGAGTACAAAGCCAGGAGTAACCCCTGTGCATCGCCAAGTATGACCCAAAAAGCCAAAGGAAAAAAAAAATACTACATACTATTTTTGTCCAGGCCAGCCTCAACCTCACAATCAAGAGACAACACATTCTACTTTCCTAAAGAATTGTTAAGTCTTTCTTTTCATGGGTTACTCCACTACATGAATATTTGGTGTCCCACGTATTTTAATCAACCGAATATGTATTGATAAATAGAAATAACAGTAAATTTTGGCTTTGGCTGCCGGAACCCTGGTCGGGGCGGGGAAGAAAGCTCAACCCGCTCCCCTCCAAGGGGCCCCGGCGAGGACAGTCAGGCGCGGGGGCAGGAGACTGCACTGTTCTCTTCCGGGAGCTGGTTCAAAGACCTCCAGGACCAGCCACCACCATGCTGAGACCACTCTCCGCACACATGAAGGTACTGGCAGAGGGACAAAGTCACACAGGTTCCGGGGCCGAGATCTCCAAGCCTACTCGGATTTGGGCCGAGCATCCTCCACCCAGATCCTCCAAATTCCAGTAGGCGGGGGTCACACCCACCAACTGGACCCCTGGCACCGTGTAATCCCATCAACGGCCAAGACTCAGAGACTATAAAAACCAGCTCCCGGAACCGCGCGGCCGCATTAACGGCCGCGCAACATCCTATTATGACATCTTATTATCTCATTCCTACTTTGGACAAACTGGCAGGCTACCGAATGTAGCCTGCCCACATGGCAAACTCCCCGTGGCGTACCCAATATGCCAAATACCAGTAACAATGATGGGTCTCATTCTCCTAAAGAGCCTTGAATATAATCTCAGGGCTAGGATGAAGGAAAAGTTACTGGGGCCTGCTCGAGGCAATCGACGATTAACAGGATGATTTGTGATTTGTGAACAGTAAATTACTAGTTTAAAATTTTAGGTTGTGGGCTGGAGAGATAGTACAGAGAGTAGGATGCTTGCCTTACATGTGGCTGACCCAGGTTCAATCCCCAGCATCACAAATGGTCCTGTGAGAACCACCAGGATTGATTCCTAAGCACAGAGCCATAGTAAGCCCGTGGCATGGCAAGGAGTAAGTCCTGAACACCACCCAGTGTGGACCAAAACAAAACAAGACATAAATAAAACGAACTAATCAAAATCTAGGTTCTGAGGTCAAATAGATAGTACAATGAGTAGTACAGTTGTAGCTAAAATAATGAGTACATAAAATAAATACACAGAAGATACAAAAATATCACTTTGCATAAGATACACTGAATTTGGAAAGACTATTTTAATAATGAGAATTATTAAATAAAATTAATTTGACTCCATCTAGTTTTAGCAGTGTAGCACTGTCCTCCCGTTGTTCATTGATTTGCTCGAGCGGGCACCAGTAACGTCTCCGCTGTGAGACTTGTTGGTACTTTTTTGGCATATTGAATACGCCACTGGGAGCTTGGCAGGCTCTGCCGTGCAGGCAGGATACTCTCGGTAGCTTGCCGGGCTTTCCGAGAAGCACTGAGGAGCAACAGTACAGAGGGTAGGGCATTTGCCTTGCAGGCAGCCAACCCAGCGGACCCAGGTTCAATTCCTCCACCCCTCTCGGAGAGCCCAGCAAGCTACCGAGAGTATCTCACCCTCACAGCAAAGACTGGCAAGCTACCTGTGATGTATTCAATATGCCAAACACAGTAACAAGTGTCACAATGGAGATGTTACTGGGCCCGCTCAAGCAAATCGATGAACGATGGGAGGACAGTGATAGTAACAAGAATCGTTTTTGAGTGTGCTTGATTGAACTCATAAAAAAAAAAAAAATACAGGACTGGAGTGAGCACAGCGGGTAGGGCATTTGCCTTGCACGCAGCTGACCCGGGTTCAATTCACAGCATCCCATATGGTCCCCTGAGCACCGCCAGGAGTAATTCCTGAGCGCAGAGCCAGGAGTAACCCCTGTGCATCGCCAGGTGTGACCCAAAAAAGTAAAAAAAAAATAAATAAATAAAAAATTAAAAAAAAACAACGATCGGTTAAGTGCAGTTAAGAAAAAGTATTTTCAGGGGCTGGAACGATAGCACAGCGGGTAGGGCGTTTGCCTTGCACGCAGCCAACATGACCGACACAGGTTCGATTCCCAGCACCCCATATGTTCCCCCGAGTACCGCCAGGAGCAATTCCTGAGTGCATGAGCCAGGAGTAACCCCTGAGCATCGCCGGGTGTGACCCAAAAACCAAAAAAAAAAAAAAAAAAAAAAAAAGTATTTTCGGGGCTGGAGAGATAGCACAGCAGGTAGGACGTTTGCCTTGCACTCAGCCAATCCAGGTCCGATTCCCAGCATCCCATATGGTCCCCTGAGCACCGCCAGGAGTAACTCCTGAGTGCAGAGCCAGGAGTAACCCCTGTGCATCACTGGGTGTGACCCAAAAAAGCAAAAAAAAAAAAAAAGTATTTTCATTTATTTTATTAATTTTCATAAACTTAATTTTCATCGCTGAAGCGATAGCACAGAGGATAGGGTGTTTGCCTTGCACGCAGCCGACCCGGGTTCAATTCCTCCACCATACTCAGAAAACCTGGCAAGCTTCCAAGAGTATCTCACCCGCCCGGCAAAGCCTGGCAAGCTTCCCGTGACGTATTCGATGTGCCAAAAACAGTAACAAGTCTCACAATTTGTTTGAGACGTTACTGGTGCCCACTCAAGCAAATCGATGAACAACGGGAAGATAGTGTCTACAGTGCCATACTTAATTTTATCTCCTTTCAGCTCCCATATTTTGTCCCATAAATAGTACTACTATATCATGACTCAAGAGATCAGTTCGAGATGGCAAGTTGTCCCACAGACACAACAAACCTACAGCTACAAATGGAAAAATTTACAAGGAAACCTAAAATCTGGAAATAGCATAACAAAGGACAAAAAAAAAAAGTACCAAGATGAGTAGGAAAGAGAGATAAGCTCTCTGGAAGAGCTAATCTTCACATCAAGGTGTTAAGATTAATGTTCCAAAGGGAATCTAAGAATGGGGAACCTTCCCCTAGGAATCACATCCTGCATTAGGCACCAAAAGCTTTTGACTGTACACAGCAAAGATGAGCACCTAGAGTTGAGTATGGATGGCTAATGGAAAAAATACTAAAAAGAATCCAAGAACTACAAGGAACAGGTCCATAAAAGGCAGAGTCACTCACCCAGAAACCTCATACAGTAACAGTGGTCTGAAGGGATACTTAGTGAAGGACCTCAATGACCATTAACTAATATAGCATCCACCTGAAAGGTAGGAAGCTTTGGGAACTATCTCCTGGGGGGAAATCTGGCAGGCATCATTTCAGCAAATTCATGCAACCCTAATTTCAGCATCTAGTGACACTCTCTTAGAACCCTCCACAAAACTGTGGGCAAGGACCACAGAGATAGCTCAAAGTGTTGAGCACATATTCAGAAGGCCCTGGGTCATTCCTGGAGCACCTGACCTCCCCAAGTGCCTACTGAAGCAACCCCAATAGCAACAAGCAAGCCAGGAATAGCCCCCAGCACTGCATGTAACCTAAAAAAACAAAAAATAAAAAGAATTAAAGGAGGGATTAACAGTTTGCAGATAAGCAAAAGTTAAAGGATTTCATCACACTAAACCAGTCTTGCAAGAAATGCTGGAGGGACCTCTTTAACTGAAAAAAATGGCACTAACAACAAGAAATTATATGAAAGGAAACAAAACTAACTGGAAAGGGTAATTATATAGTAAGAATAGTGGATAAATCATTTACAATGCAAGCATAAAGATTAAAAGATATGCACAAGGTTGGGATGTTGCCCCAGTGATAGATCACATGATTTACACAGGCAAGGTCTTAGCTTCAACCTGTATCACACAAGGCCTCCACACGTTGACAGTGCAGCACCATCTAGCTCTACCACCACACAGAGTACTACTAAGAGTAAAATTAACAATAAAATTAAACTGCAATAATCAGTGGCACATATATCATAAAGGTGTAAAATAAGGGTCCAGAAATTGTTAAAAAAAAAAACTGGAGTTGGCAGATCTGAGTGTTGGAGTAAAATCTCAAATAATAGTGGTGGGTGTGGGGTCAAAATACTGAATGAAATCGAAGTAGAGAGTAATGTGGAAATCATCTGCCTCACAGGTAGGGGAAGGGTGTAGGATGGGGAATATACTGGGGTTTTTGGTGGTGGAAAATGGGCACTGGTGAAGGGACAGGTGTTTCATTGTATGACTGAGATTTAACTGTTTGCTTTTTTTTTAAGTTTTGGGTCACACTCAGCAGGGCTCAGGGCTTACTCCTCCCTCTGCACTCAGGGATCACTGCTGTTGGGCTCAAGTGACCAGAAGGGGTGCTTGGGATGAAACCCAAGTTAGCAATGTGCTAGGCAAGTACCCTACCCACTATCACTCCAGCCCCACAACTGTATTTAAAACTGTTAAAAAAAAAAATTAAAAGAACACTCACATAGGCCAGGGAGATAGCTCATAGGGTTAGTGTTTGTGCTTTGCAGGCAAGAGACACAGTTTCACAACCCAGCACCACATGATCCCCCATCCACTGCCAGGAACAATCCCCAACAACACACTGGGAGTAGCCCACGTACCACAAGGTTGATGAAAGCATATAAAAACGTAAAATGAAATGGAAAGACTACAGTTGACACCTGATAGACATCTACTTGGCAACCAAAGGATAGGAGCTGCATACCACCAATCAGCACAAGAGAGTAAAGCAGAGTCAACTACTCCTGGAAGCCAGCCAATCAGGAGACTCTTGAATCTATGATAGTCTGGGGCACACATACTCTCAACCTATAAAGGTCAAGAGTAGACCAGAGCTGTGCATGAAAGAAGGAGGATTTAAACCACGATAGAGATGATCTCTGTAAGCCTCTCCACCGTGTCAGCACTCACTAGCAATGTACTCTAGCATCAAGAGAGGTACAGTATGCATCCTGATCGTCTCTCTGATCTAGAGAACCACTGATGTACAGGAGCCCAGCTAGGCTAATGTAAGCTATATGACAAAAGCCTCTTGCAGAGTATTCTCCCAATTTGGACTTTGGGTTGAACTCTGACAATAAATGTTGTGGAATGATCCCCACTTGAGTGCTAGGGAACAATCTGTATCAGAACCTGAGATATACCTTGTGAATTAGAACTAGATCTTGTGTGTACTGGTGAACATTTTATTATGTGATACTATGTGAAATGCAATCAACAATATTAACAGTATATGCATAATTGTGTTGAATCCTGCATCTAGTAGGTATACCACAAAATCAAACCAAAACATGCTCACAATTATACCAGGAAGAAGGCTCAAAAGGCTGGAATGTAGGGCCAGAGAGACACTACAACAAATAGGGTGCTTGTCTTACACCTGAGTTTTATCCCCAGCATTCCATATAGTCCCCAGTTCCTCGCTAGGAGTGATCCCTGAGCACAGAGGCAGAAGCAATCCCAGAGCAATGCTGGTGTGGCCCAAAACAAACCAAAAAAGGCTGGAGTTCATGCAATGTACGCAAGAACCCCAGGTTCAAGCCTAACATTTAATAATTGCAAGCACCAACAGATGTAAACAAAAACAATAAGAATTTTTTTTAATGCTCACACTAAAAAAAAGATTAGGGGGGCTGGAAAGAGATCTCAAAGGGCTGAGCTTAAGTTCTACATGCAGGAGGTCCCAGCTCAATCACCCAGTACCATACAATTGTGTGGAGAAATCCCCACCCCACCCCACCCCTGCACAAAAGCCAGAAGTAGCCCACAACCAAGCATGGTACCTCCCACCAAAACTATTTCTTTTTCTTTTTCTTTTCCTTCAGGGAGCAGTGGCCTTCCAAAATGATGCTCAGAAAGCCCAGGGTCCCCACCAGAGATAGGCCAGAGGATATAAGGCTGCTAGGACCCTGGGTGCCAAGGACACCTGGACTACCCCAACAAAGACAGAAACCGCCAGGCCTCCTCAGTCTCAGGACTGCACCCAGCAATGCTATGGGGATCATGCGGTGCCAGGAATCAATAGGACACTAAGCATGTGCCCTTCCCAGTACCCCCCAAAATTGTTTTATTTAGTAATAAAGACATACAGGAAACTAGAAAAGAAGCTACTTCCAAGCACAGAAACTTGGGGAATGAAGAGACAGTAGGAAGGAAAACACTTTTTGCAATACATCCTTCAAAACTTAAAAATAGTATTTTTTTCTTATTAAATATTTCTGATTTCTTCCGATAGTAATTCTACAGTTACTATCTTTTGTGAAACTACTACCCGTGCAAGCACTTGAGTCCTGAAATGTCTTTGCTCTTGAGGATATGAAAAAAAAATAAATAACATCATGTAACAGTAGGCAGAATCAAGCTGGCCCAGGGACTCCTGCCTCACTGTACTCACTCTCATATGTAAATAGGTTCCCATGTGGCAACAGAACTGCTGAGTTGCTAAATAAAATGTAGCAGAAATAAATTTAATGTCACCTCTGTGATTCCATTATAAAAGGTTCTATGGCTTTTGGTTCTCTCTCTCTCATCATTAACACTAAGAAAAGCCATGTCATCAGGAGCCCTAAGGAAGGTCCACTGGGACTAATTGAAAACTCGCCAAGAGCCACGTGAGTGACCTTGGAACCAGATAGGCCAGTGACAGACAACAGCTTGACTAGAACCTCATGAGAAACCCGGAGCCAGAATCACTCAACTAAGCCACTCCCAAATTCCTGACTTCAGACACTAAGAATGTGGTCTGCTGTTTATATGGTCTGCTGTTTCAACCATATACATTTTGGAATCATTCATTACACAGCATCAGTTAACAAACATAAATTGTACTGATAAATAATTTCTACTCCTCTCAGACAAATAATTGTTATAAAAATGCCTGGGTTTTTGCCCAAGGGTGTGGCTCAGTCAATATTATCACCCAATCCAATCCCTGGCACCACCACAAGCAGCAAGTGTGCCACCCCGGGCATCACAACAACAAAGGAAAGGAAAGGGGATAAAAATAAAATCTGGGGCAGTGGCCAGACCTGGCAGTGCTTAGGGTACCATATGTGATGCCAGGATTGAGCCACTTTCCTGGCCACAGCCGCATGCAAGGCAATGCCTTAACCTCTCTTCAGAGTGGACTACAACCTCGGAAGAGACCCTGAGCCAGAATCACTCAACTAAAGCCACTCCCAGATTCCTGACTCTCAGACCCTGTATAACATAATATTTGCATTTTTATAGGGGCTTGAGTGAAAACACAGTGAGTGGAGCATTTGCCTTGCACATGGCCAACCTGTGCAATCCCAGACATCCCATATGGTCCCCCGAGCACCAAAAAGAAAAATAAATAATGTTTATTTCTTGGTTTTGTTTTGTTATGGGGCCACACCTGGTGATACTCTGGGTTTACTCCTGACTCTGCATTCAGGAAATTATTCCTAGTGGTACTGAGTGAGACCATATGGAAGGCCAGGGATCGCACCAAGGTCTGCCACATGAAAGGCAAGTGCCCTAGCCACTGTGCTATCATTCCAACCCAATGTTTGCTTTTTTTTTTTAATCTAGTTTTAATGTAATTCATTACACAGCATTAGATAACCTAATATCTCTGACCCTAAAATAATTCTTTGGTGTTGGACCACTGAAGCGGAGCCCCAACGGCAACTGTTGGCCACCCGGGCTTTTGATTCAGTGCTCACAATCACAATCATCCTGTTGTTCGTCGATTGCCTCGAGCAAGCACCAGTAACGTCTCCTTCGTCCTAGCCCTGAGATCTTAAAGTGCCATATTCAAGGCTCTTTCAGGGTTAGGAGAATGAGACCCACTGGTATTTGGCATATTAGGTACACCACAGGGAGTTTGCCAGACTCTGCCGTGTGGGCAGGTTACATTCGGTAGCTTGCCAGGTTGTCCAAAGTAAGAATGAGATAATAAGATGTCACATGGCCACTAATGTGGCCGGCCATGCACTTCCAGGAGCTGGGTTTTGTAGTCTCTGGGTCTTGGCTGTTGATGGGATTACACAACCAAAGACCTCCAGAACCAGCCACAACCATGCTGAGGCCACTCTCCACACGTATGAAGGTACCGGCTGAGGAACAAAGGCATGCGGGTCCCGGGGCTGAGATCTCCAAGCCTGCTCGGATAGAGGTTGAGCATCCTCCACCCAGATCCTCCATCTTCCAGTAGGCAGGGGTCACACCCACCAACTGACCCCCTAGCGCCGATTCAGTGCTAGGGGCTGAGAATGCAATGCTGCCAGAGCCCTGCACTGCCAGGCTTACCCGTGCTATCTGTCAGTGTGGGGGGCCTCCAGAATCATACCCTGCTGTACTCAGGGGGAAAGTGCTGCTGGGGATTGAACCAGACAAGGATCCTGCCAGAAATGCTCCCTAATCTCACTATACACTATCTTCCAGTCCTCAAAATGTTTTCTTTTTGGTTTGGTTTAGTTTATGGTCCACATTCAGCAGTGCTCAGGACTAACTCTTGGCTCTGTGCCCAGGAATCCTCCTAGTGGGGCACGGGGAACCATATGGGGTGCCAGAGATCAAACCAGGGTTGGCCACATACTAGGCATATACCCGAATCCCTGTTCTATTGCTCTGGCCCTTAAAAATAATGTTTTAATGCCAAATTCAAGTCCATTAGTAACTTTATAAACACAACATACTTTCTATTCACAGATATTTTACATCAGAATTCATGTTGGATTTACTACCAGAAGAGAAAAATGTTTTAAAATAATCATACCGGGGCTGGAGCCATAGCACAGCAGGTAGGGTGTTTGCCTTGCATGCAGCCAACCCAGGTTCAATTCCCAGCATCCCATATGGTCCCCTGAGCACCGCCAGGAGTAATTCCTGAGTGCAGAGACAGGAGTAACCCCTGTGCATCACCGGGTGTGACCCAAAAGCAAAAAAATTAAAATAATAAAAAAATTAAAATAATCATACCATTCCACCCAATCAGAGCCCCCAGCAGCTGCTTGCTCCCAAAATCCTCAATCATTGCCATGCCCTTGGCCTGTCTTGGGACAGACCTCACCAAGATATCAATCTGCTGAAAATTCAGGTATGCAGGTTTTGTGACTGAAATCTCCAGACTTTCTTGGGGTCAGAATGGGCTACCTCCCACATCTCCCCATACCTCTGAAAGTCCCAGCAGTCACAGCCACACCCCAAAACCCAAAATTGCCACCCAGATTAAAAAAAAAAAAAAAGGCTACTGCAGATGTACCTTCCCAGTAAAAATACTCAACATCAAGTCACACCCATGAACCAACCACCTCTGGCACCATGTGAGCTCTCTCACCAGCCATGATCCAGAGACTTAGAAATAAATCTCAAAAGACATCAACATGCACAAGAATTTCTCCTGAATCCCACAGAAGGCTGAGTCCTCCCAGCGCAACCCAGAGTGAGGCAAATGAACTCCAACACCTGCCCCAATAGAGTCCTGGCAGCAAAAATCTCCTCCACACTCCACAATCGCCACAGGGCTCCCAGCTGGACCCCACTGCTCAGATGTGTCTCACCAGAAATTCATTGAAAAATTCAGGTATGCATGTTTTGTGACTGAAATCTCCAGCTTTCACAGGGTCGGAGATGGGCTACCTCCCCATCTCCCTGTACTTCCTGAGGTCCACAGTCATACATGCCCCAAAGCCTCCAGTCAGTTAAGAATTTAACTCTGGCTGTATCACCCTGTTAAAAATTTTGGACTCCCTGGAGGACAAGGTCACTATTTTTGCCACACGACATTCAAACTCTGTAACACTGATAAACCAGGAGAAGCATACCAGATTGGGTGGGATGTTATGTATAAGGCATTCAATCTCAATTAAAGGTAAAGGTAAAGGCCCTCCCGTTGATCGTCGATTTGCTCGAGCGGGCCCAGTAACGTCTCCACTGGAGACTTTGTTGTTACTGTGTTTGGCATATCGAATACTCTCGGTAGCTCGCCAGGCTCTCCGAGAGGGGCGGAGGAATCGAACTCGGGTCGGCCATGTTGGCCGCTTGTAAGGCGAACGCCCTACCGCTGTGCTATCGCTCCAGCCAATCTCAATTAACAAAATATAAACACAAAAGACAAGATATAACAACATCTTAGTAATGTCTTACACAGGGGCTTAAGGACTACATGGTGAGACACAATAATCTTCACTAACGTTCTTCTAATGAAACTTTTTGATCATCCTTTTAGCAAATTATTTATAATAAGCAATGTAAAGTAAATTACACTGAGGGCCTTCTATATGGGCAGGTTCAAGGGGTGGTTGGGAAAGTTGGAAATAATGGTGGTGGGAAGGTGCAATGGTGGTCAAGATTGGTGCTGGAATATTGAATGTCTATAACTAAACTAATGACTTAATAAAGTTATAAAAAACAAATAGTGAATTCCCTGAACAAACACAATGACCTCTTAGCACTTGTATTGCAAACTACTGAACTATTGCAAATGCAAGAGAGAGAGAGAGAGAGAGAGAGAAGAAAGATGCCTGCCATAGGGGCAGGCGGGGGGGGGGTTTGAGGGGGATGGTGGGACAGAAACAGGGGACGGTGGTGGTGGAAAATGTACACAGGTGGAGGGATGGATGTTGGAACATGGTATGACTGGAACCCAATCATGAATAGCTTTGTAATGGTCTATCTCATGGTGATTCAATAAATAAATTAAATAACCATATCCAATGGGCTGGAGTGATAGCACAGCGGTAGGGCGTTTGCCTTGCACGCAGCCAACATGGCCGGCCTGAGTTCGATTCCTCCGCCCCTCTCGGAGAGCCCGGCAAGCTACTGAGAGTATCTCGCCCGCACGGCAGAGCCTGGCAAGCTCCCCGTGAAGTATTCGATATGCCAAACACAGTAACAACAAAGTCTCCAATGGAGACATTACTGGGCCCGCTCAAGCAAATCAATGATCAACCATATCCAATATCAGCAAAGATATGTAGCAATAAAATTCCTAAACACTGCTGTTGGAAGCATTACTGATAGTATCTCTTTTGGGAACAAGTAAGTAATATTTAGCAAAAATTTAAAGCCGGGTCAAAGAGGTAGCACAGAACTAAGGTGCGTGCCTTGCATGCCAGAGGCCCTGTTGCAACCCCACCACCACATAGTCACCACACACCACCTGAGGCAGTCCTGTAGTCACCAAGAGCAACAGGTGTGAGCATCCCTGAGTGTAGAGCAAGGAAAAAACTCTGAGTACCGCCAGGTATGCACCCCCCTGCCCCAATAAAATAATACCACAACTAAAGAAGAGCAATCCTCAGCAAGCACCATGGCCATCTAAGCAAGCATAGCTACCTGATAGGTGACTTAAGGTAAGCACCACAGCCACAAAAACAAAGGGCAGAGAAGTTGGGGAGGAGAAATTTTTTAAATGTTTTTAAATAAAGAAAAGGTCAGAAGATGGCTCAAAGGACTAGACTTCATGCTTTTATGAAGGAGCCTTGGTTTCAACCCCAGCACCTCATGGACCTCCAAGCATCACTGGGAGCACATTCACTGTCACTGTCACTGTCCTCCCATTGTTCATTGATTTGCTCGAGCGGGCCAAGTAACACTGTGAGGCCTATTGTTACTGTGTTTGGCATATCGAATACGGGGAGCACATTAATAGAGAAAAAATTGGGGGGCAGTGAGACAGTACAGCAGATAAGGCACTTGCCTTGCACATGACTAACAGGAGTTTGATCCCTGGCACCCCATACAGTTGTGCAATTCCTGCCAGGAGTGATCCCTGAGTGAAAAGCTGAGAGTAAGCCTAGAGCACAGCCAAGTGTAGCAAAAAAAGAATAAAGAAAGAATTTGAAACCAACGCATGGAATATAGCTCAGTATAAAACAAGTACTTTACATGTATGAGTCCCCTGATTTAATACTCAGCAACACAAACGCACTTACACCCCGCAATAAATAAATAAATGAGCTAGAGCAATAGCACAGCAGGTAGGGCTTTTGCCTTGCACGAGGACAACCGGGTTCGATTCCCAGCATCCCATATGATCCCCCTACCTCCGCCAGAAGTAATTCCTGAGTGCATGAGCCAGGAGTAACCCCTGTGCTGTGTGTGACCCAAAAAGTAAAATAATAATAATAATAATAATAATAAATAAATAAAGAGACTTGAGGTCCGGGGAGATGGTTCACAGGTCTACTGAGCACATGCTTTACATGTGGAACGCCCAGGTTCAATCCTGAGTACCCTATAGTCCCCAAAGCACAGCAAGGAGCGGCCCCTAAACAGAGAGTCAGGAGCAGCCCTTGAGCAATGCCAGGTATGGTCCAAAAGTAAACAATAATAAATATGTTATAGCAGTCTTATAAAATGCCATTTCTTTAACAGACATCAAATAATGCTCCCTAGCTGGATACTTTCTGGTAAGCAAAATTTTCTTCTAGTAAGTTATGTCTATACATACTCTAACTTTTTAAAAAATTCACTTTTCTTGAAAACATAATGTAACAAATGTCATTCAAGAAAATGAAGAAAAATTAAGAAAATCTCTCTTTAAAAAAAAACTGATGTCAGAACAAGAGTACGTACATTGGGTAGGGAGCTTGAAGTGGGGTTCAATTTCTGGCACTACATAAGGTTCCCACGCCCTGTCATGAGTGATGCCTAAGCGCAGCCAGGAGCAGACCCTGAGCACAGCCACGTGTGGCCAAAGGAAAAGAAAAAATCTAATAGTCTATAAGCAGTGCTTCATGAGGGTAGTACTACCACATTTCTTTTGCTTAATAAAGCAAAAGAAAATAGATTAACCCAAAAAATGACTGACAAATACTTTTTGTACAAATAGTCATATCCAAAACATTGCCTACCATACTTGTGGATTTCATTTTTCCACTCCTCCCCTGAAGTGCATTATAATATATAGTTTGTTTAATCCCCAAAACCCTTACTGAACCACATCTGACCACAAATTTGTATCAAGAAATACCTTTATTTTTGAAAATACGGCATTTATTCTGCATTTACTCTTCAAAACCCACAAAACTCAACCTCACTCCTCTGGTCCCTTCCCCCAGCAAAAGGATGCTCCGGCGTCAGGCCCCCTGAGTTCCAATTCCAGCAGGGCCCACTTAATAAGGAATTTTGCGCAGTCTTGGCCTCCTGTCCTGTGAAATGGTAATTCTCGAACCTTACATCGTGGGGTCTGCTGCAGGGAATGCAGTGCCGTAACTGATTGCAAAACACTTGAGAACAGTGCCTGGTACATAAGGCGCCCTCAGTAAATGCTTCCCGTTATCTTATCTCCAAAATTAACCGTCTGGAGTAGGTTTCCCTCATTTTTGGGGGGTGATAATCTAACCAAACTCCCATTAGCAAGTGAGAGTACAAGAAGACGGAGTTTTCAGAGGAACTCACACTAGAATTACCATAGAGACCTGTATGAGTGTGTGTGTGTGTGTGTTGTGTTTGTGTGTGTGTGTGTGTGCGCGTGCTCAGAGTAACTTTGTTTTCATAGCGCTTTCGCTCTTTCATTCCGCGTGAAATCTCTCTCTCTCTCTCTCTCTCTCTCTCTCTCTCTCTCTCTCTCTCTCTCACACACACACACACACACACACACACACACACACACACCTGTATCGAGCGCAATTAACAACACAGGGAAATAGTTTAAACTGTCACTTGCCCTGGAGGGGAGGGAAACTGACAAGACTAATCGATCGCACATCTGGGAACCAGCAGCCCAGCAGAGACCACAGACCCTCAGCGGGAGCGACCACAGTTCGACTTCCGACACAACTTTCCCTTTTGCTCCCTTTGCTCCACACTAAAAAGACGCCCTTTCCTTCGCAGCGGAGGCCAAGCATCCCCCCACGCAACGCGTCCCACCCACCCCCGTGCACTCCGATGCCCGGCGACTCACAGAGTGTGCCCGCACACGTTCACCATCAGCTTCAAGGAGGGGTTCCGGTACTTGGTGGTCTTACACCGGGGGCAACCCTGATCTTCCATGGCGCTTCCTTTGGAACAGACAAGCCCCGACGCCGAGTTCAGTCACAGCCACCACCGAGCCCCTTCAAGAACCGACACCAAGCAGCTTCCTTCCAATAGGCAATTGGCTGGAACGTCCCCTTTGCTTATAAGCACCGGCAGGGATACGAAACCGCTGCACAAAGGTTCCGGAGGTGGTTCTCCCTTCCCTGCCGCTTGGTCTTAGCGTCCTGAGACCTACACAAAGCCCTGTATTTGGCGGAGAGGGTTTGTTGGGGTTTCTTTTTTTTTCTTCAGGGCAAACTGTGCAAAGAAGCTTCCTCTCTTCGCATCTAGCTTCATTTTTCAGGGACCAGTATGGGAATTAGTAACATAAGTACTATCTTGTTAGGTCTGCAAACATTCCCATATTTTCATTTATACCTACTATATTCAGACTTTTTTTTTGCAATGTAATAGACTATACCTTATAGTTCTCCTTAATACCTGCAAACTTAGGTAGAAAGAGTGATGCAAACTCAGAAAGCACTATGTATTTGCAAATACAGTAACTGGAAGAGTGACCTAGAAGTGAAGTCCTCATACTGATCCTAAATATTAGATTCTCACTAAGTATCAGAATAGTTCTATAAATAATATCTGGCATCTACTCTGAAAAAAGCAGGTTACTTCAAGACTCTTGAGCACGCTTTACTGTCTCACCTGGCTCCAACGACTCTTCTACCCTGCTCTCATCAAAGGCAGTATTTATTTCATCTCCCACAGACTGAGGGGAAAAAACATCACTCAAGAATATACACATTAGGGGCTGGAGCGATAGCACATCGGGTAGGGCATTTGCCTTGCACGCGCCCAGCATCCCATATAGTCCCCCAAGCACCACCAGGAGTAATTCCTGAGTGCAGAGCCAGAGTAACCCCTGAGAATCACTGGGTGTGACCCAAAAAGCAATACACATACACACACATACACATTCGGGGTTACAGAGACAATACAAGCAGTAGAGCTCATGCCTAGCTGCAAAGCCTTGCATTAATCTCTGCTGCCAGTGCCAAAATCCCAGTTAGATCTGCATCTCCAGGACTGTCCCCTAGAAAGCTAAATTTTAAATATTTTTTGAAGAATATAACTTTATCTCAACAAATCTAAAACATAGATGTCATAGTCTCCTTGGAAGTTGTGAACTGGGTTGGCTGCATTTGGCTGAAAAGTTAAACACTCAAATAAGGCTCGTTTAGATCACAACTACTCCCACTATAAAGGGTACATAATTTCCCACAACAAAAACTTGTTGAGGGGGCTGGAGCAATAGCACAGTGGGTAGGGTGTTTGCCTTGCACGCAGCTGACCTAGGTTCAATTCCCAGCATCCCATATGGTCCCCTGAGCACCGCCAGGAGTAATTCCTGAGTGCATGAACCAGGAGTAACTCCGGTGCATCGCTGGGTGTGACACAAAAAGCAAAAAAAAAAAAAAAAACCTTGTTGACACTGTATGTGTAGGGGAAAATGAAGAATAAATGAATAGAATATAGTAGTATAATATAGGAAATGTTTATTCCAAGTTTTATCTTGTAGTCTGACCCAAACTCTACCAGAAGTGGACATGCACAGGTTTCTCAATTAACCCACAAATGATAACCAGCTGTATGCACTCACAGTTATTTTAACTTTTCACACACTTTTTCTCTTTAAAAAAAAAAACAGAAAGGAACAGTGCAACATGCACCTTTGGTCTGGTTTTGGTTTGGGGCCAATACTAGTAAAGCCCAGGAGGTATACCCAGCTTGGTGATCAGGTGTCACTGCTGGTGGTGATCAGGCAACCAGGCAATGCTACAATCAAATCCCAGGCCTCTGGCATACAAAGCCTATGTGTCAGCCCTTGAGCTCTCTACAATCACTTTTTTTGTTGGTTGGTTTTGTTTGGTTGGTTTGGGGCACACCTGGTTATGTTTGGAATTTACTCCAGGCTCTATGATCAGGGGTAACTCTCGTAGGGCTTGGGGGAAACTTATGCTGTACCAAGATTGAGCCCAGGTAAGCTTCATGCAAGGTAAGTACCTCCCCCACTGTGCTTTCTCTTCAAACATACAACCACTTTTTAAAATAGTAAAACCAGTTGGCAAATTATAGTGTAGAAATACAGTTGAGATTTCCATGGGAACCTAACAAAAACTAGATATTGTATCTGGAAACCAGCAAAACAAAGCAACAGGACTTCATATTGTACACAAACATTATGGATTCACTTAAACAGTAAATTGTAAGATAACATTGGTTTGTCCTTTCTCCCATGCCACAGGGATCTTAGGTTTATCACGTCACACCCATCACAGTGCTCCGAGTCACTGCCATTCCTCTGTTTATCTGTAAACTCTTCTCTGTGCTCTCCTCCCCAGCCAGTTAATCACCTTTTCTGCCTAATCAGATTCTGTTAGCTTGTAAGATAGATCCTTCCAAGGACTTGCATTGTACTGAACTTGTATTGCAAGCTATGTCTTTTGAATAGTTTACCTTAAAGCAATGTCCTTTCTGTATGGACACAGGAAGACAGTTAATATCATGCTTTGTAACATGGGAGTTGACTGACTCCGAATAATATTTACTCCTGGGCATCTGCTTTCTTGACTCAGTTGCCCTTAGTTCCTAGCACCCCAAAGGCAGGGTCCCAACGAGGGACTGAATGGACCCAGGGCAAGCAGTGAGCTTCCCTGGCAACGAAATGGGCCAGGCCAAAGCGCCACAATACTCAACTATAAATTGAGGGCATGATCATGGACAAATGCTGTCATGATCCAAAAGTAAGTAATGATGAGACTAGGACCTTGCTGGGGGTAGGAAGACTAACCTGGCCTGAGGACTGAGGAATATATAGTGAGATGTCCTCAGGAAGAATCAAACTGTAAGTTTATATCTCTTACTGTGCTCATACAGAATAATATTGCTAGAAATATTGGAAGTAGATTTACTACAACTATTTAAGTAGATTACTAGCTGAGGAAAGAACACACCCTCTTTGGGATCCCACCCTTGAGCGGATCGCCTAGTATTCTGGAATAATCTCTTTAGATGAGATTTTATACTTGAGTTAATCTCCTTGAGGAGTGGTCTTACCTCTCTTGGCTGATTTGTTAATGTTCAACCCACCTTTGTTTCACCACCCTACATGACTGCTATATAAACTAGACTGTAAGGGCTGAGGCAGGAGGTGGAGGCTCAGACTCGGGCTCAGGCTCGGGCTCAGGCTCAGGCTCAGGCTCAGGCTCAGGCTCAGGCTCAGGCTCAGGCTCAGGTTCAGGTTAGGGGTGAGGCTTGGGCTCAGACTCAGGCTCGAGCTCGGGCTCCAGAGGGCAGAGTCAGAGGTGAGACGGGCTCAGGCTTGAGAGAGAGAGAAGCAGAAGAGGAGTGAAGATTGGAATAAACTACAGTTGATATCAACCAGCCCGGCCCTCGTTCCTTCCTTCGCCTGCCCATTGCCATTGGCCTCCCCGGGGTGGGGAAGTGACATGAGACTACGGAACTTGGGCGGCGGGAGAGATAGAGTGCTGCCGGACTTTTGAAAACACACAGTAAATAATGGCATTTGCTTGATGATGGTATTGCGTATTAACAAGAGCTAACCAGGGCTAGGGTTACAGCGAGGTAGCAAATACCTTGCTTTTAAAAGATGGGTTTAATCCCCAGCACCAAGAAGGAAAAAGTAATTTACTAAAAGACTACAACCTGTTGTGCTGACCTTGAGATTCATTATTGCTGCTATTGTCTTACTGAAAGAAATCTTATCTGAACATGACTGGGGATCTTTAACAAAAAAGAAAAATAAAAAGAGAAGAAATTTCAGGGGCAAGATGAACATGATCTGGGAACAAATAAACATTTTAACTGAAACCGCGTTAACTCATACATGTAACAGTCTTGTGTCTTTGAATGTGGTGACTTAGCCATTTTTGTGAAATGAATAACTTCTGGTTTCTCCAAACTTTGAGATCAAAATTAAGAAAGCACTGAAGATAGTGTGAGGAAATACTACCTGGTTAGCCATTAACCAGGTTGGAAACTATCAGAAAGGTAGCTTGCAATAGTTGACTTGGAATTCTATCAGATGAGGGTTATAGTAAGCTCTTCATAACCATGTGCTACAAATTCTCACAACCAACCAAGCACATATCAAAAACACGTAGTATTAGACCTATAATGGTTGCATCTGCACTGTACACATAATAGATTTTTTTCTTGTCATCATTTCCTAAACAGCATAGCAAAACTACTACCAATTGCCCTGTATTAGTTATTATGCATAATTTAGCACAAATACTAAGCCATTTTATATCAGGAATTTGATTATCAATGAATTTGGGTGTTGGCAGGAAACAATCTGCCCTCAGCAAATAAATCATGTCATCTGCTTGATCATGATACTGTTTATTAACAAAAACTAACCAGAGTTAGGTGATAGTACTTATAAAGATAGAGGTAATAGAAAGTGCTTGGACATTCAGCCTCTCATGCCAAGAGAAAAATGAACAAATTCATCACATACTAGCTACATCGCTCCAGGGCTGGAGCGATGGTGCAGCGGTAGGGCGTTTGCCTTACAAGCGGCCAACATGGCCAACCCGAGTTCGATTCCTCCACCCCTCTCGGAGAGCCCAGCAAGCTACCGAGAGTATCTCGCCCGCATGGCAGAGCCTGGCAAGCTACCCATGACGTATTCGATATGCCAAACACAGTAACAACAAGTCTCATGATGGAGACGTTGCTGGGCCCGCTCGAGCAAATCGATGAACACCGGGAGGACCGTGATACCGTGATACTAGCTACATGACCTCAGGACTTAATTTTCCCAACTGTAGTAAGAATAATACTTATAGAGGCCAAAGCAATAGTACAGTATGTGGTGTGCCTTGCATGTAGCTGACCCAGGTTTGATCACTGTCAACTCACACAGTCCCCCAAACCTGCCAGGAGTGATCCCTGAGCACAGAGCCAGGAGTGATACTTGAGCACTGCTAGTATCACTGCTGGCCCCCTAAAAAAATAATAATGCTTATTAAAATTAAATGAGACTTTACATAAAGTGCTCAACACATTACTTTGAGTAAGAGCTCAATGACTGGCAGCATGACTATTATCAGTCACGGTAGTGTCTAAAAGAGAAAGTGTAATGTTATCATGAAGAGTTCGACCTTCTTTGACGGACAGACCTGATTTTTAAGCCACATCCAGCAGTGCTCAGGACTTACTTCAGACTCTGTTACGGGATCACTCCAGGCAATGCCAGGACTAACCCAGGGCTGGCCAAGTGCAAAGCAGGTGCTTTTCCCCTGTGTTATCTCTCCAAGCCCAGGTTTCCTACACTTCTTACAGATTTTTTGTTTCTTTGTTTTGGAGTCATACCCAGCAGTGCCTAGAGATCATTCCTGGAGGGCTTGGAGGACCACATAAAAAAGGTGTTGGGGACCAAAACCAAGTGGGCTGCATGTAGGGCAAGCGATCTAACCACTGCACTGTCTCCAGCCCCAGTTTCCTACATTTCTGAAAACAGCAGCACACCAACAGTGAATCAACAGAGCCCTTTATTTCCCTTCCCAAATATGCTCATCCTCAAGCATTTCCATTGCAGTAAGAGTAGATTCTATAGGCTCAAAAGACAGCACAAAGAGCTGCAGTGGATGCTTTGAATGCCAGAGACCTGGGCTCCATTCCAGCACCACATGGTCCCAGAGCACCATCAGGGCCTACAAGCAACAAGCAGAGAAGAGCAAACACCCACTCCTTACATCCCTGGGATTAGAGTTTCTCAAACGCAAAACTTCCCTTCCCTTCCTACAGCTAGAGGCCCAGGCTGGGTTTTCCTAATCTGAAAGGCACACTTATTGCTTTGTCCCTTTTCTAGAAATAGCTTCCTTCCCCTTATTATGGAAAATACTTCTTCTTCCTCCTCCCCCCTCCCAAGGCACAGGTTCTGCTTTCCTTTACCATTTTTTTTTTACTTTTTTTTTTTTCTTACCACCCCCACCCCATCCCACCCTGGTGTTCAGGGACTGGGCTGAAGCACTCCTGGCACTGTGTTCAGGGATCACTCCTGGCAGGTTCAGAGGACCATATGTGGTGCAAGGATCGAACCCAGGTCGACTATGTGCAAGGCAAGAACCCTATTCGCTGTACTATTTGTACTATTAAACCTACCTCTGGTTCTGAGAGAACAAAAGGGAATGCCCTGCCACAGAGGCAGAGTGGGATGGGGGGGTTGGGGGGGTGGGAGGGATACTGGGATCCGTGGTGGTGGGAAATGGGCACTGGTGGAGGGATGGGTATTTGATCATTATATAATTGAAACCCAAGCACAAAAATGTGCAAGTCTGCAACTGTACCTCATGATGTCTCACTATTAAAAAAATAAATAAATAAAACCTACCTCTGGTTCTAATGGCATGCCAGTCACACTGCCAATCCTCTGGTCTCGGAATTGGTCCCTTACTAGAGCAATTAGAGATCTTCCAATCAGAGATCTTCCCTAGAATTTTTCAGATTGACAGAAGAGAAAAGCTGCAAAGCATCTTTCTTTTGTTTTTCTTTCTTTGTTTGCGTTTGGGGGCCGCAATTCCTGGCTCTGCACTTGCACTCGGGAATCACTCCTGGCGGTGCTCAGGGAGCCATATGAAATGATAGGGATAGAATTCAGGTCTGCTCTGTTTGTAAGGTAAGCATCCTATACACTGTTCTCTCACTTTCGCCCAGCAAAGTTTCTTTAATGAGCTGAGAATTTCTACAAGCTGCTATGGTGCAAACTTTCTAGGAAAAGTCCCTTTTAGAAAACAAAATTACCAGGAATTTTGCAAAGCAAAATGGGTCACAGGGAAAGAGGTAAGGATTGGATAATTTTACCTATGAGTACAATATAAAGATATAAAATTGATGGGGGCTGAGCAGATGGCTCAAAGGTCTGAAGTGCATGTTTTTCATGTGGGAACCCCAGATTCAATCCCCAGCCACCACGTGGTCCCTCCACCAGTTTGGCATAATGAACGGACAAAATAAAAATGCAACTCAGGAGGTGAGGGGAGAGAGTGGAGGGGAATAAAAAACACCAAATATGTTACTTTAAAAAATAATAGTAATTAATAGATCATAAAAGATAATTAATGGGCCGAGCACATGCTTCACATGTAGGAGACGCCAGGTTCAATCCAGGTATCACAGGGTACCCTGAGCATTGCCAGGAACAGCCGCTGAGCACAGAGCATAACTAAATAAAAATAAAACAGGAAAAGAACAACTAAAGCTAATTTTTTGAGAGTCAGTTGCACGTAAAATAGGACAATGGGTCTTCAAATCCAACCAGCTGCATTTTAGTTGCATTGTTTTTGGTATCATAATCCAATAAACTCTTCTTTTTCCCAGGTCAGTTCAAGTAGGGTTTCTGGTTGATGTGGAGCTAAATATTACTCACAAAGTCTAAAGTACTGCTAGTGTTTTCAAGAATCTATTTTAATTTTTAATTTCTCTGGAGAAAGTAAAATTTTCTAAATTAAAAATAAACAGAAGCTGGAGCGATAGCACAGCGGGTAGGACGTTTGCCTTGCACGTGGCCAACCTGGGTTCGATTCCCAGCATCCTATATGGTACCCTGAGCACTGCCAGGAGTAATTCCTGAGTGCAGAGCCAGGAGTAACCTCTGTGCATCTTCGGGTACAACCCAAATAAAGCAATAAATATTGGGGCTGGAGCGATAGCACAGCCGGTAGGGCGTTTGTCTTGCACACGGCTGACCCTGGTTTGATTTCCAGCGTCCCATATGGTACCCCGAGCACCACCAGGAGTGATTCCTGAGTACAGAGCCAGGAGTAATCCCTGAGCATCGCCAGGTGTGATCCAAAAAGAAAAAATAAATAAATAAATAAATAAACAAGGGGGCAGGGGGTCGGAGCGATAGCACAGCGGGTAGGTTGTTTGCCTTGCATGCGGCCGACCTGGGTTCGATCCCCGGCATCCCATATGGTCTCCCAAGCACCGCCAGGAGTGATTCCTGAGTGCAAAGCCAGGAAAATAACCCCTGAGCATCGTTGGGTGTGACCCAAAAAGCAAAAAAAAAAAAAAAAAAAAAAAAAAACGGGGGCAGAGAGATAGTACAGGAGTTTATTTAGCTGTTCATCTTACATGCAGCTGGCCCCATTTTCTTTTTTTTTTTTTTTGCTTTTTTTTTTGCTTTTTGGTTCACACCCAGCGATGCTCAGGGGTTACTCCTGGCTCTGCACTCAGGAATTACTCCTGGCGGTGCTCAGGGGACCATATGTGATGCTGGGAATTGAACCCGGGTTGGCCGCGTACAAGGCAAACGCCCTACCCGCTGTGCTACTGCTCCAGCCCCAGCTGGCCCCATTTTCATCCCAAGCACCACAAATGCTAGTACCCTGAGCACAACCAAGAGGAAGCACTTGAGCCCACTGGGTGAGACTCAAAAAGCAAAATTTTAATTAATTAAAATGCTTCACCTGGGGCTGGAGTGATAGCACAGCGGGTAGGACGTTTGCCTTGCACGCAACCAACATGACCGACACAGGTTCGATTCCCAGCACCCCATATGGTCCCCTGAGCACCGCCAGGAGCAATTCCTGAGTGCATGAGCCAGGAGTAACCCCTGAGCATCGCCAGGTGTGACCCAAAAAGCAAAAAAAAAAAAAAAAAAAAAAAGCTTCACCTGGATGATGGCTAGAATCTGGCATTCTTAGAGGCTCTGAAAGTATCTTTTCCCTTCACTAATATCTATGCAATACACTATAATCCTCTCTCACACACGAGCCTGTCCTCCTTACTTATCCATTAGCAACTTCCAAGCATATCCAAGGTCCCTTTACCAGCCTTTTTTTTTTTTTTTTGGTTTTTTGGCTTTTTGTGTCATATCTGGCAATACTCAGGGATTACTCCTGACTCTGCACTCAGTAATCATTCCTGATGGTGCTCCGGAGTGCCAGGGATCAAACTGGGCCACGTGCAAGGCAAACGCACTGCCAGCTGTACTATCACTCCAGCCCCCTCCCTCCACCAGTCTTACCTCCTTTCCTCATGCCAGTTGCAAAGACATCAAAAAAAAATTCTGATTATTTGGGTTTGGGGTAAGTACCTATCTATGGGCCAGTCTATAGTGGCCATGATAAAGCCATATGGCTAAAACACCACAGAAAGCATTTCATTCAAAAATCCTTCAAAATTTTCAAATTCAAATGAAATAATTCTCAATATGCCTTTTAAGCTAATCTCCCACTGCTTACATAAAACTTCACAACAGACATAATTATTCACTAATTCAAAATATACTGCATGCCTTCATTGCTCCATGTTTTGCTCATTCTGTACTCTCTGCCTCTAACAAACTCTATCTGCATCCTCTCAAAAATTGTCCTTAAAAATCCAACTGAAAATTCATTCCATACTATACTCCTCTCAAAATTGGTCTGTTTATCTTCATCACTCCCAAAGCCCGTCTTGTGCATAATTACAAGTCTCCTGTCCCCCAGTATTTAGACTCGTTGTGTTAGAAACTCTAATATATTCATCTCTCTATCATTTCTATCATAATGTTACACCGATTTAATCAGATCTTTCTGATTACATATCATCAACCACTGGTTACTAAATAACAATCCCTTCATTTTTTTTTAAGCTTTTGGGCTACACCCAGCAGTTATTTCTGGTGGTACCTGGGAGAGCAGGCTGTGTGGAATCTAACCCAGGTGCCTTGCATGCAAAACATCCGCACTCTTTGGGCTATCTCCCTGGCCCCGGGTAAGATTTTTGAAACTTCCTCTTCAGAGACACCAGTACAAGAACTCTTTGAAATAGACAAAAACCACCAAGAGACCATTAAATGATCTCACTGTCTCCCAGAGGCAAAGTCAAATTTGAAAAAGAAATTTTTGAATCTTGAACACAGCATCAAGAGATATACTCAAAGTTTAACATTTTGTGCTGAACTAGAATTTCTCCAATACACTAAAATAGCAAAGATATCTTTAAAAGGCTCCCTTCGACCCAATCCCATCCCCACCCAAACAAAGGAAAAGTTACATAAATAAATGGTGGAATTTTCTGCCGCTCTTCACTCACAATTCCATCCTCAACACTTTTCTCAAATCACAACACAGCTTAAAACTGTTTATCAGCATAGCAGATTCAATGTTTACAGCATGGCAGACAGAAAAGAGAAGCAAGCATTTACTAATTGTATAAATTATTTGGCAAAACCAGCATTTGGAGATTAACTTCACACATCCTCAAGACTGATGTTTCCTTCCAGTGTGACTGACCAATTTTAAGTCAAGGGCGTTCAGTGCACTTCATGTCAGAATAAGCTCTCAGGCTCAGTCTGCTGAAGAATCTAAAGCCTAATGTGGGACTTGGCCTCTGATTGTCCAGGAATCCCCTGAAGCTATGAAATATCAGTGTAGAGAGGACAAGAAGAATTGTAAAAAGTCATAGCTTTGGAGGACATGTCCATTCAGAAGACATGCAAAATCTCAATATGCAGTTTTCCTAAATTAAGCATATATTTGCTGGATAATAAGGTTGAATAAAGTTCATATGACCTGTAAAACCAAATGAACTTTTATTCCATGTAATACAACTATAAAGTTTGCTACTTTGATTTACCAAAGACTAATTATGTGCCAGGTGCTTTTAAGTACATCTTATCTCATTTAATCCTCTCAATAATCCTGTGCACTTTTTATAGTGAAGTAGCTAATAAACAGCAGAGCTGGGATTAAACCTATGTCTAGCTAGCTGATCCTCAAATCCACATCCCTCCACTCTAACACACAACCTCCTGTTTGCTCTGATAAATAAGCTTTGAAATTTTAAGAAACTGAACACTTGAAACTAATATACTAATATGCTTTACTGACCAGAAGATGAATGTCAGTGGATATCCACCTTCTGGATGGATATCCACTGAGCCTTAGTGGACCAGAAGATGACGTCAGTAAAATAAAAAACAAACCTTGTACAGGGGCCAGAGAGATAGTACAAGCAGTAAGGCATTTGCTTGCACACAACCGACCCAGACTCAATCCCACTCCAAATGATCCCCCAAGCACAGTCAGGAGTCATCCTTGAGTACAAAGTCAGGAGTAACACCTGAGTACCATCTGTGTGGAGCACAAAGAAAGAAACCTGGCAAAACAAGTCTAGAGTTTACACTTAATAGTAGGTACCAATGTCAAGTTGTCTGGACCAATGCACCACTATGTTAGATGTTAACTGTGGGAAAGTAGTTCTTTTTTAAAAAAGCAGATGGATAGGGGCCGGAGTGATAGAACAGTGTGGAAGGTGCTTGCCTTGCATGAGGCCAAGCCAGGTTCAATCCCCAGCACCCAAACAAACCCCAGCACCCCATATTGTCACCCAAGCATTGCCAGGAATGATTCCTGAATGTAGAGCCAGGAGCAAACCCTGAGCATCACCGAGGGTGACCCAAAACAAATAACAAACAAAAAAAATAGAGGGAAACTTTACTCCTTTGATGACTTTTATATAACTCAGTTACTCTAAAATAAGTGTATTTTTAAATTTTTTTAATTTTTTAATAGAATCACCATGCAGTAGAAAGTTTCATGAACATACAAAGTTGTTCATGATTGAGTTTCAGTCGCACAATGCTCCAACACCCATCCCTTCACAGTGTACATTTCCTACCACCAATGTCCCCTGTTTCCTTCCTGATACCCCCTCCTCTACACCCAGCCAGCCTCTATGTCAGGCACTTTTCTTCTCTCTTTTTTTTTAATCTGTTTTTTGTTTTTAGGCACTGTGGTTTGCAATACTGTTATTAAGGGGTATCGTGCAAAATAAGAAGAATGTGTATTTTTAAAACTTCAAAGAAGATTATTAACCTCATGCTTTACCTTAAAACTCGAAACTTAGATATTTCCAATGGGATGGAAACACATGCTCTTTTTTATGATTCTGAGTTTTACATCTACCAAAAATGTCCTTTCTGGGTTCAGGAGGGTATAAAAGCAGTAAAATGCAAACTCAAATGACAAAATCTTGGTTGACTAGCAATAAAATGCGACTTGCACATGAAAAAGAATACCCCGCCACACTGATTATGATAGCAGGTGACCTAAACAGCTGCTTTGTAATATGCTGATATATACAGTTATGGGCGATGAGAAAGCAGGAACAACCTACCGCCACCCTAAAGTAATGGTTAGGACACTGAATTAAAATGCTGAATTTTGAGCACCAGCAAGTGGACCCAATTGATGCACCACAATCCAAGAACCAGAGATGGGTTGGTGTTTTTTGTTTTGATTTTGGGTTTGAGTGAAGGAAACGGAGGTTGATGTTTTTTGTTTTGATTTTGGGTTTGAGTGAAGAAAAGGGAGAGAACTGCTAAGAGCAGCAGTCTCTGCCCCAGGCCCTTCACCTCAACCCAGAGGGCAGTCTTCCATCTGTCTGTACTGCAGGAAGGGTTGCTGATCCTGCACCGATCTCTCGCAGGCACATGGTGATGGTGTGGCCTCCCAGGAATCTGATCTTCAAATTACTGTCCATCCATTTACACTAAAAAGCCCCTTATAAAAGGCTGCCATCTCCGTACTGTCATGATAATCTAAAGACTACATCTCTTCCACCCCATTCATCCAAAAGCTTACAGTTACTATTCTATATGCTTAGTTAATTGATGTTCAACTCAGTTGGGTTGCAGGTCCTCCAGGTAACTTAAAACACATTTCTGAAACTTCCTGTTTTTGTCTTCTCAGCGACCTATTTGCGAGGTTTGTAGTAAGGTTTTCAAGTATCCTTCCTTTTGGAATTTTTATTATGAAAGTTTCCACCTCGGTACATTCCAGGATGCCCTTCTATTCTTGGCCCTTTTCAATCAAAACTCCCAAGATAAAGACATGGGAAAGGGGTGTGTGTGTGTGTGTGTGTGTGTGTGTGTGTGTGTGTGTGTGTTTAGGGAGGCGGGGGGGGGGGGGGTTGGGTGGGGGGGTCGATAAGTAGATAGTTGGGAAGCTTCGGAATTGTCGGCTTTAAATTTTGGATATCTGGGTGCTGGGGTTGGCCTCTTTTGTCTCGAGTTTAGTATCCGGACCTTAAGGCCACACGATTCCTATTCCCGCTGGAGTCGTAGAAACTCTCTTGGAGAGAAACCGGCTGTCCAGTTTTCGGGCCACGGTAGGCAATTTCCCGCCCAGGAGCAAAGCCTGCAAAGAATGTCGGTGTTTCCCTTCAGGTATAGGTGCCTGGGGGTCAGGGGTAGAGGGAAAGGCAAGGGGTGGAGTGGAAGGCGGGTGATCGACAGGGATAGAAACGGCGTCTCCTCCTCCCCCTGAATGCGAAATAGCCAATGAGGTAGCGCGGCCGGGCCGGCCGGGCCGCCAGTGCCATATAGTATGCAGCGACCCGAGGAGTCACGTTGGGGGAACGGCAGAAAGCAGCTATCCTTTTACACTACTTTGCTCTAGCAGCTATCTTAATGGTGACTGCGTGGCCGGGGGGAAACCTGATCGGCCAGATCCAGCCGAAACCCGGAGGGAGGGAGTGGGCTTTCCGGAGGGGGGGAGGGGGGAGGGAGACGAAGAAGGAGGAGTAAGAGAGGGGGAAAAGAAAGAGGAAAAAGAGTGCGAGGGAGTGAGGGAGGGAGGAAAATAAACAACAAAAAATGTCCTCTTCCTCCCCCACCGGGCAGATCGCAAGTGCGGCGGACATCAAGCAGGAGAATGGGATGGAAAGCGCCTCGGAAGGGCAGGAGGCGCCGCGAGAAGTGGTGGGGGGCGCGGCGGCGAGGCTGAGCCCCTCGGCTCCAGCCCCTTTCCCCCTGGAGCCGGGGGACGCCGCGGACGCCGCCGCCAGGGTGAGCGGCGAGGAAAGGGCAGCGGCGGCGGCCGGAGCGGCGGATCAGGTACAACTCCACTCGGAACTTCTGGGCAGGCACCACCACGCCGCGGCCGCCGCCGCCGCCGCCGCCGCCGCCGCCTCGCAGACCCCCCTGGCTTTCTCGCCCGACCACGTCGCCTGTGTGTGCGAGGCGCTGCAGCAGGGGGGCAACCTGGACCGCCTGGCCCGGTTCCTGTGGTCCCTGCCCCAGAGCGACCTGCTACGTGGCAACGAGAGCCTGCTGAAGGCGCGGGCGCTGGTGGCCTTCCACCAGGGCATCTACCCCGAGCTCTACAGCATCCTCGAGAGCCACAGCTTCGAGTCGGCCAACCACCCTCTGCTGCAGCAGCTCTGGTACAAGGCGCGCTACACCGAGGCCGAGCGCGCCCGCGGCCGGCCGCTGGGCGCCGTGGACAAGTACCGGCTGCGCAGGAAATTCCCCCTGCCCCGCACCATCTGGGACGGCGAGGAGACGGTGTATTGTTTCAAGGAGAAGTCGCGCAACGCGCTCAAGGAGCTCTACAAGCAGAATCGCTACCCTTCGCCCGCCGAGAAGCGGCACCTGGCCAAGATCACCGGCCTCTCCCTCACCCAGGTCAGCAACTGGTTCAAGAACCGCCGGCAGCGCGATCGGAACCCCTCGGAGACCCAGTCGAAAAGGTGAGCGCCAACTTTCCTCCTCCTCCCCCCCCACCCCCTTTCCCAGCTTTCTTTTCCTCCAAGTGCTCGCAAACATGGCGCTTACCTTCCCCACCAGTCTGGTCCGGCTGCCCACCTCTCCCCGCCCCCCACTTCTCTCCCGGACCCGGCGAGGGAGGTGGGGGGAGGCGGCGGTGGCGAGGGGCGGGGGAACCTCCCTCCCTCCCCTCCCCCTCTTCCCCCCAGAAGTTTCTCGTCGCCCGCCTGGGTCTCAGTCCCCGCCCCCACCTCGGCTGGTCACCGCTGCCCGGTTTCCCACCCCGATCGCGCCCGCTTTGAAGTCGCCACTCTCCTCCCGGGGCTTGTGGCGGGGCTGCGGGAGGGCGTGTAGGCGCCGGCGAAGCGGCTCCGGCCGCCGCCCGGAGCCCGCCGAGGGGGCCCGCGCCGCCCGCCGGCCCGGGGGTCTCGGCACCCCGCACCCGCGAGCGCGTTCCGTGGCTGCCGAGATCCGGCTTTCCCCCACCCCCCCCCCGCCACCCCTATCTCGGGGCGGGTGCTGGAGGTCGCCGTGTGGGCCGTTCTGGGGGGTGGACTGCGGGGTGTGTGTAGGGGGGGGGGGGTGGTGAGGGACTTGGCGATGCAAAAAAAAAAAACGTTTTGGGGACGTCGAGGTTTTTACATGACAGAGTTAATCATTCACCCGGCCCGCTCCGTTTCCCTTCGCGGCCGCGGCAACGTGGGGTGTAGGGACGGCTCGGCTCGGCAGTGTTTTGAAACCTGATTCTGAACTCTTTCGGATCGGGTTTCAGCGCCGCCGGGGCTGCAGGGATGCTTGCCTCGGGCCCTGCCGGGGACGGTGGTCGCGGGTGGCGGCGTCGCGGCCGGAGGCGGAGTCCGCGGGGACCCAGTCGGCTCCGGCCCTCCGAGGCGCCGGCCGCCGCGCGTCGGAACTTTTTGACTGGCAGGACCCCCGCCCCCCTCCTTCCCACCCCAGCTAGTAGAAAATGCGGGTTTCCCATCTTTTGAGCGCGTCCTCCCGAGGCGAACACCTGGTGTGTCTGTTGTGGGGACAAGTTAAACTAAGGTGAAGGTCGCCTGGAAAGAAACGGTGTCCGCCGCCCCGCCCGGGCGGGGGACAGAAGGACTCCAAAAGCCGCTGGAAGGGTTTGCTCGGGAAATGAAGGCATCTAGGAACCGAGGAGCCCGCCGGAGCCTTGGCGGAGGTGATCACCCTGCATTCCAGGGCCCGCCTCGGCCCGCCCCTGCCGCGCGCCCCCTGCGCCCCTGCGGGGGCCCGAGGCAGCGAGGGAGGTCCTGTGCCAGCCCAGCCCCGCCGTTAACCAAAGCAAAACGCGACTTGCGGGGGGGGGGGGGGGGGGGGGGAAGCGCGTGGCTCCCGCCACCTGCCCTGGTTGCCTGTGAGCTGCCGGGGATCCCGTCGTCGGGCTAGGGACATTAGAGGGGGAGAGAGAGAGAGAGAGAGCGCGGGCGCGTCGCGCAGGCCAGCTGCCCCACTGCCTCCACTCTCGGCCACCTTACCCCCCACCCCCCTCTACGCCACACCCCCGGCCCAGCTGCTTGGTTTGGGCCCCTCTCCGGATCTGCCTCTCCCCCACCCCCCACACCCGCACCCGCACCCCCAGTGAGTCACCCTCCCAGACGGCGAAGGCGGCTCAACCTCAGCTCGTAAATCAAAGCGCTTTCTGCGCTCCTGGCCCTGCAGCCTCAAACCCGAATCAGTCCCTCCAGGCCAAAGGCATGAAAGCGAACTGACCACCCCGGAGACTGCAGGAATACTGGGTCTTCTGCAGGGCCAGGTCTAGCCGTGTGCTTCCACGAAGCGTCCTACTCACTCAGTGCCTTTTCCTTCTCCCCCCACCCAAACTCTGACCAAATGGGAACCTCACACCCTAGGCCTTTCCCGGATTAGGTGTTTCTCCCCACCGGGGGAATCCAGCCCCAGGAGAAAGGAAGGACTTGAGGCTGGGGAAGGGGGTCTGACAGTTCCCTGCCCCTGAATGACCCACATCCTTTCCCTCCCACCTCACCAGGGCACTGGATGGTGTTAAGTAGGCCCCTATAGCTCCCTTTGGATTGAAAGGCGACTGCACATTACTGTTCTTGGGGTTGAAAGTGCCTTTCCTACAACAAGGTCAGCCACTTTGTTGAGAGAGTAGAAGTTTGGGAGCAGGTGAGAAAATGATGTCTTGCTAACTTAACTGGCAGCAGAACCCAACACTTACTCCATCTCTTGTGCCTTTGGCAATTCCACCTATTTCCAAAATCAGTCTAATCAGAATTGGTTTGAGGGGCAGGGAAGACTTTCCTAAGTTGGAAAGACTGATAGCCTTGTTTAATGAGTTTTTTTTTTCCTGTGGCAAAAGGTAGCAGCCTCTTCCATATTAAGGAGTTACACTTAAGTGCCTTTTACCCCCCCCAGCCCCAAATTTTATAGTTTTCCTGTAAACTACTCCGTCTTCCAGATCTACTGACTTGCCCTGAATGTATTAGTAAGAATGATTGCGATGTGAAAGTATATATTCCCAGATTCTCTGGGAATTCCAGGTCTGGTCAGAATTGAGCCTCAACTGGACTAAAACACCCTGCTGTGCTTTCCTTAAAAACTGCCTTTAATGAGTTTAGAGGCTGGTTCTCCAAACAAATGGCCCCGCGTAGAATGTCATCTGCTGACCTTCTGGATGTCTTGTTTCCCCCCTCCAGTGAGTCAGATGGCAATCCCAGCACTGAAGATGAATCCAGCAAGGGACATGAGGATTTGTCTCCTCATCCTCTGTCCAGTCCATCCGATGGTGTCACCAACCTCAGCCTTTCCAGTCACATGGAGCCACTATATATGCAGCAAATTGGAAATGCTAAGATATCATTAAGCTCTTCCGGAGTTTTGTTGAACGGAAGCTTGGTACCTGCAAGTACTTCACCTGTCTTCCTTAATGGTAATTCTTTCATTCAGGGACCCAGTGGAGTTATACTTAATGGATTAAATGTGGGAAACACACAGACAGTGTCACTGAGCCCACCGAAAATGGCATCAAATATTGTGAGCAATGGTATATCCATGACTGACATTCTGGGGTCCACCTCCCCAGATGTGAAGGAATTCAAAGTCCTCCAGAATTCTTCAGCTAACTCAGCGGTCACCTCCTCCTACAACCCAAGTGCCCCTGCCTCATTCCCAGGGCTGATACCCAGCACAGAGGTGAAGAGAGAAGGCATTCAAACAGTGGCTTCCCAGGATGGAGGCTCTGTAGTAACTTTTACTACGCCAGTGCAAATTAACCAGTATGGCATTGTCCAGATCCCCAATTCCGGAGCAAATGGCCAGTTCCTTAACGGGAGCATTGGATTCTCTCCACTGCAGCTGCCTCCTGTTTCAGTGTCAGCTTCACAAGGTAAAAGTTTCCCTTGCTACCACAATGCACCAGTGACTATTTTAGTCAGCTGCTGCACATGACGCTTTTGGTAAGAGCTATAGATTGATGTCACTGGTCAGGTACCTTATTGACTGCCACAGCTGCAGAATAGCTGTGAATTCTTTGTCCTCTGCAGCACCATATCCAGCCTGCTTGATTCCCTGTACCATGGGGATGAGCTTTTATTTTCCTAACAACTGAATGGAAAAATACAGTTTGTAGCGAGTCTTGCCAGTTCTACAATTATAGAAATATGAGAAGTCAGTTGGTGCTTACAGAATAACCCATTGCTTGACATTTTAAGATTAAAAATTAATAATATGGCTAAGAACACAAAATTGGTCGAGCAGTTGGTAGAGTGTATGCCCTTCACCTAAGCATTATTTATTTGACCCAAAATGATATTTTAGAAGATAAAGCTAAAATTGTATTCCATTGTATTATTTAACAGACCTAAAGGAAATATTAGAAAAGGAATCGGATATCTATTGCTCTACTTGTACACTTGCCCCCATGTGTGTGAAGACAAACCTAAGTATTATTTTGCATGTTTATATCTTTATTAAAGGCAATCTAATAGATTAAGAACTGGTCTGGCATTCAGGAAATCTGAAACTGATATGCCAGTTCCTCACTACTTGTTTTAAACAAGTCTGGATTGTGCTGTCATTTTCTCTATATAGAAACAGGAATGGTTAGAATGGCAGTCAAGGTTGCAGAGCCCCTTGAATTCGGGAGTGGGAGGTCTTAGTGCAGGCTTGTCTAGACTATTTGGAAGTTTAGGTTTTGCTTCATAGAAGCAAAATAAATAATTGTTTACCTTAAAGGTAATATTCTGTAAGTTTTTATTTTTTCAAAAAACGAGCCATGAATTCACAACTCATTTCTGAAACTGTTTCTGCTAATGTGAAGCATTAAGAGAAAGGTTGTTAGGAGTAAATTCCATTCTTTGCATTTGCATTTTTTTAGGTAAAATGGTAGTACAACACAATAGTCTCACAATATACTGTTAATGTCTTCATTGTTCTAGGTTACTGAGAAAATTAAGGCAAGTCTCTATACAGCATAAGACAAAAAATATGCAAACTACAGGGAAAGCCAGAATGCTTAGTTTTATAGAAATTTAACTCTTATTCTCTCATCAGGAGAATTTCCGAGCAGTAGTTGATGTTTCTTTAAAAACAAACGAAAGCAAAAAATATACTATGTATACTGAGAGAAAAGCAGAAATACTTTTCATATGTCATTTTAAAAAGTGCTACTGTAAGAAATTATTAGAAACTCATCACTAAAATTTTTAATGGAACACTTAATAGGAATTTAAGATAAGTAATATCAGCTAAAAGAGCTAAGATCAAATGATAAGGTCAATCCTTAGATTGGGTGACTTGAATGTGTAAGTTTAACCAGATGGATTCAGAAGACAATGTGCCTTTATAGTAATTGTGTATTGCATGTCTCTGAGTACCTAATTGCAGAGACATTAGGTTAGGTACTCAGCCCTTCTCAAAAACAGATACTGAGCCTTTTTTTTTTTTTAAGTAATGTAAGAGTACTGCTATTTATTCAGCCATTGATTGAATTGGGCATAAACTCCACATTATTTTTTTTAATTTTCTTAAATTGAATATCCATGAGATAGACCATTACAAAGCTGTTCATAATTGGGTTTCAGTCATACAATGATCCAGCACCCATCCCTCCACCAGTGTACATTTCCCACCTCCAATGTCCCCTGTTTTCCCTACCACCATCCCCCAACACCACACCCCACCTCCCACCCCAGCCTCCCTCTATGGGAGGCACTTTCCTTCTTGACTGAGCCTTTCTTAAAAATGTTTTAACAACATAGTTGGAAAAACAGAACATGTACATCATTTACTCACTTCAATATCTGGAATAAAAGTTTTTCTTATCATTATGAAGTCATACTTTGAATCGAAATGATCTTTTCAATTATAAATATTTTTACAATTTAGAAATTTTTACTTTATAATTCGATTACTTTTTGTTTGTTTTGTTGGTCACACTTCGTTGTGCTCAGAGACTTCTTCAATCTGCTCTGGTGTCACTCCTGGGTGGTGTTCAGGAACCATTTGTAGTACTGGGGATCTAACTGAGGTTGGCTATTTGCAAGGCACATCTTTAACCCCTATACTTTCACTTTTCACCTTTCAGTAATACATATTTTCCTTTTAGAAAAAAATTTTAACTTAATCACCATGAGATGCACTGTTTAAATGAACAATTAAAGCTGTTCATAGGGGCTGGAGCACAGTGGGTAAGGCATTTGCCTTGCACACGGCCGACCCGGGTTCGATTCCCAGCATCCTGTATGGTCCCCCAGGCACCACCAGGAATAATTCCTGAGTGCATGAGCCAGGAGTAACCCCTGTTCATTGCTGGGTGTGACCCAAACAGCAAGAAAATAAATATTAAAGAAAAAAAAGCTATTCATGACTGGGTTTTAGTCATACAATGTTCCAACACCCATCCCTTCATCGGAGTACATTTCCCACCACCAACGTCCCCAGCTTCTCTCCCACACCCCCACGTGCAATATGTATTACAATTTTTACACACGCAGAAGTGTTGTTTATGTTCTTTAATATCTGGGGGAGATGTCAGCTCTTATAGCTTTATCTAAAAATAATCTTTTAGAAGTTCAAATACAGTGCTTTCATTTCTCTCCTTTTCATTGCTTTTTTTTTTTTTTGGTGCTGGGAATCAAAAAATAGGACTTTATACATATTCTCCACCATTGAACTACATCCCCACCTGTTTTTTCATTTAAGGATATTGCCTTGTTTAAAAATACTTGAGAGTAGGTTGGAGTGATAGTTCAGTGGGTAAGGCACCTGGGGAACTCAGCATTCCACATAGTTCCCCCTGCAACACCAAGGAATAATTCCTGAGTGCAGAGCCAGGAGTAACTTCTGAGGATGTTACTCCCAGTACATCCCAGGTATGTATACCAGGTATACATCCCAGGTATGGCCCCAAAACAAAAAAAAAAAACTTGAGAGACAGCAATATATATCATTTATTAATTTATATAGATGGTATTATAATCACAGTTATGATAATTAAGAAGGGAAAGTTTCAGTGAATTAACTTTAACAATGAGTAAAGTTTAACAAATAGTAACATTTCCTAAAAAACATCTTATGCATGACAAAATAAATAGCAGATCTGAATTATTCTGATAATTCTTCCCCAAATCTATTTTCCTTTAATAGCAAGATGATTGGTATCAGTTATTTCACTGTGCCTATGTAAAGACAAATTAAATTTGAGATTCTGACTTATCTATTTTCTTGAGTTAACCTCATTTGAGCTTCTCAGCTTTCAACTCAACTTCTGGTCTCTGCAGAACATTATAGAGGTCATTGAGAGTCTCAAAAGTCTCAAAACCTTAAGAGAAGCACCAGTGTGGCTGGAACGATAGTACAGTGGGTAGGGTGTTTGCCTTGCATGTGGCCAACCCGGGTTCAATTCCCAGCATTCCATATGATCCGCTGAGTACAAAGCCATGAGTAAACACTGTGCATTGCTGGGTGTGACCCAAAAAGAAAGAGAGAGAGAGAGAGAGAGAGAGAGAGAGAGAGAGAGAGAGAGAGAAGCACTATCTCTGATAATGGTGGTGGGGTGTTGTTGAACCTCACCCGACAATGCTTAAAAGCAGCTCTCTGTGTGGGGGCAGGGGGGGGACGACTGTGTCATCTGCTGACCTGAATGTGAATGTCTTGGTTTCCCCTCTCCATATCCAAAGCAAGTGCCTTTACCCCAGTACTTTCTCTTTAGCCCCAATATTTCTTTTTAAGAAGCACAATTTATTATTTCTTTCCTTCACTACAACAATATGAACAGTCAGAACTGGTACAATGTGAGGAAAAACAAAAACTATTAAATAAATTGTTGACTTAACATTACCTCAGTTTGGTAAAAGTTTGAAACTTGTTCTTACAAGTGTATATGAGCCCCAGGGTAAAAAGTAAAAGTAAAGTAAAGGCCCTCCCATATGGATCATCGATTTGCTCCAGCGGGCCCAGTAACATCTCCATTGGAGACATTGTTGTTACTGTGTTTGGCACATCGAATACATCACAGGGAGCTTGCCAGGCTCTGCCCTGCGGGCGAGATACTCTCAGTAGCTTGCCGGGCTCTCCGAGAGGGGCCGAGGAATCGAACTCGGGTCGGTCATGTTGGCTGCGTGCAAGGCAAACGCCCTACCGCTGTGCTATCGCGCCAGCCCCAGGGTAACTTATTTTATGTGGTATTGTCTACATTTCTATTTATATTTTACATCTGCTACAGAACTTGTCCTTAAACAAAGTCATTGGGGGTCTGAAAGAGTGCAGCAGGTCAGGTGTTTGCCTTGCTGCTGACCAGTATTTGATCCCTGGCATTGCATATGTTCTTCCAAGGTGTGGCACAAAAGCAAGTAATTTTGCATTTATGCATTGTATAACTATCAGAGTTGGCAATAGTTGTCAACTGAATAAGAGATATCAAACCAGGGACTGAGCGATAGAACAGCAGGTTAGGGCATTTGCTTTGCACATGGCCGACCCTGGTTCAATCCCAGCATCCCATATGGTCCCCTGAGCACTGCCAGGACTAATTCCTGAGTGCAAAGCCCGGAGTAACCCCTGCGCATCACCAGGTGTGACCCAAAAGCCAAAAAAACAACAAAAAAAGATAGAGCGAGAGATATCAAACCAGCAGTAGTAATCTGGAAACTTGGCTGGAATTATTAAATCTTGTAGAAGAATGTTTCATACTTGTTTTCTAAACCAGTTTATTTTTTTTGTCCTTTGTTTCTTTTTTTGTTTTTGTTTTTTGATTGTTTAAAAAATACACCCGTTCTAGGATTCACTGATTCAGAGTCTCAGAAGCAGAACCTAGTTTTAAGTGCTCAAAGTGATTCCATTGAACTTGAGAAAATTTGTGTGTTTAAAAATAGCTTTTTCTTTATCACTTCCATGAATGACATTGTATGCTTTTTTTTTTTTAAGGTAACATTTCAGTAAATTCAAGCACTTCTGATGGCAGCACATTTACAAGTGAGTCCGCCACGGTTCAGCAAGGAAAAGTTTTCTTAAGCTCACTTGCTCCCAGTGCAGTGGTATATACTGTTCCTAATTCAGGCCAGACTATAGGATCTGTTAAACAGGAGTGCTTGGAAAGGAGCCTGGTGTTTTCTCAGTTGATGCCTGTCAATCAGAATGCACAAGTAAATGCAAACCTATCCTCTGAAAATATCTCAGCAAGCGGCCTTCATCCACTGGCCTCCTCTTTAGTAAATGTATCCCCAACTCACAATTTTCCCCTGACTCCCCCAACCCTGCTAAATCCTACGGAGCTAAACCCTGACATTGCTGATAGCCAACCAATGTCTACACCTGTGGCAAGCAAATCTACTGTGACCTCTGTCAGCAACGCTAACTATGCAACTCTTCAGAACTGCCCGCTTATTACTGGTCAAGATCTGTTGTCAGTCCCCATGACTCAGGCTGCCCTTGGGGAAATAGTTCCTACAGCTGAAGACCAGGTGGGTCACCCTTCCCCTACGGTTCACCAGGACTTTGTCAGAGAACATCGCTTGGTTCTGCAATCAGTAGCTAACATAAAAGATAATTTCTTAACAAATTCTGAAAGCAAAGCAACAGACAACTTAATGATGCTGGACTCAAAATCCAAGTATGTCCTAGAGGACATGGTTGAGACTGTCTGTGAAGATCTAGAAACAGACAAAAAAGAACTTGCCAAGCTCCAGACTGTCCAGTTGGATGAAGATATGCAAGACTTATGAACTTTATTTCCCTTTTCTTCCTGGCATCAGGGGATAACTCTTCACGAAGCCCAGAGGACATAATGCGTTTTCCAATTTAAAGAGAAACATTAGTTTTGCAGGTAGATGCATTCAAGAAACTCTGGATTGATCTGCAATTGAAGATCACAAATATACGGGAATAGAACTGCATTACTACAGCCTTTGACTCACATTTGTTCTCTTAACTAGATGGAGACAAATGAACGAGATGAAATATATTAAGGCAAAGTGTATAATGTAACTGACAATAGAATTCTAAGGTCAAATGGAACATGATAAGTGATTTCTTAAGTTAAAAAATAGATACACCTAAGATAGCAAATTAAATGTCATTACAGAGCTCTCTAGAAACAATACAGTTTTTGTTTACTTTTTACTCCATGGGCATTGACAAGGTTAAGAAATACAAATGGTACTCCACCTATTCTAAGTTAATTTTTTTTTGAGTATGTGCTTTTCTGTTTTTCAGCATTTTTGTGAAGTCTTGTTTGTCTGTACACATTTCCAAATGTGATTGCTAATAGTTCAGTGTGTCTGAGAAAGTTTGCAACTCCACTAAAAACTCTGAAATATCAATCTTCCTTATGGGTGTAAATATACTAGTCCTACAAGCAAGGATTTCAGTAATTACAGTGAATTTTATTTATGCTGTACATGTTTCTCATACTTCTGATACTATGAACTAAAAAGAAAAATGTTTTCTTACTGTTTAATTTATTTTTATTGTTTGAACAGGAAGTTTTCCAACAAGGTGTCCAGTTCCAATGAAGTTTTCATTTTTGTAGGACTTTAAAAGTAATGATTTTTATCTGGAGTCTGTTGTCAATATTAACACTGAAATAGGAATTTTATTGGAATTTGGTACTTTTTTTTGCATATGTGTTCTTAGTTAGCAACTGATTCATTTAAATATGTTTTCTATAGAATTCTATGTGCCTTTTTACCTTGTGGCCTTTTTATTCTTAAGGTATAGAGTGTCAACAGAAGCACTGATGGCTCTTTTCTACTTAACTAACAGGGTTAATTTCACCACAGAATTGCTTTAAATCTGAAGAACTTGAGTTGTCATTTATTTGTAATGTTTATGATGCAAATGGATGAACAATAATTATTGCTGATGTTTTCATTGCAGTGAAAATAACAGTTTTAGACCACCATGTAAAATCAATCCTGTAGGCTAGAACGCAACTATTTTAAAGAAAGAATATGTAAATTCTATTGAGCAAAGGCCCATCCTCTTAAGTCTAGTTCTAAATGTTTTAATTAGTTGTCACATTCTGACATAAGACTGTTGTTTGCACTATATTATCCTGTCTTTAAAGGTAAATCTTTAGGGTTTCTCTAAGAAGCTCTTTTTTAAATAGTATTGTGAGCTGTGATTATAGTTTTTATTAGGCCTCTGGACACAAGGTATAATAATTCAGATAGATTTGTATAGTGAAGTCTCTGGTCTCTGAAAAACAAGAAAGGTGACAGTGATGTCTTCAGAAATTTTTAAGTTGAGCATAAAGTTACTAAATTTTGTTTTCTTAGAGTCAGAGAGATAGCACAGCAGTAAGGTAAGATCAGCCTTGCACACAGCCCACTCAGGTTCGATCCCCAGCATCCCATATGGTCCCACAAGCACTGCCTAGAATGTTCCCTGAGCACGACCCTAGGTATGGCTCAAAAAGGAAACAAACGAAGAAAAAAAATTTTTTTTTGCTTTCTTAAGGATCAGAGCAAAGCGTGCATTCTAGATGTCTACATACCCATGTTGAAGAAGAGCCACAGAGGATTTAACGTTTGTTAGTATAAATGGAACTTGCAGGCATAGATAAAGAAGAGACCTATTAAGAATTCCTTTCCATCATGTTGATAACTTAGATCCCATTTTTAATGGAATTAGTGAATATTTCTAAACTGCTGAAACTATTTTTTTTTGTTTCTTTTCTTTTGTTTTTACAAAGTCAGGTGTTTTAGAGTTCCACTCCATTTATACAGCTTCTCCCCATCAGTTTGGGTGTGTGCTGATCATATTACTGAAATGAATGACATGGTTCTATGGTATAATTTACATGGAAATGATGTTTATTGCTTGATTGCTGCAGGTATCAAGAGTCTGTTGATTATTTTTAAATGGCCATTTAGTAAGGGAATAGATATATATGTATAAAATCTGGAAATGTTTTACATGTCTTCCAAAGTCTAATTCACAGTTCTTCCTCTTTTCTCTTTTAAGAAAAAAAATGGCACAAAACATTAAGACTTACCTAGCACACTCATGCATACTCTCAACATCATGTAATTATGCCCCTACAGTTATCTAGGTAGCTACACAATATACCAGGTAAGAATCAATGCACATTATAAAGAACTTACTGTTCTTTTCTTTCAGTAAAATAAGGGCCAGTTGGTATATAGCCCACATATATGTGAATACATTAAGATAAACCCCCATGATCTCCTTGCACAGAATTGCAAATTTTTTTTTGTTTTTATTGTTTTTGCAATAAAGGGCCAGACTCTGAACCCTTAGAGTTCATGTGGCAGAATTTCTCTCTTACAGAAACCAATGCTTGAAGATGCTGCAAATAACCCTCTATTGATCCCCTCAGAGGAGTCAGAATTGGGGAATATAATATCTCTCCTGCAAGCCCCAACCCCTGCTGCTGGCTGTGGGATTTTTGATGTGAGACTCTCTATGCACTCAATCAGCCAGAATTGGCATTTAGCTCTTAGTTACATCTAGTAAAAGACAGTCTTGTTTAAAGAAGGTGCATTTGTTCCTCAATCAAGCAAGGGCACCTGTGACGTACTGTTTTATATATCATGTATATTTATAGTAATAAAATGAATACATTGTACACATTTCCATGCCTTTCTTGTGTTATAAAAAGGCAGGCAGACTTTATAGCCATAGATTAAAAATTCATAGTTATGAAAGGCAGGCGACTTTATAGCCATAGACTAAAACTCCATACCTAAATTGCACACTGACATTAAATCTCCTTGTATGTGCCCCTGCATCTTGCATGTTGAAGGATGAATTATTGGGCATGTGTTGCAGCCTGCCCTGCTACATGTTAGACAAATGTGCATTAAAACATAGCTAGACATTCATTCTTTAAAATGGTTTTGACAGGTCTCATCATAAAAATATGAATAATTCAGGAAAACTGGGGAAAATAATTAAATTTACAAAATCCTTTCAAACTCTTCCTAGAACTTAGAGGATAGAGCTTAACATTTTTCTTAATTTAAATGATACATTTCATGTTAATTTAATATTACCATCGTACATTTTATTAATCAAAAATTATATCGCATGTAACTTTTGGCTTTCAGGGTTCTCAAAAAAATTTTTTTTATTCTTTTGTTGCATGTACTGTATGTTTAGAGGCAACCAGTTATATATACTCAATATGGTTTTACTGTGCCTTACACAAAGAAAATCTATACAGAATGTATATCATGGGGTGGGGTAACAGAGTCTTTACTGCACTGTTCGGTGATGGCACACAGAGCATGTCCCAGAACATTTCTGTGCTTAATTACCCAACCAAAGAGATCTAAAGTATGTATGTTGTACTGTAATAGGGGTTTATGCCTGGACAATTAAGTGTTGTATTTGTTTTCTGAAATGATGTGAACTTATTTTTCTAAACACTATGCTAAATAAACTTTATATTTATACATATCTTGTGTTGAAAGAGTTAATTATCCCTAGGATAGTGGAGAAGAGCAAAAAATAAATAACGGGCTGGAGCAATAGCACAAGCGGGTAGGGCGTTTGCCTTGCACGCAGCCAACCTAGGTTCGATTCCCAGCATCCCTTATGGTCCCCTGAGCACCGCCGGGAGTAATTCCTGAATGCATGAACCAGAAGTAACTCCTGTGCATCGCCAGGTATGACCCAAAAAGCAAATAAATAAATAACAAAAGCGACACATATAAAGTGGAAAATAAGAATGATTTGGGTGGGAAATCTGGGTTTTGTAAAAAAAAAGTTTATTACATCATCAAATCTGAGTGATTTAATTTTCATCCTCACATAATGGAAATGTATCTTTCTAATCTCGTTGTGATAACTGAGAATTTTGCAAGCACTTGTTTGTGGTGCTTACACATCTTGACAGTATTGGTGCTTGCTGGGGTCGCACTTTCAGTTGCAATGCTAGCACATGCATGAAATATGAACTGAAGTAATAGCTTTCGGAACCAGGGATCATAGATGGCAGAGCTGCAATATCATTCTCAGAATTATTGGGCAGCACCAGAGATTGAACTCAGCCACAAGCATGAAAGGCAGGCATCATGGGGCCACTGAACCATTTGGACCTCACTAGAGCTCTTTTTTTTTTTTTAATTTTGCTTTGTTTGGGTGTGAGGGGAAAGCACATTGGTGGTGCTCAAGACTTATTCCTGGCTCTGCTTAGAGATCATTCCTGTGGTGCTCAGAGTATACCATGTGGGATACAGAGCATATAACCTGGATCAGGTTCATGCAGGGTAAATGCCCTACCTGCTGTACAATCGCTTTGGCACCCAATATCGCCATCTTTTTTTTTTTAATTAATTTTTTTTTATTAGTGAAACACCATGAGGTACAGTTATAGACTTACAAATTTTTGTGCTTGGGTCTCAGTTATACAATGATCAAGTACCAATCCCTCCCCGGCGCCCATCCTCTACCACCAAGGGTCCCAGCATCCCTTCCACCCCCATCCTCCCCATCCCACCCTGCCTCTGTGGCAGGGCATTCCGTTTTGTTCTCTCTCTCTCCTTTTGGGTCCTGTGGTTTGCAAGAGAGGCATTGAGTGGCAACCATGTTTGGTCTATAGTCTACTTTCAGCATGCTTCTCCCACCCTGGGAGGATCCTCCCAACACCCTTTATTTGGTGCTCTCTTCTCTATATGAGCTTCCTTTTCCCCTAGCACGTGTGGCTGGCCTCCAAGTCATGGAGCAAAATTCCTGGTACTAATCTCGGCCATTCCTGGGTGTTAGTCTCCCATTTTGTTGCTTTATGTTCCCCAGATGAATGCAATCTGTCTGTGTCTATCCCGCTCTTTCTGACTCATTTCGCTTAACATGATACTTTCCATGTAGTACCACTTGTATGTATCACCATCTTTAAAGCACAACCTTAGCAGTCTGCTTACATATTTGGTTCTAGTACTCTGAAAAATTATGGACAGAACCAGTGTGAGAGTGTAGGAGTTAATAAGGTACTTATCTTGCAAAAGACTGAACCTGATTCTAACCCAGGTATTGCTTATAGCCTGATTCTCGAAAAGGTGTATCTAAGTGCAAAGCCAGGAGATCTGAGTACCACCAAGTATGGCAAAAAAAAAAAGTTAAAAAAAAAAATGATGAATAGAACTGTGTATAGAAGATGGAACTTTGGTATAAATTGGTCCCAATTTTAATATAGCATGACATTAATTTTCTATGCCTCCCTTATTGAAATTAAGAAATTAGGTGCCCTGACACAGAGGCAGGGGAGGGGGAGGGGGACCAGGGTGGGGATGGTGGGAGGGATGCTGGAACCATTGGTGGTGGACACTGGGTGGAGGGATGGATACTTGACCATTGTATGCCTAAAATGCAAGCATGTAATTGTACTTCACAGTGATTCACTAATAAAAAAAAAAGAAAGAAATTAGGTAATAGAATGGGACCAACTGTGTGATTATTTTTGTTTTTTGACTTTTGGGGTTACACCCAGCAGTACTCATGGATTACTCCTGGCTCTGCACTACAAAATTACTGCTGATAGGGCAGGGGAGGTGGGAACCATACAGGATGCCATGGATGGAACCCAAGTCAGGCAAGTTCAAGGCAAATGTCCTAGCCACTGTACACTGGGCCCCCAACTGTGATTTTATTACAAAGGTAGTTAAATCAATCAAAATCATTTCAGCTATGTCTTTTTCATATTCTTGTCATTTATCAGTTTTCTATATAGTTAAACCAGTTAAGGTGAATAGGTAACACTTCTCAATAACAAGATCAAAATATTTTTGGAGCAATTATATTCTAGAACATATTTTGCCTGTGACAAGGGTGAAAGGCAGGGTGTCACAATGTGGCGTAAACTCAACCATTGATGCATATCCCAGCACATTCTAAAACTCCTTTAGCAGAGGAGAGGGGCGCTCATCAGCAATGCATGGGGCCCTGGGGCCACCCTGGCAATATTTGGCCTGATGGCTCAGTGTGCAGACAAGATAATGTGGTGTTGCTCAGACCCAGTGGTTCCAGAAGCCACCCAGACCATACCTGGGGTCCCAGGGAAGCCATGTGGTTTGCCAGTCTTATAAAGTGCTTATGCATGCAAGGTGAACACTCCAGTCCTTTGAGGTATTATTTCTATCTCCCGTCCAGAGAATCATGATCAAACATTTTTAAACATTTGACAAGGTCACTGACTTACGGAATACATAATTTTTGTATATGACTCATCAGGACTAGCAAATCAATTTTTTTTTTTTTTTTTTTGCTTTTTGGGTCACACCTGGCGATACACAGGGGTTACTACTGGCTCTGCACTCAGGAGTTACTCCTGGTGATGCTCAGAGGACCATATGGGAATCGAACCCGGGTTGGCCATGTACAAGAAAAACGCCCTACCCGCTGTGCTATCGCTCCAGCCCCCACAAATCAAATTTTAAAACCCTCAGTGGAAGGGCTGGAGCGATAGCACTACCGAGAGTATCTCGCCCGCACGGCAAAGCCTCACAAGCTACCTGTGGCGTATTTGATATGACAAACACAGTAAAAACAAGTCTCACAATGGAGACGTTACTGGGCCCACTTGAGCAAATCCATGAACAATGGGAGGACAGTGATAGTGACAATGGAAGTACAAAGCCTTCAGTTATATAATTCCTTCCCACTTTTCCAATTTCTCTTAATCAGGCTAAAAGAATAGTATAGGGGATAATGCACTTGCCTTGCACACGTTTGACACAAGTTCTATTCTGGCACTGCATATTGTCTCCCAAGCTCCACTAGGAGTGATCCCTGAGAGCAGAGCCAGGAGTAAAGCCCAAACACTTCCAGGTGTGACTCCAAAATCAAAATAATAATAATAATAATGATGATGATGATGATGATGCTTTTGTATTATAACCAGAATGTTCTAGACTGCCACAATTAAATGAGAGCGACCCCCCCCCATTAGCCTATGTGCAAATACCAAAACTAAAATGTGCAACCCCAGTGAGCGCTAAAGTCAAGTGAATATCTCACTGTGACCCCTGGCAAGCATCACAATCAAGTGAGTGCAAGCCCTACTCATCACAACAAAGGGAAGGGAAGAAAAAACAAAGCAAAAGAGGAAATCTTAAAAAAAAAAAAAGTGACTTTTCTAAAGGAAAGAGTGAGCAAAAGGGAATGCCCTGCTACAGAGGCGGGGGTGGGGTGGGGTGGATGGGGTGGGGAGTGGAAGGGCTACTGGGATCATTGGTGGTGGAGAGTGGGCACAGGTGGAGGGATGGGTACTCAATCATTGCATAACTGAAACCCAAGCACGAAAGTTTGTAAGTCTACAACTGTACCTCATAATGTTTCACTAATAAAAATAAATAAATAAATAAAAAAGAAAATGCAAATATAAAAATTTTTTAAACTTTTTTTAAAAAGTGACTATGGAAATTTACCTTTGCATGTCACAATTTCCAATACAATAGGAAGTCAATATATAATATACAGTCAAGTCAAGGTCAGAGTTATAAAGTCAACCACAAAATGAAATTTTAGAATAGGGATGGTAGGAACTTAGGATGGTCAAGGAAGGACTGAGGGAAAAACATTTCTTCAAAGAGACTAGAATGATGAAAGCAAGCCTGCCAGCAAGAGCATTCCAGAGATAGGGAACAGCAGGAATAAAGGACCTGAAGGAGGCTCATGTGACAGGTCTAGTCAGGGAAACGGGTGGGGCCAGATCACAGATAGAACTCATTTGACTATGCCAAAAAATTTAGAGCAGAGCCAGCAGCAAAGAGGACTATACCATGGTTTGTACTTTAAAATATCGCCATGCCTCCTCCTTCTAGGAGGCAAGAACTCGGAGACTTGGTCATGTTGTCCAATAAGGAAACTTTCTGGAGCTCTTGAGGCATATTTGGCACTATATTCCCAAATATCACCCTAATTTTGGACTCTCTGCCTACTCTGCCACCTGCTAAACCAAGCCTCCTAAACCCAAGAGAGACAGGTGAAATAGTCTGAACCTACAGCAGCTCAGGACTTCAAGCTGGTGGATTCAGCTCCCCAAGGGACATTTTCAGAATGTCCTTTATGGTTCTGCCTATAAAAATGTAAAATATTATCGTCAACCCAAGCCTCTACTTCTCATTTTTGTATTCATTCACCTTATAACTAATTTTTTTAAAGTAGATGGAGAATAGAGCAAAAAAGGTATTTGCCTTGCACCTAGACAAGCTGAGTTTATTCCCTGGCACCACAAATGGTCCTCAGTCTATGCCAGCAGTGATCCCTGAACAGAGTCAGGTGCACGTTCTGAGTATGGCACAACAACAAAAACAAATCCAAGTTCACTCTGGAATTTTCTCTCCTTCTCATGATTACAGCTTTACTCTCACTGTCCCTCTGCTCAATTCGTTCCACTCCCTTCCTAAGATTATTGCTATATTTTAAACAAACCTGTCTTTTTTCAAGTGAATTAATGCAAACTCCTCCAACCTCCATGGTATCCGCGATCTCGTCCTCATTCCAGGCTACATTACAACTATGTTCAGTTGAATTTATAGAATTCAAGACATATCCTAACTCACTTTCCAGTAAAACTTGGAGTGGCTCTCCACTGCCTAGGAAATGCCATTTAATAATTCAATCTACAGAACTCCCAAGACCCTGACCCCACCTTTAGGTCTAGTCATATCTCTAATCCCATAAAATAGTTCCCCCCAAGGGACTAAGGTCTTCCTTAACCTATCCAATCTCCATGACTCACTAGATGTCACATCATCTAGTAGTTCTGCTCCATTCCCATAAGACTACATAGCCCACTGTTGTTAGGATCTGGCAAGGATTTAGACCTTCCTTAAGTATGGTGTTTATCACACCACTGCAATTGTGTATGTGTTGTTCTACACATTCATCTTTTGTTGGTTTACTTTGGTTTCTTTGGGCCACATTCAGCAGTGCTCAGGGTTTATTCATGGCTATGTGCTTAGGAATCACTCCTGGTGGTACTTAGGGAACAAATCATAATGATGGGGATCGAACCTGGATCTGCCACGAACAAGGCAAGCACCCTTCCTGCTGTACAATCTCTCTGGCCTACATATTCATCTTTCATTTGACATTCAGAATAATAGAGCTTAATAGATACTTGAAAAGTAATTGTTGAGGGTCAGAGAGATAGAGGACTAGAGCACATGCTTTGCATTCAGGAGGCCCAGACTGAGTTCCAGTACCACTTGCGCTATCACATACAGGAGTAGCCCTGGAGAAACACTGAGAGATGTGGTCTCAAAAGAAAAAAAAAAAGGCAACACAGCACATACCTGGCTCCCAGCACCATATCCCACCCCTGGGCCCCCATGATAGTACCATTGGGTCTAACCCTAGCACTTTTAGGTGTAAAAGGTAAAGGCCCTCCCGTTGATCGTCGATTTGCTCGAGCAGGCCCAGTAACGTCTCCATTGGAGACTTTGTTGTTACTGTGTCTGGCATATGGAATACTCTCGGTAGCTTGCCGGGCTCTCCGAGAGGGGCGGAGGAATCGAACTCGGGTCGGCCATGTTGTAGCTCTGATAAAAATAATAATCATCATAATTTGTCAAATAAAGAATGACTCCATTATCCATCCCCTTAAATTATTTCCACTTGCTATGGATTACAGAACTTTATGACTAAATTGGTTAAAGTATTATCCTAATTTAGAGCATAAAAATAAATCAATACTTTTTGGGATAGAGCCTGAAAGTGGTTCTTTGACTCTTTTTACATTAGTGGCTCCTCTTTATGGCCATTATTTTCCTTACTGCTCCAAGGTTTTTTCCACTTACTCCAAACTGAGGCCGAGTTCCAGATGATACAAGTTGGCTAAAGTTTGATGGACAAGTGGGACATTAGCAAAAATGTACTCACTAAGTCTTTTTAGATCAATGTTTCAAAATAGTGGTGATGTACAGAAAAGCTATTTATACTTATGTATAGATATACTTTCTAAAAATATCCACTCTGTGGATAAATTTCTGTTATTTGAATGTGAACCGAACAGATATCTAAAGAATCTATGAGGAATAGTAAATGGAAGATAGAGTTTTGGCACTGGAAATCTGGATTCTAACTAGGCTGAGTCTTCGGAAATATTACTTCACCCCTCTGAGTGAAAAGGGTATGTTGAATACTTGAGATCCATGTAGTTATGGAATTGCTGTTTTCTAATCTTTTTTTTTTCCATACCCCGTGTTTCTGAGGGCTTATTTCTGGCTCAGCATGCAAGGATCACTCCTGCTAGAATCAAACCTAGGTCAACAGCATGCAAGACAGCACCCTTCCCACTGCACAATTGCTCCAGCCACCCCTGCAGTTATGGTTTTTGTTTTTGTTTTTGCTTTTGTTTTGTGGGTCATATCCAGCAGTACTCAGGGTTTACTCTTGGCTCTATGCTCAGGGATCACCCCATCACTCCTAAGAGGTGGGGAGGGGGGAGCTCAGAGGGCCAGATTTGATGCCAGGGACTGAACCCAGGTCATCTGCATGCAAGGCAAGTGCCCTACTCCCCTACTCCAGTCCCAAGATCCAAATAGGAAAAAAAAACATGATTAATAAAGATCAAATCAACAGTAGACTGAACGTGCACTATACCCTTCCAAGAGCTACTAACATAAGGTGATATTATCTTTTTTGGAGGGGTGGTGCTCAGGGCTTGCTCCTGGCTCTGTGTTAAGGGATCACTCCTGACAGTGCTTACGGAATCAGAGATGGTGCCAGTATTTCAATAACTTCTCTCCAACAAGCAGGTTACAAGTAAGGCAAGCAAATGCCTTAACCTCTGTACCGTCTCTCAACCTGAGTCCATCTCTGTGAACCTGTGAATAACTTAGAGGCAAGAAGTAGAGCTCAGAGAGGCGGGTCTGATTGCCATCTTCAGCCTTTTTTGGAGGGGTGGGGGTCACACCCGGCCATGCACAGGGTTTGCTTCTGGCTGTGCGCTCAAGAATTACTCCTGCCGGTGCTCACGGGACCATATGGGATGCTGGGAATCGAACCTGAACCCAGGTTGGCCCCATGCAAGGCAAACGCTCTACCCCCAGTGCTATCGCTCCAGCCCCCAGCCTTTTTTTATGGTCTTTGCTTTGCTCCCTAATGGATATGCCTTTCCCTCAGGCACTTCCTTACCTGCTAAAGTGATAATCCCAGAATTGGCAGTTAACAGTTTAAGATATGTTGAGTCCAATTTCCCATCCCTAGGGACTTTGCATTTTAAGGAAAGTTGCAGAAGAAGCAAGTTTTAACAATGGATGATAAAGAGCAGATTAACAACACTAAGCAAAGTGTCCTGGAATTTCTAAAAGTAGCAAGATTGAAAGAGAGTAGAGAATAGGTGGAGGGGGTGGGGGTAGAGAAAGAGAAAGAGAATATTTGGAGAGTGGGAAGAGAAGAATGGTCTGAGTAGAAGAGAATACTGCCTTTACCCCTGTTGGTTGTCAAGAATCAGATACAGAATTTGTTTTCGGTTTGGGGACTCCACTTAGCTTTGTGCTCAGGGATCTCTCCTGGTCATATTCAGGGGACCATATGGTGCTGGAGCCCAAGGCTCCTGCATGCAAAACATACACCCCGCCCACTGAACTATCTGTCCAGCCCAGAAAAATAAATTGAATTGCTGGATTCTCTGAAAGCAATTTATAGCAGTTTCCTCCATAGTAGTCTTAAGCAGAGCCTGAAAAATTTCCTTCTAGAGCATTTACGTGATGAAAGTTATTAGCTATAATTAAATCATAAAAAAAATACAAGGTGACTTGGGAGATAGCTCAAAGAGCTAGTGTACATGCTTTGCATGATTTTGCTATCAAGTAACAAAGTTATAATGTTATAATACTGAGTTCCCAGCATGATAGTAAAGGTATTTTAATAAAAATTTGTGTTTTTTTAAAGAGGGGAAAATTAGTTTAAATACCTTTAAAAAAATAAATACCTTTATTTTATTTGAAATAGAGCACATTAAAAGTAAATTAAATATGTGGTTAAGATTGGCGCATTTACTACTTTAAATGTCTAGTATTTAACATAAAAAAACTCTCAAGGTCTTTGAAACCCTCAAAAATACTCTCAACTGTAAACTCTCAACTTTAACAATCATTGAAATGGCAAATATAAAGTATTTCTTTTTACTTTATCATAGTAGAGACCCTACATGAGGTCTGGCTTTTGGATAAAAACACCTTTGTTTGTTTGTTTGTTTGGTTTGGGGGCCACAGTCAGTGATGCTCAGGGCTTACTCCTGGCTCAGTGCTCAGGGGTCACTGCTGGCAGTGCTCCAGGAAACCAGGTCAGACATTCAAGGAAAGCACCTTACCCATTGTACTATTTCTCCATTCCCAACCCCAAAACATTTTTTAAAAATATAGAGAAAATGCTGTTAAAATTCATATAACGTGATAAAAACCATGAATACCCAAAGTAATTGGCTAGGGAAAAAGGAAATGAGAGACTTCTCTTTTTCCAACTTTAAATTTTACCGTTAAGCCTCATTAATCAAAACTGTGTGGCATTGGAATAAAGATAAACTCTCAGACCAAAGGAATAGAATTGAGAGCCCAGAATCAGATCCTCAGATATATGGACAGTGAACCTTCAACAAAGGAGCTAAGAACATGAGGTTAAGTAAGCCTCAACAAACCGGGTTTGGAAAACAAGTCAGTTGTATGTTAAAAAAAAAAAAAGAAAATGAACGTATACTCCCCCAACTTCCTCCCTCCCCTCCCACCCCCACCCACATCTCACAACATTCACAAGAGTCAATCCAATTAAAGTGGCGCTAGAGCGATAATATAGTAGGTAGGATGCTTGCCTTGCATATATCCAACAAGCATTCAATCCCAAGCCCAAACCTACCAAGAGTACAACTACAAGTAAGTCCTGAGTATCACCAGTGTGACCCCAAAATCAACAAACAAAATGGATTAAAGAGCTTGATATCAGACTCAAATCCATAAATTACATTGAGGAAAACACAGACAGAACTTTTCATGACATTGAATCTAGAGGCATCTTCAGTGATCCAATGTTATTGGTCAAACAAAAAATATATATAAACAAATGAGGCAACATTGAATTAAGAAGCTCAACACTGTAAAAGAAAAAATAACTAAAATAAAGACACTCCACAAACAGGGAGAAAATATTTGCCCACCAATTATCTGACAAAGCGTTGATATTTCCAAGATGTATAAAGAGCCCTAGAAAAAGTGAACAAGAAAAAAAATCAACCCCCTCATCAAAAAATGGGGGGGAAAATGACAGAAACTCCCTCAAAGAGGACATATAAACAGACAATAGATATATGAAAAAATACCCTGCGTCTCTTGTTTTGTTTGTTTTATTTTGGGACCACACCCAGTGGTGCTCAGGGGTTACTCCGGGCTCTCCACTCCTGACGGCGCTCAGAGTACCTTATGGGAAGCCATGGATCAACCTCAGGTCGATTGCATGCAAGGCAAGTGCCCTACCCACTGTACTAACTCTCTGGCCCCACCCCACATTTCTTATCATGAGGGAAATAAAAATCAAAGCAACTCACACTAGATGCAGACAGTGCAGAGAACAAAAACAACCAGTGTTGACTGGGATGTGGGGAAAAAAAGGAACCCTCATGACTGCTGGATGAGAATGTTGGGAATGTTGACTAATTCAACCTTTTTGGAAAACGGTATGGACAGTTTTCAAAAAACTAGGAATTGAGTTTTAATAAGATCCAACAATTTCACTTCTTGGCAGCTACCCCATGGCCCAAACACTCTATTCAAAGAAGACATTTGCATTCCTTTATTCATTACAGCACTGTTTACAAAAGCCAGCATGTGGAAACAACCCAAGTATCCAAGAACAGCTAAATGGGTAAAGAAGAAACTATTGTACATATATAAATAAAGTATTACTCAACTATAAGAAAAGATGAAACCATGCACCGTGCTGCTATGTGAATGGACTTGGGAAATATTATGCTCAGTGAAGTAAGACAGAAGGAGAGGAACTGATATAGAATGATCATATGTGGGATATTAATAAACAAAGTAAGGGAATTAAAAAATGGTCAAATGCAACAAAACCTGAGAACTAGTCTACAGAACTGAGCTTATCTAGGGGTTAGGTTTGAGGAGGAGACACTGATGGAGGATCTAGTATTGAAACACAATATGCATGAAATCCTATTATTAACAGTATTAGATGTCACAGTGACTAAAAAAAAAAGAATACACTTTTTAAAATAGGACTTTAGGGGCCGGAGTGATTACAGAGGGCAAGGCACTTGCCTTGCATGAGCCAGCCCTGGTTCAATCCCTAGCACTCGATATGGTCCCCCAAGCACCAGCAGGAATGATCCCTGAGCACAGAGCCAGGAATAAGCCCTGAGCATCATCAGATATGCTCCACACCAACAAAAATAAATGGGGGACTCTATCAAAGTTAAAACCTTTTGCTCAACAAATGACAAATATAATAGTATGAAAAGACAACCTGTAGAATGTAAGAAAATACTGACAAAACATATTATTGAAAAGAGGTTAATATTTAGAATAAAGATCTCCAAATCAATTGCAAAAAAATAAAATAACCATATTTTATTTCTTTTATTTGGTTTGGTTTGGGGCCATACCCAGAAGTGTTGGTTTTGGCAGTGCTAGGAATCAAACCAGGGTCTCCTGCATGCAAAGTATCTCCAGTAGGAAATAACCAGATTTCAAAAGAGGCTAGGGAACCTCAGTGATAGTACAGCAGGTAGGGCTTGTACATGACTGACCTAGTTTTGATCCATGGCATCCCATATGGTCCCCTGAGCACCACTAGGAGTACAGAGCCAGAAATAAGGCCTAAGCATCAGCAGGTGTGGCCCAAAAAACAAAAGTGTAGGGACAAAAGACTTGTATAGACATTTCTCCAAAAATAACATACAATTGGCCAGCAATATATGAACAGCTGGTCATCATCATTAATCATCAGAGAAATGTAAATTAAAACTGCTGTGAGTTACTCCTCATAGCTGTTAGGATGTCTGGTTTAAGAAAGAGAAAGAAAGAAAGAAAGAAAGAAAGAAAGAAAGAAAGAAAGAAAGAAAGAAGGGAGGGAGGGAGGGAGGGAGGGAGGGAGGGAGGGAGGGAGGGAGGGAGGGAGGGAAGAAGGAAGGAAGGAAGGAAGGAAGAAAGAAAGAAAGAAAGAAAGAAAGAAAGAAAGAAAGAAAGAAAGAAAGGAGGGAGGGAGGGAGGGAGGGAGGGAGGGAGGGAGGGAGGGAGGGAAGGAAGAAAGGAAGGAGGGAAGGAAGGAAGGAGGGAAGGAGAGAAGCAAAAAAGGAAGGACAACAAATGCTGCAGAAAGAAATTGTCGTGTTTTTTGTGCTCTGTTGGCAGACTTGTATAACTATTACGGAAAATAATATCATGGTGATGATAATGATACACTCTGGGCTTCATCCAGAAAACGGGTATTGTAATTAAATATCCCTCATAGGGATATTTAATTCTAATGAGTAAAGTTCTAATAATTTAGATCTAATGAATAAAGGAAGACCATATGTAAACACATATAAAAGAGTACTTAGCAAATAGTAAATGTTAGCTATTGTATTTTCTCTAGGTGGGGAATTGTGTGTTTTTTTCTTTTGTTGTGTTTTTAAAGGAAATTGAAAGATAATACGATTTTAAAAATGTAGACACTGTGATTTACATTACTGCTAATATTAATGTTTTAGGAATACAGTGTTATTACATCACATCCACACCAAAATACCAGCACCCCTCTTTCTGTGTCTCTAGGCCCCCTCCTATCTCTTCCTCACCCAAACTTTAGCAAATTCAGTTCTATAGGCCACCCGAAGGCATGTTATCATTGGGCATTGTTTTATGCCCTTACTATGTTTCTTTTTAGTTCGATTCCTCCGCCCCTCTCGGAGAGCCCAGCAAGCTACCGAGAGTATCTCGCCCGCACGGCAGAGCCTGGCAAGCTCCCCGTGACGTATTCGATATGCCAGACACAGTAACAACAAAGTCTCCAATGGAGACGTTACTGGACCCGCTCGAGCAAATCGATGAACAATGGGAGGACCGTGACTATGTTTCTTTGTACTTCACATATGAGAGAGATCATCCAGTATTTGTCCTCCTCTTTTTGACTCACTTCACTCAGCATGATATTCTCCAGTTCTGTGCAGCTGCAACAAAGTGAAGGACTTCTTTTCTTATAACTGAGTACTATCATTTGGTTGTGTGTGTATAGATAGATAGATACATAGATATTGCCTATCTATATCCATCACCATTTTTTATTCCACTCGCCATTAACACTTTAAGTGCTTCCAGATCTTGACTATTGTGAATACCACTGCATTGAACATAGACATGCGAATATATTTTTGAATAAATATTTTTGGACTTTTGGGGTAGATTCCTAAGAGTATATGAAAGCTCTATCCTTAATTTTTTGAGAAGTCCTCTATGTTTTCTATAGAGTGTAAACCAGATGTCATTTCTGCCAGTAGTAAATGAGTGTTCCATTTTTCTCCATTGTTCTGCCAGCACTGGTTGTTTTCCAATTAAAAAGTAAAAATTGGAGTGTGGGAGCTTGGGGATCACACCTTGTGTACTCAGGGGTTTTCCTGTCTCTGTGATTAAGGGTCACTCCTGGCATGCTTGGAGGACCTTACGTATCTCTCTGGTCCCTAAAAGAAAAAAAATTTTTTTTATTTATGTATGGGCCACTCCTGGAAATACTCAGGGATTAATGTCTCTACACTCAGGAATTACTCCTGGCAGTGCTCAGGGGACCATATGGGATCAAGCCTGGGTAAACCACATGAAGGGCCTAAAGAAAAAATTTTAATGATTATCCATTGTCTATAAAGTTTAAATTTTCTGTTATAAAAGCTTTATCTCCAGACTGGACAGACAGTACAGGAACAGGTCTTATCTTGCATGCAAACAAGTTGAGTTTAATCCCCAGTACCACATATGGTCCCCGAGCACTCCTTGGAGTTCTGAGTGCAGAGCCAGAAGAAAGACATGTTGGTTATGGGTGTGACCCAAAACCAACTAACTGAACAAGCAAAATCCTTTATCTCCCCATGGAACATTCTTTTCCTCTGCCCTGTCAGGAAACTACTATTCATTTTTTAGTGTTCTTTTTTATTTTCTCCTGTTCTTTATTTTAAAATTTATTTATTCTCCTACCCTTCAATAACCAATGCAATAACCATAAATAATATAATAACTAACAACAAAATAAATCAGGTATAGGTTTATATCCAGACATTTGGTTAGGATTTCCAGAAAACACTGAACCAGTAGGATACATGTTTATATATATTGTTTTATTATTTATAATCTACTTCCCTGACCGGGAATCGAACCCGGGCCGCGGCAGTGAGAGCGCCGAATCCTAACCACTAGACCACCAGGGAATAGCACAGCGATAGCACAGTGGGTAGGGCGTTCGCCTTACACGCGGCCAACATGGCCGACCCGAGTTCGATTCCTCCGCCCCTCTTGGAGAGCCCGGCAACAAAGTCTCCAATGGAGACGTTACTGGGCCCGCTCGAGCAAATCGACGATCAACGGGAGGGCCTTTACCTTACCTTTACCTTTATTATTTATAATGTATCTATATTATAAACAAAGCAATTTATAAAAAAGAATGGACCCACTTAAAATTATGAAAGTTAGTAGAGTGAAGTCAGGAAGTTGGAAAGGCAAAGGAACCAATGATTTAGTTCCAACTCTAGCCAAAAAGTCTGTGTAGATCTAACCTGTAGGCTGGCTGAGTTGGACCCAGAAAGAACTGATACTTGAATGAGTTAAAAAACAGTAGTTTAAAACAAAACAAAACAAAACAAAACTAGTAAGATCAAAGTCAGAGTTAAAAAAAAACTGTCAGTTAAGAATTCTCTCTCTGGGGCTGGAGAGATAGCACAGCGAATAGGGCGTTTGCCTAGCACGTGGCCAACCTGGGTTCGATTCCCAGCATCCCATATGGTCCCCTGAGCACCGCCAGGACTAACTCCTGAGTGCAGAGCCAGGAGTAAACCCTGTGCATCACCAGGTGTGACCCAAAAAGCAAAAAAAAAAAAAAAAGAATTCTCTCTCTTACAGAGGGGAATGCCCTGCCACAGAGGCAGGGTGGGATGGGGGGAATGGGGGGGTTGGGAGGGATACTGGGATCCGTGGTGGTGGGAAATGGGCACTGGTGGAGGGATGGGTATTCGAAATAAATAAATTTAAAAAAAAGAATTCTCTCTCTTTTGGTTCCTTTAAGGCCTTTATCTGATTGGATGAGGCCTACCCATCTTATAAAGGGCAATCTTCTTGACCCTACTCATTTCAAAGTTAATTCATTTAAAAATACTCTTATAGTCTGATATATGGCTGAAGAGGCAGAGCACATGCCTAGCATATGAGAAAGGCCATAGATTTAATCTCTAGGGACCAGAGCGATAGTACAGAGGGGAGGATGTTTGCCTTGCATGCAACTGACCTGAGTTCAATTCCTCGCATCCCATATGTCCCCCAAGCACTGCCAGGAGTAATTCCTGAGCGCAGAGCCAGGAGTAACCCCTGAGCATTGCTGGGTGTGACCCAAAAATAAAAAAAAAGATTTAATCTCTGTACCACATCCCTACCCACCCACATCCCTACATATACCTACCCCATCTTGCACCACTGGGAATGCCTCCCATAATAAATGAATGAGTAAAGGGTCAGGCATATGATTCAGTGGTAGAATGCTTGCTTGCCTTACATGTGTGGGATCCTGGGTTTGATCCTTGGCACTGCAAAAGTAAAAAAAAAAAGCAAATAAAATAAAAACACGCTCACAGAATCACAGAGAATAATAATTAACAACTATCTGGACACCCGGAGACTCAGTGAAAGTGAAATAAAATTATATATCTCAATCTGCCATCTGCTAGTTTAGAGATCTGGACAGATTACTTTATTTTCCTGTGAATCGGTGTACTCATCTGTAGACAGGGAAGAGGTATAGTACCTACCCCATAGACTTTATATAAGAATATACAGAACTAAGCACACAAAGTACTTGATGAAGCACAAAATAATAAGTACATAATCACGATTATGATCACGACAATCCTGTTGTTTGTCGATTGCCTCGAGCAGGCCCCTTCCTCCTAGCCCTGAGATTTTTAAAAAGTGCCATATTCAAGGCTCTTTCAGGCTTAGGAGAATGAGACCCATCATTGTTACTGGTATTTGGCATATTGGGTACACCACGGGGAGTTTGTCAGACTCTGCCGTGTGGGCAGGTTGCATTCGGTAGCCTGCCAGGTTTGTCCAAAGTAAGAATGAGATAAGATGTCGTGCAGCCGCAAATGCGGCTGCGCGCTTTCAGGAGCTGGGTTTTATAGTATCTGGTACATAATAATAATAGTCTCTAAGTACATAATAATAATAATAATAATAATAACAACACAATATTATTATTATTTACCTTTTGGTCAGATATGTGGATCAATAATAAAATGTATGTGGAAGCACTGAGTTTTTTTTATTTCTGACCACATACTTACAAACATACACACACAAACACACACACACAGAGTCTATTACTATTATAACTATTTTTCCCTAGTTTTTGTGCCACACCTGGTGGTGTTCAGGGTTTAGTCCTGGCTCTATGCGCAAGGATCATTCCTGATAGTTGCAGGGATCAAACTACTGTGTAAAAGGCAATTAACATAACCTCTACACGATCTCTCTGGCCTGTGAATAGGCTGGTTTTTGCTTTTGGGTTGCTTTTTTTTTTTTTGAAAGGGGTTATTCTTGTTTTGTTTTGTTCCCATTTAGAATATGCATGCACAGTGATGCTCAGATCTTAATCCTGCCTCTGTGATCAGGGATCACTGTTGGCAGTGCTCAGGGAACCATATCTAGTGCCATGAATAGATCCCTGGGCTGCAAGATCCTGAGCAGGACAGCAGGGATGAGGGATAAGTTGTTCCTTTAATCAAGATTTCTTTTTAGTTTTTTCTTAAATTTTTTTTAATAGTAGTGTTAATGTTGTCTATCCCATCCCATCCTTTCAGGCTCCTAATCTCATCCTCCGCTTGGTAGCCTAAATTCCTTGGCCATACTCCAAGAGTTTATTTTTCATTTGCCATTGCTTATCGCTGTTCTTGCAATACCTTGTTCTTGAAGTGATTATATATTTTACAGATACGAGGTTTGATTGTCCAATTTGCTTTGGCCAATAGAAAATAAACAGATATTATGCCCAAAAAATATTTGTAATATAAGAGATTCTACCCTTTCCATTGTTTTTGTTATTTGGGGATTTGGCCACTGCTCAGGTGCTTCTCCTAGCTTAGAGCTTGGGGGTTTCTCCTTGGAGATGCTCAGTGTACCATGTGGTGCTGAGGATCAAACCTGTAGCTCCAGTATGCACTCCAGCCTTTGTACTATCCCCCTAACCCCTACATTTTTGCACTTTTGTGAAGCTAATAACACTCCTATTGGTTTACAGAATGAAAAACTTGCAGAACTCACAAACCAGTCTAGGTGAACCCCATATCCAGGAAAAAAAATTTATGTAATTATGTAACACTATGCTATTGTTATACAATAAGTATTGTTATATAATAATATAATATTGCAATATAATAATATATAACATATAATATAAAATTATATAATATATAAATATATTACATATAATATATAAATATATATATTACTAGGCCCACTCGAGCAAATCAATGAATAATGGGAGGACAGACAGACAGATCATAATAAATATATCATAATTAATTATTATGCAGTGTTTTTACAGCAATAAATAGTATACAGATAAAGAAGATAGCCAGACTTGTAGGGCATATCCCAGTGACCTATACTGACTGTAATAAACCCAGAATTCTAAGCCTATGACCATCCTTCCTCTATCTTCATCCCCACACAAAATCATTGAATCCGACATCAGCTCACTCTACCTTTATTTTAATTTTCCTTTTGGGAGACTTGGACCACACCTGGACATTCACAAAACTTATTCCTAGTTATATGCTCAGAGATCATTCGTGAAGGTGCTCAGGGGACCATATGCAGTACAGGTTATCAAATCCGGGTCAGTTACCTTCAAGGCAAAAGCTTTGATCCCTGTACTATCTGTCCAGTCATCACTCCACCTTCCAGGCTACTGCTCAAATCAAAATATTTCAAATCTATTAAGAGAACATTTTCATAATGAGAACTATGCTAATATTTAGTTCTACTTCAAGAATCCTTAAAAAAAACAACTAAAGGTTTAATTAGTACCTTTTGTAGATGTGTTACTAGTCCTTTTAAGTGTTTGCAGAATTCACAAATATTAAACTTTGGCAATCTCCAGTTAAATTTTGGAAATGTATTTTATGTAAGTTTCAGACATAGCAGAAGGAGGGGTAGAATGTGGGAACATACAATTCTTTAGAACCCCTGAGGGACGAGGTCTTCAAGGATAAGTCACTTGTGCTATCACTAGTCTCTGAACATTGGCAATTTAAAAAAAATTTTTTTGGGTCACACCCGGCTTTTCACAGGGGTTACTCCTGGCTCTGCGCTCAGGAATTACTCCTGGTGGTTCTCGGGGGACCATATGGGATACTGGGAATTGAACCTGGGTCGTCAATGTGCTAGGCAAACGCCCTACCCACTGTGCTATGGTTCCAGCCCCTGAATATTGGCAATTTTAACACAGTGCGCTGGTGACAAACAGAACCCCTCTCCTTTTCCCATTTGTGTTGAGTTTCCATAGTTATCAGAACTCACGGCTGTAAATCCTGCTCTGCAGCCTACCGTGTAGCTCCACCCAGTTGAGTGGTATTATCGTTATGGTTGCAACCTGAGAGAAAATGCCTGGACTTTGAAAATATGCAAAGCAACAGCAAATCCCTTCCTGGAGGAGTAAAGGATTTGCAGAGCCAAGGCAGGAAACTGTGGCTAAACAAAATTCCCAATGATTTTAGCACACATAGAATGGCGGAGAACCCTCTTCCCTCATCCTCCCTTTCCATACCCCCACATAACACTGTGCGGTAAGACCTTTAAAACCCCTAGAGTCTCAGGCTACAAAACCCTGTCTTTAGTGCAACTCAGATCCTGGAGAGAAAGAACTGGCAGTGTAGAAGGCTAAAATTCATTCTGTTGCACTGGAAACCTAAATAAGTCCATCTCCAGGGTAAGCCACTACTGGTAACAGATACCCATGATTGGGCCTACGAGATGGACCAGGGACCAAGAGTCATTGAATTCAGATAGGGATGTGTCTGATTATAAGAGGAGACGGGACAGTGAAGGATATCATACCAGGTTGGTCCTGCCAAGAGCAAAGAGCCCCAAAGAACCCTAACATATCAACCCCTCTCTCTCAATACACTCAAAGTTTTGAAATTTAAGCAATCTTTAAGCAAGGGCCCAGGGTCAGAGTGATATTACAGTGGGTAGGGCACTTATCTTTCATGTGGCCAACTCAGATTCAATCCCCAGCATCCTGTATGCCATATGTTCCCTGGAGCACAGAAAGGAGTAATTCCTGAGGCAGAGCTAGGAGTAATCTGAGCATCACTGAGTATGGTGCAAGAAATAAACAAACAAACAAACAAAACCAATGATCAGTGTTTTCTACTGGAAAAACAAACCAAATGCATAAACAAAAATTATATCTGGTTGATGATAGAATGAATGAGAAAGAACATTCCTTAGAAATCAATCTTGATGACTTGGAAAATAATGAGTTTAATAGAAAATGAATTTAAAATAACGGTTTTGAAGAAAATCAATGAAATTTACACTAATAAAGAATAAAATATTAATGAATTAAGGGAAAAATATAGGAGCATAAAAAGTCCTTCACCAGAGACTGAAGCTATTAAAAAAAAAAACTCATACAGAGCCAGAGGGATAGTACAGTGCTTAGTCAGTTTGCCTTGTATGTGACTGACATATGGTCATGTATGGTTACCTGAGCACCACCAGAAGTGACTCCTGAGCAGAGCCAGGAGTAGGTCCTAAGCATTGCTGGGTGTGGCCACAAAGCAAAAAATAAGTTTCATGCAGAGGGGCCAGATCAATAGTATAGCAGGTAGGGTGTTTGCCTTTCATGGGTTTGACCTGAGTTTGATTCACAGTATCCCATATGATTTCCCAACACCACCAGTAGTAATTTCTGAGTGCAGAGCTAGGAGTTAACTCTGAGCATCACTGGGTGTGACCCAAAAAGACAAAAAAGAAAAAGGTTTCATGCAAAACTTTTTTTTTTGTATATGAAAAACCAATCCAGGAATAAAATGAAAACCTCCATGGAAAAATAACAAATAGGTTCAGTCTTTCAGAAAAAGGAAGTCAAAAGGAAGTCAAAATTTCAGTAATTAGAAAAAAACATTTGAACTGTCATGTCCATTGCAGCAGTATTCACAGCAGCTAAAATCTTGGAACAACCCAATTTTATTTTTTTAATTTAATTTTATTTGTATAAAGTTGTTCACAATAATTTGTTACATTTAATATTCCAGCACAGCGGGTAGGGTGTTCGCCTTACAAGTGGCCAACATGGCCGACCCGAGTTCGATTCCTCCGCCCCTCTCGGAGAGCCCGGCAAGCTACCGAGAGTATTTGATATGCCAGACACAGTAACAATAAAATCTCCAATGGAGACGTTACTGGGCCCGCTCGAGCAAATCGACGATCAACGGGAGGGCCTTTACAATATTCCAACTCCAATCCCACCACCATTACACCTTCCCACCACCATATTTTGAATGTTTTCATCACAACCCCAAGCCATGCCCCCAAAGCAGGAACTAAATAATTTATTTTATGTTGCTTGTTATGAATAATCCACTAAAAATGATATGAAAATTTTTCCTTAGAGGAAAGTGTATGAAGATTTTTGTATTTCACCCTGAAGCCATTAGGCCCTTGTATAAAAGATTACTAACACGTTGTTCAAGGTTGAGACTTGTGTGCATATATATGTGTGTGTGTGTGTGTGTATACATATATATACATATATGTGCATATATATGTATATATATGAGTTTTATATATATATATATCTTTGTTTTCTTCCCGAGATTGGTTACCTTCTACTTTACACCCCATCAAATGTGGTGTGCTACTCTTGGTACATCAATGTAGAGTATGAATGTTGCTCCAGAAATTCTAAAATTTTAAATACAGCCATATTTACTTGTGAGTTTCTGCATCATAGTCTTTAATGAGCTTATATGGTGCTACAGGCAGTTTGTGGGCATGACTGCAAGGCTACTGGAAGTACAGGGAGATGGGGGGAGGTTGTATATCCTTGACTCTGTGTGAGCCTGGAGTCACAAGTCCCACATTCCTGGGTTTTTCAGCACATTCACTCATAGATGAGGCTCGTCTGAGCCTGTGGAGATAGGTGGTGAGCATGGTGGCAATTGAGTTCTGAGAAATAACCCAACTTCAGTCATCCAAGAACAGATGACTGAATACATAAAGAAACGATGAAAAAAAAAGAAACTATGGCACATATACACAATGGAGTACTACTCAGCTATAAGAAAAAATGAAATCAAGCAATTTGCTGCTATGTGGATGGATCTGGAGAGTATCACGCTGAGTGAAGTTAAACAGGAGAGGAAAATATTCAGAATGATCACTCTCATGTATGGGATAAGAAGAATTACAGTAGGAAAAAACAAATATCCAAAAGTAACAGAAACTGAGAACTGGTCTTACCCCAGAGTAGTGGGGACAGGGAGGCACTGGAACAATGGTGGAGGGAAGTGGACACTCTAAAGAAGTGGACATTCTGGTGCTGGAATACTTCATGTATGAAACCTCACTAATAACAGTTTTGTAAACCATGTTTTCTAAAATAAAATTTTAATTACAATAATGACTCACATGGAAAAGTAGAGAGAACTAAGATTTAGGGGTGTTTGGAACTAGAAAGATAGTACTAGGGGTAAGGTGTTTGCCTTGCACATGACCAACCATACACCACATATGATTCCCCAGCAACCCATAGGGTCCTCCAGCTCACCAGGATTAATCCCTGAACACAGAGCCAGGAGTAAACCCTGGGCACAGGTGGGAATGTCCCCAAAACAAAAAAAGAAATGTAGGGGTCTAGGGGTTCTTTTAATTCTTTGAATAAAGACCCATCTACAGTTCTCATGAGTGTACTATTTTATCAATAAATTTATCTATATATCTTTCCAAAAAAGAAAAAAATGGGGACCAGAGCGATAGTATAGCGGGTAGGGCGTTTGCCCTGCCTGGCATCCCATAAGTCCCCCAAGCACCGCCAGGAGTGATTTCTGAGTGCAGCACCGGGAGTAACCCCTGAGCATTGCTGAGTGTGACCCAAAAGGCGGAAAAAAAGGGAAAAAATGACCTTCTGCTTCCTGTTCTGCCATCCCAGGTGAGGCTTGCTGTCAGCTGACATACAGGAGCTAATCCAGAGCAGAAGCGGAGTATTTCACCATGCTGCTTGGAGGTCCCTTCTGGCAGTGCCAGGGGTCATGCAGTGCCAGGATCAAGTCTGGTCACTTGTACACAAAGCACATGCACTAGTCTTTTTTTTTCCCTTTTATGGGTCCCACCCAGCGATGTACAGGGGTCACTCCTGGCTCTGCACTCAGGAATTACCACTGACTGTGCTCAGGGGACTATATGAGATGCTGAGAATCGAACCTGGATCAGCCGCATGCAAGGCAAACGACCTACCCACTGTGCTATCGCTCCAACCACTGCACTAGTCTTTTGAGTTATCTCCCCACCTACAGCTTCCTGGATTTCTATGGTCAGTTTTTTATTAGGCTTTGTAAGTTCTTAGTTACTACTTCTTTGTATAAACACTTTGTCCCCTGTTCTAACTTCACTTTCCACTATACCTCTTACCCTTATGTTTCTTCTTCAAATAGGATCTGATCATTCTTGAAAAGTTTCTTTATTTTCATAGATATTTTTCATTTTTTGTTTTAATTTTTATTAAGATACAACGATTGACAAAATAGTTCATAATAGAGTTGTTTCAGGCATACAATATTCTAATACCAGTCCCATCTGGTGATTCCCTTCCCTCCACCAATGATCCATCCCAGTTTCCCTCCCACCTCTTAGCTTGCTCCCTTGGTAGGCATATAACAAATTTATTTCATTTTCATAGTATTTCCTCCAACAAAATTTAAAGGAATGGAAAATGGAATTATCAGAAAGTAAATCACACCAATAAAGCATTTGCCTTGTGTGTGACCAGCCTGGCCAAGCCAGGTTTGATTCCTCCGCTCCTCTTGGAGAGCCCGGCAAGCTACCGAGAGTATCTTGCCCCCACGGCAAAGCCTGGCAAGCTACGCGTGGTATATTTGATATGCCAAACACAGTAACAACAAGTCTCACAATGGAGATGTTACTGGGTCTCCTCGAGCAATTTGATGAGCAATGGGAGGACAGTGCAGTGCTTAAATCAATAAAAGTCAATTTGTGGTTATTGATTGCTATGTTCTTACCCTTTGTGAATCTAGTAGAGGACAACCATATGCACCATTAGTGAGTGCCGTACTCAGTGCCACATGTTGGAAGGTTTCTCCAGTCCTTTAAAAGGAACTTTTTGAAAGCTTCTTGCAAAACTGGTTTCAAGACTAAGAACTCCCTAAGCTGCTTGTCCATGAAGCTCTGTATAGTTCCTTCAAATCTGAATGATAATCTAGCTGAACAAAGTATTCTTGGTGAGTGTTCATTTTGTTGTATTTTTGTACTATATCCCTCCATTCTCCCTTGTCTCGTAGAATTTTGTTAGATCTGTTGTACATTTTATGGATTTTACTTTGTGTGAAAGTTCCTTTATTATTCTTTCTCTATTTTTGGATTTTGTCGTTTTGAGTACAATGTGTCTTGGATTTTTCCTAGTTAAGTTTATTTTTGCTGGGACCCGTTGTGCCTCTTAGATTTCAATGCCTATAATCCTCAATTCTGAGAGATTCTTGATATTTGATGATTTCTTAACCATATTTTCCTACCTGTTCTTTAGGGACTACAATAATTTCTAAATTTTTCCTCCTGAACTCATTCCATAGTTTTCTAGTATGCTGTTCTTTTATTATTTCTTTTCAGACTATTTTCTACTTTCTGCTGTTTCCTAGGCCGGAGCGATAGCATAGCGGGCAGGGTGTTTGCCTTGCACACAGCTGACCCTGGTTCAATTCCTCCTCCCTCGCTCCCCTTCTCTCTTCCTTCCTTCCTTCCTCTCTCCCCTTCCTTCCTTCCTTCCTTCCTTCCTTCCTTCCTTCCTTCCTTCCTTCCTTGTTTCTTTCTTCTTTCTTTCTTCCTTCCTTCCTTCCTTCCTTTCTTTCTTTCTTTCTTTCTTTCTTTCTTTCTTTCTTTCTTTCTTTCTTTCTTTCTCCCCTCCTTTATTCCCAGCATTGCTGAGCAATTAATCTTGTTTCTTTGTTCTTGGGGCACTCCCAATAGTGCTCAGGAAGACCCTGCAATTCTGGGAATTAAAGGAGAGCCTCACATGTGCAAAGCAAGTGCTCTACCACTGAACCATGCCCTGGACTCTATCTTCCTTATACATTTTTCTTTAGTATTAGACAGGGCTCTTCTAGTTGTAAGTGAAAAGACCCTAAATTGATCCTATTTAAAAAGAAATTTGTCAGCTCCTGGAACCTTGCAGGACTGGAACCATGAACTATTCCCAGGTCTTCTTTCATCTCTGCTCTCTGCTTTGGGTCAGCATCTCGAATGACAGATCAGATTTCTCCACCAGACTGAGATCTTTGATGTCAGCAGCACCTTGAATTCACATCTTCTAATTTTGACACTAGTCAGCCCATTCTTTGGGACAGAGAGTAGATGCAGGAAAAATAGTCCAAATGAAAATTTTACATCGATCCATTAAGTCACATGATCCACCATTGCCCAATCACAGGGGGAGGGAGAGAAGAAGTACCAAATGACAGGGTTAATAACTGTCCACTGTATATTGCATCTCAACATTTTCAATGGGCATTTTTTTCTTTTAATAATCACTTGATCACTTGTTCACTTGACATCCCGTTACTCATTGATTTTGCTCAAGCAGGCACCAGTAACGTCTCCATTCATCCCTGTCGCATGCTAGTGTAGCCCAATGGTGTCTGCTCATTCAGGAACACGAAGAGCCTCAAGCCAATCATTCAGGGTCTTGACAAAGAAGTCTGACCATCTTGTAGGTGGGCAGCCATTCTATCTTTTCTTCTTTTTTATTTTTATTTTTTTGCTTTTTGGGTAACACCCAGCAATACTCAGGGGTTACTCCTGGCTCTGCATTCAGCAATTATCCCTGACGGTGCTTGGGGGACCATATGAGATACCGGGGATTGAACCCAGGTTGGCTGCATGCAAGGCAAACGCCCTACCTGCTGTGCTATCATTATGGCCCAGCTATGCGATCTTCTGATGTCCTGTGGAATTCAGTCAGTAATGGCTCTAGTCCAGCGGTCATCTCCAAACCTCATTACGTGTCTAGCCAATCTGATTTTCGATGCCTTGGCAAACAAAACAGCGTCCCTGATTCTTGATCATCGATGGAGGTCGGAACTCCAGATTCTTTCTCTCATTTGGGTGAAGCGTGATACTCTAAGCATAGCTCTTTCAATTTCTCTTTGGGAGACCCAAATAGCGTTCTCATCCTGTTTTCATAGGGCCCAGCTCTCTGAGGCTTATGTTAATGAAGGAAGAACAGTGGAATTGAAGAGATGTGCCAGGATCCGGAGGTTCTTCATCCTCTTAGCTATTTCTTCCACGCTTTTGAAGGTGTTCCAAGCCGCTCTCTTCCTCCTGCGCAACTCAGGTGCCAGGTCATTCATCATAATGACTTCTCGATCTAGGTACACATAACTGTTGCATTCAGAGATGTTCTTTCCGTTGAGAGTGAATGGAATGTCAGAAACCAGATCATTTCTCATAAACATTGTCTTTGTGAGATTCAGCTGTAGTCCGACTTTTCCACACTCACAGTTGAAGTCGGCCAGCATTTGTGCCACTTGACTAATGTTTGGTGTTATTAGAACGATGTCATCAGTGAAGTGGAAGTGGTGTAGTTGCTGACCATCTATCTTCACTCCCATTCCTTCCCATTCCAGTCATCACATGACGTTCTCGAGGGTGGCACTGAAGAGTTTCAGTGAAATGGTATCACCCTGTTGAACCCCTCTCTTGACATGGATGATCACTTCCTTGTAGAATGGTGAGATCCTGGTAGTGAATCCATAATACAGCTCATGGAGGATCCTGATGTATTGAATTTGAACACCCTGTTTGTCTAGGGCTTCAATGACTGCTTTTGTCTCAACAGAATCAAAGGCTTTCTTTAAATCAATGAACATTAGACAGAGCGGCATCTTGAACATCTGAGAAACCTCAGTGAGCTTGGTTATTGTGTGGATATGGTCGATCGTGCTGAATCCTTTTTGGAACCTGGCTTGCTTGCATGGTTGTCCTTCATCTAGTGTTCTCCAAGGATGACTCTAGTGAACAGCTTGTAGACGACAGACAACAGGCAGATCGGGCAACAGTTGCCAATGTTGTGGATATCTCCCTTCTTGTACAGTAGTACAGTCCTGCTGGTTTTCCATTTGGGACAGAACCTTGCATTCAGACAGGTAGCGTGTGAAGAGCCGAGCCAGTGTATTGATGAGTACTGACAGCAGGTTCTTCAGGTGTTCGGGTCTGACCTTGTCTGGGCCGGGTGCTGTTTGCTTCTTTACCGATGAAATAGCATGTCAGATTTCAGAAGGGAGAACGTTGGGAACAATATATCCATCCTGCGGAATTTGGTATGTGGGCAAGTGGACGTGGCTATTAAAGAGATCTGAGTAGAAGTCATGGATAATCTTCTCCATTGCCCTTCTGGAAGATGTGATAGATCCATCAGGATGTTGGAGGGCAGTCTTGTAGTTGGCGAAGGACAGGCGGGTGTTGTGAATGCTTTTCCCGGCTTCTGTCACATCTACCAGCACTGCTGCTCTTCTCTCTTTGAGATCTTCCTTTATTGCTTCTCTGCACTGCTTTGCAAGCTCAAATGTTTACTTGTGGTTGCCTGAGGCTTGCACCAACACATATTGGTGAATGAGCTCAAGAGTTTTCAGACAGGCGTCTTTTTGTGGTTATCTCTTTCTCAGTGTTCCTTGCACAATCATGGAGGTGCTGAACCAGTCAATCAGATTCCTCATCAATGTTGTCAATGATGGCATCTTCCCATGTTGCTGCAATAGTGCCAAAGAGCTCCCAGTTGGTGGTCGTTCTGGGAGTTCTCTTCTTAAATTTTGCAGCCCTTTCTCCCTGTTCCGTGAAGTAGAATTTTGCATGAAGGAGACAGTGATCCGATCCCATTTGGAATTTTGGGACAACAGCGACATCGGTCAGGCAAAACTGTCTATTAAATATGATGTGTTCAATTTCATTGTGGAACCATCCACTGGGAGACTCCCATGTCCAACGTTTAGATTTGGCCTTCTGGAAATGTGAGTTACTATGAATGGTTTTGGTCGACATGATGAACTCAGTCTCTCACCCTGTTCATTCCATTCTAGGCCATGGGTCCCAATATGGAGTTCTTCAGCTTATCTTCTCAGTCCTGTCTTGGTATTAAAATCACTGACAATGATCTTGTAGAAGGTGTGGTCTTCTTTATAGAACTTTTCCAGCTCCATGTAGAACTTCTCGATTTCTCCTTCATCATAATTGGATGTTGGTACGTAGAGAATGAAAATAGAAACTGCTGGCAGTGAGTCACATCTATTCATCTATTCTATCTTGAATAGATGTGGCTCACTGCTGGCAATTACTTTGAATAATCAGAAGGAAAAATTATAATGTGAATATAGAATCATATAAACTGGAGAGATACAATAGCAGGCAGGGTGCTTGCCTTGTACATAGCCAACCTAGATTCAACCCCTAGCTCCCCATATGGTGCCCCGAGCACAGCCAGTAGTGATCCCTCAGTGCAGAGCCTGACATTGCCACCTGTGAACCAAGAACTAAAGAAAAAAAATGTTTTTAAAAGGAAAGCAAAGTCATAGTTCCTTCTGCCAGGGATTGAACTCAGAAAGTCATAAATGCAAGACAAGGGCTCTGCCACCATGCTATGTACCCCAGCATAGAAGGCATCTTCTTTTTCTCTCTTGCCCTGGGGTTTAGTGGTGCTTCTGGGATAATTCCTTACTTTCCTTGCAGTTGCTTGGGAAAACACTTGTATTCACCTTCTAGTTAAAATTTAGAATCAAACTTGCTTATCCTTTGTGGTCTGGTAAAATAGTTTTCTGGAATCCAGCATATGGTTGTTTGTTTCTTTCCCAAGTCACTCTCCAGGCAAAGGAAACACAGCCTGCAGCTGAGTCTTATACTGTGGTTTTTCACTCTGGGGTGAGGTTGGAGTGCAAAAGCCCTGATTTCTACATATCTCCCCCTCCTGAACTGGCTAGGTTTGAGTTTATTGACCCTCACAGCATAACACAAAATACCCTTATTTGATTTGGCCTGTCCTGATGGGCAAGGAATTCTGTCTGAGTTTGCCTTCCTCTGTTTGATTTGCTAATTCGATTGTGTATTTTAGTCACTTTCTGTATACATTGCCAGACACCTTTCTTAATGACTCATTGCTTCAATGTTTTGAGAAAAAAAAAAGCTTATATAATGTGTTCTACTTTCTTATAACTTAATTCGCTTTTCTCTTTCTTAGCTTTTTATAAATTTTCTTTTTGAGGCGACCTCCTAAGCAGTGCTCAGGGAGCTGGGGGCCACTTCCAAGGATTCTTGCCAATGTTATCAAATGATTAAACATTAGAGCCCAGGGATGTGAAACTGTTTGGCTCCTGGGGTGCCAGGGCTACTACCCAGCAGTGCTGTAGCTTGTGGTGCAGAATCGAACCTTGATTGGGTAGATACACAAAAGGCCAAAGGCAGGCACCCTAACTCTTATACTAGTTGTAGGCTTTCAATTTACTTATTTCTGTAAAGTCTTAAAATCAGGCATCAACCCATAAATGGAACATTCTCATTACAACTGTATTTAGTCCAGCAGTAACTACTGCTACACTAAAAGTAGATAAAAATGACTAAGCATTTTTAAAAGTTGAAGCTGAAACTCATCTGTTCTTTTAAATTTTTAATTGAGGTTTACTACATACAATATAAATGTCTAAGCATACCATTCAGCAGTGTTAAGTATACTCACATCATTGTGAAACCAATCTCTAGAATTCTTTTCATCTTGCAAAACAGAAACTCGACACCCATTAAACAACAATTGCCCATTCTTCCTTCCCAGAGCTCCTAGCAACCACCTTTTACTTTCTGGCTCTCTGGGTTTGACAACTCTAGGTACTTCATATAAGTGGAATCGTACAATATTTGTTCCTGGTAATGAACTCATTCAGTAAGTAGAATGTCCTCTAGCTTCATCCACATTGTAGTAGTGTCAGAATGTCATTTCTTTTTAAGCCCTAATAATGTCCCATTGAATACAGATACCGCATTTTGCTGATCCATTCACATGTTAATAAATACCTGAATTGCTTCTATCTTTTGATGATTGTAAATAATGATGCTATGAAAATGAGTGTACAAATGATCTGAGACTGCTTTAGATTCTCTTGGATAAATATCCCAAAGTGGAAGCACCATACTGTTTCCCAGAGCAACTGCACTGCTGGTGCCTAAGGGTTCCAACTAATAGGGCGTTAGGAGCACCATATCCTCACTCATAGTTGCTATTTGCTCGTGTGTGTGTGTGTGTGTGTGTGTGTGTGTGTATGTTTGATAGTTAATGGGTATTTTTAGTTTCTGACGTTTTTTTTTTTTTTTGCTTTTTGGGTCACACCCGGCGATGCTCAGGGGTTACTCCTGGCTCATGCACTCAGGAATTGCTCCTGGCGGTGCTCAGGGGACCACATGGGGTGCTGGGAATCGAACCTGTGTTGGCCATGTTGGCTGTGTGCAAGGCAAACGCCCTACCCGCTCTGCTATCGCTCCAGCCCCTAGTTTCTGATTTTTGAGCATAAGTTACTAAGATCCAGTCATTTAAAATGGGCTGTCTATGGTGATGCATATCATTTTGGGAATAAAGTATAGTTATTAACAATTGGTCTCTGGGGTCAGGGAGATAGGTCAAAGGGCTGCAACACAGACTTTTCATGCAGGAGGCCTGGGTTCAATTCCTGGCACTTATATGGTCCCTAGAGAACTAAACCAGAAGTAACACCCTAGTAGCACCAGGTGTGGCCCCATACAAGCAAAAAATAGAGCTCTGGACCTAGAGTTCTGTTTGGGTCTCTTTGGGGGTTGGGGGGTGATGGTGGTATTTTTTGTTTGTTTTAGTTCTATTTTTAAAATCCCATTTTTACTACTTACTGGCAAGGTAAACTCAAATTATTACTGTCTGTCAGATCCCAGTTTGCAAAATGATTTTGACATAAAGGTACCTTCCACATAGATTTATTGTTAAGGACAAAAGAGATAAACCATGTTAAATATGGCTTAAAGTAGCTGCCATTTTTTTGACATCCCTCCCATGAAAAGATATTGCTATCTTTTCCCTTACTCTTGAATCCACACTGGCCACAGATAGCAATTTGTCACTAATAAAATGCAGCTGAAGTAATGCTGTTCATGTCTTTCAGTTTCTGTCTTGGGGTCCAGGAACACTTTCTCTGCAGAAATTCAGGAGCCTATGACTGTCCTGCAGGAGAAACTTCATGGAGAGATCCTGAAAGTAACTTCTGGAGGGGGGGAGAGGGAAGGGATTCTGGGGAGCCAGCTTTCCTGCTCTCCTGATGAGGATGCATAGAAGTGAAGCTGTTTGGAAATTCCAAACCTGATCAGCTACAGCTGAATAGGAATGAGTGATAATAGACAATACTGCAGCATGCAAGACAACTGCGAGTTGAGTTTTCCCCAAGTATTATTTATGCATAATTAATTTTGGTATTGAATTACACAGCATTCACCAGTCACACAAATGACTACTATCAAATGAATGCCCTAGAATGTAAGCTCTCTAAAGGGCAGGAATTTTGGTCCTATTCCTCCATTTCTATTTCCCCAGGACATAGAGCAAAGGCCAGAACATAATAGATGTTCAATCAATATTTGTTAAGAGAATGACAATTAAGTTCTCAGTCCTATTAGTGGTTGATAAGAGTCAGAATCAATCTGTTGATCAGTACATTTGCTATTACTGTTTAATGATCTAACATCTGCTTATCATTTTCTTTATTGCTCCTGAGATTGTTAGGTCATTACAATAAAATTCATGTTTCTAATTCTAATATCATAGTGCATGGCACTAGAAACTTGCTGCATTAATCAACCCTGCAAACTTTCTATCATTTTCTGCAATTCTCCACATAAAGACACCAGAGCTTAAAAAGTTTAGTATCTTACACAACCAAGGAAGAAAAGCTTCAAGATTTGAACTCAGATATGCTTTCTATTTGAAGAACATTTTTCATTTTTCAGCAAAATATAATGAGGGATGGAAAGATAGTATAGTAGGTTGCTTGTGACTGACCCAAGTTTCATTCCCCAATATCCCATATGGTCCCTGAGTACAGAGCACCACCAGATTAATCACTGAGCACCACCAGATGTGACCCCAAAACCAAAAAAAAAAAAAAAGAAAAAAGAAAACTATAATAATATCAGAACATGACATTGGGTGAGAATGTCCTGCTGCTTTAACAGTAGGGAAAAGCATGTTGAAGTGCTGCGGCTCTGAGACTCCCCAAGCAGAAGAGAGGAAGTATCCCTGTGTCTCCCTCACTCTATGATTTAGGCCAGACCTTCATATAAATATATACAAACACATACATATATATATTTGATTTTTGGGTCATACCTGGCCATGCACAGGGGTTACAACTGGCTCTGCACTCAGGAATTACTTCTGGCAGTGCTCTGAGGAGCATATGGGATGCTGGGAATCAAATCCGGGTCGGCCGCATGCAAGGCAAACGCCCTACCCGCTGTACTATCGCTCCTGCCCAGACCTTTTTATATTTTTAAAGATCACAACCTTTTTCACTCAAGAACTTTTTACATTAGGTTCTAGGGAGATAGTACAGTGGGTAAGGTGCTTGCCTTACACATGGCTGACCTGGGTTCAATCGCTGGCAATCCCACATAGTCCTGAGAAGCAGACCAGGAGTGATGCCTGAATGCAGAGCCAGGAATAAGCTCTGAGCACTGCTAGTTGTGAACCAAACACCTTAAAATTTTTCTGTGTGACCCCGAGCATATAGGTAACAAAATAAATATACAAGTCAAATATTAACTGATTACCTCATGGTGTTTCACTAATAAAAATTTAAAAAAAATATTAACTGATAATAAATCCCGAAAAAATTGATTTCAAACCAACCAACACATTCAGTTATGTAGCCCCGTATGGGGTTTTGGACCAAAGCTTGAGAAGCTAGGGTTTAGGTGATTCTTAGGCTATTCAAGCCAAACATTTACGCAAATTACACTGTTGCAGAAAGAAAAAAACTAGGTAAGTTTTTTTAGGTCCTAAAAAGATGGGGGGATATGCAATTTTTTTCCATGCAGGTGATTGAACCCAGGACCTCATGAAAATATGCTTTGCCCTTCAGCCCTATTTCCATCTCCCAATACAAATGTTTCGACAAAAAGGGTAGAAATTAGTGAGTTCAAAGTTGAAAAAAATCTTTAGTAAAGCAGATTGGGTTAAAAGTCCTAAAAGTTGCCATTTTTTCCAAACAGCATATATTCATGTAAACTGAATATTTGGAATATCTGAATATTAGATTTGGTAAAGTTGGACTATGTGCTAAAATATTGCTGCTATTTACACTCTAGCAACTTGGGGTACAAATAGCTTGTTTTAAAATTCACTATACCTAGGCCCAAAGAAATAGTACAGTGGATAAAAGGCTTGCCTTCCATGTGGCCAAACTAGGTTTAATCCCCAGTACTCCATATGATCCCTGAGTTCTCCAGGAGTGATCCCTGAGTACAGAGCCAGGAGTAAGCCTTGAACACCACTGTACGTGGCCCCAAAACAAAATGAAACAAAGCAAAAGTCACTAAAGTAGCTGGAGAGATAACTCAGTGGGTTGGAGAACATTCTTTGCATAGGAAGCCCAGTTTGGATCTCCAGTACCACACGGTTACCCTTCACCCCATCCCCACGCCAGGTGTAGGCCACAAATGAAAAATTAACTGATTAAACTGGATAAATCAGAAGTCAAAAATTATCGTTAAAAAAATAACTGACAGGGCCTGGAGTGATAGCACAGCGGGTAGGGCATTTGCCTTGTATGCAGCCAACATGGCCTGCCCGGGTTCGATTCCCAGCAACCCATATGGTCCCCCGAGCACCGCCAGAAGTAATTCCTGAGTGCATGAGCCAGGAGTAATCCCTGAGCATTGCCGGGTGTGACCCAAAAAGCAAAAAAATTAAAATAAAAAAAATAAAAAATAACTGATAAACTTTCAGTGCAATTTACAGTCTAAAATATTGCAAGAGGCTAGATAGCTAGCGCAGGATTGAAGTACTGGCCTTGCATAAAACTCACCTGGATTTAATCCCCAACAATGCATATGGCCCCTTGAGCACCTGCACTTGTAATCCTTGAGCACAAATCCAGGAGTAACCTCAAATACCACACGGTGTTGCCCCCAATAACAAAATATTGCAGGTTTAGTACAACCATGTGAGCAAGCAGGGTTCCGCAAAGGATTCAGCACCATCGACCATATCCACACGATAACCAAACTCATTGAGGTTTCTCGGGAGTTCAAGATGCCGCTCTGCTTAACGTTCATTGATTTAAAGAAGGCCTTTGATTCTGTTGAGACGGAAGCGGTCATTGAAGCCCTAGCCAATCAGGGCATACAAGCCCAATACATCAGGATCCTCCGTGAGCTGTATTGCGGATTCACTACCAGGATCTCACCATTCTACAAAGAAGTGATCGTTGATGTCAAGAGAGGGGTGCGGCAGGGTGATACCATTTCACCAAAACTCTTCAGTGCCACCCTCGAGAACATCATGCGATGACTGGAATGGGAAGGAATGGGAGTGAAGATAGATGGTCGGCAACTACACCACCTCCGCTTTGCTGATGACATTGTTTTAATAACACCAAACATCAGCCAAGCGGCACAAATGCTGGCCGACTTTGACCGTGAGTGTGGAAAGGTAGGACTACAGCTGAATCTTACGAAGACAATGTTTATGAGAAACAGCCTTGTTCCTGACGCCCCATTCGCTCTCAATGGAACGACCATCTCCGAATGCAACAGCTATGTGTACCTAGGTCGAGAGGTCAACATGACAAATGACCTGGCACCCGAGCTGCGCAGGAGGAAGAGAGCGGCTTGGAACGCCTTCAAGAACGTCGAAGAAATAGCTAAGAGGACGAAGAACCTCCGGCTCCGGGCACATCTCTTTGATTCCACTGTTCTTCCTGCATTAACATATGCCTCAGAGACCTGGGCCCTACGCAAACAAGATGAGAACGCCATTCAGGTCTCCCAAAGAAGAATAGAAAGAGCTATGCTTGGAATATCACGTTTCACTCAAATGAGAGAACGAATCCGGAGTTCTGACATCCGTCGACGATCAAGGATCAGGGACGCTGTCTCATTTGCCAAGGTGTCGAAAATCAGATGGGCTGGTCACGTAATGAGATTTAAAGACGACCGTTGGACTAGAGCTGTTACTGATTGGATTCCACGGGATGTCAAGAGACCGCGTGGCCGCCCACCTACCAGATGGTCAGACTTCTTTGTCAAGGTCATGAACGATCGGTTTGAGGCCCTCCATGTTCCCGGAGCGAAGAGATGCCATTGGGCTACACTAGCACGCGACAGGGACAAATGGAGACGTTACTGGCGCCCGCTCGAGCAAATCGACGACTAACAGGAAGTTAAGTGATTAAGTGATTAAGTGCAGGTTTAGTTAGCCAATTATGTTGTCTTACCCTCATATGTTCAACCACTTTTAAGCAAGTCCTCTATGTCTAGGTGACAATATCAAGAGGGGCTTCAAGTACATAGTACCAAGGGTGTTATGCTAACCCAGACCACCAGGCCAGGCTAGACTATCCTTATGTGGCAGTAACCTTCATTTAGGGGATGTGGGTGCCCTTTGCTACCAATTGCACCATCCAAGAGGATCTCAGTCTTCCAGAGATATTTGAACAACGTTGAAACACTGAAGAGAAAATACTAATTCTGAAGAATTTCTTTGACCCTCCCTCCCCCCCCCCCCCACCCTTTTTCCTCTTCAGGGCTCTTCTTGACCTAAGGGCTTTCAGGGCTGGAGGAGGCTTTGTCAGAACACAAAAGATGCTGTTATACACTTTCCCTAGCACCCTGGGGGCCTACTTGACATATATTTGCATAACTATGTTTGTTCCTCTAGTGATGCTAGTTAACAACAACAATAACAAAAAAGAGTAAGGATCTGCTTTGGGCGGGATTGTCATTTTGACAATATTAATCCTTCCAATCCATGAACAAGGGGTGGGTTTCCATTTCCTTGTGTCTTCTTTCATTTCTTTTAGTAGTTATTTATGGTCCTTGCATACGACTGTCTTTCACTTCTTTTGTTAAGCTGATTACCGAGTACTTGAGTTTTTTGAGGCACAATTGTGACTGAGATTGCTTTTTAGCTTCTCTCTCTTCCATCTCTTTGTTTGCTTATAGAATGCCCCGTGGATATCTGTGCATGTAGCCTGACACTTTACTGTACAAGTTTATTATTTCTGGGAGTTTTTTTGTGGAGTCTTGGGGTTTTTTTTCAGTATAGTACGTCATCAGCAAATAACTTGACTTCTTTTCAGTCTGGATATCCTTAATATTTCTTTCTTGATTAATTGCTATGGCAAGGACTTCCTTGTGGGTTGGTGGTAAATGGCTTTAACTATGTTGAGGAAAGTTCTTTCCATCTTGTTTAGCTGACAGGTTTTTTGTTTTGTTTTTGTTTTAGGGTCACACCTGGTGGTGCTAAGGCTTTTTTCTGGCTCTGCACTGAGGGATTACTCCTGGCAGTGTTCAGGGGACAATATAAAATGCTGGGGTGGAACTCTGGTCAGCCATGTGCAAAGCAAATGCCCTACCTGTACTATCTTTCCAGCCCCATATTTTTTACTTCCAAATAAGAAACACCATTCATTGGTCTCCTTCTACCCATAAAAAAAGTGAAATCACCAAATAACCCAAGATTTCTGTCCCTTTTTCTTTTTCTGGTTCCCAAGTTTTATGCAAAACTAAAATGCAAAACATTTTAGACAAATGAGTGTCAATAAAGGTATAAAGGCCCTCCCGTTGATCGTCGATTTGCTCGAGGGGGCCCAGTAACGTCTCCACTGGAGACTTTGTTGTTACTGTGTTTGGCATATCGAATACTCTCGGGAGCTTGCCGGGCTCTCCGAAAGGGGCGGAGGAATCAAACTCGGGTAGGCCATGTTGGCCGCTTGTAAGGCGAACGCCCTACCCGCTGTGCTATCGCTCCTACTCATCTCCCTTCTCTTCTTCACCCTGGTTAACCTAGAAATGACACAGTTCATAACTCTCTTTGCCAGTAGCAATTTCAAGCAACCAAAAACATAAGTTATTAGTTTTCAAATACTTTTCTCAAAGCAAAGATTTAAGTCATATATATATAAATTATAATATATATATATATATATATATATATATATATAAAACCCAAAGGGGCTCTTAGAATTTGGGACTTATGTGCCATAGGGAAGGGAAGAGATAAGGGAGAATAAGAGGTATGGGAAAATAATTAATTTTTTTTTTTGGCTTTTTGAGTCTCACCTGGTGATGCACAGGGATTACTCCTGGCTCTGCGCTCAGGAATTACCCCTGGTGGTGCTCAGAGGACCATATGGGATGCTGGGAATCGAACCCGGATCAGCCACGTGCAAGGCAAACGCTACCCACTGTGCTATTGCTCCAGGCCCCAATAAGTGACTTTTTTGAAAGGTAAGAGGGCCCTTTGGAGAATTGAAGGGAGGCAAGATAAAAATCTGCTCCATTTATTTCATTTATGAATCTTGTGCTTCTATAAATCTGAACCCATAAATTATATTAACTCAAGAGTGAAAGACCTTCCTGCAAACACACGTGCCTACACCATGTGTATATGTCATACATATATTAATGGAGGTAGGAGGGATACTATCAGAGAAATAGAAAATAATTAGACTTCTTTACAGAAAAAAAGTCTTTCAGATGCCCTGACTACTGGAGATTTTTCTTGCATCTTAATACATCTCCCAGGTGTTAGTTTTCTATCTTGCTGTCTTTCTAAATGTCATCTTCACTGTCCCAGACTCCCTGCTATCATCATTCTACTCTAAAACTCAAATGCAAGTTCACATTTGGCACCAAAAAAATCCATCAGTATATTCAACTGACCCAAAATGACATTTTTATAACCAGATACACAGAAGACTGGTGAAGGACCCTTTAAAAATTAACACTTTTTTTTAGTTCAATACATTTATTCCTTTAGTTGAAAGACCTCCAATGGAAAGTAATAAAGGGTCTCAAGATTTTATGAACCTACATGTTTTTGGAGCTGAGCTTTTCAAGTTTCTTGAATTAAAAACAAAAACAAAAACTGTTTTAAGGGTACCAACAATTACTTTTCAAAGCATTTCAAACTATTAATTCGGCAAATATAAAAAATTGGAGAATTTTCTCCAACATTTCCTAAACTCAAATTCACCCTAGATAAGGTAATTCTGGCCTGCAGGAAGATATGATGCAACAAAATATGGTGATATATGTAATGCTACGGTGGGAACATGTGACAGCCTGTAGTTTATGGAATGCAAGAAATTTTGGTTAACACATATTTTTAATACAAATTTTCTTTTCCACCATGGCACAGATTTTATTATATCAACTTAAAGTTCTAGTTCTATCAAATACTAATGTTCTTCCAACTTTCCACATTCGCCTGTTTTTCAGCAACATCTAGTCTCAGCAACATCAAAAAACCTCAGCCTTGAAACTTTTTTTTTTTTTGGCTTTTTGGGTCACACCCTACAGTGCTCAGGGGTTACTCCTGCCTGGCTCTGCACTCAGAAATTACCCCTGGCGGTGCTCAGGAGACCATATGGGATGCTGGGAATCAAACCTGGGTTGGCCTCGTGCAAGGCAAACGCCCTACCTGCTGTGCTATTGCTCCAGCCCAGCCTTGACACTCTTGAAATTCTACCTCTGCTACTATATAGGAAAAAAGAAAAGTGGATTAGACAAAGAGAGAAAAAAAAAGTGAGAGGAAGAAAGGAATGGAGGGAGGATGGAAGGAAGGAAGGAAGGAAGGAAGGAAGGAAGGAAGGAAGGAAGGAAGATCCAAATTTGGAGGCTGATGATGCAGCTCTGTGAAAAGCACATGACTTGTTTGCATGAGACATGGGTTCTATCACCAGCAAAGTACAACTAAAAACAAACAAAAAAAAACAAAAAAACAAGTGATTTGTTTAAAATCATATCTAGAATCACAATCACTAAAACACAGCTTACAAGTCATGAGTTCTAGACCTGCAGTCAGCAAACCTGAACTTTAACCCATTGAAATAGCTTTCTAGCTTCCAAATAGAGCCGCTTCTGCCCTGAATGTCACATGAGAAATCTAAACTTAGATAACCTTTGTGTCCCTGTAACTACTCTGCTTCATAAAAAAACACAGGAAATCTCATCAGCCAATTCCAAACACCGAGCTAACTCTGGATTATATATTTATTTTTGTGCTCCTTATTCATTTTTTAAAAATTTTTATTCGTGAGACATCATAAGGTACAGTTGTAGACTTACAAATTTTTGTGCTTGGGTTTCAATTATACAATGATCAAATACCCATCTCTCCACCAGTGCCCATTTCCCACCACCACGGATCCCAGTATCCCTCCCACCCCCCTACCCCCCTAATCCCAACCTGCCTCTGTGGCAGATCCTTATTCATTTTTTATTTTTCTCTTTTTCCTTGTTTTTTATCCTATAAAAGGCTTCCTGGCTTCCATTCTGTAGTTCTTTCAACCCTTGGTAATAAAGACTGCTTGCTTCATGAAGAGCTGAATGAAGTCTGCTCTGCTTGAATCACATAAATTGTCTCAAATTACTTTTCTTAAAAAAAAAACAACAAAACTTTTGGACCACACCCAATTCAGTGCTCAAGGAGCTACTCTCACCATTACTCAGGGAACTATGTGGTGCTGGGGAAACCTAGGTTTCCATCATGCAAATATCTGTGCTCAGGGATCACTCCTGAGATGCTCAGAGGACCAGATGTGGTACTGGGGATCTAGATGTGGTACCTTGCATTTAAACCAATGTCAGTAATGTGTAAGGCAAGCAACTTACCTCTTGTGCTACTTCTCCAAACCCTTTTAGAAAACTTTTAACAAACCAAACTGGGGGACAGAGTGATATAGCACTGGTGGTGGGGTGTTTGCCTTGCAAGTGCCCAACCTGAGTTCAATCCCCAGCATCCCATATGGTTCTCCAAGAACCACTAGGAGAAATTCCTGAGTGGAGAGCCAGAAGTAATCCCTGATGTGACCCAAAAAGTAAAAAAAAAAAAAAAAAAAAAAAAAAAGCAAAACCCCAAACCTATGGAGTGCTATAGGCAGATGTTTCTCCTTCACAAGGTTGTTATAAAGATTAAGTGGGGGAAAATATTTCAGTGTGAACTTACAGTGTGCACTTAAAATCACTAGTATATAATTAATCATGCATTTGTCAAATTTAGTTGTAAGATATTTACATTTTGCAAAGTATACTTCCATCATCTGTCTGTGCCACTGACTTAATATCTTTCATTTTCTTTGTACGTGTGTGTGTGTGTGTGTGTGTTTGTGTGTGTGTGTATTTTGATCATTCCGGATGGTGCTCAGGGGCTCTTCCCAGCTCTGTGCTCAGAGATTGCTCCTGACAGTGTTCAAGGAACTATCTAGTGCCAGGGGTCCAGGCAGGCTGTGCAAAGCTCAGCCCTTTAAGCTATCTTTCTGGCTTCTTTTTGTTTGTTTGTTTTTGTGATACTGGGCATTGAAACCAGGTACAGATTTTATATCTGCCTTTTATATAACTATACCTTTTACGACAGTGAGTATTTTTCATCTTAGAAAAATTTATCACAGTGTCAGATAAAGGAGGAAAGCAAAGAATAATTCCATTTAGAAGGTTCAGTCTCTTGTTAGTGTTACACTTAGACATTTAACTCAAGTATTGATCCTTCTTTGCATTTAAATCAATTTTAGATATTAACAATGGCTAATCTAATCTCTGGTGACCCTATACTTAACATAAGAATACAAATCATGGACATCAAGGACATATTAAATTCAACTAAAAGGCATTTTTTTCTCTTAAATCTTTGAGGGTATTGATCAAACCCAATGTAATTTCTCTTTCCAAATGGAATTCCGGCTCTTATGTGAGAATGAGGAAGTAACAACATCCCCTGGCAAGGGCATCAGACCTCCCTGACTGGGTTAGGATGTCAGTGGAAAGAAGGAAATGAAAATTAAACATCACAGTTGAAGCACAGATGGGAATCTGGATAAGCTGATCACCCTATATTTTGATTACTACATTTGTTAGGGCTAAATGCCTGGTCTGTGTTGAGGAATGATAGTTACTCTGCTTAGAAGAAAGGAAATGAATGATTCCATCAACATTGTGATGTGGTTGAGAGTTATCTGCATCAAATCTAGCCGTGCTTGGGATATGTTGAAAAATCTTGATCTATTTAGAAGGTTCCAGCTTGGCAGAACTTTCTTCCCTGTCAGCACTCAGCAAATCCTTTGAAATGGATAGAACCTTTACAAAATCAAGGGGAGAGGGATACAGATGGAGTAAATAAGACTCCAAACATTTCATAAAATTTAAATGCTTTTTCCACCAAGTATACTCCTCCCATGATTCGCTTCATGCTCATTTTTAAAGGAAAGACATTCAGTGAATCAGAAACTGGAAGTTGTCTCTAATGAAGTCAACTGCTTCTCTGTTAGGATGTTAGTGATTTGCAGAGTTCTCTCAGTCTCATTCTTTCCAACCTCATATTGTTTGCACTGGGCCAAGGTTAAGCTCATGGATCGCCAGACTATTCTTCTAGTTCTTCCTACAATGATCAGTGCTGATCTTTATGTAGTTTGCTTTACTACATCAAGCAGTTCTTTGTTTCTAACATCCATGCTTCATTCATAATATTTCACCAATGCACTCATAAAATGGGATGGATTCCTATTGTATTGGAAAGTTGATGATTTTGTCTTAATTTTCAGATGAAAACATTTGACTCTCTTCCGAAAAAAATCAAATTCTGCTGTTCAATCACCAACCCCACATCCCCCAAGACAAGCAGTGTCACAGGACGTATGGAATCTGAACACAGAATTCTACTGTCCTTGGTACCTTGACCCTCTGCTTCTCCCTAGTGTAACAATGGCTTGTGCCCCCAAGTCTATCTATATGGAAACAATCTGTGATGAAATTTAGCCAGTGTCTGAAGTGTATTGACATACTAGAAATTCAGAGTCAGGGGGTGCACCAGAGAAGAGCCACTTTACTTTTACATTTGACCAGAGAGCCGGCCTGAGCACTTTTACCAATATTCCAAAATGAATCCCGCCATCCACTTTCCTAACCACCAACACAAAACCTAGCTCTAATCAGGGACAGACAAAGAGAACCCAACTCAAGCTGCCATTGAGAAAATACTCACTGCTGGTGGGCTCTTGCCCTTCAAGGGAAGAAAAATCACACAGCAGGGCTAGGGTACATGGGAGCAAGTACACTTACTTTCTCCAAGCCAAGAGAAAACCCTGGGCTGTGGGAATCCCAGCCTCCTGTCTGATTGCCCGAGTTTCTTCATTCCAGTGCACATTCTTTTTCTTCCAAATATTTCAAACTTTACACAAAACAAACTTTAAAGTTGCTTCTGATTCTGAAGAAAACTGGACAACAAAGAGGAGGACCCTTAGCTTGGGCAGGTAATGGTGGGCAGTTAAGAGTTTGGGGCTCTCGGGCTGGAGCAATTTGCCTTGCACATGATCGACCTGGGTCTGATCCCCAGTATCCCATATGGTCCCCTGAGTACTGCCAGGAATAATTTCTGAGTGGGCTCTTGCCCTTCAAGGCAAGAAAAATCACACAGCAGGGAGTAACCCCTGAACATCGCTGGATGTGACCCAAAAAGTCAAAAGCAAAAAAAAAAAAAGAGTTTGCTGCTCTCCCATATATCCAGGATATGTAATTCATCCAAGAGAAGGAAGTTGAGCACTTTTGGAGCTGTAGTACCTGAGGAAAATAAATCTTTCTTTATTGAGTTAAGGGAAAACCATTATTTCTCCACCTATTGAATGGTACCAAAAACAGTTGCCTCAGATTATCTAAGTCATCAAGCCCTCTTACTGGGCCATATAGGTGTTCAGAGACAGGCTAACCCCCCCCTGGCCTAAGAGAGAGAGAGAGAGAGAGAGAGAGAATCCCTGACTGTGTGGGGGTGCTGAGTTCAATCCCACTTTCTTGATTTAAAAAGAAATAGGGGCCATAAAGATGACACAGTGGTTAAGGCACCTGCCTTGCCATGATTGTCCCTGGTTCAAACCCTAGAACCAGTTATGATTCCCCCAAGCATTGTTGGGAGTGATCCCTGTGTGCAGAGGCAGGAGTAATAAGCCCTGAGCACCACTAGATGTGATTAATCCCCAAACTCTCCAAAAGAGACGTAACTGAGATGTCCAAAGGGATAAAGTACATTCTTTGCAGTGGGAGCCTTATGTTTGTTCTCCAGCACTGCATGTTTTTCCTAGCACTCAGAGAAGCAGTGTTGAGCACCAAGCTGGGAGGAGCCCCTGAGTGCCACCAGGTGTTAGCTCTCAAAAGAAAGACATAGCCTAAATACAGATATGCAAATTAAAATATTTAAAAGATATCCTTCAGATACTTGTATTTTTAAATCTGCAAGGAAAGAAAAGCCAAAGTGGGGGGGGGGGAAAGAGTTTTCAATGTTAACATAGTTCAATTGGGTTTTCCTGTTTTTTGTTTGTTTGTTTGCAATTATAGCACTGTCCTCCCATTGTTCATCAATTTGCTCGAGTGGGCACCAGTATGTTACTGTTTTTGGCATATCGAAAGCGCCACGGGGAGTTTGCCACCCTCTGCCATGGAGCAGAACACTCTTGGTAGCTTGCCAGGCTCTCCGAGAGGGACAGAAGAATTGAACCTGGGTTGGCCACATGCAAGGCAAATGCCCTACCCGATGTGCTACTTAGCATAGTCCAATGGGGCTGGAGCAAGAGGAGAATAGTGAACAGTGCTACGGCATAGTTCAAATACTGGAATTGGCAATGAACATATTGAAAAAATAATCAGATTATGGTTTTTTAATACTTTTTATTTATTTTCTTAAAATTTAATTTATTTAAGCACCATGGGCTGGAGCGATAGCACAGCGGGTAGGGCGTTCGCCTTACAAGCGGCCAACATGGCCGACCCGAGTTCGATTCCTCCGCCCCTCTCGGAGAGCCCGGCAAGCTACCGAGAGTATTCGATATGCCAGACACAGTAACAACAAAGTCTCCAATGGAGACGTTACTGGGCCCGCTCGAGCAAATCGACGATCAACGGGAGGGCCTTTACCTTTACCTTTTAAGCACCATGAGATAGAAAATTCCAAAATAGTTTATGAGTGAGTTTCAGTCATACAATGTTCGAGCACCTATTCCTTCACCAGTGTCCATTTCCCTTCACCAATTTCCTGAGTTTCCCTCCCATGTCCCAGCCTGCCTCTATGGCAGAGACTTTTCTATTTTAATTTTTTCTATTAGGTACTGTAGTCGCAACACTGTTGCTAAATGGTCTTCATGCATATCATTTTGCCTCCTTTCAGCTGTCACTGTCACTGTCACTGTCCTCCTGTTGTTCATCGATTTGCTCCAGTGGGCCCAGTAACACTGTGAGACTTGTAACTGTGTTTGGCATATCGAATACATCATGGGTAGCTTGCCAAGCAGGTGAGATACTCTGCTGGAGCGATAGCTCCTTTCAGCACTCTTTTTTTTTTTTTTGCTTTTTGGGTCACACCTGTCAATGCACAGGGGTTACTCCTGGCTCTGCACTCAGGAATTACTCCTGGTAGTGCTCAGGGGACCATATGGGATGCTGGGAATCGAACCCAGGTCAGCCACGTGCAAGGCAAACGCCCTACGGGCTGTGCTATCATTCCAGCTCTCAGCACTCTTCTTGTCTAGAGTGATCACTCTCAGTATTATTGTTGTAGATAATTGTAGATAATAATCTTCTCTGACCTAATTGCCCTCTTCACATTTTGGCAAGTTTTCCACCAAGAACCAATCCTCCTGGACTTCATTTCTATTGTCTTTGGTTATTATTCTCCTACTATGTTTCTTTATATCTTGCAAATGAGTGTATCATTTTTGTCTGTCCCTCTCCTTCTGACTTATCTCATTCAGCATTATACTCTCCATGTCCATCATGTACCAACAGATTCTATGATTTCATTTTTCCCTAATGGCTGCATAGGATATTGTGTAGATATACCATAGCTGCTTTATCCATTTATCTGTTCTTGGTCACTTGAGTTGTTTCCAGATTTTGGCTATTGTAAATAGTGTGTCAATGAATATAGGAATGCAGATACTTTTTCTGCATTGTGCATTGGGTTTTTTTAAAAAAATTTTAGGTTATTTAAAGTTAGCTTAGTTATTTAAAAGCATTCAAACAAGAACTGGAGAGATAGTACAGTGGGTAGGGCACTTACTTTGCATATTGCTGATTCAGGTTCTATCCCCAGTACCCATAAGCTCCTTTAAACTTGACCAGAAATGATGCCTGAACACAGAGACAGGAGTAAGCCCTGAGCACCGAGCACCATAGTTGTCTGGCCCCCAAACCAAAATAAATAAATAAAATAAAAGTACTCAAATATTATTTAGCATTTTAAAATATCTAATTTCTTTCTTATTTTGGGTGTTTGGGCCACACCAGAGATGCTCAGAGATTACTCCTGGCACTGCACCTATCACTGCTGGTGATATTCGGGGGATCATAGAGGATGCCAAGAATTGAACCCAGGTTGGCTACTTGCAAGGCAAGTGCCCAACTCACTGTACTATTGCTCTAATTACTTTAAAAAAAACTATAGCACTAATTAGTATTGTTTTATACTGTAGAGCTATCAGACCCACCACCAGAGTGTAAAGACCTCTCTGCATTATCCCGAGACCTCTTCTATTCATGCTTAACAACCTGAGATCACAGTTCTATTGATCATATCTTAGGGTTTGTTTCCATTGAGGAATTGGACTTCTTGGGGTTCATTTTGTTTGGGGGCCACACATAATGGTGCTCAGGGCTTATTCCTGACTCTGTGCTCAGGGATCACTCTTGGTGGTGCTCGAGGGACCATAAGGGGTACTGGGGAATCAAACCCAGGTCTTCTGAGTAGACACCCTGAGTAAATACAAGGTAAATACCCTACCTGTTGTACTATCTCTCTGGCCCCCATACCATGGTTCTTAAGTCCTCGACATTTGAATAACCTTAATGAAACCTGAAAAGGAGCCATAAATTCTTAAAACTGTATGAATAAGTGCCCGGAGGAATAGTATAATAGCTTAGAATATCTCTCTCACAGGTACTAAGTTCAATTTCCAGGGGCTGCCACAATGCACTGAGCACAATCCTGGAAACTTTATTTGTGCCTAGCTGCTCCGCTATCGGTGGTCCACGGCAACTGATTTCTGACTGCACCACAGAAATTTCTGGTTGTCGTGCGTGTATGAGCACGACAGTTCAAAGAAGATGTAACTCCTGACTAGCACTGCAACTACAGATATATGAGCACCACAGTCAGGAAGTGTGACTCTTGGTGAGCACCTGTGTGAGTACTGTAGTGCCCCCTGGTGATCTTTCTAACCAGAATGTGCATGAGCACCACAAGTTAACAGTGAAGCCCCTGTGAGTACATGTGCCAGCACCACAACTAAAGGAGTACAATCCTCACCATGTAAGGATTGGTGAACATGTATGAGAGCACTGAAACCTGATCTCAAACTCGGAGTAGCACAACTGAATGTGCAAGTACCATAGCCAGACATCTGGCCATCTCAACAACAACAATTAAAATAGAAAGAAAGAAATGGTTTGACGGTTGGAGAGATAGTACAGGAAGTAATGAGTTTTGCCTTACATGTAGCTAATCCCAATTCTAAGCATCACAAATGGTCCCCCAAGGACTACTGGGGGTCACTACTGATCATAGAGCCAGAAATAGCCCCCAGCACTTCTGTTTATGGACCCAAAACCTCTACCAAAAAATTGTATGGATATTCAATACAATAGTATGGATAATTTGATCTATCTATCTATCTATCTATCTATATATATCATAGTACAGTACTATCTCTTTGTTCCCCACACCCCTTGGGGATCACTTCTTACAGGGTTCAGGAAACTATATGTGGTGCCAGGGATTGAACACAAGTCTGCTGCACTGTCTCTGTAATCCCTATTATTTAAGAATATTTTATCTTAATTTACTTCACAGCGTGTGGGTGTTTGCCTTGCATGTGGCCGACCAGGCCAACCAGGCCAACCCAAGTTCGATTCCTCCGCCCCTATTGGAGCTATTGCTCCAGTCCTTAAAATATGTAATGTTTTAGGGGCTGGAGAGATAGCACAGTGGGTAGGGCGTTTGCCTTGCACGCGGCCGACCCGGGTTCGATTCCCAGCATTTCATATGGTCCCCTGACCACCGCCAGGAGTAACTCCTGCAAAGTCAGGAGTAACCCCTGTGCATTGCCAGGTGTGACCCAAAAAGCAAAAAAAAAAAAAAAAAGTAAGGTTTTAAATATAACATTTTATAAATAATATAACAATTTAAGTTAATATGAAACATAAATAAAATCTATATTAACAATAAAAGCTATGAAATGTTTATGAATAAATTTAATAAGAGTTTTGCAAGATTTGGGGCTAGAGCAGTAATACAGCGGGTAGGGCACTTGCCTTGTATGCAGTCTACCTGAGTATGGTCCCCAGCATTCCATATGGTCTGCCAAGCCCAACATGAGTGATCACTGAATGCAGAGCCAGAAGTAAGCCCTGAACACCACCAAGGTCACCTAAAAACAAAAAACAAACAAAAATGTTTGCAAGATTAAGCCATTCAATTTGTGGTGATCTATTTCACTTTCCTGTAGGGTTTTTTCATTTCCTGTAATAAGTCACCACAAATTGAATGGCTTAAAACAACAGGAATTTGGGCTGGAGAATTGATTCAAATAGCTGGAGTCTAGCCTTTGCATGTGGGACCCCAACATCTAATCCCTGGCACTGCTAGGAGTGACCTGTGGGTACCAAGCTAGCAGTAGCTCCACCAGTCCTCTCCTGTGGTCCAAAAACTAATGAAACAAATAAGAATTTCGTATCCTATAGTTCCAAAAACTGGAAGTCCTACAGAAAGGTGTTGGTTGGGCTGGTTCCGTTATATAAACTCTGAGGGAGATGCTGTCCGCACTCTCTACTAGCTGCTGATAGCTGGTATTAATTCTCTCCATCTTGTCTGCATCATTTCTCCAATCTGTAACTCTATTTTCACATCTGTTATATCTTCTTCCTCTCTGTTCTATGTACCCTTTTCTGTCTCTTATTAGGATATGCTGTGAATTTAGAGAATATCCTAGTCCCATAGGATTTTATCTCAATTCTTTTATTATATCTGAAAAACTATTTCCAAATAAGCTTAAATTTGGAATACCAACGTATTATAAACCATTTAATAATAACGTAGGATATTTTTCACAAAATTAGAGGGCCAGCGTGATGGTACAGTGGTTAAAGCATTTACCTTGCATGCAACAGTTCTTAATACAATCCCTGGCAACACTTATGGTTGTTTTTGTCCATCAGAAGTGATCTGTGAGCCAGGAGTAAGCCCTGTGTTCCACTGGGTGTAGACCCCTAAAATTTTTTTGAGATAATCAAAATCTATGTCAAGAGTAGCCATCTCTGGGGATTCAAAATGTTAAATTATACTTTGCTATTTTGGAAAGCAGATGGGTGGGAAACGTAATACAATTTGGAGACAACCACTGGACTAGAGCCATTACCACCTGGATTCCACAGAACGTCAAAAGATCGCGTGGCTGCCCACCTATGAGACGGTCAGACTTCTTCGTCAAGACCCTGAACAATGGGCTTGAGGCTCTTCGTGTTCCTGGAGCAAGCAGATGCCATTAGGCTACATTAGCACACAACAGGGACGAAAGGAGACGTTACTGGTGCCTGCTCGAACAAATAAATGAGTTAAGGGATGTCAAGTGATCAAGTGATCAAGTGATTTTGGAAAGCGGGCTCTGGCCCCAATTTCTTAAAAGCACATGGACGTTATGGGTCTGGAACAATAGTACAATGATTAAGGTGCTTTTCTCACAAGGGGTCATCCTGTATTCAAATCCTGCCACCACATATGGTCTTCAGCACACCATCAAAAGTGATCCCTGAACACAGAACCAGGAGGAAGCCTTGAACACTACTAGGTATGACCTCTCCTCCAAATAAAAGTAGGATAGACAGTCCTTTAAAAAAGATAGACAGTTCTTTAGAAAAAACTAAATTCTATGCTGTACATTAGCAACATACCTTAAACAAACAAACAAAAAACATGCAGATAACTTAAAGCTTAAGAATGGGAAAAAGATGTAGCATAAAAACACTAATAAAAATAAGGCTGTAAGTAAATATAAGAAGGAAAAAATAAATGAAATCATGAAAAAAAAGTAATGTGGAGTTCATGCCCAATTCAATCAGCTAATCAGTGGCTGAAAAAATAGCAGTACTCCTACATTAAATAAATAAATAAATAAAAATAAAAATAAGGCTGGCAGGAGGGTGCAGTACTGCCAGCAGGTCAACCTGTACCCACAGGGCTAGTGCATCAGCAGCCTGATTGCCTTCAGTCTTTCTGATACTCCAAGATTGCTGCTGTGCCTCTGACTGGACCCCAACAATTTGGGACCAAGTTTTCAAAGAAACTAAACAGAAGTTAGGTTTGTGGAAGCCACACCCACAAACCACCTCCAGCTCAACTATATAAGCTCATTTATTGGCCTTGTTTCAGAAATCCATGAATAAATCTCAAAAGAGATCAAAAACTACAGTTAATTTCCAACACAGCAAAGCTGAACAGACAAGAGTAAATTGGAGGGGGGCAGAGGGGCGGCTGAGCCCGCCCAAACAGAGTCCAGGCAACCTCTTGCTCCCATAATCTCAAATCACCACCATGCCTCTGGCTGAAATCCATCACCTCAGGACAGACCTCACTGAGATATTAACCCGTTGAAAATTCTGGTATGCAAGTTTTATGACTGAAATCTCCAGGCTTTCTGGGGTTGGGTTGAGTTAATCCCCACTTCTCTATACTCCTGGAATCACTGGCAGTCACCTCCACAAATCAACTCTAGTTCCACCATGTAAGCTCTTTTACCAGCCTTGCTTCAGAGACCCATAAATAAATCTCAAAAGGGATCAAAAGTTGCATTTAATTTCAGCTGCGAATGCGGCCATGTGCTTCCGGGAGCTGGGTTTTATAGTCTCTGGGTCTTGGCCATTGATGGGATTACACAGCATCAGGGGGCCAGTTGGTGGGTGTGACCCCTGCCTACTGGAATATGGAGGATCTGGGTGGAGGATGCTCAGCCCTGATCTGAGCAGGCTTGGAGATCTCAGCCCCGGGAGCCGCATGCTTTTGTTCCTCTGCCGGTACTTTCATGAATATGGAGAGCGGTCTCAGCATGGTAGTGGCTGGTTTTGGAGGTTTTCGGCTCCGAAAGTTGGTGAAATATGCCTGGGCAGGGCGAAGCCAGAGGAAACTCTGGTGGAGGTCTGTAGTGGTCCTGACGTATTGCAAACCATAATGCACAAAAGGAAAACGAGAGCGAGCCAGAGAGAGAAGAAAAGAGTCTGCCATAGAGGGAGGCTGGGGGAGGGGGTGGAGTGTGGGGTGTTGGGGGTTGTTGGGAGGAAAATAGAGGGCATTAAATGGTGGGAAATGTACATTAGTCAATGGATGGGTGTTGGAATATTGTATGACTGAAACCCAATCATGAATAGCTTTGTAATGGTCTATTTCACGGATATTCAATAAATATTTTTAAAAAATAAACAAAGTTGACATTATTAAATGACATCAGGATGTATTTTCAGGCAAGAGGTGTTATTATAAATAAAAACATTTCATAATAGTAGAAGGGTTAGGACAATGGGAAAACCCAACAAGGAGACATTTATGCGGACATAATACTAGATTAACAGAGTCACGGTCACAGTGGTCCTCCCGTTATTCATCGATTTGCTTGAGCGGGCCCAGTAACATCTCCATCATGAGACTTGTTGTTACTGTGTTTGGCATATCGAATACATCACAGGTAGCTTGCCAGGCTCTGCCAAGCGAGCGAGATACTCTCAGTAGCTTGCTGGGCTCTCCGAGAGGGGCGGAGGAATTGAACTCGGGTGGGCCATGTTGGCCGCTTATAAGGCAAACGCCCTACTGCTGTGCTATCACTCCAGTTCCAGATTAACAGATTAACAGAGATGAAACAAAAATTAAGTGGATAAGAAATAGACAAAAATCACAATGATAATGGAAGATTTAACACACACACTAGAAACAAGAAAACCAAAAATCAATAAGGATATATTTAAACAACACTATTAAGCAATGTGGCCTAATTGATATTTATAAAACACTTTATCCAACAACTGCAAAATATACTTTCTTTTCAAATGTGCACCAAAGATAGGCCTTCTGCTGGATCATAATGTAGGGCTTAATAAATTTTGAAAAGCTGAAAACATACATAGCATATTCACTAACTACTAAAAATCATCATTTCAGAGTCTCCTGCCTCCGCGACTGGCTGTTCTCACCGGGGTCCCTTGGAGGGGGGTGGGTTGAGTTTCCCTCCCTGCCCTGAGCAGAGCCCCGGCAGCCGAGGACCTCCAGAACCAGCCACAGCCATGCCGAGACCACTCTCCACACGTCTGGACAAGCCTCATGCATGAAGGAACCGGCAGAGGAACCCAGGCATGTGGGTCCCAGGGCTGAGATCTTCAAGCCTGCTCAGATCTGGGCCTTCTCCACCCAGATCCCCCACCTTCCAGGCGTTACACCCACCAGCTGCTGCCGGCGCCAGGTGGTTCCCATCAACGGCCAGGACCCAGAAACTATAAAACCCAGCTCCCGGACGTCTTATTATCTCATTTTTACTTTGGAGAACCCAGCAGGCTACCAAAAGTATCCTGCTCACAGGGCAGAGTCTGGTAAACTTCCCATGTCGTACTCAATATACAAAATACCAGTGACAATGATAGGTCTCATTCTCCTAGCCCTGAAAGAGCATTGAATATGGCTCTTTTAAAATCTCAGGGCTAGGAAGGAGACGTTGTTACTGGTGCCTGCTCGAGGCAATTGACGAACAACAGGATGATCATGGTTGTGATTGTGACTAAAAATCATCACAGAAATAGGTAAAAGGTAAAGGTAAAGGCCCTCCCGTTGATCGTCGATTTGCTCGAGCGGGCCCAGTAACGTCTCCATTGGAGACTTTGTTGTTACTGTGTCTGGCATATCGAATACTCTCGGTAGCTTGCCGGGCTCTCCGAGAGGGGCGGAGGAATCGAACTCGGGTCGGCCATGTTGGCCGCTTGTAAGGCGAACGCCCTACCGCTGTGCTATCGCTCCAGCCCATCACAGAAATACAAGCAGAAATCCAAAAATTAAGAAACATATTTGTAATTTTCATTGTTTTTACTTTGGGGTAACACCTAGCAGTGTTCAGAAATTCTAGCAGTGTTAAGAATTCAGGCTCCATGCTCAGTGTCACTTTTTTTGGGGGTTCACACCTGGGTTACTCAGGGGTTACTTTTGGCTCTGCAGTTGGGGGAACAAATGGGATGCTGGGGATTCAACCCAGGTCGGAGGCATGCAAACCAAATGCCCTACTTGCTGTAGTATCATTACGAACCCTCAGTGTTGCTCTTAAGTGTTTGAGGGATCCATACAGAGTCAGGCATCTGACCTTGTGGTTGAGATATTTCTTCCTCCACCCCCTTTTTTTGGAGAGAGAGTGGGATTTGGGTTACATCTGGAAGTGCTCAAGGTTTGCTCTTGACCCTGAGCTCAGGGATCACTACTGGTGGGACTCATAAGAACCGTATGTGGTGCCAGGTATTGTAGCCCTGCTGGCTGAGTGCAAAGCAAGTATCTTACGTCCTGTGCTATCACTCTGGCCCCAGATTTGTACCATTTTTTAAAAGCCCTGGTTCAATCCCCTGCACTACTGAGCACCAAACTCCTGTGCACCATCAGGAGTGCCCCTAAGCAAGAAGCTGGGAGTAACCCCTGGGCACTTCTGATGTTACTTCAAAACCTAAAAAGAAATGAAATATTTGGGGCTCAGAGAGATAGCACAGAAGTGAAGACTCTCGCATTCCAATGACCCTGGTTCCAATCTTCTGCATTACGTAAAGGATTCTGCATCACTGCCAGGGATCACTGCTGAGTACAGAGCCAGGCACAGTCCCTGAGCACTGCTGGGTGCAGCCCAGTATCCCAAATCCTTTCCCCCACCCAACAATCAAAAAAGTAGTCTGAGTTTGGGAGATGCGAGGTCAAAGTTTATTCCCACCCAGGATTAGCACCCTGAGCACTGCCCAGTATGGTAACAAAACAAAGAAAACAAAAACTTTTTCCTACTCCAAAATTATAAAGATGTTCTCCTATGTTTTCTTCCACAAGTTTGATTATTTTGATTTAACGTTTATATTTATAAGTCATCTTTTAGTTTTATTGTTTGTGGCTTGTTTTGCTTTGGGGATATACCAGTGACGCTGAGGGTTACTCCTCGCTCTGCAGGAGTCATTTCTGGTGGTGCTCAAAGGATCATGTGAGATGCCAGGTATCAAATCCAGGTCAGAAGCATGCAAGGCAAGAGCCTTACCTGCTGTCCTATCTCTCCGGCCACTATATATGAGCCATCTTTTAATTAATTTTGTATATGGTATTGAGTCAATTAAAATAATTTTTATTGTGATTCTGTGATTTCCAATAGTGTATTTAATGGATTCTTATGCACATAATTCCAATACTATACCCAACATCAGTGTGCCCATCTTCCTCCCCCAAGGACTCTAATCTCCTCCCTTCAATTGTGTGAATCAGTTATTCCATTGTGTTGCCTTTGGATCTTTGTTGCTGTATATATATATATTTTTTTTTCTTTTTTGGGTCACGCCCGGCGATGCACAGGGGTTACTCCTGGCTCTGCACTCAGGAGTTACTCCTGGCGGTGCTCAGAGGACCATATGGGAAGCTAAGAATCGAACCCGGGTCGGCTGCATGCAAGGCAAATGCTCTACCCGCTGTGCTATCTCTCCAGCCCTGTTGCTGTATATTTTTAAGTTCCACGTATGAGAGAGATCACTTGGTATCTGTCCCTTTCCTTCTAACTAACTTCATACAGCATGACATCCTCTAGTTCCATCCATGTTGCTGCTAATTGGGCAGTTTTATCTCAGAGATGCATAATATTTCATGTGTATACAAGCCACAATTTTTTAATTTATTCATTGGAAGTAAAGTATTTAAATTGTTTCCATATTTTGACATACTAAGTACAGTGATGAACATAGCTGTGCATATCCTTTTGAATTAGAAATTTTGAAATGTTTTTGTATTTAGGGGTTAGATGCCAAGAAATGGTATCGCTGGGTCTTATGTAGTTCTATTCTTATTTTCTGGACAGATCTTTATATTGCTTTCTATAGAGGCTGACATTCCCACCAATAGAGGGTGAGGGTTGCTTTCTAACCACAACCTGTCAACAAGGGCTGTTTCCAGATTTTTTGATATATGTCATTTTCATAGATGTGAGAGAATGTCTCGCTATTTTGATTTTCACTTCCCTAATCATGAATGCAGTAAACACTTCTCCATATGCCTATTGGCCATATGTACATCTTCTTTGGAAAAGTTGTTCATCTCTTCGCCCAATTTGAAAATGGGATTCATTGAATTTGTTGTTGAGTTTTGTGAGTACTTTATAGATCTTAGATACTCGTCCTTTATTTGATGTATCATGTGCAGATATTTTTTCCCGTTCAGCAATGTGTCTTTTTATTAGAGCTTGAAGTTCTTTCTCTGTGCAGAAGATTTTAAGTTTTATACAGTCCTATTTGTTAATTTTTGTTGTCTTTGCAGTTGTAGCCAGTCTGTTAAACTCCTCTATGGTCAGTTTCCTGGAGAGTTCCACTGTTTTCTCCAATGTATTTTTTGGTTTCTGGTTTAATCTTTAGATCTTTAATCCATGTTGAGTTTACTTTTGTGAATGGTGTGAGGTATGGTTCTAATTTCACTTTTTTTACATGTGGCTATCCAGTTTTTTCAACATCATTGTGAAGAGTCAAGTGTAAGCTCTGAACAACACCAGATGTGGCCTGAAAACCAAAGAAAGAAAAAAAAGGAAAGAAATATCTCAGCTACAAGGGACCTGAGAGATTGTTTAGTAGACAGGGAGCTTGCTTTGGATACAGCCAACCTGAATTCAGTCTTGGCACCACCACCAGGAGTGACCTCTGAGTACAGATCTAGAAGTAAGCCCCGGGTACAGCCAGGTATGGCCCAAAACCTAGAAGAAATGAGGCTATATACACAAATAGGATAAGAAGTCTCGGACTTCTTGTTTCCATTTAGTCACTTATACACTTTATTTGTAAAACAGAGCTAATAATACTGTTTCTTCCTATCTCACAAGAGAGAGAAGCCCTTTGAAAATCAGAAAGCATTGTAGAAATGCAAAGTTCCTGAAAAACATTCTTTTATTTATCAAAACTGTGTATTTCCTTTTTAATTTTAATTTGTGTTTGCTGCTGTGATTTTTTTGGGAAGAGGGGGTACATCAGTGCTCGGGGTACCATTTGTTGCCAGTATTAAAGTGGAATTTATTCCAGCCCTTTGAGCTACCTCCCCAGTCCTTGTGTTGTTTTTCTTAAATCACTGACTGACCCAAATTGTTTTCCCTGTTATATATTTGAACCTATTTTGCATTACATTTCTAAAAATGTAAGCTACTAACAAATCTCCACCAAAATGGATGTGGAAAAGGTTATCCAAAACATTGAGATCAATTCTAGATGCACTAAACTTTTGGAGACCATCATTTATTTGGAAATAGGCATTAAATTGTCCTTTCCTCTTTCATTGAATAACCAGCACTGAAATCCATTAATGGTAGCAGGCCATCAGATTTGGCTTTGATCTGTCTTGGAGATGGTTTGTGCTCAAGGTAGGAGTCAAATGAACTGGCAAAGTAGTACAAATGGTGCCCCTATTTACTTAACCCCAGAAGGAGTCAAAGAACAATCAATGAACAGAACAACATGATTACCACTTTGTAGACAAACGTGAAACCAGTTTAACTTTATGGCCTATTCCTGCTAGAAACACAATCTTGGGACCAGAGAGACAGCTCGGTGGACAGAGTGAATGCTTTGCATGGAGGAGGAGAGGGCTGACTCACTAGAATGACCAAAACATATAGCCAAGAGTAGCCCCACCACTGGGTGTGGCCCAAAAACCAAAAAAAGAAAACACCATCTTCCTGTCAGCTGCCTTGGCTACTGTCCCCAATTAACTTATCAGAGACTCAAAAATAGAAGGCAGCTTCTGCTCTGTTATATAATAAACAGCTCTTTATTTAAAATGACAATATTTACCTTTCCTATGGTGAGCTCCAGCAGCCTACTAGGAAGTGGGCAAACAGTAGAAACTCTTAACATGGAAACTTGAGAAAGCAGTTTAGCCAGTATGATTTACTCTAACTTTCTACTTGACCAACAAATAATTAGAAGATTCTTTCCATGTTTCTCTCTCATTTTACCTAGTTTGTACAGGATCATGAATTCCTCCTGACTTTGTTATTACCAAGCAACTTTTTCTAATAGTGGTGAGTCCTGAAACGTGCAAAACAGATGTGAGGTAGTGAGTTCACTAATAGTCAAGTATTGAAACAGATCTGGGGCTTTCCCATGCAGAGTGTTTTCAAGGGCCAAGGAGATGGTCCAAAGGGCTAGAACAAATGTGTTACAGAACAAAGACCCAGGTTTCATGCTAGTACCATCTGATATCCTGAGCACCACCAGGGCCAACTCTAAACACCAAACCAGGAGAAACATGCTCCCCAAAACATCCCCCCATGCACACCTCCCAGCGCCGTTGAGGATGGTTCAAAATAAACAGAAAATGGGGATGAAGAGATAATACAGCGGGTAGGGCACTTGCTTTGCACATGGCCAACCTGGGTTCAATTCCCCAGCATCCCATATAGTCCCTTGAGCACCCCCAGGTGTGATTTCTGAGCATAGATTCCTAAGTACTGCCAGTTGTGGCCCCAAAGCAAAGCCAAAAAGCCAAACAAAAGCCAGAAAAGGAATATTTTCTACTTAGACTGGTAAGCTTAACAAATTATACTTTTTGGCCACTTCCAAAAGCATTCTGCTATTATTTTCATATTCATTTTCAAATGACTGCTAAAGGGAGAAAAATGATAAAACTATTATTATGAATAATTTTATATTTTATTTTCTTCTTATAAGCAAGTGATTTGTCACTCCAGCCCCAAATCCTTTATGTACTTTTATAAGCAAATATAACGACTATTTGCAATGTAAACAACCACTCTTCTCTTCCTCTTATATTTTATTTTCCTTTTATTATATTAAGTCTCACAATGGAGATGTTACTGGTGCCCACTCAAGCAAATCGATGAACAACGGGAGGACAGTGCTACAGTGCTGCTTTATTATATCGCGGCATCTCTGCAGAAAATCTCTCTCTTTCTTGCAAATCCTGATGAAGGGCCATTTGAGATAGAGTATTCTAAAGAGGTCCTGCACATTAAAACAACATACGTTGTTTTAAAAACTGGTCTTTTTTTTTTTCTTTGGCTTTTTGAGCCACAACCAGGTGTGCTCAAGGATTACTCCTGACTGACCAGGCTGAATATTCAACACTAGGGTACTATACTGAGGTCAGGGAATATCAAGGCCACATCTGGAAATACTGGGGTGGGGGTCATGTGGTATATGTGTTGGGAATTCAACCAGGGTCTGCCACATGTGAGGCATTTACCCTATCCCTATTCTACCAACCTCCTCCTCCCACAGAAAAAACCCTTTTGGTTGATAATGTGGCACTCAGGGACCTGCACTCCTGTGCACTACGCATTATTTTTTATTCTTTGGTCAATGAAATTTGCTTAATTTTTATAACATGGGCTTGAATTTTTTGTTAGAGGGGTGTGTGTGTGTGTGTGTGTGTGTGTGTGTGTGTGTGTGTGTGTGTGTGTTTGGACCACACTTGTTTGGTCAGGGCTTACTTCTGGTTCTGTACTCAGGGATTGTTCCTGGCAGGCTCAGGGGAGAGACTATGTGCTGCAGGGGATCAAACCTGGGCCAGCAACAAGCAAGGCAAGCACCGTACCTATTGTACTTAGACTTTCTTTCTTATCTCATTCTCCTTATCTCCTTCACTGGAAGTCCATTCTATAGAAATAATCACTTAAACAGTACAAATTGCTGGCGAGGAATGTGTCTCTGTGTGTCTGTGCTATGAGAGATCAAGCCCACTGCTTCACACATACAAGGTGTGTATTTTACTACAAAATTCTTCTGACATCCAAAGATATTCTTCCCCCATGCAAGGTAAAATTTAATCTAAAATCTACTTTCAAAAATCACTCATTTGTAGAATATAAAGTAACAGAATGATAGACTAACACCCAAGAATAATAGTGATAAGGGCCAGGAAGATTACTCCACGGCTTGGAAACCAGGCTCACATGCTGGGGGGAAAGGCAGCTGGGAGAAAGGACCACTAAGTAAATGATGGTAGGAGGGCTCACTCGGGTTGGGAGATGTGTGCTGAAAGTAGACTATAGACCAAACATGACGGCCACTTAGTACCTGTATTGCAAACCATAACACCCAAAAGGAGAGAGAGTGAAAGGAAATGTTCCTACCAGAGAGGTGGGGGTGATGGTGGTGGTGGAAGGGATACTGAGAACATTGGTGGTGGGGAATGGGCATTGGTGGAGGGATGGGTACTCGATCATTGTGTGACTGAAACATAATCAGTGAAGTTTGTAAGTCTGTAACTGTATCTCACGATGATTCATTAAAAAAATAATAAAAATTAAAGTATCATCAAAGTAAAAAAAATTATACAGAGAAGGGGCTAAAGAAATAATACAGCAGATAGGGCATTTGCTGACCTAGATTTAATCTCTAATATCTGAGATGGTCCCTGAGCCCCTCCAGGAGTGATTCTGGGCACAGACGCAGGAGTAAGCCCTGAGCACAGCTGGATGTGACCCCAAAGTGAAACAAAATCATACAGAAAAACAATTAGATATAAATTTGAAGCTTAAACTTTAGTCTCATTCATATAACTTTCCTTGTAAAATATTTTTATCTCAGAGTGAATGTTTCTTCTCAAGGACTAGAACCCTGCTTGGGTGTATTACATAACCTGAAATGCTTGTTAAAATGCAGGTTCCACAGCCACCATCATGTAAACTAATTGGCCGAGCTTTACATATTTTATTTTTATAAAATTGTTCACAATAATTTGTTGCATTTAATATTCCAATACCAATTCCACCATCATTATACCTACCCACCACCATATTTCAAGTGTTGTCACCCGACCCCCAGACAGTGCCCCTACCAGGACATTAAATAATTTATTTTATATTATTTGTTATGAATAAGCCACTAAAAATGATTCAAAAAACTTCCCTTAGAGGAAAGTGTGTGAAGATTATTGTATTTCACCCTGGAGCCATTAAATCCTTATATAAGAGATTACTAATATGCTAAAAATATGGAACGCTTCATGAATTTGCATGTCGTCCTTGTGCAGGGGCCATGCTAATTTTCTCTGTATTGTTCCAATTTTAGTATATGTGCTGCCGAAGGGAGCGGGGCCACGCAGCTCTCCACCCTGCACCATACTTCTGGAAGTCCTGGAAACCACATCCATGTCCCAAAGTCTTCTAAACTCATGGGCCCAGTTCTACAGATAGAGCACTTGGCCATGTAATATTGACATCCCAGTAGGAGCAAACCAAATTAAATGGGAAAATTACATAGGAGCCAACTAAGCACAATAAACAAAAACAACACAGAAGATTCAACTAGCAACAAAGTGTTTAGTAAACTCTCAGATAAGGACTAATGACATGTGAGGTAAAAAAAATTTCACAATTTTTCTTTTACTGTAATATATTTTGATAATTCCATTAGCCATTTAGCTGCACCAAGCAATATAAAAGAAAGTATTTTGTGCCTGCTAAGGGGATAAGCTTGGCGGTGGGGTGGAAAACTGGGGACAATGGGAGAGGGAAGGTCACACTGCTGGTGGTATTGGTGTTGCAATATTAAATGCCCATAACAACTTTATGAACAACTTTGGAAACCATGGTGTTTAAATTAAAAAAAAAAATCTGGTTCCAGAGTCACTTTAAACCTAGTAAACTGCCTTGGGGGGAGGGGTCCAGCCATATCTAGTGATGTTAGGGGCTGCTCTCACTCTGTGCTCTGGGGTTGCTCCTGGCAATGCTCAGGATTTGTATTCAGGGAACAAATAAGAGTTTGGTTGGCCGTGTGCAAGGCTGCAAGTCCCTTAACTCCCGTACTGTATTTCAGTTCCAGTAGGCTTCATTTTTTAACAAACTCACGCCCATTAAAGTTTCAAGATTAACTAAATCCTAAATTTTCTGGAATTTCTAGTATTTCTCCTCCTCGGTAAGCCAAGGAAAGAATTATAAGCATGGAAAAGTACAGGCCAAATCTTGTCATAGAATATGTATTCTATTGTAACCCTGTTTATGAACACTTGGTAGCTTTTCTGTGGGACAGTTAAGCTGAAGTAATTACCTCATAGTTCTGTAATCTCTCTCTCTCCTCCCACATGACATTTGCACCAACTAAAACTATGGCTTCTTTCCAGTTAGGATGGAAGAACTATCAGATCTCAGCTCTACACCGACTGTGGCACTTGATGTTACATTTTCTCTTTCTTGGTAATTTAAAGATGTCTATGAAATTACTCACAAATCTTGTTCCTAAACTATAGGGCCCAATGATAAAGAGAATAACATTTTACAAGAATTCCCTAAATAAAAATGACTTTATTTTTTATATTTACTTTTATTTTTATAAAATTGTTCACAATAATTTATTACATTCAATATTCCAACACCAATGATTCCAATCCCATCACCATTATACCTTCCCACCACCATTATTTTGAATTTACCTACCACCACCCAAGCCTGCCCCCAAAAGAAGGTCCTAAATAATTTATTTTGTGTGGTTTGTTAAGAATAATCCACTAAAAATTACCCATAAAAGTTTCCTTAGAGGAAAGTGTGTGAAGATTGTTGTGTCTCACCACGGAGTCATTAAGCCTTTGTATAAGAGATGACCAACATGTTGTTACAGGTTGAGCCTTGTAAATCACTTTAATTATTGATATCTCTTTTTAAAATACTTTTTTAATGAATTGGACATATCTGGGATTTGTAGCACTCAGCCCCAAAATGCCTCTAAAGAGAATTCCACTGACAAATAATACACCCTTTCTGACAGTTTTTTATAATAGGTATTTATAATAGATATTACACTTTGTAATAAGGATGACATCTTCATGTTGAAAGAAGGAAACCAGAAAAAGACAAATACAGAAGGATATCACTTATCTGTGGCATTATAGAATAACTGGATAAGTAAATGTAGTAAAGAGTGGGGAATGCTTAAATCACCCTTGATCCCAGAGCTTATGGCGGAAGACAGATAAAGAAAGAAAAAAAAGAAAAAGAAAGAAAGAAAGAAAGAAATCAAGGTGGGAGAGAAAGATGAGAAAGGTAAGTAATGTGAGAATAGGGGTCAGATCTTCAGTCATGCTGGTGATGTGTAAGAGTGGGATAGCTACATATCCAAAGCACAGACTCATCAACACAGAAAACAAAAGATTTAAACTGCAACCACCAAACTATATAATGTGACTGTCAAAGTAGGATGGAAGGGAGCAGGGGGTGGCAGAGGATGGGGCATGGGAAACTGGTGGTGGGATTGGTTTTGAAATACTGTATGTTTAAATTTAACTATCAATATCTTCACAAGGTACAATTCTTTAATTAAATAAAAATTATTTTAAAATAAATAAAGCAAAAAATGTAAAATAATATGGATGATATCATCCAAAGTTCTGAGAAGAAAAATGAAATCAGATTTATAATAAAATTTTAAAGATTCTTAAGTGAGGTATCCTATAAAAAGTGTAAATTATTAGCATTCTATTTATAGGTTATCAATGAATTATCAAGCTGTCAATGATGAATCTGTCTCTTGAAATATTTCACTTCTTACTTTTCAGGTTTGCTAGGTGGACATAATCTGCTCTAAAATTTTCCTGGGACTATATTTGGAAGGAAACTTTAGTTTTAGTCAAAATCTGATAAAGCAACATTACCTCCCTCTCAAACACATGTGGACTCCCTATGACTACAGTATGCATCTTTATAGTGACTTTCTATTGACTAGATTGATTGACCCTATTAAACCATTTAGGTCATCAAAGCCTCAAGTGCTTTGGGTTAGCTAAAGAATTACAAAGTTCACTCGATTATTAGCAGTAAACCCTAATGTAGGAAAGTGATTAGAAATAAATTATTTACTTGCTGTCATGCATGCCTGTGAAATCATTCTACCCATTTGTAGTTCCAATTGCTATTACACAGACTGTTATTTTACACAAACTTGCTCATCCTAGTCTCTAGAAACAAAGTCAAACCAAAATCTGCAAATCACTTATCTGTTAAGTACTTTCATAAGCAGGAAGCCTCCTAAGCCCTAGATGATGTTTGAAGATTGCCCCAATGTTTTCAGTTTGCTGAGCTGGAGAAGAAATTTTAAGATATCACAGTCTATAGTTTGAAGGGATTATCACACATAGTTGCCTTATTTTAAATATCTTTAATAAGGATAAATATGTCACTTTCCTGTAAGAAGATAAAAAAATCTGAGGATATTGATAAACAGATTAAATGTGTTGACAGATACCAAGAAAGGAATGCATGTAATGATGTGTTGAGCTGCTGCACTAGGACAGAAGGTCCATATGGAAAAAAAGTTTCTGGAACTGAGTAAATGACAAATCACTATTGAGAAGTTCCTTGCAGAGTTACATGAAAGAAAAATATTTATATCCATCTTGACAGTGGCTACAAAGAGATCCGGGGGCATTTCAGTTGCTTGGGTTTGGTTGACTTCATTTCTTGAACAAATTTTAGGATTAAACACTCACAAATGGTCCTAATATTTTCTGAACAAGGAAGTGAGATATTAGCACTTTTTTCCCTAGTGATGTAGCTACCATTATAGCATCTGTCAGTTAGCCTTAGCTTTAAGTTTTACAAAGGAATCAATATATTCTGATTTGAGTTTCCCTCACATGGTAAAAATAAAATGTGAAATTTCAGTAAATGGCATGAAAAATTTTAGTAGTACCCAGTAAGTTCTCAGAAACTAGAGCTTTTCACATAATATGGACGTTTTAATGTTTTGAAGACTCAGTAAATTATGTAGTGTACAAGAGTGAAGTCTAAATTACCCACTCAGAAGGGTAACTCTATAGCCCACATGTCTGAATCCATGTATGCAGATGGACAGATACACTTCATTTCTCCTGGGAAGTTGAATTCTATAAAGCTATCACTCAGAACAGACGGTTTCATGATTGCATGACAAGAAAAGGAAAGATGACAGAGTTACCAGAAAAATGAAAGGCCTTATGGAGTATTAGCAGCTGAGAACATTATGGTTTAAATAAAGAGGGAAAGCAAAATTAGTTTAAAACTGCAAGGAAAAAAATTGTACATAAGGTTTGAAGCATATGGACACCCACCCAGTTTGCAATGAGGGCAATGGGAGCCCCAGACTTTAGCTTATTAAAGGTGACCTTTCCCCTCTCTAAAATTTCAAAGCTGACGTTTCAAGTGCTGAGCAGACTGTGTGCCATATGTAACATGACCTCAGCTCCACTCTGCCCGAGCACTGATGGCATCACTAATGAGAGGTGAAAGGTCCTTTTTCTTGCAGCTTTTTTAGAAACCCACAAACTCTTGCCTGTAAAGAAAGGCTCCCCCTCACCACTCGATTTCAAGAGAAGCATGTTTAATACACAGTCTCAAAAAACTTTTATTACAGGCTGATTTGCTTATAGACATAGCCAAATGGCAGGATGTACAATCACCATGCAGAAGAAAATATTTATTTTGACTCAGAAGGCAAAGGGATTAAGAGAACATTGTATTAACCTTGCCTTTCATCTATGTTTTAAAGGGAAATTCTCCAGAGACATTCATTGAAGTCCTATTTTTTTTTTTAAATAAAGAGTATCAAAGACTTTTAAGAAACCAGGTGTGTGTTTATCTGAGAAGGGAGAAAGGGAAGAAACTATATTGAGGGTTGGGGTGGGGAGGTGGTTTCACAAAGCTGCTTCAGAGAATGCAAAATATATATATTGCAGGAATCTGTTACAGGCATTCCCACCCCACCCCCTCTCTTATTCCTGCTGCTAGGAAGCAAAATAACTTTTCCCCCCCAAGCAGGTTGTTATCATATTCATGGCATGGTCAATTTCCGTTTGCCAAGAAAATATTTAGGCTGATCAAAGAAATTAGAAAATCGGATGAATAGAAACAGACGTTCCCACAAGAGAAGCGTTTCTCAACGTGAAGACAGGCAGATTGCAGCCCACCCAGTTACTCCTAGGAAATAGCTCTCCTGTCAAAGGCGGGACTACAGGGCCACCTGGATTCTGCTGGAAGGGCTATGGAAGCATCGAGTCTCCCCCGGAAATTCACATAGATACTGGCGCTTCAGACTCTGCTGGCGGGCTTGTCAGGAGAGTTGGTTCTAGTATTTGTGTACAAATCAGGAGCGCCTTTCACTACGTTTGTTAAAGCAAAGGGACCTTTCAAAAAAAAAAAAAGTCTGGGATCTTTTCCTCCCCCTCTGCCTGGTTTTATTAGAATCATAGATATATATATATTTTTAAAAAAGCATTATCCTTTGTATATGACAGGAGAGAGGAGTGTACTTTTGGAACCGAGGGGTAGCTGTTTCTCCCTCGAGAAATAAGCTGAATTTTTAGATTTATGAGTAAAAGGGTGGAGAATGGCTGATCTGCAGCTTGTCTCGCGGACTCCGCGTTCTTGGCGTGTGCGCCGCCACTGGGCGGCTGTACAGGAGAGAATTGACCATCGATCTCTTCGTGGGTGCTGGACAGGCGCGACAAGCCAGGTGAGGACCCTGGTGGGGCCCTTCATAGTTTCGGGTTGACGGGGGTCGCGTTTTGCTTCGCCCCGACCCCACGAAGCCGAAAGGCAGGCTGCTGGCGGGGCACGGGATCGGGATCCACCAAGGCAGACGGCAGCGCCTCCACCGCCCGTGCCGCGTCGTCGTCCTCCCACCCCCGCCCCGACGCCTCCGGTTTTCCGAGGGAGAAAGTGTGTGCGAGTGTGTGAGCGAGCGTGTGTGCGTGTGCGGGTGTGTGTGGACGGGCTGGGGGTGGCCTTGCAGGAAGGCGACAGTGGGAAAATCTTAGGGGCGATCTCCACCATCGGCTCCGCGGCTCCGGCTATAGGCCACCGCGGCTCCCCCGTTTTGGGCCCAGGATCCTCCCCGCCACCTTAGCCTCCCACCCCGGGGGCTCAGTCGGGCACATTTCCTTTTCATTTTTTGTTTCGGTTGCTGGCGGTCGGGCGGAGGATCCTTTGCCAGGAAGACAGCGCCCTCTCTCTCCTCCAGTCGCTCCCGCCGCGGACCTGCGCCCCCTCGCAGCTCAGCTGACATCCCCGCACGTCCCTCTAGACGCGCCCACCCCTCCCCTCCGCCGCCCCACGGCTACTTCCTGCTCCTGCTGCTCGGGGGTCCCAGGCACCGCCTCGGGGAGCAGCCCCCTACAGAACCCAGGGGGGGTTGAAGCGTGCTCTCGTCGTCCCGGCCCCTGGGCCGGCTCGACAGAAACACGCGACCTCTGGCTGCACAATAGCGCGGGACTGCGCCCTGGGCGGACTCGGCGCCGAGCGCTCTCGCATCCCGGGGAGCGGTTCCCCGCGCGGGCGGCCGGACGCGGAGGGCCAGCGGCTGGGGCTCCCCTCGGAGTGCGCTCCCCGGCAGCGCGCGCACCTGGCGGGGCGGCTCATCCTGGATCCCGCAATGGACAGGAGAAACCTGGACGCGGGCCTGCTTTGCTGTGTGGTGGGTGGGTGGGTGCAGCGGACTGATTTCAGTAGAAGCGCCCCCCGCAGTCCCAGGGCTGCCTTTGAGCCTCACTCGGCGGGCTTTCCAGAAAGCCTGTACCCAGTTCTACCCGCGGTGTTGGAGACGTTGCAAAATCCAAACTTTGGCAGGTGGGCGAGACTCGCAGAGGGGCACTGGTGAGTGGGGGACTTTCCCGGTCCCCTGCCTCCAGTGTCGTGCACCCCTCTCCCCTCCCCCCGCAGCTCCTCAGGGGAAGTCAAATATGACAAACGTTGGCGCTTCGGTAAATTTCCACGCGGACCCTTTGGGAACAGGGAAAGTCAAGTTTCTGTCCACGAAGCTTTGGGTCCTCTAGTACCTCAACAATGCACTTAGGGGAAATGCAAAAATGGAAGAAAAAAAAACCCAAAACAAAACCAAAAAAAAGCTGACATAGGTACAAGACCAGAAATGCTTCAACCCTGCTCCCAGAACCCATCCGGGTGCCCTGGAGCCACAGGGGGGATTGGTTTGGTGCTGACCCCGCTGCAGAGCGGAGGCGGCTCCCAGAAATGCACTAATTGAGTCGCAAACCACCCGCCACCCCTAACAAAGCGATCTATCTCGGCAGCTTAGCGCCCAATTTGTCCGCACCACTTTATTCCCCAATTCAGAAGCATTATCTTGTTTTAAAAAGTATCGCGGCAGAAACGTGGCAATTATCTTGGGCTCGGGTTACGTTAAATGGCTTTAGGCTGAGAAATGGAAGAATACAAATACCGAAAACGTGCTGATCGCCTAGTTGCCGGGCCTGGACCGGGGAAGGGAAGGCGAGATCTCAGCGGGGGAGAGGAAGGCTGGGCGCAAGTTTCCAGTCCCGGTTCTTTCTCCCCGGGTCACCAGCCAGAAAGAAGTGTTGGCTGGGCCTTTGTCCCTAGAGATTTAAGAATTCCGATGGACTCACAGAAGTTGGGAAAGCAAGGGTCACATCCTGAGATGACCGGGCCTGGGCTTTCGGTAAGAAACAGGTTGGGAGTTTTAGACCCTGCTCGTGTAAGGAAAAGATGACAGACAGGTCAGGGGTCAGCAGAGAAGAATCCTTCTTTTCTTTTTAATTTTTTTTAAAGAAAAAAAATCATTGTAAAATTGGGGAGGAAGGTGGTATTGAGAGAAAACAACCAGGAGGAAAAGGGGAGCCAGCTCTGAGGAGTGTGGTTCACTGCCGAGACCCAGGCAGGCGGCCTGGCCCGGAACGCAGCAAACACAGCAGCGAGCACTGGAGAGGCCCAGAAAAAAAAACTCAAGACGTTTCCACATCAGGGGGAAACTAAAGTCGAAGAATCTTCTCGGTTCGCCAGGGTGAGTATGGGCCTGGGATACGGGGAGAGAAGAATCGAGAGTAGCGAAAAGCTTTCGGGTGCTGCCGCTCGGTGTGCAGACGCCGGCTTGCCCGAGCCGCCCCAGCCCGCGGTGGTAGCCACGCTGTGAGCGTGTCTCTTTCTCCTGCTCGACCAGCCCCCACATCTTGAAGTAATCAGCTGCAGAGAAGGGACTCGTCCCCCTGGCATCTCAGGTTAAAGAAGGAGGTCCAGGAAAATGTGGTAGAGCCATTACAAGAAACCCGAGCCGCAGTCATCAGGGACTCCAATTGCCATCGCATTAGGATTGATTAGAGACCAGCAGTACCGTAATGACCCGGAAAGAGGGGCAGCCGGGGATTATTAATATCAGAATGTGGCGGGGCTCAGGGTGGGAGGGAAAAGCAAAGTGGGGCGGGAGAAGTTTTAAGTTACTGGGATTTGTATGTAAGTGCAGGCTTACCTGAGGAAACCGGATAGTCGGTGAATCTCGCAAACAATAAATCTAATTGCATCTAAAATTTCGCGAAGGCTGATTTGGGGAGGAGAGTGATGGGGGATGGAGTGAGACTATCAGGAAAATCAGGACAACATTTTAGTTTTTATAAAAAACCATTTCTGTAAACTTGTAAAAATCCAAATTTTTACAGATTTGTGAAGAGTTGTGGAGAAGTGCTACATGGCTGCGTTCTTTACCTTTGAGCCTCTCAAAAAAGATTTGGGGAGTACTTTTTTTTCCCGGTCACCTTGGGTCTTCCCTTGCGGGCTATCTGGTAATGGAGTGGACATTTTTTGCAGATACTACAGAGGAGTAATCAACTGAATTCTAATAGAAACAGTTATACCTGGGTAGTGGCTTTTGTTTTTTTGTTTTGTTTGAGACATCAGCGATCAGGATCCCTAAGAGATGTAGAAAAAAGAGAGTGGTTTGTCTCCTTCCTCGGACTATGAGCCAAAACAAATCAGCCCCTGATGGTCTGGGCTGAAATGCAGCTCACTGGATAATTAACTCCATCTTTCCAGTCCACCCTAACTGTTTATTTAGTGTCACCCTGCATTACCGTCACTAGCACTTTCCTCTGAACAGGAGGTACTGCAGGCTTTCACCTCCCAAAAGGAAATTCTTTTTAGCTTAGACAGATGCTGTATTCAGGATGTACATTAGTTGAGGGGGAAAAAAAAGTTGATTGCAAATTCAATGGAAGATAAGGACTTTTGGAAAGTATCTTTAAACTTGCCCTAAGGCAATATTAATAAAGTGAAGGGGCACACGTCTTTTATGTTTCTTTTTTAAAATAAGGTTTCTTTTATATGAAGGGTTTGCATTGGGCCACACCCAGCAGTGATCAGGGCTTACTCCAGGCTCTGTACTCTGTGATCACTCCCGTGGTGCTGGTATGAGGGGGCATATGTGGTGCCTGGGATCAAATCCTGGTCCCACAGTGTAAGGCAAGCGCCTTACCCCCTCTACTATCTCTACAGCCCAGAATTCTTAATGGGGTCTGATGACATGTCCCTTTGCTTTCAGAAAAGTGCTGACCTTTCATGTCAAGTGGCATCTAATGTCTCAAACCTGAGGTTGGCAAGTTCCTGGACCTGACTTGGAGAGTAGATGAAGTTGCCCCTTCCCCCCAGGTTGCTCATCTACCTTCATCCCTCTCACCCAGTCTGGCCTCACCTTTGACCACTCAGCAGGGCAGAGCTGAACCCAATGAGCATCAAAGCCCTAGCTTTTGGCTGGGGGAACTGCCAGGGTGCCCAACACCGGCTGGTTGGGCCTGTGAACCCTTCCAAGTACCTTAGCTGAAACCGGCACAGGTTCCCAAAGCCAAGGAAATGAGGCGACAGGGGAAGTGGGGGAGAAAGATTCAGAGAGGGGCTAGAAAGGGAGGGAGAGGGAGAGAGATGGAGAAGAGTGAAAGAGACAGGAGAGAGTGAAAGAGAGACTGAGTCAAAGAGAATGAGAATGACAGAAAAGGGAAAGAGAGGAAGAAGGTGAGGTTGAGATAAGAAGGAGGAGGAATAGGCACAACATTTTTTTGGTTTGTTTTTTAAAGAGAAACAGACAGAACAAACGTAGGGGGTCGGGAAACATAGAGCACCCAGAGCAAGAAAATAGTCCCTATAGCCCACTTCCCACCCCACCCCCAGCCCCGTTTCCCCTCCAATTTGAGTTTCCTCGCGGCGGTGTCTCTCAGTTGCGCTTTGCTGTCTCTGCTAGCTCCCTGGCCCGACCGGAACAATGCCGAGACTGTATTTGGGGAACCGCACTGGGCGGCGGGGTTTGCAGCAGCGAGCGGAGCTGGCCGCCCGCGGCTCTGTTTGTCCAGGTGTGGGCGGAGGGCGGCGGTGTAGGGCGCGGGGCTCTGCGGATGCCCGGAGGAAGCCGGAGACCGAGCTCGCGCGCTCCCCGCCAGCGGGAGAAAGCCCCCTCCCGCCACCCCAAAACATATTCGGGGAACAGACAAATCTCCATTGTTTAAAAATAAGGCGAGGAGCCCGCTGGCTCCCCTCGGCCGGGCTCAGCGAAGCTGAAAGGACCCAAGGAGGGAGAGAGGGAGGCGGGGGCCGCGCGGATCCGGTGTCACGTTGCAGATTCCCACTAAAGATAACGAAACGTGATCTATTTTTCAGAACAGCAAGTGGATGGGAAAGAACCTTGACAACACAAAACTCATTTACTAATGGACTGGTTTTGGGTTTCTCTTCTTTGGGTCCGCAAATCGCTCTGTCGGAGCCCTTGGCCTATTCAAACCCGGCCGGGTGCGGGAGCGGCGTCGTGGGGAGGCAGGTGGGCGCGGCCCCGCGCGGCTACGGGAGCCTGGACAGAGGGTCGAGGGCATCTGGAGTTTCCAGCCGAGCCAAGGGAGAAAAGATGAATGTTGTCATTTCAGCCAGAATTTGAGGAGTCTCCTCACTGTCCCGGAATCGATGACACCAATTCGTTGAAGAAACACCTCCCGATGCCCTTCCCTGCCACCTATCTCTAGGTAGAGCAGGGCTGGAGATCTTCAGAGCAAAGGCATTCTGAGAAGGCGGGCCGGGAGCCCCAATCCATCTCTCTCCAGGCTAGAAAGGGAAACAAGTGGGTCCTAGCCAGCGGCTTTTGACCTAGGGCCTTAAGAATTTATCTGAACAATCCCAGGAGAAACTCGAGTCTCCGCATTTTCCAGATTAGTTAGGAGCACCGGCTGTTACCTGCACCGGGCCAGTGAAGACCCGAAACCTGGCGTCCGGCGTCGCGGACCACTCGCTTTTCCCGCGGGGGCCGTGATGCAGCGAGGGCAGCAGCTAGAATTGCTTATTCCTTTTAAATCTCCGACGCATCTCTGCTTTTCGTGTGATTTGCATTGACAGCAAAGGTTTTAAGTTACTAGAACAACTCAGACCTTTCTGTATGCGATTTAAAATGGATCATTTGGCTTATGTGGTTTGTAAATTCATGTCATTTTACCTCTTTTAGTGGTTTTCAGTGAAAGGTTCCATTTGGGGAAACCTTATATATGCTAAGCAATAATTAACATTTATAACAATTGGTTCCCATAACCAAGTGATCGAAATAGCAGGTAGGCTTGTCTGTATGAAACGAATAGCACTTTTCCTTTCTAGTTAAGGGATCTATCTGTTGGATTAAACACCAGGAGAAAGGCAGGCGGGCCAGGAATGGCCTCCCAGTCTAGCTTCATTGCTCATCAACCTCAGTGTTCACTGGCACACCATCCCAGGGATGTCTTTTCGGTTGTCGCCAATGTCTAGTATGTACTGGTTCCTTTTGAAGAAAGATGAAAGAAATGGTCTGGGAGGTCTAGAGGAATGGATGGAGGGGGAGGAGGTTGGATTGGTATCTAATTGCCATCTCTCTGCTCCCTGTCATTCTCTGTAAATTTATACCTGCCCTTATTTGTCCTAGCTATGCCTCATTTCCTTATACAAAATTGTTAATTATAAAGCACATCCCACACTCAACTTACTGGTTGTCTTTTAAGAGATTTAGAGAGTTAATAGACACCCCCACTCTCACCCCACCCCCATTGTCAGTATGCGCACTTGCTCCAGACTTTAGGGTATGGACTGATTTTCAAGAGCCCAGTTTAAGTCTCCGTTCCGGTCCTCACACAGCTGCCATGTCAATAAGAACTGTTCCAAGAGGAGACATTCCTCCTGGCAGGACTTAGTTGACTTCATGTGAAACACTGTGAGCACCAAAATAAGACGAGGGAAAATTACCAGACATATGGACTTGAACTCAGCCGTGCTAGACTTCCAGTTTAGAAAGTGAGTCTATGAGCACACTGTGTGGTATCTTTTGAAATAATGTGCACTCATTATATGCATTTAAAATGCCTAAACTTAATGAAAGATCTGCATCTGTCTCCAAGGTCTAAGTGCACGGCATAGTGCAAAAAGCATTCTGTGGGAATTCAGAGAAGGAGCTTCGCTGTCGGCTTGGAATCTCCTGAGAAGCAGATAGGATGTGAAAACCTTCTGAGTTTAAAATGTACACTGCAGGGTGCACTGGACTGGGTACATTATTTTAAACCATATAAATAATATAAGGGGAAACCCGCATGGTGCTTCTCCACCCACTTATATCTCAATATGCAAATGGTTTCTGTGGTGCGGGGGCACTGGCTGATGGAATCAAAACATTTAAAGAAGACAAGCAAGTTTAAAGAGCCTAGAGTTTGTTCTTTGCATTCACTAAGAGGGCACATTTAAATCAAAAGCATTTTTGAAGTGTACTTAAAATTTTGTTTTGAACTTATCTAATCAGAGATAAGTGTAGTCATAAAGTCACTCTTCTTCCACCACTCAGCTTCCTTTATCTCCTAGCATTGTTCTTATCTCCTACCAGTCTCTGCTACAGACAATAGATTATCTTTGTTTAGAGACCCTAATTGTTTCCAAAATCTTCTTAATAATTGCTTTGAAACAAGGTGTGCAAATGAGGCTTAAGATAATAACAGCTTCATTTGTTTGTGCAGTTTTACTAAGCATTCTCCACACTTACACCAAATAACAGATGATGGTAATGAAATTGCAGGACATCTCTCATTCCCTGGGAGTAAAATAGGCCAGCATTGCAACACACACGTACACACCTCTTTATTTAATCTTCTTGGAGCCCATGTCGCCTGGGCTTTGAGGGCAGTGTCCCTCTCAGATCAGTCCAAGGATTAGGTTACAAGCAGACTGCTTTTGGAGCCGGACACAGTTTTATTTAATTTACACCCCATCCAGAATCTTTCATATGAGGTTCCCAAAACATTTTTGTTAACAGCCAAGGAAAGCTTCTTGACAGTCCTCAATAGCAGAGGTGGCCTTGAATACACAGCCCCGCACATGGGGAAACTGAGTCTGGGAAGGAATCTGCAGGCTTAAGCCATAGAACGTTGACACCAAGTCACAAATGAACTTTTGCAATCTTATCTGCTCAACAGTTATGCTCCAAAGTCTTCGAGGTTCCAAATTGTCGCGGCCTTTTAAGAATGCGGGAAGCGTTATCCAGTAGCTCCGTGGAAGACGGCGAAGCGTGGTGCAGCTCGTTAGGGGTTAGGAGGCAGGAGGTTAGGTTTGACCCCTGGAGCCCGAGTCAGTCCAGAGAGAAGCCACTCTTCGAGTAGCTGCAGCCTGGGGCCCTGGACTGATCTTGCATTATTTATCGTGCTCCATAAGCTATTCATCAATCCATTATTTATTCATTCCAACATTAAGGTAATTAAATATGAGCTCACCGGGAAAGGGCAAGTCTGCAAGGAAGGGGACAAGGGTAGGAAGGGAGAGGAAGGGACCTAGGTCTGGAGTCATTGATTTGTGCAGAGATGTGAGCTGCTGCCCTTAGGTAACACTGGCCAGGGGGCTCACGTTGCAGGGTCCTGACGCGCTCTCCCACTCCCACTCCCCCCCCTCAACCTCTCTCCCTGCGTCTCCAGGTTCTCCTCCCACCACTCCCTGTACCCGGGCTGCAAAGGCTCACCCTCCCCGCGCTGGGCGGCGCGGCCTCTCTGCCGGGTCTGGCGGCTCCCGGGCTGGCCGGCCCCGGATAGGCGCCGCCTGCAGCCAATCAGCGCACGGGGGACTCTGCGCGCTTTAAGGCCGCTGCAGGGAGAACAGAAACCAAGTTCCCCGGCAACGAGCAGCATCCACCGGGCGAGAGGCCGGAGCCTACGAGGGAGGCCCGTAAGGCGGCGGAGCTCGGTGTTTTTTCGCGAGCCCCACTCTTAATCATCCTCTTCCTCGGCTGTCCGTCCCCAAGTCTCGGCTGGCCCTTTCGCCGACGCAAGGCCGAGGGAGGGGGCTAGAAGTAGCCGCCCTCCCCTCCCGAGGCAGCCACCCCCTGCTTTTCGGCTTTGCTCCCTGACGCGTGCGCCCGGGCAGTGCGCCCCGGCAGGCCCCAGCCATGTCCATGCTGCCGTCGTTCGGCTTTACGCAGGAGCAAGTGGCGTGCGTGTGCGAGGTTCTGCAGCAGGGCGGGAACCTGGAACGCCTGGGCAGGTTCCTGTGGTCGCTCCCCGCCTGTGACCACCTGCACAAGAACGAAAGCGTGCTCAAGGCGAAGGCTGTGGTCGCCTTCCACCGTGGCAACTTCCGCGAGCTCTACAAGATCCTAGAGAGCCACCAGTTCTCGCCGCACAACCACCCGAAGCTGCAGCAACTGTGGCTGAAGGCGCACTACGTGGAGGCCGAGAAGCTGCGCGGCCGACCCCTGGGCGCCGTGGGCAAATATCGGGTGCGCCGAAAATTCCCGCTGCCGCGCACGATCTGGGACGGCGAGGAGACCAGCTACTGCTTCAAGGAGAAGTCGCGGGGCGTGCTGCGGGAGTGGTACGCGCACAACCCCTACCCATCGCCGCGGGAGAAGCGGGAGCTGGCCGAGGCCACCGGCCTCACCACCACCCAGGTCAGCAACTGGTTTAAGAACCGGAGGCAAAGAGACCGGGCCGCCGAGGCCAAGGAAAGGTACGCGGCGCGCTCCCAGCTGCTCGGGTGACCCCCCGGAGCCTTCCTCTCCCTTCCTTTCCTTCCCGCCTCCCGCAGGCACTGACCGGAGCCGCTCCACGGGGCGGCGCCCCGGGCCACCCGGACACTTGCGAAAGTTCACAAACTCTGCGATCACGCGTTAGGGCCGGGGACGCATTGGATTTGAGCGGCCGTGCGTGGGTTCTTGGGGGGTGCGTGTCGGGGAACGCGGGATCTGGGTCTGTTTTCTGGAAGCCTTGCTGGCAGGCTGGGGCAAGGACCAGGCGCGTAGAGTGTTTCTCGCGTAAGTACAGGGGAAGCGGGGCTTGGTATCGCGAGGAAAAGGGTTCGGTGGGGCTGAGGCTCGCGTACCCCCCCTCCGTTGACTTCCCTAGAGGGGTAGAGCTGGCCGGGGACATCCGCTCCCCGTTTCTCACACGCTCGCTTTGGGCAGCCTTGGGAGCGAAGAGCTCGCCGCCTTTTTCCTCCCCGGGAGCTGAATCTTGGGAGACGTAATTCCCAGGAGAGGGTGCTTTAGGGGAGTGGGCTCTGTATCCCCAGAGCCCAGCATCCAGAAAAGATCTTTTCTACTCCGCTCCTTCGCTCGCTGCCGGGCTGTCCGCACCCCCGCTCGGAACGAGGTAGCCGGTCGCAGGCTTTGCGCGCCTCGGAGCTCGGAATCCGTTTGGGATCCTGCGTCCGCCTCCGACCTGCCCGCGCCCCCCACCCAGGCCACCTGGCCCCGCTCCATCCTCTCCCTCTGGAGTGTCCGACTGAGATTGGGCAGAGCTTGGAGGAGGCGGCCGCGGCGCCGCGGGCACACTGGGAGGCCGGAGAGTTGGGGGGACCCTGCGTTTCCCGGGGCAGACCGGCCTGCGTCTCTGAGCCTTGGCACCAAAGATGTGGCCTCTGCACTTCGCCCTGGGTTGGAAAAGCACACAGTCTGGCTAGAATGAGTTAAAATGGGCTTTCTGGAAGAGCTAGAAAGACCGTGAGGGGCGGGGAGCAAAACGGGGAGACTGGCTGGCGCTAGGGGAGGGGAGGACCGGCTCTCCGCAGGCGGAAGCGGCGCGGGCTTGGCAGTCTCCCCGCACCCGATGCGGGACGGACGCCCGGGCGCTCTTAGCCCGCTATGCGGGCTTCTCCTGGGGTGCACGGGGGTGTTTCCCCAGGGGACTCAGAGAAGGGGCCGTGAGAGACTTAAAAACTGAGCCAGTAGCACGGGGACAGGACAGCTCGGTTCCAGTTAGACTTGGGTTACAAAACACCCGTCCTATAAGCCGGGCCCAAGGGCCCGCTCCCTGGTGAAATCCGAGAGACTGGCCGCGCTCCCTGTGTTTACTCAGGTCACTGGGCCGCTCCGGACACCACTTCCCATGACCTGTCCTGGGTCTCCGAAACCACAACCTCCGGCAGGGGCAGGGAAACTGGACATTTAATTGTTTCCTCAGATGGGAACCGGGCAATTGACTCGACTCACCCCAAACATCTGCACTGGCCTCTGTTTGTTCCCTCATCATTATCTTCATCAGCAGCAACCATTTGTCGGTAGATTTTCACACTTAGTTACTGTCCATTGCGGTACTGGTTCCTAAGTATTTGAAAATAACGCTGGAGCAGTGGGGTGGGGACGGAATACAGCTACTGGAAACAAAATTGTTAAAAGTATTGTTTGTATCTTTCAAATATGCCCTGATGGTCTGACGTTCTGAAATCTGGGAGTGGAAAGAATGCCTCCTAGGAAGGCTGGCCATAGCTCTCCATTTCTCCTCTGCTCTCCACTACCCCCACCAGCCCCTGGGGGGATGGGGGCAGCGGTGCTCCATTTGGGTGATGACTGATTGCGGGAAGACTCCTTCCAACACCCCTGCCGCCATCTGACACTTTTTTTTAACCTACTTTTTTTTTTTTTAACCATATGGTGTTGTCCTCTATTTCGTAGGGAGAACACCGAAAACAATAACTCCTCCTCCAACAAGCAGAATCAACTCTCTCCTCTGGAAGGGGGCAAGCCGCTCATGTCCAGCTCTGAAGAAGAATTCTCACCTCCCCAAAGTCCAGACCAGAACTCGGTTCTTCTGCTGCAGGGCAATATGGGCCACACCAGGAGCTCAAACTATTCTCTCCCCGGGTTAACAGCCTCGCAGCCCAGCCATGGCCTACAAGCCCACCAGCATCAGCTCCAGGACTCCCTGCTCGGCCCCCTCACCTCCAGTTTGGTGGACTTGGGGTCCTAAAAGGGAAGGGACTGGTGCCTTGAAATGCCAACTAGGAACACTTGTAAATAGAAATCAGGAACATGTTTTGCAGCTTGTTTCTGGGGTTCTTTGCGCATAAAGAAACGATGGACTTTCACAGATATCTTTTAAAACTCAAAACCAACAAAGATCTGAAGCTTATCTGCCCTCCTCTCTCCGACTGCTCCCATTTTACATTTCCCCTTCCAGTGCAGAGATGGGTGGGGGAGAACCCTAATAAACAAAAGCATACAGTCACCCAGTCCTGATTCTGGGCAACCCCGATACCTGCTTCATACCCTTTCTGCCTTCCTTTCTTCTTTTCTTTATTTCTTCAGTGAATGAGGATTACAAATCAACTGGATTTAAATTATTTTGAAAAATTTATTTTTGGGAAAATGTTTTGGGAAGAGGAACAGGAAATGAAAGAGATAGAGTTTGAGTGAGAAGTGAAATAGTGACAAGAGCTTCCAGCTTGGTAGGAATTGGTTACATTCTTAAGGTGAAGAGGAAAAAATATTTTGAAACTTTTCTTTGGTGGGTAAAATTAAGTTTACATTTTTCATATTTAGTGTTAAATAACATTGCGTAGATTAAAATGAAAGAACAGTATTAGGGGAAAACAAGTGCCTAAATGTCTTAATGCTCTCTAAGTGAGGCAATTAGAAATACAAGTGACCGTTGGTAATATGACTATTTTTGTCCAATTTAGTGAGGGTTTTTTGTTTTGTTTTGTTTTCTATTTTAAATGGCAAACTTTTAAAATGTACTAGTGTGAAAAAGACACCTTCATGGATGCCATTACTTCTCATACCCTCCAAGCTTTCAGATCTGTAGCCTCCTCCTATTAAGGATTTCTCCTCTTTCTAATTTCTAGCTTGCAAGAATATGCGACAAATCTGGCAATCTGGTCTTTGTTACTAAAACAGCATGTGTTTTCAGGTTTCTTTTCTATTGTACCTAAACCAGTCTAAATTAAAACTTCGTAGAACACCGGGAGTACGATTCTCTTTCTGGAAGGTGAGTTGTGTATTGCTGTCATTGGGCCATATTTTTCTTTTTTAAGTAGTTTCTCACATTCTTATTAAATGGTGGTTTTGAACTGCAGGGTACTTTAAAGGCCATCACCTCTACTAAAGTGACTGAGTTCATTATATGACAGAAAAGGAGTGATTTAGCTTTAGGATATTTATTTTTTTATTATTGGATATGTAGTTTTGTTTACCATTAGTTCTTGAACTCCAAGGCATTCATATGTTAACTCAGCTCTTTTGTATTAACACGTTTGTAACAAGACTGTGAAAGTAATTTATCTGCTTTAACCAAAAAGGGAACTAGAACAAGGATACCAACATTGTGGATTAATCTGTACAAATAGCAGACCAGCAGAATAGGAGCTCTCGGTGGTACTGCCAAATAGTGTCCAGGAAAATCCTAGCAGTGATATAGGTTCCATATTATTTTTGCCTGGGGCAAAAATGATGTATCTTTCTTGTATTTAGTTTTAAAAATTAGTGAAACAAATGGCATTATTTATTAAAATTCTACTCAGGATAACAGGATTGGCTTTCTTGTGCTTTGTAAAATATTGTTCCCCAGGGAGAGAGAGTCTATTTATTTTCAGACATGACAGTTTCATAATTTTGATTTTTTCCATCCATAAGTGTCACCATCAATATTTCTTTTTACTCTTTTCCTGTCTCTCCTGTCCTGATCTAGGACTCTGTGTGTATCTGTGCGAGTGTGGTGGGCAATTTTATATGTACACACTTATATATGTCAAATAGTTGACTGAGTTCATGGGAGAAAGGGTCACTGTACTTAAACTGTAGTCACTTTTACTTATAAAGTCTTTTTCTTTTGCCCAGTGATGGACAGATGTGCACACAGCCGCTCAGAGACTGTCATTTGGATTGGGAGCTTAGGGTCCCAGTCTCCCTTGTTAGTGTTTTGGATCATTAAGTTGGTGTTTATTTAAGTCACTAGGGTGTTTATTCTCCACGTCTTGGGCCACGGAGAAATGCCACCCTCTGCAGGAGGGGCTCTCACAGGGGATCTCTGCACATTCTTCACATTCACTCCCCAAAACAAACACCCTACACAAAGATAGCTTTCAATGACCCTGACAGGCTTCAAAGGGCACCGCGGAAATCTCTCTGGAAAATAAGGAAGGGCCAATTACTTTAATTTCTTACATGCCCTCTCTTCCTTCTCTGATGACTACCCCCCCCCCCCACTCATCCAGTTCTGCTTAGTATAATTTTAGACTCGATGAAGTTCTGTCTCAGTGGACGCCCTGGCCCACTTCCTGCTCCCTCTTGGTGAATCTTGGAAAAATCCGCAGATCTGGCGAGAGGCAGAGCGGTCGGTCCTGTAAAAGTCCCTGTGATTATTGCTTGTAAACTCGTTAAAAGGACAATTTTCTGTCACAGCCATAAACTCTTTGTAAAACCTCTGGCACTGGAACCAAAACGCGCATATTCCAGATGTGTTTAATAAGAAATTGCACAAGCCGCCTCCCTCCGACGTGCTCTGCGTAGCCTGGCTCAACCGGGGACAAGGAGGAGGAGGCGAGAAAGCTGGATATTGCTTCGAATTTTCTTGGCACTCATCTTGGTGCGATCATTAGGGAGAACTACCCATACATAATTCCCCCTCACGGAAATCTTCGAGGACCAGCTGTTAAGAGACCTCTAACTTACCTTCTCCACTGCGGTCTCAGTTTAACTAAATCAAAAGTCACTCTAAAGTTTATCGTCAGATTTCGTAAGTATAGCCAAAAGCAATGGACAGTTGCTTGTAAATAGTGTTTTGGGGATGAAATCTTGCAGCCTTTAGCCAAATAAAATGAAAAAAACAAAATACAAGGGTGGGATTTTTGGGTTGGATTTTTTTTTTTGCATATTTTAAATCTGAACACCATTTTTTATATCCCTGCCGCCTGTATGACTTGTCTTGCTGGCTGAGAACAAAAGTTCCTAATTTTGCGAGGCTGAGGGATTCGGCTGGCGATTCTTGCTTGACTTTTGGGCTTAGAAGGTAGAAACCCCTGGGCCCCTAAGGCCACACAAGCTGCGGGGTAGGGAGGAAGTCGCCGCTGAGTTCTGGTCTTGAACCTATTTTTCGGGCAAGGACAGCTTGGTCTTGACCCAGCGCCTAAGTAGGGAGTTTCCAGGAAGCGCCAGTGGCATTGGTGCTTATTGCGGAACCCTGAAATTGCCGAGCAGGGACCGCTTGGGCCACGCAACCTGAGGACCTGAACCCGAACCCGAACCCCCGGCGGATTCTCTTGTCTGCGCTGCCGACCCAGCCGCGGCATCTGCGACCCAAGGGGCGTCGTTCCTGCCGCCTCCCCTGCCTGGAGGCCTCTGGCCAAGCCTGCAGACTGCATTACGGAGTTGGGAATCCAGAGGCGTCTGTTTTGCAAGTCCCGGCTACAGAAAACTTGGGAAGTTCCTTCTGCCACTCGCAGACGTGCGACTCGCCCCTCGCCAGGCGTGGGGAACTTGGGGCGCCGCTGTTGCCCACTCCCGGTGCTGGCCGGGAGGCAGCCAGGCTGGCCTCGAAGGGTTCCACGGGGGAGGAGGCGGTCGCCTAGCCGGAGGGATGTGCGGCCACCATCTTCTGCGCTCTGATACATCTCCTAGGCCTGGTCCAGTATCCTGCAGAGCTAAGGAGCTACGTGCAGGGCGAGGCAAGTGATCTGCGCCGGGTGCAGGGCCGCGGGGTCCGGAAGGGGTCGAGCCGCAGGTGGCAGCGCTCCCTGGCGCTCATGCACCGCACTTTGGGCCCGCGCCGCCTGCTCTGGCCTCTGAGCGCGGCTGGCAGGCGGCCTAGGCCCGGCCTCCCATTGCTCGCTGCTCTGCGGGGTTCGGATGCGCGAGGAGCGGCCCCCCGGCTCCCCGCCACCGTGGCCTTTGCTTTGCGAACGGTGCTTTGCGTTCGACGCAGCGGGGCCTGCCGGGGAGGCTGCGGCTAAACTTAAGTGGCCGAGGTCTAGAGCCCTGGGGCCTAGAAATTTCGGGCAGAAGCACCCTCAGCCCTGATGCTTCTTTGGTGGGGTCCTACTGTAGGGCGTACTCTCGGCTACCTAAACCCGGGCCCCGGGCGCAGCAGGAAGGCTTGGGCTTCCAGCCGGGATGTCTGCACATTCTGCACTTTGGCGGTTGGGTGGAGTTGACAGGAGCAGGTGGGTCAGGGTTAAGTTGAGGAGAGGCGCTTTCTTTCCCATCCCGCAACCCTCCCCGAGAGTAGAGACAAACTTCGGATCTACGAGGCCTGTGCAACCAGTGTTTGCACCTGAGCAGCCATTCACACATCGGGTACCCGAGGGTTTAGTCCCTTAGCCTGCAAGCCTGGGGACGACCGAGCCCCTTGAAGGGCATAAGGACCCCCTCCATCAGTCTGACGGAATCTAAGAACTCCACCTAGAAGATTCTTTAAAGACGGGCCCGAGGCAGCCAGCCAGGAAGAGTCCAAAACACGTTCGAATAGAAGGCTTATCTACCGAGGGGGAAAGAACCCCCAAACGCTTCCCAGCAAGGCCAGACTTTCTCTACTTTTTAAAAACCGAATGAAACACACACACACAACTTCGCTCCCGCTGATGAAATTGGAAACCTCTTCTCCCACTGAGGATGACAATCAGTGTTTCAGACGCTGCGGTCCTTTCAGACAGCGAGAAACAACACTGCAGTAGCCTTTAAAAACAAAGAGAAAGAGACTGCTAGAGGCGCGTGGACGCCTGTCTCGCTCCCAATCTGAGGTTGGGCTACTCTCCTTTTGGCGTTGTGATTGGGTGGTTGAGACCCCAGTTCTCAGAAGCTAGAGCACCTCTGATTCTGGGCTGGATCTCTTCTACTAGTTACTTCCTCCACCCCCTCCTTTCGGGAAGATCCTTGGTAATTGTTTTTTCCTTTGCCATCACTTAAGATCACATTCTTGTCTGTAAACAGGAAAATTCAAAAGCTAGAATTCAAACATCCTTATCTTCGAAGGGCCAAAAAAAAAAAAAAGTTAACTTCAGATATGCTTCTGGGTGAAGTAGCTTCTCTCCCTTTTTCACTGCCGTTAATAGTTGTTATTAAAAAGATAGGTAACTTAGAAGCTCAAAATTTTATACCACTGACAAAGGTCGATAGACACAGAAATACTTACGGATTACTCTTTTGTAATTTGCTGTAAAATTTAATTTGGGTTTTAAAAGTAATTATGGCTTTTAAAAAGCCATGATCTTTTTAAAAATATACGGCTGGAGAGCGTATAGCAGGTAGGGCACTTGCCTTCCATGCAGTGGTCCCGAGTTTGATTCCCAGCACTCCATATGGTCCCCTGGGCATCACCAGGGATGATTCTTGAAGAAAAGCCAGGAGTAACTCCTGAGCATTGCTGGGTGTGACCCCCAAACACAAAACCATGGCTTTATACATGGTTTATTTGGAGTAGGTGATGGTGATTCAGGACCTGAGCTGACATACATATGGGATTTTAAGGGAAAAACTGCCCCTGGACCATGTATTTTTACCAACAGAAGTCATTATATTGCTGTAATTTTTTCCGAAACAAAACAAAACATTAAAATGTTCTACATTTCATAGAGCTGTTGAGTCAGCATCCCTGACAGAATCCATTAGTTCCCAGCAGCGAGTCAATAAAACTGATTTCCTAGGGTTTGTTTTTAAAAAACATTATATTATTTTAATAAACTCAACTATTCTTCTTCCCCCCCCCCCTTTAAGTCATAGCTTTAGTTGCTTCAGTCCTAATATGAGTTGCCAGTCATCCAAATGATCTAAATACCAGGAAAAGGCAATAGGGGAGAAAGAAAGAAAACCAAGCCAAACCCACATAGCAGTGACATCTTAAGTTGTCCCTCACTTAGACATTATGTTTAAACTGTAAGCATGCATATGCAGTAATGTTCCTCAACTTTTCCACCTGTGTGTGTATGTGCTCCTGTATGTGCATATGAGCATGCATGTGTGTGTGTGTGTGTGTGTGTGTGTGTGTTGGTGTGATTGGTAGAGGGAATTAGAAATGCACATTCTGAGGGTGAGGTGGCATAATATGTGATGCCTTGGAAAAGGCAGTTTGACCTCTAAATTAGGCAGATAGTTATAAGGAAAAAGCATTAGTCGTCTATGCCAGAAATGTGAAGACTACAAACTTTCCAAAAACAAGGTAGAAAGCCATCTTATAATATCTATAAAGAGAACATTTTAACAATTGAAGTGTTGTCTGTTTTTAGATGTGTGGTGAATATTTTCTGTGCATTGCTGGTGCTATATAAACATAACATGCTTCCTCCTAAAGTCAAGTTCTTGATTTTAATTGAAGAATAATATTGCTCAGGGCTCTACCTTTGAGTACAAATAGCTAATCTAAGAAAAATCAGTTCTGGGAATTTGGAGTCAATGACTGTTTTTAAAATAAACAGACAAAAACTTCATAAAGTAGGTCAGGAGGATTATTTTTATATACACCGTATCTCCTGATTTCTCACAAAATATTTTATGGAAAAACTTAAAGGCAGAATGAACAATATAGCCCACTTACCAGATTTCTGTTTTTAAGAGTAAGTCTGATCTAAGACTCCCAAGATGTCCTGGTTAACTATTGCAACACTAGCCAACACTAGTATATTTTAGAAGCAAATTTGGGGCTGCAGAGATAGTACAGTGGGTAGGGCATTTGCCTTGCATGTGGCAAGGCAGCTTGGGTCTGATTCCCAGTATTCCTTGCAGGTAGTGAGTCCTGAGTATTAAAGCCAGGAATAATCCTTGCGTGTCATTTTTGAGTGTAGGCCCCAAAATAAACACCATTCCTACCTCCCAAACAAAAAACAAATCTGTCAGCATTTCTTTTTTTCCCTGTATTTGATTCTATCTCCACCCCCTCCCCCCAACCAGGAGAGATAAGAAAAATTAAAGTGGAACAAACTGAAAAATAATGGTACAATTAAATTTGCATTGTAGTATTGTAATATTGTATTGTTGTAATAAGTGGCAGTTAAACAGCGTCCACAAAGGACAATGTCCCAACCTTTCTACTTTAGTTTTGTTAATGCAAGAAATAATTTAAGAAATTGCTTATTAATTAAATTAGGAATGAAGTAAATGGGGAGGAGATTGAAATCGTTTGCATTTCTAATACAGAACCCATCATGAATAAGCAATATGGTTGACTCGAGAAGAATCTGGAAAGAAAGAAATAGCCAGTTACAGAAATTCTGTGGAAATTCATGTGAGGGTAGAGATTTTCTTTGTATTATCTTCTAGGAAGATGCTGGAATTGATGTAACCTCAGAGATTATACCTGGGGCACCTGTCAGTAGGCAGCAGATCCAGGTGACCTGAAGATGTCCTGTGTTCTTGTTTCCTGCCTCTCAAATACCACCAAGATGGAAACCCTACAAACCCAGAAATTGTAAAATGGATTGGATGTAAAGGTGTCCCCTTCTCATTCTCAGTCACTTGGTGTGAATGTGCATTGGGCTTTTTGAAAAATGCGTTTTCGGTCCCTTAGGGGACAAGAAAGAGTTAATTTGCTTTGTGACAGGTTTCACACTGTGGGCAGGTCTGCCAAAAAGGAGAGGAAACAGAGAACAGCCCTATGATTAATTCTACCTGTTTTTCCCATGAGCGATCACCTGCTCCGGGGTCATGAATAGCAGGTAGCTCTCCCTCTCCTGGGCTCTGAGTGCTTCGTTTGTTTGGTGACAGCTGAGTGACAAGGCCTGAAACTCGAGCCCATCGCCTGGCCTGATGGGGGGATAAAAACCCTGGATGTTCCCTCAAACATTTCAGGAAATGAAAGTTGTAATGCGATCCCTCCTGCGCCCCCATCTCCCCCAGCAAACACAAAAGCTCAAAGGAGCCTTCTCGGATTGAATTCAGCCGAGTTGATGGAGGGAAAGCGGAGCCGGGTTGCGGGGTGGGGGAGGAGAGGGCAGCGGGCAGGGCTGCGGCTGCCAGGCTTTCCGGGCCTGGGAAGGAGGAGAGGTGAGCAGCCGGGGAGCTGGCCGCGAAAGCCCGGCGCCCCCTCGGGGCCGTCTCCACGCCGCGTCCCGAGCGCCCAACGCGTCCTGGCCGCGTAGGCCGCCGCCGCCACCACGGGTCCAAACGTCCTTCGGATGGTCAGCTCCCAGCGGGAAGGTGTTGAGCTCCACCTTCCTCCAGCCCACCCGGGAGGCCCAGCCCTGTGAGACCCAGGTCCAGACTTGGAGGCCCAGGTTTGCCGGGGCGCAGGCTCTGGCACCCAAAAGGAATTGTGCTCCAGGGGCCAAGAGCGTTCGTGCCCATGTAAGCAGGGGGTGCGCGTCCACTCCGCCGGGGTCCCCGAGGCAGAACAGCGGGGACGCCAGGGCCTCACTCAGGCACCCGCGCTTGGCCGCTTCCATCACTCAGCAGCATCCGCCAGCCTGGGCCTCTCGGGCACTGCGGGGTGAGCACCGCGCCAGCCTCCTCCAGGCCAAGACCTTGACGCTGCAAGCCCCACGCGACCCAGAATCCCCGGGCCGGCCTGTCCCGTCAATCACGCGGCCCCGTGCCTGAGCAACCTCGCTGCGGCAGGAGGAAGCTAACCCAAGACCCCTCCAGGCGCGTTTTCCCCTCGTACACTCAGTCAACTGCGAAGGCTTTGTTCTCTTACAGATTTCCCCCTCCTCCCTCTGCCCCCCCACCCCCCTTTTTCCTTTCTCTATTAGCTCAGAAATCTTTCCCAGATAGCATTATCAACCCTCATCTCTCTGTCCAAACTTCTCCGGTAAAAATAGGGAGATGACTGCCCCACCCCACTTTCAAATGCAGAAACATTACAGAGAGGATTGACATTGAAAGTAGAAGAACGCATGTCACAGATAAATCACTTGTACACACTTGCCAATTGCATGACTTTGAGACAATAACTTCTGAGTCTCATTAGTAAAACTAGAAGTCATATATTTACACGGCAGGGATGCTGTGAGGTTGAAAGGAGCTGAAGTATTAAATATAAAGTGCTGAGCACAATAGACAGTTAATGAAAAGTAGCTGTGATTATAATATGATCGAAGCCTCTGGGTAGACTTGCACAAAGCCGCCTGGGAAAATTCCCATAATGCTAGAGTTTCCAACTAGGGCAGATAATGACCACTTCTTCCTTTTTGTCTGGAACACTGAAAGAGGCACAAGTTCCTCTATGGAGTTTAAAGTCTGATTAGCCTTAGAAGACTTCTGAATGTTTCTTGAAGCTTTGAATCTGAAATACAGAAATAAGGGGTCAGAGCGATAATGCAGAGGGTAGGGCACTTGCTTTGCACATGGCTGACCTGGGTTCAACCTTGGGTCTTCGGAGCCCTGCCAGGAGTGATTCTTGAGCACAGCCAGAAGCCCTTTGCGCTGCTCTATGTACCGCCTCTCCCCCATCAATAAATAAAACAGAAAAATTTAACTTAAGTAAGTTAATTGAGGGATGGTATTTAAATAATAATGTTTGGGTTTTGTCAATTCTGTTCTTTTTAATGATTTGAACACTTGCGTTGATGCCAGTATGTATACATATATATAGTAGAATTCCATTGATGAAAAATAAAACTCATTTTAATGTGCCTGAAAATGACAAATTACTTAGATGGGAACTAAAGCATTAAGCTGAGCAGAAAATTTAAGGTCCCACCCAAATGTGTCGACATAAATGTAAAATTAGAAACTACTTTGAAGATTTAATACCTTGCTGATGTTAACACAGTGCTTGATACAATAGCACCTGATAAATATTTTCAGGGTAAAACAGACTGCCGAAATGACAGAGTGTCTTTTTTTTTTTTAATGTAGAAGTACTGCTATTTATTCAGCTACTGATTAGGTTGATTGAATTTTGCATGAACTCCGACAGAGTGTCTTTAAACTGAACACAATTCCCAGAGTTGGAATTTTGCAGGACCCTCCTGGGTACGTTTCTTCTCTTGTGACACTCTCTAATGATCACCAGGGATGAATAGCTCATTTTGACATGTTGCACATCCTTCTCTAATTTCAAGGACTTTTTTTATTCAGGTATTATTGAAAGGAAAATACATAAAATTTGCTTGGGAAAACATTAAATTTCTCAAATCATGTTGGGATTGACAGGTAAGATAAACAAAGGTAAATTATACTCTAAAGTAGGCAATTAGAAAGAAGTGTCCTTATGTACTATAATTCTCTCACACTGATTTCATTGTAATTACTGAAACATTTTGTTTATAGTTTTTTTAAAGATAAAATGTTTATTGACTTACAATTGGTTTGCAGTTTTATGTAAGTGTTGGAAGAATAATTCCACACTTCCATTTGTGTATATAAAACAACAATCAGCTTTCTAGTGTTTTTCTATTCATTTGCAGGGGCAGGGGGGTGGGTGGAGAGGGGACTAGCACATCCCACGTGCCCAGGGGTCACTTCTAGCATTGTGCTCAAGGGGCACATCTGCCTCTATACTCAAAGATCACTCCTTGCGACCTCAGGGGACCATATGGTGTTTCAGGGTGTTCAAACCTGGATTGGCTGCTGTGAACAAGGCAAACACCCTACCTGCTGTACCCATGTTCTTTGCCAATAAAACCACATTTATTCTCCGCATATTCATTTTCTTTAAAAGTATTCTAACCAAATACAAATTTATAGGTTTTAATTTCTAGTTTAGGAAAGCTGTAGTCAGTTGTTGTAGTGCTCAGAAAGCGTTCTAGATTTTGTTGTCTGGCAGGCCAGAGAAACGGTACAGTAGAAAAGGTGCTGCATGTAGCCAACACAGGTTTGATTCCTTGAACCATATTGTTGTTGTTGTTAAAAGAGCTTGTTATTAGCAAAAATTGAGTTGCGATATTTTCTTCCTGCATGCCTTGTCTGGTTAAAGGTCCTCTGATTGAACAATGCATTCTTATGTGGGCTTGGGTTTTGGACTGCACAAATCCATGCTCAGGGGCTCCTTCTGACAAAGCTTGGTGGTAGTAGGGGGAGAGATGGGGGAACCACTTGTAGTGCTAGGAATTGAATTGGAGTTGGCCACATGCAAGGCAAGTGCTTTAACACCTGGACTCCCTCTGGCCTGAATAATATGTTCTTTGTCAATAATATGAAAACGGCACTCAAAACTTAAGAAAAGGTATTGTACATTACACTAACAACTTTCATGAAACAGAGGTAGAGTGGCAGGTTTATTTATAAATTTGCCTCCTGAGCTCAATGATCTGGAGCTTATGCCTTGAGTGCAGGAATCCTTGGTTCGATCTCTGGCACTATCTGAAAGAACCATTCCAGGTGTGGTCCCAAAACTGCCAGATGTGGTTCCAAAACCATAAGCAGACAAATGGAAGTATCCATCGTGAATTCCTTCATCAGAGTTGTACTTTTTTCACACCAGCACTTATTTTTTATATACATGTTCTAATATTCCTTTTATTTTAAAAGCAAATAGTTGAATGCAAACAATACACAGAAATGGAAAGATGTAGGAGTTCAGGCCTATGACTTTTAAGATTGTTTCCTATAATCAGGGAAGCCTTTGGTAAGAACTATGGTGATATTGCTAAGTCATTTGCATGTCATGAAATGATTTGCATGGTGCCAGGTTCAGGAGTTTTGAGATTAATGCTTTCTGCTTTGAACATGACTGAAATAAAAAAATATGCGATGTTTTTTTCTTTCTAAATTGTTCCAGCATCCACATCTTTAGAAACACAAAAATATGTCCATGTGCTCACTCAAAAAATAAAGAGAAATAAGAAAAAGCATTTTATGCTGAGGAATAAGTTAATTTAAATTAGATTAGACTTTGCAAAGGCTGCTTCAAGGAGGTTTGGGTAGGTTCCAAACTTTAGCATATCATTCAAGAAATGAAAGGCCTCAGGGCATTCCAAAAGGCATGTCCGCTCTAAATCAGCTTTAGTTCATTGCAAATAAAAAAATATATGACTGAACTTGAAGGCTGGATAAAGAAGAGAGTATTATTTCCACTCTGCAGATATATCATAGTGAAATAAAGTATGGAAATCAGGCCCCTCGATTTTAGAATTCTCTCCAAAGGATTTATAGGTAAGTGCTGAGGCAGTAGTTCCTGTTCAATCACTTAACCTCCATGAAACTGAAAGACTTACTACTTGTCAATATGCTCAGAAGTGCAGTTCCTTTCCATTGGAAATTCGTTATAGCTAAAATGAATTAGCCCTCATGGAGTGTTTAGAAGATAACCTATTATGGTCCCCTGAGCACCACCAGGAGTGACCCTTGAACACAGAGCCAGAAGTAGCTTTTGCATACTGCAAAATAAAATAAGAGAAAAAAAAGACAATATACAGAATGTTTTCAGTAATTTTTCAGGTCAATCTCAGATAGCTGGCTGATTGGTCTTTCAGTTTTTCCTCGTTAATTTAATTAATTATTTCTTTTTGGGTCACACCTGCCAATGCACCGGGGTTACTCCTGGCTCTGCACTCAGGAGTTACTCCTGGTGGTGCTCAAGGGACCATATGGGATACTGGGAATTGAACCCAGGTCGGCTGCATGCAAGGCAAATGCCCTACCTGCTGTGCTATCGCTCCAGCCCCTTTCCTCTTTTAATTAAGGTAAAAGACAATAGGAAAAAAATTAATTTCTTTTTAGGTTTACTAAGTATTTGGGCCACACCTGGCTATGCTCAGGGATCACTCCTGGCAGGGCTAGGGAGACCATATGTGGTGCTGAGTATGGAACCCAGGTGGACCACATGCAAGGCAACCACCCTAGGATTTGTACTATTTCCTTAGTCCTTAAAAAATTAGTTTTTTTTCCTTACTGCTCTTACTTTATAGATTTTTAAAAATTGAATCACCATGTCACCATGAGATAGTTACAAGGCTTTCATGACTGAGTTTCAGTCATACAATATTCCAACATCCCTCCCTTCACCAGTATACATTTCCTACCATCAATATCCCCTGTATCCCTCCTCCCACCCCCATCCCCTCAGCCTGCCTCTATGGCAGGCACTTAAAAATCAATTTCTTTTTTTCAAAATTTTTTTGGAGGGTCACACCAGGCAATGCACAGGGATTACTCCAGGCTCTGCTCTCAGGAACCATTCCTGGTGGTGTGGGGATTGAACCCGGATGAGTTGCGTGCATAGAAAATGCCCTACCTGCTGTACTACTGCTCTAGCACCCCAAAATAAGTTTCTTATAGTGGCTGAAGCAATAGTACAATGGGGAAGATGGCTTGCCTTACGTGTAGCTGATCCGGCTTCCATCCCCAGCATCCCATAAGGTCCCCTGAGCCCACCAGGAGTGATTCCTGAGTGCAGAGCGAGGAGTAAGCCCTGAGCATTGCCAAGTGTGGCTGAAAAACAAAAAGCAATCGATTCTTTATACAGTTTAAAAATTTTAACATTAGGGGCTGGAGTGATAGCACAGCAGGTGGGGTGTTTGCTTTGCATGCCGTCAACCCGGGTTCGATTCCATATTGTCCCCCGAGCACTGCCAGGAGTAATACCTGAGTGCGTGAACCAGGAGTAACCCCGGTGCATTGCCGGGAGTGACCCCCCCCCAAAAAAAAAAGCAAAAAAAAATTTTAAACATTAGTTGAGGTAAATTGAGTGAAAAAAGTATATGTCTGATTTTCAAAACGTCTGGCAATTTTACTGTAAAAATATGAACATAGCATGTTATAGTTTACAACCTTTACCTTTTTAAAAATTAGATCCTCACTGACCTCGGGGTAATGAAGATTTCAGTTAAATAATTACTGAAATATCTGGATAAAATGTAATAAAGCAAAGCTACCATTTTTTGGTGAAAGTATGAATAAAACTTACAAATAAATCTCAAAAAATATTCTAATCTCCATTATACTTTGCATGAACAATACAAATGAGTAAGAAAAACCTATTTTCTTTACTGGTGCTCTCAACCATACTTCCCTTGAGAAGTGTACCAAAGGAAGTATGGTAATGAGGATTAGGAGAGTCAAATACCGCTAGCTGGTGGGTGTACTGTGTATTGTATTACCTGTAGGAGTGGGGCAAAACACCCATAAAATAGCCTTTCAGATTCAGTTTGTCTCATGTTACATTGTGAAACTCAGTGGTTTGGTACAGTTGTATGCCCATTGGCTCTCAAGAATTAAGCAGAGCTGGGGTGGGCCAACCTTTGTACAGAAGGATATGCAGGTGGTACCAGAGGTATGGGGTTTGTGGTTTCCTACGAGAAATTCTTTCAGTGACTGCATGCCCTCCTGGGCAGAACGGGTAAGAGACACAAGGTCCAGAATCTGATCTATAGCTGTTTCTTGGCACAGAGGTCAATTGTATTATGAAGACTAATTTGGTGCAAACTTTTATAATTCCAGGATTGGTCCTCTTTGACCCAGCACATCAACTGGCTAAAACCTGAAATTATATTTTTCATCTATTAGGGAAAAAAGTTCTAACATGATATACATGTATATATATATCATACTTATATATGTATGTAGCATATATATACATGTATGTAACATGCTATATTTCTTTGAGGGGGCATGCCCAGAGTTGCTTGGGACTTCTCTGAATGAAGATCACTTCTGCTAGGCTCCGGGTACCATGTGGGTTTCAAGGACACTGAAACCTGGGTGGGCCACAGCAAGGCAAATACCCTACCTGCTGTACTATAGCTCTGGCCACATATACATTTATATTTTGGCTTGCTTTTTGACCATGTCCAGCAGTGCTCAGGGGTTACTGATGGCTCTGCACTCAGAATAACTCCTGGTGGTGTATGGGGGACCATTGGAATGCCACAATTGAACCTGGGTTACCAAGTACAAGGCAGATGCCCTACTCTCTGTCCTATCAATTGGGCACCTATATGCTATTGTTTCCTAGCTGAGGAATAAATCTCAAGTCCTGGCCACCATAATTCACAATATCATTCTTTAGTTCCCTTGGAAGGGGTGTCAAAAATCCTGGTAGCCTGCCTGAAATTCAGATTTAAGATCTCCCCTATGTTTGTTTACGTTGAGGTTATAACTAAAAGTGATATCTATTCTTCACTTCTTGTCCTAGGTCCTCCCTCCCATCCTCTATCCCCCAGATAGACATTTGTAATAAAGCAGCTTGTACACTCTTTTTTGGGAAGGGCTATTCCTAGTGGTGATTGAGTTTCCTTCTGGTGGGTGCTTGTGAGACCAGTGAAGCTCCTTTCAAACCCAAAGCTCCTGGATGCTGAACATGTGCTTCAGCCCTCAGAGCCACCTTCCTGATTCATCAGCTTCTTTCCTTCCTTTCCCCACCTCCCCTCCCGTACTTTCCCTGACTCCCCTCCCCTTTCTTCTCTTCCCTTTCCTTCCCTTCCCTTCCCCAACTCCCCTCCCCTTCCTTCCCTTCCCTGACTACCCTCCTCTTTCTTCTCCTTCTCTTCCTGAGTCATGCAGGCAAAGCGTGACTTAGTCCTTTGAGTTATCTCTCCATTTTGATAAACACTATTTTTTATTGAATGATTGATTTACTCATCAACAGTGAGTAATTAAAGCTAGTGGGAGGAGACAACAGATTTGGTAATGAAACTGAATTAAAAGGAATAAGAATAAGAAAATATTCTCCCTTCCTTCCTTCCTTCCTTCCTTCCTTCCTTCCTTCCTTCTTCCCTTCCTTCCTTCCTTCCTTCCTTCCTTCCTTCCTTCCTTCCTTCCTTCCTTCCTTTCTTCCCTTCCTTCCTTCCTTCCTTCCTTCCTTCCTTCCTTCCTTCCTTCCTTCCTTCCCTTTCTCTCATTCTTGCTTTTTACTCTATTTAGTCAAAAATTTAAGTAAGGAAAAATGTAATGCTGGAAGGCTTTAGTTGATTAAGTGAACTTTTCTGTGCTTGTCACTTTCACCAGAAATTTGTTCTTTTTTATATTTATTTATTTATTTATTTATTTATTGCTTTTTGGGTCACACCCAGCGATGCACAGTGTTACTCTGGTCTTTGCACCAGGAATTACTCCTGGTGGTGTTCTGGGGACCATATGGGATGTTGGGAATCGAACCTGGGTCAGCCGCTTGCAAGGCAAACACCCTGCCCGCTGTACTATCACCCCATCCCCTTAATTTGTTTTGAGGACAACCCCAGTGGTGCTCAGGGATTATTCCTGGTTCTGTGCTTGGGGGACCATGTGGTACTATGAATTGAAATTCAAGCCTTCAGCATGCAAACATGTGCTACAATAGCCCATTGATTTATGTCTTCAGTCCCATTTCAGAAATTAATCCAATCATTCAATTTTTTTTTCTTTTTGGGTCACACCTGGCGATGCACAGGGGTTACTCCTGGCTCTGCACTCAGGAATTACTCCTGGCGGTGCTTAAGGGACCATATGGGATGCTGGGAATCAAACCCAGGTTGGTCGCGTGCAAGGCAAACGCCCTACCCGTGGTGCTCTCTCTCCAGCCCCTCATCCAGTCATTTTAAATGAATTTCATCCAAATGAATCCAAATATGCTCTCAGAGTTAAAATAAAATCAAATATTTTGTTTAAAAAGAAATCTCAGAAAAGGTGAAATGCATGATTATTGTACATATTAGAAATGATAAAAAAAGTAAAATTTAAGACATATAGCATCTTATGAAATTTCATACTTAATGCTGTCTTTGTTTATGATGGATGAAAGGAAAAGATGGGGGTATACTGTACCTGTAACTCTTATAGCAATTTTTTTTCTGCCTTGAGAATTTGGGAATAATTAGTAAACCACCAGGAAAGGCCTCTCCCCTCCTGGTCGTATGATTTAAATGTCTGTTTAGGAAAAAACTGCCTTTGGCCTATGGATAATTCATAAAAATTGAAGTCACATTAATTTTAAAGAGTTGACTAGTTAAATATAAAGAAAAATTTCCTTTCTAACAATGAGCTGGAGAATTATGGTTAAAAATGCTATTCATGAGCAATTAGGAAAATGGTTCTTAGGTCAAGTGTTGCATTAACAGTGGGGATTTGGCTAGGGACTCTAGATGCAACCATATATTGGATAACCTTATCTCCCTGCTTGATCTCTCCTGATAAGATTGTGCTGTTGGAAATAGAAAACTGCTCAGGTAGCCGAATGACTGCCCTCAGATAGATTGTCCCGGAGAAATGAGAAGCACAAGCACAGTCACACAGAAAAGCATCATGGCAACATCATATGTTTTGTAGCAAAAATGCAGACTGGTTTCCTTGAATTGCATACTATATGTATTATCACTCATGTTTCAGGGTTAAGTGTTTTTGTTATACAGATATTTTAAAGACAATCTTTGTCTTTATATTGTGACTCCAGACCTTTGAGGCATGGTTTTCATTTAAAAGAAAAGCAAAATAAAAATGCTGCCAAATAAAAATATGTGAGGTCCTGCAAGAACACCCCAGGAAGTTGTTTACCATAGTAAATATTCATAAGGGAATGAGAGAAAGACTTTTGTCTAACTAGATATGGTGAATTTATTGGTGTTTTACTGTATAATAAACTGGGGGGGGGAACGAATATAAATAGGGATATCTTTCTGGAACAATTGTAGTTGTATCTGTTAACAAGTAGAGGCATGTGCATGAGCTGTGGTTACTTTTTTATTCTTGGTGCCAGCTAAAAAATCCAGGGCCTCAGACACATGAAGCATGTGCTCTGTCACTAAACTGCATCATGTCATCCCCCCTCCATGTTACACTTTAATTTTTTAATTTTTTGTGTTTTACAATGATCTGTGAATTTTTTTTATTGACCTGCTCTCCATAGGGTCCCCCACTTCTGCTGTCTAATGTTACAGAACTCTGATGACACTGATCTCTGATACCACTTTGCTGTCCACAGTCCATCTTTTGGCAGCTATTTTTTTTTAACAGCAGTTGGAATTGCTGTCATTCAGGATGTGACCAAGATTAAGGTCCTCCCCATCCACTAGCAGACAGTAGGATACCATTATCTCAATCCCCATCTTGATTCTGATGTTTAGTAAGACCGTCATTGTCCTGAGTCTGGTGCTGTCCCTCCTGCGTCAGTTCTAGCTCCAGTCCAGGTGCAGCAGGCACTGAGCTGCTCCATCTTCGGGGCACAGCAGGCTTATGTGTGCTCTTCAGATTTCTCATGCAGTTGACCTTGATCTCGAAGGACTAAACCTCAGGTTTCAGTTCTGTGAGTGTCACCTCAGCTTTGCTTAGTTCTGTGGTTTGTGGTGCTCACTCAGTCTTTCTGAAGACCCTTTACTTCCTCCTTGTGGTTCTTGTACATGAAGATTGGGTTCCTGTTTAAGGGTCTCAATTTCTGACTGCAGCAAAAGTTGAGTGACATTGGGGACATCAGTGACCTTGTGGTGCTCATAGATATCATTTCCCACACACTGGTGTATGACCAGCTCATCTCATACTTGACTCTGAAGTCAAGTATCAGCTACATGCTAGGGCATTGGCTATCTACAGAACGATGTAGGAATGGCAAATTTCCAAAGATCTAAGTATGAGAGCACGGAGGTAAGATGTGTTTGGCTGCATATAGAAAGCCACAACTGGGGCCAGAGAGATAGTTCTACGGAAAGGAATGCTTCCCTTGCATGCTGTAGGCCCAGGTTTGATCCCTGGCACCCCATAAGGTCCTCTGAACACTGCCAAGAGTGATCCTTAGGTAGTAAGGCCAGGAGTAAGCCCTGACCACTGCTGAGTGTGACTCATAAAAAAAAAAAAGAAAAAGAACAAAAAGAGAAAGAAAGAAAAAGAAATAGAGTCATACCCCCAGTTGGTAACAACAGTAGGCAAGCTCCAGGCCAGCCCTCTATTAGCCTGTTCATAGCCTCCTCTTGCCTTGGATTGCTCCTGTGTATTGATATTCTAATTCAGCTGTTCTAGGTATCTTATTGATTCAGAGCTGCTTCCAGCAAGGGTGAGGGGGTAGGGACAAGAACTTCCTTTCCCTAAAACTTCCGAGAGCCCAGAAACCCTGTTTAGATGCCCTTTTCCAATACAATTTTTTTTTTTGTTCCATTGGCTAGTATTAGGTCATGTGTTAGTTTCCCAACTAATCACTGGAGGGGGGCCTGGGGTTAGGACAAGCCTTAACTAAGGATTTATTAAAAATTTTTTTTTGATTGTCCCCCATTCCTTTCCTTGCTATTGTTGTTGCCCTGATCAGGGACTGCACACATGCCTGGCTGTAGTGGTCGCTGGGGGCTGTGTATGAGGTTGCGATACTCTCACACTCAGGTAGGGTTCAGGCTCTCTATGATGCTCACACAAGTTTGCCATGTTGTGATGCTCGAGCACATTCTGTGCTCACCAGGGGTGACACATCTAGCCCTGGAGTTCATATATCCTTTAGTTGCAGCACTCATGGGGGTGTTGTACCATGTTGCTTGTGGTGCTCACATACAGCTGGCTGCGGTATGGTTGGGAATCTTACAGTGTGGGACATCCAGACAACAGCACTTGAGACCCAAAGTGCAGAGCTGAGTGCTGTGGCTGAGTGCTCACCACAGTACTAAGGACTGAACTTGGGCTCTATCCCTTACCCCATAATCATTTAAAGTATTAAGCCTAGTGCTAATACCTGTCACATACTCAAAAAATGAGTTTAGGGGCTGGAGCTATAGTACAATGGGTAGGGCATTTGCCTTGCAGGCAGCCGACCCCGGTTCAATCCCCAGCATCCCATATGGTCCCCCGAGTACTTCCAGGAGTAATTCCTGAGTGCAGAGCCAGGAGTAACCCGTTAGCACCGCCAGGTTTGACCCAAAAAGAAAAAAAAATGAGTTTAGAATGCAGATACACAGAGTGGGAGAGATGGTACAGGGGGTAAGGTTGTTTGTCGTGCATGCTGCCAATCTTGGTTAAGTCTCCACCCTACATAATCCCTGAGTGTGAGTGTGACTCCAAAACCAAAAACACAGACATACACAGAAGTATCTAGACTCCAAATAATTTTTAAAAACCCATATAACGCAATTTGCTTTATCTTGATAAACCATAAATAGGGTTTTGGGATAATACATTAATATGCTGCTTTAAGACAGTTTCCCATATGAATTCTAAGGCAGAAGAATTGCAAATAGTGGAACTATTTTGATATCTGGACAAAAACCATATCAAGAACTTTTCTGTACAGGAGTTAAGGTGCTTGTCTTGCACTAGGACAACTCCTGTTCAATGCCCAGCACTGCATATAATTCCCTGAACATGGTGTGGAGTGATCCCTAAGAACAAAGCCCAAGAGTAAGCCTAAAGCACTGCAGGGTGTGGACCAAAAACAAAGAAAAGAAAGCAAAAAAGAAAGGTAAGGAAGAAAGGAAGGGAAAGAAAAGAAAGAGAGAGAGAAAGAGAAAAGAAAGATTCAAATTACACCAGCCTTATTAAGGCTACTATTCAGAGAATTTGTTCCTTTATGCTATGATTTACACCAACATTTGCTGTGATTGATGTGCCTGGATTATAGCTCCTTCTGAATTATGTTGCTGATACTGGCTAAGCCAGGATCAAGACTTGGCTCTGCATTCGCTGGTGTGGTCACCTTGGCTCAGTCTTGGGTGGATGTGGCTTGCACCAGTGATGGTTCTTTAAATTCTATTTCCTTACCCTTCTCTCTGAGAAGGATGTAATTTTTTGACCATTAAGATACCATATTTGGTCAAAACGAGAAAAGGTCATTTTAACCTGCAAGATGGTGGGAGTGGGGGGTCAAGGCATTTACATTGTCATTATGTGTGATGGATCTGGAAGGAGAAACATAATGGATTTTTGTTTTCTGCTGACTGTTCATATATATTCTCTTCATAAAAATTATCTGTAACTTCTGGTCCAGAGAGACAGGACAGGAAGTGAAACACTTGCCTAGCATGTGGCTGTGACCCTGGTTCAAATCCCAGCACCACATATGGTCCCGAGAGCACCAAACTCACTCTTAAGTACAGAGCCAGAAATAGCCCCTGAGCACTCCTGGATGTGGCCCACTTAAACCCTTCCAAAGGCCATATATAGCTTCTATATTTTTAGAAAATTTTATTTTATTTTCAGAATTACTCTGGTTTAGTTGTTAGAATTGACTATAGGCTAAGTATCATGTTTTGAAGTCAGACACATGCGTTAAATTCTGTTCCTCTGTCATGTGCTATCTACGTGATTTAGTAAATAACATAACCTCAACAATAGCAAAAGCTACTAGTAATAGAAGTAGCAGTGTAGCCCTATAGTGCCTGGGGGTGACAGGGCCTTACCCATCTGTGCGTATGTAGGAGCTGTGCAATCCAGGCATCCAACACAGGGACTCATATGCTGGCCATTTGCTCTACCACTTGAGCTATCTCCCTACCCTAGGCTTTAAAAAAAATTAACATGTGGGTATTAATCCTGTTTCAAATATTCCCCAATTTGGAAAGAAACAGCATAAATATCTTTGGTCAAAACTGTTGCCCATTCTCCTAGTCTGGGATGCTGAAACAAATTACCGTCGGTCAGGTAGTATAAACAATAAACAATTATTTCTTATAGTTCTGGAGGCTGGAAGTCTGAGTTCATGGTGAGGTTCCTGGTGATATATTCTCAGTTTACAGAGTTCTGTCTGTTTCTTTCTTTTTTTTTTCTTTTTCTATTTTTAATAAAACATGCGTAGTGTGTGTGTGTGTGTGTGTGTGTGTGTGTGTGTGTGTGTACATCTGCACATATGAGTTTTTGGAGTCACATACAGTAGTGCTCACCTGGTTTTGTGTTCATGGATCATACCTGAGAGACCTTGGGGGACATTTGTGTGTGTGTGTGTGTGTGTGTGTGTGTGTGTGTGTGTGCTGGGGATGCAACCTGGTTGGTTGTGTGCAAGGCAAGCACCTTACCAGAACTGCCTCCTCTCTGGCCCTCAGGGGTCTATTTTTTGCTCTATCCTCACATGACAGAAAGAGCAGAGTACTAGCTTGTTGATTTCTTCTTATAAGGGCACTAATTTCATTATTAGCTCCACTCTCATGGCCTAATTACCTTCCAAAGTTTCCATAATCAAATAACCACACTGGGGATTAGATTTCAACAGATGGATTTTGGCAGGACACAAAAATTTAATATAGAACATTCACAAATTTATATTTTTTGATATGGAATTTCTTCATTCTGGGATTACTTTATACAAAAAAAAAACCCTAAAGTTAACTGGCTGCCTATATCCCATGTCAAAACCTCATTTAAGAAGATAGGAGGAGTGACATTCATAGTCTTTTACTAAGAAGGCATCTGTCAACTATTTACTGAGCTATACTGATCCAATTTTATGACGAACAAAGATTTTCCTGGCCAGCAGGAACATTTCCTATAGCCTTGGATATGAGTGCCACCTGCTGGATGCTGAACACAAAAACTTTCCTGTATCTCAAGCCAAGGTTGATGAGTCACTTGAATACCTTAGTGAGGAACTGACCAAGTAACAATCCTTTGGGTCATAAGGTCAACTGTAATACCTAAAGAGTAATGCAATCTTTCTCTTGGGGGTTGGGGGGTTGGGTCATACCCGATGATGCTCAGGGGATACTCATGGCTCTGCACTCAGGAGTTAGTCCTGGCAGTGCTTGGAGGACCATATAAGATGCTAGGGATTGAACCCAGGTTGGTTGCATGAAAGGCAAATGCCTTACTTGTACTATCACTCCAGCTCTGAGTAATACAATATTTAAACTGTGCATACTTATCAGAAAAGCATATGGAGAAAACAAGCTTAATGCTAAAATATTCGTCTCAGCTATTGTTTATAAGTTTGCCAGTGCCAGGAATGTAGTAAAAAGTTCTGTTTGTATTACAGCTCACTGAGTTTCATGTAGTGGTATCATAGGCAGTTGGTGGGTGGCTTTTACTTTTAGGATATCTAGCGGAAAGGTAGGGAATTATAGACCCCTTGACTCTGACCTTAGATTGCCTTTGATGTCAAATACATAATCCCATCCTAGAATTTTGATTTTGGAGATATAATCACAGTTTGGATTTTAGAGGAGAAGTTTCCCTTTGCATAATTTCTCTTGGGGGGACCACATCCATCCATGTTTAGGGGCTATTACTGGTTCAGTGCTCAAGTTGCTCCTAGCATTGCCCAGGAGACCCTGAGGTGTGAGGGATACAACCCAGTACTCCAGTATGCAAGGCATACACTCTAGTCCTGAACTATCTCTTTGTCCCTCCTCTTTTTTTTTGACTTTTTGGGTCATACCTGGTTATGCTCAGTGGTTATTCTTGGCTCTGCACTCAGGAACTACTCCCAGCAGTGCTCAAGCGACCATATGGGATGCCAGGATAGAACCAGGATGCCAGGATAGAACCATGTGCAAGGCAAATGTACAACAACTTGTACTATCACTCCCCCTTCTCTCTTTCTTATGGGGAGGAGATTTGGGCCACACTTATCTGTACTCAGGGTTTACTTCTAGCTCAGGGATGAGTCCTGGCAGTGTTGAGGGGATCATGTGCAGTTCTTTGAGATTAAATCAGGATTGTAGCCCCAAAGGCTGCATGCAAGGAATATGACTTATGTATCATACTATCTTTTTGCCCACTCACCCCCATCCTTGCATCATTTTAGTGAACTCTGTAGTGATCACGTCACCTGTGACTTATGGGATAATTCAGCAGTCTGGGTCTCAGGAACATTGTGACAACTTAAAATTTCCATTGATAGGAGGTGCATAGAAATGACTCCTAAGGGCAATAAGTTCTTTTATTAAACACTTCATAGAGTTCCTGGTAGGTTCGACTTTGGGAAGAATATGGAAATTGCATAGCATTGTTGGTATGCGTATGCTATGTACTTAGGAGAGGTAAGGAAAAGGGATCCTGGAAAAAAAATAATTCCTTTTTTTCAGTCTTTTATTTACTTTTTAATCGAATCACAATGAGAAACACAGATACAAAGTTATTCAAACTATTCATATAATGTCCCAACACTCATCCCTTCACCAGTGTACATTTCCCCACCCCGTATCCCCACCCCACCATCTGCCTCAATAATGAGAACTTCTCTCTCTCTCTCTCTCTCTCTCTCTCTCTCTTTCCTTTTGGAGCTTAAGATTTGAAATACTGATATTGAAAGGTTATTAGGTATATCCCTTTACCTACTTTAAACACTCAGATCAAAATGATCATTTCCATCTATTATTGTCATACTGGTTCCTTCTCTATTCTAACTGTACTTTATCTCCCCCTGACACACACACTCTTGTGGTAAGGTTTCAACCATTGACCAGACCTCCTGGTATCATTCTAGTCTCATATTAGTCTCACTATATACATACATATATATATATATATATATAGCCCACAAATGAATGCATTCCTTCTATATCTGTCGCTCTTCTTCTGACTCATTTCACTCAGCATAATACTGTCCTTGAAAATCCATTTATAAAGGAATAATTTCTCTTTTTTTTTACTATTTTTTTAAATTTATTTTTTATTGAGTCACAGTGAGGTACACAGTTACAAAGCTGTTCATAATGGGGTTTCAGTCATACGACATTTCAACACCTATTCTCCCATCAGTGTCCATTTCCCATCATCAATGACCCCACTTTCTCTCCAGCCACCCCTTCCCCTAGCCTGCCTCTATGGCAGGCACCTCTCTCTCTCCCTTCCTCCCTCCCTCCTTTAAAGAAATAATTCTTAAAGGGAGGGGTATATACAGTGCATTCAAAAGTTGTTCCTGGCTTTGTGCTCAGGAGTGACCCTTGGTGATATTCAAGGGACTATATTGCTTGCTAGGAATTCAAATCATGATTGTGCAAATCAAGTGCCTTAATTCCTCTACCTCTACTCTTTCTCCAGCCCCAAAGAAACAGCTATTGAACTTTTTTCCCTCCTTTGGTCAATCTCCATCATTTCTGCAGAAAATTAAAGTTCCAAGAATAGATTCATAGGTTATGACTGATCCAAGAATTGTCTTGTGTATTCTTGACATAGGACCAGTTTTTCTGCTTTTAAGATTCTACAGAAATCAGTAGGGTGTATTTCTCCTGCCTTGGCTTGCTTTTCCTATCATTGAAAAACATCATGCATAATTCAAAAAAGACTGCTGGACTAAGACAAGAATTCTCTCCCTTTGTTCCAAAGTTGGTTAATGGGTTTTTGTGGCTAGATTTTTAAGCCTACAAAATAGAATTCAGATTTGGAATAAACTCAAGACAAATAGATCTTTGTTCTTTTTTCTGGTTGTGTCCCATTCAGGACCCTGACAACCAAGGGTGGCAGAATTCAGTGTAATAGGGAATTAGTAGTTGGTGCTTGGTGAGATTTTTCTGGTTTTTTTTTTTTTTGTTGTTGTTGTTGATAAAATTCTATGTTGTGGAGCAGAGTGATAGCACAGCGGGTAGGGCATTTGCCTTGCATGCGGCCGACCTGGGTTCGATTCCTCCTCCCCTCTCGGAGAGCCTGGCAAGCTACCTAGAGTATTATGCCCACGTGGCAAAGCCTGGCAAGCTACCCGTGGCATATTCAATATGCCATAAACAGTAACAACAAGTCTCACAATGGAGATGTTACTGGTGCCCACTCCAGCAAATCTATGAACAACGGGAGGAAAGTGCTACATGGTCTCTTGAGCACTGACAATAGTATTCTTGAGTGCAGAGCTAGGAGTAACCTCTGAGTACTGCTGAGTGTGCCCCACTCCTCACCCTCCACCCCCCAAAAATTCTATGTTGTATAAGAGTACATGCCTTTTTGCATTCTTGCCTATACTATTAATAAATGTTTAACATTAGTGCTGAGTTAGAATACACAATGGATGTGTTATTTCTTATACCTACAGTGACCACAACCAGCTCATTATGTTGAGGTACCCTGACTTATTAATGTTGTGTGCTCAGATTTTTAAAAACGATTTGACTGCTCTTTATATGTATTTACTGATTTAATCTGGTTTTATAGTCTGGAAAACCTGGAGTTACTTTTCTTTCTCCAAGGGTGTTTCTCACTTACTATGTGTCCCCTGGACTTGTCTGGATACCGTAGTAGTTTTAAGTTTCTAGAATCTCTAGTTGGGACAAAAATTTCATATCTTGGATTTCCCTCCTGCAGCACCTCCATGACATCCACCCCTCCAACAATTTCTTTTTATTGTCAACTTTATATTATTTGAGTAGATATACTGTATTTGTTTCACACTGGTAGACTCTTTTTGATATTATACTAAATAGATTTTTGTGGCATTTTCATCTTTTCCCTTGCTGGGTTTTCAGAAAAATGTTTCTGGGAAGAAATTTGGTTCTGAGCCCATGTGAAAGAGAAGAGAACTCCCAGTTATATAGTCATGTGCTATAGAACTCACTGGGCTTTGCAAAAAGAATTTGATGCAAGACAGGAATGGAAGCACAAATCTCAGTGGGTTCTGAGTGTTTCATCACAAAGTTTTGTGGTAAAACCAAGAAGAAACCACAAGCTTCACTGTTGGCCAGACCAGCATTGGAAGAATGATTGATTTCAAGGTTAGCCAAGGTCAGGCGGAAAGTTGGCTTGTTTTGTTCCTATGTCCAAACCCCAGACCTACTGAGTTTTGCATGGTTTGGGGTTTCCAAAACAGAAAGTGTTTTTGGGGTTCAGTCCAAAACTGAGGCCTGTGGATTAGGGTAAGGGAAAGTTGTTCTGTCTCAGTCTGTATTTTAACAATGCCAAGGTGAAGGATTTTATCTTCAGTTGCTAGTCAAACCGTATTTTCCTTAACTATTTCTTGGAAATCTAAAAAACCAATGCTGTTTTTTCTCCATGTTTCTGTACCTATCAGAAGATTAGAACTCTTCCTTCAGAGTTTCCAGACATTTCTATAGGCCTCAGTAAGGTTTAGTTCTTAAAATTTTCATGGCTTTACTTAACAGCTCGTATAAATATTCCATTTTTTTAGCTTAGTATTCTCTAGGGATCAAGGTAGCCAGGTTGCTTAGTCTGAAAGAGTTGGACCTACTCCAGTAGTCTGAAAAATTAGGTTGCTTTTTTTGAATAATAATTTGAAGAGAACAAAAGAAAAAGTGAAGCTCAGAGCATAAGACCTGAAGCTCAGTGGAGTATGGGTGATGGGTGGACATATTCACAGCCTTTTGGGGAGTCTTATACCTGAAAGGGGTGTCAAGTACAAAGTTGGGTATAAGAAAGTGGAGATGACTTTAGTTCTGGGAGATGGTAAAATACATCAAGTCAGTACATTGTACATAATGGAAAAATTCTCTGTAAGTCTTGAAGTTTTTAGGGTGCTATTTGCTTTTCTCACCAGGATTTCAAGCCTGTGAAGTTGGCTCACTGATGTCATTAGTAACTTAGACTCTTTTCTTCCCATTTCACCATCATCCTTATTCTGGTTACCTAATGATCTCAAGAAGGTGCTGTGTTTCCAGACCTACATAGAAATAAGTAAAAAAGAAACTAATAGTTAAAGGGAAAAGATTTTTTAAAATTTTATTTTATAAAGTTGTTCTGCGTGGGTGGTCGTGCGGGCTAGAGCGATAGCACAGCGGTAGGGCGTTTGCCTTACAAGCGGCCAACATGGCCGACCAGAGTTCGATTCCTCCGCCCCTCTCGGAGAGCCCGGCAAGCTACCGAGAGTATTTGATATGCCAAACACAGTAACAACAAAGTCTCCAATGGACTGGGCCCGCTCGAGCAAATTGATGATCAACGGGAGGGCCTTTGCCTTTTACCTGTACCTTATAAAGTTGTACACAATAATTCATTACATTCAATATTTCAACACCAATCCCACCACCAATACACCTTCCAACCACCATTATTTTAAACTTTCCCACTACCACCCAAACATGCCCCAAAGGCAGATACTAAATAATTTGTTTTGTATCGCTTGTTAAAGGTAAAGGTAAAGGCCCTCCCGTTGATCGTCGATTTGCTCGAGCGGGCCCAGTAACGTCTCCATTGGAGACTTTGTTGTTACTGTGTCTGGCATATCGAATACTCTCAGTAGCTTGCCGGGCTCTCCTTGTTATGAGTAACCCATTCAAAATTATCCAAAAAGGTTTCCTTAGAGGAAAGCATATGAAAATTGTTGTATCTGACCTTGAAGTCTTAAGCCCCTAACCAACATGTTGTTATAGGTTGAGCCTTGTGTGCTTGTGTGTGTGTGTGTGTGTGTGTGTGTGTGTGTGTGTGTGTGTGTACTCTTGCTTCTAATTTACACATCATCAAATGTGATGTGCTACTCTTGGCATATCAGTGGCATGCAGCTTTTGTGGCTGCACACGCCAGGAATTCTAAAATTTTAAATAGGGTACTAGAGCTGAAGTTAAATTTTTAACTGGATGGTTATTTGGGGGTCTGGAGGCATCTCTGCAATGTGTTGCTCTCTTCTGAGATTTTTTTGTGAGTCTCTGGATCATGGCCATTAATGAGCTTATATGGTGCCCAGAGGCAGTTTGTGGGTGTGACTGCCAGGCACCTGGAAGCACAGGGAGATAGGGGAATGGCGCCCATTCCCTGCTCCCTGCGAGCCTGGAGGTTTCAGTCACAAAACCTACCTAACTGGGTTTTTCAGTGGACTCATTTTCATGCATGAGGGGCTCATCCTGAGACTGTAAAGATTGGCCTTGAGTATGGCGGCAATTGGGTTCTGAAGTTTACGGCTCCCAGGGTTCTGTTAGGGCAGGTCGGGGGGATTCACCTACCTGCCTTCAAGGTACCTGGATGAAGTCAGCCTGGTGCGGGATGAGGAAGCATCTCTGCAGCATGTTGCTCTCTTCCGAGATTTATTTGTGAGTCTGAGAGGGAAAAGATTTAAAGGAAAAATATAAGAAGGTCCATTTTACAAGAAAAATAGGAGCTTAGCCAGAAGACTTACATTGCCAAGTTTTACATTATAACAGCTAGAATTGTGCTAGAGTACAAGGCTTCTCAGACGGAAGGTGACAAAGACTAAGTGACTAGGTTGCAGATACCAGTTGGGTCATTCAGTCAGCAATTCTTCCCTTAATCATCTCAAGAAGATGGTTACCAAAATACCCAGGTGTCCTGGATGCCCTGAAACCACACAAAGGTGTGAGCAGAAACCAGACTTTTGGAATAAATAGTGGCTAGTAGGGAATATTATAGATAAATTCTGTAAGACTCTCAAGAAAAAAATTCTCCATGCAAGTTCATAGATACTTGATTTCATATTATCACAAAGTGATTATGTAAATTATAATTGGACTTGAGATGATTAAAAAATAACATTATCAGTAATTGTTGACTGTTAGTGTTCTCAGGATCAGCAAAATCCTTTATCTTTCAAGGTCTGTCTTAAGGAACTTTCTCTTTCTTTCATTCATAATTTTAATTTTTAATTTAGAATTATATTTTATTTTATTTTTGCTTTTTAGTTCACACCGGGCGATGCACAGGGGTTCCTCCTGGCTCTGCACTCAGGAATTACTCCTGGTGGTGCTTGGGGGACCATATGGGATACTGGGAATCGGACCCGGGTTGGCCATGCCACACCCGCTGTGCTATTGATCCAGTCCCCAAATTTAGAATTATTTTTATTTATTACATCCTAGTGGTACAGTACTAGGGAGACCATGTGGTGTCAGGAATAACACTGTCATTTGGGGGGAATCTTCCAGGTCCAATTTTCAGTTTTTAATCATGAAAAATTCAGCACACAGAAAAAGACAAAGAATAACCAATTCCTTAATAACTAACATACCTTACATTCAATTCAATAAACTAACAGACTTGGGGCCAGATAGATAGTACACCAGATAGGGTGCTTGCCTTGTGCATGGCCGAACTGGATTTGATCCCTGGCACCCCCATAGACTTACCAGAGTCACAAGCCAAACTTAAGCCCAACTGACCTGAGTACAGAGCCAAACTTAAGCCCTGAGCACCATTGGTTGTGGTCTTAAAAATTAATTTATCTGACTTTTCTTATTCTTTGTCTTTTTCTGTATGCTATATTTATCGGATTATCATATGCAAAATTATACATACATATGTATAAATGTGTATATTCAGGTACATGTATATATAAATGTACATGTATACACATGTCTAGTTTGGAGGATTTTAACTAGGCTTCAGAACACAAAATACTTCAGCATACATTTATCTTTCATGATGTAACTTTTTGTGAGGGGCATCCAAACAGTGTTCAGGAATCTGAGGGCCCTTCTCAGATGAGACAGTTCAAAAGCATGTCTCTTCTGTCTTTCTGTATCTCTCTCCAATCCTGGGAATCTAATCTAGGGTATCTCACATGCCAGGCAAGTGTTTTGCTGCTGAGATACATCCTTGGCCATCGGTAGCTTAAATCTCTCTTTTTCCCTTTCTCTCAGTGGAATTAAGACTTAAGGGATGGGATTGTGGGGGGTGGCATAAAGTGTGTGTTTGGGGGGGGCAGTGAGGCCATACCTGGATCAGGGACTTAGGAACTATACCTGACTCTGCACTCACAAATCACCCCTATCAGTTCTCCAGAGACTACATGTAGTGCCTGAGGTTGAACTAGGGTGGGCTGAGGTGGCCTCAGGCAAGCCAATTGCCTTTCATTCTTTACTAACTCTCAAAGAGGCATTTCTGTTTGAATGTATAATTGCAGCACTAATTTATGGTAAGAGGACTTAAAAAAACATTATTTATTGAGTCAATGGAGGCTTGGAGAGATAGTACAGAGGGTAGGGAATTGCCTTGCGTGCAGCCAACTGGGGTCAAATTCCAGTCATCCCATATAGTCCCTGAGCACAGTCAAGAGTAATCCCTGAGTGCCAGACCCAAGAGTAACTCCTGAACATTGCCCATTGTGGGCCCCCAAGCAAATAAACAACAGCAACAACAGCAACAGCAATAACAACAATAACAATAACAAGAGTGAGTCAAGAGGAATCAAAGAGACATGTTTGTCCAGAACTTTTAAAGATACTACCCTAATACCTGCCAGCAGAACTCAACATGCTCTCTCTATGCGAAGATCACACCGGAGAAATGCAAGACTCACAGAACTTAAGCTTAGTTTTCTAAAACCTAGTTTTTCTAATTGTATCCTAACTTTAAGGAAGAGAAAAAAGTTAGAAGGTGAAACAATTTCAAATTTTTCAAAATAGCACTTCCCTCCCCCCCAAATTATGGAAACATTTAAATTAGAGAGTTTATTGAAATAACTTCTGTATGTTCCATCTAGAATTAAAAATATGAAAATTTAGGAGTAAGTTTTTAAAATTTTTTGTTTGTTTATTTGTTTTAATGGGCCATAGCAGGTGGTCCTCAGGGTTTACTCCTACTCTGTACTCAGGGATCACTTTTGGCAGGGCTCAGGGGACCATAAGGGGTGCTGTGCATTGAACCTGGATTGGTCGAGTGCAAGGAAAACACTCTTATCACTGTACTATAGATCTGACCCCTTGAGTTTGCATTTTTAAGAAAACAACAACTGCTAATCTTTAAGTACAAGTGTATTGGAAGAAAAGAAATACATCTGTAAGTAAATGTTCCAGAAAGGGGTTGTTTGAAGAAATTAAAGCAGTGTGGAACCAGCCTAGAAAGAAAGGGACAGTTTGATTAGCAGGAACTTTAATATCCTCAGGAGAAAGTTAAAGAAAAAGGGTAAGAAAAATAAAAAAGCTTCATAAATTGGTCACAGGTGCTCTATTATGTCTAAATAGTGGAAAAAGCCACTTTCCCCTCACCTCCTACCACAGTGGGCACCACATTTTCTGAAGATCATTCACTAAAGAAATATGGTCCTTCCTGCCGTCCACTGCTTATGGTCCTAGACAGTCCTGGGGACAACAAGGACACTGTACTCCTTTGTCCCTTCCAGGGCCAGAGCTGTTCCTTTCTCACTCATGAGAACCATGAGCACATCAAGACCTTTGAGAGAGCCTGTCTGTGGAGGGCGGTGCCAGGCTTGTCAGATTCCAGTCAGAGCAAGTTCCTTTCAAGTGGTCGTGGTTAAAAAAAAAAGTGGGATTGATTGGAAATGGGGTGAAACCTGAGACGGAAGTTCCTGAGACTGCTGGTTCCAGAGCCCATGGCCAGCCGACTGGAGTGGCTCACAGGTCAGTGTCCAGGATGCAGATGATATTTCTGACCCTTCTACAACTGGATCCTGAAAGTTACCTGCCACCTGCTAACTGAGCACTGTGAATTTCAGGTTCTTTTCCTCACTACCCTATTTGCAACACTAAGGCTTTAGTTTTCTTTTCTGTTTTTTTTTTTCTTTTTGGGTCACACCCAGCAATGCTCAGGGGTTACTCCTGGCTCTGCACTCAGAAATTACTCCTGGCAGGGCTCTGGGGATACCTTGGGATACCCGGGATCGAACCCGGGTAGGCCTCGTGCAAGGCCCACTGTACTGTCACTCAGGCCCCAAGACTTTAGTTTTCTAAAGGACAAGTGAAATTGTTCTCTTCCTTCTTGAATTTTTTCTTTTTTTTTTTTTCTCAGTGATGCACAGGGGTTACTCCTGGCTCTGCACTCAGGAGTTACTCCTGGCGGTGCTCAGGGGACCGTATGGGATGCTGGGAATCAAACCCGGGTTTACAGCGTGCAAGACAAACGCCCTACCTGCTGTGCTATCTCTCCAGCCCCTTGAATTTTTCTTTACCACATGCTTATACCCCCTCCCCCCAGTTCCCTGCTGTATCAATTTAATCCCTCCTCTGAAACACATTGAAGTACGCTGCTGAGCTGAAAAAGATACTTTTTTCCCCCTTTTAGTGTGTAGGCTTTGCTGATGACATCGTTCTAATATCACCAAACCTTAGCCAAGCGGCACAAATGCTGGCCAACTTCGACCGTGAGTGTGGAAAGGTCGGACTACAGCTGAATCTCACGAAGACAATGTTTATGAGAAACAGTCTCGTTCCTGACGTTCCATTTGCTCTCAACGGAATGACCATCTCCAAATGCAACAGTTATATATACCTACGTCGAGAAGTCAACATGACGAATTACCTGGCACCTGAGTTCCACAGGAGAAAGAGAATGGCTTGGAATGCCTTCAAGAGCGTCGAAGAAATAGCTAAGAGGACGAAGAACCTCCGGCTCTGGGCACATCTCTTCCATTCCACTGTTCTTCCTGTATTAACATATGCCTCAGAGACCTGGGCCCTAGGAAAACAGGATGAGAACGCTATTCAGGTCTCCCAAAGAGGAATTGAAAGAGTTATGCTTGGAGTATCATGTTTCACTCAAATGAGAAAAAGAATCTGGTGTTCTGACCTCTGTTGACGATCAAGAACCAGGGACGCTGCCTCGTTTGCCAAGGCATCGAAAATCAGATGGGCTGGACACGTAATGAGATTTGGAGACGACTGCTGGACTAGAGCCGTTACCAACTGGATCTCATGGGACGTCAAAAGACCGCGTGGCCGCCCACCTACAAGATGGTCAGTCTTCGTCAAGACCCTGAATGATTGGTTTGAGGCTCTTCGTGTTCCTAGAACGAACAGACGCCATTGGGCTACACTAGTACACGACAGAGATGAATGGAGACGTTACTGGTGCCTGCTCGAGCAACTCGATGATGAACGGGAAGTCAAGTGATCAAGTGATAAAGTGTGTAGGCCACACACCGTGGTGCTTAGGGATAACTTTCTGGGCTCAAGGATCATTCCTGGTGGGGATCAGAGGATCATATGGGACGCTGGAGATCAGACTTGGGTCGGCCGTGTGCAAAGCAAGAGTCTACTATCTCTCTGGCCCCATGAAAAAGATCTCACAGGCACTAGCACCCTCGCACGTCTTTTTGGCACCTGTACACTCTCCCAGTCTCTCTCTCTCTCTCTCTCTCTCTCTCTCTCTCTCTCTCTGTCTCTGTGCCTCTGTGTCTGTCCTCTTTCTCTGTCTCTGTCTCCTATTTCTTCTCTAGAAGTCGCTATTCCTTTGAAATAGGTAAATCCAAATGAGGTCAAGCTAATTTACTGATGGAAGAGGGCTTTCAAAAAGCAACATTCAGAGGAGTTGCTTCCTGGGAAGGTTACCCCACAAGCACCCAGCTCCAGCTGCAGGACATCTTTTCCCTCAGGAAGAAAGAGAGGGAAAACGCCATTAACAGATTTTGATGCCTGAGGTTTTCTTTCTTCTTTAAAACAAAAGATTATTTCCTCTTTCAAGCTTAGAAGCATGTCTAAAGTGTTTATTATTGGCCTAAAGGAGAGTAAGTGAGTGTCCTTATCATTCAAAAACAAATACACCTGTCTGGCAGCAGGAACTCTGCCTGGCTTTATGAACCAGGAAAATCAACATTGTATCAAGAGCCTGGGCTAGTAAATCCCAAAGGCCTGTAAAGTCATGTTGGGGAAGGTTCTTTGGGGAAGCAGTAGGCTCAAGCCTTTTTGCAAGAAGAACAGACAAGGGAGCCTTTGCTGTGTCCTTTCTGTGTATTTGTGTATATTTCATGGTACTAAAAGTGGACTGGGACCTCTTCTGGGCTGAAACGCACAAGCTGATTCATAAGAAGAAACCTAAGGGCTAAGAACAGCCAGTACCTGAGACCACCACACTAGCATTTCCTGCTGTTTCCCTAGTGCTCCGCCCTCTCCTTTTTATTGAAAATAGGAGTTCAGTTCCGAAACAGTGTCACAAACTTGATTTTTTTTCTTCTAGAATTAAAAGCTTAAAAGTAACTATGTCCTGGTGGTGGAAAATGGACACTGGTGGAGGGATGGGTATCTGATCATTGTATAATCGAAACCCAAGCACAAAAAATTGTAAATCTACAACTGTAAAAAAAAAAAAAGAAAGAAAGAAACAAAAAAAAATCCCACTAAAACAAAAAAAGAAAGAAATGACCACAAAAATATAAAAAAAAAAAGTAACTATGTCTTACGGGTCAGGGAGGTGGTTCAGTGGCAAAGCTCATGTTTGTATGCACCTGGGTTCAATCTCCAACTCTCTCTCTCTCTCTCTCTCTCTCTCTCTCTCTCTCTCTCTCTCTCTCACATTTTTGAGCTACACTTGATGGTGCTCTGAGTCTACTCCAGGCTTGATACTCAAAGGATTGCAATGCCAGGGATTGAACCTGGGCCTGCTTACTCATTCACTCAGTCGTTGAGCTATTTCTCTGGCCCCATGAATGTTAAGGCACTATGACAATATGGACACAAGCTGCAGCCCTTGGCCCCTGCCTGTTAGATACATATGGTCTAATTGGGCTGTGTCAGATATAGCGTCAGGTCCTCATGTCGCTCTCACTAGAGTCACACGTGCTGAATCCCACTCTCTCATATTCAGCTTCAAGGACTTTTCACATTGGAGACAGAGTCAGTCAGTCAGTCTCCTGCTGCCCCAGCCCTCTTTTTCTCTGCAAATGTAGGCTTTCTCAAATTGGTCCTGAGGGGAATGCTTTGTAGACAGATTTAGAGTCAGCAGAGCAGGTGTGGTGGCATTGTCTCCTTTCAATTTAGGTGCTTTGATTAAAAATTAAACCCTTGGGACCATTATGACAATGATGGTTGGAAGGGATCACTCTGGATGGGAGATGTTGTGCTGAAAGTGGGTAAATGGGTAAAGGACCAAACATGATGGCCTCTCAGTATCTGTATTGCAAACCATAATGCACAAAAGGGTGGGGGGGGGGAGACAGAGAGACAGAGTCAGAGACAGACAGGCAGAGACAGACAGACAGAGAGACAGAGAAAGAAGAAAAGTGCCTGCAGGCTTGGAGGGTGTGGCAGGAGGGCTATGGGGATGTTGGTGGTGAGACACATACAGTGGTGGAGGAATGGGGGTTGGAACACTGTAAGACTGAAACTCGATAATGAAATCTTTGTAACTATCTTACGGTGATTCAATTAAAAATAATAAAATAGAGAATATGAAAAAAAAATACACCTACCATATAACAACAAAATAAACCCTTGGGAAAGGAATGCTAGGTCTATAAGCAGGAGTTTGGGCAGTGAGAAAGATGTTTTTGATGCAATAAAAACATGCACGATCCATTTCAAGAAATGATCCCATATTAAGGATCAATTGAACATATGGCTATTCATGCATGTAATCACTTAATTTTTATCTTTTGGGTCGTACCTGGAGGTGCTCAGGAACCGCTCTTCTGTGCTCAGGAGTGACCCCTGGTGATGCTCAGGAACCATAGAGATTCTAACAGGGTTCTGATAGGTGCAAGGCAAGTATCCTAATCACTGTATTATTTTTCCTGCTCCCTTAAGTTTAATTTATTTATTTATTTGCTTTTTGGGTCACACTTGGCGATGCACAGGGGTTACTCCTGGCTCTGTACTCAGGAGTTACTCCTGGCAGTGCTCAGGGGACCATATGGGATGCTGGGAATCGAACCTGGGTTGGCCACGTGCAAGGCAAAGGCCCTACCCTAACGCTGTGCTGTCTCTCCAGCCCTGCCTCCTTAAGTTTAGAAGTCAAGCTCATCATAGTTTCAAATTTATGATTACAAGAGAATATTATATAGAACTGTGTTCAATTTCTGTTTCACCATTTTAATAGGAGGGTGGGTTTGGAATCAAATCCAGGGCCTCACACATGAGAAGCTCGTATTTCACTTCCTGCCTTGCCTCCATCATTTTCTATCTCTGTAGCCATGGACAACTTTTTAAGCTTCTAAACCTCTAAAAGAGGTAGATTAGCAATATTCACTTTGAATAGTGGTGTGAAGTTTGAGACAATGTGCCTAAAAGCTTTTATTTCCATGTCTCGAATGCTAATTCTGCACTGTCTCTTCCTCTTTTTCTTTGAAAGCTTGTGTCTGTATTTTATTTTGGTCCTCCCCCTACTCCCACTTCTTGGCTTTTGGCATTGTTTTTGTTCTTATTTTTTCTGGCTGATCTTGTCTCTTTGGTTTCCCCTCACTCTCTTCTCTGTGGATGTTTGTTTTGCCTGTGTTTATTTTTCCATTGTGAACTTTCCTTGAGTTCCTTTCTGATTTGCTTTTTTGCAGGCGTCTTTTGTTTTACCTGGGGCTCTAGCCCTTTGCACATGGATGTCAACACTGACTGCTGATTTTGGACTTGGCTGGGGAAAAGGGGGTGGAAGGTGTGGGAAGACAGCTCTTAAAGGGGCCCCCGAGGAAGGATATTGGGAGGCTATACATATTTTGCAGACATACATTTCAGTTCTTGGCCAGAAGTCTGACACTTTTTCCCACAGGTCCTCAGGGTTTTTGAGTCTGTTCTGATTTCAGTCTTTTCCTTCCCTCCCTGTTTTTCTACCCAGTTTCAGTGGAGCTCAACTTTCCCCTCCCCAACTTCCCGCTGTCTTGCTTTTTCTGAAACATGTTTTACCTATTACTGGTCTTCTCCAACATTTCACTTATGTGGAACACCCACTTGGAAGGGGAATTGTTTTTAAACTTTAAGGGGAGGTCATTACTGATAAAAGCGATAAGAAGAATAAGTAGGGAGGGGGATGCGGGTGCTCACACAAGGCCAAAACCATGATAGCGGAAAGCATGATCATAGTCAAGGGGCCAGATTTCCCAAGAGAATCCAGAGTCCAGAAGATAGAAACAAAGGGTGTACGGAGCTGGAGCTATAGTAGAGCAGATAGTGTGTGACCGACCCCAGTTCAATCCCCAGCATCCCATATGGTCCCTTGAGCACCACCAGGAGTAATTCCTGAGTGCAGAGCCAGGAGTAATCACTGAGAAATGCTAGGTGTGACCCACAAAGGCCTCCAGCCTTTTTTAAAAAATTAAAAATGAAAGAAATGAAGGGTGTGTGGGTGATTTCCAGAGGAAAAAGTCAGGGTGTAGCTGCTTCTTCTTTTTTTTTTTTTGTTTTTGGGTCACACCCGGCGATGCACAGGGTTCACTCCTGGCTCATGCACTCAGGAATTACTCCTGGCAGTGCTCAGGGCACCATATGGGATGCTGGGAATCAAATCCGGGTCGGTCACATGCAAGGCAAACGCCCGACCCACTGTGCTATTGCTCCAGCCCCAAAGTGTAGTTTCTTAAATTTTAATTTCCCTCCAAGTTTATCCCTCACCCACTCAGGACCTATGTTTAGTTACACCCAAAGTTTAGCAAGTACTAAACTTTGGGTATAACTTGATGAATGATGTATAGAAAAGTATGATCTTTAGTCTCTTTCCAACTGAGTTTAAAAGGGTCCCATCTCCTGCCACTCCTACCTAGCGGTCTAAATTTAGATTTGAGTTTTCTGCCTTAGTAGGTGCCATGGGAAGGAACATGGAGCGTCAGTGACAATAGCAGATCTGATGCTTGTGGCACTGGTTCATGGAATACCTAGATTGCTCAGGATGCGTCTATAAATCTTTTTCTCTTAGAATTTTAAGCAAATTTTAAGAAACTGGCAGAATGTTTATTTTATAGCCCATCCCTGAGTTTTATTTTATTTATTTGGGGAGAGGGGCAAACCGGGCAGGGCTCAGAGTTTACTCATGATTCTGTGCTGAGGGACCACTCTCGGCAAGGCTCAGAGGACCATATGGAGTGTCAACAATGGACTCTCTCAAGGCAAGCATCCTACATCCTACTGTTACTCTGGCCTTTTATTTTATTAAAAACATTTTTTTTGACCACACCTGGAAGTGTTCAGGCCACTTCTGGCTCGGCATTCAGGGATCATTCCTGGCGGGGCTTGGGAACCATATGATGTGCCAGGGATCCAGCCCGGTAGGTCAGCTGTGTGGAAATGCCTTACCAGCTATACTATCTCTCTGAATGCCCATCACTGAGTTTTAATAGTATCAACTTTTGGTTGATCTTTTTTCAGATCTCTCCCTCTATTATTTTCATGAAATTTTCAGAAATTGTTTTATTTCACTTTTACTTCAGTCTGCATCTCAAGGGAGCAAAGCACAACACAACCAACACGACAACAACACAACCAACCACCATGACATCATATACGATTTAAATATCAGTAGTAATTATGTAACTTTATAACATATGCATCCACTTACGTTTCTTTCAGTTACATCAGAGATACCTTTGCATAGTTGATTTGAGTTGATGGAGATCAAAGAAAAATCCACACATTACTTTTAGTTGATCTATATATTTGTTTGTTTTGGGGACACACTCAGAAGTGCTCAGGGGGCTCATCCTGGCTGAGTACTGTGGGACTTAATGTGGTGCTGGAGATTGAACCAGGATTGACAGCATGTATTCCAAGCACCTTAATCCCTATAATTATTGTTCAGTCCAGTCATTCTGCTTGTTTAAATCTCCATTCTACAATAATATTAACCTCTCCATAGTTCCCCTATGTCATTGATTTTTGTAGACTTTTTTTTTTGGTTTTGGTTTTTGGGCTATACCTGGCTATTCTCAGGACTTACTCCTGACTGACTCTGGGCTCAGGGATCACTCTTAGTCGAACTTGGCAGGGGGCATAGGCAATGCTAGGTATAAAACTTAACTCTGCTGTGTGCAAGGCAAGTACCTTACCCCCTGCACCATCTGGCTCATATTTTTGTATACATTTGATGCAGTGGGTACTGTCTAGCTCTGTCCTTAATGACCAGAGCATTCATTCATTTCAATTACTGCCAGAAGGCTGCTGGTAGCCCAGAACTGTTTACCCAGAGGGTAAAAATCCTAATCCTATTGCTTCAATTTCATGGACAACTCAAAGGATCCTCTCAACTCTAAACATGGCACTGGTTGACTGTGAGAGATCCATTTCTCCTTCTGCCCAATTTTGTTTTCCTCACACTGTCTCAGGTATATTTCTGAGGCTACTTCTCAGTAAAACTTCTAAATGGATTTCCATGTCAGAGACCATTTTCTAGGGAAACTGACCTGGCCAGCTGATGCTGGTATTACAGCAGAAAGGGCTGAGCCTGCCAGCTTCTTGCTTCCGGGTTCGTGGGGATGGCGAATGAGAGCAGCGCGCTAACTACAGGTTGTCTTTAGTATTACAACTCTTTACTCACAGGACTTAAGAGGTCAATAGCATCTTCTGTTTAGGACATGGATACCGGCAACTTCCTTTCAGCAGCTTCTCATAGCAGCTTCTTTCTCTTCCACGACTGCAATTGCCAGCGGCTCCTAACCTGTGCTTATATATATACCTTAGTATCCCAGCACTTGCTGTCTGACTGCATATGCTCGATATTAAAGAAGATGTGAAAACCCATCAATCTGATTTGTTACACAAAACAACTAACCAGGTTGCCTAAAAACCAATCCGAGTGGCTCTTACACATACCACTCAGATGGTATACATAGAGACTCCCACCTCCTTCATTTCCTCTGTAACACTGGGCTTGATATTGAACCTAGCAAACTGAATCTCAAATGGGATTTTAGGACTGGCTTTTAGAACTGCTTACCCACTGGCAATACAAGACCATCACAGGTGGTAGGTGGAATGCTGACAGTCCCTGATATATTGATGTATAGGGACAATTATTATTTTTTAAAATTTTCATTTGGTTTTGGGGTCACACCTGACTGTGCTCAGAGATCAAGGGTCACTCCTGACAATGCTTGGGGACCATGTGCTTTGCCAGGGTTGAAACCAGCTAGCCCATGAAAGGCCATGAAAGACTTACCTTTAAGTACTATCTCTTTGGCCCTACGGGTTATTTTTCAGAACTTACATTGGGATAAGATATCCTGTAAGGGAAAACACTAGTGAGAGAAGTGATACAGATGTTCTATAAGTTTCGGAGAAATAGAAAATAGACTGAAAACTCTGCTGGGGACATTTTCCATATTGGGAAAAGACAATGACATTCTGGGCAATTAATTAGCAGAGGGATTCTTTGGCACTATCAAAAGGGAGGCTTATCCAATACCACTTCTGGGAATGTATCCCAGGGTTGCAAAAAAGCAACTGTCATTTGCAGAGATGTTTGTTCCACCTGAGTTATGCAGGAGGAAGAAAGTGGCTTGGAACGCCTTCAAGAGCGTTGAAGAAATAGCTAAGAGGACGAAGAACCTCAGACTCTGGGAACATCTCTTCCATTCCACTGTTCTTCCTGCATTAACATATTCCTCAGAGACCTGGGCCCTATGAAAACAGGATGAGAACGTTATTTGGGTCTCCCAAAGAGGAATAGAAAGAGCTATGCTTGGAGTATCATGCTTCACTCAAATGAGAGAAAGAATCTGGTGTTCCGACCTCTGTCAGCGGTCAAGAATCAGGGACACTGTCTTGTTTTCCAAGCTGCTGAAAATCAGATGGGCTGGACATGTAATAAGATTTGGAGACGACCACTGGACTAGAGCCATTACCAACTGGATCTCATGAGACATCAAAAGACCGTGTGTCTGCCCACCTACGAGGTAGTCAGACTTCTTCGTCAAGACCCTGAATGATCGGTTTGAGGCTCTTCGTGTTCCTAGAACAAGCAGACACCATTGGGCTACACTAGCACGCGACAGGGACAAAACAGAGACATTACTGGTGCCCGATCAAGCAAATCAATGAGTAACGGGATATCAAGTGATCATTTGCAGATGTATAAATGTATAAAAGTGCTGTATATTCATTGCAGCACTGTTCATTGTTCACAATAACCAGAATTTGGAAACAACCCAAGTGCCCAAGAACAGATGACTGGTCAAAAAAATATGGTATATCTACACAGTGGAATACTATGCAGCTGTTAGAAAAGATGCAGCCATGAAATTTTCTTATAACTGGATGGACATGGAGAATATTATGCTAAGTAAACTGAGTCAGAAAGAGAGGGATAGACATAGAATGACTGCACTCATTTGTGGAATATAAAATAACATAATATGAGACTAACACTCAAGGACAGTATAGTCAAGGGCCAAGAAGATTGCTTCATATCTGAAAGCCTGCCTCATGAGCTGGGGGAGAAGGCAGCTGGGATAAAGAAGGGATCACTAAGTCAATGATGGTTGGAGGGATCACTCCGGATGGAAGATATGTGCTGAAAGTAGATAAAGACCAAGCATGATGGCCTCTCAGTATCTGTATTGCATACCATAATGACCCAAAGTAGAGAGAAAGTAAAAAGGAAATTGTCTGCTATTGAGACAAGGGGTGGGGTGTGATGGGGGTTGCGGGAGAGATGGATACTGGGAACATTGTGGTGTAAAATGTACACTGGTAGAAGGATGGGTGTTCGATCATTGTATAACTAAATTCAAACATGAAAGTTTTGTTACTGTGTCTCACAGCGATTCAAAAAGAAAAAAAAGGGGGGGGAAGGCTTATCTTCCACAGCTAGAGCAAGAGAAACTTAAGATCAGCTCCTGAACTTAATTATAAAGGACTTTAGAAGTTGATTTTTTAAAATACTGACAAGTTAAAACAAAGAGATATTGCCAGGAGTGGTCCCTTACAGATCCAGTAGTAAAACCTGAGCAATTCCGAGTATGGTCCAACTCCCCTTTATTAGCCCTTCACCTCCAAAGAAAACGAGAAAAAAGGCATTCTCCCTTTGCCTGGAATACAGTGGCTTCTGCCTTGCATCATAATACATAGTATATATCCAGAAGGAACTCAGATCTACTGTGCAGTCGTTAGAGCATCTCATTTGCTTACTATATCAATGATCTTGTTAAAACATATATACTCCAGAAAGTTGGGGATAAACCTTGTAAATATTTAAATGTGGCCACATCAATAAAACTTTAAGAATCTCGGTAGCCTGGAGCATGCCAGAACATTCCCTTCAAAGTAAAGAATACATGTTAACAGTTTCCACCTTCAACTACTGAGAAGCAAAATTCATGATAGCTCACTTTAGTTTCTTGGGAGACAGTATATTCTGTGTTTAGGAATAGTTGCTTTGACTTATTTGCTTATTTCCAGGGGCAGGAGGGCTACATTCAGCAGTGCTCAGGGGCCACATCTGGTTCAGGGATTACACCTACCTTCTGCTCAGGGGACCATATGCAGTACTGGGATTTGAAACAGGGGCATGGCCACATAATTGTGCTATCTTTCCAGCCCCATAAAATGGCTTCACTTAACCTAATGTGTCCCTGCAGTGCTGAAGCATCTAATAACCTTGTGTCCAAAGTTGGATTTTGTCAGTATTTAACTTTTTAGAGTAATGAGGCACTGGCGTTGTAAATTAGAAGTAATGCATCTAGGATTGGGCACATGTGAGTGAGAAAGCAGAGTCAGTTCCTCTGCACGTAGGTGTTAGCCAGAACTGCACATCTTACTTCATTGTGCACTGGACTCTCCTTTTCACACAAGAGTCCTTGTTTTCAAATGAGCAAAGTAACTGTGAGAACTTGAAGGCAGGATATATATATATATATATATATATATATATATATATATATGTATAATTAGATTTTTATTTGTGAAACACCATGAGGTACAGTTGTAGATTTACAAATTTTTGTGCTTGGGTTTCAGTTATACAATGATCGAATACCCATCCCTCCACCAGTGCCCATTCTCCACCACCACTGATCCTAGTATCCCTCCCACCCTCCATCTCCCCCATCCCCCCGCCTCTGTGGTAGGGCATTCCCCTCTGTTCTCTCTCTCCTTTTGGGTGCTGTGGTTTGCAAAAGAGGCATTGAATGGCAATCATGTTCGGTCTAAAGTCTACTCTCAGCAAGCATCTCCCATCCTGGGAGGATCCTCCCAATACACTTTATTTGGTCATCCCTTGGAAGGCAGGATATTTATGAAGCACCAGAGCTCCCTGACAGATAAGGTCTCTATTGCAAGTATGTTGCAGTATAACTACTTTTGCTCAACCCCCTTTGTCTGAGATCATTCTCAAACAAATCTTCAGCATATGATTTTCTTTGAGTTTGTATCCCAGAGACACCTTGGAAGAGATAATCCATAACTATGTACAATGGAGGAATTCAGCAAGGGACATGGAAAAAGTACAGCACAAAACAATAGTTGCAACACAGGCCAGAGAGAAAGGATAGAGGGTAAAGAACTTGCCTTGAATATAGCTGACCCAGATTCAATCATCAACACGATCTGTGGTCCCCTGGGAGCTACCAGAGTGATCTGTGAGTGCAGAGCCAGGAGTCAGTTTTGAGTACCACCACGTGTGGCCAAAAAAACAAAACAGAAACAAAAAGTGCAACAGAGGGGCTGGAGAGATAGTACAGCGGGTAGGGTGTTTGCCTTGCACACGATCGACCTGGGTTCGATTCCCAGCATCCATATGGTCCCCTGAGCACCGTCAGGAGTAACTCCTGGGTGCAGAGCCAGGAGTAACCCCTGTGCATTGCCAGGTGTGACCCAAAAAGCAAAAAAAAAAAGTGCAACAGAGGTAAGTGGTCTCAGTTTCTAAAAAAAAAATTAATATTTGGGGGTATGGTGCTGCCAGCAGGTCAGTCTGTACCTGTGAGGCGAGTGCATCAGCAGACTTTCAGATACCTCAAAATTGCTGCTGTGCCTTTGGCCAGGCCCCAAAAACTTGGGGCAAAGTTCAGGAAGAAAGTAAATGGCCAAAATTTAGGTATGTGGGAGACATACCCACAAACCACCTCCAGTTCAGCTATATAATTGGAGGCATGGCCTCTTTGGTTCCTGGTCGAACTGCTTAATGGCCATGATCCCAGAGACTCAGGGGCGAATCTCGGAACCCGGCAGCTTTTGGCAGAGATGCGTCCTGTTCCTGCAGTGGGTTCCTGGCGCTGAGTCATTCCAGGAGAGAGTGGGTTTCATGCCTTGGCCTGTTCCCCCTGGCAGCCCGGTGACCACCGTCCTCTATGGGCCACTGGATAGTCAGGTTTGGGCCCGCAGTGGTGAGACACGTGGGGCCTCACGGGATGGGAGTGGAGCTGGCCCTTTCCTCCCCACCCCAATGAAGCCCCAAGTCACCACCCACGAACGGCCTCTCTGACTCCTGATCAAGCTGCTTGACGGCCGTGGTCCCAGAGGCTCAGAAACAAATCTTGAAACCCAGCAGCTTTTGGCAGAAATGCATCCGGACTGCACAGTAGGTTACTGTCGCCGGGCCACCCCAGGGGGGAAAGGGTGCTGTTCCTCCACCTGCTCCCCCTTGGCAACTCGGTGGCTGCCATTCGCCAGAGGGCACTGGACAGTCAGGTTTGGGCCCGCAGTGAGGAGACACACGGGGCCTCATGGGATTGGGGTGGAGCCGGGCCTTTCTTCCCCATCCCAACAAGACTCCAAGTCGCTACCTACGAACGGCCTCTCTGGCTCCTGATCAAGCTGATTAACAGCCATGATCCCAGAGACTCAGAAACAAATCTCAAAACCCAGTGGCTTTTGGCAGAAATGTATATGGTCCCTGCAGTAGGTTACTGGCACTGGGCCACCCCAGGTGGGAATAGGTTTCATGCCTTGGCTTGTTCCTCCTGGTGGCTCGGTGGCCGTCATCCTCCAGAGGCCACTGGACAGTCAGATTTGGGCCCACAGTGATGAGGCACGTGGGGCCTCACGGGATGGGGGTGGATCTAGCCCTTTCCTCCCCGTCCCAACGAGACCTTGGGTCACCGCCCAAGAAGGCCTCTCTGGCTCCTGATTAAGCTGCTTAATGACCATGATCCCAGAGACTCAGAAACAAATCTCAAAACCCAGAGGCTTTTGGCAGAAATGCATCTGGACCATGCAATAGGTTACTGTTACCGGGCCATTCCAGGGGGAAAAGGGTGCTGTCCCTCTGCCTGCTCCCCCTAGGTGGCTCGGTGGCTGCCATCCTCCAGAGGCCATTGAAGAATCAGGTTTGGGCCCTCAGTGACGAGACATGTGGGGCCTCACGGGACGGGTGGATCCGGCCCTTTCCTCCCCATCCCAATGAGACTCCGAGTCGCCACCCATGAACGGCCTTTCTGGCTCCTGATCAGGCTGCTTGATGGCCATGATCCCGGAGACTCAGGAACAGGTCTCGGAACCCAGTGGGTTTTGGCAGAAATCCCTACAGATTTAAGTGTTAAAATTTTGGAATTTCAAAATTGTGCGGCCACTACTGCAGCCACACGTCATCATACGTTATTCATAACCAGCAATAGAAAACAAATTGTCTACTGTTGCCTTTTCAGCAGATCTGAGTGTTGGGGTAAAATCCCAAATAATAATGGTGGAGCTGGTGTCAAAATACTGAATGTAATCAAAGTAGTGAGAGAGTAATGTGGAAATCATCTTCCCCACAGGTAGGAGGAGGGTGTGGGATGGGGGTATACTGGGGTTTTTGGTGGTGGAGAATGGGCACTGGTGAAGGTGAGGGTGTTTCATTGTGTGACTGAGACTTGGGCCCAAGGGCTTTGTGACTGTTCTCATGGTGATTCAATAAATAAAATTATTAAAAAAATGAAAAAAAAGTAAGGTGGAGTTCATGCTCAATTCAATTAGCTAATCAGTGGCTGAATAAATAGCAGTACTCCTACATTAAAAATTATTTTTCATTTCATTTCATCATCCTGTTAATCGTCGATTGCCTCGAGCAGGCCCCAGTAACGTCTCTTTCATCCTAGCCCTGAGATTATATTCAGGGCTCTTTAGGAGAATGAGACCCATCATTGTTACTGGTATTTGGCATATTTGGTAGGCCACGGGGAGTTTGCCAGACTCTGCCCTGTGGGCAGGCTACATTCGACAGCCTGCAAGTTTGTCCAAAGTAGGAATGAGATAATAAGATGTCGCGCGGCCGCGAATGCGGCCGCGCGGTTCCGGGATCTGGATTTTATAGTCTCTGAGTCTTGGCCGCTGATGGGATTACACGGCGCCAGGGGGCCAGGTGGTGGGTGTGACCCCCGCCTACTGGAATTTGGAGGATCTGGGTGGAAGATGCTCGACTCCAATTCGAGTAGGCTTGGAGGTCTTGGCCCCGGAACCCGCGTGGCTTTGTCCCTCTGCCAGTACCTTCAGGTGTGCGGAGAGTGGTCTCAGCATGGTGGTGGCTGGTCCTGGAGGTCTCCGGCTGCCGGATCTATAAAATCCAGATCCCGGACGAGAGCAGTGCAGTCTCTGCCCCCGCTCCTCGGTGTTCCTTCCCGGAGTCCCTTGGAGGGGAGCGGGTTGAGCTTTCCTCCCCGCCCCGGCCAGGGCTACGGCAGCCGGAGACCTCCAAAAATTATTTAATATCGCCTAATTTATCTTGAAGTGAATGCCATGCCTTGTATGATATGTTTTTCATGCAGATACTTTTATGTTTTTACTTTGCCTGCATTTTGGGATAGAATTCTTTGATTGTCTCAGCTGTGTAGCTTTTTTTTTTTTACCAAATGAACTTGTAAAATCCTATTTTAAATTTTGTGCTTCCAGAATTAGGAGTTTGGAGCAAGGCAGGACTGCAGGAGAACCTCAAACCTTGTCTCCTGAACTCTCTGTGGACCAGGGAGAAGTCTTGATGTGACACCACATCATCTTCCTGGACTTCCAAATACTGTTCACTTTCTATTTTTCAACCTTGGAAAACTAATGGTTTATACACTATGCTCATGTGGTTTTCAAAAGACAAGAGTTCAGGAGATCTTGTTATAACATTTAAAAGTATAATTGGCTGATTTTGAGAATGGAAAACATATGGTAACTCTTGTGAGTTATTTTAAATTTAAAATATAATTAACCCTTTTCATTTTGTGCATCATTGTGTAAGTTATCAAGAATCAAGGTACTGTTATTTTTCATATTTGAGATACGGTAGCTGACTGATGATTTATGGTTAATTTTAAAGAGAGAAGTTTGTCTATATATTCACTTATTCAGAAATAATTTATTGAGTACCTACTGTAATTCAAGGTTCCTTTAGATGCATAGGAGATGGAGAGGGACTCAGTTACTAGGGTGATGGAAGAGTTCAAATCAACCAATAAGATAATATGTTTATATGAAAATTGCTCTATAAACTATGAAATACTTAAACTATTTATTCCAATAGTATTACCACCAAAAAGTTGATCTTGTGCTAATCTTGTGTGGCACAGAGATGAAAGTTTTGAATCTTGTACATTTACAAGTTCTGGGCACATGGAATATTCTTTGGACTTGGTTTACATTCTTTTTTTTTGCTTTTTGGGTCACATCTGGTGATGCACAGGGTTACTCCTGGCTCATGCACTCAGGAATTTCTCCTGGCAGTGCCTGGGGATCATATGGAATGCTGGGAATGGAACCCGGGTCAGCCGTGTGCAAGGCAGAAGCCCTGCCTGCTGTGCTATCACTCCAGCCCCTCAGTTTACAATTCTTAATAACTATGATTGTGTCCAGTCTTAGTCTGTGTAAACCCATGAGTTATAAATTTTTGTTTTATTTATGTATTAGGTGTTTTGGCAGCACCTGCCAGTGATCAAGGGTTTTTCTCAGTTCTGTGCTCAGATATCATTCCTGGTGGTGCTCAGGGGACCACCTAATGCCTGTGATTGAACCTAGGCCTCCAGCATGCAAAGTAGGAGTTCAGCCTTTTAAGCTTTCTCTCTGGTCCTAGAGTTATAATATTCACTCCAATTTGGGTAGAAGAGGAAGCTGAAACTAGCTTTGCCTTTTGAGTCATGTAGACCCTGAGTGACTTGTATTTTCATCCACACTGATTTCTTTTGCAAAATGCCCTTGCATGTCAGGTGTGGGCAGAGAAATCCTGGTAGACTCCCTCCCCTTGCAAAGCAAAATGGAGTGTTGCTGTCACAACAAATACACCTTTTCTTTTCCTGTAGTTTTCATATATGACCAGGTGCATAAACAAATGTCCTAGGCTCTCTGTGACTTGCTCAAGTTTGTAATGATGTCTAGCACTGAGGTTGTCTTTTGGCTCCCTCCTTAAATTCTGTTATCTTGTTTACAAAGGAAAGACTTTTATTCTTAAAATACAGAGATAGTTCCATAAAACATGAACAAATAGACCATGTTAGGATAGATCCTCTTAAAAAAAAATAGAAGCTGATTGTACCTTTCATTCAACTCATATAAGCTTATTATCAGAGGACATCAAAATCAATTCAAGCACCTGAAGTTCTGAAAGTGAGTAGCTACAAGTATTGGTGGTCAAGAGAAAGAGAGGTTGAAGCTCCTGCTGTTGATTAAACAAAGGAGGTCAGAGCTCCACAGCATGCATCAGTGACCAGGGAGAGAGAGGGAGCTCCTAATTCTCTTGGACCTAATGAATATCCCAAGAAGTGAAGAAAAAACAGGTAAATGCTGTGACTAGTCTTTGATCACTAGCAATTCTGGCAGGTATAGTGTGGCAGGCAGTGCTTGGTCCCCCAGTGCCATCAGCTATCAGAACTTTGGGCTCTATTTAGAGCCTGCATGTATTTAGATCCTGAAGACAGAGAACTGGAATATTTTGGATCGTTAAGTTCCCTCACACATTCATTGGAAGTCCAGAATAGTCATTAATGGTGGCTGAGCCTGAGGATTGGTGTCTAAAGCCAACAGTCACCTTAGACCTCTGTCCACTCCCAGCGTCCCATATTGTCCCTCGAGCACTGCCAGGAGTAATTCCTGAGTGCATGAGGCAGGAGTAACCCATGTGCATCACCGGGTATGACCCCAAAAGCAAAACAAACAAACAAGCAAACAAACAAAAAAACCCAAGTAGATCTCTGTTCACAGCAGGTTCGGTCGCAGAGAATGAGAGGAACATAAGGAGACAAACACACAAGGACTGTCCAACCTTTAGGGTCGCCTGAGCATCCACGAGAAAGTGCACATTTATTCTATACAATATTGCTCCCCAATCACTGTTCCCAACAAAGTTCATTATTATTTTATTTTGTTTTATTTTGCTTTTTGGGTCAGACCCAGCGATGCTCAGGGGTTACTCCTGGCTCATAAACTCAGAAATTACTACTGGCAGTGCTCGGGGGACCATATGGGATGCTGGGAATCGAACCCGGGTCTGCCATATTGGCTGCATGCAAGGCAAACGCCGTACCCACTGTGCTATCGCTCCAGCCCCCAGTACATTATTATTTTAAAATGCCAGCAATATTAAGAACAATTAGTAGCCACATCAAAATCCAGGGCTGGAGCAATCTTACTGTGGGGAGGGCGCTTGTCTTGCATATATGTGGTAACCAGGTTTGATTTCTGACATCCCATATGGTCCCTCAAATCTCCCGGGAGTGATCCCTGAGTGCAGAACCAGGAGTTAACCCTAAGCACTGCTGGGTGTGGTCCCCAACAAACAAAGTTAAAAAAATTCAGTGGGTACATTAAGAGCAGAGAATGGGATATTTCACATAGCCAATCATCAGGCACCCTTAAAGTTTGGAGAGAGGTAATGACAGTTTTCTTTTTAATTTTTGCCCTTTTTGCCATCTACATCTAGAAAACACTAAACTATTTTTATTCTGTTCTTTCCTGGTTGCACTTTTGCTGCCTCCTTCTATTCTAAAACCTAAGCTGTTTTTTTTTGCCCTGGAAACCAATCTTAGGTTTAAAGTTAGGGTAACGATTTCCCACGACTGGGACTAGGGAAGGGTCTGGGACCAGAGTAATTAGCACAGTATTTGACTGATCATAACAATAACTTCATACACAGGCAGGCCTTCCTCACCCAGGACAGTGACTGAAGGAAACGCCTCTTCCCTGATAACACAAGGAATGGAAAAATGAAACAAAAAATTTTGACCAATAGTCACAATGCCGCCCACTAGAGAAACAAAGCAAATGCCAAAAAAAGCCAAAGTTTAAAAATAAATAATTTTTAAAAAAAGTTAAAATTGGCAACAGATGAATGAAAAAATTCCATAAAAATCAACCTTAATGACATGGAAATAGGAAATTCAATGATGAGTTTTATTTTATTTTATTCTTTTTTTCTTTTTTTTTCTTTTTTGGGTCACACCCGGAGATGCACAGGGGTTACTCCGGGCTCTGCACTCAGGAATTACTCCTGGTGGTGCTCAGGGGACCATATAGGATGCTGGGAATTGAACCCGGATCAGCCGCGTGCAAGGCAAATGCCCTACCCGCTGTGATATTGCCCCAGCCCCATGAGTTTTAATGAATTAAAAACAACTATTTTGAGGGAAAATCAAGGATATACATTAAACACACACAAACACAAAATGAACGTTAATAAAATAAGAAAGTAAATGTTATTGTGCCCAAAAATAAACAAATAAAAATTCCAGCAGAGATGCTGAATATGAAAAACAAAATGAATGAAACAAAAAACTCTATGAAGCATAAAAAGGCTCAATCTCACAGAAGAAAGAATAAGCGAAATTAAAGATGACAAAAAGTCCAGTAGTTGGGGTTGGAGTGATAGCACAGCAGGTAGGGCATTTGCCTTGCACGAAGTCAACCTGGGTTCGATTCCCAGTGTCCCATATGGTCCCCTGAGCACCACCAGGAGTAATTCCTTAGTGCAGAGTCAGGAGTAACCCCTGTGCAATGCCGGGTGTGACCCAAAAATAAATAAATAAATAAATAAATAAATAAAATGTCCAGTAGTGATTCCAGTGGGAAAGAAGAAAGAAATGAGATTTAGAAAAGATAAAGACATCCGTGATGAATCATCAGACTGCATTAGAAGAGGAAGCATAAAGATAATGGGGATACCAGAAGGAGAAGAGAGAGAGAGAGAGAGAAGGGACAAAGTGCCTATTCAAAGAAATTACTAAACCTAAAGAAAGAGCTGACCAAAGAAATCCATGAAGCTGGTAGAATACCTAAATTTCTAAATACAAAAGGACATTTGCCAAAATATATCATTGTTAAATTATCAAAAATCAACTATAAGGAAAATATTAAGGATGTCAAGGGAAAATAAATATAATAAATGGGCACCCAAGTTAAGCGAATCTCAGAAGATTTTTCAGCCAAAAACTATATAGGTTAAAGTGAGTGGATGCTCAATGCCTCTCTGGCAAAACACAGTACCCAAAAGAAGAGAGAGAGAACAAGGGGGAATGCCCTGCCACAGCGGCAGGGTGGGAGGGGGGGATGGGGGGGTTCTAGGACCCGTGGTGGGGGAGGATGGGCACTGGTGGAGGGATGGGTACTTGATCATTGTATAACTGAAACCCAAGCACAAAAATTTATAAGTCTATAAATGTACTTCATGGTGTTTCACTAATAAAAAAATGATTAAATAAAAAAAATAAAGTGAGTGGATGACATATTCAAAATTCTGAAAGATAAAGAACCCCAACAAAGAGTACCATACCCTAAAAATATCATAATTCAAATAAGATGGAGAAATAAAGACTGTTCCTTTCTCCCAACAAAAAAACTGATGGAATTTACCAACATCAGGCTTATACTTCAGAAAATGCAGAAAATGTTGAAAAATGCTATTTTAAGGGAAAGAATACCAAAAATAAACCTTGAGAATGATGATAGGTAGTAACATAGAATCAGAACTGTAAATAAGAATCGCTTCGGCAGCACATATACTAAATAAGAATAAATAAGACAACAAATGTCAAAGGGGAGGGGAAAAGGGGGAGGATCTATTTGTTCAAAGACTAAGTCAGTACTGTCACAAAAGGTCTTAGATGCAAATAGATTGATTCAACCCGCACTATAAGCACAAAACAAAAATTTGGATCCAAGATACATAGAAGAAAAAAAAAAGAATTAAAGCAACTGAGTAAATCAACAGGAAAAACCACATGAGGGGAGAACAAATCAAACTCATAGAAAAAGAAACACCAAAACTTTAAAACAGACAGAAATCAGAAGGCAAAATGATAGTAATTAAACCCCATATATCAATAATCAATCTCAAGGATGGAGAAAAGTGCCTGAAATAGAGGCAGATGGGGGGGTATAAGGAAGGATATGGGGGGTATTGGTGGTGGGAAACGTACACTGGTGGAGGGATGAGTGTTGGAACATTTATGACTGAAACTCAATCATGAGAGCTTTGTAACTATCTCATGGTGATTTGATAAAAAATAAATAAATAAAATAATCACTCTCAAGGTGAATGGTCTGAACTCAAATCAGACAGAATGCCTGTGTGATTAAAAAAAGTTCAGGGTTTATCTGTATTATTTGTATTTATTTACATGCACAAGAAAATTATATCAGATATTAAAACAAATAGATTCAGAACGAAAAGCTGGAGTAAGCACTCCAGGAATGCAGGAATCAGTGACAATTCAACCTATTTGGTCTTCATTCACAGCATAGGTATTGTATATTGTGTGTTGCTTGCTTTGAAATTTTTGGTACAGAATTCTTTTAATGATCTTACTTATGTATTTGACAATGTATTTTGTAATGATTCTAAGATCCTTATGTCATGTATTTAACGCTGAAAACAGCAGTGAGTAGCACACATTTTATTCTATAGAGCAATGCCAGCTGACTAGAGCTACCTGATTTACTTGATTAAAATAGGGACCAGGCTAAGAAGTGCTCAGAGTCTGGGGTCACTTTATCATGATGTGATTGGGATTGAACTCAGAATCTCACACATGCTATGTGTATACTTATACATTTGAGGCATATTAGCAGCCTTTACCTTACTTAGAAATAATTTATTGCAAAGTTCAATTTCTATTATTGCTCTCTTGTTCAAAGTTAATTGTTAATTTGCTTTATGTATGATGCAAAAGTATTTGCTTAGCTGCAGAAAACTTAGTCTTAGGGAAGTTGACTACCTTAGGGAGAATAATTGTCCCGTAAAGTCGCACTCATGAAAGATAAATCTAAAGTTTGCTGCGACCCATTTTTCTTCTTCATCGAAGTACATCCTATTTTTAAAAATTGCTGGAAATTGCTCCGTGTATAAAAAAAGAGAAAATTAGAAGCAAACATGCTGAGAAGGTATTTACAGAAAATATGATAGATAAGAGATTGCTAATTTTGGTATATAAATAACTTTGCATGAATTTATAAGAAAACCATTAAGAATTTATTAGAAAGGGACGGAGTGATAGTACAGCAGATAAGGCTTTGCACGCCACCGACCTGGGTTCGATCCTTGGCATCCCATATGGTCCCCTGAGTGTACAGGAGTAATTCCTGAGTACAGAGTCAGGAGTAACTCTTGAGCATTGCCAGGTGTGCCCTTCCTATGCAAAAAGAACAAAACAAAACAAAACAGAACAAAGAACAATGTATTAGATAGCGGTCAGAGCACAGAGTACAGAGGGTAGGGCATTTGCCTTCTATGTGGCTGATCCAAATTTGATTCCTCCGTACCTTCTACGGTTCCTCTGTTGTTATTATTCTTGGGATAACTAGGGATCACACACATGCTTGGTTGTAATATTCTCATGTTTAGATATAATATTTTGGGGGAAGACACACATTATTTTGAGCACACACAAAATGCTCACACACACAGTTTTGTTCTGTTTTTTTTTTTCTTTTTAGGTCACACACAGCATTGCTCAGGGATTACTCCTGGATCTGCACCCAGGAATTACTCCTGGCAGTGCTAGGTAACTTTATGGGATGCTGGCAGTTGAATCTGGGTCAGCCATATGCAAGGCAAACGCCCTACCCACTGTACTGTTGCTCCGGTCCCTCACACACTTTGGTTGTGGTGCTCACTGAGAGTCTCACTTCTTTAGATATGGTACTCACAGCTTGTAGAGCTTGTGAGGAGTTGCACCTTCTGTTTTGTTTCTCTTATATCTCTGGCTACAGAACAACTAGAAATCATAGAACTGCCTAGCACAAATGGCCTAGTTACCAGAATTGAGTTCAGTACACACAGCAGCACTAGAGATCAATCATGACACCATACTTGCCAGGCAAGTGCTCTGCCCATTTTAAAACTGGACTGATTTTTTTTGTTGAATTATATGATTTTTAAAAAATATTTTTGACACTAACTTATCATTTGTTATGTGTCTTAAAAATATTTTCTTTAATTCTGCATGTTACCTCTTCATTTTTTAAATTGCTTATTTTGTTGTGCAGAAGGCTTTTAGCTTAATGCAGAGTCAAGAAGTCCCTATGCTTTTGTGAGTTTCCCTCAGGAATTCTACCAGACTTATAGAACAAAGAATCAAGAAAATCCTTTATGCTTCTGTTAGAGGGTTGAGGAAAATAATTATTATAGAATATATACTATAAAATTCTTCTAAACAAAGGCCTACTCAGCAATAGAAATAATTGCCAGAGCCTTGTCTGAAGTGGTGGGAAGGAAAATTACACAAGTTTAGCCTCCAGTTTTACTTAAGGGGAAAAATAAGAGCATGGCCCAGGATCAGAGGACCACCAAAAGACAGATTTATTTAGAGGATTATATATGGAGTATTTTATCTCTTCTATTGTAGTTGGAAATGTCACGTTTATTTCAATAATGAATAGACCAAGCAGACAGAAAACCAGTAAGAATATGGTTGAAGTGAACAGTACTACCAATCATTTTGATCCAATATTGACGTTTATACAGTATGTCATCCAATAATGGAATATTCTTTTCAGTTTCACATGGAACATTCATCACAATAAACCACATTCTATACAAGAAAACACACCTGAATAAACTTAAAAGGACACAAGTCATACATACACATTATTATATTCCTAAGACCATAATGGAATTAAACATTAAAAAACAACAACCCATAAATAGAAAAATCAAAAAGCTGGAAAATTTCCAAATATTTGGAGATTAAATAACACACCACTAAATAACAAATGGGTTAAAAATAAGTCTTCAGATATTAAAAACTCTTTTTATTTTGTCTTTCAAAATATATTTAAGTTTATAACCATCTAAGTTTGACTTCATATATGGTATAAGACAGGAATAATGGCACCTTTGACCCCTGTTGTAATATAGCTGTCAGTCAAAAACATATAAGACAAGTTAAGACCCAACCGGACCCATTTGGTCATAAAAATATAATGTAGACGTTAATAGTTTATCATTACATTAAAGGTCTCCTTGATCTTTGACCCATGTACCAAAAGGAATACTAGGTACTGATCCTGCAGATCATTAAAATGAGATTTGAGGGAAACATCAACATGAATTACTCAGAGAGCATGATCATTGCATTTCTTTTTTTTTAAATTGAATCACCGTGAGATACAGTTACGAAAATTTCATGTTTGAGTTTCAATCATACTATGATCGAACACACATCCCTCCACCAGTGATCTTTGCATTTCTAACACTGATCATCATACTAACCACATGATAATTATCGAGTCCTCAGAACTTTGTTTTCTCATTCATAAAAATAAAAATAATTCATATCTCTTGCTATTAATAAATTATATTTTAATAACTACCAATCCCTACATATATGTTGGTGTATAGTTAAATAGATTGATATAGATGCAGGGATTAATATATCCAGAGTACAAAAATTTAATACACCTGTGGGATAATGTTTCCTTAATAAAAATTCCAAGGTTAGATAGAACCTCCACTAAAATAAATTTAGTTTAGTTTAAACAATAAGGACTACAAATGTGTGTTCAAGCAGGAAAACTGTTATAATAGAATAGGAGATTATCATGACTCCTTTGCAACACATTAAAGGTACTTACTGACTGTTTATCATCTGATGGCCACAGTTATGCAAATATCACAACATTTGTATTTAACAAGGATGTTAATTGAAGTATGGCCCTCCTAATGGGGATTGTGTTGTTAAACTAATAAAAAACCAAAACTTCCTCTTCCTAGAGGTTGTCAGATTAGCTTGCATCCAGGACCATCACTTTTTTTTTTAAGCATTTAAAAAAAATTGGATCGCTGTGAGATATAGTTACAAAGCTTTCTTGTTTGAGTTTCAGTCATACAATGATTGAACACCCATCCCTCCACTGGTGCATATTATCCATCACCAATGTCCCCAGTATTTCCCCCCCCACCCCGCACATCCCAACCCTCCCCCTACCTCTATGGCAGATAATTTCCCCTATACTCTCTCTCTACTTTTGGGCATTACGGTTTGCACTATAGATACTGAGAGGCTATCATGTTTGGTCCTTATCTATTTTCAGCAAACATCTCCCATCCTGAACAATCCCTCCAACCATCATTGACTTAGTGATCCCTCCTTTATTACAGTTGTCTTCCCCCTCAGCTCATGAGGCAGGCTTCAAAATATGGAGCAATATTATTGGCCCTTTGTGTCTACTGTTCTTGGGTGTCAGTCTCATATTATGTTATTTTATATTCCATAAGTGAATGCAGTCATTTTATGTCTGTCCCTCTCTTTCTGACTCATTTCACTTAGCATCATAATCTCCATGACCCTCCACTTAAAAGCAAATTTCATGACTTCATCTTTCCTAACAGTTGCATAGTATTCCATTGTGTTAACTGTACCAAAGTTTCTTTTGTTTTATTCTCTGTGACCAACCCTACTGCACCAGCGTTGAAGGGACCAGTTTGACTGGTATTTTGGCAGTGATCTCCCACTTACATCTATTTCAGATAGTGATTAAGTAGAAATAAATGAAGTGCATAGAGATTTTAACAATTAATAAGAATATATTCACTTACTAAATAAACATATATTTAATGGTTGTTGTATGTTCATTTTTAGGTCAGAAAGATCATTCTTGCTTTGCATGTGGCCAACCTTGGTTCAATTACCAGCACCACTTGGCTCCCTGAAGACCTCTGGGAGTGAACCAATACTAAACGAACAAAAAAGAAATAACAAAAAAAACTTTCATTTTTTTTCAAACACACAAGGGAGGTTGTAGAAAATTGAATATCAAGCCAGTCTCAATAAATTTCAGATAATAATATTTCAATCGCTGGAGCGATAGCACAGCGGTAGGGCGTTTGCCTTGCACGCAGCCAACATGGCCGACCCGAGTTCGATTCCTCCGCCCCTCTCGGAGAGCCCGGCAAGCTACCGAGAGGATCTCGCCCACACGGCAGAGCCTGGCAAGCCACCCGTGATGTATTCGATATGCCAAACACAGTAACAACAAAGTCTCCAATGGAGACGTTACTGGGCCCGCTCGAGCAAATCGATGAACAACGGAAGGGCCTTTACCTTTACCTTTTAATATTTCAATCACATTTTCTGAAAATAATGCACTTGAGTTATAAGTTAATTAATAACCAGCTCCAGTGGTGAAAGTATAAATTGGCCCTATGACTTTGAAAAACGATTTTGTCATATCTAATAAAGCTGAATACATATAAGCCATGACCAAACAATTTCTTTCCTTTAGCAAAAGTAAATGCCCATGTTCAACAAAAAATATGTACTAGAATGTTCACATTAGCACTACTCATATATTAGCCATACTTGAAAAATTACCCAAATGTTCATTAACAACAGATAGAGAAATGGTAGTACTTTCACACATGTGGTACTTACTCTACAAGACAATAAAAATTCACAGTTGTATGGAGTATTATGAATGAACTTCACAGATAAAAGGTGAAATTCTTTTTTCTTTTTTTTTGGTTTTTGGGTCACACCTGGCGACGCACAGCGGTTACTCCTGGCTCTGCACTCAGGAATTGCCCCTGGCGGTGCTCAGGGGACCATATGGGATGCTGGGAATCTATCCCAGGTTGGCCGCATGTAAGGCAAACGCCCTACCCGCTGTGCTATTGCTCCAGCCCCAAAATGTGAAATTCTTGAATAAAAGAATTTAATGCATAATTATTTATGCATTGCTTAATTTTATTAATATTAAATGCAAAAGCAGTCAGATCTCTGCTGTTAATAGTAGGAATGGAGGAATGGAGGAACAGTTAGAATAGTAGGAATGGAGCGCATGCACATATAGCCCAGCCCTGTTTGATTCCCAACAATATATGGTCCCCTGAAAATTGCCATGGAGACCCCTGAGCACAGAGCCAAGAATAGTCACTGAGCCCTGTCTGGTATAAATCCTCCTCTACAGCCCCCACCCGCTCCCCAATTCTGAATAGTGTTTATTTATTTATTTGCTTTTTGGGTCACACCCGGCAATGCACAGGGGCCACTCCTGGCTCTGAGCTCAGGAATGCTCAGGAATTACCCCTGGCGGTGCTCAGGGGACCATATGGGATGCTGGGAATCGAACTCGGGTTGGCCGCGTGCAAGGCAAATGCCCTACCCGCTGTGCTATTGCTCCAGCCCCTGAATAGTGTTTATTCTTTTTTTTAATTTTTTTTTTAGTGTTTACTCTTGAGGAGAGATAATGAATGAAAATATAGGGACACTGGCAAATTCTTTTCAATTTTAGTGCTGTAACATGAATTCAGTTTGTAAAAATGCATTGACCAAATTTTTTTAACATGCCCTTTGTTTATGCGTATTATTCTTAAATGAAAAGATAAAATTAAGCCCATGATACATACATATATATCTAAATATATGTCTATATATATTTTGGTTTTTGAACCACACCTGGTGGTGCTCAGAAATAACTCCTGCATCTGCACTCACGAATCACTTTTGGCGGGCTTGAGGGAACCATATGGGATGCCGGGTCAGCTGTGTGCAAAACTTACCCCTGTACTATCTCCGTACTACCTCTCTGGACCTGATACTTATATATTTGAAATTTAAAAGCCTTTACTAAGTAACTCATGATCAAGACTACAGTGAATATAGAAAGTTTTAAATGCTTAGGACTAGGCTGTAATGGTTCAAAATACTACATCAAAATTCAAGCAATATAGCAAAAAAAAAGAGGAAATGTCTATTTTTATGTGTTTTTTTTTGGGTGGGGTAGCTTTTTTGCCACACAGTGCCCAGGGTTTACTCCTGGCTCTGCTATCAGGAATCACTTCTGGCAATATGGGATGCCAGGAATTGAATCTTCATTGGCCATGTGCAAGGCAAACACCCTACCCACTGTACTTCAGCCTCCAGAATTGCCTATTTTTAATGCTTCTGTTATTAAAGAAAATAGGCTAAAAATTAAGATGGCAAGAGTTAACAAAATAAAATTAAGGAAAATAGAAGGAAAGTAGTAAAGACAAGAACAGAAACTAATGAAACAAAAAATAAAGATAAAATAGAATTAACGAAGCTAGAGATGACTTTTTGGAAAGACTAATAAAACAGACAAGCCTTCAGCACAGAGTGATGAGAAAGGGAAAGAGAAAATGAAAAAGTAAACAATATTAATAATGAAAAAGTTATAGAAGCACACGTTCAGCATAAATTAAAAAGATGATTAAAGAAAGCCTGTGTGGCATATAGATTAACAGAATGAGGGAACGTGATGGGACTGGAAATAGACTATATGGATCAAGGTGTTTTCCTTGTATACAATAAACCCTGCTTTGATTTTCAGTACCATATATGTTTCCCTGAGCACTACCAGAAGTGATTCTGAGCACATAGCCAGGAATAAGCTCTTATCACAGTCAGTTATTGTCCCTCGCCCCCATACAAAAGAAAAAAGAAAGAAAGCAGAAGATGACTATGACCAACAATTTTGCAAATAAAGATCAAAATAGAAAATTTCTACCAGTTCAAGATGACAATGAAATATCATCTCACACCAGTGAGAATGGCACATTGAAAAAACAAACCAACCAACCTGGGAGCAATCTATGTTGGCAGGAATGTGATAAAAAAGAAACTCTTATTCATTGCTAGTGGAAATGTTATATGGTTCCGTTCATATGGAAAACAGTATAGAGATTTATCAGAAAAGTAGGAACAGAGATTCTATGACCCAGTAATTCCACTTCTTGGTACATACCTCCAGGACACTAAAAATATTCATTTAAAAGGCTTATACACACCATTATTTATTAAAACTTATAACACATTAGCTAGGGTATAGAATCAAACTAGGAGTCCAATGACAGATGAGTGGATAATGAAGATGTGGTATATATCCACAATGGAATACTATGCAGCTTTGAGGAATGATTAAATCGTGCAATTCATTGCAGTTTGGATAGAACTGGTGTAAATCATGTTAAGTGAACTCAGAAAAAAGGACAAATACAGATGATTTCACTCATCTGTGGTATATAGATGAAAAGAATGAGGGAATGTGATGTGTCAAAGGAAGGATACTTAGATTATAGAAATGAGAACAGGGAAGGAAAGAAACAGGAAGAGTAAGAAGTGGTAGACAGTAGGAAACAGAGACAGGGCGTAGGGGCCTTGGGAATGTTTGTGGTACAGAGGTGTGGTATATATACATATCTAAACTACAGAGCCAACAGCTCTGAAAGCATGAGAGTGAAACAATCAAAGTTAAAAATGTCCCAAGGAGACAGATTGGGATTTGGTGGGAGGGAACCTGGGGATACTGATGGAAAGAAGTCAACACTGATGTCAGGAATGGTGTTGAAACATTGTATGCCTGAAATTCTACTGGGAATAATTTTGGAAATCATGTCACCTTAATACAATGAAAAAAAATTGACAATTTCCTAAAACATATAATGTGCCAATATAGATTTCAGAAACACCAGAAAGTCTGAGTAATACTTAAGAAATGCATGCAGAGTGTGGTTCCTGTAGACTCCCATTGTGGATACGTGTCATATGGAATAGCCACAAGGCCCAGCAGGACGCTAAATTGATACCTGTAAAGCCAGTGTTGATATAAGCTGTGATACTAAGGATCATAAAGGCGACAGGTTGGAGTATGGACTAATACGGTGACATAGGAATTTTCTGAATTCCTTTCATTCTACAAAGATATTGAACATACAAGCTAAACATAGAATAACACAGAGAAATCCAAGAAATAAGTGAGTGACTCCTACATATCATCTGAGAAAATACAAATATTGAAGTGGGACGGTTGAAACATACTCTTGACAAAATCTCTGCCCCTGCACAGCACCACACAATGGGAAGTTAATCCCCAAATTGATGTGTCTTGTGTCTTGGGGAAGCAGACAGAATAAACCACATACACAATGCCCCAATTTTTGTCTGTTACCTCAGGGAAGGACCCCTAAGTCATCTAATTCTGATAGTCAACAAGGATCCCAATTACAGTTTCCACAGAACAACAACAAACAAAGAAGCAGTTTGGAGCTGGGCACAGGAAAAAACCCTCTGTGACTATACATTTGAGGTCAGTGTACGAGGGAGGGCAAAAATGCTCATCTCCCAATTTATCCCCGAGAGGGATTTGACTGTACAATATTTGCTGAGGGCCCAGCTTCTGATCAGTCCATGCTGATACTGACTGGAATCCTCTCCTTTGGGACACTGACACGTCTTGGAAGATTCACAGCCTCTAGGAGCAAAGGCAGAACAAAGGCAGCATACTAGAGAATCACAAGGGTTTGATCGGGAACCAAATTGGACTAGACTGATTGATTAGGTTCCTCTTTTACACAATGCCAGTCTATGAAGATTGGAAGATGTGACTATTTCACTCAATGTGTAAAATCAACAATAGGTAAAGGAAAATAAAGTAACAAGGAGAACATATTCCAAAGCACAAGATGAATCTCCAGAGCCAGTTAATGAAATGGAGAGAAATAGATTCACCAGAGAGTTCATAAAGATCACACAGGGTAGGAGAACAAATCATAACCAGGTAACAAGTGGAAATCAGAGTTGAGTAATATACAACTGAACTAAAAACGTCAATAGGAAGATTCAGCAGAGTTCTGGATGAAATACAAGAAAGTATTAACAGACTCATTAACAGGGAAGTAAAATCACTTAATAAAATTCAAAAAAATAAATAAAAAAGAAAGTGTAGTTATAACTTCTATAAGAGTCCTTCCCTATTTACTTTCTTTTCCCTTAGAGACTCTTGTGATTCTGATGTCATTCCTCTTAAAGTTATCAAGTAAGTCTCTCATATTGTCATTGTTTCTTTTCATTCTCTTTTCTTCTGTTCTTCATTGATTGTTTCATATATTTATCCTCCATATATCGATCTATTCCTTAACTTCTTAAGGATGCTGAATTCATCCAGTAAGTTTTCTTAGTTTACCTTCCAGACTCTTCAGTGAAGTAATTTTTCATTGCATTTCTCATCCTTTCTTTTTTTCTTGTTGTAGGTCTGTTCTGTTATTTTCTTCAATTCGCTGAACATCTTTGCTTTGAATTCAACCTCTGAGATTTTATAGAACTCTTGGTGCTTGGGGGCCTTCACCGATTAATTTGGTGGGTTCCTCTACTTCTTCCTTGTGTCGGATTTGCTGTGAGGTTTATGGCTGAAGATCTGGTTTGTGCAGGCATCCAAAAAACTTAGGGTTCAAGTCCACAAATTTCACACAGAGCCATTGGGGCTGAGTTTGTGTTGCTTCCAGCCACTGTTGAGATTATGTTGTGCAGGCTCCCTGAATTCACAGTTTCTGATGCCTTGTCCTGACCCCATTGACCTAGTCTTTGGGATTGGAAAGCTGGACACAGTAGAACCACTCTTCTTTATTTCCTGACCCAACTCTATCTGACTTTGAGAAGCTGTCTGCCCTTGTCAAATGCAGTGTAAGAGAGGAGATTGTTTTAATTTTCACCTTGTGCAGGGAGCTACTGCTCACCACCTGGGCCTGGAATGCTAGTGTGCCCCAACATTTCTGCCTTGAATTGCATTTGCCAATCTACTTCAAATGTCAACCAGGTTCGGATCCAGTCTCCCACTCGTGCTTTGTGAAGTTGGAGATTCATATAGCTGTGGGTGCCTTTTCTGCCACAGTTCCTTTTCCCCTGCCCGCCTCCCCTAGAACTGAGCCTTACTTTTCTGAGTTTCCTCATGAGAAAACTCTTCAAGAGCAGCTTGCTGGTCACCCCTATGCACTTCCTCTGTGGGCCCCGCGTGTCATCCTATGTCATTTCTGAATTGCAGTTTGGAACCTGGTATAATCTTATGGAACATCCTTTTCAGCTGTCTTGTCTCCACCCCACATAAACTTAAACTTTCTGTTCTATTCTGATCATTGTTTAAGTCTAGCATATTAGAGAGAACAATCTAATTTATCCAGTCTATTGATTCAAATGAGAAACATCTTAGTGACATATCCCAAATAATGTTTGATCAAACAGCTGGGCCAATCAAAATAAAATGATGCGTAAAATGACCTCACACACTGTATCTAACACAACTTGTATCTCACACAACACTCTAGACTCATTGCTTCTTTCATATCAGGTTTTATTTCCATGTCCTAGAACTAGAATCTTTCCTCCCCCGACCCTCATACTCTTTTTCCAACTGTTTATAACTTAATTCTTGGCTCAACTTTCTCTGTCAAGTGTTCCTCAATTCTTCCCTCAATCAGAAATAACTGTTTTCATTTTTCTGCATACCAGGTGTTTTGTGTGATTGTCAGTCATGTAATTATAATAAGAAACTTGTGTTATTTTCATGTCTGTGTCTGACATGTCTTTTTCCTGTGGCAGATTCCCCCCAAAGTTGAATGTGTAGAAATTGGGGTAAGAAGGGATCAGTGATGTCATATTTACATAGAAATTGGACTATTAATTAGAATTTGCCATTATAACTGGAAAGCAGAATGTTCTTGTTTGTTAAGATTTGGTAGTTTATTTTGGGGGAATGCAAAAAATTTTTTTCCTATATATTATTCAGAATACTATTCTCAGAATCAAATAGATAACCCACCAAAATCATACCCAACATTCAGATAGTAGGGGACACCTGTATTAATAATGACACTTTAGTTGGAAGTGTGTTTTTAAATAGAGATGTTATGATAATAATACAGATAACTAATACATTAAATACAGATAACTAATACAGATAACTAATACATTAAAACTAATACATTAAAGCCCTCCTTGCAACCTGAGCAGTACACTACGTGTTTTATTTCTATTACCTCATTTAATTATCACTAAGATCAATACACAACATAAGGAAACTGAGGAAAAAGGGGTTATCTTGGCAAGATTAAAAGCTGGTGGATATAGAACTGGAGTTTGAGCCCAAGGACAAATGTCTACTACCATATAGTCACTGGGAAGAGTCTGAGGTGACATTCCCAGGAGGAAAGCATCAAATCTTTGTGATCTATTACTCACATTTTTAACTTCCCAAACTCACACTCACCATGGCATACCTTGTATTCTTGCTTAACAACAAAGGTGTTTTTTTTTGCCTTTTTTCCCTCCCCTTCTTTACCCCCTTTTTCCTTAAAAACACTATTAATTATTTTAATAGGAACCTTTCTGGAAAAGCAATGCCAGGCACCCCTGCATTCCAAGTCTGGTTTGTGTTACCAGATTTGCTTTCCACATATGATTCTCACCATGAGCGTGAAGTTATGGTGCTCTTCTTGTGACACGTTATAGTTGGCTCTGCTTTGCAATTGGTTCAGACAACCTCTGGATTAAATAACAAGGGTCCAATGTATATTTCAGAGCTATTATGCAATTTAATCAGAAAAAAACAGAATAGAATAATGAAATCTGTAAATGTTATTCAAAATTCATGCTTTTTCTTTCACTGGAGTGAAACACATTATGAGGGTTATCAAGAGAGGGCTATGTTAAATTTTATTTTTTAGACACAAGCACTATTCCATCTAAAGTTTTTCTTATTTTTACCAAAGAACAAGTGTACCATTATCATTTTTATTGGGAATATGATAGTAATGTAGCACTGTCCTACCGTTGTTCAATGATTTGCTCGAGTGGGCACCAGTAACGTCGCCATTGTGAGACTTGTTACTGTTTTTGGCATATCGAATACCTCATGGGCAGCTTGCCAGGCTTTGCCGTGCAGGTGGGATTCTCGATAGCTTGCTGGGCTCTCTGAGAGGGCCAGAGAAATCAAACCGGGGTTGGCCACGTGCAAGGCAAATGCCCTACCCACTGTGCTATCACTCCAGCCCTGGGAATATGATTGAATATTATATATTTTATATCTAAAGCTAAATCATAATAAATAATTATATGAGATTATATGTATTTCATGCATTGCAGTAGAAGGAAAGGCATTGAAAGGAGGTTAATATTCTTACAATTTAATTACCCTCTCAGGAATTTTTGTCATAAATCTTATAAAATTCCTCATTCACCTTTGAGAAAAATGAATCATTAGCATCTATGTAAGAACTCTGTAAATCATGTGTTTTTAGAGTAAATTATTTCATAATTTATTTGATAATCAAATGAGATACAAGGTCCTTTTATATGGAAAAGCAGACAAACTGGGTATCTAAAAATATAAACGTTAATGTTTTCAAGAAAGTTCCTTGGTACCACCATGTCCCTATGTTGTGGTCTGTGGGGCCAAGAAACTGAACTTTCTGTGAAATTTTTTATTTGAGGGAACAGCACTGGGCTTTAGTAACAAACCACCTATTATGAAACTGCTTGGGGAAACCTTCCAGTGAAAATATGGGAAATCTGTTATGTATTTAGAAATGTTCTTTCTCAGATATGGAAGGGATGTCATTTGCAAACCTAAAATATTTTGGAGAATATATTGGTCAATTTTCACTCATTTAAGACATTTCAGTAGCTTGGTTGGTTCATTAACTTGGTTGATATAAAGAGAAACTCTAGATTAGAGTCTGATGTTCCAACCAGAAATAAGATATTCCTTATGCCTTTAAAGCTTGTTTGTCTCCTCTCTCTCTCTCCCTTTGTCTCTCTCTCTCTTTTTGTGCGTGACGTGTGTGTGTGTGTGTGTGTGTGTGTGTGTGTGTTTTAGTTCAGTTCCAGCTGTTTTGGAAGAGAAGAATCAAAGCTTTAGAAACCAAAAGAATTTCTTCTGACAAACTAAGATTGACCCTTGAACAAGTCATTTACTTCTTTGGGTCCAGTATATTTTTCTTATTGTGAATTTAAGTAATCTGGTTTGGATTCTATATTTATTGGTCTGGTATATAAGAGAAGAAAAGTGTGTGTCCTTGGATGGTGAAGTAGAAGGTGAAATGGTAAGTTTATGCATTATTATTTAGCCTTTAAAAACTTGTTTTCAGAATAGCAGAGATAAATACCAGGAGATTTACTCCATGGCTTGGAGGCAGCCGCACATGCTAGGGGAAAGGGCAGCTCAGATAGATAAGGGAGGACCAAATAAAGGGTGTTGGGAGGATCTGCCCAGGATGGGAGATGCATGCTGAAAGTGGACTATAGACCGAACATGATTGCCACTCAATTCCTCTTTTGCAAACCACAGCAGCCAAAAGGAGAGAGAGAACAAAAGGGAGTGCCCAGCCTCAGAGGCAGGGTAGGATGGGGGGATGGGGGGTGGGAGGGATACTGGAATTAGTGGTGGTGGAAAATGGGCACTGGTGGAGGGATGGGTACTCGATCATTGTATAATTGAAACCCAAGCACAAACATTTGTAAGTCTACAACTGTACCTCATGGTGTTTCACTAATAAAAATTTAAAAAAAAAAGACTTGTTTTCTAACCAGAGAGCCAGGATAATAATGTGTAGTACATAGCACATATTAACTCAAAGTTGAATATTTTTCCTAACTTGATTTTAAATTTGAAGACATTTATAGGAGAAATTTTTTTGTTATGAAAATCTTATATGAGGGCAGGAGAGAAAATGGGGACATTGAAGGTGGGAAATGTACATGGCTGGAGGAATGGATATTGGAATATTGTATGACTGAAATCCAATCATGAATAACTTTGTAACTGTGCATCATTCAATAAAGGGGGAGATCATAAAAAAATTAAAAAAAAAGACTTGTTTTCTAACCAGAGAGCCAGGATAATAATGTGTAGTTGTTAAGAATTTGTATTAGGGGCCAAAGAGAATATACAGTGGATAGGATGCTTATCTTGCACAAGGCTGACCTTGGGTTTGATCCCTGTCATCCCATATGGTTCCCCAAACTCCATAAAGAGTAATTCCTGAGTACAGAGCCAGGAATAACTCCTGAACATCACTGAGTGTGGCCAAAAAACAAAAACCAAAACCAAAAAATTGGATCAATGATTTCATAAATAATGATAGACATGCAAATTATTGCTTCTATGTGATGGAACATAAGGACAAACCTGCCTCTAATTATATGTCACTTAGATGTGGCACTTTTCATTAGAGGATGTTAGACTGTTATGTAAACATTCATCAAGACTTGCATCTTCCCTGTGAAGAGAATATGATTGTTTTTCTGGTACACACAGAGAGCAGCAAACTGAGACACAGAACACTTTAGAAGCTGCTCAAGGTTAGCCTGCTCCATGGTGCCACTGAGAACCAGAGGGACTGTTTATAAGTTACCTGCTCTAACTTGCAACTTTATATGGGTATGTGGTAGGTGAGTGAATTAAGGCACTTATGAGCAGCTGCTCTTGCTTCTGTGCTATTCTGTACCCAAGGGAGGAAATGGTGGCTACACAGAGAACAAGACAAATTTGCTATGGTCAACTCACTGGAGGTTCCGACTCACTATGAAATGTTCCCAATGGGGTACAGTAGGGTACAGTGTATAGGCTACCAGACTTGGCAGCAACTGTGCAGCTGAAATGTACACAACTGTGGAGCTTTGCAGTGTCCTTTGAAAGGACTCTGGTTATCAAAGTGCAGTCCCTGCTGGTGGATGGAGCAGGCTGGTGAAACCCATGAGAACGCTCTATCCACTCCCTAGAGCCACCCAATGCAGTGGAGGTGGGTGGCATGGCCTATAAGCTCAATTTCTAATATGATTTTGCTACTAAAATCAGTCTTTTTACTTTTGTTTTGGGGACTTGTTGCTTTGGGGAGCTATGGCCATCAGTGCTCAGGGTTTAGACTCAGCTCTAGGGGACACTCTTTGCAGTGCTCTAATGCTCAGGGGTCACTCTTTGCAGTGTTCCAGGAACCATATGCCCTGCTGGGTAAGAATCAGGCTTGCACAGCCACAGCCACATACTAGGCAACGGCCTTAACCTCAGAATTATCTTTCAGGTCCATCATTTTACTTTTGAAGTTTCACTTGGATCTGTAAGTCCTGAGGAAATTTGGGGGCTGATGTCACTGGTTTGGTGACACAGGAAAGAGCCTTGGGAACTATTTACAGTGGCAGTCTGTGACTCGGAGGCCCAGTTTCCAACTATCCTCCCACCAATCCCTCTCCCACAGAGGCTGCACTTTCTGCCTTTTGATACTGTTCCTTGTAAGCCTGTCACCTTTCCTCCCTGACTATTCATTGCACCCCTCCACTGTAATCCACTTTGTTCCATCAGTAAAGGGGGAGAAACAAAACAAAGACTGAAATACAGTACTTGGCCAAGTTGACCAAAACTGTTGCCCATTACTGCCTTGGCAATACTACTGAATTCAGCACAGTGCCAAAATATTATGCACACTGACTATCGATGAGCTGAATAAGTCTGATCTGATTAGAAGCACACTTGAACTGGCTGGTAAAAAGTAAATACTGAAACATTTTTCTTTAATAAAAACTGTCAGTGTTGGCTCTTTATAATAGCCAGAATCTGGAAAAAACCTGAGTGCCCAAGAACAGATGACTGGTTAAAGAAACTTTGGTATATTTACACAATGGAATACTATGTAGCTGTTAGAAAAGATGAAGTTATGAAATTTACATACAAGTGGTACTACATGAAAAGTATCATGTTAAGCGAAATGAGTCAGAATGAGCGGGATAGACACAGAAAGATTGCATTCATCTGGGGAACATAAAGTAACAAAATAGGAGACTAACACCCAAGAGTGGCTGAGATTAGTACCAGGAATTTTGCTCCATGACTTGGAGGCCAGCCACACGTGCTAGGGGAAAAGGGAGCTCAGATAGAGAAGGGAGCACCAAATAAAGGGTGTTGGAAGGATCCTCCCAGGATGGGAGAAGCATGCTGAAAGTAGACTATAGGCCAAACATGATTGCCACTCAATGCCACTCTTGCAAACCACAGCACCCAAAAGGAGAGAGAGAACAAAAGGGAATGCCCTGCCACGGAGGCAGGGTGGGATGGGGGACATGGCGGGTGGGAGGGATACTGGGACCCGTGGTGGTGGAAAATGGGCACTGGTGGAGGAATGGATACTTGATCATTGTATAACTGAAACCCAAGCACAAAAATTTGTAAGTCTGTAACTGTTAAAAAAAAAAGATAGATATAAAAAAAAATAAAACCTGTCAGTGTTGGGCATGGAGCGGGAGAAGACAGACTCCATAACAAAGTCCATTTTTATAGCCCCTGCTCCATATCCCTACATTTTGCCTTTCTCAGGATATTGCTCCCATCTCCCCCACCCCCCTACCCCTAGCCATCTGCAAAGAATGGACATCTGGGCTGAAAACTCGGTCTTGGTTCTCAGAATCCTGCTTCTTCTCCCCGGGCTGATAGCTCAGCCCTGGTTCCCAGAAACCGCCCAGATGGGAGCACGGGAGGAGGGAACAACCGTGAGAATGGTCAGGAAAATAATTAGGATAAGACCACCTGTCTGTAACGGCTCATTGTACTGTTTGAAACTAGCTTGAATCTTGTATTTTTACTTATATCTCTCTTTGAAACTGTAAGCGTGGGCTATGACACACACACTGACTATAAAATTTGCAGCTTCTCCCTTGCTCATGGTCTTGCTATGGCCTACGTGCCTAAGAGCTTGACCCCAGCTAGCTGGCTTGAATAAACTCCGTTTGTGTTTTGCATTACTGGCTGGACTCTTTGTGTGGTTCGGAGAGGGGAAATTGTCAATCTCGGACCCTAACACCAGTGCCTTTTCTTTAGAAAAATAAAACAAACAACAACTTGTCAAAGAAGGACAATTAATTTTAGTGCCTCTGGCTAAAGTTTTCAGATGCTCAAGATAATTTCTAAGCAGAAATGAAGATGAGACTATCTGAGGGTGGGGAAGCTACCAAGAGAAGAACTGATTTTGTCTTCTCAGAAGTCACAGATTTAATTCCTACTGCAGATGCTATGGCATTAGGTGGAGTTTGTAAAAGCAGAGGGCTCCAGAGGAATAGGGATACTTCCCAAGGGTTGGCTGCAAGGTCTAAGTGAAGCAGGCTTAGGGATAAATGGTCTCTCTGCTACCATTTCACAAAAGCACAAAAATTGGAATCACCCCAGAGACTGTCAGAATAATTCCTAACCTATAGGTTTATTGAATCCTATTTTTACTGGTTCTTCATGTAGGAAGCTTGTGCTTGTATGAAAGTTCCCTTGCTGGTGATTTATAGAAGTGACTATTAGATAAAACTAATTGTTGCTGTAGGATTTTTTTCTTCTGTTTTTCCTTCTTGCCTCATGCCTGGGCCATTGCCTCTTCATTGTCATGTTTAGTTGTTCTTTCTTTGTTCTTTTAAAACATTGCTTTCATGGTACAACTATTCTAGAAATTTCTTACAGCTCTTCATTGTATAACACCAATAATAACACCAATAATAACTAACAGCAACAACAGTAAATAAGAGAAGCTGAATTGTTAAGTATGAGTAGGGTATTCAAAGCTAGGAATGTCTTATTCTTATTTAATTCCAAGATCCTGCTCTTTAAGTTTGAAGATATCTCCAAAATTGGGTTCTACTATGTATTTCTAGTTGTATGTTCTTTTTTGTTGTTGTTGCTTTGTTTGTTTTGGTTTGCTTTATTGGGCCACACTTGGCAATACTCAGGTGTCACTCCTGCCTCTGCACTCAGGAACCACTGCTGGCGGAGCTCAGGGGTCCCTATGGAATGCTGGGGATTGAACTTGGGTTGACTTTGTGCAAGCCAGCATGCTACCAGCTGTACTATATCGCTCCAGACCCAATTGTGTGTTCTGTTATCTAGCATGTAATCCCTGTTTTGGTGAGACTATATCCAATTTATGTGCCCAATCCAACACTCTCTATCCTTGTGCAGCATACCTTTCTCACTACTGTTGTTTCATTCTAGTTCCCATTCTTTGAGCAGCTCCTTCTCCTTTCCTCTACTCATTCAATTTATGTTTCAAAGACCAACTTGAGTCCCACCCACTTCATAAGGTCTCATCAACACTTATATATCAGTGTTTCCAACTTTCTGGCCCTCCTGTCGTAAAATTGGCTCCCTGGTTTTATGTTACAGATTATTATGCAGTTTTCACCTACGGCTCCCTTGGAATATCCTGGGACCCACAAGGTTGCTACGTGGCTCCTAATTGTGAAACACTGTTCTGTATCCTGTTTTTTAGCAGCCTATTGCCTGACCATTTTTTTCTGATAGACTACCAAGATACATAGAATGTATGTTACTCTGACTTTTTTTTATTTTTTGGCTTTATGGGTCACATCCTGTGATGCTCAAGTGTTACTCCTTGACTCTGCACTCAGAAATTACTCCTGGTGGTGCTCAGGGGACCATATGGGATACCAGAGATCAAACCTGGGTCAGCAGTGCCCTACTTGCTATGTTGCTCTGGCCCCACTCTACATTTTAAAACCAAGCAAAGGACCATCTATATTAGAATCACCTAGCCTGATTATTGAAACTAAAGATGCCAGTCTGTATTCTAAAGTCTTTGGATGCATGAAATCGCTGTGATTTCAGTCTGGCTGCATGTTAGAAGGACAGGGCAAGACCTGAAGTAAGTAACTAGGGACTTCACTTTAGTCCTAGGGATTCTGGTTGTCTGGATCCAGACAAGGGTGATTTGAGCCCCCATCCCCCATCCTCAGATGACACACATATGCAGGCAGGGTAGGACCTGGAGTTTGATAGCTCCTTATTAGTGAGATTTTGGGTAAGTTAAATGTTTTAGTTTCTTATATGCTCTGAGGATTACATAAATAATAATGTGTGAAGTGCTTACCACTGGGTCTGGTACGTAGCAAAACATTAACAGATGTTAATTATATATTTTTTAATTAATCAAAGTCCCTAAGGTTCTATTTTTGGTGGGGGTGCCATACCCAGGGTTTATACTCAGGGTTTATGCCTGGCTCTGTTCTCAGGGATCACTTCTGGCAGACTCAGGAAACCATATGGGGTGCTGGGGATCGAACCTGGGTTGGCTATGTGCAAGGCAAGAGCCCTAACTTTGTACTATCATTCACCACCGCCCCCAGTTCTTTTTTTAATTTTATTTTTTAATATTAATCACACATTTTATTTAAGTATTATAAATATTAGATGAAACTACAAGTAATACATTGGGAAATGTTAAATGTTGGTTTTTTTTTTTTTTGCTCTTTGGGTCACACCCAAAGGTGTTACTCCTGGCTCTGCACTCAGGAATTACTCCTGGAAGTGCTCAGGGGACCATATGAGATGCTGGGAATTGAACCCAGGTCGGCCGCGTGCAAGGCAAAGGCCCTACCCGCTGTGCTATAGCTCAAGCCCCTAAATGTCGGTTTTTGGAGAAAAAGGTTGCTTTGTCAATTTAGTTGTCTTTATTGGAGTTTGATATGTTGATAACTTGACATTTCAGAATATTTATTTTCTTCCATCTGGGTTAGAGCTATTTCCACCAGTTAATTTGCATGTTATAGCAGCATCATTAGATGTTAGATTCTTTGACATTCAAAAAAGACCATTAATTAAGGAAGGCAAGTGTGGAATTTGAGCTATAAATTTACCATCCGCCTTCTATCTCTCCTACTCTTTCCAGACCATTATTATTTTTTCACAATTCATATTGAAGCACTGTGATTTACAAAGCTATTCATACTTGAGTTTTAGACATACAATATTGCTACTCCGATTTACCACCAGAGTCAACTTTTTAAAAAAATTTTTATTAATGAAACACCATGAGGTACAGTTGTAGACTTACAATTTTTTTTATTTCTCATTCTTAGTTTTATTATTTCTTTCCTTCTTCCTGGTTTGGTCATTTCTCATTTTTTAAAAATATTTTTATTAGTTTCATTCACTCTCAACGAAATGACCATCTCCAAATGCAACAGTTATGTGTACCTAGGTCGAGAAGTCAACATGACAAATGACCTGGCACCTGAGTTGTGCAGGAGGAAGAGAGCGGCTTGGAACGCCTTCAAGAGCGTTGAAGAAATAGCTAAGAGGACGAAGAACCTCCAGCTCCGAGCACATCTCTTCGATTCCACTGTTCTTCCTGCATTAACATATGCCTCAGAGACCTGGGTCCTACAAAAACAGGATGAGAACGCTATTCGGGTCTCTCAAAGAGGAATCAAAAGAGCTATGCTTACAGTATCATGCTTTACTCAAATGAGAGAAAGAATCCGGATTTTCGATCTCTGTCAACGCTCAAGAATCAGGGATGCCTTTGCCAAGGCATCGAAAATCAGATAGGCTGGACACGTAATGAGATTTGGAGACGACCACTGGACAAGAGATGTTACTGACTGGATTCCATGGGACGTCAAAAGATCGTGTGGACGCCCACCTACGAGATGGTCAGACTTCTTCATGAAGACCCTAAACGATTGGTTTGAGGCTCCTTATGTTCCTAGAATGAACAGATGCCATTGGGCTACGCTAACACGCAACAGGGATGAATGGAGATGTTACTGGCACCTGCTCGAGCAAACTGATGAGTAACAGGATATCAAGTGATCAAGTGATTTGTGAAACACCATGAGGTATAGTTGTGGATTTACAAATTTTTGTGCTTGGGTTTCAGTTATACAATGATCGAATACCCATCCCTCCACCAGTGCCCATTTTCTACCACCACTGATCCCAGTATCCCTCCCACCCCCCATCCCCCCATCCCACCCTGCCTCTGTGGCAGGGCATTCCCTATTGTTCTCTTTCTCCTTTTGGGTGCTGTGGTTTGGAAAAGAGGCATTGAGTGGCAATCATGTTTGGTCTAAAGTCTACTCTCAGCAAGCATTTCCCATCCTGGGAGGATCCTCCCAACACCCTTTATTTTGTCCTCCCTTCTCTATCTGAGCTGCCTTTTCCCCTAGCGTGTGTGGCTGGCCTTCAAGCCATGGAGTAAACCTCCTGGTACTTATCTCTGCTATTCTTGGGTGTTAGTCTCCTATTTTGTTACTTTATGTTCCCCAAATGAATGCAATCTTTCTATGTCTATCCCTCTCTTTCTGACTCATTTCGCTTAGCATGATACTTTCCATGTAGTACCACTTGTATGTAAATTTCATGACTCCATCTTTTCTAACAGCTGCATAGTACTCTATTGTGTAGATGTACCAAAGTTCCTTTAACCAGTCATCTGTTCTTGGGCATTCAGGGTTTTTTTCCCAGATTTTAGCGATTATAAACAGTGCTGCAATGAACAAACAAGTGCATATGTCACTTCGACTATACTTTTTGCCTCTCTCAGATATATTCCCAGGAGTGGTATTGCTGGGTCAAATGGGAGCTAAATTTCTAATTTTTTGAGAATCGTCCATACTGTTTTCCAAAAGGGCTGAACCAGTCGGCATTCCCACCAGCAATGAAGGAGGGTCCGTTTCTTGCCACATCCGTTCCAACACTGCTCGCTTTTGTTCTTTTGGATGTGGGCCAGTCTCTGTGGTGTGAAATGATATCTCATTGTTGTTTTGATCTGCATCTCCCTGATGATTAGTGATGTAGAGCATTTTCTCATGTGCCTTTTAGTCATTCAGATTTCTTCTTTGAGAAAATTTCTGTTTATTTTGTCGCCCCATTTTTTTTATGGGGTTGGATGTTTTCTTCTTGTGGAGTTCAACCAGTACTTTGTATATCCTTGATATCAACCCCTCTTGGATGTGCATTGGGCAAATATCCTTTCCCATTCTGTAGACTGTCTTTGTATTTTGTTCACTGTTTTTTTTGAGGTGCAGAAGCTTCTTAGTTTAAGATAGTCCCATTTGTCTATCTCTGTTTTCAGCTGCTTGGCCAGTGGTGTGACATCTTTGAAGATACCATTAGCTTCAATATCATGGAGAGTTTTGCCCACTTTGTCTTCAATGTATCTTATGAATTCCGTAGACTTACAAATTTTTGTGCTTGGGTTTCAGTTATACAATAATCGAGTACCCATCCCTCCACCAGTGCCCATTCTCCACCACCACTAATCCCAGTATCCCTCCCACCCCCCACCCCCCATCCCATCCTGCCTCTGTGGCAGGGCACTCCTTTTTGTTCTCTCTCTTCTTTTGGGTGCTGTGGTTTGCAAAAGAGGAATTGAGTGGCAATCATGTTCGGTCTATAGTCTACTTTCAGCATGCATCTCCCATTACCAGTGTCAACTTTTCTCCACTAAAGTTCCCAGTTTCCTTCCTGTATATCTCCCCGCCCCCACAGCTGTAGGGCGTTTGGCTTGCACGCAGCCAACATGGCTGACCCGAGTTCGATTCCTCCACCCCTCTCGGAGAGCCCGGCAAGCTACTGAGAGTATCTCGCCCACACAGCAGAGCCTGGCAAGCTTCCCGTGACATATTCGATATGCCAAACACAGTAACAACAAAGTCTCCAATGGAGACGTTACTGGGCCTGCTCGAGCAAATCGATGAACAACGGGAGGACAGTGACAGTGACAAATATTTTTAATTAATTGAGATTCTGTGGTTTACAATACATTAATAATGATTTCTCATACACTTAATTCCAACACTACACTCATCACCACTTCCTCTCTGTGACACCCCTCCCTCCCAATTCAATTGTGTGGATAAGTTCTTCCTTTAGGTTGTCATTGGCATTTTGTTGCTACTTTGCTGTGTATCTTTTTTTAAAAATTTTTATTAGTGAAACACCATGAGATACAGTTGTAGACTTACAAACTTTTGTGCTTGGGTTTTGCTATTATCTTAAAGTCCCATATGAGGGATTTAATTCTGTATCAATTCCTTTCCTTATAACTTATTTGACTTGTCATTATATCCTCTAACTCCACCCATGATACTGCAAATTACATGCATCTGTTCTTTCATAAATCTGCATAATATTTTATTGTGTATATATACCACAACTTAAAATTTTTTTGATGGGGGCACACTCCAGCTCTTCTCAAGGCTTACTTCTGGTTCTGCACTTAGGGGTTACTCCAGGCTCAAGGAACCCTATGGGATTCTGGGGATCAAACCTGGGTTGGCCATGTGCAAGACAAATACCCTACCTGCTGTACTATTGCTCCGGGCCCTATACTACAACTCTTTTTTAAAAATTTTTTTAATTAATTTTAATGAATCACTGTGAGACAGTTATAAACATTCATGTTTGGGTTACAATCACACAATCACACAATCAAACACCCATCCTTTCACCAGTGTACATTCCCCACCACCAATATCCCTGGTATAATCCCCCTTTCCCACCCTCCCTCTGCCTCCGTGGCAGATATGATTCCCCGTAATCTCTCTCTACTTTTGGGCATTATGATTTGCAATACAGACCCTGAAAAATTATCATGTTTGGTCCTTTATCTACTTTCTGCACACATCTTCCATCCAGACTGATTCCTCCAGCCATCTTTTTCTTAGTGATCCCTTCTCTATTCCGGCTGCCTTCTCCCCTTTGCTCATGAGGCAGGCTTCCAGCTATGGAGCAATCTATCTGTCCCGTGTATCTACTGTCTTTAGATGTCAGCCTCATGTTATGTTGTTTTATACTCCACAAATAAGTGCAGTCCTTATATGTCTGTCCCTCTCTTTCTGACTCATTTCACTTAGCATGATACTCTCCATGTCTATCCATTTATAAACAAAGTTCATGACTTCATCTCTCCTGACAGCTGCATAGTATTCCATTGTGTAGATGTACCAAAGTTTCTTTAACCAGTCATCTGTTCCTATACTACAACTCTTGATGTATTCATCTTAATTGCACATTTAGGTTGTTTTGATATCTTGGCTATTGTACTAAGGAATAAACACAAGTGTGTATATATCCTTTGGAATTAATGGTTTTGTGTTTTGAAGACCTTAAGATTCACAGTGTGCACTAATATTTCAAATCCATGGTCTTGTTCCCTGAAACAGATGGAGCCTTATTTTTGCTCTTTAGATGTAAACCCTTTAACTTTTAGGTGTGTTATTTCAAGATACTCAGTCCTGTGGAATCTTGATGGTGGTGATAAAGTGCAAGTGTACTTGCAGAAGCTTATAATGTTGAAAAACTTGAAATGTGTATGTCAAGACTGAGGAGATAGCTAGTACAAGATGCAGAGCACATCCCTAGCATGTGCGAGGCCCTGAGTTCAATTCCCTGGCAGACATGCTTTCCCCAAGCCTCCCTGCATTATCCAGCATGGAGTAGCTCTTGGACCTCTGAGCTCTGCTGAGTGTGAACTCAATTTTTTTAAAAGGTATATATCATGACTTTTTTCTCATAAATATTTTGCAAGTATATCTTTTTTGCTCCTAACTGGGTTCCTTCAGGTTCCTGTGGGCAGGGATTATTTTCTGGTTTCACCCCACAGTGTCTTGTGGATCAAATGCATGTGATCTTTGACTTGCGCCCTTCCCCCCATGCCAATGTCAGACCCTATCTGGTGTGGTCTTGATTAGGTCTTCTGACTCCTGTTTGTGTTAATTCAGTTGGGAAAACAAGCTTCTTCAGTTTACTTTCCAAAGCTGCTATAAGCTGCTATATCCATGTAGCCCTTCAGCATTTCTATTGCTCTTTCAATTTGCAGATATTGAAAAAGAGAGAAAGATAACAATTTGACTGAGCAGGTGTTGAAGTTCGGAGTACTTATTTTCAGCTGATTTTGTGAGCATCACCAGGTATCAGAAGAGCCTTCTGCACCATGTCATCTCATTGCGAATGGTGATTTTAATATGAAGTACATAAATACAAAGCTGAAACTTTCAGAGCCAGAGGAAACTTAGTTGGCTGTGCACATGCTTTACATATGGAAGGCAGGATTTGGTCTCTGGTACCGTATGGTCCCCTAAGCAATGTAAGGGGTAACATCGCACCCCCAGCCCGAGTAGCTTCTGAACACCATGTGCCTCCCCCATAAGTCAAATTTTAAAAAGCTTGAACCTTTTAGAATGATTGGGCTTAGATTGTTGCCCTTTTATTTTCCTGTTCCTGAAATTTCCAAATTTCACTAAGATTTAATTGCACTTTTGAAAAGGAAAACAGTAATTGCTTATATAAGCGAAGAGGGCCATTATATCTTTTTTTAAATTTTTAAAAAAATTTTTCCTTTTTGGGTCACACCCAGCAATGCTCAGGGGTTACTCCTGGCTTTGCACTCAGGAATTACTCCTGCTCTTGGCAGTGCTCGGGGTCCATATGGGATGCCAGGAATCCAACACCGGATCGGCCTCATGCAAGGCAAACGCCCTACCCGCTGTGTTATCGCTCCTGAATTGTATCTTTTTAATACCCCCTCCTTCCCTTCGTTGTTGTTGCTGTTACTGTTGTTGCTGCAGTGACTAGGGGTTTCACAGGGGCCTGGCTGTGGCTCAAAAACTGCCAGGGTGACGTCATGCATCAGGCTGTAGCACTCACTGAAGGTCGCTCTTTTTTTTTTTTTTTAAACTGTTTGGGTCACACCCGGCCGTGCTCAGGGGTTACTCCGGGCTCGGTACTCGGACTTGGCGATGCTCGGCGGATCCTATGGGATTCTGGGGATGGAACCCGAGTCGACCAAGTGCAACGGAAACGCCCTACCTGCTGCTCTATCGCTCTATCCCCGGTGCTCTCTTTTCGCCGTGAGCTTGCACCTGCTCACCGGGGCTCCACTCTCAGCTGAGACACTGTTATGGTGATGGGTCCCACTGGGAGTTGCTATGCTGCTCACATACATGAGAAGGATTGGCATTTCCTAGCTTGGTGCTCTCGCATCTTTTTGGGTGTGGTGCTTGCCAAGTGCTTACATCCCATTTTGTGTTTATTAACATACTGTTGTGTGGTCAGAAATTGCTTGCTGGAGAAACATCGTGCAGTTAAGGCAGTTAACATGCAGTTAAGGCACTGGCCTTCCGTGTGGCGGAAGCCACGATAGTAGTTTGCCTTCCTTTTGGGGGGTCGCACCCAGCAATGCTGAGGAGTTACTCCTGATTCTGCACTCAGGAATTACTCCTGGCGGTGCTTGGGGGACCATATGGGATGCCGGGATTGAACCTTGCCTCAAGCAATGAAAACGCCCTATCCACTGCACTGTCACTCCGGTCCCACGATAGTAGTTTGAATGATGGCCGCACATAGCGTCCTCTTAGGCACATTCAGGAGTGGCGCCACACAGAGGTAGATGTGGCCGCTGAGTTTATCACCCAAATAAAAGTAATTAAACAAATTAAAAAGAAATTGCTTGTAGTACTAGGGATCATAGACAGCGGGGTTGGCAGTCTTCAATTTAGCATAGGTGGACACAAAGGATTTGAACTTACAGCCAGATGCCTGCAAGAGAGATGCTCCAAGTCACTGTGCTATGCCAATGGGGGCAATATAGGGTCCCCTATATAATCAAAATCACGAAGATTCTGATTTTTGCAACAGTGAAATATTTAAATGTTTTCAAGATAAGGTATTGTTGTTTCAGTACTCAGAGCTTTGTAACGATGACATTGCTATGCCTTCTCATTGAATACTATTAGGAATGATTGTCACTGCTGAAGTTTTGGGTTAGAAATGAACATTAGTGGTGGGAAATGTACACTGGTGAAGGGATGGATTTTGGAGCATTGTATGGCTGAAACTCAATCATGAACATCATTGTAACTGTGTATCTCAGGGTGATTCAATGAAAAAGAAAAGAAAAGAAATGGTCCATCAAAGAGTACCTGCCATGAACTGTCAGCTGAAGCAGAACTTTGGGAATTAGAAGAAGACTGGAATTATTCTCTTACTCACCTTTTCTCACTATGATTGCTTTCTGAAACTTTCTTTATCCTTACTTAAATTAGAGTGTTTGCTCTTAAATTTGCATGTATAGTTGTTAGAATGCTTCAAACAGCTGGTTTTTATTGTAGTTAAAATTAGTCACAATGTTCTATAGCCTTGGAATTTGTAAGTATTTTGGGATGGAGAGACTTCTTGGAAGCTGAGGTCTGTGTAATTTTGTTAGAGTTTTTTTTTTTTTTTTTTGCTGGCAGAATTCAGAGTTGTGGGTCTTGACAAATGAAGGGGGCTTGTTAGCTAATTATAATTTATTTGGTATAACAGGCAAAACTCTCCACTGGATGACTTAATAAATCAATTTTATTTACTTTCAGAATGTTAGAGTATAGGATACCTACAATGAAGTCAGATAGTTATGAGTGGGTTTAGATTGTTTTAGCATGATAATATCTCCCAAATATCTCTAAGTGTATACTGATACACATATGAAATATTATTTAGGCTCATGAATATTTGTAGGATGATTAAAATGAAGTTACTTTAGTATTAGAGTTTGAATTATTGATTTAAGAGATTCCCATTTCTATCATAATTTATCCTACAGCTAAGTCAACTAGGTGTTACTTAATTTTCCAGGATAAAGTTTCCAGCTACATTAATATATCTTTGTACACAGTTGTTTCAATTTCATGCATTTGACCAAATTCTAAGGCTAAATTTTGCAATTCAAACTGGTGGAAAGCACTTACTACTGATGTTATAGTTGATTTGTTTTCTCGTCTAAGCATTCCAAAGGATCCATCTGCTAGACTTCATGAGTATTTGACATCTGCCAACTCCTATACTGAAAACGAAGATACCCCAGGAATGCAGAAGTGGGCTGGCTCACAGTTATAAAGGCTTGAGGTGAGCAAATATTTTAATACTGCATGCTCAGGGCGGAGCTGGAAGTTTTGTTTTCAATTTCCTTCTCTGGCCAGAGCAAGTCTTTGTGTTTTTGTCCCACCTGCACTCTCTCTGGAAACCAGTGAAGACTCCACGCCTCAGCACCCAGGGTAATGGAGGTTTCCAATAGGTTCTGTGAAAACAAAATAAAACAAAAAGCTTTTGCACACGAGGTGGTGCTGCTGCTCTGTACAAAGTGAGCTGGCCTGCTTGCTTGGTGGCTGTGGGAGTTTCCCGTCATCTCTGGCTTCTGCTGAAAAGCTGAATTCTTAGACTTCCCTCTCCTAGTGTTCTGTTCCTAGGTGCATTTATTTTCTGAATGAAAAGACCTACTTCATCTCTGAAGTGCTATTCATCTCCTCCTCCCCCCTCTTTTTTTTTTAACAAAGGAATGCGGCTTTTGCTTTCACTACAACTTATCAAGGCTTTCCTGGGAATGTTCTTGTGAGATATATGGTATTTTCTACCTAAATGCCCTGGTTTGGTTTTGTTTTGCCTTGCTTTGTTTTATGAGTTTGGTTGCTCTACCAAACTTTTGGAGACCTTTGCTATAGAAAGTTTTGTTTAGAAAGGTGGAATGAAGGGAGGAGCGGGAGGCCCCAAAGTCCTGAATTGCATTAGCTTTTTACAATTGCTGCAGTATTTCTGGTAAGAAAAGTTATTAGGTGTTTATGGATGTTTCAAAAGACCAAGGGAGAAAAAGCAGATTCCATGTTAAAATACCCACTGGGGGACCCTTAACACTCAAAGCAGAACTTAAGGTGGGAATGCTAAGGGGTGTGGTAAGTATAAAGCAACAGTGGTTTCTATCATGGGGTGTTAGTTGGAAGCTATCCAAGAGGAAAGGGTTTCCAGAGTATTTCCAAGAGAGGATGGGTTGCCTGTGCAAAAGGGATCAGGATGTAAGTTTTCTCCTTGAGTCACATCAACTTTCCCCCAAACTGGCTCAATTTCTGAAGGGATTTCTTATCTTTCTTCTCCAGTAGATTCACAGGCTTAGAGGATGAGGGGAAAAGAGAGGGAAACAGAGAAAGAAAGAAAGAAAGAAAGAAAGAAAGAAAGAGAGAGAAAGGAGAGGGAGGGAGGGAGGGAGGAGGAAGGAAAGGAAGGAAGGAAGGAAGGAAGGAAGGAAGGAAGGAAGGAAGGAAGGAAGGAAAAAGCAGAAAGCAGAGTTCGATAAGTAGCACAGACAGGTAAGGAGTGTCTTGAACCTGGTTGTTCTCCTCTCACCTTTAGCCCAGAAAGACTGTAATTTTTTTTTAAGACTAATTTTTGACAAAATTGCAACTACAGCATTCCTACACTACTTTGAATACTTGAACATCCTTGGAATTATAATAATATTTAAAAATAAATAACTTGGAAGTTCACAGATTTTTGTTGCTATTCAGAATCTAATATTTGGTCGCGAGCCAAATTTAAGCTTGAGAATTTTCTGGGGGTAAAGATCTATGTTTAAGAGGTTATACAAATTATATCAGGTATTCTTTTCAAAACATTGATTTGAATAAGTGGTTCAGATAATGACAGCAAATGTCCATATCTTTGTGTCTCTTTAGTGTGAGGAGGGCAGTGAAAGCAGAGTGTGCTGCTACCACATGATCTCATGGTAATTTGTTTCTAAATGTCTATGTATATATGTAAATAAATGTTCAACTACAAAATATTATGGTACATAAAGTATATTATGCATGGTATGAGAATATTATAGATGCTCATTTAGTCAGACTTCTTTGTCAAGATCATGAACGATCGGTTTGAGGCCCTCCATGTTCCCGGAGCGAAGAGATGCCATTGGGCTACACTAGCACGCGACAGGGACAAATGGAGATGTTACTGGCGCCCGCTCGAGCAAATCGACGACTAACGGGAAGTTAAGTGATTAAGTGATTAAGTGATAGATGCTCATGTAGTTCTCATTTATAAATGATTTATGAAACATTAATATGACTGTGCAATGCATACTTTAAGTAAATGGCCCTCCCGTTGATCATCGATTTGCTCGAGCGGGTCCAGTAAGGTCTCCATTGGAGACTTTGTTGTTACTGTGTTTGGCATATCGAATACGTCACGGGGAGCTTGCCAGGCTCTGCCGTTCGGGCGAGATACTCTTGGTAGCTTGCCGGGCTCTCCGAGAGGGGCGGAGGAATCGAACTCGGGTCGGCCATGTTGGCTGCGTGCAAGGCAAACGCCCTACCGCTGTGCTATCGCTCCAATGGAGATGTTACTGGGCCCGCTCGAGCAAATCGATGCATACTTTAAATGCACATTAATGTGTATGTCTTTATAATTATACAAAGAAGTGACTTTGAAGATTCTCTAAAATATAATTCTGTATTTCCCTGGCAGTCAAATAGTATTAAGTTGATAAGGTGAATGAGTAGAGGAAGGACTTGGAAGCATAGCCTTTTCTAAAAATGTTCATTTCTATTGTGAAAATCTATTGTGTTCCTTTCATTCAAATTGATCAGCATTGGAGTTTTACTTTGGCCACTAGAGGGCCCTCCAGACACTATCCTGTCACAGTGGTAGAAATGGAAGCAAGCCTTCATTCAGCTTGAAAAGTCTGTAATGTTTGACAAAATTGCAATTACAATGTTTCCACGCTATTTTGAGACTTAGACCATCCTTGAAATTATAATAAGATTTAAAAATTAATAATTGGTAAAAGAAAAGAGCAGTGATAGTTAAGAACAATAAGTAAATGGATGCCTGAAAGGTTTAGTCTTTGCAATTCATTGTTTAATGAAATATGTAGTGTAATAATTGCCAGATGTGCGTAGCACATATGTGAGAATGAACGAGTTTTTAAAAGAGATTAGCTATTTCATACTCAGGGGAGTTGTGTTTTACTTTCTAGATCAAAGTCTTCCTTCTAAATTAATATTTTATAAGATTTTTTTCCAATTATGAATACAGATATGAAATGCAAATTTCAATGTCTATCAAAATTGAGTATTGTTTCATACTTTTATTAGTATTCACAAAGTGAGCGAGCTTTCAAGGAAAACCAAATAGACAATAATGTTTAGAGTTTAGTTATTTGTAGTACCTATGAGACACAATAAGCACTACATTGAGACAAAAAACCCACATTTTCCAACTCATTTATTAAGATAAACTTTATGGAAAATAAAGTAAAATAGGTGTGTGATAAGTGTAGTTCCATAGGGATTACAAGTCTGGGGGTTAGGACTCCAAGTTTGTTTTAATGCTCTTGTGTCATTATCTTGATTCCTAGTAACTGTGGAGAAGGTGGATCACACCCAACAGTGCTCAGGTTCTGTGCTCAGAGATCACACCCTGCGGTGCTTGGGGAACTGTAATGGTGCCAAGGATTGAACAAGTGTTGATCTCATGGAAGGCAAATTCCTTAACCTCTATACTATTTCTCAGGCTCAAATTTTAGCAATTTTAAAATGAAAGACCCCTTATTTCCATTTTGCACTAGACCCTGAAAATTATCTAGCTGATTCTGAATGGAATGGATGATTATCTTCTATCCTACAATTTGGCTTTTCTTTAGAAAAGCAGCTCTCGTCTTTGTTAGCACCTTAAAATCACCTGGGGAGTTTTTGAAACTTCCAGTGACCAAGTGATCCCCAGACCTAGTAGATTTCACAAGCTTCATGAGTGGATTTTAGGATTTGGTATTACTATAAACTCTTCAGATGATTTCAATGTGAAGCCAGGTTGAGTAGTTTCACTCTGAGTTTGAAGCCTGATGTCTAAAACCTTTCTTCTATACCAATCACCTCCACTTAGATTTCTCTTGCAGTTAAGTGGAATTATAAGATTTTTTGGGGGGGGGGGTTTAACACCAATGATGCTCAGGCTTACTCCTGGCTCTGCACTCAGGAATTGCTCCTGGTAGTGTTTGGGGGACCATATGGGATGCCAAAACCCAGTCGGCTAAGTGCTAGACAAATGCCTTACCCACTGTATTATCACTCTGGGCTCCAAGATTTTAATTTTTCTCAGAGGTTTTTATGTGTTAGATGAACAAAAGGATATGGAATCTGACTCTTACATGTTTTATTTTTATTGCTCTTGCTTTAAAGACTGGAGTACTGGAAGAAAAGCATCTTTTACAAATATGGGTCTAGTCACCCTTCTATTGCCTTTCACAAGGCAAATTAACATACTCTGAGAAGAAAAACCTCCGCTATTTAGTGAGATTAAAACTCAAGAGAGAAATGCACAGACTGCTCTCCTGTGCTAATGGCTGAATATCCACTAAGCACCTTGCCCCGCTGGCCCTGCATCAAGTTTCATTAAATGCCTCTTTTCTATCAGAAGGGTTTTGGGGACACTAATTGTTTTTTCCTCATGAGTCACCTGTGGGTTTTGGCAATAATCTAGAAACGTCTGGTCCCAATCCTTCTGGATTAGGGGTATTGAAGGTCCCAATTAGCAACCTGGGGTCCTGCAAGGGCAAATCCTTTTACCTTAATTCACTGGGGGCCCCCCTCTGAACAGAGCTGTTTTGCTACCGTGAGTCTTCTTGTTCCCTTACCCAACTGTACATAACAAATTACTTTCTCCTTAGCATGCCTGCCTAAATTATGACTATGTACAGGTAAATGAGGGATTAATTCCAATCTTGGGTATTTTACTCTAAGCTTTATATTAAATCTTTCCACTTATTTAGCTGTGAATTGAGCACCGAGTAGAGAAAGAGTCACTTAAGAGCAAAGTAATTAAATGTTTAATGAAAATATTAGTAAGCTGAAACCTAAAGGGAGATGAAAAAGCAGAATAATCCTTTGACTCTTAGAGCTCCAAGACTCAGACCCACTGGGAGGCAATGTGTTTTTGCGATTATTTATGTCAAAATTCGAAATAAGAAATGATAATGAAGCTCAAGTAAGGAATATGTTATTTTGATATTAAACAGTATTCTTTAGCAAATAGTCACTGAAGAGATTAATGTAAATTATGTCTGTAACTTCAGACTTTAAAAATTTTGTTATTTATAACTCTCTGAATTGAAAGTGGGCATTTGGAGTTTATAAAAGCAGCATTTAATGCATCTTCAATCAATGTGAGGTATGATGTTAGGTTCCTTTCATATATCATCTCTGAAACCCAGAATAACCAACAAGGAAGTGGGTATTGTCCTATGGTTGGGAGCAGATACTGAGCCTTGGGAAGATAAATGAGTTCTTCAGGCCACGAAGACTATAAAGGCCTGCATGAAAACTTTCAGCTACCTTTTATTTCCAAACTCTACCTCTTTTCAATTAAAAAAATTTGTGATATTGTGTGAACCATGTTATCAAATAAAGTAGTAATTTCTTTTTTTGCCTTTTTTGGGTCACACCCGGCAATTCACAGGGGTTACTCCTGGCTCAGCACTCAGGAATTACTCCTGGTGGTGCTCTGGGGACCATATGGGATGCTGGGGATCAAACCTGGGTCGGCTGTGTACAAGGAAAATGCCCTACCCGCTGTACTATTGCTCCAGTTCCTGAAGCAGTCATTTTTTTTTTTTTTGCTTTTTGGGTCACAGCCGGGGATGCACAGGGGTTACTCCTGGCTCTGCACTCAGGAATTACCCTTGGCGGTGCTCAGGGGACCATATGGGATGCTGGGAATCGAACCCGGGTCAGCCGCGTGCAATGCAAATGCCCTACCCGCTATGCTATCACTCCAGCCCCCGAAGCAGTAATTTTTAATTGTGAAAAGTCCATAACACATCATCATTTATTTAAATCACTTCACATGTAAAATTAATTAGCATTAAGCACACTCATATTTTGTATAATCATTACTGTTTTACTTACCAAGACATTTTTTTTCCCTTTTGGGTCACACCCAGAGAAGCACAGGGGTTACCCCTGGTTCTGCACTCAGGAATTACCCCGGCAGTGCTCAGGGGACCATATGGGATGCTGGGAATCTAACCCTGGTCGGCTGTGTGCAAGGCAAACGCCCTACCCGCCCTACCCACTGTGCTATTGCTCCTCCAGCCCGAAGACTTTTTTTTTCTTAAACTGAAATTCTTTAGCAATTAAACAATAATTCTCCCTTTCTTCCTTTGTCAACCCCTGGTAACCCTGATTCTGCTTTATCTATGAATTCAACCACTCTTTTTGTTGTTGTTGCTTTTGGGACGCATCAAGTGGTACTCAGGGCTTACTCCTGGCTCCGTATTCAGGGATTACTCAAGATTGTGCATGGGGGACCATATGCAGTGCTAGTGATTGAACTAGGGTCAATTGTGTGCAAGGCAAGTGCATGACCCCTATACCATCTTGTTGGTCCTGAACCTGACCACTTTAAATGCTTCATAAAAATAAAATAGCAAACTATTTTAATTTTAGAGTGTGGCTTATTTTACTTAGCATAATCTTTTAAAGGTCATCCATGTTGTAGCATGTATCAAAATTTTATCCCTTTTAAACAGCTGAGTGATATTTTATGATAGGATACGATGCATTTTATTTATCCATTCATCTTCCCATGGACACTTAGATTTTTTTCTTACTTTATGTCTATTGTAAATAATGCTGCTTTGACCCTTGGACTTCAAACATTTGATCAAGATACTTTTTGCCCCTCTATTTTTATAAACCTAGAAAGAATGTCATAATTACATGGTAATTCTATGCTTTAATTTGTGCACAGGGGAGGATTCCCAAGAAGTGCTCAAGTGATCTGGATGATACTCCTAGTGATTATCAATCAACCAAGTCAGAAGGAAGGTCCAATGCTAGGGCCTTAGAATATGATGCTGCATGGGCCTTAAAGTGCCAGGAACCCCAGGCTCACTCTTGGTGATGCTTGGGGTATGCCTGATTTTTCTGAGGTGCTATCGTGTTGTTTTTTGAACACATAGAATTTAAGTTTTATAAATCTTCTACATAAAATGCTGAGGCAAAATTCAGCTACTGAATGAGCCAATAAGAACAAGTCTATCTCCCTGCATTATGGACTTTGATTCAGGCACAGAATTAAAGAACCTGAAAGTCACTGAAGGAGGATATAAGGCCCCTCCACATTGTGGGCTCTGGTCACTGTGGTCATCCACATCTGTCTGACTTTTGCTCTGCATCTTCTAGCAAGTCGGTCACGATCACGGTCCTCCCGTTATTCATTATTTGCTCGAGCGGGCCCAGTAATGTCTCCATCGTGAGACTTGTTACTGTGTTTACCATACTGAATATGTCACGGGGAGCTTGCCAGGCTTTGCCCTGCAGGCAAGATACTCTAGCTTGCCGGGCTCTCCGAGAGGGGTGGAGGAATCAAACCCGGCTCAGCCCGGTTGGCTGCGCGCAAGGCAAACGCCCTACCACTTGCTATCGCTCCAGCCCTTCTAGCAAGAAGAAAAAAATTTTCTAAAGTATGTACTTGAAGAGTTATCTTCCTCAATAAACCCAGACAGTTTTGAACTCTGGGATAACGAGACCCAATCTCTGGTAAATTCATTTTTCAAATAATAAAAGTACAGGACAATCATCTTACAATTGGTTTATATTTCTTCTGAGCGCCAATCTAATGTATCATTTGTCTGCTTGATATCTTGATATCTCTGCAGAAATCATAGTTACTCCAAATGTCACATAACCAAAACTGAGCTCAAAATATTTCTTTATGTCTAGTTCTCCCCTACTGTTCACTATCTTCAAAAAGGACATCACGATTCATGAGTTTCCCAAATCAGAAACTGAAGAATCTTTATATCCAAGTGGACAAGTCATGTTACTTCTACCTCCTGAATATATTCGTTCTCCCTTTATCTCCATTGCCACTGTATTGCCTCCATATTTGTTCATATTCCCACTAATTCTTATGCAACTGATGCAATCTTTCAAATTATCTACATGCTTCAAATTTCCCCTCCAATCTTTCCTTCAAACACTAATCAGACTTATCACCCAAACTTATTTGATTTCTCACTTAAACAAATTACTTAAACCTAAAACTAGAGAAACATCACTATTTAAAACCCATATGACTTACTTATGTTATGTTACTTAGTGATGCTGGTTATAATGTATTTGCTGCAACAGATATCAAATAAAACTTAGCTCCTAAACAAATTAACAGAAAAATTTACATTTACATTGAATGGCCATCTCAACTCACCTTACTTGCCATATCATGTCTAGTTTGACAAAAAAATTACAAGTCATGCTAAAAAATGAAAACACATTTTGAAGAAAGAGCAAGTATAAGAACTAGATGCTAGGGTTACGGTGCCACTAGAAGGTCAACCTGTATCCATGGGGTGAGTGCACTAGCAGTCTGATGATGCCTTCAGGCTTCCTGATACCCCCAAATTGCCACTGTCCCTCTAGCCAGACCCCTTGGGACGAAGACAATTTGGGTATGTGGGTTTTATGACTGAAATCTCCAGACTTTCTTGGGGTTAGGATGTGCTACTTTCCTCCACCTCTGTGTGCTTCCAAAAGCCTCTGCATTCATGTCTACACCCCAAAACTGCCACTCGGTTAAAAAAGCTACTCCAACCTTATCCTGACAAAAATGCTAAACACCCTGAACAAACATGATGACCTCTTTGTACCTGTACTGCAAACCATAATGCATAAAAGGAGAGAAAGAAAGAAAAGTGCCGGCCATAGAGGCAGAATAGGGGGGTGGAGGTATTGCTGGGTGGCGGGTGGTTGGCCAGACAACTTGGGACGAAGTTTCCCAAGAAATTAAATGGCCAAAAGTTAAGTATGTGGAACTTGCACAGCTCAGCTATACAAGTTCCTTTATAGGCCTTTCTTCAGAGATCCACAAATAAATCTCGAAAGAGATCAAAAGCTACAGTTAATCTGGACCCATGCTGAACATACCAGGTAAATCTGAGGGGGGGGGAGGTGGGCTAGCTTGATATCCACCCAAGCAGAGTCCCAGACAGATGCTTGCTTCCACAATCCAAAATCGCTGTCATGCACCCTGGTCAAACTTCTTCATCAAATGGACCTCACAGAGATAAAATATGTGGACAATTTGGGTATGTGGGTTTTATGACTGAAATCTCCAGACTTTCTTGGGGTTAGGATGTGCTACTTTCCTCCACCATTGTGTGCTTCCAAAAGCCTCTGCATTCATGTCTACACCCCAAAACTGCCACTTGGTTAAAAAAGCTACTCCAATCTTATCCTGACAAAAATGCTAAACACCCTGAACAAACACGACGACCTCTTTGTACCTGTACTGCAAACCATAATGCATAAAAGGAGAGAAAGAAAGAAGAAAAGTGCTGGCCATAGAGGCAGAATAGGGTGGTGGAGGTATTGGTGGGTGGCGGGAGGGAAATAGGGGACATTGATGGTGGAAAATGTACACTGGTTGAGGGTTTGGTGTTGGATAATTGTGTGACTGAAACCCAATCATAAATAGCTTTGTAATGGTCTATTTCATGATATTCAATTTAAAAAATAATAAAAAAACTGAAGAGATTTTTGAGCTATAGAACTGCAAATATAAAATATCTACAAGCAATAACAAGGACTCTAATGGAAAAATGGATAACATGCAAGAACAGATGGGTAAAGTTAAGTGTAGATATGGAAATTCAAAGAAAGAATTTAGATATACTGGGAATCAAAACATAAGATGGAGGAACATTCTCTTATAAATAAAAACTGTCTTCAATAGGTATATTAGTGGACTGAAATTGATCAAGTAGAAAATATTAATGCAATGAAGGGTATTTTGGGAGCTTGGAGTTTGTGTCACACCTGGCATTGTTCAGGGACTCCTTCTGACTATGTGCTCAGAAGTGACCCAGTGGCAGTACTTGGGGGACTATTTGGTGCCAGGAATCAAACTCTGGTAGGCAGCAAGCAATGCAAATGACTTAGATTCTGTACTATCTCCTCAACCCCTTGAAGACATAATAACAGACAATTTCACAACTTAAAATAAAGGAGGAAATGTATGTAAAAGATAGAATAAAGTATCAAAGAAAATGTGGGATAGCTATAAAACAGATAACATATACATTAGGGGCATTGCCAAGGGGAAGAGAGAAGGGAACAGAACAAATGTTCGTAATAACAATGACTCAGAACTTTTCCAAAATAACCCCAAGTACCAAAACAGAAATCTAGGAGAAATAGAAAACTCTGAGCAGAATAAACATAAAAACAAACTAAAAAATCATTGACCTAAACTTAGTTTATATGTACACAAAATATCATTATCTGAGAGGCTGATAAGTGAAGAAACTGATTTTTCACACATGTTAAGGCTGAAAAATCCAAGACTAAGTAAGATATGTGTCTGATAAGGGTGTGTTTTCTGGTTCTTAACAGCTCTCTTCTCACAAGTGAGAGTTGACAGAATAGTTCTATTTAATCTACTCTCATGACTGACTCAGTTCCTAAAATCTCAGTATCATCATTTAGTATTAACTTTCTGCACATGAATTTTGGGAATACAACATTCAGTTCATAACATGTGTTATAGTTAAATTACAAAAAGGAAAAGAAAAATATAATACCTTGAAAGTCAGAATAAACACCTTAACCTCAGAAGAATAAGCATTCATCAATCTTCTCAATAGAAACCATGCAGGTAAGAATAGAATGAAGGGAACTCTTTAGACTATTAAAGAAAGAAAACAATCTCAGTAACCTAGAATTCTATGTTTGACAAAATTATCCTTCCAAAGTGAAGAGTAAATGAAGATTTAAGAACAAAAAAAATGGAGAGAATTGCTGTCAGTAGACATGCCTTCCAATAAATACTTTGCTGTGAAAGGAAAATGAGAAGTAAAAAAAAATCCTCAAATCCAGAGCTGAAGATACAGAATTGGGATTAAGATGCTTGCCTTGCATGTAACTGACCCTACTTTGATCCCTGGCACCATATATGGTTCCCTGAGTTACCACCAGAAGTGATTCTTGAGCACAGAGCCAAAAGTAAGGCCCACGTACTTCCAGGTATGGCCCAACCTTATCACAAAATAAACCAACATAAGGCAAAAAATGCATCTTTATAAAAGCCAGAGAAAAACAAAACCAGGACTTGCTCTTTGAGTCCCTTTATTCCCTTGAAAATGTATCTTACTTGCCTGTCTCTATGTTTCCTGGCTTATTTCTATTCTGGAAATGTTCTCTCTTAAACAGACACTTCTCCCTCCCTCTCTCTCCTCATATTTTTCTAAACAAGTTTCAATAAAAGTGATCTTGTTTCACACACAAAAAAATAAATAGAGAGAAGAAAAGAAAAAAAAGTAAAATTTATAAAATAAACATGGCATTCCCCTTCCCCTCTTTTGACCATAGTGTGAATCTAACCCAGGGCCCGACACATATGAGGCATGCACTCTGCCAATGAACCATGTTCCTGACCTGAAGTGATCATTTCAACTCATGCTAATTCTTCCAATTCATGAACACAGAAAATCAGAATAACTTTGTGTCTTTGATTTGTTTTTTTTTAAATGCCTTGTACAGATCTTTCATCTCCTTCAGTTTATCTGTAACACTACATTCTCTTTTAAAAATTAAAAAAAAATCTCACATGGTTTACAACGTGTTAATCCTTATGCTCTAGACATACAGTGTTACTGCTCCACACCTGCCACTCTCAATTTTTTTTTTCACACCAGGTGTTGCTTACTCCTAGCTGTGCATTCAGAGATCACACCTGGCAGGGCTCTGGAGAACTTTGTGGTGCTGGGAATCAAACCCAGGTCAGACTTGTACAAGGCAAATGTCCTACCTGCTATGCTATCGCTCCTGCTCCTCAACTTTTTTGTTGTCACTGAGATTGAGATTGAATTTTTAAATTTCTTTTTCTTACAGTTAATTGCCCGGCCAGGTCGGGTTCGATTCCTCCACCCCTCTCTGAGACCCCAGCAAGTTACCAAGAATATCTCACCCGCATAGCAAAGCCTTGCAAGCTACCCGTGATGTATTCAATATGCCAAACACAGTAACAACAAGTCTCAAAATGGAGACGTTACTGGGCCCGCTCTAGCAAATCAATGAACAATGGGAGGACAGTGACAGTGACAGTGACAGTTAATTGCATGTAGAAACAAATCACTTAATCACTTAAGTGATTTGTTTCACTTAACTTCCCGTTAGTCATCGATTTGCTTGAGCAGGCGCCAGTAATGTCTCCATTTGTCCCTGTCGCGTGCTAGTGTAGCCCAATGGCATCTGTTCGCTCTGGGAACATGAAGAGCCTCAAAATGATCGTTCATGATCTTGATGAAGAAGTCTGACCATCTGTTAGGTGGGCGGCCACGCGGTCTTTTGACATCCTGTGGGATCCAGTCGGTAACACTTCTAGTCCAGCGGTCGTCTTTAAATCTCATTACGTGACCAGTCCATCTAATTTTTGACACCTTGGCAAATGAGACAGTGTCCATGATTCTTGACCGTCGACAGATGTCGGAACTCCGGATTCTTTCTCTCATTTGAGTGAAACGTGATATTCCAAGCATAGCTCTTTCAATTCCTCTTTGGGAGACCCGAATAGCATTCTCATCTCAAAAGTTTGATTTGAGAAACAAATCAAACTTTTGTATATATTCCCAAATAGGTAGTTATTAAACTAAACTTAGTATTTCAAGAAATTATTAAACTAAAGTTTATCTTAAATATTCAATTCATAGTAGGTATTAAAACTTGACTCATTTGGGAATACACAAAATGGAGCTGAAGTAGTTAATGTTCATGTTTTAAATACAGTTAATCCCTACAGGCCATGTGTCCCTGGGAGGAAAAAGGTGTTGCTCCTTTCCGCCCCCCCCCTTTACACCCGCCCCCCAGTGCAAGGTGGCCACCGCCTCAGAGCTTATAGGAAAGCCAGGTGTGAGCTGGCGGTGAGTGGGCAACTGCAGTCTCATGGGAAGGGGGCCGGTACCAGCTCGTCCTTCATGCCCTCCTGAGGTCACGAGTTGCCCCCCAAGAGTGGCTCTCCAGCACAGCCATAACACCAGATACACAGAAACCAATCTCGTAATTATCTGGCTCTTTGCAGAAATCCAAAATCACGTGGCTGCTATTGCGGCCACATGACATTATATGATTCTCATAAACAGCTATAGAAAACAAAGTATTTCACAATGCCTTTTCAGCAATTCTGATTGTTGGGGGGATATTCTAAACAATAATGGTGCATCTTTTGTTGAAATAATGAATGTAATCAATGTAGAGAAGAGTTAAGTAGAAATCATCTGCCTCACAGGCATTGGGAGGTGTGGGAGGGGGGTATATTGGGGTTCTTGGTGGTGAAAAATGAGTACTGGTGAAGGGAAAGGTGTTTGATCATTGTATGCCTGAGACTTAAACCTGAAAGCTTTGTAACTTTTCCCACAGTGATTCAATAAATAAATATAAGAAGAAAAAAATAAAATTATGAAAAAAAAGAAAGGTGGAGTTCATGCCCAATTCAATCAGCTAATCAGTGGCTGAATAAATAGAAGTACTCCTACATAAAATAAACAAGCAAACAAACAAACAGATAAATAAATAAATAAATGCAGTTAATCCCAATTCAATCTCAGGAACCACACGGTCCTCTAAACACTGCTGGGTGTGACTCTGAGCATTGCCAAATACGGCTCCTAATCATAGCAATAGGTCATGTCTGCCAAGAATCACTGGAAGAGGCTCCTACTCCATGCACAAACCTGTCTCTATGGTAGGCACTTTTCCCCTTTTTTCTACTATGGTTTGCAATCCTGTTACTGAAAGGGTATCATAGTATCACTTTACCTCCTTCACTTCCTGTATCATCCTCAGAGCGGTCTCTTCCCTGCCCTGATCCATCTCCCTTCACTGTAGTAAACTTCCTACTAAGGACCAGATCTCCTGCCCTTCATTTTTATTGTCTTTGGGCATTATTCTCCTACTATGTATCTTAAATTCCACAAATAAGTCCACTCATTTTGTGTCTGTCCCTCTCCCTCTGACTCATTTCACTCAGCATGATATTCTCCAGATTCATCAAATGTCAGCAAATTTTATGCCTTCATCTTTTCAAACGGCAACATAGTGTTCCATTGTGTAGATGTACCATAGTTTCTTTATCCAGTCATCTGTTCTTGGGCAGTTGGGTTGTTTCCAGATTTCGGCTATTTTGAATAGTGCTTTAATACACATAGGAGAGAAAATATCTTTTCTGCATTGTTTTTTGGGCACCTAGGGTATATTCACAGGAATGGAAGTGCTGGGTCAAACTCAATTGCTAGTTTTTTGAGGAATGTCCACATTTTTTTTCCAAAAAAGGCTGAATCAGTCAATAATCCCCCCAGAAGTGAATGAAGGTCCCTCTTTCCCCACATCCATGCCAACACTGTTGTTTTTTGTGATGAGTGCCAGTCTCTTTGGTGTGAGATTATATCTCATTGTTTTTTTATTTGTATTTTCATGATGATTAATGATTTAGAGCATTTTTATATGTCTTTTAGACATTTGTGTTTATTCATTGAGGAAGTTTCTGTTCATCTCTTCACCCCAATTTTTTTTATAATGTTAGAGCACTGCTGTTTATTCAGTCACTGATTAAGTTGATTGAATTGTCGCCCCAATTTTTGATGCAGTTGGATGTAATGTTCTACCAGTGCTTTATATATCTTGGATATTAACCCTTTATCAGATGAGTGGTGGGAAAATTATTTCTCCAGTATGTGGGCCGTCTTTTTATTCTGGTCTTTGTTTCCTTTCAGATGTAATATGAAGCAAGAAGTATCTCCATCTCACCTCTCATATTTGTATGCTAAATTCCAAATCCTCAATGTGGTTATATTTGGAGACAGGTCATTTAAGGAGGTAACTGGGTAAATTAAGGTTAAAAGGGTTGGACCTTAATAAAGCAGGACTATGTCTTTATAAGAATAGAAAGTGGGGATTGGGGTGGGCAGAAATAATACAGTGGGCAGAACATTTGTCTTTCACATGGTTGACCTGGGTTCAATATGGGTTTCTGAGCCCTCCAGCAGTGATTCCTGAGTGCAGAACTAGGAGTAAGTCCTGAGCACTGTTAGGTATGGTTCACAAACAAACAAACAATCAAACAACAAATAAAAAGAATAGGAAAAAGTACCAGAGTACTAAATGAGAAGTCATCTTAAAGGAACTGTCTGCAAGTTGAAGAGAGAGCTCTTTCAAGAAACCAATCCTGCTGCTTCTTGATGTTGGACTTCCAATTTCCAACACTGAAGTAAAACTTAATTTCTGTTGTTTAGCCACTCAGTCTATGAGTCACTAAAATTAGGAGGAAAAATGTAATTTGAAGTTTATAAGAAAAGTAATATATATACACACATACAATATATTTTAGGTAGTCACACCCACGGTCTCCATTGGAGACTTTGTTGTTACTGTGTTTGGCATATCGAATACATCATGGGTAGCTTGCCAGGCTCTGTCGTGCGGGCGAGATACTCTCGGTAGCTTGCCGGGCTCTCTGAGAGGGGTGGAGAAATCGAACTCGGGTCAGCCATGTTGGCTGCATGCAAGGCAAACGCCCTACCGCTGTACTATCGCTCCAGCCCCACATACTCATTCTCCTAAAGAGCCTTGAATATAATCTCAGGGCTAGGATGAAGGAGACGTTACTGGGGCCTGCTCGAGGCAATCAACGAGTAACAGGATGATCTGTGATCTGTGATATTTGATGTTTAGATTGTGCTAGGTATTATATTGTATACTTTAAATATAAATTCTTGTTTCAACTTAATTTCTTTTGGCTTTGGGGCCCCAACCAGCAGTGCTCAGGGCTTACTCCTGGCTCTGTGCTCAGGAATCAGTCCTGGTGGGACTCAGGTGACTATATATGGTGCCAGGGATTGAACCTGGGATTCACTGCATGCAAGGCAAAACCCTATACTATTACCTTTACTATTGCTCCAGTCATAACTCTCCTTTTATCTTTATAATTCATATGTTTGGTTCTACTACTAATTCAATTTTATATATGATGAAATGGAGACTCCCATAGAATAAGGAATTTGTCTTATGCCACAGAACTGAGTTTCAAACTGACTAATACTGTGTTATTAATACTACTAACAGGACACAATTTATAACAGTGCTGTGCAGTAGAAATATAATGTGAACCAGGTATATCATTTAAATTTTCTAAGAACTATATTAAAATTAATTTTAATAATATATTTAATACACATCCCAATGTTATTATTTCAATATGTATGTAATATAAAATTATTAATGGGACTTAAATTCTTTATTTGCTTGAGCGGGCCCAGTAACGTCTCCATTGGAGACTTTGTTGTTACTGTGTTTGGCATATCGAATACTCTCGGTAGCTTGCCGGGCTCTCCGAGAGGGGCGGAGGAATCGAACTCGGGTCGGCCATGTTGGCCGCTTGTAAGGCGAACACCCTACCGCTGTGCTATTGCTCCAGCCCACTGTCTTGAAAAATCAGTGTGGGTATCGGAGTTTATTTATTACATTTGAAATACTTAACAACCTCATATGACTGGTCACTATTATAAAGTTACTATTTTATATATGTTGGTATTACACATAGTTGGTAATACACATAGTTGGTGTTCTTCTATTTCTTCACAAGGATGCTTTATTATCACAGTACTTCACTACTGATGTCTTGAATAAATATACTAATGAAAATATTTATAGAATTTCTGGTAACATTTTTGGTGTGACTGCCATTTTACTATTATCTAGCTATTTAATTTTTTTTCTAAAAAGGAGAAATATGGAGAGGTAGAACTTCTTGACCTTTTTTTTTTAATTGAATCACCGTGAGAACAGTCACAAAGCCTTTCAGTTTAAGTCTTGGTCGGTCATACAATGATCAAACACCCTTCCCTTCACCACTGCACATTTTCCACCACCAAGAACCCCAGTATACCCCTCACTCCCGCCCACCCCCTGCCTGTGTGGCAGATATCCTCCTACTCTCTCTCTCTCTACGTTGATCATATTCAATATTATGACAAAAGACCCAACATTGTTATTTGGAATTTTCTCCAACATTCAGACCTGCCACAAGGATATCATTAGATCATTTGTTTTCTATTGCTGATTATGAAGAGCATATGATGTCATGTGGACACAATAGCAGCCACACGAATTTGGATTTCTGATATTTTAGTAATAAACCTAGAGGGATTACTGCCAGAAGTCCCTGGGTTCCGAGATTGGTATGTGTGCCTCTGGGTTCATCATTGGTCAGAAGCCAAAGGAGGTGTTTGAGGGTGGCAACCTGGAGCATTGTCATGGTGGGGAGCAGGGCCGATTCTACCCCTTATCCCATGAAGCCCCATGTGTCTCGTCAATGCAGTCTCATACCTGGCTGTTCATTAGGCTCTAAAAGATGTAGGCCATCATGTTGCCGCGCAAAGGGGGACAGGTGGAGGGACAGACACACTTCCCCTCCCAGGGTGGCATAGCACCATAGTTAAATACATAGTCCAGATATTTTTTTGGTTGGGCATTATCTTTTGCTCAGATTTTCCTACCATCACTCAAGCCTGATTTTCAGGGACAAATGCTAGATCATTTACTTTCCACTGATCATTTTGCATATCAGGAAATGTTGCACAGCCGTGCAGTTCGAATAAAAGTCCCGGTACCTGCATGCCAAAGCCATGTTCATGGTCACCAGGATTCCATCTGGAGAAGGCAGGGAGACAGCACCTACCCCATCTGGGACCTCCCAGTGATATCAGCTCTGGTTGGGGCCCGGAAAATTCTCTGGGAGCTGTGGGACCCTCCAGTCGGTTTTTTTCTTTGCTGCTGTGTGCTGTAAGATGGCGCTGGGGGCGGGTTGGAGGTGTGATTTCCGGAATAAGAGGTTGCCTGGGAGCTGGGGTGGCCCCATTGCAGTTTGGAAAAAAGTCCTGGTACCCACATGCCAGAGCCATGCTTGTGAACTTCTTGACCTTTGCCCACCTAAATAGCTTATGTAGACAGAGGGAAAAATAAAGGGAAAAAACCCACTGGAGTATACAGATTATTGACTTGACCTAGACTATCATTATTAATTTGTGCCATAACAAGTAGGACACAATTGCAAAAATGCAGCTAAGAGGCTTTCTGTGACAACAAAATAGAGAGTGCTGCTAATTAGTTTGCATGAATCCATTACATTGAATGAAGCAGAATGGTTTGTCTTCTCCTTACTAGATAGGTATAATTCAGAAGTGTTTTTTGAATAGCTCTTTAACTACAATTTAATTTCAGTATTAAGAAGTCATTATTTAAAAATCAGTAAGTAAAAAAGAACTTCCAGGTGTTCTCATTACAATATTTTTAAGGCATAAAATAATATGGGTTTTTTTAAAAAATATTTTGATTATATATAATTTTGATTTTTCTCTAAAGCTAACAATATTTATAGAAATTATTTGCCAAAATGTTCAATATAATTGTAGACAACATGGTTTCACTTATAGCACAACGGTTGGGCGTTTGCCTCGCACGCGGCCAGCCTGGTCAAGCCAGGTTTGATTCTTCTGCCCCTCTTGGAGAGCCCGGTAAGCTATCGAGAGTATCTCTCCCTCACGGCAAAGCCTGGCAAGCTACCCATGACATATTCAATATGCCAAACACAGTAACAACAAGTCTCACAATGGAGATGTTACTGGGCCTGCTCGAGCAAATCGATGAACAACGAGAGGACAGTGACAGTGACAGTGATGGTTTCATTTACAAAGTAATTCTGCAAAGAGCCAAACATATACAAAGGGTGACTGGATATGAAGGGAAGAAAGGGGGAGAAATATGTATTCTCAGGCTGAATTATTTTGATATCAAGTGAGGTTCATAATACAAAATCTACAAATCAGTTACTCTGCTTATAAAAAGAATAATTGCAAAGCTTAGCTTTAAATGGTAAATTATGTTTGTTTTAATGTTGTCTGAGTTATAGTTGTACCACACTTTCAATGATCTGTTTTGCAGATTTCTTAATATACTAGGAACATTAATTTTTATTATATATTATTGAGATAACATTGGTGTACAATACTGTACAGGTTTCAGGGTTGTACACACTGGTATACAATATGGTATACCTCTCACATCTTAACTCATGTATACACAATGCTTACCCCCCTAAATCTAGTGGTTTTATTCGATAAAATCATTCGAATATTATTGAAAATATTTATATTGATGTTAATTTGATATTTTCTTTTTAAAAACTTATTTATTGAATCACCGTGGGAAAGGTTACAAAGCTTTCAGGTTTATGTCTTGGTCATACAATAATCAAACACCCTTCCCCTCACCAGTAATTATTTTTCACCACCAAGAACCCAAATATACCCCCCCCCCCACCCCTCCTGGTGCCTATGAGGCAGATGATTTCTACTTAACTCTCTACTTTGAATACATTCATTATTTCGACAAAAGATGCACCATTATTGTTTGGAATTTCCCCCCAATAATCAGAACTGCTGAAAAGGCATTGTGAAATAATTTGTTTTCTATTGCTGGTTTTGAAAACCATATGATGTTGCACTGCTGTGATAGCGGCCATGCAATTTTGGATTTCTGATATTTTATTTATTAAATCTGGGGAGATTTCTGCCAAGAGTTGGATAATTACGAGATTGGTTTCTGTGCTTCTGGTGCCACGGCTGTGCTGGAGAGCCACTCGTGGGGGGCAACTCATGGCCTGGGTTGGGCGTGAAGGATGAGCCAGTTCCTCCCCCCTTCCCATGAGGCTGCAGTTGCCCGTCCCCGGCTCATACCTGGCTTTCCAAAAAGTTCTGAGGCAGCTGTCACTGTGCTGCAGGGGGTGGGGGTGGGGGCGGGAGGGGGGAGGGGACGAGGGAAGGGGAAAGGCGGAAGAGACAGACACCCTTTCCCTCCTGAGGCGGGGCATGGAACCAGAGTTTAATGCATAGTCCATTCACATTTCTGCCACAAGCTGCTGGACTCTGGTTTACTTCCATGTGCCTCTGGTGCCATGGCCATGCTGGAAAGCTGCTCATGAGGGGCAACTCACGGCCTCAGTTGAAAATATTATGGTTTTAAATGGCCTTTCTTTCTTTCTTTCTTTCTTTCTTTCTTTCTTTCTTTCTTTCTTTCTTTCTTTTCTTTTCTTTTCTTTTCTTTCTTTCTCCCAGCAATGCTTAGGGTTTACTCTTGGCTCTGCACTCAGAAGTTACTCCTGGCTGTGCTCAGGGACCATTATGGTATGCTTGGAATTGAAACTGAATTGACCACATGCAAGGCAATAGCCCTATCCTCTGTACTATTTTTCCAGTCCCATCTTTTGTTTTTTTATGTGTCACAGTTCCTCTTTATTATCTAGGGATATGTCCTAAACTCCAAGTGGATATCTGAAGGCACAGATTGTACTGAGCCCAATAAATAGTATGTTTTTCCTAAAATACAGAGCTCTGACAAGGTTTAACTTATAAATTAGACAAGAGATGAACAATAGTAAAAAATAAAACAATTATAACAATACTATGATAAAAGTTCTGTGAAAGTGGTCCCTCTCTTCATCCTTAAATTTCTTGTTTTCTAAAACGTTTTAGACTGCAGTTTACTGTGGGTCTCTGAGAAACAGAACTGAGTAAGGGGGGAGCTACCGTACACATTTATTGTTTCTAGGTTCCAAGGACAAGTGGATAAATGTGATGGTTTACATTTGCCTTGTAACTTGTTAGAATTGGTTCTATAAGGCAAATATTTCTAATCCTTTGCTTTAGCTTTACCAAATGATCTGAGTTGAGGCAATCTTTTAAAATGGCCATGATGCACTCAATGTTTTGAAAGCAAAGCACTGTAACCATTTAGATCTTTCATCATTATTACAATACATCTAGCGACTCTCGTAGAATTAATGGACAGAACTTCCATTAAGTGTTCTCAGAATTCAGTCATAAATAAGCCAATCTATTGTCCCCTGGACTTATTCAGATATTATTTGAAAAATATTCAGAAGCATCATCAATCAGTGAAGGAAAAAACCCCACATGCATCAGCCTGATAAGAAAGAGGTGCTCTGAAGAGGGTTCCTAGGGAACTGCAGGGGGTTCCCAAAGGACAGTGCAATTAATGGACTATCAAGAAAAGCATCTAGGAGTTTGGAGATCTGATAATAGCACTCCAAACCCCTTAAATGGTTGTCAGAAAATACATGGGCAAAAATGATAAAGAAAAAAAAGCTATTTCAACTAATAAAAAAGTGGAGGAGATAGTCTGTATAGCTATCATCAAATATATGAACTGTGTGTTAGTTAAGAAGCCTGGGTGCAAGTGAAAGTGATTGAATTCAAATTAGCTTAAGTGAAAAAGAGACTTTTATCTGTTGACATAACTGGGGAGTCTGAGGAGCACCTGACCTTGGATTTGCCTGGATCCAGGGTCTTGATAATGCTTTCATGATCCTCTTTATCTGGCTCTCCTTTCTGCATTGTTTTGTTCTTTTTTCCTACTATCTGTGACATTTCTTCTGTTGATAGAAATAGGAGCACGGCAATACAGATGGCATTGCTTTACAGATCCAAAGAGAGAGGAAAAAATATTCTTTACCCTCCGTTTGAGCAGGTTTATGAATATTGATCTCCTGGATTGAATTACTTGCAAAACTGGCCACATGGCTCTATCACTGTGCCCAGGAGGCTGTGTCCTCTCCAACTTGTTCACAGGTTTGCAGTCAGAGGTGGTGAGCTGGGGGAGGGGAGTACACTGCAGGAACAGTTTTATCAGATCTAACCAGAGTAGGAGAGAGGTGGTTCCTTTATTTGGGAATAGAGTAAAGGGCTAGAGAGATAGTACCAGGGTTAAAACTCTTGCCTTGATAAGCTTGTCACCAGTTTAGTCCCTACCACCACATTTGATTCATTGAACACAGACAAAGGTTACTCCTGAGCACAAAGCCAGGAATAGCTCTAGAGTACTTCTGGGTGTGGCCCCAAAATAAAACAAAAAGGAAAAAAAATACACATTTTATAAAGCCACTGAAGAATGCATAAAATAGGTAGGTAGTCTAAAAATTCAAGAGAAATGCTATTCAAATCAGAAATGTTCAAATGCAATTTGTAGTTCAGTAGGTTTGGAGATAGAATGTCTGCATATATATTTAGAGATCACCCTAGAACATCAGCATTCAAGAAAAATTTAGTAAATTGGATGTAGTTTCATATTGTCTGGTAAGCAGAAAAGATAGAAAGTTGCCTGTGTGAGGAGATTCACTCCATGACTTGGAGGCCAGTCACACGTGCTAGGGGAGAAGGGAGCTCAGATAGAGAAGGGAGCACCAAATAAAGGGTGTTGGGAGGATCCTCCCAGGATGGGAGATGCATGCTGAAAGTAGACTATAGACTGAACATGATCACTTCTCAATGCCTCTTTTGCAAACCACAGCACCCAAAAGGAGAGAGAGAACAAAGGGGAATGCCCTGCCACAAAGGCAGGGTAGGATGGGGAGGATAGGGGGTGGGAGGGGTACTGGGATCATGGTGGTGGAAAATGGGCACTGGTGGAGGGATGGGTACTCGATCATTGTATAATTGAAACCCTAGCACAAAAATTTGTAAGTCTACAACTGTACCTCAAGGTGTTTCACTAAAAAAAAAATGTGAAGAAAAAAATAAAAGAAAGTTGCCTGTGTGAGATTGAGTTGTGACGATTTTAGATCTGATTCAATTATTCTTTGCCTGGAAAATGTACAAATGTTGGCGTTCTTTTGGACCATATATAATTTTGTGATTTGTTAACCGATCATGACTAAAAGGAGGACAAAGATTAGCACACACACCTTGAACATAGTTTTGAGAAATACTGCAAAAAGATAGATCTGCATTATGTTGTGCTCCTTGAGACATGAAAGCTGTGAGAAAAAGAAAGATAATGGCATTAGGGCCAGGACAGTAGCCTGCAGTGGATGACAGACTCATTGGGTATGGAAAGGGCTGGAAAGGACACCTGGCCATGTGGAGCAGGACAAGGTCCAGGCAGGCAATGTCAGGCTTCTAGGTGCTCAGTATCTAGGAGAACTGCCAGAACAGGATTCATCTTCCAGAATTTGGGTTTCAGCACTGTTTTTCAGTGGATGGGGTTGTAGAATGAGTATAGAGACTGGCATGAATAAGGTAAAAATCAAAGTTAAATAAAGAAATGAGGAGATTGACCAGATCATTGAGGTTAAATATATAAAATACTAGAACCAAGGGAAAGGCAAACACTTAGTTTTAGAAATATGGTTAAATTATGGTTACCAGCTGATGTATGAAATGTAAAAAGGTTGGCTTGTTGTTTATTCTCCTAGGGATGAATAAGAACTCTTCAGATCTAAAAGTTAAGGGACTAGAAGTCTCTGATATTGGAGAGTATTGGGATTTAGGTCATGGGTACATGAGTATTGGGAGTTAGGTCATTAAGAGGCCCCAACAATAAAGGTGGGCTGTGTAGATAGGAAATTAGTCAACTTATTACAATTAGAGAAAATCGCATTATTTTTGTGGATAGTTCTTTATTGTGATTTTACAGCTACTGAGATTAATCACTGTAGACTAATTCAGCAATTGAAGAAGAAATATATTCTCTCCACCAACACTGTGGCGATAGAAGGTAGTAATCTGTCTGTGTGATTTTTAATGAAACTGACTGAATCTAAGAAACTAACTCTAAACTGTACTCTTTTTTCATGGCCCTTTGGTTAGCTAGAAAGAGCCTAAGCCACAAATGAAAAGTTTTACCAGTTTTACTTTTTTCCATTTAATTCTTAAAATAGCAGGGTTTTAAGTTAAAAGAAGAAATCTATTTTTCCTAAATAGAATGCAAATAATCATAAATGTATTTTTTAATTTTCAAAATTCAGAGAGTTCTAATATTACCTACAAGAGAATAAGAACTTTAAATGCCAAAGAAATATTTGTCTTCCTCTCTCATTTGCCATCAAAATATCTGCCTTTGCAATCCAAAAAATTAATATACAAAAGCCCATAGCTTTTCTACGTGCAAATAATGAAAGAGAAGAAAAAGATATTTTTTTTTCCCTTTATTTTATTTTATTTTTTTTAAAGTTGTAGATTTACAATTTTTTGTGCTTTGGTTTCAATTATACAATGATCAGATACCCATCCCTCCACCAGTGCCCATTTTCCACCACCATGGATAATATCCCTCCCACCCCCATCCCCCCATCCCCCCGTCTCTGTGGCAGGGCAATCCCCTGTGTTCTCTCTCTCCTTTTGGGTGTTGTGGTCTGCAAAAGAGGCATTGAGTGGCAAACATGTTCAGTCCATAGTCTACTTTCGACATGCATCTCCCCTCCTGGGAGGATCCTCCAAACATCCTTTATTTGGTGCTCCCTTCTCTATCTGAATAGCCCTTTCCTCTAGGATACCCGGCTGGCCTCTAAGTTATGGAGTAATCCTCCTGGTGCTGATCTCAGCTATTCTTGGGTATTAATCTCATACTTTGTTACTTTATATCCCCCAGATGAATGCAATCTTTCTATGTCTATCCCTCTCTTTCTGACTCATTTCGCTTAGCATGATACTTTCCATATTGTACCACTTGTATGTAAATTTCATGACTTCATCTTTTCTAAGAGCTACATAGTACTCCATTGTGTAGATGTACCAAAGTTTCTTTAACCAGTCATCTGTTCTTGGGCATTCAGGTTTCTTCCAGTTTCTGGCTATTGTAAAGAGGGCTGCAATGAACAAACAAGTGCAGATGTCACTTCGACTATACATTTTTGCCTCTCTGGGATATATTCCCAGGAGTGGTATTGCTGGGTCAAATGGGAGCTCAATTTCTAATTTTTTGAGAATTGTCCATACTGTTTTCCAGAAGGGCTGAACCAGTCGGCATTCCCACCAACAGTGAAGGAGTGTCCCTTTCTCGCCACAACCACGCCAGCATCGGTTGCTTTTGTTCTTTTGAATGTGGGCCAGTCTCTGAGGTGTGAGATGGTATCTCATTGTGGTTTTGATCTGCATCTCCCTGATGATTAATGATGTAGAGCATTTTCTCATGTGCTTTTTTGCCATTCGGATTTCTTCTTTGAGAAAGTTTCTGTTCATTTCATTGCCCCATTTTTGGATGGGGTTGGATGTTTTCTTCTTGTGGAGTTTAACCAGTATTTTGTATATCCTGGATATCAACCCCTTGTCAGATGTGTATTCGGTGAATATCCTTTCCCATTCTGTAGACTGTCTTTGTATTTTGGTCACTGTTTCTTTGGAGGTGCAGAAGCTTCTTAGTTTAAGATAGTCCCATTTGTCTATCTCTGTTTTCACTTGCTTGGCCAGTGGCGTGGCATCTTTGAAGATACCATTAGCTTCAATGTCATGGAGGGTTTTGCCAACTTTATCTTCAATGTACCTTATGGTTTCTGGTCTGATGTTGAGGTCTTTAATCCATTTTGATCTTACTTTTGTACATGGTGTTAGGCAGAGTTCTGAGCCTATTTTTTTGCATGTAGCCGTCCAGTGATGCCAACACAATTTATTAAAGAGGCTTTCCTTACTCCACTTCACATTACTTGCACCTTTATCAAAGATTAGATGAGCATATGATTGAGGAGAGATGTCAGTGTATTCAACCCTGTTCCATTGGTCTGCAGTTCTGCCTTTGTTCCAGTACCATGCTGTTTTAATTATTACTGCTTTGTAGTACAGTTTGAAGTTCGGGAGGTTGATTCCTCCCATTTTCTTTTTCCCAAGAATTGCTTTAGCTATTCGTGGGGGCTTATTGTTCCATATAAATTTCAAGAGTGTTTGCTCCATTTCGAAAAAGATATTTTTAAAAGATAAATTTCATTCATAACTGTGTTCAGAAAGTCAGGTACCTCAGGAATTATCTTACCTAAAGAGGTGAAAAACTTATACAAAGAAAATTAAAAAACTACTTCAAGAATTTAAAGAAAACATGAAGAAATGCAAACACATCCCCTTCTAATAGATCAGGAGGATTAATGTTATCAAAATGGCAATACTCCCCAAAGCATTATACAGATTTAATGCAGTCCCTATAAAGATATTCATGACATTTTTCAAAGAAATAGATCAAACAGTCTTGAAATTCATATGGAACAATAACCCCCAAGTAGCTAAAGAAATACGTGGGACAAAGAAGATGGGAGGCATCACTTTCCCCAACTTCAAACTGTATTTCAAAATAATCACGAATCACACCATCCTGTTATTCGTCGATTGCCTCCAGCAGGCCCCAGTAACGTCTCCTTCAACCTAGCCCTGAAGATATATTCAAGGCTCTTTAGGAGAATGAGACCCATCATTGTTACTGGTATTTGGCATATTGGGTACGCCATGGGGAGTTTGCCAGACTCTGCCATGTGGGCAGGTTACATTCGGTAGCCTGCCAGTTTGTGCAAAGTAGGAATGAGATGATAAGATGTCATAATAAGATGTGCGTGGTTCCGGGAGCTAGTTTTTATAGTCTCTGAGTCTTGACCGTTGATGGGATTACTAATTTCAAAATTGTAGTAATTAAAACAGTAGTAATGGCATAGGAATAAAGATAGATCTTCAGACCAACGGAACAGAGTTGACTATTCTGAAATAGACCCTTAGGTACATGATCAGTTAATCTTCAATAAAGGAGCAAAAAATATGAAGTGAAGCAAGGAAAGCTTCTTTAACAAGTGGTGTGGGAAAACAGATCAGTTACATTAAAAATGAAATGAACTCAGACATCTTTCCAATGCCATGCACAAAAGCCAAATCAAAATAGATGAAAGGCTTTGATATCAGACTGAATCCATAAGGCACACAGAGGAAAATGTAAGCAGAACACTTCATGACATTGAAGCTAAAGACATTTTCTTTTTTTTTTTTTTTTTTTATATAATTTATTTATTTATTGAATCACTGTGGGAAAAGTTACAGAGCTTTCGGGTTTAGGTCTCAGTCATGTAGATACCAAACACATTTCCCTTTACCAATACTCATTTTTAACCCCGAACCCCAATAGACCCCCACCTCCCACCCCTCCCAATTCTTTGTGAGGCAGATGAGTTCTAGTTAATACTCTATCTACTTTGACTAGATAGATTATTTCGATAGAAGATGCACAATTATTGTTTAGAGTTTACGACCCACCCCCCCCCCCCAATCAGACATGCTGAAACAGCGTTGTGAAATGATTTGCTTTCTACAACTTGGTTTAAGAATAAAATGATGTCGCGTGGCCGCAATAGCGGCCGCGCGGTTTTGAATTTCTGCTATTTTACTTATTGACCCTGGAAGAATTTCTATTAAAAGTTAGCTAGTTAAGAGATTGGTTTCTGTGCCCTGGAGTCGTGGCCGTGCCGGAGAGCCGCTCGTGGGGGGCAGCTGGCGACCTCGGTGGGGCGTGGGGGACGGCCCACAAAGCCCCCCTTCCCATGAGGTCCCCGCCGCTCCCCCGAGCCCGGCTCAAACCCGCTTTCCACAAGGCTCCCGTGCGGCCGCCATCTATCTTTCCAGAGAGGAGCAGGCGGGCTGGTCAACGCCCTTCCCCCTCCGGGCAGGCTTGGTGGCGCGGATCAACACAAGTCCATTTGCTTTTCTGCTCCAAGCGGCTGGTTCTCTGTGCTAAGTCCTTGTGCCTCCGGGGCCGTGGCCGTGCCGGAGAGCCGCTCGTGGGGGGCAGCTGGCGACCTCGGTGGGGCGTGGGGGACGGCCCACAAAGCCCCCCTTCCCATGAGGTCCCCGCCGCTCCCCCGAGCCCGGCTCAAACCCGCTTTCCACAAGGCTCCCGTGCGGCCGCCATCTATCTTTCCAGAGAGGAGCAGGCGGGCTGGTCAACGCCCTTCCCCCTCCGGGCAGGCTTGGTGGCGCGGATCAACACAAGTCCATTTGCTTTTCTGCTCCAAGCGGCTGGTTCTCTGTGCTAAGTCCTTGTGCCTCCGGGGCCGTGGCCGTGCCGGAGAGCCGCTCGTGGGGGGCAGCTGGCGACCTCGGTGGGGCGTGGGGGACGGCCCACAAAGCCCCCCTTCCCATGAGGTCCCCGCCGCTCCCCCGAGCCCGGCTCAAACCCGCTTTCCACAAGGCTCCCGTGCGGCCGCCATCTATCTTTCCAGAGAGGAGCAGGCGGGCTGGTCAACGCCCTTCCCCCTCCGGGCAGGCTTGGTGGCGCGGATCAACACAAGTCCATTTGCTTTTCTGCTCCAAGCGGCTGGTTCTCTGTGCTAAGTCCTTGTGCCTCCGGGGCCGTGGCCGTGCCGGAGAGCCGCTCGTGGGGGGCAGCTGGCGACCTCGGTGGGGCGTGGGGGACGGCCCACAAAGCCCCCCTTCCCATGAGGTCCCCGCCGCTCCCCCGAGCCCGGCTCAAACCCGCTTTCCACAAGGCTCCCGTGCGGCCGCCATCTATCTTTCCAGAGAGGAGCAGGCGGGCTGGTCAATGCCCTTCCCCCTCCGGGCAGGCTTGGTGGCGCGGATCAACACAAGTCCATTTGCTTTTCTGCTCCAAGCGGCTGGTTCTCTGTGCTAAGTCCTTGTGCCTCCGGGGCCGTGGCCGTGCCGGAGAGCCGCTCGTGGGGGGCAGCTGGCGACCTCGGTGGGGCGTGGGGGACGGCCCACAAAGCCCCCCTTCCCATGAGGTCCCCGCCGCTCCCCCGAGCCCGGCTCAAACCCGCTTTCCACAAGGCTCCCGTGCGGCCGCCATCTATCTTTCCAGAGAGGAGCAGGCGGGCTGGTCAACGCCCTTCCCCCTCCGGGCAGGCTTGGTGGCGCGGATCAACACAAGTCCATTTGCTTTTCTGCTCCAAGCGGCTGGTTCTCTGTGCTAAGTCCTTGTGCCTCCGGGGCCGTGGCCGTGCCGGAGAGCCGCTCGTGGGGGGCAGCTGGCGACCTCGGTGGGGCGTGGGGGACGGCCCACAAAGCCCCCCTTCCCATGAGGTCCCCGCCGCTCCCCCGAGCCCGGCTCAAACCCGCTTTCCACAAGGCTCCCGTGCGGCCGCCATCTTTCTTTCCAGAGAGGAGCAGGCGGGCTGGTCAACGCCCTTCCCCCTCCGGGCAGGCTTGGTGGCGCGGATCAACACAAGTCCATTTGCTTTTCTGCTCCAAGCGGCTGGTTCTCTGTGCTAAGTCCTTGTGCCTCCGGGGCCGTGGCCGTGCCGGAGAGCCGCTCATGGGGGGCAGCTGGCGACCTCGGTGGGGCGTGGTAAAGACATTTTCAAGGCTAAAACACCACTGAACAAGCCAATGGAAGGAAAGATAAATAAGTCGGATTCATTAAAGAAACTTCTGCTCCTCAAAAGAAACAATGATAAGGATACAAAGGCAATCCACAGAATTAAATTAAAAAAATTAAATTGAAAAATTATTTACCCAACACTCATCTGATATGGGGTCAATATAAAAGATATATGAGGCACTGATAAAATTTTGCAAGGAAAAAACATCAAACCCCATAAAAAATTGGGCAAGAGATGAAAATAAACTTCTGCAAAGAAGAAATACAAATGGCCAAAGGCACATGAAAAAGTGCTCTGCATCACTAATCATCAGGGAGATGCAAATCAAAACAATAATGAAATACTATTTTATGCCACAAATACTGGCACAATCAAAAAGAACAAGAACAGCTAGTGCTGATGTGAGTGTGAAGAGAAAGGCACTCTCACTGCTGGTGGGTAGGAATGTCGACTGGTCCAGCCCTTCTGGAAAACAACATGAACATTCCTAAGAAATATAGGAATTGAGTTTTCCTTTGACTTAGCCACTCCACTTCTTGGAGTATACACCAAGGACCCGGAAACAACATGGACTAAAGACATTTGCATTCCCCATGTTCCTTGCAGCACTATCCACAATAACCAAATCTGGAAACAACTCTAGTGTCCAAGAATAGATGACTGGATAAATAAACTATGGTCCAGAGACACAATGGAATATTACTCAGCCATAAGAAAAGATAAAGTCATGAAATTCGTTGCTACATGGAGGGACCTGGAGAGTCTCATGCTGAGTGAATTTAGTCAGATGAAAGACTGACACAGAATCTTTCTTATATGCAAGATATAAAGAAATATATTCCCAAAGGCAATGAAAACAAAACATAAGAAATGGTATTGAGAAGGAAACGTGCCAGTTGAAGAGGCATGGTGATAGGACAGGGAGGGAGCAATGTCTGTGGTGGAGGCAACGTCTGTGGTGGAGGGAAGCGTTCAACCTGGAGAAGGAGGTGATGTTGAAAGGTGGTAAAGTGTTAGGAATGAAACCCTATCAGCAACAGTACTGTAAACCAAAGTGCTTTATTTTTTAAATTTTTTTAATTTATTGAATCGCTGTGGGAAAAGTTACAAAGCTTTCAGGTTTAGGTCTCGGTCATGCAAATATCAATCACATTTCCCTTTACCAATACTTATTTTTCACCACGAAGGACCCCAATAAACCCCCACCCCCCACCCTCCCCCAATGCCTGTGGGGCAGATGAATTCTAGTTAACACTCTATCTACTTTGAGTAGCTTCATTGTTTCGATAAAAGTTGCACCATTATTATTTAGACTTTACCCCCCCCCCCAATCAGCCATGCTGAAAAAGCATTGTGAAATGATTTGCTTTCTACAGCTGGGTTCAAGAATTAAATGATGTCGTGTGGCCGCAATTGCGGCCGCGTGGTTTTGGATTTCTGCTATTTTATTTATTAACCCTGGAAGTATTTCTACTGAGAGTCAGATAATTAAGAGATTGGTTTCTGTGCTTCTGGGGCTGTGGCCATGCCGGAGAGCCGCTCGTGGGGGCCAACTGGTGACCTTGGTAGGGCGTGAAGGAGGGGCCAGAATGCCCCCCCCCCCCAGTCCCACGAACTTTCAGTCGCACCCCCACCCCCAGCTCAGACCTGCTCTCCACCCAAAGTACTTTAAAAACGTGTGTGTGTGTGTGTGTGTGTGTGTGTGTGTGTGTGTGTACGTGTATGTCCCTCATATAGGCAGACTGGTGGGTGGGAGGCAAAGGGATTGGGGAGGGTTAGTGGAGGGAAGAGGGCATCGGTGAAGATAGCTGTGTTGAAACATTGTATTCCTGAAACCCAGTCATGAATAACTTCCTAATTTCACCTTGACTAGAAACAAACAAACATACAAACAAAAAACTCCTGCCTTTGCTTTTTCTCTGCACCATTTCACTGCCTCTCTGAAATCAGTCAGTACTGAGTGTGAATGTGAGTTTCCTTTAAGAAACCTTTGAAACTTGCTCTGAGATGGGGAGGGCACTGACTCTGCATCACCAGAGGAGAAGAGAATCAGTAATAGTCTTCATTGCCATATCACATAATAGGCCAAAAATAGTCATGAGTCTTTGACTTTCTAAGGACGATCAATCACTAAATCCCTTTGTAGAATGGAAGAGCAAAAGAATTCATGCAAAAGACAATTATATAAGAATACAAGAAAAATCAGTAATTCAGACCCAGCGTATCAAGTTTTGCCACAGAGATTTAAAAGTAAGCAGCAGGAGGTTGGAAGGGAAAAAGAAATGGAGCTGACAGTGTGACTCAAGTGGTAGAGCACATGCCTAGCCCAAGTACTGTGGGGCTGCTGAGTGCGGTTCCATCCTCCCTGAAGAGTAAGAACTGGAACATTTTTTATTATTTTTATTTACTTTGAGGAGGGAGGTGGGCCACACCTGGTGATGCTTAGGTGCTACTCCTGGTTTGGTGCTCAGGGGTCCCTCCTGGAGGTGTTTGGGGGACCATGCAATGCTGAGAACTGAACATTGACCACTTGCATGCAAAATATACACTTAATCTTGAATCGTTACTCTGGCCCAGAAACAGTACATTTTCGAAGACACCAATGTTTTTAAATTAGGTAATTCCTCATTAACAAGCAGATAGTGACTTAAAAAACAATGTGCTTGTTATGATTTCTTGGGGAATCAGCCAAAGCAATTTCCATTAAAGTGGCAATCTGAGCACAGAGGTTCTTTGATGTCTTCCTCAGTTTTTTGCTTTCTTTGTTTTTAAGGAGGAAGGAGCAAAAGGAGCAAGAAAAATAATTTAATATTTTTCATTTACATAAACTAAAATGATGAAAAATTTCTCTTCCTTTTTTGTTTTCAGCTCCTTTTAACAAAAAAATTAAAACATGTCTATTTGATACCCTCATTCCCACCGGGAAGCACGAACATTCTAGAGCCGTTATATCACAAAGAATGTATCTTTAAATAGATGAATAGATGATTATATACATCACGGTCACGGTCCTCCCGTTGTTCATTGATTTGCTCGAGCGGCCCAGTAACGTCTCCATCATGAGACTTGTTACTGTGTTTGGCATATCGAATACGTCACAGGGAGCTTGCCAGGCTCTGCCGTGCAATTATATACATATTATAATTAAAAATTGTTTTTATTTTGGGGCCACACCTGGCGATGCTCAGGGGTTACTCCTGGCTCTGCGCTAGGACTTCTCCTGGAAGTGCTTGGGGGACCATGTGGGAATTGAACCCGGGTCAACCGTGTGCAAGGCAAGTGTCCTACCTGCTGTGCTATTGCTCCAGCCCCTTAAAGTTTTATTGAGTCACACCCAACATTATTCAGGCGCAACACCTAGTTCAGAGCTCTAGATTGCTTCCCAGTGGTGCTTAGGGGACCATGTTGTTCTGTGTATTGAACCCAGTGCTCCTGTACAAGCCACAATGAGTTAACCAAATTGAGTTAACATTCTGGTCCCATGATAGTATTTTTTAAACTTACAGTTCTGCAGTAATTCTAGATATAGAAAATCTTTAAAAAATAGTGTTGGGGCCGGAGCGATAGCACAGCAGGTAGGGCATTTGCCTTGCATGCGGCTGACCTGGGTTCGATCCCTGGAGTCCCATATGGTTCCCCAAGCACCGCCAGGAGTAATTCCTGAGTGTAGAGCCAGGAATAACCCCCGAGCATCGCTGGGTATGACCCAAAAAGCAAAAAAAAAAGTGTAATATATAATCTTGCCTCTTTCCCCTTAATATGAAATATTCACATAACCATTATACAATGAAAAACCCAAGACATTAACATTATCTTAATTACAAAATTAACTGAAATTTCACTAGTTTTTTCCTCAGCATTCTTATTTTTTTGTATTAGGATCCCATTTTACATTTTGGTGTTTATCTGTTTCATATCTGTCAACCTGAGATAATCTTTAATCTTTCCTTGATTTTTGTAACTTTGAAAATTTTGAAGAGCATTGTTGGGTTGCAGAATATTCCTTAATTTGTGCTTGGTTAGTGTACTCTTATGATCAGGTGATACATTTTTGGCATGAATGACACAAAAGTAATCTTGTATCCTTTTAAGGACACTATAATAGAGGCTGGAGTGATAGCACAGAGGGTAGGGCGTTTGCCTTGCATGCGGCCGACCTGCAGCCGACCTGGGTGACCCGGGTTTGATTCCTTCGCTCTCTCACGGCAAAGCATGGCAAGCTACCTGTGACACATTCTATATGCCAAACACAGTAACAACAAGTCTCACAATGGAGACGTTACTGGGCCTGCTCGAGCAAATCGATGAACAATGGGAGGACAATGACAGTGACAGTGATTATATGATGTGTAATGTACAAATATCTGCTACAGTGCTAAAACAGAGTCATGTGATGTTGATACAGTGACTTTTACCTGATTAATTAAATTGGTGATGTTGGGTTTCTTTACTATTTTCCCTTTTGTAATTGATAAATATCTTGGAATTTGAGTGTAAACTACTATCTTGTTACTCCTCAAGCTTTTGCCCACTAGTTTTTTGCATCCACCTGTGGCTGCAATAGTGATGCACTATTTGCAGGAGTGACTTTGTATTGTTGTCACCTCTACCTTTATTAATAAATATATATATTTGTTTTTGGACTACACCCTGCTTTGTTCAGGGATTACTCCTGATTCTGTGCTCAGGGATTGCTTCTGCGGGGTTAGGCAACCATATATGGTGCCAAAGATCAAATCCGATTTAGAAGCTTAGAAGGCAAGCACCCTACCCACTGTACTACCTCTCTAGTCCCCTATTAATTGAAACTTTTATATGAAAAGCCTCTCTTCCCTCTTTATTTATTCATTTGGTTAGTCATATTAGTACAAAGTAGTAATATTTTATTTTATGGATTATAATCTATGAGTATTTATTTAGTTTATTAAATTGTTTTAAATTTGGCCATAGTGTGTTTTCTTCAGATTGAAGCTTTCTCCTGCATGTTTTTTCATTTGCCTGCCCCCTTTTTTAAGATTTCATTGGTTTCTGGTACTGAAAGATTTATCCAGATTTGTCTTCCACTGCTCTGATATCAACCGTTTCTTTAAAGAGTTCTTATCCTTTTTATTGGCTCTGCTCTGAATTTCTACACTACTCTGTACCCTAGTGAGCAGCCATTTTAAAAAAAATTTATTGACTCACTGTGAGATAGTTATAAGCTTTCATGGTTGGGTTACAATCACACAATGATCAAACACCCTCCCTCCACCAGTGCACAATCCCTACCACCAATGTCCCTGGTTTACCCCCCCTTTCCCACCCTCCCCCTGCCTCCGTGGCAGACAATATTCCCCATATTCTCTACTTTGGGGCATTATGGTTTGTGAGCAGCCTTTGGATGTGACATCCCACCATGCTCAATTTGTTTCTCTGGAAACAAATTTGGAAGTTCAATCCCCAGACATAACTGATCTGAAGAAAATTACTAATGAATCTCTCTTTGTGCTTTTATTGTCCCTCCACATTTCCTTCTGTATTATGAAATTTTTCCCTCTTTGACTCATATTGTCTCCTAGCGATTTTTTGCCACTGTCTTATCTGGCCTACAATCTGTAGACTTCAATGTTAGCACTTTACTATTTCTTTCTTTTTTTTAATTGAAATAATCTTTATTTATTTATTTTTTATGTAGGAGTACTGCTATTTATTTAGACACTGATTAGGCTGATAGAATTTTGCATGAACTCCACCTTACTTTCTTCCCCCCATTTTTCATAATTTTATTTATTGAATCACCGTGAGAGCAGTTACAAAGCTTTCGGATTTAAGTCTTGGTCATACAATGAAACAACTGTACCTTCACCAGTGCCCATTCTCCACCACCAAAACCCGCAGTATGCCCCCATCCCACACCCTCCCCCTACCCGTGGGGCAGATGATTTCCAAATCACTCTCTCTATACTTTGATTACATTCAACATTTCGACACCACACCCATCATTATTATTTGGGATTTTATCCCAACACTCAGATCTTCCGAAAAGGTAAAAGGTAACAGCAGACATTTTTTTTTTCTATTGCTGGTCATGAATAATGTATGATGTCACGCGGTTGCAGTAGTGGCTGCACAATTTTGAAATTCCGAAATTTTAACAATTAAATATGGAGAGATTTCCTGCCCAAACCTGCTAGGTTCTGAGGTCTGTTCCTGAGTCTCTGGGATCATGGCCATTAAGCAGCTTTATGAGGAGCCAGAAAGGCTGTTCGTGGGCGGTGACTCACAGTCTCATTGGAGTGGGGAGGAAAGGGCCGGCTCCACCCCATCCCATGAGGCCCCACATGTCTCATCACTGTGGGCCCAAACCTCACTGTCCAATGGCCTCTGGAAGATGGCGATCATCAGGCCACCAAGGGGGAGCAGGCGGAGGGACAGCACCCTTTACCCCCGGGGTGGCCCGGATACAGTAACCTACTGCATGGCCCACAGACATTTCTGCCAAAAGCTGCTGGGTTTCAAGATTTGTTTCTGAGTCTCTGGGATCATGGCCATTAAGCAGCTTGATCAGGAGCCAGAGAGGCCATTCATTGGCGGCGACTCAGGGTCTCATTGGGGTGGAGAGGAAAGGGCTGGCTCCACCTGATCCCATGAAGCCCTGTGTGTCTCGTCACTGCAGGCCCAAACCTCACTGTCCAATGGCCTCTGGAAGATGGCCGTCAAGGGGGAGCAGGCAGAGGGACAACACCCTTTCCACCCTGGGATGTCCTGGCAACAGTAACCTAAAGTGCGGTCCAAACGCATTTCTGCCAAAAGCCACTGGGTTTCGAGATTTGTTTCTGGGTCCCTGGGATCATGGCCGTTAAGCAGCTTGATCAGGAACCAGAGAGGCAGTTCATGGGCGGCGACTTGGGGTCTCGTTGGCATGGGGAAGAAAGGGACGGCTCCACCCCCATCCCGTGAGGCCCCACGTGTCTGATCACTGTGGGCTCAAACCTGACTGTCCAGTGGCCCCTGTAGGATGACGGCCACCGGGCCACCAGGGGGAACAGGCCAAGGCACAAAACCTATTCCCACCTGGAGTGGCCCAGCACCGGTAGCCTACTGCAGGGACCAGACGCATTTCTGCCAAAAGACGTTGGGTTTCGAGATTTGTTTCTGAGTCTCTGGGATCATGGCTGTTAAGCAGTTCATTCAGGAACAAGAGAGGCCATGCCTCCAGTTATATAGCTGAGCCAGAGGTGGTTTGTAGGTGTGTCTCCCACATACCTAACTTTTGGCTATTTACTTTCTTGGTAAACTTTGCCCCAAGGTTTTGGGTTCTGGCCAAAGGCACAACAGCAATTTTGGGGTATCTAGAAGTCTGAAGGCGCCATGAGGCTGCTGATACACTCGCCTCACAGGTACAGATTGACCGGATGGCGGCACCATACACCCTGATTACTATTTATTTCTTGTATGGACCCTGACATTTCTTCCAGTAGTAGTTGCATTTCCTATTCCTTTCAGTAAGTACTATGGTTTGCATAAATTGTAGCTTCACATTAAATTCTTCCTCAGGAATTTTAGTGGGAAGTTTGTCTCTCTCCTGGATGGAAATGCACATTCTGCACCGTGAGGACAGAAAGGAAGATCTTCTTTGAGGTCAAAAATCAAGTTCACGGGAAGGGTCTTAAGAAGAGATGGTTGTCCCTGGTAGAGCAGCAGTCTCAAGGTGGTTGTAGCAATAAAAAGTGTATCTGTAACAGTTTACATTTGTTTACATTTGAATAGATGTGGCTCACTGCCGGCAAATTCTATCTTCGTTGTCTACGCACCAACATCTCATTATGATGAAAGAGAAATCGAGAAGTTCTACATGGAGCTGGAGAAGTTTTATAAAGAAGACCACAGCTTCTACAAGATCATTGAGGGTGATTTTAATGCCAAGATAGGACCGAGAAGATCAGCTGAAGAACTTCACATCGGAACCCATGGCCTAGAATGGAACGAACATGGTGAGAGACTGTCTGAGTTCATCATGTCAACCAAGACCATTCATGGTAACTCACATTTCCAGAAGGCAGAATCTAAACGTTGGACATGGGAGTCTCCCGGTGGACAATTCCACAACGAAATTGATCACATCATATTCAATCGACGGTTTTGCCTGACCGATGTCACTGTTGTCCCAAAATTCCGAACGGGATCAGACCACCGTCTCCTTCGTGCAAAATTCTACTTCACAGAACGGGGAGAAAGGGCTGCAAAGTTTAAAAAGAGAACTCCCAGAACGACCACCAACTGGGAGCTCTTTGGCACTATTGCGGCAACATGGGAAGATGCCGTCGTTGACAACATTGACGAGGAATATGATTGACTGGTTCAGCACCTCCATGATTGTGCGAGGAACGCCAAGAGAGAGATAGCCACAAAAAAACGCCTGTCTTCGAAAACTCTTGAGCTTATTCGCCAACGTGGTTTGGCACATGCCTCAGGCAACTGCAAGCTAACATCCGAGCTCGCAAAGCAGTGCAGAGATGCGATCAAGGAAGACCTCAAAGAGAGAAGAGCAGAAGTGCTGGTAGATGCGACAGAAGTCGGGAAAAGTATTCGTGACACCCGCCTGTCCTTCGCCAACTACAAGACCAAGATGACTGCCCTCTGACGTCCTGATGGATCCATCACATCCTCCCGAACGGCAATGGAGAAGATTATCCATGACTTCTACTCAAATCTCTTCGATAGCCATGTCCACTTGCCAACATACCAAATTCCACAGGATGGATATGTCGTTCCCAATGTTCTCCCTTCCAAAATCTGACACGCCATTTTGTCAGTAAAGAAATGAACAGCACCCGGCCCAGATAAGGTCAGACCTGAACACCTGAAGAACCTGCCGTCAGTACTCATCAATACACTGGCTCGGCTCTTCACAAGCTACCTGTCTGAATGCAAGGTTCCGTCCCAGTGGAAAACCAGCAGGACCGTACTACTGTTCGAGAAGGGAGACATCCATGACATTGGCAACTATTGCCCGATCTGCCTATTGTCTGTCATCTACAAGTTGTTCACTCGAGTCATCCTAAATAGGATTGGCAGAACACTAGATGAAGGACAACCATGCGAGCAAGCAGGGTTCCGCAAAGGATTCAGCACCATCGACCATATCCACACTATAACCAAGCTCATTGAGGTTTCTCGGGAGTTCAAGATGCCGCTCTGTTTAACGTTCATTGATTTAAAGAAGGCCTTTGATTCTGTTGAGACAGAAGCAGTCATTGAAGCCCTAGCCAATCAGGGCATTCAAGCCCAATACATCAAGATCCTCCATGAACTGTATTGCGGATTCACTACCAGGATCTCACCATTCTACAAAGAAGTGATCGTTGATGTCAAGAGAGAGGTTCGGCAGGGTGATTCCATTTCACCGAAACTCTTCAGTGCCACCCTCGAGAACATCATGCGACGACTGGAATGGGAAGGAATGGGAGTGAAGATAGATGGTCGGCAACTACACCACCTCCGCTTTGCTGATGACATTGTTTTAATAACAGCAAACATCAGCCAAGCAGCACAAATGCTGGCCGACTTTGACCATGAGTGTGGAAAGGTCGGACTACAGCGGACTACGAAGACAATGTTTATGAGAAACAGCCTTGTTCCTGATGCCCCACTCGCTCTCAACAGAATGACCATCTCCGAATGCAACAGCTATGTGTACCTAGGTCGAGAGGTCAACATGACAAATGACCTGGCACCCGAGCTGCACAGGAGGAAGAGAGCGGCTTGGAACGCCTTCAAGAATGTTGAAGAAATAGCTAAGAGGACGAAGAACCTCCAGCTCCGGGCACATCTCTTTGATTCCACTGTTCTTCCTGCATTAACATATGCCTCAGAGACCTGGGCCCTACGCAAACAGGATGAAAATGCTATTCAGGTCTCCCAAAGAGGAATTGAAAGAGCTATGCTTGGAATATCACGTTTCACTCAAATGAGAGAAAGAATCCGGAGTTCCGACATCCGTCGACGATCAAGAATCAGGGACGCTGTCTCATTTGCCAAGGTGTCAAAAATCAGATGGGCTGGTCACGTAATGAGATTTAAAGATGACCGCTGGACTAGAGCTGTTACCGACTGGATCCCACAGGATGTCAAAAGACCGCGTGGCCGCCCACCTAACAGATGGTCAGACTTCTTCATCAAGATCATGAATGATCGGTTTGAGGCTCTTCATGTTCCCAGAGCAAACAGATGCCATTAGGCTACACTAGCACGCGACAGGGACAAATGGAGACGTTATTGGCGCCTGCTTGAGCAAATGGACGACTAACGGGAAGTTAAGTGATTATTAAGTGATCTGCAACAGTATGGGAAACAATTTCAGGTGGTTTTCTTCAACCAAGCTAGAGAGTCAGTCTACTGTAGTTTCTATAATGAGTGGAAGTGTGGCCTGTGACTTTATTTTTTGCAATTTCAGGTTGTAAAATCTTGGAAATTTGTTATATTCATATTAAGTTGTGTCTTGCTTCTTGTGGTCCAAAATTGCAATCTGGACAGTTCATATTGAATTGTTTCTATCCGGTGTCATTCTTTGTGCTTGTAAAATCACTTTTGAAAAATGTGATCTTTTATTAAAGCTGATCAAGTCCAGAATTAAAATGTTGACTTAGGATGGTGACTTGTGGAGCACATTAGGTCTTCCCTGCAGTTGAAGACTCATGGTTCAATGTATGATTTTAAAATTTACCATTTTCCCTTTTTCTGAGCTAAGGGGATTATCATCCCGTTCCAGGACTTTGGCACCTCTCCCATTGTCCATTGATTTTCTAAGACAGACTCTCAGGGTCTCATAGACCACCTTGGGAAATTCTTTTTTTGGAGTTCCAAGATTATAATTAAGTAGGGCTTAGAACTTTGAACTCACAGGACTAAGTGCTCCTGACCAATATCTACCCTTTGAGTAGTCATTTACCGATTAAATGTTAAAAAAAGTTAAAAATGTTAAAAAATGTAAAAAAAGTTAAAATGTTAAGAGGTGAAGAGATTTTTCAGTGTGAGTAGAAAGCTGAAAATGTCTTGGATATACTATGTGCTAAATACATGTTAAAGGGATGAAGGAAGATTTTAGGATGACTGGATGTATTTTTGGCCAGTATGAGTATCTATAATTGTATTAGTAATATACACGGGTGCGGACAACAGTGGAAGTACTTTTTCAATGAAAAAATGAAGTCTATGATTGCACAAGTTAAGATAACATAAATTTACTAAGATGTTACAAATGAAATACTAAGATGTTTATTTTAGCTAGTTGGAATGTTATTTTATTTTATTTATGTTGTGCACTGAACATAAACAATAACATTACACTGTGAAAGTAGATTTTTCCTTTTTTGTCTTGTAGGCGAATGATTTTTTTACACCAACCACTTTATTTAGTTATTATTTTATTAGTTTAGTTTTAATTTTTAACTATCCAATGATTTACCTGGTTTATATATACAGATATTTGTTTGCATACATAAGCAAAGTATATAATGAAAAGTCTTCTCATCACTGTCTCTTACCTACTCAGCTGTTTCTTCAAACTTAAAGCTACTGTTTGTAACTTTTTAGTTTGTTTGTTTGTTTGGGGTTCACACTGGTGGTACTCAGGGCTTACTCCTGGCTCTGCATGGGAAGCACCCTACCCTCTGTACTATCACTTTGACCCTATTTATAACTTCTTGCATATCATCCAAATTTTACTATAGACCTACTTTCTCAATATTTTTAATTTGCTTATTTATTTATTTATTTATTTACCACACCTGGCAGTGTTCAAGACTTACTCCTGGCTCTATGCTCAGAAGTCATTCTTGGCAATGCTCAGGGGACCATTTACTGTTACATGATGCCCCCTGGATCTAACCACAGTGCCACGTGAAAGGAAAGTAACTTACTATCTCTCTGTCAAATTTTCACTGTCTTTTAAAAATCTTTGGCACCCTTTAACATTCACCATCTTTCCCTAATACTCAGTGGGCCACTTCTTTTAGCATTATTATTTTTTTGAGAAATACATTTTTTAGACCATTAGTTTATTCTGATTAAAATTTTTTTTTTTTTTTGCTTTTTGGGTCACACCCGGCGATGCACAGGGGTCACTCCTGGTTCATGCACCCAGGTACTGCTCCTGGCAGTGCTCAGGGGACCATATGGGATGCTGGGAATTGAACCTGGCTCGGCCATGTGCAAGGCAAACCCTTTACCCGCTGTGCTATCACTCCAGCCCCTGATTAAAATTTCTTAAAATACAGGTCTGAGATATCCTTTAACTATATTTGTTTGTCCTTTTACATAGGTTTATTTTCTTCTGTGTCAAAAATACTTCAGAGGTTGGAGGGATAGTATAGTGGGTAGGGCAGTTGCCTTGCACGTGGCCAACTCGGGTTTGATCTCCTGCATTCTATATGGTCCTCAGAGCACTGCCAGGAGTAATTCCTGCATGCAGAGCCAAGAGTAACACCTGAGCATCACCAGATACGACTCCCCAAAAGACCAAAAACCCCTATAAAAATATTGCACTAATTTTTCTTTTAAAAAATTATTAATTTTGTCCATAAAGAACATGGTGTATAGTAGAAAATTTAAGGTATGAAGTTCAAAGAGAGAGATGTCAAAAAACTCCAGCAGTCTGGATAAGGAGGAGATGAATGAAATCTTGTAAATCAAGAAAGACTTTAAGAGAAAAATTAATCTTTGAGGCGAGCCTTGGAAGTTGGTGTTTGTACTTACAGAGGAGTGGGGGAAAAGCACAGTCAGTTATCATTTAGCACTTCAATTGATGATCAAAAAAGTAGCAAGGCAACAAGAGATTTTGTCCTCAATTAGAAGATACAAAGTTGGAGATAGATTTAGTGTATATGTAGAAAGACTTCAACACTAACCTTTTCTGTTTTTTCCTCCTGCTTCTTCTCAGACGCTTCCTATTTGAGGTGATATAGCTACCAAAAACACTGATATGTATTCTTCTGTAGCACTGTCCTCCCGTTGTTCATGGATTTGCTCAAGCGGGCACCAGTAACGTCTCCATTGTGAAACTTGTTGTTACTGTTTTTGGCATATGAAGTACACCACGGGGAGCTTGCCAGGCTGTGCCGAGCGGGCGGGATACTTAGTGGGTAGCTTGCTGGGCTCTGGGGCCTCGTGCAAGGCAAAAACGCCCTACCTGCTGTGCTATTGCTATGGTATGTATTCTTACTGCTCTTAATCCAGGAATAAAGAACTGAACCTCTGCTTCCAATTCAGAAATACCTGGGATAAACTGGACCAGCATGGCACAATACTTGAATGTGAATGTCACAGAGAAATACTGTGTTTGACAGCCTCATTAGAAACACTGGATTGGAGCCGAGCATTTCTCCAAAGAGTACTACTACCAGATGAAGGGAATGAGGGATACAAGGCAAGCACACAAAGCATGGAGACCCATTTAAACCTGCAGCAGGGATCAGGCCATGTTCTGAATGTGGTGACAAGCAGGACTGAGATTTCAGTGAGGAAAGCCTGGCTTTTCTGATATAAGATTTCAGGAAGTCCTCATTCCTTGATGCCGGCCTTGAACATGCAGAACTCATCAGTGTGTTTCCTTAAAGTTTGTCTCTTAGGTACTTACTTGTCTCAGCTAGTCTTTGGCCATTTAAAAGAAAGGGATACCAGACAGAATAACTGAAAGAAGAAATGTATTGTGGTAAAGGAGAGGGGGTGTGCTTAGATCACCCTTGACCCCAGAATTTAGAGAGGAGGACAGGAAGAAATCAAGGGGGAAAAGAAGAAGAAGAGAAAGTGAAGTAATGGGTAAACAGGAGTTGGGGCTTCAGTTATACTGTTGATATGGGAGAACGGTACAGCTATATATCCAAAACACAGATTCAGCATCACTGAAAACAGTAGAACAGCTGCAACTACCAGAACTTTGTAATGTGCCTGTTAAGGTGAGAGGTGGGGATTAGGGGGTGGGGTGGGAATAGAATATAGAAACACTGGTGGAGGGAAGCTGACACTGGTAGTGGGTTTGGTGATGAGATATTATATGCCTAAAACTCAACTATTAATAACTTCGTAAATTGTGGTTCTTTAATTAAATAAAAATTATTTGAAAATTTTAAAGAAAAGGACACTTAACAGTGTTGAGGAAAAACAGATTGATAGGCCTGAAGATCTTTGAAGAGACATTTTGATGAAATTTATGCCAGTAAAAGCCAGATGGTAGGAAATTAAGTAGTGAATATATAGTAAAGGCACAAGGCAAAAGTTATAGACCGCTATCTAAGAAAGATGGTAGTATAATAGGAAGGAAATTGAAAATTTTGAGGAAAACTAGGGAACTGACCATTTTATTTTATTAGTAATGTTGGTGACATTTGATCCCCAAAACAGTCGTGTACTGCCATGGAATGACTTGAAGGGTTTCTGGCTTTCTTCCAATCAAAAATTATTTTCTATTAGCCCACTAGTGATGTCTGAATTGCTACCATTAGTGATTTGGGGTTATTGAATTAACGGATTATCTCTTAGCAGTTAGAAAGTACCCTCCCAGGCCCCCATCTGTAGGTAATTCATTAAGCTTTTAGCAGCTATTTGTGTGTTGATGTGAATTGGTTTATCTGATTTTGGGGTGTGTGTGTGTGTGTGAGTGTGTGTGTGTGTGTGTGTGTGTGTGTGTACTCATGTACTCTGCATATATTCCAGCTGAGATTAGAATCTGACAAAGGGAGAGTAAAGAACACTAAAGGGTTTTTGATAATTTGGGATGAAGCACCTGTAAGGAGGCATAGAGGAAAACCCCTAAAGGAAAGGTAACTAGGGGGGTAGTCTGTTTTAGGGATAGTGTCTTTATTTTAAAATTGTACCCAAAACCAGCTCTCTTTTTATTTCATCAAACGTATGGGTTACACACTGCTGTGTTCAGGGGTTACTCTCATACCAGAGAGCAGGTAAGAGCACTGGACTTGAGAGTCAGAAAGCCTGTTCTCATCAAGTATCACTGAGCCTCTAGAGGCAGAATTACTTTGTAGCAAGTGACACTTAGGTTTCCCTCCCAATATGGCTATAGCTAACCATTTTTTTTTGACAATTTGCAGAATAAGGTAAACTATAATCAAGCAACTGTCTCCTTCCTGCCCTATTTTTCTCTGTCACATTTCCCAAGTGCTAGTTAGCACTGGAGAAACCATAATCATTTTTGTAATCAAGAGACTAAAGGAAAGTTGAGTTGAATATAGAGTTAATTTGGGTTTAATTATATCTTTGTTATAGTTTGCTGTCACTCCTGCATGTTGCTTTGTCAGTGCATGGGAATCTTGAAGAATACTGTTTTTTGGGAGTCACACCTGGAGATGCTCGGGGATTACTACTGATTCTGCACTCATGAATTACTACTGATGGTGTTTTGGGGATTGCATGGAATGCCGGGGATAGAACTCTGGTCGACCATGTATAAGGCAAGCACTCTACCCATTGTACTATCACTCCAACTCCTTGCAAGGAATTTCCTTACTGTCCACTGTGCTCATTTACATATTATAACCTGGTGGTAAAAGGCCCTTGATTATAAACTGATTAATGAGAATTGTCACCACTGATGTTATTTAGATGAATCACTCTTCGAGAAGGGAAACTTAAAGTGCCCTTAAATGTCATTGCTCATAAATTAAAAAAAGCCCTCATAGATAATATCCCAAGGTTGAAACCAATCCTAAAAATTTCATGTGGTATTAAATTATATTTTTAAATATATTAAAATTATGCTAGAGGATGAATGTAATCATTTTTATATTCAAGATTATGGTATAAAGTTCTCAAAAAAGAAGCAAAAACACACTTTGCAAAAAATGTAAGGAAAATATGGAGTACATAAGAGAGTTAAAATTATTTTTGTTGCTATCTTTGTAATGCTTTTTATTTTTGCCTGTTTAAAACTTTGGGGGGTGGCTGGAGAGATAGCACAGTGGCAGCTGACCCGGGTTCGATTCCCGGCATCCGCTATAGTCCCCTGAGCACTGCCAGGAGTAATTCCTGAGTGCAGAGCCAGGAGTAACACCTGTGCATCACAGGATGTAACCCATAGAAAGCCAAAAAAAAAAAAACAAAACTTTTTTTTCTCTTTCAGTTTTTGGGACCACACCTGGAGGTGCTCAAGGCAAAGTTTGGGTCTGTGCTCATGCCATTCCTGGTGGTGCTCCAGGGATCATATTGGAGCCTGGGATTCTCACCAAACAAGCACCTTAGTCTTTGTACTATCTCTCCATTCTTGTTCTTATTTATTTTATTATGCCCAATTTTGTACTCATGATTTTGCATCATTTATCCTAAAAAGTGGATATATTTAAGGAACTGGAGCAATAGTGCAATGGGTAGGGTGTTGACCTTGCACGCTGCTGACCGGCGTATGGTCCCTGACATGGCACATGGTCCCCTAATGCCCTCCAGGAGTGAACCTGAGCAAAAAGCCTGGAGTGATCCCTGAGCACTACCAAGAGTGGTCCAAAAGCAAAAATGAAAAGGCAAATAACAAAGAACAGAAGGAAAGAAGGAAGGAAGGAAGGAAAGAAGGAAGGAAGGAAGGAAGGAAGGAAGGAAGGAAGGGAGAGAGAAGGAGGGAGGAAGGAGAAAGAAAGAAAGACAGAAAGAGAGAGAGAGAGAGAAAGAAAGAAAGAAAGAAAGAAAGAAAGAAAGAAAGAGAAGGAGAGAGAGAAGGAGGGAGAGAAGGAGGGATTAAGTAGAAGAAAGAAAGAAAGAAAGAAAGAAAGAAAGAAAGAAAGAAAGAAAGAAAGAAAGAAGGGAGATAGAAGGAGAGAGGAAGGAGAAAGAAAGAAAGAAAGAAAGAAAGAAAGAAAGAAAGAGAAAGAGAGAAAGAAAGAAAGAAAGAGGAGAAAGGAGGGAGAGAAGGAGGGAGAGGAGGAGGGATTAAGGAGAAGAAAGAAAGAAAGAAAGAAAGAGGAAGGAAGAAAGGAAGGAAGGAAAGAACAAAAGAAGGAAAGAAAGAGAGAAAGATTTGCATCTCCCTGATGATTAGCAATGTTCAACATTTGTTTTGCGTACCCTTTTGCCATATCATATACAATGATTGAGTACCCATCCCTCTATCAGTGCCCAGAGGAATCACACGAAGACAAGTTGTGATGCAATAAGCAAAGAATCTTTATTGACTAGCTCGGCTAGCCTGAGCTAGGGCCCTCGTCTGGCTCACCCACACAGTGGCAGCCTTCTGGAAATGAGCGACCCCAAGTCTCAAAAGTGAGTGACTTTGATAGCATATCATAATATAACAAACTTTCTATGGACCACCATTTTGGATGCAGTCTAACAGGCTTTCCACTACTTGTATTTAGCTGATTGGTTATAAGTTGCTGTTACATAAGTGTTGCATTACAGTTACGGAAGGGTTATATAGGGGGCATCCCTACCTGCATCTGATTGGTGAACCTTAGTTGACCTCCCTTGTGACTTGTAAAGTCAAATTCCTCAGAAATCTCTGATTTTGTATTTCTGATAGCACAGCGGTAGGGTGTTTGCCTTACACGCGGCCAACATGGCAGACCCGAGTTCGATTCCTCCGCCCCTCTCGGAGAGCCCGGCAAGCTCCTAAGAGTATCTCACCCGCATGGCAGAGCCTGCCAAGCTCCCCGTGACGTATTCGATATGCCAAACACAGTAACAACAAAGTCTCCAATGGAGACGTTACTGGGCCCGCTCGAGCAAATCGAAGATCAACGGGAGGGCCTTTACCCTACCTTTACCTAAGTGAAATATTGCTTCTCTCTTTCCCTTATGTCCTCTTGCATAGTTTACTTCAGACCAATGCCCCTTTTTGTATAGACACAGGAAAACAGTTAATGCTATTCTTTTGTAACTTGGTAATAAATTGACTCTGAATCCTATTTACTCCTGAGCATCTGTTTTCTCGACTTGATCCTCAGATGCCTTTCGTTATTAGCAGGTTCCAAAAAAAATCTCTTTGGACAAATAATGAGCAGTTATAAAAAGAATGATTACTCAACTATCAGGATAAGCAATAAAATTAATATGAAGAAATAACAGTTGAATCAAAACCAAACTAAAATATAGGATCGTTTTAAACAGTTGAAGTTAAAGACAGTAGGGGTGATACTGCTTCAAAAATGAAAATACAATCCTCTTCAGACTAAGACTTAGTTAAAACAATCTATTGGTTGAAAATCTTGAGGAAAACTCTGGATAAAACACAGGATACTTTGCTATCGTTGCTTATTATGATGTAAAAATAAGCAGCATAGGGGCTGGAGCGATAGCATAGCAGGGAGGGTATTTGCCTTGCACGCGGTCAACCCAGGTTCAAATCCCAGGATCCCATATGGTCCCCTGAGCACCGCCAGGAGTAATTCCTGAGTGTAGAGCCAGGAGTAACCCCTGAGCATCGCTGGGTGTGACCAAAAAAAGCAAAATAAATAAATAAGTTAATTAAATAAAATAAAAATAAGCCGCATAGACAAAAGCAGACATGTACTGAGGAAGGCTATCAAAGGAATGCACGATGGCTAGGGATGTGACTTCAGTGCTCTATGCCTGACATGCAAGATCCAAGACCTAAATTTAATCCCCAGCACTGAATCACCACACCATGACCACAACTCTAAAGTGCCAAGTACAAGTCCAGTAGGTCCCCAAATATTGCACTCTCTCTGGAGTGGACAGGCACTCACCATAGGCCCCTCCACCCCATGCCAGATCTGACCATGCATTTGAGCCAGATGCTGGGTCTGGGCAGACACTTTTTATATCTGTCTCAAGGTATGTGCTTTCCAGACTCTGCTCCAAGGCTAGAGCTTTGATGTAGGTATTGTATTACTGGCACTGCATGTATTTCCGGGAAAAGTCTGTATGAAACTTTGCATTTGAAGGAAAACATCTTGAGATTGCCCAAAACAAAAACCAAAGTAACTACCATTGTGTACTTGTTATCCACTAATTTGATTACCTGCCTCTTTCTTCTGCTCTCTTAGTCTGCTTCACATGCAGGTTGTTTTCCAAGTAATCCAAGAAGAACTTAGGTTGGACTCCAGCTACATACCAATGGCCAATTGGACAAGGGAAAGAAAAAATGAAAACTATGGAAGCACCCACATGTGGAGGAAAAACCCTGACGTTAGATGTCAAGTTGATCAAATAAGAAATAACAGTCAATGTTCCTTGTTTTATGTGTTGAACACCAGAGGCTACACATGCTTAATTAATTGGATCATCATGAATGTGATCATAATGCGTTGCACGTGGAAAGCCAGGTTTTAGCCCCTGACATCACATGGTCCACAGAGCAACCCCAGGTGTTCCACCCCCACTCCAGACGCTGGGTTTGGAGGGGCCTTGAGTACCTTGAATGTGGTCTAGAAAGAAAACAAGGAGGGAAGGAGGCAGGGAGGGAGAGAGGAGGATGGAAGAGGAGAGAGGGAAGAGGAGAGGGGGAAAGGAGGGAAGGAGTGAAGAGAGGGGAAGAGAGAAAAGTGGGAAGGAAGGTGGAGGGGGGGGTAAAGAGAAGAAAAGGGAAGGGAGAGGAAAGGGGAGGAGATGGGCACAAGGGGAGGGAAAGGGAGGAGAAGGAAAGGAATAGAGGAAAGGTGGAAATAGAAAGGTTTCCTCCTGGCTGTACATAGGGATCATGCTTGACAGGCTCCGAAAAACATAAGTGGTGCCAATGATCAATCCTGGTCAGCCAATCTGAAAGGCAAGTACCCTACCTGTTGTACTATCTCTCTGGCACAATTGTGGCAACATAACTTTTAAGCATAGTTAAATTTTGAAAACTTACAGAGAAGATATAAAAATGTTCTTGTTACTCCAGATGTAAAACCCAGTGTCAAATCCATTTTCTCTGAATGAAGCAAGAAAGTGACAATGCAGACGTATGAATAAGTTAAAAGCCACAAGAACCAGGGATATGGCTCAGTGGTATATCACATGCTTCATATTTGTGACATCCTGGGTTTGATTCCTGGTACCACAACACAAGAGCATGCATAAAAACCCAAAACAACATTAAAAATGTTTTTCAAAACTTGATTTCCTGTGCATATCAGGGGCCAAACTAGTTTCAAGTGAGGTTAGAGTGGTAGGAGAGACGAGAGAAACATAGAGGGGAGAGTCACCCAAACTCTTCCTCCTTATCATCTTCCTCCTCAGCTGACAAACTCCTTAGATCCTCTACAGGAATCAGGAGTCAGCCATGCAGTCAGAATGCATGATTACTTTCATGGCCTAAGCACTGGAACAACAATTTTGCAGTTTACTTTGGTCCAACATATTACCATGTGAATGTCAGTATCTCCAAGACAGCTAAGTTGACGAGTAAAGACACATGAGCAGAGAGATGTTAATAAGAATGAGTTTTTATTCAAGTGCATCTAAGACATAAATGCACAGAAATCAATTAGGGACAAAAATTGAGAAAATGGGTAGGGAAGAATAAAAGCCAAGCAATATAAGTAGTAGAATCTATAAGTCAGTTTACTGATACTTTAAGTCCAGTGCTCCATGACATCCAATGCACTCACTTGTTGGCGAGAATGTCGAACTCTTGAGGTCTTGAGATATTGGGAATGACCTTCAAAAATACCACCCATGGTCTGAGAGGAGCCCACTGCAGAGCTTGAGCCCGTCAAATTGCAGACATCAGTCCATGAAAATACATCACTCTGGTGAATCTATAAGTCAGTTTACTGATACTTGAAGTCCAGTGCTCCATGACATCCAATGCACTCACTTGCTGGCTAGAATGTCAGACTCTTGAGGTCTTGAGATGTTGGGAATGACCTTCAAAAATACCACCCATGGTCTGAGAGGAGCCCACTGCAGAGCTTGAGCCCGTCAAATTGCAGACATCAGTCAATGAAAATACATCACTATGGTGAATCTATAAGTCAGGGAACTAATATTTGAAGTCCAGTGTGTCATGACATCCAATGCACTCACCTGCTGCCTAGAATGTTGGTATGTTGAGGTCCTCAAATGTTGGGAACGGAGCCAGGTTCTGTAGCACTGTCCACATCTGTTTGTGTCCATCTTTGATCAGGGGATAGGCAACTCAAAAGTCAAAAACATTACAAAACTATTTGCAAGATTGAAGATCCCAGAATGCCCAGTTTCATTGGTGCCACTGAGGACCAACAGGATCAAGAAAACCACCTAACCACCTACACTTGTAAGAGTCACCACAACAAATAAGAAACGTGTCCTTGACTGCATCAGAGAACCTGGGGCTCACCTAATCATGGAATATCCATTGTATGTCCCACTGTCAGCTCTGTCTAATTTTCATACTTGTCTGCCCCCCTCTGCATGGTTAGGTGAGTCCCAAGTTCTCTGATCCAGTCAATGGCACGTTTCTCATTTGTTGCAGTGAGTCTTACAAACGTAGATGGTTAGGTGGTTTTCTTGATCCTGGTGGTCCTCAGTGGCACCAGTGAAACTGGGCATTCCTGGATCTTCAATCTTTCAAATAGTTTGGACTGCTTTTGACTTTTGAGTTGCCTATCCCATAATCAAAGATGAACACAAACAGATATGTTGAAAGATGGTTCTTAAAGTAGTGCTTGTCATTCATCTTCGTCTAATCACTTCCCTTTTGCCTGTTGGTTCCTGGGACCTTTGATTGATCACACAATTTTAGGTCGTGCACAGCAGCTGGAAAAGGTGAGGCAATGGGACAGAGGATGGGAAAAGGGTGACATGTGGGAACAGTGGGACAGGAAGAATAGGGTTCCACGGTACAGGGGACAGATGGAAAGGTAAAGGCAGTTGGGGGAAGAAGGGAGACAGGGGAAACACGGTGGAAAGTGTGCACAGAACAGACAAGTGATGTTCCAACTGGTGCTGTTCCAAATGAAGGTGTTTCTTGAAGTTCTTCCATTGTCAGAAGGACTTCTGTTTCTTTAAACAGCATCTGTTAAACTAAAGGATAGACTGGCTCCCTGATCAGTAAGAGTTGCCTTGTTCTTTCTTTACCGTAGTGAACTGTGTGACCATGGATGAGTATGGTCTGAAGAGGGTAGGTTGTTCCCGATGTTTCTACCACTCATTGGGATTGAGGGCTCTATGAATACAGATGTTTTCTTACTAGCAGCAGCAGACGATGCACTTCGGTCTCCAGTGCTAGGTATTCTCTGGGTCTTCCCCCGAATTAGTGATGACAGTACTCTGCATAGATGATCTTGGACTGATGCAAGTTTTGTACACTCTGTTGGAGCTGAATTTCGGTTGCTATCAAAAAGTTGCTGTGTGTCTACTAACGCTCATCCCAGATGAGTACCGGACAGTTTGATGGGACTGATTGGGAATTGTAGTTTGTATGTACACTGATGCTTCCGGCAGATAGTTCAAAATACCGGCGAAGACCATGGATAAGTTTTTCTCAGAACGGGTTGCATCAGATGGTAATTCTGCATGTTGTTTCTGGGCTACACTTCTTGCTTGGCAAAGAGGCATGTGGCTTCTAAACTCTCCACCCAGGTGAATACAGGACATTTCCAGGGGACTGAGTGGGAATTGTTGTATCTATGTCCATCGCCATATCAGACAGAGAGGTTGAGCTCCGGTCCCCGCATGTCGCTGACCTGAAGGCACTCAGGGCTAGCTTCTTCCGACCGGCCCTGAAAGATGGGATGGCCCTTTTGTGCCGCAGTCTCTTGGAACACTCACTGTGGTTGGCTGCCTGGAACTTTTTGTTGAGTACACAGGGGAGTTTGGGAGGAGGGGGAAACTCACCGCGGCCCCACTGCCGGGGCAGTTGGGGAGGAGGCAGCTGTGGTACCTCTGGCATAGGGTGTTTCCTTTTGCAGGCCCTCTTGCCTTCACATTGCGGAGCAGCACTCCCCGGTGCAGGCTCTGGAGGCTTCTTCTCGGCCACGTTGGTTATTGTTGGTGGACCGGCAGGGCTGCGCCGGGCGTCTGCAGGCTGCTCTCCTGCTGCTGACATCCGTGGCAGTGAGCAGCAGGGCACGGACCCCACCGAAGCACAGGCCGGAGGCTCTCCAGGAGGCTGGACATGTGCACCCCGGGGCGGGGCAGAGGGCTCGGGAGATGCCGCCGAGGCTGGCTCTGCTTCTGCTGGCAAGGCCTGGAGGTGGAGAGGCCGGGGCGGGAGCACGTGGGGCCGGTGCCACTGGACTGCAGGCCGCTGGTACAAAGGGCCTTGGCGCTGCGGGTGCCCTCGTCGTCCTCCTGTCGCGTCTCTGCACCCACATCCCCGTGTCCTGCCCTTTTGGGGGGGGGTGGTCTTGGATGATCTCAGCTTTTGCCCATGGTGCGGGTTTTATCGGTTCCATGATCTGAACGGATGGGACGCTCAGGGTGTCGAAGTTGCGCCCCGCAGCCGCGATCTTGACATTGCTCCGGTCCCCGCATGTCGCTGACCTGAAGGCACTCAGGGCTAGCTTCTTCCGACCGGCCCTGAAAGATGGGATGGCCCTTTTGTGCCGCAGTCTCTTGGAACACTCACTGTGGTTGGCTGCCTGGAACTTTTTGTTGAGTACACAGGGGAGTTTGGGAGGAGGGGGAAACTCACCGCGGCCCCACTGCCGGGGCAGTTGGGGAGGAGGCAGCTGTGGTGCCTCTGGCATAGGGTGTTTCCTTTTGCAGGCCCTCTTGCCTTCACATTGCGGAGCAGCACTCCCCGGTGCAGGCTCTGGAGGCTTCTTCTCGGCCACGTTGGTTCTTGTTGGTGGACCGGCAGGGCTGCGCCGGGCGTCTGCAGGCTGCTCTCCTGCTGCTGACGTCCCTGGCTGTGAGCAGCGGGGCACGGACCCCACCGACGCGCAGGCCGGAGGCTCTCCAGGAGGCTGGACATGTGCACCCCGCGGCGGGGCAGAGGGCTCGGGAGATGCAGCCGAGGCTGGCTCTGCTTCTGCTGGTAAGGCCTGGAGGTGGAGAGGCCGGGGGCGGGAGCACGTGGGGCCGGTGCCACTGGACTGCAGGCCGCTGGTCCAAAGGGCCTTGGCGCTGTGGGTGCCCTCGTAGTCGTCCTGGCGCGTCTCTGCACCCTCTTCCCGGTTTCCTGCCCTCTTGGGGGGGTGGTCTTGGATCGTCTCTGCTTTGGCAGATTGTGGGAGTTTTGTCGGTTTCATGATCTGAACGGATGGGACGCACAGGATGTCGAAGTTGGGCCCCGCAGCCGCGATCTTGACATTGCTCCCATACCCGCATGTCGCTGGCCTGAAGGCACTGAGGACCATCTTCTTCCGACTGGCCCCGTATGATGAGAGAATCCCCACCCGGGAGTTGTTGGTCTGCGGCAGGGGACAGGGCCTCCTGGGCGTGATGGTGAAGGATGCGGGCGGGGGCCTCCGCGGCTGGTGCGGTTGGTCGGCAGGTGCAGGAGCCCCGGGGTGGCCCCGGCCAGGGCGAGCAGCGGGGTTTCTGGAGACAGGAATTGGCCCCGGACGACCCACTGGGGGACGTCGGCGATGGCTCAGCAGGAGCCGAATTCGACTCAGAACGTTGCCCATGTTTCCAGGCCACGGTCCCAGAAAGTGCAGAGGACCGTGCTGGAATCTGGGCTGAAACCAGGCTTCTGACTCCTGGCCTCTGCGCGGTCAGGATATACTGGGAGGTGATTGTGACGTTGCCTGGCCCACGTCACAGCGGAAACAATGTAGCAGCTTTTCCACCACCCACACAGGGCTCAGGGACCACGTGCAAGGGCAGAGCGCTGAGGCCCCATTGCCCAGCCCCTTCAGGGCTCTCCTGAGCCTGGGACTTGTGCTGTGGAGGGTGGGTTGCCACCTGATCGAATCCGTGAGGGGTCTGCTGGGGACTGCGCGGGGCACACGTTGCTGAGAGTGTGGTTTCAGCGCCCGGAGTCTGTGCATGCAAGGCCCTGGGCGCCTGGTGCTGCCCCCTCCCTCGGTCCGGAGAGGAGACCCCAGATCCTGTCCTCCCTCAGTTTCTCTGCCTGGCTTGGAGTCACATGGACATTCTCCCAGGCTCACTCAGGCCTCTGAGTTTCCAATTTCCAAGGATGGATGAGTTGCCCAGACCTAACCTCTCACTCCATCTCCACTTCATTCTACACATTGTTGCTTTTTTTTTCGGGGGGGGGGCAGGTGAGTAACTTTTTTTAGAGCATTTCAAAGCCATTCATGATTGAATATCAGTCGGACAGTATTCCAACACTGATCCCTCGACCAGTGTACATTTCCCAACACCAATATCCCCAGGTTCTCTCCCATCACCCCACCCCTGAACCCCCGTCCCTTGCCTGCCTCTTTGGCAGGCGCTTTTACAGATTTTAAATCAACTGAAAACATGTAATTACATCTTCAGCTGTGCCCCTAGGTCAACCCAGGTGGTCGTTGGTCTACCCAGGATATGAACTTAGTCCGAGTTATCTGACTGGTCAGGGCTGTGGGGTGGCTATCACAAGCACATCCTATGTGTCTATTTAGTTACTGTAGTGGAACAAGACTGGAGAGAGAGTACATGGGTACAGCACTTGCCATGTGTGAGGACAGTGCAGGTTTAGCCCCTGCCATCCCTACAGTCCACTGAGTCCAGCCAGGAGTGATCCCTGAGCACAGAGCCAGGAGTAGCCCTGAGTACAGAGGCATCTGGCCCCAAATCAACCAAACAAAATTCTCCCACTGGAGATTGTCATTATGATCACAAAGCAGCTTGGGGCAATCTTCACAGGACCTTATTGGCAACTAAATCTGTCTCTAGATACTCTTCTGCAGCTTGTTTCTCTGGCTTATTTCACTGGGATCTTTCATCTGGCTGCTGCTGAGTATTATGGCATATGGCAAGCAGAAGTTACGGACCCAAAAATCATACTGAGCAGTAAAAATACGTTTCAGTGGATGGAGACAAAATCCAGCAGGTAAGGGCATTTGCAATTATGGGAAATCCGGGTTCAATAGCTCTGTTCACCAGATGTGAGCCAAAAACAGGAAAAAAAACTTTTTAGTTGACAATCTATGTAATGTTGGATATTGGTCATATATGAAACGAACTTGTGACCTTTGTTCATGAGATTTCTTGAAAAGAGCATTGGTGAGTAAATGTGGACTTCCACACAAACTTTGAGGCATGGTAAATCATATTAGGTTTTGCTCACATTCAGAATGATTTTGAAATGTAGAGTATAGCATAGGACACAGAAACCTCACCATGATAACAAAATATTTACAACTATAAATTTAAATTACAATTTTTGTTATCATTAGAGATTGTTCAATAAGAACCAATTTCTTAATTTTTTAATTTAATTATATTTTATTTTATAATTTATAAAATTATAAATATAAATTATAATTTTAATTTAATTAATTTCTTAATTAAACTTGCATGAACACACATGGCATGCTCTCATACTAATTTTGAATGAAGATTTTTTATTGTAAGTTGCGTTTTGCTTTATTTTATTGAGGTATCATGGTTGACATTCATCTTCATGTTATACTTCGGTGGACTCTGATTGCACTCCACCATCACAAAAGTACCAGAGACCCTCTACCACTGTCCTGATGTTATTATTATGAGCAAGGTTTATCACAGGAATTCTGCAAAGTGTTGAATACAAGAGTGTTGCATATGCTAAACTGCCATGAAAACAATCAATTATGCTGCTTTTAAAATCTTTGAGAGGGATGAGGGGGATGAGGGGTGGGAGGGATACGGGGATCCATGGTGGTGGGAAATGGGCACTGGTGGAGGGATGGGTATTTGATCACTGTATAATTGAAACACAAGCACAAAAATTTGTAAGTCTACAACTGTATCTCATGGTGTCTCACTAATAAAAAAATAGTTATGTAATGATAACATTGTACCCCTTAACTTAAAATCATGTGCACTTTTTTGAGATGATGTTACCTAACGAAAAAGAGAAAAAATTAGAACGTCTTTATAATGATGTCAACTATTATAATATCCACATGCAGAAAAGTGTACCTGAGATAGAAAAACTAGAGTAACCGTAACAATGAAAAATTATACAGTACTAAAGAATGCAAAGTGTTTGTTTTATTATTCTATGAAACTTGTAAAATACCATGATGTGCAGAAAATTAATAAGTTTATTGCTACAATTAAAAAAATCTTTTTTCCTGAGATTGGGAAAAACTATGTATGATGAGTGTCGAGGATTTGGTATGGTAAAAGAGAATTGAAAAAATGGTATCCCAGAAAAATCCATCACCTGATTTTTCCTGTCAAACGGTTTGCTTGGGCAGGCAGGCAGGAGTTAGAGAGGGAGAATCCAGATTTTATTCACTAAAACAAAAAACAAAAGAACAGCAAAATTTTAGTAATAACAGATATCATGGCATTGGCCAATGTGGGGGTACGAACCCACGACCCTGAGATTAAGAGTCTCATGCTCTACCGACTGAGCTACTGACATCTTATCATCTCATACCTACTTTGGACAAACTGGCAGGCTACCGAATGTAACCTGCCCACACGGCAGAGTCTGGCAAACTCCCCGTGGTATACCCAATATGCCAAGTACCAGTAACAATGATGGGTCTCATTCTCCTAACCCTGAAAGAGCCTTGAATATGGCACTTTAAAAAAAAAAATCTCAGGACTAGGACGAAGGAGACATTACTGGAGCCTGCTCGAGGCAATCGACGAACAACAGGATGGTCGTGATCGTGATCGTGATTAAAATTATGCTAGAGGATGAATGTAATCATTTTTATATTCAAGATTATGGTATAAAGTTCTCAAAAAAGAAGCAAAAACACACTTTGCAAAAAATGTAAGGAAAATATGGAGTACATAAGAGAGTTAAAATTATTTTTGTTGCTATCTTTGTAATGCTTTTTATTTTTGCCTGTTTAAAACTTTGGGGGGTGGCTGGAGAGATAGCACAGTGGCAGCTGACCCGGGTTCGATTCCCGGCATCCGCTATGGTCCCCTGAGCACTGCCAGGAGTAATTCCTGAGTGCAGAGCCAGGAGTAACACCTGTGCATCACAGGATGTAACCCATAGAAAGCCAAAAAAAAAAACCAAAACTTTTTTTTCTCTTTCAGTTTTTGGGACCACACCTGGAGGTGCTCAAGGCAAAGTTTGGGTCTGTGCTCATGCCATTCCTGGTGGTGCTCCAGGGATCATATTGGAGCCTGGGATTCTCACCAAACAAGCACCTTAGTCTTTGTACTATCTCTCCATTCTTGTTCTTATTTATTTTATTATGCCCAATTTTGTACTCATGATTTTGCATCATTTATCCTAAAAAGTGGATATATTTATTCTGAGAAGTGGATACCCTGCCTAGAAAATCTGGATACTTCTCTAGTTGTGATTTTGAACAAGTTATTTTTCTTTTTTAAAAAATTTAGTGGCTGTGAAATTATGTTATTCATGATTGGGTTTTAGGCATAGTGTTTCAATACCACTGCCTTCTCCAGTGTCCACTTCCCTCCACGAACGTCCCCCCGCACCCTGTCCCACACATTGTCTCCACCTATCAGTCTACCACTACAAGAGGTGCCTGTGAGTGTGTGTGTGTGTGTGTGTGTGTGTGTGTGTGTATTTGCACTGTGGTTCACAGTATTGCTGATAGAGTTTCATACATAACAATTTACAAGTTTTCAACACCATCTCCAGGTGTTAGTCATGTTTTCTTATCTAGAAGGTGGGAATCACCATATCTGCACAATTTATCTCACAGGGTTCTTATAGGAAGTGAGATGGTGCAGGTGAAAGGACTTGATTAGTAGCTATAGAGTTACACAATGTAAGGAAGAAAGTGGGATCTCTGCTTCCCTTTCAAAATATGGGCCTTACCTTTTGTCTGTCTGTCTGTCTGTCTATCTGTCTGTGTGACTGTGCATCTCCCTCTCTCTTGGCTTTTTTGGGTTACATCTTGAGATGTTCAGGGGTTATTCCTGGGTTTGCACTCAGGAACCACTCCTGGTGGACTTTGGGAGACCATATGAGATGCCAGGGATCAAATTCAGGTCAGCGGTGTGCAAGGCAAATGCCCTACCTGCTGTACTATTACTCTGGCTCCTCTTTTTTTCTTTTTGGTTTTGGGGCCACCGCCTATGGTGCTCAGGGGTTATTCCTAACTCTGTGCTCAGGGATGACCCCTGGCAGTGCTTGGAGTGCTAGGGATTTGAACTGGGTTAATTTGCATTTTCAGGAAAGGCAAGAACCTTGCCTTATGTTCTAATTCTTGGGCCCTTGAATCTTGCATTTTCTCCAAGAAGTTATATTCCCTTGTAAATCTACAACTGTAAAAAAAGAAAAAAAAAAGAAAAAAAAAAGAAAAAAAAAAGAAGTTATATTCTTTTTAGTGAACATACTTTACACTTGGAGTTATCCTGACTTGCTGGGAGAGCCAGGATCTCTGGAGAACTTCTCAGAGAAAACAAAGAGCTCCAGACAAGGTAAAAGCCTAGGATAGAATGATGTGCTAGCACAAGACCATCCTTAACTTCAGAAAACTAAGATTGGGTTCTCTATGTGTGTCTGAGGTGTGTTTGAGGGGGCAGAGCTAAGATGTTTCTTTTTCTTTTTTTGTGGGGGGGAGCACACTCAGAGATAATCAGGGGTTTATTTGGCTCTGCACTGAGGAATCACTCTTAGCAGTGCTCAGGCAATCCTATGGGTTGCCTGGGATCAAACCCAGGTCTGCCTGGTGCTCTACCTCTACCTGCTGCCCTAAGCTAAGATGCTTCTAATACTAAGGACAGCTTTGAATCATTGAATTCAATTCTTTTCTAAATATGTGATATCTATTTTAAAACAATTTTCAGGGAGAAGTATATAGCTTATTTCTTTGCTCCAATATTTAATCAGGAAAAAAATAGGGAAAGGGAAGGTAAAGGTAAAGATCTGTGCTGGATGCTACCTATGTATCTAAAATAATATGTATTGTATATGTTATTCCAGACACTTACAGTATCACTGGATGGTATCAGCTCCACTTTACAGATGTAAAAACTAAGGTTCAGAAAGTTGAGAGTGACTGGCCCAAATTCTGTGGTTAGTTATTTCAAGCAATGTCTCATCCCACATCACATAACGGTCCACTGCTACATGCTGTTTAAGATGTAGTCTTTCTATAGACCAAACATGATTGCCACTCAATGCCTCTTTTGCAAACCACAGCACCCAAAAGGAGAGAGAGAACAAAAGGGAATGCCCTGCCACAGAGGCAGGGTGGGATGGGGGGAATAGGGAGTGGGAGGGATATTGGGACCCGTGGTGGTGGAAAATGGTCACTGGTAGAGGGATGGGTATTTGATCATTGTATAATTGAAACCCAAGCACAAAAATTTGTAAGTTTACAACTATACCTCATGCTGTTTCACTAATAAAAATGTAAATAAAAAAGACCTGGGAGGGGGGGAAGATGTAGTCTTCATTTTCTATTTGCTTGTGTTTTAAATTGGTAATTCCAGCTGAAAGTCACAATTGCACATCTTTTTGGTTTTTGTTTGTTTTTGTCCATAGCTTTTCTCTGCACGTAGGGATCATGCCTAGAGGTGCTCAGAGAATTATCATGTGACGCAGGGATTGTACCGTGTTTGGCTGCCAGCGAGGCAAGTAACTTACACTCTGTACTATTGCTTTAGCACTCGTAGATCTTTAGTGAAATGCATGTTTTGAATTTCTGGAAAGTCAAGTAACAAAAAAAAGTTTTACATAGTGCTAAATTCAAATGTACAAATTTTTCAAAGGAAATTTAAATAGTTGGAAATGTTTAAAATGTATTCAAAAGTAGTTTACCAACTAATGTTCTTGCACCATATTAATACGTCTTACCTAAACTTAGATATTTCATTCCAAGCTAGAAGATTCAAAACCAATCTCTTCAGCAGAAAATTAACATTTTATGTTGCAGGCTGACCATGCCAGTTTAAAATGACTTTCCATGAAGCAGCTTTATGTGTATTTTTAATCAGAATTAAAAATTACAGTTCACTTGTTTCTGTCCATTAAATTTTAAAATTGAGATGAGTTTATTAGATTTTCTTTCTTTCTCTCCTTTTTTGATTTTTTAAAAAATTTGTGCCATACCCAGCGATGCTCAAGGGTTATTCCTGGATCTGCATGCAGAAATCACTCCTGGTTGTGCCTGAGCCTTACCTGCTGTACCATTGCTCCAGCCCCAGTCAGTAGATTTTCACCCGGGTTCGTGATTTAAGATTTTAATGAAAGCTGTGACTTTGCCTGAGTTAGCATAAGGGTAGGGTGGCAGTTTATCTGAATTTATGGTTATTTTTCATTTGTAGTTAGGGAGAGGGAAGGAGGGAAGGGGGGAGGGGAGAGAGAGAGAGAGAGAGAGAGAGAGAGAGGTGTCATGAGCACAAACCTCAGGATTCTGAATAAACAATACTAGAGAATCATCCTAGAGAATCTGTAGATAAAAACCGCTCCTCTGAGTTGGTAGTATTTCAGTGAATTTTGAGTCCAGCCAATCATCATAGCCATTTTCGCAGTTCAACCGAGCTCAGAGCCAGCAGCCGCCCCGCCAAACAAGACAGGCTTCATTTTTCAAAATATTTATTGAGCACCTACTAATTTAGGCTAGGCTCTGGGAATATAAAGAATAAGATTAGGTCCTTGCCCTTAAAGAGCTTACATTCTAGCAGGGCGTTGTCAAACATATTAGACAAATAAATGCACAAATGTAGTATAAAAATTTAAACAAACTGTCAGCTAAGGTAAGGTGGAAACATTTCAAGGGGTGGGGGGATAAGACTCCCGAGGTGGGGTCGGCTTGGTGGGTCGGCAGGTTAGCAGTGGAAGTCAGGGCGGTACGCAGGGGCAGAGAAAGCGACCGAGTCGGGTAGGAAAAGCGGGTCCAGCCGCCGAGGCTCAGTGAAACAGCCCGTTTCTCCCTGGGATCGCCCTCCTGCCCCGCTGTCTCCAAACCCGGAGGCGGGGGGGGGGGGGGGGGGGGGCGGGGGGAAATGCCAAGAAGCCCCATTTGTTCCCCCTAGAGAAGTCTGGAAACAGAAATCCTCACCGCGATCTGCGAATCTCGCCTGCGGGGGGTGGGGGTGGGGTTGAAACCCGGACCCCGCAAAGTTTCCGAAAGCTGGGGCCGACGTAGGACTGCGGCGGGATTGAATTTTGTGGGTTCACAACCGGCCTTTCTTTGGTCCCCAGGACGCCGCTCTCAGGGCGAGTCCCGGGACCGTCCAGCCCAACGGATCCGCGCGGCGCGCAGGGGCCCCCGCCGCCACCACGGACTCATCGCAGATCGCGCCCCTCCCGAGTCTGGTGTCCTGGTCCCTGCGGGGGAGACTCCCTCGACTACTGCGGATCTCCGGCCCGGCGGGACCCAGGTGCCAAGCCGGGCACGACGGGGCGGGCAGGTCCAGACCCGCGCGGCGCCGCGCCATCCGCACCCCGAGGGCCGGCGCGCTTAGGTTTCCCAAACTCTCGCGCCCCACTCTCCCTCCCTTTAAAAGAAAAAGATTTTTTTTCCCCCGTGAAGCTCTTCTCCTCGAGTTATCTGGGGCAGTAGGCCGTCAACAACAGGAGTGGCTCAAGGTCTACAGGTTTTTGAATTTCCTGGGCGCCAAAAGTGGGGTGTGCGCGTTGTGTAGGACTGGGGGGGAGGGATCCCCATCCTCTCCTCGTTGTGATTTGGACTCCGGAGGGACGCCCCAGCGTCCCGGGGGCCCACTCTGGAGGTCTCCTCCGGGAGAAACAATTTCCGGGCCCACGTCCTGGCTCGGGGCTGGCCTCCCCGAGGGGGCCCCACGCGCCCGCCGCCGCCTTTTCCCAGCAGGCCTGCAGGGGGCCTCCCCGCCGCGGCCGCGCCGGGTGGGAGGCGGCCGCGCGGCGCAGCGACGCGCCCGGGCGCCCGGGCCGGGGCGCGGACAATGACTCCTTCTCCCCCGGCCGCCGCCGCCGCCGCCCCGACACCGCCCCCCCCCCCAACCCCCGCAGCCCCCAGGCAAACCTATTAGCCTTTCAGGCCGACAAAACCCTGCGGCCCGGCGCTTTGTCCCGCCGAGCGCCCGGCCGCCGTCATTAGCCCTGATTACGCTGAGCCGCCTGACAGCGCCGCGGGCCGCTCGGCCGAGCCCGCATTCACCGCCGCCCCCCGGCCCCGCCTCACAATAGGAGCGGAAATCGGCCGCGCTCCCGAGTCCCGGCTCTATACAAGCCAAAGCCGCTTCTCGGCTCCCTCCCGCCCCGACGCGTTCTCTTTGGCTACAATATATTCTCTCATTCATTCTCTCTCTCTCTCTCTCTCTCTCTCTCTCTCTCTCTCTCTCTCTCTCTCTCTCTCTCTCTCTCTCTCTCTCTCGTTGAAATTAGGGAGGAGCGAGAACGAGGTCAAGGAAGATTTTGCTTGAGCTCTTTGCCTGTCATTTGTTTAATGTAAACAAAGAGCAAGTCCTCCCCTACCCCAGCCTCTCGTCCCCTCCCGTCCAGATTTTTGATAAACAAACTGGGGAAGGCAAAGGCAGCGGGTGGAAGCGGGCTGGGTCTTTTAGAGTACAGGAGAGAGGGACGGGGTGGGGTGGGGGGGCATCTGGGGGAGCAGGAGCCGTCGCGCTTTTGGTGGAGCTGGCAGGTGGTAGAAATATTTATAAGCGGAAAAGGGACCCAGGGCTGGGGTTGGGGGTAAAATTCCTCACTTTGGTCGGGTCGGTTGAAAAGTAAAGACGCCGGCGCTTTGCACTCTGCTGGAGTAATTGCTTTGGGGGAAATTGTTACAGGAAAAGAATTCAAGAAAGGAAAAAATATAAAAAAGAATCCTAGGAGAGTTCTTCAGATTCAAGAAGCCTTCCACATTGCTGCTATCTGAGATGATAATAATAGCCTAATAGAGAATAAAATTGATACAGAAAAAAATCTTTAAAAGGAAATGAAAACCTTTACCTGTCATTGGAAAGATTAGGATCAATTAAAACAGGCCGCTAGGAAGTTTTGGACCAATTTCCAAATAACCGATTATTCACAGAAGCAGTGCAACTACGTTTCAGAAAACATTTGAAAATATTTTATATGTCATGCTTTCAAATTCTAAAGGAAAACTTAGGTTAATAGATCTTCAAATAGGTGAAACAGAATAGCTATTTTATAATGTAATCTTAGATAGTATGTTAAATCCAGCAAATAATAGGTATACTCTAAAGACTTTCATCAAAGCAATAAGAAAATCTTATCTCACTTTCTCCATTTTCCCCCAAGTAATGAAGCATCATTTAAAAAAAGTATTTTGCAAAGGAGAAAGCTTAGTTCTCTAGCAGTGTAACCTGTTTTCTTGAGAATACCAAATGGGTATTTCGTTTTTTGCTTTTAGGTATCATTTGAACTAGTGAGTAAGATAGGATTTTTAGAATCTCAAATTCCTTTACATCATTCCACCAATTAGTTCTTTTCTTTCCCTGCTGGACCTGGAAGCATTAGTTTAAGAGATAAAATCTTCAAACTAATTTTGCATTTGCTGGTTCTCAAAGTCTTCATAGTTTGGATGGGTTGAGTTTTGGGAAACAATACTAGAAATCCCTGGATTTTTCACTGAAATGCACTACTCCTTGTCAGATTCAGGACTTTGGAGAAGCAAGGCATTTCAGAGTGAGAAATCTAAGGAGGCACTCCGCTCAGAATCTTTGCTAAATCCACAAGCTGCTTAGAATGATATTCTAAGAAATACCAGGGGCACTAGGAAGCAACATTTTAGTCTTAAGAAAGCGTTAGCATCCCAGTGTTTCAGAACCTGCAGAAGGTTCTGAAGCAGCTTGCTTGCTATAATTGCTTGCTTTTGGGAAGAACACCACTTGATCACAAAGACTTACCACTCTATTTAGAGACTGTATGCAAAAGAGATTTGATGTCAACAGTTCTCTGGATATGGGCCATTTGTATGTAGTGACAACCACTTATCAAATCCAACAGAGGCCAAATCTGCTTCAGAGAACTAGAAATCAACAAATTCTACTCTTACTCATCTCTGGGCTCCCCCATATATTTGACCTTTTTGACTGCTTTTTTCCCCCCTTCCATGACTATTTATTTTAGTGGGATTACAGATTTATACCCAAGGAAGTCCCCCAATTTCTAAGTCACTGATTTATATGTGCATCTGCTAAGGACCAGAAGCAAATTAAAAGGAGTCTGTGGGGGTTGGGAGACAATTTAAGGGCGAAAGTTCAGCTCAAGTGATTTAAAGATCAAATTTTACAATCTGCAATCTCACTAGGGAAAAAGGCTCATGATCTCTCTGGATAGCATTTTACAAATTCTTCTGGTGCAAGGACAGTGGGTAGTTTAGTGTGTATGTGCACTTGTGTATGCATACTACCTCTACAAATTTGGGAGGACAAATTAAATCCTGAGAATATTTGCTATTTTAATTGAGATCATTATCAAGCCAATGAGACTCTGAATGACTTTTCATATTTAATACAGGGGTCAGAGTTTTAAAATGCTTACGTTTCTCAACAATTTTGTCTCAATATGTGACAAGATTACACCTCCCCACTTCAGTATTCCTTTTATTGAAAGTAATTCATTTGATTAAAAATGTTAGTTTGGTTATTACAACCTCGTATCGTCTTTACTTTAACCCATATGTTCATGGATTCATACTGCTTTAGTAAAGGAGGTTGGGGATATTAAAGGAAATAGGAAATAGGAAACCATTCTCATTGTTAGAGCCCGTGTCAGAACAATCTTGTACTTTTATAAAATTGGACTCACTAGTAAGCCCCAGAGTTTGACTTCTTAAATTGTTCTTGACAGCCAGTCACTTCATACGTTTCAGATCAGGTGAACAAGCCATAGTTACTTATGCTAGGAATGTGGAAGTTCTCTTATATAGGATGCTCATGGCACCGTTTCTGGGATTAAATATACATACATACACACATGCAATCTGATGCTGAAGGTTGTTCTGGAACTACCAAAGGCTGTTTAAAAAATATGCCAGGAGACATCAGAGAAGGCAAAAGATAGACTGTTAGCACAAGGGCCCCTGCCTGCCTAATGAGAGAAAAATTTTGTCTTCCTTCCTTCCTTCCTTCCTTCCTTCCTTCCTTCCTTTCTTCCTTCCGTCCTTTCCTCCCTTAGTTTTTTTTCCTTTTCTTTCTTTTATTTAGGATTCTGAGAGAACCTCAGTTAAGAAAGGCTGTTCACCAGTTTTTATTGTTTGGCTTCTCCACACAGAACCCACCTCTCCACCCTATACCTTTAGAAACATTAAGTAACCAAGATACAGAGAAACCTACCACGTTAGTCTCTTAAATAAGTAAACAGTATATATATGTTTTGATTTTTAAAAATTTAAAGCAAAAGTTATACATATATAACAGCGTCCTTTTGACGTGAAATACCCACGAGAAATTCAGGGCTGTCGCTCAGCTTGCAGTTCAGGTTTCCAGAGGCATCTTTGCAGCTAAATCCTTGGGGAAAAAGCAAAGCAAGGAGACTGTGGCACTGGATCGACATCGCCAGGGGACCTGGGTGGCAGTGGGAAGGTGCTTCTGGAGCCAGGCATGCAGGGCAGCAGACAGGGAACCTGGCCCCAGTCTCCAGCCACTATGTCCCGGTCGCTTGGCATCTTAAGTCCTGGGTTCGCTTAGTCCTGCATCCTCCCTACTGCCTTCATTTTGTTTGTCTAGGTTTTTTTTTTTCTTTTTTCTTTTCTTGTTTTGTTTTTACATTGAATTCTCTTTCTGAGCCAGCTGGGTGAGAAACTCAGATATCACACTCGCTGTCGCTGGATGTGATGGAGATGGCCGAAGTGGCTGCCTTGCTGGATAGGCTGGCGGCTGGGCTGGCGGCACCCAGCACCTCGGGTGTGCCTTCTTCCTCGGCCCGCAGTACCCTCCCGGAGCCTTGCGACAGAACCTGCTGCTGGAGTCTATAGGAAAGGAAAAGGACACTAGTCACAGTGTGTAACATGACATATTGTCCCCTTCTACCCCACACATCCACATGCTTCCCTTCAGCTGTGGATCAGATGTGGGCAGTTAATGTGGGTAAGAAGGCAACTAAGGCCAGCAAGGAATTGAAAGGACCCAGCAGTTGCTCCATCCTCCTGAGTCTTTTCTCTCTCCTGCACAACTTCCCCAACTCCTTTCTCCTGATGGGATATCTATTAAGAGTTTTGCAGAACTGTTAAGGGTAAATGAGGTAGGGTGACAAGGAAAATCAACTTCTAAGAAAGACTCTTCCCAGCTGTGTCAGTGCCCCTAACGCCAGTTGGGCCCAAACTCATGGCAAAAAAAAAAAAAAAAAAAAAAAAAAAGCTGTCCTGGGTTGATTGCTTTAGGCCTGGGGAAGTAAATCAACTCTTGGATAAAATGTTTAGCTAAAGGAGAACCACAAGCTGAGGAATGAAAGGCCTCAGCCAACTGGCTTGTTGTTTTGAGAGAGGGCTGGCTAGGGGTGGAAAAGATCTCCCATTTCCTAGGTGAAAGGAAACGCCATCAAAAACTGTTTGTAGAGCGCTAATGATGTAGAGATATGGGCTTTTAAAACAACAGTGCTCAACACAGGTGGCTAATATGCTCAACTTCACTCTACAAGAGTCTGGGCCCAGGTTGACAAAAATTCGCTTTATGTGTTGGGGTCCTTAAATGTTTCAGAACTATAATTTTCCTCTTCCAATGCAGACCGTGGTTTGGTGACTGGGAGCAGCTGCTGGTGAGATTACCCCCAACCCCACCGTGTATATGAGAGAGAGAGAGAGAGAGAGAGAGAGAGAGAGAGAGAGAGAGAGAGAGAGAAAGTCTAGGCTGGGGGAACCCCGAAAGACTCTCCTACTCAAGACTCCAGAGCACAGCGGTCCCAACCCGAACACCGAGTGAAAAGAAGCCTCGGGGGCCCCAGGTAGAGGTGCAGGAGTGAGCGCTCGGCTGGCGCAGAGATCTCGGTACCAACCTGTTCTTGGCTGCCGCCGCCCGGTCCCTTTGTCGGCGGTTTTTGAACCAGTTGCCCACCTGCGTCGGGGTCAGTCCGGTTGCCTGGGCCAGCTCACGTTTTTTGCTGGGGTTGGGGTAGGGGTCCTGCAGGTACCACTCGCGCAGCAGGTGCCGCGTGCGCTCCTTGAAGCAGTGGGTCTTCTGCTCGCCGTCCCAAATGGTGCGCGGCAGTGGGAACTTCTTCCTCACGCGGTACTTGTCCACGGGCCCCAGGGGCCTCCCCCGCAGCTTCTCCGCCTCCTGGTAGTGCGCCTCGAGCCACAGCGCCTGCAGCTTGGCGTGCGACTCCTTGGTGAACTTGTGGTTCTCCAGGATGTGGTAGAGCTCGCGGTAGTTGCCGCCGTGGAAGGCCACGATGGCTCGCGCGCGCAGCACCGATTCATTCTTGTTGAGCGCCTCGCAGGCCGCAGGGGCCACGGGCAGAGACCAGAGGAAGCGACCCAGCCGCTCCACGTCGCCGCTCTCCTCCAGGGTCTCGCAGACCCCGGCCACTTGCTGGGGGCTGAAATTCAGGATGGGCAGCTGGAACATCGAGGCGGTGGGGGCAGCCGCGGGGGCTCGGAGCGTCGAGCGGGACACGCAGCAGCTGCCCGCGGGCCGGGCGGGGTGTGCGGGGCTCTGCGGGGCCGGCGAGGCGCGAGGCCCGGGCGGCGCCGGCAGAGCTGGAACGCGGGGAGCAAGCGCGGGCTGCCAGCGCTCGGGTTCGACTCGGCTCCGTGCGGGCGCGCAGGCAGGCCAGCGAGCGGGCGCGGCTACTGGGGTGGGCGGATTGGCGGCGCGGGCGCCATGGAGACCCTCTGTCAGTCACCCGCCCGCTCTGCCAATCAAGACTGCGACCTGCGCGCCCGGGCCATTTCAGCACCTCCCCGCTCTCGACAGCGCCCGCCGTCCACCCGTGGACGTCCCCCGCGGTATTTTGCAGAAGCTGGAGGAGGAAAAGGACGCGCGAATGGCAAGGATGGGAAAGAGGAGAGAGAGAGAGAGAGAGAGAGAGAGAGAGAGAGAGAGAGAGAGAGAGAGAGAGAGAGAGCATTTCAAATCCCGCCTCCCCCGCCCCATCCTCCTTCTCCCCACCCCCACTCCTATCCCCGAAAAGAGGCAGTGATGCCACTGGAATCCACTTTGAGGCGAGGCGATTGCTTGGGTCAAGAGGTCTCCAGAACACTAAGAGGACAGGACCAAATAGAGAATTCGCCTAAGTTTACTTGTTCCGAAATTGCAAACCTTGCCGGGAGTGTACGGATGGGGAGGGAGCAGAAGTGGATCAGCCCATTTCTTCCCAACACCTAACCCTCCTCCTCCACCTCCCCCGCGTGCATTCCCTCTTTTCCCGTGGAGCCGCGTGGGAACTGACTCTGAAGCCGAAGTACAAGGTCTGGGAATCTATAAGATTCTATCCCCAATCTTCTGAAATTTCCTCAAATCATTCATAATATAAGCTTGGGCCCTCGGCCCCAAGAACAGAAGTGCTAACCGTGAAGTCACATCCTTGCAAGAAAAGAGGGGTTTTACCCCAAACAATTTTATACTTTTCCGTTGCCCCCACCTTCCTCAAGATTAATGGACTTGAACAGATATGAAGCATAGCCATATTTAGAGTGAAAAGTCATAGGTAGATCAGGACAGCGACCTAAAAACTTATTTTAAAAAAAGTCGTGTGTGTGTGTGTTTTTTTTTAAAGGAATAGATTTTCTTTTTCTTTTCTTTTTTTGCAAACTAATTTCGCCTTACCCAGATTTTTAACATTTAACTCTTGAGCTGGGAATAGAAACTCTAACCTTGGCCTTACTTATAGCCACAAAGTAATTTAGTTGAACTCAAATTAGAGAAGAAAAAAATCTCAGCAATTTGGGAGGGGGGGGTAGAAAGCCTCTCCTAGCCACGGAGCACTGACCCCTCTGCAGAGAGGAGGAACTGTCTTGACTGCTCTACCCTCAGGCCAGCGGACTGAATTGGTAGATCTCATTGATTCCCAATTGATGACCACAACATCCCACTTTCCGAGACCTCGGTCAAAAGACGCCACGGTCTCACCAGGGCCTTTATCTGGTTTTATTTTAGTTTGAAGAAAATGACTAGAGAGGAGGGTCCAACAAAACGCTAGAAAAAGAGCCTGTGGGAGGCCCATGCCCAGGAAGAAAACAGATCACCGAATAAGCCTCGCAGGACTGGGCCGAACGGGCGGGCTTTTCTTTAGTATCAAGTACAATTCGAAAGCGGCTGGTACGGATCTGGTCAATCAGAAGGCAGATAGATAGCACAGATGGTTGGAGGTGTCGGGTCAGATCACGCCACGCCTGAGTGCAGGGCAAAGCTCATTCTGACGGAAAGCCCTGATACTATTTTCACAGATTTCCACAGTTCTATGGGGGGGGGTATATCGGGGGTGAGGGAGGCTCCCCCCGCCATCCTCCCCCCCCCCCATTCGCATCCTTTTTGAGAGGCTTCCTTTCCTTAAAATGTGACAGGGCAGAGGCAAAATAAAGAGGGTGATGAGGATAAAACCTTCTGCAAACCTTCTGCAACTCGGGCCGACGCCCAATCCGGGGAAGGGCAATTTCTAGTTGGGGAAACATCGCTTCCAAGGGTCCACAACACGCAGCGGGGGCGACCTGGCTGGCGACGGGGGCTGGACAAGAAGGGGAAGCGGCGCCCCAGGGGGGCCGCGTTCCTGCACGGGTCGAAAAGGGATCAGGCTCCAGTTTGCAGTGTCTTTAATGTCCCCCCTCGGAGCTTGTCCCTTGTTTCGGGATGACTCTCCGAGACAGAATCGCTTGGCGCTCGCCTTCGGCTCCGAAGCAGCCCCGGCGCGCCCCGAGCGGATGCTGAGCCCTGCGCGCCGCCGCGGGAGGTGAGAAGTTGCGGGCGTCCCAGGGGACCGCGGTGCGTTCCTTTTGCTCTGGCTGGAGAGCGGTGAATTTGGGGACTGGGGACCCACTTGGCGGTTAACCTTTAGATTCCGGGAGCAAGTCCTGCTCATTTCCCCAGTTTAGGGGTCCTAAACCTCAGGTGCCTAGAGTCGTTTCTTGAACAGCAGATCTGCAAATATTTTGGTGCGAGGACGCCTCGGCTTCCTGAGAGCCTGGAGCCGGTGGGCGATCGAGGCCAAAAGCCTGCTTGGCCGCTGGCAAGCCGCGGTCAAGGGCGCAGCTGCAGGCGGCGGGGCGCGACCCGCTGGACCCCGGGCTGGGCGCTGGGTGGCCGGGGCCGAGATGTGTGTAAGGCCTGGGTTACCCTCGGGTGACCCTATCTTAGTCATCGTAGGGAACTTGGTCTAATTCTTATTAACTGAAAGGAAAGACACTACCCGGGATACCTTGGAATCATGTTTTCGTTCACTAGCTTCACGCTGGGAAGGGACAAACGAGGAGAAATGAGCGAACCCCTTTATCCCTGGAAATAAAAGAAGCGTTTCCAGCTTCCTTAGAAATACACCTGTTGTGGCGGTGACACGTCCATCCCCACCCCCAATCTTTAAGCGCACTTTCCCCAGGCTAAAGCTTCCGGTTGGCTTTCTTAATTCGACAAAAGGGTAGTTTTGTTGTTGTTTAAATACCAATTTTGGAACTTTGTGTCAGCCCTCCAGGAAGCCCCCTCCTCCCCCTTTTCTTTGGTTTTCTTTTACTCTAGGCCAGAAAACCTACAAGTGCTGCCAGACCCTTGGCCCAGGGCCTATCTGGGCAGCAAGATAGATTTGAGCATGCAGTCTGGGGCACATGCTCTTTTCTCCCAGGGAATTCATAAACTTCAGTTCTGCTTTCTGCAGACTCTTACAGAAAAAAAAAAAAAAGCCCTCCCGCATGCAGAAGACAATGGCCCGGGTCAGATTCTGCGCACAAGTCAGTACTGGCTTTCCCGCAGAGTGCATGCCCCGAGAAGCTGTAGGGTTCTTTCGAGAAATATTCAGAATTCAGTCCGGAGTTCTCTCCGCATTTTGGTCTTTTTCCTTTTTCTGCCCCTTCCAATTTCCCTTTCTAAAACAGAGGGAAGTGTGGAGCAGGTTACTACAGCCAATTTTCCATTTCCCACACTTTCCAGTGGTGCTTCCTGGTCAATACATTTTTACTTCTAGGTTCTAATCTCTTGTCTTTTTTGGCCATGCTGTATTTATTTATATATTTTTGACTTTTCCTAAAAGAGGTATCTGTTAAAAGAAGACTTATCTTTGTTTTCCTTTTCTACACAATTTCACAGTCAGGGATTTTAAGAAAGTGGCAATTGAATGCATTTGAAATCCTTGATAAAGACATTCCTGTTGAATGTGAGTCACAGACTAGAAGACAATGAGGCCCCAGCCTTTTGTTTATGTCCATTTTCACTTTTGTGCAGGAAAGATCTTGTTTTCTCTTTGCTGTGTCTCAAAGCCTTGTGCTTTAGAGAATGAGGATAATCTTAATAAAAAATAGAAAATTTAAGAATGCATCTTAACTATATTTGGAATTTCAGTTTAGAATTTTACACTACAACATTTATTAATAAATTTAGTATTATGATCTACTGATGATACCAGAACATAAAAGTAGATGTGTTGATGCATTTGGTGATCCAGATCTTCAGATGTGAAACGAATTAAATGTGTTAGTTTTAAAATACCAGCTATCCTAATAAGCTTTCAAGATAGAATGTTCTATTTCATTCACCCCTTCCCTGCCAACACACAACTTATAACAAAGAACAGGCATGCTTCTTTATATATTCATGAAAATAAACACAATATGAGAATTATTTTGTAGCTTTTCTGTCACAGCAAAATTGGCAAGCATTACAGCGAAACTATTGATCTAATTTGAATAAAGTAGGATATTTTTTGTTACTTGCAAAATTATTTACCAGCTATATTTTAAATAAAAATTACTTATATATTAAGTGCAGAAAATTGTTACAAGTTTGAATTTGAGAAAATGTGCTTTCAACCCATGTGAGACTGACTATGCAACTCTCTTTGACCTCAATTTGTGGTATTCATAGGCATTTTGATAAGAATTATATTTAAGCCAAATTACAAGTCTGTTTTTTAATCTATGCCCTTAGATTTATTTCTCTCTTTCTTCTCTGTCTTCTATCTTTTTCTCTCTTATACTATAGGATAAGCCTAAATCTGAAGAGAGCTATCTGACACAACAGCATTGCTTTCTGAATGCTATGTATCAATAGTTTTTTATCTGAGTTCTCATGTGTAAAAATGTAGCCAGCATATATCACTTCCACATACTTTATTATCAATAATAAAACATTAGTTGAATGATAAAAGAATCTTTAAATCATAGTTGTTACTGGAATATTCTTTTTTCTATCAACAAATCCAAGATTAAAATTTCTAAATTATGCTTAGAGATCTTGGTATTCAGAGAAGTGAAAAAGTGTAAGTTTGTGTCCTCTAGGGTGGGTCAAGTATTATTCACACTATGTTGCATGTATGTCAAATATTTGTATTCATTACATGTATTGTAAGTATAATAAATAGTAATTCTTTTCAGGGTACTGTAAAATCAAGTAAGGCACCATTGGTCCCCAATAACTTGAATTAATCCCATTGATTAGCAGAAAATTCTTTTTAAAAATTGCATTGTAAGAAATACGTTTTCATGGCCAACTTACCCTTCAAAACTGCAAGTTTCAATGAGGGCAAATTTACTTTCCTGCACCCTCAGGGGATATATGACAGTGTCTGAAGATAGTCTTGGTTATCACCACTGGTGTCTCTGAACAGAGGCCAGAGAAACTGCTACAAATCTTAAAATGAACAAGACAGTACCACAACAAAAGGAATGTCTGTGGTGCCACTGTTAAATATTTCTTGGAAAAATCTCAGTCAACAAGGTAGACAAATAAAACCTGCTCAAATTCTGTTGTGGAGTTGAAACACTTTCAAAGGAATCAGTTTTTTTTTCATTTCTTTTTAGGTCTAGGTTAGAGCCTCTTAAAATTTTTTTCTACTCATGACCTTTTCATCAGAGAAATGTAACAGGCCATCACTGCCTGAAAAACCTTGGATTCATTACATGGTAGGATTCATTAATTTTTGGTCATTGTATGTTCAGAAACTGTTGCAAAATTTTCCCCAACCCCCACATTCAGCTATGTGACCTCATCTTGGATTGCAACCCACAATTTAAGAAGCAAGGGTCTAGTCTATGCCAGTGAAACTTGTTCATAATTTTTATTTCTTTAAAATTTACTGTAAATGGTGAGCTTGGTGATTGAATACGTACACATTTGTAAATATCTTTGAGAAAGGTGGGTTTTAAAAAATCATTTTGCAATCTATATTCTTTGAGTGATTGGAGGACAGATAACACTAGATAGTTCATTTTACAAATAGAAATATGAAAAGGTTTCTTATATTACAAGTACTATAAACTTATATGATTACTCATATTACACAACTAGCTAGTGGCAGTGATAGATGTAGAATACAGATTTAAACCCATCTTCACCTTTTTTTCCCTATAAAAGGAAGATGGTCTAATTTTCATCAAGCGGAGGATTTGGATCATATGTGAAGATTTCTGGTGGCTGCATTGTATGTCTGCATGAGTGCTTATGCTGATTCCTGTTGCTTTGACTTTCAAATTTTCATATATTATAGTCCATGGATCTCAGAGAAATTTAAACCACTCAGTCTTGACAATGATGGGTGGGCTCTTGCAAATTCTAAAAGTCCTTGCACATAAATGTGTCTCTAGCACTTCAGCAGTCTTTTTTGCAGGTCTTGGGTGGAGGCAGATGTTGGCAGATGTTGAGTCATTACACTGTAACTAGCAACAAGAAAATGGAACTGAAGTCAGGATTTTGGAGGAAAGATTGAACTTAAGATGCTGTATACTTTAGTTAAAAAAACAACAACAACAACAACAAAGCAAAAACAAAAAACAAAAAAACCCTCTCTGAACTCTTTTGTCAGGTCCTTCAAAAGAGTAACAGTGATGCTCACTAGCATTTCTATAATTAACAAGCTGTCAACATTTCTATTATGACCACAGAAGTCTATTACAGACCAGAGAATTGTGATAAATGTTTTTTTAAGGTCTGAAATGTTAGCCTTCATCTTCTTTTCAGCCCGAGGGCAATTTTTGAAACCAATTTTGTTTCAATCATTTTGGATCAGTTGTGTGGTAATTTTGGAAGTGCAGATGCTCTAGGCCCACCTATTGAAATAAAGATTTTTAAATGGAAACACAGAGAGGAGTCTGCTTAAGCCCCAGTGGGGACCAGCTGCAAAGCTCTGGCAGGGAATTATATAGGCAGACAGTGGGAATAGGTTTAGAAAAAACTAAGGGACAGAGAAATGTTTTGCATGTTTCCTTTAACAACCTATTTTGCCTCCCCCACTCAAATCCTTCAAAGTATGGAATTTTAATCCTCCCTTTTTCTATTTTGTACTTTGTGTCTTTTTACTCAATCATTACTAAATTTTGATTACATTAATTTGTCATTACAGCCATTAGGATTTGGGACTAAACTGATTTCTTTGAATTTTATTATTTCCCTTTTATCCTTCATTTAGTTTAATTTTACCTCTTATTTTCTTTCTACTTTAAAAAATCTGTTTACCTCTATTAGTTATTTTTGTAGACTCCAAGAGTTCATATTTCCCAATGATTGCATTTCTTTTTTTACAGTATTCTCTGTGTACTAATTTGTATTTTTAAGTTCTCACTTTTGCTTACTCTGATTCGATGACTTCTGCTTCTCATTCTCCATTGACAGATAACCTCCTTACTAAACTAAGCCTGGTTGAAGCCTGAGGTAGACAAAGACAGTGATTTCTCCTAAAGTTAGATGGACGATTGCAGTGGTTTGTAGTGACTAAGGAATTCAGTGTCTAAACAAAATAGGGCAGCAATGCTTTTCAAATTTTGTAGATGCAGGTAAAATAGAAACAACAAGGATTTTTAAAATTTGAAGTTTAAATCACTGTACTAATCATATGATTTTAAGTTATGTGCCTTAAAATCATTATTGGATAAATAGTATAATACTTTTCATATAAAGTTGTTGTAGGGATTAAGTGAGATTATGAATGTTCCTTGTCTAGTGCTTGGCTCATAGGAAATTCTCAGTAAGTATTAGTTCCCTTCTTGTAGGAAAAAGCATCAACATTATTAGTTCAATTCCCTATATTAGTGGTGTCTCACTTTCCATCTTATTCTTGGTTTTATAATTCTTTGGTGCTCTGCTTAGGTCTCTTGAAACTTTCCAGGTAATATGTTCTTTTTTTGTTCTGTGGTCCCTTATTTTTATAATTATAATTAAAAACTAAACTTATGTGACATTCTCAAGACACCTACTGTATTAGTTTCCTGTAACTCCCGTAGCAAAAAAAAACTCAAACTGGGGTGACTTCAAATAACAGAAATTTATATTCTTGTAGTTTTGGAGTCCAGAATGTGCTGTGCTACTCTGAGGCTCTTGGGAGAAGAATCTTACTTCTTCTAGCTTCTGGTGGATGCCATAATTTCTGTTTGTGGCACATCTCTTTGATCTCTTCCTACCTCTTCCAATTGTTCTCATTCTCCTTTCCCTTCCTCCTCCTTTGCTTCCTCTTTTTCTCTTCTGTTTCCTTCTCCTTTTTTCTTTCTTTGAAAATTCCCTCATTTGTATTGTATGTGACTGCTCTTGGGTCTTTCACTAGTTAGTATATACAGTGACATTGTAAGTACCTTGACACTAGTACTATCTCCTTAGCCTCAATTTCTTTATTTTTTTTTAATTGCACTTCTGGAGCTGGAGCGATAGTACAGTGGGTAGGGCATTTTCCTTGCATGCAGCCGACCTGGGTTTGATTTCCAGCATCCCATATGATCCCCTGAGCACCGCCAAGAGTAATTCCTGAGTTCATGAGCCAGGAGTAACCCCTGTGCATCTCCAAGTGTGACCCAAAAAGAAAAAAAATGCACTTCCCTGAAATGAACAATTCGAACTTATAGCTCAGGATAAGTTAAATGAAGGCATTTATCTTTCTCTTTGTATGCTACTTTTGTATAGAGTGAATACATACTTCGGTATTATATTAAAATACAGTTCAATGATATAGGTATTTATCCAAGGGATCAAGCAACGCTGGGGATTGAGCCCAGATATCCTGCAGGAAAATTATGTGCTTATCCCACTGAATTATTTCTCTAGTGCTGCTCACAGATGTAAGAAGAAATTTGAAGTTTATTTGTATTTTTATTTATTTCAGTACATTGAAATAGAGTTTTGCTTACTTTTTAATGCTAGTATATAAAAGGTATCTTTATTCTCTTTTTAGGGGTCTTTGGTCACCAAGGCTACACTTGGTAGTGTTTAGGGGTCATGTGGTGCTATCCGGCGACAGAGCTTGGAACCTCATAAATGCTAGGGATGTTTTTGGTTTTAGGTCACACCCAGAAGGTCTCAGGGCTTAACTCCTTGCTCTAAGCTGATGGATCACTCCTGATGGACTTGGTGGGGGGAGGGGCATCTAGGGTCCCTGGGATCAAATCTAGGTCATCCATGTCAGGGCAAATGCCCCCATACTGTATTTTTTTTCTGGTCACACCTGGCAATGATCAGGGGTTACTCCTGGTTTTGTATTCAGAAATTACTACAATCAGTGCTTAGAGACCATATGGGATGTTGAGGATTGAATCTGGGTTACCGCATGCAAGGCAAACACCCTAACTGCTGTATTACCTCTCTGTCCCTCCAGTACTGTTTTAAATAATCTTCCTTTTCTTGATCATTTTCTGAACACTTTGATAGTAAATACATGTTATCATTTTGAATGGCTGCATTATATTCCATAATTAGATGCCACTGCTTATTTAATCAGTCCCTATTAATGTCTGTTTAAATTTATTTCTGTTTCTCATCATTATAAACAATGAAACAATATGCATTTTTATAAATTATCTGATTTGTTTTTAAATTCTTGGAAGTGAAATAGATGAGATAAAGGGTTGATACATTTAAGAAAGCACACATTTCCCCAAAAAAGCTTTTTAAAATAAATTTTATTTCCCATATTGTGTAAGATTGACATTCCCCCACTCTGCACCATTATACCCTGACCATTATTCTTTAATTCTTTGCTACTTTGACAAGTTTTAAATTAGTTTCTCATTTATTTTTTTAATTTTAAAGGTAAAGGTAAAGGTAAAGGCCCTCCCGTTGATCGTCGATTTGCTCCAGCGGGCCCAGTAACGTCTCCATTGGGGACTTTGTTGTTACTGTGTTTGGCATATCGAATACTCTCGGTAGCTTGCCGGGCTCACCGAGAGGAGTGGAGGAATCGAACTCGGGTTGGCCATGTTGGCCGCTTGTAAGGCGAACGCCCTACCGCTGTGCTATCGCTCCAGCCATTTTTTAAAATAATATTTTTATATTATTATTATTATTAGTGAAACACCATGAGGTACAGTTGTAGATTTACAATTTTTTGTGCTTGGGTTTCGATTATACAATGATCAAATACCCATCCCTCCACCAGTGCCCATTTTCCACCACCATGGATAATATCCCCCCACCCCCATCTCCCCCATCCTACCCTGCCTCTGTGGCAGGGCAATCCCCTGTGTTCTCTCTCTCCTTTTGGGTGTTGTGGTCTGCAAAAGAGGCATTGAGTGGCAAACATGTTCAGTCCATAGTCTACTTTCAACATGCATTTCCCCTCCTGGGAGGATCCTCCAAACACCCTTAATTTGGTGCTCCCTTCTCTATCTGAGCTGCCCTTCCCCCTAGAATGCCCGGCAGGCCTCTAAGCTATGGAGTGATCCTCCTGGTGCTGATCTAAGACATTCTTGGGTATTAATCTTATATTTTGTTACTTTATATCCCCCAGATGAATGCAATCTTTCTATGTCTATCCCTCTCTTTCTGACTCAGTTCGCTTAGCATGATACTTTCCATGTTGTACCACTTGTATATAAATTTCATGACTTCATCTTTTCTAACAGCTACATAGTACTCCATTGTGTAGATGTACCAAAGTTCTTTAACCAGTCATCTGTTCTTGGGCATTCAGGTTTCTCCCAGTTTCTGGCTATTGTAAAGAGTGCTGCAATGAACAAACAAGTGCAGATGTCACTTCGACTATACATTTTTGCCTCTCTGGGATATATTCCCAGGAGTGGTATTGCTGGGTCAAATGGGAGCTCAATTTCTAATTTTTTGAGAATCGTCCATACTGTTTTCCAGAAGGGCTGAACCAGTCGACATTCCCACCAACAGTGAAGGAGTGTCCCTTTCTCGCCACATCCGCGCCAGCATCGGTTGCTTTTGTTAGTTTCTCATTTTTTAAAAATAGCCATTAATTTGGTTTGTAATAGGTGATACATTTCACATATTTATTAGTACTATATATTTATTTTGAGATTTTTAAAATATATCTCTTGATTAGGATTTTTTTTTGGCTTTTTTGTGGGGGGAGCCACACCCGGCAATGCACAGAGGTTACTCCTGTTTCTGCACTCAGGAATTACTCCTGGCGGTGCTCAGGGGACAATATGGGATGTTGGGAATCGCACCAGGGTCGCCCTTGTGCAAGGCAAACACTCTACCAGCTGAGCTATTGCTTCAGCTCCCTTGATTAGGATTTTTGTTAGTTTCAGCCATTTTTATCCTTTTTACAATATTAAGGGCACATTTTTATGTCATATATCACAAATACTTTTCTCTTGTTTCTTAATTTTATTGTGCTGATTCCCCTTACTGTTTATAATTTTTACGTAGTGGGCTCTATCAAATTCAGTTTTGTTTGGGTATTATACTTAGTACAGTCTCTATTCTAAGATATAGAAATAATAAATATGATTTTTATTATATTCTCTTCTTTCTCTCTTTAGAAAGAGGAATTTGGCTGGAGAGGTGTAGTGGGTAGGACGTTTGCCTTGCATGTAGCCAACCTGAGTTGGATTGCTGGCATCACAAATGGTCCTCCAAGATTATGTCAGGAGAGACTCCGGAGTGCAGAGCCAGGAATAGAGCTTGAATACTGTTGGGTGTGGTACAAAAATCTAAAAAAAAGAGAAGAAAAAGTGGAATTTATTATAGACATATTTGAGGGAAACAAGCTTGTATCAAAAACAGCAGCTCAAGTATATAAACAGTAAAACAAGTATGGGTCAATTTAACATTAAATGTTATCTGTACAATAGTTTGCACTCATGTAGGAAGAAAACCACTAAAGTATTAAGGAATAACTTTTATTTTGTCGATTTGGTAATTCAAGGAAGTGAATAATTATAATTCAAAGGAATTATAAACCTACTTTGGTCAGGAGAGTCAGAGTTTCTAATCCCAAAATAAGAATAAAATGAGAAAATTAGGAAGGTTTTTTTTTTTTTGTTCTCATATTGAAATGCAAATTTAACCATGCATATTTGGAAACTGGCACATTTCAAGGCTGGCTTTTTTTTTCTTTTTTTTTTTTACTAACATGATAGTCATTCATATGTATTAATTTAAATTGGAGGATTTACATTGCTTCACACCCTCTCCTATGTGTTTTCCCTATAAGGACTATTCTTAGAATGAAATGGCGTTTATTCCCTTGGAGTTGCTTGTGAATTGAATTGGCTACTGTGGTAAGCTACTGCTTTAACATATTCACCTACTGCCAAGATGATTCTATATGTTGGGGGTGGAGGACAATAGGGACGTGGTCTATTCTCATGGGACCACGACTGCAATGGATGAAATACAGATTTATATGTTAATTATACAAATAGTGAAAAATTATCATCATGTTAAAAGCTACAAAGCATAAGTATGTTCACTTAATTTATAATGGGAATTGCTAATACTATGAGGCTTGGATTGAGGTTTTTTTTTTTGAGGCCATACATGGCAGTGCTCAGGGGTTACTCCTGGCTCAGCTCTGCACCCAAAAACTACTTTTGGCAGTGCATGGGGCACCATATGGAATACTGGGAATTGAACTGGGTTTGGCTGCAATCAAGACAAGAGTTCTATCCACTGCACTATCTCTCCAGCCCTGCTTGAGTTGAGAGTTGAAGAATGATCAGATCATGAAATAGATTTAAAAAAAAAAGCAATACAGAGTGAGGAACCAGTAAGTGCAATATTCCTTTGATGAAGCATACTAAGAACTGAAAGAGGGGCCGGAGCAAAAGTACAGCGGTAGGGTGTCTGCCTTGCATGCAGCTGACCAGGGTTTGATCTCCTGTATCCAAAAAGTTCCCTGAGCACCACCAGGAGTAATTCTTGAGCATCATCCAGAGCCAGGAGTAACCCCTGAACATCACCAGGTGTGACCACAAAAACAAAAACAAAAAGCAAATAAATAAATAAATAAATAAAGATCGAACTAAAAGACCTGTTGCTGAGAGGAAGGTAGTTAGTGTAATATGTACATTTATAGATGGATAGGGATAGACCCTATAAATCGAGCTAAGAATTGTCCTTTATGGGCAGTTCAGATAGAGAAGGAAGCACCAAATAAAGGGTGTTTGGAGGATCCTCCCAGGAGGGGAGATGCATGTCGAAAGTAGACTATGGACTGAACATGTTTGCCACTCAATGCCTCTTTTGCAGACCACAACACCCAAAAGGAGAGAGAGAACACAGGGGATTGCCCTGCCACAGAGGCAGGGGGGGATGGGGGGATGGGGGTGGGGGGATATTATCCATGGTGGTGGAAAATGGGCACTGGTGGAGGGATGGGTATCTGATCATTGTATAATCGAAACCCAAGCACAAAAAATCGTAAATCTACAACTGTAAAAAAAAATTTAAAAAAATTTAGTAGCACTCGGATGGGGGAGATGGGGGGTGGGAGGGATACTGGGATCCGTGGTGGTGGGAAATGGGTACTGGTGGAGGGATGGGCACTTTATCATTGTATAATTGAAACCCAAGGACAAGAATGTGTCAGTCTGCAACTGTACCTCATGATGTCTCACTATTAAAAATTTTTTTTAATAAAAAAAATAAAATCTAAAAAAAAAGAATTGTCCTTTATATTTTAAATATAGCAATAGACAGAGAAATTTTTTTTTGGTTTTTTTTTTTTTTTGCTTTTTGGGTCACACCTGGCGATGCGCAGGGGTTATTCCTGGCTCATGCACTCAGGAATTACTCCTGGTGGTGGTCGGGGGACCATATGGGATGCTGGGAATCGAACCCGGGTTGGCTGCGTGCAAGGCAAACACCCTACCCGCTGTGCTATCGCTCCAGCCCCAACAGAGAAATGTTTTAATGTATGTGTTTGTGAATGAGAGAATTAACTTTGTATTTTATAGTCACTCTATAGCAGCACAGATGGATAATGAGTAAGAGAGCCAGAGTATACAAACAAAATCAGTTTTGAAGCCATATACAATAATCCAGGTGAGAATAATGGGACTAAGATGGTGGCTATTGAGATGGAAAAAAATGAATGAACTTTATAGATATTTAAGAGGGAAAGATGATAGAGTCTATGATAGATTAAATATGGGGGATGATGGGAGAGAAAGATTGTCAAGTCTGATGCATATATACAAATAGTCCTTCTAAGTATGAAAAGAGAGATAATGAAAAAGGCTCAGGTTTAGTGAAGGAATAACATGGGCTGTGTTTTGGCTTATCAGATAGGCAATTAGATGTGAGTTTAGAACTCAGAAGATAGGCATTGTGAATGTTGCTATTATTTAGACTCCCAGAATTTAAAAAAAAATTTTTATTAGTGAAACACCATGAGGTACAGTTGTAGACTTACAAATTTTTGTGCTTGGGTTTCGATTATACAATGATCAAATACCCATCCCTCCACCAGTACCCATTTTCCACCACCATGGATCCCAGTATCCCTCCCACCCCCATGCCCCCCATCCCACCCTGTCTCTGTGGCAGGTCATTCCCTTTTGTTCTCTCGCTCCTTTTGGATGTTGTGGTCTGCAAAAGAGGCATTGAGTGGCAGTCATGTTCGGTCCATAGTCTACTTTCAACATGCATCTCCCATCCTGTAGACTCCCAGAATTTAAATCCACGTATGTTTTGAATATGTATGAATATCAGAGTCTGAGAGAAATGAGATGGAGCATGTGGCTTAGGTTTCTCCAAAAATGTACCAATCAAATGTCAAATGTTTGAATTGGGAATGAGTGACACACAACAATGTGCCCCAGAAAGAATCCTTTCTGAAAATGATGACACTGAAATAAGACCAAGTTTGTAGGATAATGTGATAGTGTGAAATCGGAGCATTTTAATGCTGGTGGTAGTGGTATGAGATACAGCTGTTAGTGCATAGTGCAACTGGTGATGTCTTCACCACCAGTTCTGTGGTATGAGTTTGGGTATTGTTCTATGCTATTTTGACCCTAAACCTTTTCTGTAGCTATTCTGGGCATTTTTGTGGTACACAGTAATTTTTTAAACAAATTTTGTTTTTGCTTAAACCAGTATCAATTTCTATTATTTGCTGTTAATAACTGGAATTGATGTTAGAGATCCTCATCAGTGACAGAAATTTTTGAGTCATGGGTGTTTGATTGTATTGAAAGCTGTAGATAGGAATGTGATATTTAAGAGGATAGAGTGAGAAAGGACCAATCTTAAGTAAATTATAACATTTAATGACTGAGTAGAAGAAGATGACTATAAAGAGTAGAAATCTAAATTATCAGAGCTACGAGAATAATCAGGTAAATACAGTGCCACAAAAGCTAATATATTGGAATTGTTGGTTCTCACTTTACATTTGAGGAAACTGAAGATTATGTTAAGAAATTTGCTCTAAGCTTACTTAATAAATGCAAGAAACTCAATAAATGTCAGAAACATAGTTGGATCCTATCTGACTACAAAGACTGTTAATAGAGCAGATGGTGTGTGTGTATGAGTATATGTGTGTGTACATATACACACATATACAATATGTACATATACACCATGTATATATACGATGGCAACAGAATTGGTTAATGTGCACTTTATCTTAAACTAAATAAGGAGTCATTAACAAAACGGTGAGAGAAAATAAATTGGAACTGTTAGACATTTCAAAATTTGAAGAACACCTGCTCAATGCGAAATTACATTATGATGATGGTTTCAATTGTTTTTGAGTCTCATGTTAAAGTTCTTATTATTTTCATTATTATTCTCCAAAATATTTCCAGACCATTGTTACGAAAAGGACTGAATAGTCTTATTTACGTATGTATTTATTTAATTGAGCTATTTTTGTCTTCAAGAGGAGTCCCTGACACGTTCTCCGCTCCTTTTGGACTCTAGCCCCCATTCCGGGGCGTGGCAGGAGCCGGGTGGCCGCCGGGTTCCGGGAGGAAGGCGTGATCGCCCTTGGGCCGGTCTCGAGGGGACTCCTAGTCTCGCGGGGAGTGTGATCTAGTTCTCGCGCGCGCGATCTCTCCCTCGCGCGGCGCGCTCGGCCTGGCTGAGGCGCGATTTCGAGTAGCTCGAGGAGCCGTGCTCGGGTCCCCGCTTCCCGGACCGTGAGTGGCGTCTGGGATCAGCGGCGAAGGAGGGGCGAGGACTAGGAGCCCTCGAGGGGCCGAGGAGCGGGGCGGGCGAGGGAGCCCTGTGAGGTGGTCTTTCCCCGGGCGGGGGGACTTTCCGGGCAGGGGTGTCGGGGGCGGGCGGGGGGTGTCTATGTGTGGCCTGGGGAGACCCCCGAGACGGCGTTCCGGAGGCTTCCGGGCTCGTGCTGGTCCCCTGTCGTCGTGGGACGCAGCGAGGCTCGAGGCCGTGGGCACTGCCGCGCCGGGCAGTGGCGCCCCGGGAGGGCCCTGGGCTCGTGGGGGCGACTAACGGCCCGTCGGATTGTGCTTCTGGCGTGGGGGTGACCAGCCCCGCCTCAGGCGGGTGTGTTTGGTCAGGAGACTGGGCGGGCCCGTGAGCCGCGCGCCCCTTTGAAACTCTCGGTGACAGAATATTCGTCGGAAGATCGCTCCGCGTCTGTGGGTTTGGCCCTCGCTCTAGCTGAGGAATTTCCCTAGCGGAATCTCCCCACTTTTAGCCCCCACGCCGCGAGGGCATATTCCACAGTCGAGGGTTTGAACCCGGTTGCCGCAGGGCAGGGCGCTCTCGGGTCGTGCCACCACCGTCGCGGTGGATGCGCGAGGGAGGCGACTGACCTGGCGTTGTCGAGTCTTGAGGGGCGGGCGAGGGAGCCCTGTGGACTCTGGAAGATTCACAGATTTAGGACACTGCCCCGTGTCGCTGTTTGTGAAGGCTCCCCAGGCCAGTGTCACGCATGCCATTTTCTCGGGGGAATTGCTGAGCTCTGGAAGTTGATTCTTGAAAAGAGGCAATTCTGGGGGAAAAAAATGATTTGTTTTAATTTTTTTTTTTTTTAAATACAGTACCCAAGATGAATGACTCCCTGTTTGTCTGTTTGGACAAGCTGTTGCTAGAATTTGGTAGGTATCAAGTGAAAATGAAGTAGGTAGCTCTTTGTATTTTCATGGAATGTTTTGGCGGGTGAATTCACGAAAGAATTATTTTAGTTTTCCAGTATGAACAAGATAAAAGTGCTAAAGAAGATCTGATGCATCGAATTAATAGTAAGTAGTTTTGCGTGGTAAAGTTCTTTTAGTCTTAACTTTTTATTGGTGTGTCAGGTAATGTGTTAGTGGCCTTTTTTGGGCTAACATAGTGGTGACTTACATGCCAGTTCTATTTAATGATTATTAATGAGCTATTCACCTTAGTTGCAGTTTTTCAGTGATGAATTGCTGCATTCATCATTGAATTATTTTCTATGGAAGAATTTTGCTTTAACCAGAAATGACCTCTTCCGTGCAGTTGAAAATGTTATTTCTAGGCGTGACCCCTGATCACAGAGCCAGAAGTAAGCCCTGAGCACCACAGTGTGGTCCAAAAACCAAAAAGAAAATGTTATAGCTCTTAAATATCACAGATTGTTTAAAACAATTTGAGTGAGCAATGAACTATTGTGAACTACTTTATGAAAATAAAGTATTAAAAAATTGCAAGAAAAAAACCCAATTTGAGTGAAAGTTTAATCTTTCTAGAAATCATCAAAGAAAGGTCAGGATTTATAGACATGCATTTTTAAGAATAATAATTGTAAAATTAATATTAGTGAAAAGGTAAAGCAATACAAATACACACACAAAAAACAGAAATACAGTACTTTAAGGCCTACATAGAAACCAACAAAAGAAAACAAACCATTCATTCTAGCTCTGAGAAGACAGTTTCTTACCTTTCCTGTGACAAAAATGAATAGAATAAATTAAAATTTTTAACCTTCTACTTACGTCAAAATAAGTGGGTTGAAGGTACTCTTATTAATTAATTGGCGTGGAATTAATAAAAATTTTCCATTTTTCAAAAACAAAACTCATGTTAGTATAATTTGTGAAGAAATGTGTGCATAAATGCCGTTGATCTCATATATAGCCCTCAGTGTTAAAGATGAAGAAATATTTACTGCTCAACACAAATTCATAGCTTTTTGTTCTAGTAAAGATTCTCTTTTAGGTAAGTTGACATACTCATTTTTAAAAAACAAATTTATTTTTAATTTGCGATTTACACTTTTAAGAGAAAATATCTCCTCTTCCAGAGTGCTTTGAAAATATTAAAGAAAACAGAGCAAGTATTGATAAAATACATGAAACTATAAACAGTACAGATGAGGAAATTGGTTATTACCATGAACATAGTAAGGATATCAAGGACAACTGTAATAAGTGAGTATTTTAAAGAAATAGGTGTTGTTTAATAATCACTAGATTCTTTAAGGTTTCTGAGTTTATAGTTAAAGATACTTGTTTTAAAGTTGTAGTTTATATTTGCTCAAGTCTTCCATTGCCTTATTTTCAACTGTTAGTTGCAATCAAGGGGTAGAAGGAATGTAGGCTATGATAAATTGAGAAAATAAAATATCGATAGGTTTAAGAATTTAAAAAAATTATTTATTTTAACGTGGACAAAAGCCACAGCTGTTGATAGAATTCTTGAGATGAAATTGATTAGATAGTAAAGCTCCAATATTAAAATCAATAAATATAAGAAATAATTTTTTTATGTGAAAACAACATGTTGGAGGCACTTGGAGAGATAGTACAAAAGTTAAGGCACTTGCCTAGCATGTAGCTGGGTGACAATACTGTTTGGAATCCTGGCACAGCATATGGTCTGAGCACCTTGAGTATGGCACAAACAGACTGGAGAGGCGGGGGGAGAGAGAGAGAGAGAGAGAGAGAGAGAGAGAGAGAGAGAGAGAGCGCGAGCTCAACCATCCGAGTGCATGCTTTGCATGTTATGAGGCCCTGGTTTTATCCTCAGTACTGTAAGGTCCCTGAGTATGCCAGGATATGAGCATCACTGATATGCCCTCCCCTCAAAAGGAGGGAAAGTAACTGGAATTTTTTGGAGGGGAGCAATAGCACAGGTTGGAGCGATAGCACAGCGGGTAGGGCATTTGCCTTACAAGCGGCCAACATGGCCGACCCGAGTTCGATTCCTCCGCCCCTCTCGGAGAGCCCAGCAAGCTACCGAGAGTATTCGATATGCCAGACACAGTAACAACAAAGTCTCCAATGGAGACGTTACTGGGCCCGCTCGAGCAAATCGACGATCAACGGGAGGGCCTTTACCTTTACCTTTACCTTAGGGGGTGGGTTAGTCCTGTCTCTTTGCTAAATGGCTAGAGAGATATGTGAAATAGGATTCTTGAAAGCACTTGAAGAAAATGTAAGTGTCACAATAATCTTTTAACGTATGTCAACAAAGGTAGAAGTCTTATAAAAGCATTATATGACTGAATACAAGTTTAAAGGAAAAACACACCCAAATGATATGAGTCAAAGATAAAGTTGGGAAATCTCTAGTAAAGGCTGTAGCACTGCACTGAACTGTCTTCCCGTTGTTCATCAATTTGCTCAAGTGGGTACCAGTAATGTCTCACAACAAATTGTGAAACTTGTTGTTACTGTTTTTGGCATATCGAATACGCCACAGGGAGCTTGCCAGGCTTTGCCATGCCGGCGGGATATTCTCGGTAGCTTGCCGGGCTCTCTAAGAGGGGTGGAGGAATCCAGGTTGGCTGCATGCAAGGCAAATGCACTACCTGCTGTGCTATCATTCCAGCCCCTAGTAAAGGCTAATTTTAAAAATATAAAAATATAGAAATTATTAAGAAGAAAAAAGCCCTCTTAGAATAAAGGGGTAAAGAAAGTAAGCAGGCAAATAATAAAATGGAGTATGTAAGTTTTATAAGTATGTGAACGTATTTTACTAATAAAGTTATCCAAATGTAAGCAACAATACTGCTAATTTTTTGTTGTTTTAGTTGTTGGGCCACTCCTGGCTCTACACTCATGCATCACTTTTATTGGTGCTTGGGGACTACAGTGGATGCCAGGGATCAAGCATGGTTTGGCCTTGTGCAAGGCAAGAGCCCTGCCTGTTGAACTATTGCTCCAACCCAATGATGTCGATTTTTAAAAATTATTATTATTCTTATTTATTTAATCACCATAAGAACAGTTACAAAGCTTTCAGGTTTAAGTCTTGGTCATACAATGATCAAACACCCTTCCCTTCACCAGTGCACATTTTCCACCACCAAGAACCCCAGTCATCCCAACCTTCCCCCTGCCTGTGTGGCAGATGATTTCCACTTTACTCTCTCTCTGTACTTTGATTACATTTAATATTTTGACAAAAGACCCACCATTATTATTTGGATTTTTCCCCCAATAATCAGACCTGCTGAAAAGGCGTCATTAGATAATTTGTTTTTCTATTGCTGATTATGAAGAGCATATGATTTTGGAATTCTGAAGTTTTAATAATTAAGTCTGGAGGGATTCTGCCCAAAGCCACTGGGTTCCAAGATTTGTTTGTGTGTCTCTGGGATCATGGCCTTTAAGGAGCTCAATAAGTAGCTGGAGGAGATGTTCCTGGGCGGCAACACAGGGTCTCGTCAGTGATGCCGATTTTTTTGCATTTACGTATATGCAAGCAAAAGTACCAGTGTTATTCAGGTAGTGAAAAAATCAACTCTCATCATACACTGTGGGATTAATTTACTTTTGAAGTGACAGGTCAGTATATTTTATATATATATATATTATATATATGTAATTTTTTATAGAGGCCATACACAGATGTCTTGGGGTAGGGCTTAGGGCCACTCTTGGTGATACTGGACCTAGGGGATCTGATGGTTCAATACTATACATAGTGCTTGTGGGAGTCATGTGGTGCCAGGGCCTGTAACATGTTAGACATGTGCACATGGCACTTGGCATTATATTCTAACGTGTTAGGCATGTACTCTTCCACCAGACTTCTTATACTGTGGTTCGTAACTTTATAGGGGTTACATAACTAAGTATAGGGGGAGGTCTTGAAAAATCTTGGAACAGTAAAAGTATTCTGAACATGTAATAGCCAAAAAACTCAGAATCATTAATTCAGAATCAGTGACATTATAATTCCGATGTATTTCTGGGAGCACTGTCAGCACAAAAAGGGGTTGTGAGTGGAAAAAGTTTAAAAGCCCTGCTCTACCACTTTGTGGACCAGCAACTGATGAATGCTAACTTAAACTATTCCTTAGTCAATATATCTTTTTAAAAGTTAAAATAAAACTTTAACATCTGATTAAATGGTTTATTTCTGAGAATTTTTCATAAGGATATAATTAGGCATTTTCTCAAAGGTATAATAATAAAGTGTTTATTTCAAATATATTCATGGTAGGAAGACCATTAAAGAAATTAATGTTCAACACTGGGTTATCAATTAAATGAACTTTGGTATATCTATATGAGTGAACACTAGGAACAGTGTGATCATTCTGCATCTGTTCCTCTCCCTCTTACTCATTTCTGTTCAGCATGATAATCTTCATATCCATCCATGTGTAAGCAGATTTCATGATTTCATTTTTCCTAATGACTGTATAGCATTAAATTTTGTAGATATACCATAGTTTCTTTATCTACTCATCTGTATTTGGGCTCTTGGGTTGTTTCCAGATTCTGGTTATTATGAATAGTGCTGCAATGAACATAGGAGTGTAGATGACTTTTCTGCGTTGTGTCTTTGGGCCCCTGGGGTATATTCACAGCAGTAGTATTGCTGGATTATATGGAAGCTCAGTTTCCCTTTTTTTTTTTTTATAATTTATTTATTTATTGAATCACTGTGGGAAAAGTTACAAAGCTTTCAGGTTTAGGTCTTGGTCATGCAAATATCACACATTTCCCTTTACCAATACTTATTTTTCACCACGAAGAACCCCAATAACCCCCCCCATGCCTGTGAGGCAGATGAATTCTAGTTAACACTCTATCTACTTTGACTAGATTCATTTTTTCGATAAAAGATGCACCATTATTATTTAGAGTTTACCCCCCCCCCCAAATCAGACATGCTGTAAAAGCATTGTGAAATGATTTGCTTTCTACAGCTGGGTTCAAGAATTAAATGATGTCCCGCAGCCGCTATCGCGGCTGTGTGGTTTTGGATTTCTGCTATTTTACTTATTAACCCTGGAAGTATTTCTACTGAGAGTCAGATAATTAAGAGATTGGTTTCTGTTCTCTGGAGTCATGGCCGTGACGAAGAGCCGCTCGTGGGGGGCAACTGGTGACCTCGGTAGGGCGTGAAGGATGGGCCGGAACGCCCCCCTTCCCATGAGGTTTTAGTCGCCCCCTCACCCCCGGCTCATACCTGCTCTCCACAAGGCTCCCATGCGGCCGCCATCTTTCTTTCCAGAGGGGAGAGGGCGGAGGGGAGCAACACCCTTTCCCCTTTGGGCAGGCATGGTGGCGTGGATTAACGCATAGTCCGTTCATTTTTCTGCTCCAAGCTGCTGGATTCTGCATTAAGTCCTTGTGCTTCTGGGACCGTGGCCGTGCCGGAGAGCTGCTCATGGGGGGCAACTGGTGACCTCGGTAGGGTGTGAAGGATGGGCCGGAACGCCCCCCTTCCCATGAAGTTTTAGTCGCCCCCTCACCCCCGGCTCATACCTGCTCTCCACAAGGCTCCCATGTGGCCGCCATCTTTCTTTCCAGAAGGAGTTTCTCATTTTTTAAAGGAATGTTCATACTGTTTTCCCAAAAAGCTGGACCAGTCAGTGTTCCCACCAGCAGTGAATGAGATACCCTTCTTCCCCACATCTGCACCAGCACTGGTTGTTCTTTTGTTCTTTTTTTTTTTTAAGCACTGGTTGTTCTTGTTCTTTTCTTTTCTTTTCTTTTCTTTTTTAAATCTGTGTCAGTCTCTATGAAGTGAGATGACTTCATAGTTATTTTGATTCGCATCTCTTTAGTGATTGGTGATACAGAGCATTTTTATGTGCCTTTTGGCCATTTTAGTTTCTTCTTTGAGGAAGTTTCTGTTCATCTCTTGCCTCCATTTTTTGATGAGTTGGATGTTTTTATCCTATAAAGTTCTATATAGCAGTGCCTTTGATACTAATCCCCTATCAGATGAGTGTTGGGTAAACAATTTCTCCCATTCTGTGGGCTGTCTTTGTATCCTGGTCATCATTTCCTTTGAGGTGCAGAAGCTTCTCAAATTAATGTAGTTCCATTTATCTTTTCTTCCACTTGCTTGGTCAGTGATGTTTCACCCTTGAAGAAGCCTTTAGTTTCGATATCAGAGAGTTCTGCCTGTGTATTACTCTACATTCCTTATGGATTCTGATCCAAGATCAAGGTCTTTAACCCATTTTGATTTGACATTTGTGCAATGTGGTAGAAACAGGTCTGAGTTCATTTGCTTTTTTGCATGTAGCTCATCAGTTTTCCCAGCAGCACTTGTTGAAGAGGCTTTCGTCACTCCACTTAATATTTTTTGCTCCTATATTGAAGGTTAACTGACCATATGCCTGAGGGTCTGTCTCAGGATATTTAACTCTTTTCCATTGATCTGAGGATCTGTCTTTATTGCAATACCATGCTGTTTTAATTACTACCATTTTATAATACAGTTTATTTATTTATATTGGCTTTTTGGGTCACACCCAGAGATGCTCAGGGGTTATTCCTGGCTCTGTACTCAGGAATTACTCCTGGCGGTGCTTGGGGTACTATATGGGATTCTGGGGATCGAACCCAGGCCGGCAGCGTGCAAGGCAAACGCCCTACCCACTGTGCTATTGCTCTGGCCCCTATAATGCAGTTTAATGTTGGGGAAAGTGATGCCTCCCATCTTCTTTTTTCCCCAAGGATTTCTTTATCTAGGGGGTGATGGTGTTATTGTTCCATATTAATTTAAAAAATGTTTGATCTATTTCTTTAAAAAATAACTTGGAGAGTTATTTTTAACTTTATAGAGACTGGATTGAATCTGTACAGTGCTTTGGGAGAGTACTGCCATTTTGATGATATTACTCTAGATCCGTAAGCAGGAGATGTATTTCCATTTATTTGTGTCCTCCTTGATTTCTTGAAGCGTTTTGTAGTTTTCTTTGACAGGTCTTTCACCTCTTCAGTTAAGCTGATTTCAAAGTATTTGATTTTCTTTTTTCCCCCCCTCTGTGAGTGAGCAAGCTTTCTTATAAATGCCTGGGGGCAGGCACCCTGAGAGGAGGGCTATGTGCTAGGGGAAACTGGGTGTCCTCTTTATATAGGAGGGAAGGGTGGGTGCAGTACTTGATTTTCTTTTTTTTTTGGGTCACACCTGGCAATGTGCAGGGCTTACTCCTGGCTCATGCACTCAGGAATTACTCCTGGCAGTGCAGGAGGGGCCATATGGGATGCTGGGAATCAAACCCAGGTCAGCCTCATGCAAGGAAAACGCCCTACCAGTTGTACTATCAATCTAGCCCCCAGTATTTGATTTTCTAAGGCACAATTATGAGCAGGATTTTATTTATTTATTTATTTATTTATAATTGAAACTCCATGAGATGCAGTTACAAAGCTTTCATGATTGAGTTTCAGTAATACAATGATCGAACACCCATCCCTCCACCAGCGCACTTCTTCCACCACCAATGTCCCCAGTATCCCTCCTGCAACCCCCATCACACCCGAACCCTTTCCTCTGTGGCAGACAATTTCCTCCTTACTCACTCTCTGTTTTGGGTCATTATGGTTTGCAACATAGATGCTGAGAGGCCATCATGTTTGGTTTTTTATCTACTTTCGACACACATCTCCCATCCCGAGTGATCTCTCCAACCATCATTGATCCCTTCTCTGTCCCAGCTGCCTTCTCCCACAGCTCATGAGGTAGGCTTCCAACCGTGGAGCAATCTTCCTGACCCTTGTGTCTACTGCCTTTGGGTATCAGGCTCATACTATATTTTACATTCCACAAATGAGTGTGGTCCTTCTATGTCTGTCCCTCTCTTTCTGATTCATTTCACTTAGCATGATTCTCTCCATGACCATCCACTTAAAAGCAAATTTTATGACTTCATTTTTCCTAAAAACTGCATAGTATTCCATTGTATTGTTGTACCATAGTTTCTTTAATCAGTCATCTGCTCTCAGGCACTTGGATTGTTGTGCCTTGTGCCTAAAATCTTAGAGGGAGGTTTTTTGGTTTTTTTTTCCCATCGAGTATAATATTTGCTGTAAATGGTAAATATGGTAAATGACTTTGACTATTTGACTATTTTGTGGATAGCTTCTTCAATTTTCATATATTTTTAGGATTTTATCATGAGCGGGTGCTGGATCTTGTCAAATGCTTTCTCTCCATCTATATGTGATCATATGATTTTTTATTAATATGTTGTATTATGTTAATTGACTTACATATGTTAAGCTATCCTTGCATTCTCTGGATAAATACTCCATATATATGTATATATATATATATATATATATATATATATATATATATATATACACACTAACCCCGTCTGTTCCATTTCTTCCTTGAAAGAGAGTATTTCTTTTTTTTTTCTTTTGGGTCACACCCAGCGATGCACAGGGGTTACTCCTGGCTCTGCACTCAGGAATTACACTTGGCAGTGCTGGGGGAGCTGGGGGACCATATGGGATGCTGGGAATCAAACCTGGGTTGACTGTGCAAGGCAGACTCCCTACCCGCTGTGCTATTGTTCCAGCCCCAAAGAGAGTATTTCTTTAATTAGCTTTAGTCTAGTCACTCTGTCAAGTTGTGACAGAGTAGTGTTGATGTCTTCAATTACTATTTTGTTATTATTAATGTCTTCAAATTTATTAGCACTTGTTTTAAATATTTTTCTGGTTCCTCATTAGGTGTGTATACATTTAGGAGTGTGACTTCTTTCCACTAAGAAGTAATTCATTCTCTCTCTCTCTCTTTATTTAAAAAATTTTTTTATTAGTGAAACACCATGAGGTACAGTTATAGATTTACAAATTTTTGTGTTTGGGTTTCAGTTATACAATGATCAAGTACCCATCCCTCCACCAGTGCCCATCCACCACCACCACCAGCATCCCTCCCAACCCCCGTCCCCCCCATTCCACCCTGCCTCTGTGGCAGGGCATTCCCCCTTGTTCTCTCTCTCTTTTTTTGGGTCCTGTGTTTTGCAAGAGAGGCATTGAGTGACAATCATGTTTGGTCTATAGTCTACTTTCAGCATACTTCTCCCACCCTGGGAGGATCCTCCCAATGCCCTTTATTTGGTGCTCTTTTCTCTATCTGAGCTTCCTTTTCCCCTAGCATGAACTCACTCTCTCTTTTAACCTTTTTCAGCCTGAAGTTTATGTCATCTGATGCAAATATGGCCATCCTGATCTTTTTCAGGGGATTATTTGCTTGAAGATTTGTCTTTCAGCATTTGACTGAGTCTGTGCTTACTTCGGCTATTCAAATGTGTTTCTTGAGGGCAGCAGAATGTTGGGTTCAATTTTCTAATATATTTTGCCCCTCTGCATGTCTTAATTGGCGCATTTAGCCTAGTAACATTGAGAGACATTATTGTCATGGGGTTTTGTGCCATCTTTCTGCAGGAATTTGGCATGTTAGTGGGACTCACGTTAAAGAGTCCCTTAGTTCTTCTTGTAATGATGGGCTTTGAGTCTATGAAAATTCAAATCTGAGTTATTGTGTGTATTATTCCTTCTAATGTGAATGAGAGTCTGACTGGGTCGAGTGTCTTTGGTGAGGTGTTTATTTCATTGAGTTATTTTTTTCTTTACTATATCCCACCACTGTCTTTGGGCCTGAAGGGTTTCATTTGATAAATCTGCTGTAAAACTTAATGAAATTCCTTTGTTTATATATTTTTTCCTTCTTTGATCTTTCTGCTTGCAGTATTCTTTATGGTTTTCATCATTCTGATTAGGATGTGTCTGAGAGTATTTTTATTTGGATTCTTTTAAAAAATTTTATTGAATCACCGTGAGATAGTTATTAACTTTCATGTTTGGGTTACAATCACACAGTGATCAAATGATTAAACACCCATCCCTCCTCCAGTGCACATTCCCCACCACCAACATCCCTGGTATAATCCCACTTTCCCACCCTCCCTCTACCTCCATGGCAGATATGATTCCCTGTAATCTCTCTCTACTTTTGGGCATCATGATTTGCAATACATGAAAGGTTATCATGTTTGGTCCTTTATCTACTTTCTGCACACATGTCCCATCCCGACTGATTCCTCCAGCCATCTTTTTCTTAGTGATCACTTCTCTATTCCAGCTGCCTTCTCCCCTTTGCTCATGAGGCAGGCTTCCAGCTATGGGGGAATCTATCTGTCCCGTGTATCTACTATCCTTAGGTGTCAGCCTCATGTTATGTTGTTTTATACTCCACAAATGAATGCAGTCCTTCTGTCCCTCTCTTTCTGACTCATTTCACGTAGCATGAAATAGACATGAAACCGTGTCTATCCATTTATAAGCAAAGTTCATTAAGCAAATATCACCCTGATACCAAAAGCAGACAGAGATACCACAAAGAAAGAGAATTACAGGCCGATATACCTGATGAATACAGATGCAAAGATCCTCAACAAACTATTAGCAAATAGAATCCAATGACTCATCAAAAAGATCATACACCATGACCAAGTAGGATTCATCTCAGGGATGCAAGGATGGTTTAACATTCAGAAATTGATCAACATACTCCATCATATCAACAAGAGAAAAGATAAAAACCATATGATTGTATCAATAGATGCAGAGAAAGCATTTGACAAGATCCAGCACCCATTTATGATGAAAACTCTCAACAAAATAGGCATTGAAGGAATTTTCCTCAATATAGTCAAAGCCATCTACCACAAGCCCATGGCAAGTATCATTCTAAATGGGAAAAAACTAAAAGCCTTCCCTCTAAGATTGGGCACAAGACAAGGTTGCCCACTTTCGCTACTCCTATTCAATATAGTGCTAGAAGTCCTGGCCATTGGAATTAGGCAAGAGAAAGGTATCAAGGAAATACAGATAGGAAAGGAAGAGGTCAAACTATCACTATCTGCAGACTATATGATACTATACTTAGAACACCTTAAAGATTCTACAGAAAAGCTCCTAGAAACTGACCTACTGTTTCTGCCCATTTTACTTTTTTTCTTACAATGAAAAAATTTTAAAATAATTTTTCTATATTATTTTGTTCTTATTCTGAGATGCTATTTATGATTTTTTCCATAGCTGGAAGCCAACCTGTGATGTTTTTCATAAACATGAAGACTATATGCAGAACCAGTTTGCTTCTTATCAACAAACTGTTGAGAATGACAAGTATAGTACCTATCTTAATTTAAATGTATAAATTCTATAAGCTTTTGGAGGACATGTGTTTTAAGAATGTTAATTGAAAAATGTAGCAATTTCATGTGCAGATTTCTTTTTGGAGTAGGGGTTTTGGACCACACCATATGATTGACTCAGAGGTCACTTTTAGAGGTACTGAGGGACCATATGCAGTTCTGGGGCTCAAACTAGGGTGGGTTGCATAGAACATAAGTATTTTAGCCCCTGTGTTATCTCTCTGGATCCATTTTTTCATTTTTTAAATGTAAATCCAGTTTTCTAGACTCTGGATGCCTCTGGTGGTTTGCCATAGAACTTCAGATATGTTTAGATATTGCCTTAGAAACTATCAAATAGAATTATAGCAAAGTGCTTCAAATAGTGGTTTTTATAACTGAATTATAAGCAAAGATCTGGGAGTAATTGCTGTAGAATTTTAGCATATAAAAATTTGGAATATTAGTGTATTTCATGTTAAATCTCTATTTTTCAGATTATTGATTTAGTGGGATATTATGAAGAATGCTAATAGATGTGTGGGTTATTTTATTATGTGTGAAATCACATGATCTTGGGCATAATTTTAATTAGTTGATATAATGAAACAAGGATATGTAGATATACCTGATAGAAAAGTTTTAAATGTTTATATATTTAACATAATTGGATGAGGACAATATATACTTTCATAATTTTTTACTCTTCAGAATACATTTATAATATTCAGATTTGAGGGAGATAGTATAGCAATTTAATACATGCATTTATTACAAAATGATTGCCACAATAAGGTTAAGCAATAAGTCTATCACCTAAGTGATAGTACTTATGTGATATACATTAATCTATTACATAAGTACTATTTTTTAGTGAGTGTTTAAGATATATTCTTTACCAATTTTTAAGTATGTATGTATGTAAAAATAGTATTGTTAGATTCACCACGCTGTATGTTAGATCTCCAGAACTTAGTCATCTCATTACCTTTGACCAGAAACTCATTTCCTTCGCTCCTTAGTTCTGGCAATCACCATTTTACTAATTTGTTGTTTTATGTGTTACCCTTTTGCCTTTTATTTAAGATTCTACATATAAGTGAGATCTTATCATTGTCTTTCTCTTAGCATATTTTAAAGATCTATCCACCATGTCACAGATTGCATGATTTTTATGGATGAATAATTTTCCAGTTATGTTTCATTATTATATGAATTTCATTTTCTTTTTTTTAATTGAGGCAACACCTGATGGTTCGCAGGGCTATATTCTGGTTATGTGCTGATATCATTCCTGGTGGGGCTTGGGAACTCATATAGAATATAAGAGGATTTAACCAGATTCAGACACATGCAAGGCTAGCATCCTACCTGCTATACTATCTCTCCATCCTTTAACTTCATTTTCTTTGTCTATAATTTTTTTCTATAATATAATTTTATTTTGTTTATTAATCGTTGGTTGTTTCCATGTCTTCTCTATTGTGAATAATGCTTCAATTTTGGTTTGCAAATAACCTTTTTGAAATAAGAGATTTTATTTTCTTTGATGATACACCCAGAAATGAATTGCTGAGTCATATGATGGTTATATTTTTAATATTTTAGGTGCCTTCATACTTTTTTCCATAGTGGTTTTATCAGTTTGCATTTCTACTACTAATGTGTGATGTATAAGGACTCCCTTTTCATCACATTCTCACCAATACATAAGTATCTTGTCCTTTTATAATAGCCATTCTGATGTGAGAGGATAGTTTATTATGATTTTGATTTCCTTTCCCTGATGATCAGTAAAGTTGAACTTTTTTTAAATCTTGTACCTGTTTACCATCTGAGTGTCTTTGTAAAATGTCTCTTCAAGTCCTCAATTTTGTTTTGTTTCTGGGTTACACCTGATGATATTCAGGGCTTGCTCCTTGTGGTACTTGGGAGACCATTTGGTATCAGATGGAATCTGGGTCGTCTGCATGCAAAGCATAAGTACTGGCATGTCCAACTATCTCTCTGGCTCCTCCTGTATTGTAAAATAAGATTATTAGTGATTTTGAGTTATGAGTTCCTTATGTACTTTGGATTTAACTCCCTTATTAGTTTGAATATTTTCTTTCCATTCTGTAGCTTGTGTCTTCATTTTACTGGAGTGATAGCACAGGGGTAGGGCGTTTGCCTTGCGCACAGCCGGCCCGGCCAAGCCAGGTTCAATTCCTCTGCCCCTCTTGGAGAGCCTGGCAAGCTACCGAGAGTATTCAGTATGCCAAACACAGTAACAATAAGTCTCACAATGGAAACGTTACTGGGCCCGCTTGAGCAAATCGATGAACAACGGGAGGACAGACAGACAGACAGACTACACAGCAGCTTTTTAAGTTTTATGTAGTCCCACATATTTATTTTTGCTGCTTTTTGCTTTGATATCATATAAAAATTTTGTTGCCAAGGCCAATATGAATGAATTTCTCCTTATTTTTTTCTAAGATTTTTATGGTTTCAGTTAGATCATGTAAACCTTTGTTTTGTTTAGAGTTTTGTGTGTGTGTGTGTGTGTTTGTGTGTGTGTGTTATGAGATAGGGACACTATTTCATTCCTCTATATATCAAGTTTTCCCAGCAGCATTTATTGAACAGACTCTGCTTTCCCTGCTGAGTATACTTGGCTTGGCTCTCTTTTCAAATATTGTTTGATTTTGGACATAGAAGTTCATTTCTGTGTTTTTGACTCTCTGCCTTTAAGTCTTTTTTTAATGCCAGTAGTATACTGTCCTGATTACCATATCTTTGTAGCATAGATTGAAATTTGAAAGTTTGAGCTTCTGATTTCATCTTGAGATGAAGGTTGGCTATGTGGGACCTTTTGTAGTTTAATAAAAATGTTAGCATTTTCCCCTATACATTTGAAATTGGAGATTTGATAGACATTAATATTGACAGTCTTAGGTATTGTAACTTAACATTAATTTTTCTGATCAGAGAAAACACGGTATCTTTTAATGTATTTTTGTTTTCCATTAATTTTATTACTTTCTTATATGTTTCAGTGGACAGATTTTTCACCCTCCTGGTTTAATTTATTACTAAACGGCTAGTTGTTTCTAAGTATGTATTGTAAATGAGATTGATTTTTAAAATTTCTTTCTCATGTAGTTTATTGTTAGCATATAGAAGTACAACTCAGTCTTGATATTGATAATGATTTTTGTTTTTTGAAGTAAAACCGATTTTATTTGAAGGGTTTTTGAAGGTGTGGAGAGGAAGAGAGAGAGAGAGAGAGAGAGAGAGACAGACAGACAGACAGACAGACAGACATGTAACATGCTCAAGAGAGAATGTGGGCTTCTCCAAGGGTGGAGAGAGCCCCTGCACACATCCCAACATTAGACATGAAAGCATGAAAGTACACATCTCAAGAGGGGAGATGCGGGCGACACATGTGCTTAGGCGCCGAATGTGCTTGGCCACATGGGCGCAAGCAGCATATGGACTCGGGCAGCATATGCGCCTTGATAATGATTTTTATAGGATGCATTTATCTTTTATTTTACCCCCAAATTTTATTTTAGTAAATCACTGTGAATTACAAATCATTGAGTTTTTGACATACAGTGTTCCATCACCAATCCTGCCACCAGTGTCAACAACCTCCTTCTACCAGTGTTCCCTGATTCCCTCTCCTCCCGCACTTGCCCAGACCTCAGCCGGCAGTCTAGACAGGTACCTTTAAAATTTGGTTATTAACGTTTGGTTCTCATAATTTCAGTGTTATTCACTCTGTGGTTTGGATATTCAGCTTAACACGACCAATGTATCTGAATGCCCCTGCCCCCTGCCCCCATTGCTTCTCATCTATCTTTTTTCCCTTTCCCCTTCATTCTATTTCATAGCTTCTTCTCCCTGTACTGTGGGATAAAGGGTGATCTAGGCATCTCCCTTAAACCATTTAATTCCTCATCCAGTTACTCTGAATATAATATATAGATGTATATATAAACATTACATATAACTGATATCATCCTGGTTTTGTCCTCTGGCTTACTTCCTTTAACATACTATCTCCCAATTCCATCAAAATTGCCTGATTTATTTATTTCTTACAGATGTAGTATTCTATCGTGTGTGTGTGTGTGTGTGTGTGTGTGTGTGTGTGAGACATCTTCACAATCCACTGATCTGTTGTTGGATATCTAGGTTGGTTTCAAGTCTTAGCTATTGTACTAAGTGGTGTAGTGACTAGTGGTGAGCATATATCATTTTGAATGAATGGTTTTCTGTCCTGGAGGTAGATACCCAAAGTGTAATTGCTGGGTTGTAAGGTAGGTCAATTTTAAGTTTACTGGGAACCTCGATGCTATTTTCCACAGGGGATGAACCAGACAACAGTTCCACTAATGGTGGATGAGAGTTCCTTTTTTACCAAATTCCCACCTACACAGATTGTTCCCATCATTTTTGGTATGTGCCATTCTCACTGGTGTGATATGGTATCTCATTATTGTCTTGATTTTGATTTCCCTAATGGAGACGTTACTGGTGCCTGCTCGAGCAAAATGATGAGTAATGGGATGTCCAGTGATCATTTTGACTACTTTTTATGTCTTGGATATTAGCCCTTTATCTGATATGTTCATTGCAAATATTTTTTCCCATTCAGTTAGCTGTCTTTTAGTTTTACCCTGTATTTCTTTTGCCATGCAAAAGATGTAATTTAATGTAGTCCTGTTTGTTTATTTTTGAGTCTGTTTCCTTTGACAGTGGCATTTATTAATAAAGACAACTCTCAGTGATGGGAATAGCTAGGGATATTTTCATAGATTCTTGTTTGATCCACTTTGAATTGACTTTTGTCTAAAGTGTGAGGTACAGATCCAGTTTTAATTCTTTGCACATGGTTATTCAGTTTTGCCAGCACCATTTGTTGAAGAGACTGTACTCCATTTGATACTCTCAGCACCTTTGTCAAAAATTAGCTGGCCATATATTGTTCTTGGATAGGCTATTCTGATTTGTAGGTCAGAAGTTGTCCTTATTTCAGTACCATGTTGTTTTGATCACTATGACTTTACAGTATCGTTTCAAATTAGATAATGTGGTATACCTCCCCCTGTTTCTTATTTTTCAGTATTGTTTTGGCTATTTGGGGTCTTTCATGATTCCATACATACTGTATTATGAACTTCTCTAAGTCCTTGATGAATGGGATATTTTTCTCTTTTCTGAGGTCTTCTTCTGTTTCTTCCTTAAGTGTTTTGAAGTTTTCATGGTATGGCTCTTCCACTTCTTTTGTTGATTCCTAAGCACTTGATATTCTTGAACACTATTTTGAATGGGATATATTCTTTACTCTCTTTATCTTCTAATTCATTATATGTATATAAGAATGTGACTGATTTTCGTGTATTAACTTTGTAGCTGGCAACTTTGCTGTATTGTTTTATTGTTTCTATATTTTAGATAATTTGACTTATTCTTTTACAATTTTTACCCCTTTGTTTTCTTTTCTGGCCTGATTGCTGTTGCTAGGACATCTAATACAATATAGAGCAAGAGAGGAGACAAGACAGTGGACAACCTTGTCTTGTATCTGATCTTTGTGGGAATGCTTTCAGTTTTTCACCGTTAAGAACAATATTTGCTTTGGACTTGTTATAGATTGCCTTTACTATCTTGGAGGTTTCTATTTTGTCCACTCCAGTTTTGATGAGAGTTTTTTTTAATCATAAATATATGTTGGATCTTGTCAAAAGCTTTCTCTGCATCAATTGCTCATATATTTTTTATCTTTCCTTTTACTGAAATGTTGTATTGTGTTAATTTATTTCTGTGTGTTGAACATCTTTGCATCCCTGGGATAAATTCCAATCAATCATGGTATGTGATTATTTTTGTATGTTGTGGGATTCAGTTTGCTAAGATATTAAGGATTTTCGCATTAATGCTCATTAAAGAAACTGGTCTGAGTTTTTCTTTTTAGAAATGTCTCGGTGCTGGAGCAATAGCACAATGGGTAGGGCGTTTGCCTTGTACGCAGCCAACCCGGGTTCAATTTCCCAGCATCCCATATGGTCCCCTGAACACCACCAGGGTTGATTCCTGAGTGCAGAGCCAGGAGTAACCCCTGTGCATCGCCGGGTGTGACCCAAAAAGCAAAAAAAAAAAAAAAAGCTAACAAAACAAAACAAAAAAGATTCTGATAACCAAAGTAGATAGAGACATTTCTTTCTTTTTTTCTTTTTTCTTTTTGGGTCACACCCAGCAATGCACAGGGATTACTCCCGGCTCTGCGCTCAGGAATTACCCCTGGCGGTGCTCAGGGGACCATATGGGATGCTGGGAATTGAACCCGGGTCGGCCGCATGCAAGGCAAACGCCCTACCCGCTGTGCTATTGCTCCAGCCCCCAGAATCTTTATAGAAGCTGTTAGGAAGGATTCCTGTTTCTTTGATTTTTTTTTTGATATTTTTGAAGAATGTAAGCATCAGTGTACTAAATCTTCTCTGAAAATTTGATAGAACACATCTGTAAATGCATCTGCACCAGGACTTTAGTTTGGGGAGAGATTCTTGATTACTGTTTCAGTTTCCTTTGTTATTACCCTGGTCATGCTTTTTATTTACTCTTCTTTCAGTTTTGGGAGATTACTTATTTGTAAGAATCTGTCTGTTTCTTTTAGCTTCTCCAGTTAAACTGAGTGGAGTTGTTTATTATAAGCTCTCATGATGTCTTGTATTTCTGAGGGTTCTGTTGTAATTTCTTCCCTTTCATGTCTGAGTCTATTCATTAGAGTACATTCTCTATTTTACCTAATGAGTCTAGCCAAAGTTTTGTCTATATTATTTATTCTTTTGAAGAACCAGCTTCTGGTTTCATTGATTTTTTTGTAGGGGGGTATTGCTTTCTTGGTTTCTATATCGTTGATTTGTGCTCTGGTTTTTATTATTTCCTTCCGTATGCTGGTCTTTGGATTAATTTGTTGTTGGTTCTGTAGATGTTTGAGATGTGCATTTAGATAGTTGGTTTTATCCTTTTCTTCTTTCTTAATGTAGTCCTATATCACTATGATTTCCCTCTAAGAAAGGTGGAAACTTAGAGAAAAACTGTTGCAGTTATTTAGTAGTGTGTTGTTCTGTCTTCAGGTTTAGAGTTTCTCCACATCTTCTTTTTATGATTAACTTGTATCTCTATGTCATTGTGGTCTGAGAGGATTCTTGGTATGATTTTTATGCCTGTGAATTCATGTGGGTTTGTTTTATGCCCTAATAAGAGATCTATCCTGAAGAATGTTCCATATATACCAGAGAAGAATGCCTATTTGGCTTTTTAAGGATGTAAGGCCCTGTATATATTCACTAGTACCAGGTCTTCTAGTTCTTCATTTAGTGCTCTTATGCCTTTGTTCTGTATAGTTGATCTGTCCAGTGGTGACAGTGGAGTGTTGAAGTATCCCCCTACTACTGTGTTTTCATTCATATGTTTAGGTTTGTGAGTAAAAGCCTTATAAACTCTGCTGATCCTACATTCAGGGTTAGTTTAGTTATAGCAAATGCTGTCAACTCTTTTTTTGTTTCAGAATGTTTTTATCCTTCCCATCTAAGTGAGAGCTCCGTGGGGTAGTGGACTCTAGGTTGAACGTTTCTTTTCAGTGAGTAATTTGAATATGTCTTTCTACTTTCTTCTCTCCTGTACCATTTCTTATGAGATATCTGTTGTGATTCTTATGTTGTTTCCTTATATTTACGTTTTCTTTCTGGAATATTTAAGAAGTGTGTCTTTCTCTTTGAATTCTGCCATTTTAATTACTGTATGTCTTGATATTGTTCTGTTTGGGTAATTTTGCTTGGTATTCTTTGGGCCTCTTGAATCTGTACATCGGGCTCCCTCCAAAAAGTGCGGAAGTTCTTAGCTATGATCTCTCTCACCACTTGTTCTTCCCCTTTGCCATTTTCCTCTCCTTCTGGTATTCCTATAATTTGAAGATTGTTCCTTTCTATTATCTATTAAGTATTCTCTTCTGTTCTAGTGCTACTCTTTTCTTTTGCCAGCTCACTATCAGTGCTGGCTTGTATTTTGCCTTCAAGATTGCATGGTTCTTTATCTGTGTGCAATTCTACTACACTGGCTTGGTATTCAGTTTATTTTGTATGGAATCTGTCATCTTTTCTATCAGTTCTTCTTTGAGTTGGTTGAGTTTCTTATTTAGTGACTACTTAATTTTGTTTTTTAGTACTTGCTTAATTTTGGTTGCTAGTGTAGTGGGTGTTGATTTTAGGTCCTCATCAACCAGGCCCAAGAGTTTTATTTATTTGTTTATATTTTAAAATGTAGGAGTACTGCTATTTATTCAGCCATTGATTAAGCTGATTGAATTGGGCATGAACTCCACATTACTTTTTGTTTTAATCACCATGAGATACAATTACAAAGCTTTCATATTCAAGATTAAGTTGTACAATGATCGAATATCCATCCCTCCACCAGTGCACACTTTCCACCACCAATGTCCCCAGTATATCACACTCCCCCTCACCTATCCCAGTCCTTACCCTGCCTCCGTGGCAGGCAATTTCCCCTATATTTTCTCTCTACTTTTGGGCATTATGTTTTGCTTGAATTTTTCCACCACCATTCAAGCCTGCCTGCCAGGGGCAGATGCTAGATCATTTATTGTCCATTGCTCATTTTGAATATCATGGGTGCCGTGGCCTCACACTTCTGGAATCCTAGATTGTAAATGGTTGGGTTTCGCAGGCATTTCTGTAGGGCACTAATCCATTTTGGGATTCAGCTGGGCATCTCTGGACCAGGGCTGTTGGTGTGCTAAGATGGTGCCCGGAGGCAAATTGTGGGTTTGACAGCCAGGCCTATGAGGAGGCGGGAACCTCTGCCTTCATGTAGCATGGAGATTTAGTCCTGGAACCCACATACCTGGGCCTTGCTTGTGGAAGCGCTTGGTTGCCGGGATTCCATCTGGAGTAGGCGGGGAGAGTGTACCTGCTCCATCTGGGGTGCCCCGGTGAAATTGGCTCAGTATGGGGCCCGAAGAGATCTCTGGCTCTGTGGTACCTTTTGGGACTCGCTGCTGTGTCTCTGGCTTTTGATCTCTTTCAAGATTTATTTACGGGTCTCTGAAGCAAGGCCAGTAATAGAGTTTACAGAAGAGCACTGGAGTTGGTTCATGAGGGTGAATTGCCAGTGCTACCATATTTATTGGGAAGTTGGGGGAGGTAGCCCACCCCAACTCCATGAAAGCCTGGAGATTTTAGTCACAAAACCCACATACCCGAATTTTTAGCAGATTATATCTTGGTGAGGTCTGTCCTGAGACAGTGGGATCAGGCCAGGGTATGGTGGGGATTTTGGATTGTGGACACAAGCAGCTGCTGGGGGGCTCTGCTTAGGAAGGTACAGACCAACCTGTCCCCCTCCGATTTATTCCAGTATGTTCAGCCATGTGCGGGTCCGAGATTAACTGTGACTTTAGATCTCTTTCGAGATTTATCAATGAGTCTCTAAATAAGGCCAATAAATGAGCTTGTATAGCTGAGCTGGAGGTGGTTTGTGGGCATGGCTCCCACATACCTAACCTTTGTCCATTTAGTTTCTTGTTAAACTTGATTCCAAGTTGTTGGGATCTGGCTATAGGCATAGTGGCAATTTTGGGGTATCAGGAAGCCTGAAGGCACTATCAGGCTGTTGATGCACTCACCCTGCAAGTCCAAGTTTACCTGTTAGCGGCACCATATGCCCAGACCCAAAAGTTTTAATGAATTGAGGATTTGCCTGGGTTTCTATCCCTGTCTGATACAGCAGATGGGTTCTTTAGTTTTTCCATTGTTCTTTGAGTTTTGTGTGGGTTAATGTGAAAGTATAGATTCCCAGTTACTCAAGAACTTATATGTTCAGTTGTTCATATAAGGGTTATTGATAATTCCTTTACCATATAGTGCAATTGGACTATGACAAGGGGGTTTTGAACTATACACATGTTTAATTGACTGAGATATATGACTATATAAGATTAATGAATTATGTTTGCTGCATCCTTTGGCTTCTGACTTCAGTCTGAAGTGTGTTCAGTAATAATCTCATATCCATGTGTTTCCACATGATTTTGGGTTCAGAGAATTAAAGCTGACGTCAGACTTTGCCATTCCCTGATGTAGGCACTGGGGTTGGTGAAAAGGAAGCTCTCAGGGTCCCAGATCTGAGGCTTTCTGTCTGGAGCCTGGCCATGTGGTGAGATAGCGTGGGTGGTAGAAGTCCCTTAAATTTTCTTTACAAAGTAGTTGTGGAAGGCCAAAGAGATAGAACAGTGGATAAGATGCTTGCCTTGAGCACAGATGGTTTGGTCACTGGCACTGCATATGATTACCCAAACACCACCAGAAATTATCACTGAGTGGTGATGGAGGATTAAGCCTTGAACACAACCAGGTGTGGCCCCTAAAATAAACAAAACAATAGAATAGTTGTGGAATACTTAATAATAACTGTGAACCCTAAGTTCTGACACATACAACATGACTTCATGTGATATTTTTAGCTTAGAAATTGAAAAACCACTGTTGTACAGCTGGTAAACTGTATAGAACAGAAATCTTGGAGTAAAGAGATTCAGGAAGTTGGGGCTGGAACAATAGTACACAGATAGGACGCTTGCCTTATGTGTGGTTGACCCAAGTTTGACCCCTAGCACCAATATGGTCCCCTGAACCCTGCCAAGAGTGACCTCTGAGCATAGAAGCTGAGTAAGCCCTGAGAACTGCTGGGTGTGCTCTTTCCTCAAAACAAAACAAAACAAAACAAGGAGAGATTCAGTAATTTATTTATCAAAAGAATCAGGTTCTGTAATTGTAGTGTCAATTATTAGGATGACAAGACAAGAAATTACTGAGTTGGACATATTAGATTATTGTAACCTTTGAAAGGAAGCATAGTTTCCTTAGTTTCCTAAGAATGGAAGAGGGTTAGGAAATAAAGAACTACTGAAGAAAAAGAGTAGAGGATTGGAAAGTGATGGAATTAAGTAAAGTTTTAAGGGATAATAGTATTGAGGGAAGTGCAGTGATAAGTAGATATTTGACTTACCTTTATGCTTAATTTGGTAGACTTCAAGTTACATTTAGTAAGGTTTTGAAATGCTTTGTTGTAGCAACATAACTTTTGATTTTTACAGAAAAATGTATGATACATATGTATGTGAATATAAAGATGTTTTGAAGCAATACCAACTGAAATACTCAGAAATACCCCTTTCACATGAATATTATGAGAAGAAAAGAGAGCATGAAGAAATTCAGAGCAGAGTCTTAGCAAGTACTGAACAACTAAAACAGAATGAAACAATTTTTATTGAGTTTCTAGGTATTGACTTTTTTTGTGTTCTTAAAATAGTGGTATCTTATTCTGAAATATATCAATCTAAAATGTGGCTTTATTTTTCAGTGCCGCCTCCCTTTCCATCAGTTACTAAGTGGACATTACATCTGTATCCATTATAGTATTTCTAAGTAAAATTTATATTAGAAAAGTATTTCTGTGTTTTCACTGTTAATGATATTTTTCTGGTAAAAATTGATAGGTGTTTTTGAAGATCATTTTGAATTAAGTTCTCTTAGGTAGTAGTTTTATTTATTTTATATTTAAAATTTTTAATAAATTTTAAAAGTATTTAAAATTTCTAATTGACTGAGATTCTATGGTTTTAAAGTACTATTAATAATGAGTTTTCATGTACATACCACAGCCATTACCAGTGTACCCACCTTCCTTTTAGGTTAGGTTTTATAAAGGTGTGCTTGTTAAGTAGTAAGCAATTTTAATAAAGAAAAGTGATATATGTATTCGAATTTTAAGTGGTATACCTTAGCACCTAAATGAAGTCACGGTCACGGTCCTCTTGTTGTTCATCGATTTGCTCGAGCGGGCCCAGTAACGTCTCTATCATGAGACTTGTTGTTATTGTGTTTGGCATATCGAATACATCAAGGGTAGCTTGCCAGGCTCTGCCGGGCGGGCGAGATACTCTTGGTAGCTTGCCGGGCTCTCCAAGAGGGGTGGAGGAATCGAACTCAGGTCGGCCATGTTGGCCGCTTGTAAGGCGAACACCCTACCGCTGTGCTATCGCTCCAGCCCAGCACCTAAATAAATGAAAAAAAATCTTTATGTCTTATTAAAGATAGGATTACAGTTAAATTGATTTTTTTGTTAGTATGAAAGGTATAGGAAGGGGTGATTCACAATTATTTGTCTATAGAAATTCACTGGGGACCTATCTTGTGATAGGCAGTATTAAAGATCTAAGTTTTTGCTGTCACCTGAAAGAATGTTCCTATGTGGCATGATTATTGTTTGGGAGTAGAAATGTTAATATTGTTAATATAAATGGACTTTTTGAAGCTTTCTCAGAGCCTGAAAGTAACAAATCATACCAAAATGGGAGCATTCTAGTTTTTAATTCTACTGGCATTGAATTAAATACTTATGTAACTCTTAATTAGTCTAAATCTTGCTTAAGATCTTTCCTGATGATGAATTTGGCACTTAATACGCATCTAACCCCCACAATCCTTCATAAGCTTTTCTATGATTATAACTCCCCTGTTTGTACTAAGTCTTCTTTAATCCCTGCATTCTACCTTGCATCCTTCTGTTTCAGTCTCAATCCTTTTAACTTTTCTGCTTCTAGTTCTGTATTCTATTTTTATACTGTTCTGTACTTAGCTATTCATTTGCTACCATCTGTGTTTTAATTTCTCAGTAGTAAGGATAGAGTTGTAGTGCAGAAGTTACAGCAGGAGTTAAGGGAACTGAACCATAGGATGGCATGAGATGGAATATAGCATCACCAAGAAAGTAGAATTGCTGGAGGTATGGAGAAAAAGAAATTATGATTAAAATGTCTATTTAAAGTTTAAATGAACATTTTATAGTATTATATGATTATATGGCAGCAGCATTATAAATAATATTCAACTGAAATTTTGTGCTCTACCATATATATAGAGCGATAGCACAGCGGGTAGGGCGTTCGCCTTACAAGCGGCCAACATGGCCGACCCGAGTTCGATTCCTCCGTCCCTCTTGGAGAGCCCGGCAAGCTACCGAGAGTATTCGATATGCCAGACACAGTAACAACCAAGTCTCCAATGGAGACGTTACTGGGCCCGCTCGAGCAAATCGACGATCAACGGGAGGGCCTTTACCTTTACCTTTACCTTTACCATATATTTATGTAAACCATGTATTTAAGACAGTAAGAAAAGTATGGTTATGATATCGACAGATTTTCCCTGAATTTAAAATTTTTTTAGTGAGTAAAAATGGTTACAATAGTGTTAGCATTTATGGTTTTAGTATATAAAGCTACTGTTAACTACTATGACCACTACTGTGTTTATTTTATTTATTTTACTTTTTTTTTTTTTTTTTTGCTTTTTGGGTAACACCCAGCGATGCACAGGGGTTATTTCTGGCTCATGCACTCAGGAATTACTCCTGGCGGTGCTCAGGGGACCATTTAGGATGCTGGGAATTGAACCTGGGTCAGCTGCATGCAAGCCAAACACCCTAACCGCTGTGCTGTCACTCTAGGCCCTACTGTGTTTATTTTAAAACTAAATGGACTGTAGAAAAAGCTTGACCCATGCAGGTTATCTGTTATCAAATGAGAACTTTTCTACCTGAAAGCCAACTAATTAGTCAAACAAACAAAAGATAAAACACTGTGAAAAAATTTAATTAAAAGAAGAAAATCCTCTCACTATTTTGGATTATATGTGTTTTTAAGCTCAACATTAATATAAACAAACTTTCTTAGTCTGTTTTCCTAACTTTTATATTTGTTTTATCTCTGTCCTCAGATTTTATTATTTTTATTATATGAAACAAAAATGATGTTAAGTAACATTACTTATTTCTGACATAATACAAATATTGTAAATAAAAATTTACTTCTGTAGTATGGTTCCTTAATATAAAAGGGTTAATTTGAGAGTTAAAACACAAGATATTATCAAACAAGCCAACAATGTTTCACAAGGCTCATCTGAAATGAAGAAAGAAGTAGATGAAATAGAAGTAGAAATCAACTACTTAAACCAGGTATATATTTTATTACATGTGTATAATGTGTGTAATAGTGTAAAAATGTAATGGAATGCTTGTTGGCAGTCTTAGAAGAGCTATTTTTTTAAAACAGATTTTATTTATTTTTATTTTTTTGCTTTTTGGGTCACACTTGGCAATGTACAGGGGTTACTCCTGGCTCTGCACTCAGAAATCACCCCTGGAGTTGCTCAGGGGACCGTATGGGATGCTGGGAATCGAACCCCAGTCAGCCGCATGTAAGGCAAATGCCCTACCCGTTGTGCTATTGCTCCAGCCCCCAGAAGAGCTATTTTTAAAGAGCCTAAACATATAGAAAGGCCTTAGATATATTATTTGCTCAGATTACTTTATAATAGATATTTAGTGTAGTTAACTCTCAGTTTTGAGGAAATGAATAAAGAAAGCAGATGAAAGAATATAAAATTAATAGCAGGAATGAAAGCTATTAAAAGAACTATAAGAGTAAGTCAGCAAGCAAATAGAATAGTACATGGTTTGAAGAACTCAATCTTGAAAATTTATTAATGTTCTCTGTATAGCTAGAATTAGTCTTATCTTTAAGGAATAGCATGCATTTCCAGTGTCATATATTGAGATATGGCTTTTGTTGAGAAGTATAAGAACACTGCAAAGTCACTTGGATTAATAAAAAAAGGAGAGTTTTATGTGTGTGTGTGAGAGAGAGAGCATAAAAATAAAAGGATAGTTAATTTCTGAAATATTTGAAAATTACTTTGAATATATATGTTTATCATCCATAGGTAAGAAGTTCCAACTAATAATTTTATTTTAGTAATTATAACTGGGGATGACCTCTTCCTTTGAAATACATGGAAACTATGTCTCAGTGTGGAGAAATCAGTGTCTACTTTGCTTCTAACTGCTTTTATAAAAAGATGGAAATTCATTGAAATTTTGTTTTACTAATGAAGTGTGAGGAAAGTAAAATGAGTTTGTTTCACTACTAAATTTGACTGCTTTGCAAATTTCACAAATAGTTAATACCATTCAAATCATAAAAGCATTTTTAATGCTTTTTAGTTAATATTTTTAATTTTGCTTTTATTTTTCTTCTTAGCAAATTAAAAAGTTTTATGAAACTGAGAGTCTTTTAGAAACTCTGGAAGAAAAAAATAAAAACACAGAAAACAGAGAGGAATTGGAAGAAAGGTATCACTGCATCACTGTTATCCTGTTGTTTGTAGATTTATTCGAGCGGGCACCAGTAACGTCTCTATTCCTCCCAGCCCTGAGATTTTAGCAGTCTCTCCTTACTCGTTTTTCCCAATGATTGGAGGTTCTTTCAGGGTCAGGGGAATGAGACCTGTTATCGTTACTGTTTTTGGCATATTGAATACGCCACAGGGAACTTGCCAGGCTCTGCCCGTGAGTGGGATACTCTCAGAAGCTTGCAGGGCTCTCAGAGAGGCATATATATATTTCTATGATTTGTTGCCTACTGTCTGAATCCCATCACATATGATGTGATAATTATGGAAAATGGGTAGGAAGTATCTTATAATGTGTCCAGAAAGCGGCCTGGAGTGTGGGGGCAGTTGGGTAGTAGAGGGTAGTAGAGGTTGGCTGCTGGGGCTGGGCCCCTTGGGGCAGGGAGGGCTCTCACCTGTCCACTCTGGGGTGCCCCGAGTCAAAACAGCCTAGCGTTGGAGTCCGGTGGCATGGTTATGGGAGCCTCATTTTATGCTCCCTTCTGGGAGAAGCAGCCGTGAGAAAGGTATAAATTGACTTTAATGTTGAATTTTATCTGAATAGATATTTTGATTCTATATATTATACAAAATCACTAATATTACAGTATTTATAATTTGTTATAAGTCTACTTTCTATTTATTTTCTATAAAACGTTATATTTTAAAATATTATGAATTAGTATTAAAATCTGCTTGTTTTTAGTAAAGCCAAGAATAATGTGTAGAAAGTGATAGGATAGCAGAAGTAGCACATCTATTGTCCTATACCTGTCATGCCTGTACATGTCATTATTTTGTTGTTGTTGTTGTTGGGCCACATTGGCAGTGCTCAGGACTTGCTTCTGGCTCTGAGTTTAGGAATCACTCATGGCAGGGGTCAGGGGATGTGATGCAGGGGATCAAACCCATGTTGGCCATGGTATATACATAGTATAGAGCTGGTAGGCACACTTTCTACCCCACTGTATACCACCTCTCTGGCCCTCATCCTATTTATTTATGGTGGGTCAGCCAGTGAAACAAGGCACAGTTGTGAGAGCAGAAGCATTATGTTTACCTGTTTGAACACCCTGACCCTGGCTTGGCAAATTCCTTTACCAGAGTGAAGAAAAGCTAAAATACTAGATCTGTGACAATGTGTTTCCTTAACTTTTATCTTAGTGGTGATAAAATATATATAGAAACATTAAAAAACAGACAGGTATTTTTGCTTTTTTGGTCACACCCAGCAATGCACAGGTGTTATTCTTGGCTGTGCACTCAAGAATTACTCCTGGCGGTGCTCGGGAAACCATATGGGATGCTAGGAATCAAACCCGGGTCGGCCGCGTGCAAGGCAAATGCCCTACCCGCTGTGCTATCGCTCCAGCCCCAGAAACATTAAAAAATAGAGTGATTTTACCATTTTACCTACTATTGTTGCTTTTCCTGCTATACTTTCACTTTTTTCTTCCTGCCTATACCATCTTTTATTTATTTTTTTCTTCATAATTTTATTTATTTATTTATTTATTTATTTTCTTCTTATATTTATTTATTGAATCACTGTGGGAAAAGTTGCAAAGCTTTCAGAGGTTTAAGTCTTGGTCATGCAATGATCAAACACCTTTCCCTTCACCAGTACTCATTTTTCACCACCAGGAACCCCTATATATCCCCCTCCCACCCCTCCCAATGCCTGTGAGGCCATCTTTTATTTTTAAATCCCTCTCCTCAGGCTCAACTACCCTCTTTATTATTATTATTATTATTATTTAGTATACTCTGCAAAGTCAGCTTCTCTTGCTGCTTCTCTGGATCTTTTCTTGATTCCTTTATCTCCTATCCATGGAAATGTACCTTTAATTTTATTTATTTATTTATTTATTTGAAATAGACAATGATCAGAATTTCACTTAACACAACTTTTTAATATAAAAATTATATTAAGAGTAATTCAGAATAAATATTTATTACTGACAAATAAGATAAATATATAAATTAGTATTTAAGTCGATTAATAGTTAAAGAAAATAAAATTCCCTTATCTATTATCTTTATTGTTGTTAATTTAACGATTAATTTTGGTGCTTTCTGGGGGTTACATACACTTGGTAGCAGTGCACTATTGACTGCACATGCTGTGGTACCAGGGATCACAAGTGGTGTTCTTCCTAGAATCATACTCTGCTGTGCTGGGATCACACTTATCATGTGAGGCAATATAGAAAATGAATTGCAGTCTTGCAAGATTGTGCTCTACCACTGTGCCAGAGCCCTAGGACCAATGTTATTTCTTTAATTTGGGAAATGTCAGTGAAATCTTTCTTCCACAAAAATTAAAGACCCATTTATTTGTAGAATTAAGAATTTAACTATGTAGTATTCGATACTTCTTATAACTTTTCTAGCTAATTAATGTAATTCACTTTTCTCCTTAGAATTTTTGAGAAAGATGAGCATGAACATGTACTTTCATTGAATAAAATATCTGAAAACAGTCAATTACTTCCTCCTCATGAGTCACAGAAATTGGTCAGATCAGTAAAGATACAGTCTTCAGAAGCAAGAGTACCAGGTATAGTACATTTATTACTAAAATACTTTGTTTCCCTTAACACAGAAGAAGAACTAGAAGAAATTTTAGTTACTTTTTCATATAAGTGGGAATAAACACAACCAGAAACTAGTAAATTTAGGAAAGTACCACTTAGATTCTTACTGAGGGTAGACAAATTTTTTTTTAAATTTTTATTAGTGAAACATGATGAGGTACAGTTGTAGACTTACAGATTTTTGTGCTTGGGTTTCAATTATACAATGATCAAGTACCCATTCCTCCACCAGTGCCTATTTTCCACCACCACAGATCCCAGCATCCCTCCCCCCCCCCCCCCCACCGCCTCTGTGGCAGGGCATTCCCTTTTCTTCTCTTTCTCCTTTTGGGTGCTGTGGTTTGCAAAAGAGGCACTGAGTGGCAATCATGTTTGGTTTATAGGAGGGTAGACAAGTTTTGACTTTTTTTTCCCTTTTTTTTCTTTTTGGGTCACACCCAGCAGTGCTCAGGGGTTACTCCTGGTTCTGCACTCAGGAATTACTCCTGGTGGTTCTCAGGGAACCATATAGGATGCTGGGAATCGAACCTGGGTCGGCTGCGTGCAAGGCAAATGCCCTACCTGCTGTGCTATTGCTGCAGCTCCAAGTTTTGACTTCTATACCTGTTTTTTCTCTTTGAGAAATAACATGATTTTAAAAATGTATTTTGGTCTGGTTGAATTTCTAGCAGAAATAAATTATATATTCTTTCCTTTTTCCTTGAGAAGTTGTGCTATAAGCACGTATGATTAAGGTGGATATAGTTTTGTGTTTTGAGATATATGAGTGATGTTCGTTGAATCTGCAGATTAGGTAAACTATATTGGATTAGATTAACTACATTGGATTTGTTTCTCTTTAGTTACTAACATCACTAGTGTAATTTTTCTTGTGGGGGTGGGGGGAGGCCACACCTGGAGGTGCTTAGCACTTATTCCTAGGTTTGCTCAGAAGACCATATGGGATGGTATGACAGGGTTGAACCCAGCTCGGCCATATGCAAGGCAAGTGCCCTCCCTGCTGTACTATCTCTCTGGCCACAAAAGAAGTTCCTGGTGCTGTGCTCAGGAATCACTCCTGGGGAAGTGGGGGCTGAGGGACATATGTGGAGCCAGGTATTGAACCTGGGCTGGCAGTGTGCAAGGCTAGCACTCTACCTACCCCCTGTAGTATCACTCCAGCCTCTGCACTAGTGTATCTTCATTGGCTCCTCATTAAAAAGATGCTTTGTGGGGCTAGAGAGGTAGTACAAGAAATATGACACATTCCTTCCACACAGTCAACCCTGGTTTGATCTCCAAGACTACATGTGGTCCCCTAAGCACTTCCAGGAGTGATCTTTAATCCCCTCTAGGTGTGCCACCCCTAAAATTAGAATATAAAGATGTAGTTTTATTACATTTATAATTACTATAATATTAATAACTTTAATAACATATAAGACTAAGACTTAATTTCATAATTCTGTATTTTAAATAAAATATTTCATTAATTTTTTTAATTTACAAGGATGGGTTAAATGTTGGGCATAATATTTGATTCACTATCAAGAATTTTTTAAAATCATTGCTATATAATAACCTAGATAAAAAAGAAGAAAGTTTTGCAAAGTGGTCAAAGCTTCCAAATATTGACTTCGGACAAAAAGAGGATGATACACAGGTAGGTATTTCTTTTTCAAAGTATAACTTAAATGTCTACTTTAAATAAGACAAATGTGCTTCCACTTAGGAAGCACACATTGTATATGTGGGGTGCATATGTGTGTATGTGTTGTGTGAGCACATGTGTGCAACAGAAAGAAATATGCCGAATTAGTCATAAGTATAATATCAGAGCTTAAAAACTTAATACTTAAATATTACAACTTGAACAGATGTTTAGCTTTTCTTAAAAGAAAGAAAATATATTTAAAAATACCAAGCTTTGCATGTAGATGAACAAAATATGAAACATTTCTGTAGAACAAAAAAGACTGGAGTGAGGAGAGAAATTGTCCAGTACTTACATGGAAGAATACTCTTGCAGAAGTTCTAGGTCTGAGGAAAATGAATAGTTACTGGTTGGGTTGCTTTAGTGGGAATTATTTGGTCTATTTAACTATTATTTTATCTATTGAATTCATAAGCATCTCATCTTTGTCTAGGCCTCCGCAATAGGTTAACTCTGTAGGTAGGAGTGGTGAATATATAAGATCTTGGTTTACAAGAATAAATGGTACTCTGAAAGGGTTTTTTTAATTTTGGTTTTGTTTTTCGACCACACTATTGTCGCTCAAGAACTTCTTCCTATGGTGCTCAGAGACCATGCAGTACCAGTGATCCATTCATTTGAGCTATCTCTCCAGCCCTATCTATGTTTCTTGATGATCATGAGAAACAAGGAGCATACCATCCTGCAAGCTATCTCCTTACATGGCACTTCTGTCTTCCCATATTTTTGTGAAAACCATCCAGAGAGAAAGTCACACTGAAAAATATATTGCTTTGGGGAGGTATCTAAAGTAATTAGTGGGCCTTAATAAGTTTGAATATGTATTAACTGGGGCTGGAGAGATAGGACAATGGGTAGGGTGCTTGCCTTGATGCTGCCAACCTGGGTCAACCCTCAGCACTCCATATTGGTCGTGTGTGTCCTACCAGGGATGATACCTGATTGCAGATCTAGAACTTCTGAGCACAACTGTGTGTGGTCCCAGAACCAAAAAACCAAAGATATTAAAGATATTTAACACTGTCCTGTCTGTCCTCCCGTTGTTCATTGATTTTCTCGAGCAGACCCAGTAACATCTCCATTATGAGACTTCTTGTTACTGTGTTTGGCATATCAAATACGTCATGGGGAGCTTGCCAGGCTTTGCCTGTGGGCAAGATACTCTCAGTAGCTTGCCAGGCTCTCCGAGAGGGGTGGAGGAATTGAACTCGGGCCGGCCATTTTGGCTGCGTGCAAGGCAAACGCCCTACCTGCTGTGCTATCGCTCCAGCCCAAAGATATTTAAAAAATCTGAAAACCTGAAACTGAAATTCTAGATGCTATTAAATATAGTTAAAAAGATGTAATATAAATGAAAGAAACCCAAATTTACTAAAGTTCTTTTTATGTTTGAGAATAGAGGGATAGGATAAACTAATTATGTATGTTGTTAGAAAAATGTAAATTTGTACATGTAAATTTATCCTTTATGTTAAACATATAAGATTGATAACCAGAAGAGATAGGAAATGTGTAAATTTTAAATGGTAGTATAAAAGAGGGGAAAGAAAAAAATCCAGTTTAACAAAGCAGAAATGTGGGGAAGAGAAGAATTAAAAACAGGAAAGCATTGTAAATAGAAATCAAGGCACCGCAAATCATTTTGAACAAATCAGTGATCATAAAAATTTGATTGAGTTGTTCCAGAGAGCACAGGGAGCTACAGAGGTTAAGGCACTTGCTTTGCACACAGCCAACCCAGCTTCAATCCACAGCATCACATCTGGTCTGCTGAGCACTGTTAGTCATATATGATCCCTGAGTGCAGAGCTAGGAGTAAGCCCTGAGTAAAGCTGACTATGACCCCAAAACAAAAAAGTAAAATAAAACAAGAAAAATGGAATTAGCAAGATAAGGTGCTTCTATAGAAGCCGATTACAAATACCTACTAGTACCTTTTTTTTGTTTGTTTGGGGGCCACACTTATCAGTTTCCTGGCTCTGCTGTGCTCAGAGATCACTTATGGTGGGAACCATACTGAGTGCCAGGGATCAAACCTGGGGCAGCTGCATGCAAGGCAAGTGCCCTGTTTTTGTATTATCTCTCCAGTCCCTAAAATACATTGGGGGTGCTAGGTGCAAGGCCACAGGCAAAAGAAATACCCTACCCACAGTGCTATTATTCTGGCCCCACCAGTTAGTGTTAGCCTAGTTAGTGTTATCCACCAGTTTGGATAGCCTAGAATACTGGCTGTTTCTACCATTGAAACAAATGAAGTGGATGAAAAAGGATGAAGGGGACTTGAATATCGCGTTTAATATACTTTGCCCAACATTCACAGTGTTTACAGTATTCATCAAACTTATAAATAAAAAGTATCTCAGTCAATTCAAAAGAGTTGTTTTCACTTATTAAAATGTTTTTTAAAAAGTTTAACAGAAAGGTATAGCTCAGTCCCCAAAAACTGTTTTGCTTAGGGAAAGAAAAAATTTTTTTTTCTCTTTTGGGTCACACCCGGTGATGCACAGGGATTACTCCTGGCTCTGCACTCAGGAGTTACTCCTGGCAGTGCTCAGGGAACCATATGGGATGCTGGGAATTGAACCCGGCTTGGCCACGTGCAAAGCAAAACTCCCTACCCGCTATGCTATCTCTCCAGCCCCCAGGGAAAGAAATTTAATGTACTTGTCAAATTACTTTTGGGCTGTAAAATGAATCAAAGTAGTAAACAGCCACATTTATCAAACTCAAATTTCAAACTCATTTTGACCTATAAACAACTCATTTATTTTTTCTTTACAATTCCATTAGTAAAACAAGTTTTCAGTGAATTTCCATCTATTATTTTTTTAAATAAGGATCAATGAGAAGCAAACTTGATGTTGATTCCTCATATTGAGACATAGTTACAGTGTATTTCAAAGGAAGTGGAATCCACTTATAGTTAATAAAATAATACTGTTATATGAAAACTTATACCAGTGAATGATAAACCTATTTTTAAATTATGACATTTTTTGGAGATAGGGGCCACACGGAGGGCTCAAACCTAGTGCCTCACACACATGAGGCATGCACTCTGCAAATGTTTGGGGACTTATCTGTCAGATAATAAAATGTGAATTTTTGTTGATATAGAATTATATATAATAAAATTAACTTACTATAAGTATTTCACCCGCATGGCAAAGCCTGGCAGGCTCCCTGTGACATATTTGATATGCCAAACACAGTAACAAGAAGTCTCATAATGGAGATGTTACTGGGCCTGCTCGAGCAAATCAATGAACAACGGGAGGACTGTGCTATAGACAGTGCTACTATTAAATTTAAAAATTACATTAATTTAGGTTAATATGATTATAAAAGTATTAACATTTATCTTTTTGATATACAGATTTATTGTACCTCCACCACCACTACCAAAATGTCTCAGACTCTGAGTTCACTTTAAAGTACAAATAGTGATTTTTAACTTATTAACAAGACAGTAGCTAGCATATCATTGTCTATTCTAAAACATTTTTAATACCCCAAAGATTTTTAAACATTAAAATTCAGTAATTGTAATCATGTGATTAAAAAAAACCCAAATTAATCAAGGCTGTACATAAAAGTAAAAACCTACATGACATTTTTCTAAGAAAACTAAAAGATAATGACAGAATGGAAAAGGGGTCCAGTGTCCATAATATTGAATATTATAAAGAAATATATTGTAATTCTTATAAACTAATAAAAAACACATGGACAAAGGATAAGACCTTTTACAGAAAAGCTTTTATAGGAAGGTAATCACTAAACAGAACAAGATGCCTGATCTCAGAAGTATACTGAAATGCAAATTAATTTTTTTAATTTTTAAATTTTATTTTTATAAAGTTGCTCATAATAATTGATTACATTCAATGTTTCAATACTAATCCCACCATCATTACACCTTCCCACCACCATTTTTTCAAATTTTCCCACCACCACCAAAAACTGCCTCACAGGCAGATGCTAAATAATTTATTTTGTATTACTTGTTATGAATAGTATGAGATATCCTGGGATTCTAAAATTTAAATATCGGGTGCCAGAGGCACAGTGCTACTCTCTTCTGAGATTCATTTGTGCATCTCTGGGTCATGGCTGTTGATGCATTTAAAGGATGCCCAGAGGCAGTTTGTGGGCAAGACTGCCAGGAAATTGGAAGGGTGGGGAAATGAGGGGAGGATCTCATTCCCAACTCCATGAAGCCTGGAGTTTTCAATCACAAGTCCTGAGTACCTGGGTTTTTCAGGGGGTTCATTCTATTGCTTGGGATCAGGACTTGGGACGAGCCTGTGCAGCTCTATTGTGTGTGTGGCAGTTATTGGGTTCTGGAGATTCTCAATCTGGAGATTGCAGTTGTAGGGGTTCATTTGGGGCAGATGTAGGGACACACCTGTGCCCCTCGAAGGTCCCCAATGAAATCAGCCTGGCGCGGAGTGGGGAAACATCTCTGTGCCGTGCTGCTCTCTTTTGAGACTCATTGTGAGTCTGTGAAATGCAAATTGAACCAGATTGGGAGACCATATGTGGTGCTGGGGAATGAACCTGGGTCAGCAATGTGCAAGGTAAGCACCTTCCTGCTGTATCATCACGCCAGCCCCTAAACTTTTCCTTTTAAATACGTTTTTATTTTGGGTCAAATAAAAAAATTAGGGACTTTTCAAAAATGATTCATGAAAGAGTTGAAAAAGACAATATAAACAATATAGCAGTAGTTTAGATATTTATATTGTATAAAACTTAAAATATTAGCTCTTTAATAGAAATATGAAGCAAAGTTGCAGGCCTTAAAACAACTTATTTTAGCTTCTGTACCTCAAAAGAAACAGTGACCTGAATACAAGAATACAAAGACAGTCTACAGAATGGGAAAGGATATTCATCCAGTACCCATCTGATAGAGGTTTATATTAAGGTTATACAAGGCACTGGTTGAACTCTACAAGAAGAAAACATCCAATCCCATCAGAAAATGGGGTGATGAAATGAACAGAAACTTTTTCAAAGATTAATTCCGAATGACCAAAAGGCACATGAAAAAATGCTCTTCATCACTAATCATCAGGGAGATGCAGATCAAAACAACAATGAGATATCATCTCACACCACAGAGACTGGCCTACATCCAAAAGAACAAAAGCAACCAGTGTTGGTGTGGATATGGGGAGAAGGGGACTCTCCTTCACTCCTGGTGGGGATGCCGACTGGTTCAGCCCTTTTGGAAAACACAATATAGGTGTTTTGTAAAAAATTAGAAATTGAGCTCCCATTTGACCCAGCAATACCAATTCTGGTACTAATATCCTGGAAGTACAAAAAATATAGTAGAAATAATATCTGTACTTATATGTTTATTGCAGCACTATTTACAGTAGCCAGAATCTGGAAAAAACCTGAGTGCTTGAGAACAGACCATTGGTTAAAGAAACTTTGGTACATCTACACATGGAATACTATACAGCAGTTAGAAAAGATGAAGTAATGAAATTTGCATATAAATGAATCTGCATGGGGAATATCATGCTAAGTGAAATGAGTCAGAGAGAGAGGGACAGACATAGAATGACTGCACACATTTATGAAATATAAGGTAATATAATGGGAGACTAACACTCAAGGATAGTAGAGATAAGGGCCAGGAGGATTGCTCCATGGCTTGGAACTGGCCTCACATGCTTTGGAAATCTGAGATAGAGACGGGACCACCAAGTAAATGATGCTTGAAGGGATTGCTCAGGATGGGAGATGTTTGCTGAAAGTAAACTATGGACTGAACATGATGACCACTCAGTACCTGTATTGCAAACCATAACACCCAAAATGAGAGCGGGTAAAAGAGAATTTGCCTGCCACAGATGCAGGGCAGGGATGGGGGTGGTACTGGGAGGGATACTGGGAATATTGGTGGTGGAGAATGGGCACTGGTGGAGGGAAGGGTACTTGATCATTGTATGACTGAAACGTAATCACAAAAGTTTGTATGTCTGTAACTACCTCACAGTGGTAAAGGTAAAGGTAAAGGCCCTCCCGTTGATCGTCGATTTGCTCGAGCGGGCCCAGTAACGTCTCCACTGGAGACTTTGTTGTTACTGTGTCTGGCATATCCAATACTCTCGGTAGCTTGCCGGGCTCTCTGAGAGGGGCGGAGGAATCGAACTCGGGTCGACCATGTTGGCTGCTTGTAAAGCGAACGCCCTACCGCTGTGCTATCGCTCCAGACCTCACAGTGATTCATTAAAAATTAAAAAATAGAAAAAATAACAAGACGATAAAGCAACTTATTTTATTTCCCATGATTTTGAGATATCATAGAGAATAGACTCAGAACTCATATGTTTAGTTGATAAAATGCTAAGATTCACAGGCATATGGGATATTTGTTTACTTAAAATGTAGAAATATTGCCAGGGATAGCTATTATACTCATTAAATGCATCAAATTATTTGAAAATATTAAACTTTTCTTGTTTCTCAGTATTTGATTTAATGTTTTATAAGAAAGTGATTTCAGTTATTATTTGTAGTTTTTGATATTGATAATGTGATGATGGTAAGGTTGACAATGCTAATGCAGAACACTGAGTAGCCATAACAAAAAGTTTTTATTTTTTTGTGTCCAATTCTTACGCTTAATTTCTTTTATTCAGGTATTTAGTGATTCTTCAATGAATAAACATTTGAAATGTTCACATATTAAGACAATTAAAAGTTCTCAAGATTTTATGCAGTTCAGGTAACTTAAAAATAGAAAATTCTTTTATTTTTAGAATTATCGACTCTGAAAATAATTAAAAAATTTACTGTTTTTTTTTTTTTAGGTTGTTAACGCCACAGAAACAATCAAATTGCAATCAGTGGTTTGAAAAAAGAGATTTAGGTAATGCATAATGATTATTCCACTATATAAAAGTAACACTTTTTTATCTGTAGCACAAAGATAGCACTGTGGCACTGTCTTCCCATTGTTCATCGATTTGCTCAAGCGTGCACCAGTAACATCTCCATTGTGAGACTTGTTGTTACTGTTTGAATACGCCACAGGCAGCTTGCCAGGCTCTGCTGTGTGAGCAGGATACTCTCGGTAGCTTGCCGGGCCATTCGGGAGGGACGGAGAAATTGAACTTGGGTTGGCCGCATACAAGGCAAACACCTTACCTGCTGTGCTATCACTCCAGCAATGTTAGCACATAGAATTGACATTTTTTTTTAATTTTTAAATTTTTATTAGTGACACACCATGAGGTACAGTTGTAGACTTACAAATTTTTGTGCTTGGGTTTCAATTATACAGTGATCAAATACTCATCCCTCCACCAGTGCCTATTTCCCACCACCACGGATCCCAGTATCCCTCCCACCCTCCATCCCCCCCATCCCACCCTGCCTCTGTGGCAGGGCATTCCCTTTTGTTCTCTCTCTCCTTTTGGGTGTTGTGGTTTGCAAAAGAGGCAATGGGTGACAATCATGTTTGGCCTATAGTCTACTTTCAGCGTGCTTCTCCCATCCTGGGAGGATCCTCCCAACACCCTTTATTTGGTGTTCCCTTCTCAATCTGAGGTCCCTTTTCCCCTAGCATGTGTGGCTGGCCTCTAAGCCATGGAGCAAAATTCCTGGTACTAATCTCGGCTATTGTTGGGTGTTTGTCTCCTATTTTGTTACTTTATGTTCCCCAGATGAATGCGATCTTTCTATGTCTATCCCTCTCTTTCTGACTCATTTCGCTTAACATGATACTTTCCATGTAGTACCACTGATATGTAAATTTCAGGATTTCATCTTTTCTAACAGCTACATAGTACTCCATTGTGTAAATGTACCAAAGTTTCGTTAACCAGTCATCTGTAGAACTGACTTTTATTTTCAGGTTTTGAGATGGTTAATTCTTTGAGCATAAAATTCTGTAACTATAAGCATATTCAGAATAATCATATAATATGAGTTTATCTTGGTATAATACTCATACTACATGGTTTTAAGACTCAGCCAATATGGGTATGAGACACAGCCAATATGGTTATTCTGTGAAGCTGGATATTCTTTTATTCTGAAAGAATTATTTACCTGTCACAGGTGATCGGTTCCACCTGCTTATTAATTATCTATATGTGCCAACTTGATAGTGTTGGGCTGGAGAAATAGTACAGTGGGTAGGACTCTTGTCTTGCATGCTTGGGTCACACCCAGTGATGTTCAGATGGCACTCTTACCTCTGCTTAGTAGTCATTTCTGGTAGTACTCAGGGGACTATATATGGTGTTAGGAATCTAAGTGGGGTCAGCTACTTGCAAGAGAAGAACCTTAACCACTCTAGCTCTTCAATAAAAGTCTGTTTATTGAAAAATGTTGTATGTTTTTTTTTGTTTGTTTGGGGATTTTTTTTGGCTTTTTGGGTCACACCCAACAATGCACAGGGGTTACTCCTGGCTCTGCCCTCAGGCATTACTCCTAATGGTGCTCAGGGTACCATATGGAATGTTGGGGATCTAACCCAGGTCGGCTGCGTGCAAGGCAAACGCCCTACCTGCTATACTATCGATCCAGCCCCAAGAATGTTGTATGTTGAAAATAATAGTTGTTTCTTAAATGCAAGGGGCATAATTATAAAGCTTATAGACTGTCAATATACAGAAATATCTTTATTGCCTAGGGACAGATGTATAGATAAAGAAAATGTACATATGCATGTAATAATACCCACCTATAAGAACAGGTAAAGTTTGAGTTTTGAGACAACATAAAACAGTGATGGAACAGGGTTCATACCATGCAAAATAAGGAAAGACAAATATTGAATGCCACTCATATGTGGGATACAAAAGAAAAGCAAGGGAATGGGTAAAATTAAATTCAAACAAACCCTTGAATTCAGACTGAAAAACTGAGAAACTAGAGGAGGAAGAGGGAGGTATGAGTAAAGGAATGAAGTTGGAGAGTTCAGTGTTCTATGATGGAGGTATATTGGTACTTTGGTGGTAGGTATGGTGTGGTAACATACATTTGGAAGAAAAGCAAAATTGTACCCCTAGATATAATTTTTTTGGTTTTGTTTTTGTTACTGGGACACTCCTGGTTGTACTCTTGACTCTGTGTTCAGGGATTACTCCTGGTGGTCTCCTGGGACCATACCAGGTCCCAGGAACCAAACCTGGGTCAGCTGCATGCAAGGAAAGTACCCTGCCTGCTCTACTCTCTCTCCATCTCCTAAATACAGTCTTGTAAACCAACATCTCAGTAAAATCAAAATATCAAGGCTTATGGGTAGAGCATATGCTTTGTGTCAATCTCTGTATTCTCTGTGAGTGGAGGGAAATAAAATAATAGTTTCAAAATAGAAAAGGTTTTATTTAAAAATTTTAAAACCCAATTACAAAAAGAATGACATAATTGTCTATATGAAAACTATTTTTATTCAGTAGATGCCATAGAAAGTATGAAAGACAAGTCACCAAATCAGAGTGTATCGTGGAGTTTTTTTTAATGAATTTTATGAATTATTTTATGCCTAAAACTCAACTATCAGTAAATAGTTTTGTAAAATTTGTAAATCATGGCTTTTTAATAAAAATTTTTAAGAATTACAAAAAAGACTATCGGAGGACTGTCACTGTCACTGTCCTCCTGTTGTTCATCGATTTGCTCGAGCGGGCCCAGTAACATCTCCATTAGAGATTTTGTTGTTACTGTGTTTGGCATATCGAATACATCGTGGGTAGTTTGCCAGGCTCTGCCGTGTGGGCGAGATACTCTCAGTAGCTTGCCAGGCTCTCTGAGAGGGGCGGAAGAATCAAACTCGGGTCAGCCATGTTGGCTGTGTGCAAGGCAAACACCCTACCACTGTGCTATCGCTCTATCCCTATCAAAGGACATTTTTCAAAAACATAAAGAACTTATATAAAAAGAAGAAAAAGGCACCCCAATTAGAACTATGCACAAAATATACAAATAGGCACTTCAAATAGAAAAATTTTTTGACACACATGTAATATTATTAACAAATCATTTAAATGAAAAAATATATTAAATAAACTATAATTATATATAATTAGCAAAATTGTTTGGCTTTTATAAATATTGGTGAGAATGTAGACCAATAGAGAATCTCACAGCTACCAAACCGACATTTATCACTGTATGTTGAGATCATACCCAAATTATAATTGGAACTAATAATTTTATGTGGTGAGATTGATTTCCTAGAGTAGCTTAGGGTGGCTGCTTGCTACAGTAAAAACTGGTACAGTTTTTGAAGGGCTGGAGCAATAGCACAGCAGGTAGGGCGGTTTGCCTTGCACACAGCCGACCTGGGTTTGATTCCTCCATCTCTCTTGGAGAGCCCGGCAAGCTACCGAGAGTATCCTGCCCACTTGGCAGAGCCTGGCAAGCTCCCCATGGCGTGTTTGATATGCCAAAAACAGTAATGACTCTCACAATGGAGACGTTACTGGTGTCCGCTTGAGCAAATCGATGAAAAACTGGAGGACAGTGACAATGACAGTTTTTGAAAATGAAAGTGTACATACTTGTACCTTGTAATTCTAATCTTAAGTACATTTCTAGAGTAACAGAAGTATGTTCATGCAAACTAGTGGTTACCTCAGTTTTTTATTTTATAACATAAAATAATGTTTATAGCATTATTTCTTCTTCTCAAAGCAGAAAACCCTAAATACCCATTTGAAGTTAAATGGATATATTGTTCTGTGTTTAGATATGAAATACTTTGCATCCATAGAAATTAATAAACTATATGTAGCAATGTAGATAAATTTTACAAGCATATGCTAAACAAAAAATCAAGAACTCATTTAATTATTATATTGCATTTTAAATAGGAAAACTGTTGTTTATAGTTATTAAATATTACTGTCTAGAACTAATACTCGAGAAAGGAAACTATTATCATAAAATTAAAGTGGTAGGATGGAGAGATAAGCAGTGGGGAAGGTGCTTGCCTTGTTTGTGCTGGAACCTGGTTTGATTCCCAGCATCCCATAATGTCCCCTTAGCACTGCCAGAAGTAATTCCTGAGTGCAGAGTCACTAGTGACCCTTAAGCATTTTCAGGTGTGACCCAAAAACTAAATAAAAAAGTCAATAGTGGTTACCTGGGGCCAGAGCGATAGTACACCAGGTAGGGCATTTGCCTTGTACACACCCGACCTGGGTTCAATCCCCAGCATCCCATATGGTCCCCCAAGCACTGCCAGGAGTAATTCTTGAGTGTAGAGCCAGAGCATCACCTAGTGTGACCCCAAAAGCAAAAGAAAAAATCAAACAACAAAAAACTAGTGGTTACCTCAGTGGAGGAGGATATGAGGAATTGAAATCTTTATTCATAATGTTCCTTTTGGGGGGCCTGGTTGATATTTACATAATTTCATGTGGTTCAGCTAAGTTTTAATTTTCAATGAAATTACAAAAAAGAAAAAAATAGTGTTCTCATATAACAGATGCTGAGTATGGAGAAAAAGGAACAGGAAGACAATTAAGAGAATTAAAATGTTCTTCACAAGTAAGTGAAATGCTCGCTTTCCTACACATAGTTTTCTTTTTAGTTTGTCTTTTTCTCTTTATGGTCTTTATAGTTTATTTTTAAAGCAAAACATAAAATTTAAAATATTTATTTTATTTTAATTTTTGATATAGTGTAATGAGGGCTGTTACATGAGGTCTAGATATTATTAGTTTACTGTGGTGTTAGAAATTCTGTCCTTAAAAGAGTTTCTTTTATTAAAATTGAAGTCTCAAAAGGTTTACATAAATATGTACTATTTTCAACAGTCAACTATATATATCTTGACACAACAGCTAAGTCACGGCTTGACAAGACAGTTTTGTTTGGTATTATTTGATGAGATTCTGAAACAGTTTATTACTGATAGTTGCCACAAAAATATCTTCAAAATATTTTTAAGGTGGAAAACTCATGTATAATTTACCATAAATACTAAGGGTTAAAAATAACATAGCAGTTTCCTATTATAAGGAAAAAAACACATTTTAACACTCCAGTTGTGTTTCTGTAATGAATTTTGGAGTAACAAACATTTGAGAAATCATATTTATAGTTTTATAAAAATTATATAAGGAAATTTAATATTCAGTTTTCAATCTTTACAGAGAGCATCTAATGAGAATTTATGAAAGGTACATATAGCACAGTGAGACCCAAGATTGCTTTTTCAAATGTCATGAAATTATATAATTCAGTAGTGTGGCAGACATCTTGCCCACAGGTTAATCCTATGAAGGTCTGTAAAATCATGTGGTCTGACCCTAAAACAGGATAAGGCACACATAATATAGGTTGCCACAGGCTCTTCTCTCTGTATTATTTGGTCCACATATATAAATATTCAAATGGCCCTTGGTAGAAAAATGGTTTCCCATCCTTATCTAGAGCTTGATGTAGAAATTTGTATAGAGACATCACTTGGGACCAGAGAGAGAGTATAGCAGGTAGGGTGTTTGTCTTACACATAGCTAACCTGGTTTCAATTCCCAGCATCCCCTGAGCCCATCAGGAGTGATCCCTGAGAGCAGAGCCATGAGTAAGCCCTAAACAGCTTTAAGTGTGGCCCCCAAACCAAAAAAAAAAAAATTACAAACAAATGAGACAATCATTCGTGGGCAGGGGAGGGGTCAAGGGATCAGAGCACATGCTTTACATGTGGGGGACCCAGGTTTGCTCCCCATCACTGCATAATCCCAGCACTGCCAGGAGCACTCCCTAAGTACCACTGGGTGTGTGGCACAAGAAACAGAAAAAGAAACATCAGTCCTAAACATTTATTCAACAATTTGAATATGTTCTGTTTATCATTTGCTTTTTTTAGGAAGAAAGTAAAAAATAGATGATTTTTTTTTTTCATTTTTCCAAATAGATCTATTTGATATCTGTTTCAAAAATGTACTCTTACTTTACTTCTTATGTTTCATTTTGGTTAGGGGACATATCTGGCTGTTCTCAGGGATTATACCTAGCTCTGTGCCAAGGCATCTTGGAGGTGATGCTTGGAGGACCAGATGGTACCAAGGATCAAATCAGGGTCATCCTCTTGCAAGACGAGCAACTTAAACCTTGTACTATGTATCTAACCTCTTAGTTGTCTTTAATTAAGTAGCATTAATAAAAACATTGCATGTATTTTTATTAATATAACAACATTAATTTGTGTACTGTTGTTACTTTTAATATGCAGGTTATAGGTACAGAAATTTTTGAAAAGCCAGCAGAAATTAATAGTGATGAAGTAGAAGAAAGGACTGAGAATTTCCCACAAACTCCTGAAATACCTATGTTTTTGAGAACTGAATCTACGAAAACTCCTGAATCTTTGGAGAAAATACTGTTCTCTAAAACTCCACCATTTGAAAAGTAGGTTATTAATTGATGATTATACTAAATGAGTATACATCTTGCATGAAATTTTACACAAATTGATGAGAATAAAATGCCTTGGTTCTGTAACTTATAGGCTTCATTATGGAATATTTAAAATATACAATGAAGTGAGAGACTAGGAGAATGTTATGTACCTATTATTTACCTATCACTCTATTTGAATCACTCTATTTGAATGTGCTGCGATTCTTGTTTTATTAAATGTTTTCTACTATTTTCTGGTAATATTTAACTGAGTATTGTCATAGACTCTGAGTACTATCCAAAATAAGATTATTTAGATTTAAGATTTTCCAAAGGATAAATAAAAGTATGAACAAATTTTAAGTGTAATATTGTCATATATAGTAGATTGTAAGTATCAACATAAATTCTCACAGTCTATTCTTTTGTTGTAATTTAATGATTATTGCAAGAAATACCATTCTCTTTATTAACTTTGGTTGGCATTAATAATCTATACTTTTATTTGACTTTGGAAACTACATTATTTTTAGTGAAGTCAAGAATATAGTGTTGCATTTAACCTTTCTTTACTTCATTCTCTTAACACTGAACCCTGAAATTCCTCTAAAACGTTATAATAGATTCTACTGGATCAGGGGTCTCTTGTCTGTATTTTACTTCTGTACTTTAAGTTGATAGGATTTTATGTATTATTGTCATATCGGTTGTTTTTAATATTGCTCTTGTTTTATTCTGGGGACATACCCAGAGGTGTGCTTAGGTGATACTCATGGCTTGGCACTCAGGAATTACTCAGGGGCTTACATGGGAAGCCTGGAATTGCCTGTGCAAGGCAAGCTCCCTCCCTGCTGTACTATCATTCTGGCACCTTATTTTTGTCTGTTTGTTTTTGTTTTGGGGCCACACCCAGCAATGCTCAGGAGTTACTGCTGCCTTTGCACTCAGGGATCACTTCTCCTGGCAGGCTCAGGGACAATATGGGATGCTGGAAATTGAACCCAGGTTCGCTTTGTGCAAGACAAGCACCTTAGCCACTGTACTATTCTTTATTGTCATATTGTTGACTGAAGAACAGCATGTTCAAAGTGGAACTTAATCAAATATGAGAACTATAAAGAATGTGACAATCATGTGTTTACTCTTTTATAGATGAGCAAATTTTTTTGTAAATTTAACAGACTCAACAATGGCCTTGTAAATAGGGAGATCTATTGGCATCTGTCATTTTTAACAGTAATATACTGACCATGTATAAACATTTTATGAGTTCTGTTTATTTTCACAACTTTGTGAGATGCAAGTACTTTATTTTCTTAAGTGACACTCCATCTTTAATGGAGTTAAGTTTCAAACTAAGGCTGTTCTTGCTTTTAATGTGTTGGCATACTTTTGTGTTTATGTTTTCGTATACTTTTGTGTCCAGTTGTTATTTATGAATCATTTAATTATCTCCTTTATCCAATAATCTGTAAGGGTCCCAGATATGTCCACTTACCCACATACCAAATACCAAATTCTGCAGGATGGATATGTTGTTCCCAACGTTCTCCCTTCTGAAATCCAACACGCCATTTCATTGGTAAATAAACAAATAGCACCTGGCCCAGACAAGGTCAGATCTGAACACCTGAAGAACCTGCCATCAGTACTCATCAATACACTGGCTCAGCTCTTCACGAATGCAAGGTTCCAACCCAATGGAAAACCAGCAGGAATGTACTACTGTACAAGAAGGGAGACATCCATGACATTGGCAACGATCGCCCCACTGCCTATTATCTGTCATCTACAAGCTGTTCACTCAAGTCATCCTGAATAGGATTGCCAGAACACTAGATGAAGGACAACCACACGAGCAAGCCGTGTTCCGCAAAGGATTCAGCATGATCGACCATATCCACATGATAACCAAGCTCATTGAGGTTTCTCGGGAGTTCAAGATGCCGCTGTCTAACGTTCATTGATTTAAAGAAGGCCTTTGATTCTGTTGAGACGAAAACAGTCATTGAAGCCCTAGTCAATCAGGGTGTTCATACTCAGCACATCAGGATCCTCTGTGAGATGTATTATGGATTCACTACCAGGATCTCACCATTCTACAAAGAAGTGATCATCGATGTCAAGAGGGAGGTTCAGAAGGGTGATACCATTTCACCAAAACTCTTCAGTGCCACCCTTGAGAATGTCATGCGACAACTGGAATAGGAAGGAATGGGAGTAAAGATAAGACGGTTGGCAACTACACCACCTCCGCTTTGCTGATGACATTGTTCTAATAACACCAAACATTAGCCAAGCAGCACAAATGCTGGTCAACTTCGACCATGAGTTGGACTACAGCTGAATTAGCTGACTAATGACCTGGCACCTGAGTTGCACAGGAGGAAGAGGGCAGCTTGGAACGCCTTCAAGAGCGTGGAAGAAATAGCTAAGAGGACGAAGAACCTCCGGCTTCGGGCACATCTCTTCGATCCCACTGTTCTTCCTGCATTAACATTCGCCTCAGAGACCTGGGCCCTACAAAAACAGGATGAGAACATTATTTGGGTCTCCCAAAGAGGAATGGAAAGAGCTATGCTTGAAGTATCACGTTTCACTCAAATGAGAGAAAGAATCTGGAGTTCCAACCTCCATTGATGGTCAAGAATCAGGGACGCTGTCTCGTTTGCCAGACGTCGAAAATCGGATGGGCTGGACACATAATGAGATTTGGAGATGACCGCTGGACTAGAGCCATTACTGACTGGATTCCACGGGAAATCAAAAGACCGCGTGGCCACCCACCTACCAGATGGTCAGACTTCATCAAGACCCTGAACGATCGGTTTGAGGCTCTTCGTGTTCCTAGAATGAGCAGATGCCATTAGGCTACACTAGAACACGACAGGGATGAATGTAGACGTTACTAGCGCCCACTCGAGCAAATCGATGATTAACGGGAAGTCAAGTGATCGAGTGATCCAGGCCCCAGATACTCATTAAGATGGAATATCTTCTTACTGACTTTCAAGATTTTGGGGGATATCACTACATTAGGATTAAGAGTTTGGACTTCTAAGGTCTGGAGGATAGTTTACCAGGATGAGCACTTGCTTTGGATGTAGGAGGCCCAACTTTGATCCCAGGTACTGGATGGTTCTGTAAGAACCTCCAGGAGAGATACTGAGCACAGATCTCAGAGCTCAAAGATCCCCTGAGCAGCACCAGGAGTGTCCCACCTAAAAAATTGAACTTTCAAAAGTAGTTTGCTGCATTCAACTAATTCTGGGACTACATTTTTGTTTGTTTTGGGCCACACCCAGATGTAATCAGGGCTTACTCCTGGCTCTGTGCTCAGGGATCACTCCTAGTGTGCTCAGAGAACCATATAAGGTTACAGGGAGGGATTGAACCTGGGTTGACTGTGTGCAAGACAAGTGTTCTGCCTCTGTACTATCTCTCTGGACCTCTTTTAAAGCATTATGCTTCAAAATCCTCTTCTTAAAACTGAAGTAATAATAGATATTTTATAGGATTATTTTGAAGAATAAGTTAATAATGATGAAAATATCTTGAATAGAGCCTGATAGTACATCCCTAGTAGAAATTGTTCACTGTATGACTGTCATCCTGTTGTTCATCGATTTCCTCGAGCAGGCTCCAGTAATGTCTCCTTTGTCCTAGCCCTGAGATTTTAGAAAGTGCCACATTCAAGGCTCTTTTAGGGTCAGGGGAATGAGACCCATCATTGTTACTGGGTTTTGGCATATCAAATATGCCATGGGGAGTTTGCCAGACTCTGCCTTGCGGGCAGGATACTCTCGGTAGCCTGCCCGCAAGAAATTGTTCTTATTCCACAATTATTTTTTTATTTCTGTCTTTATTTTTTAAATGTAGACAAAAGCTACAACTGTTGATACAGTTATAGAATTGAAAAAGATTAGATAACAATATAAAAATTGATGTTTAAAAATCATTTTTATGTGAATTTAGTGTTGTATCTGGCCACAGGATTGTTAACTCCATGCTTAAGGATTTGCTAAATTGTTTGTTGCATGTTGAGTCTTCTGTTATTTTTGTTTATTAAGTTTGGACAGCTTCTTTGTTACTTTCCCATCTACTTTGGAGTGCTCCTACTGGAATTTATGTATTTAGGAATTTGGAGGTGTCTGTGGGAGGTGGGTCTGGCTGCTGGGGCTTCTGTAAGTACAGTGGAGTGGGGTGGGGGGAGGCTACTTGTGCCCACTCTGAGAAGACCTCAGAATTCTCAGCCTGAATACCTGGGTATATGAAATTTTTTGCAGTTGGTGTCTCTGCTGAGTATTAGTGAAACAGTGGGCTTGCAGCAGTGGTGTGTGAGTGTGGCTCCTGAGACTTTGGCAGAGCAGGGACTTGGCCTGTCCTGCTCACTTAGGGCACCTCTAGAGTTTTCAGCTTGGGGTGGCACTGGTGTATCCATAAATTTTAGCTTCTTGTCTTGCATCTCCTCCGAGTTTAGTCATGAATCAGTAGAGCAGGACTGGTAGGTGAGTAAACATGGCAGTGCTATGGGAGGTTCAAAATTGGTATTTCTATTGTATTTAGCATTATTCTCTCAAAAATCATCCTCTTCATGAATTAATTACTAACTTATCCCTTTTCCTACTGTGATAATTTTTGTTTTTACAACGTTGCTTATGATGTTTCTAAGACTGTAGTATTTAATGGATTTTAAAACATTTTTAATGATCTTTATTTCTCTAACAGAAATAGAAATACAGTAACTGAAGGTCATACAAAAAAGGACTCTCCTGGATTTTCATTCCTTGCAACGTATACTTCTAGATCTCCTGGATTGAATTTATTTGATTCTGCTATATTTGATTCAGAAATGCCATCAGATCAGGTAACATGAGAACCTAGTGTTTTGTTTTGTTTCATTTTGAGGTGGGGGTACTGACACACACCTTTTGTTGCTCAGGGCTTACTCCAGTGCTCAAGGATCAGTCCTGACCATATGGAGTACTGGGGATCTAATCCTGGCTGCCTGGGCTGCTACAAGTCAAGTGCTCTAGCCACTATGTTATCTCTTTGGCTCCAGAACCCAGTTTTTGTTTGTTTGTGTGTGTTTTTTTCATTTTTTATAATTTTATTTATTGAATCACTGGGTGCTTTAACGATAGCACAGCGGTAGGGCGTTCGCCTTACAAGCGGCCAACATGGCCGACCCGAGTTCGATTCCTCCGCCCCTCTCGGAGAGCCCGGCAAGCTACCGAGAGTATTTGATATGCCAGACACAGTAACAACAAAGTCTCCAATGGAGACGTTACTGGGCCCGCTCGAGCAAATCGACGATCAACGGGAGGGCCTTTACCTTTACCTTTTACCTTATTGAATCACTGTGAGAGCAGTTGCAAAGCTTTCGGGTTTAAGTCTTGGTCATACAATGAAACACCTGTACCTTCACCAGTTCCCATTCACCACACCCAAAAACCCCAGTGTTCCCCCATCCTACACCTTCCCCCTACCCGTGGGGCAGATGATTTCCACATTACTCTCTCTCTCTACTTTGATTACATTCAATATTTTGACACCAGACCCACCATATTATTTGGGATTTTACCCCAACACTCAGATCTGCCGAAAAGGCAACAGTAGACAACTTGTTTTCTATTGCTGGTTAAGAATAACATATGATGTTGCATGGCTGCAGTAGTGGCCATGCGATTTTGAAATTCCGAAATTTTGACAATTAAATTTGGAGGGATTTCTGCCAAAACCTGCTGCGTTCTGAGAGTTGTTCCAGAGTCTCTGGGATCATGGCCATTAAGCAGCTTAATCAGGACCCAGAGAGGCCGTTTGTGGCCAGCAACTTGGGGTCTTTTTGGGATGGGGAGGAAAGGGCTGGCTCCACCCTCATCCCATGAGGCCACGTGTGTTTCTTCACTGAGAACCCAAACCTGACTGTCCAGTGGCCTCTGGAGGATGGCGGCTACCGGGCCGCCAGGGGGAACAGGCCAAGGCATGAAACCTATTCCCACCTTGGGTGGCCCAGAGCTGATAACTTACTGCAGGGCCCAGACGCATTTCTGCCAAAAGTCGCTGGGTTCTGAGATTTGTTTCTGAGTCTCTGGGATCACGACCATTAAGCGGCTTGATCAGGAGCCAGAGAGGCCATTCGTGGGTGGTGACTTGGGGTCTTGTTGGGGCAGGGAGGAAAGGGCTGGTTCCAACCCCATCCCATTAGGTCCCGCGTGTCTTGTCACTGAGGGTCCAAACCTGACTGTCCAATGGTCTCTGGGGAATGGCGGCCACTGAGCCACCAAGGGGGAGCAGGTGGAGGGACAGCACCCTTTCCCCCCTGGGGTGGCCCGATGACAGTAACCTATTGCGTGATTCAGACACATTTCTGCCAAAAGCTGCTGAGTGCCGAGATTTGTTTCTGAATCTCTGGAATCATGTCCATTAAGTGGATTGATCAGGAGTCAGAGAAGCCATTTGTGGGCGGTGACTCAGGGTCTTGTTGGAACAAGGAGGAAAGGGCCAGCTCTATCCCTGTCCCGTGAGATCCCAGGTGTCTTCATCACTGTGGGCCCAAACCTGACTGTCTAGTGGCCTCTGGCAGATGGCGGCCACCGAGCCACCAAGGGGGAGCAAGTGAAGGAACAGCACCCTTTCCCCCCTGGGGTGGCCTGGTGACAGTAACCTACAGCGCAGTCCAGACGTGTTTCTGCCAAAAGCCGCTGGGTTCTGAGATTTGTTTCTGAGTCTCTGGGATCATGGCCATCAAGCAGCTTGATCAGGAGCCAGAGAGGCCATTTGTGGCCAGCGACTCAGGGTATTGTTGGGATGGGGAGGAAAGGGCCAGCACCACCCCCATCCCATGAGGTCCTGAGTGTCTCGTCACTGCGGACCCAAACCTGACCGTCCAGTGATCTCTGGAGGATGGTGGCCACCGGGCCGCCAGGGGGAACATGCCAAGGGACAAAACCTATTCCCACCTGGGTTGCCCAGCACTGGTAACCTACTGCAGGGACCAGACGCATTTCTACCAAAAGCTGCTGGGTTCCGATTTTTGTTTCTGAGTCTCTGGGATCATGGCCATTAAGCGGCTTGGTCAGGAGCAGAGAGGCTGTTTGTGGGCGGCGACTCGGGGTCTCATTGGGATGGGGACGAAAGGGCCGGCTCCACCCCCATCCTGTGAGGCCCCACGTGTCTCATCACTGCGGACCCAAACCTGACTGGCCAGTGACCTCTGGAGGATGATGGCCACCTGGCCGCTACGGGGGACAGGCCAAGGCACAAAACCTATTCCCACCTGGGTTGGCATGGTGACGGTAGCCTTGCAGGGACCGGATGCATTTCTGCCAAAAGCCGCTGGGTTTTGAGATTTGTTTCTGAGTCTCTGGGATCAAGGCCATTAAGCAGTTCTATCAGGAACCAGAGAGGCTTTGCCTACAATTATATAGCTGAGTCTGAGGTGGTTTGTGGGTGTGTCTCCCACATACCTTAATTTTGGCTGTTTACTTTCTTGGTAAACTTTGCCCCAATTTTTTTGGGTCTGGCCAAAGGCACAGCAGCAACTTTGGGGTGTCTGGAAGTCTGAAGTCACCATCAGGCTGCTGATGCACTCGTCTCACAGGTACAGATTGACCTGCTGGCGGCACCATACCCCCTGTTTGTTTGTTTATGGGGCCACACTTGGACATGCACAGGGGTTTACTCTTGGCTCTGCAATCAGGAATTTCTCTGGTGGTGCTCAGGGACAATAATGGGGTGCTGGTGATCCAGTCTTGTTTGGCTGCATCCAAGGCAAACACCCTACCACTGTAATATTAGTTCTTGAGTACTCTGTCTTGGAACAGAGAAAAACTGAGGCAGTTTTTAAAGTTGTAACTGAGATAATATAATAATGTTAATTTTTTTGTATGTAAAATTATTACACTTACATTACCACTAAAGTGCCAAAGACCCTTCACCACCGACCTCATAAAACAGAGGCAATTAAAAATATTTTTAGTATCATATAACAGTGTTTCCCATTATCTTTTTGTTTTTAAGATTCCCCAAATTGATAAAAAAAGGCATCTCAGTACAGGGATAATTTTAATGACAGTTAAAGGAAGTCTAAGAATTAATTGGCTTTACAGTTCATGTGCTTAACTTGTAAACAAATTTCATATATCATCACTCATACATATGCTCCAGGTTTGAGGTTGACATTTTTATTTGCACGTGTGTACAGAGAGAACAACATTTTCATTGGTTATTTTAAAAGATGTAAAAATTTTCCAATAGTGTTCTAATGTTAAGTAATCAAAATCATGAAAAAGTGCTATCTCTGTGCTTAGTAATTGAAACTAAAATTAAAACATTTTATTTCATCAGTAGACAAATCGTAGTGTAGTCTCTAAAGCTAGATTACTTGAGTGTGTCTAGGATGTGGGATTTAGATATGAAACTTGATGTTTCTTATTTGTAAAATACAAGTAGTTTTTAACTTAGTTTGTGAATATTGGTCACGGTCATGGTCCTCCCGTTGTTCATCGATTTGCTCGAGCGGGCCCAGTAACGTCTCCATCAATGAGACTTGTTGTTACTGTGTTTGGCATATCGAATATGTCACGGGTAGCTTGCCAGGCTCTGCCATGCGAGCGAGATACTCTTGGTAGCTTGCCAGGCTCTCCAAGTGTGGCGGAGGAATCGAACTCGGGTCGGCCATGTTGGCCGCTTGTAAAGCAAACGACCTACCACTGTGCTATTGCTCTGTGAATATTGATTGAGTTTATATACATAAAAAGATGAAATTTATTTTTTTGGTGTAAAATGACAAAATTTATAAATTTTTGAAGAAAATGGACCATTTACTTAAAGTAGGGATGTGGATTATCATAGATCCTATAGGTAACAATAGGAGAACTTTATGGAATAGAGGACTTATAATGGAGAACATCACTTTTTTCCATATTTAAACAGCCTACAAAACTTAAAGAATTTAAATAGAGTGAAAATGGTACAGTGATTGCTGTGTAAGTGGTACAAACTAGAAAGTATTCGAAAGAAATAATTTAGATGATCAAGATGTGAACACATGAATTTTGGTGGTGGATGTAGTTAAGTTTATACAAATAGGTGTGAAGCTGAACCCTGCAAATTCAGTAGTATTATAAACCAACGATGAATTGATAGTGAAAAATGTGGCTTATTATAAAAAGATAAAATTATAGGATAGATAATTAAATGTAATTAATTGGATGAATAAGAAAATATAAAAATAACAGAACTATATGCTCATTATATACTAATGAAAATTAAATATGCATCAAAATTTGAAATATCAACCATAAAATACTCTAGAAGAAGTACATACCAAATATTTAGAGAAAGAAGAATTACCTGGGCAAAAAAACTAGAGGAGTTGGCTGGAGAGATAGTACAGCAGGTAGGCCACTTTCGTTGGATGTGACTGACCTGGTTTCAATCCCTGGCTCCCCATGTGGTCCTTTGAGCTCTACCAATAGTGATCCCAAGCACAGATATAAGAGCAAACCCTAAGCACAGCAAGGTGTGCCCCCCCAAACAAAAGTCTGGTATATATTGCTATTAATATTTCATTTACTGCCAGAACCAAATGAGTAGGCCTTTTTGGTTTTGATTTTGGAGCCACACCTGGTGATGCACAGGGCTTACTCCTGGCTTGTGCTTCGGTGTCATTTTGATGGTGCTTGAGGGACCATACGGTGTGCTGTGGCTCTAACCCAGGTCAGTAGTGTGCAAGGCAAGTGCCCTACCTGCTGTACTATCTCTGAAGATCTTTCAGTAGATCTTGATAGATTTTGAATATAGATATGTTTTAATGTAATGTTTTATATAAAAATTGCTGTTTGTGTGTTATAAGTCTACTTATTAGATGAAGTAAAATTTAGATTTAGCTATGTTTTATATACTATTCTCTAGATTCTTTGAGTAACATTTAAAGAAAATTATTTTTTCAGTTTGATGAACATTCTGCAGTAAATATAAATCCCCTCTCATCACAACAAGAAATTGGTAAGTGATTATTAAAATTTGCTAAATGTAAAATCATTTTAACTTTTCTTTCCCATTTGTTGTTTTATTTTTGGTGGGGGGAGGGCAGGAGATTAACCCCAGAACTTCATACATGCAAGGCATATTTTCTACTACTGAGTCACATTCCCAGAATGGCATTTGCATTTCATTTTACTTTTTAGGCTATAATTTATTTTTTAAAAATTACTTCTCTGTGTTACTCACTGATTTGATTTATTTAGTTTTGGAGTTTTTGGGTGACACCTGCCTATGAACAGGGCTTACTCCTGGCTCTGTGATAAGGCATCAGTCTTGGCAGGACTCAGGAGACTATGGGATGTCAAGGATCAAATCCAGATCGGCTACAGGCAAGGCAGATACCCTGTCCACTACACTATCACACCAGCCACACTGATTTTATTTTTAACTGCTTTTCTCAATGCTCTAGCAAAACTTGATTTCTCCAGTATTACTAATAAATTCCTAGTTATCAAAGGTTAGGGGTAATTTGTATTTATTATCATGCTATCTCCAAGCATTTGACATAGATCATTCTCATCTTTTTTTTTCTGGAGTTTTTTTTATTTCTTCCTATCTTTAATTTTATTTTCTTTCTTTATTTTTTTGGTTTTTGTCCTTTGCTCAGGGGTCATTCCTGGGGGATCAGGGGGGCATATGGGGTGCTGGGGATCAAACTTGGGTCAATCACATGCAAGCCAAGCATCCTACCTGCTGTACTATCACTCTGGCCTTTCTAGTGTTTACTTCTCACTGGCTTTTATATTTTCTTTAATCTCTTTATTCTTCAAAACTTTATATATGTGTACATAGATGTTTCATATCAGTGTCTGTTTAGGTTCTCCGATAGAACAGTGTACAAGAAGTTTTCATGGGTTTATATTCTAGTGGAAGAGAGTTAAATGGACATAGGATCATGTAATATAAGGAAGTAGTGCTCTGAACAACTGTTAACATAAATTTGAAATGGCAATCAAATTCACACATTCTACTTTCAATCCAATATTAGATTTAGTTAAATTTGTACAAAGATACAAAGTTGGATATATCAGAATATACAATATCTTTATCTCACTAAAAAGTCTACTAGCTAGCCAAGTAATAATATGCTTTATTTTGTTACTTCACCCACATGGCATATGTTGGACTACCATGAACAATTCCTGACTCATATTGCCAATCTTTTTTTGTATGTTTGTATTTTGGGGAGAAGCACATTGGGCAATTTTCAGGGGTTAATCCAGACTTTGCATTCAAGAATTACTCCTTGTAGTGCTCAGTGGACCATGTGGGATGCTGGGGATCAAACTCGGGTTGGTCACATGCAAGGCATATGCTATACCCTCTGTACTATCACTCAGTCACCTCCCCCACCAATCTTACAATACAATTCTAATCACAATATACACGCCTGTATTCTAACATAGTTTTTTAAATTCAGATACTATCTTACAACTGACATTTACAAAGTTATAAATTTGTCTCATTTTAGTCTTTTTTTTTAAGAAAACAGTTTTATGAGAATTCAGACTCATTGTTTAGGTAATAGGATTACAGTAGTTAATGTTGATGGCTATGACATAAACACTGAGAAGTCAGATTCTTAAGTCATTTTTCCAGGGGGCTGAGACTTGATGACTTAATGTTACTAACTGATGTTAATAAGTACTAAAGAAAAGTAAAGCGTAATAAGAGAAATTAATAGGAATTACATGGACTAGAAAGGCTGCCTCATTAAGGGAAAGGCATCATTAAAAAGCAGCATTTGAGCAGATACCTGAAGGAAGTATCGGTATAAATTACTGAGATACAAATGTTCTAAGCAGAGTGCCCAGATCTTGATATGGAAACATGATCAGCATGTTCATGGTCACTGTCACTGTCACTGTCCTCCCATTTTTCATCTATTTGCTCAAGCGGGCACCAGTAACATCTCCATTGTGAGACTTGTTGTCACTGTTTTTGGCATATCGAATACACCACGAAGAGCTTGTAAGTTCTGCTGTGTGGGCGGGATACACTTGGTAGCTTGCCGGGCTCTCCGAGAGGTGCGGAGAAATCGAATCCGGGTTGGCTGCATGCAAGGCAAACACCCTACCTGCTGCGCTGTCTCTCCAGCCCATGTCCATGGTGTGGAGTAACTGGTTGAAGATTAAACTGTGGAAGGGATGTGAGTGAGAAAGAGAGAGAGTACAGAGAGAGACAGACAGACAGACAGACAGAGAGACAGAGACAGGGAGACAGAGAGAGAGAGAAAGGAAGTGAGATGCTTAATGGTAAGGATTTTTTCCCCCAAGGAAAGTAAAAAGCTATTGTAAAAATTGACTAGGAAGCTGTTAAAATAATGCCTGTTTGGGTAAGTTTTATGGAGATAGAATTGTAAGAACTTTTTATGAAATAATGAAGGATTAAAACAAATAAGAATTATTGTCAATATTTTTATCCAAATAACAAAATGGATTGCCATTTATTGACATAAGGAAGGTTATAGAACTTGGAGATGCTATAGTGGGACAATATTTCCAACTCATTGTCATTAATTCTCTTTGAATAACTTACTATTTCTCAGTACTTCTGAGAAACTGAGTTAATTTGTTATTCACATTCTTTGGATTTGATTTTCGGGCCACCCCTGGTTTGCTCAGGGCTTACTTCTGACTGCCAGGAATCACTACTGGCAGGGCTGGGATTACCATGTGTAGTGCCAGGGATTGAATCCTGGTAGCTGCATGCAAGCCAAGCGTTGGTAAGGCACTGTACTATATATCTCTCTGGCCTTGATTTTGTTCTTACCCTGTTTGTTTGTCTGTCTCTCTGTTACTATCTCCACTGGGAGTGCTTTTACCATCTTTCTACCTTGTGTACTAGATTTTCACATGCTTGAGTTAAGAATTCTTGAGAATAGGATTGAGTTTTAATCTCTTTACTTTCCATAGTACCAACATCAGTGCTTTGCGCAGAAGAGGAATGCAGTTACTCATTTGTGGAATATAAAATAACATAGTATGAGACTGACACCCAAGGACAGTAGACACAAGGGCCATGAATATTTCCCCGTAGTTGAAAGCCTGCCTCATAAGCTGGGGGAGAAGGCAGCTGGAATAGAGAAGAGATCACTAAGACAGTGATGGTTGGAGGAATCATTCGGGATGGGAAATGTATGCTGAAAGTAGATAAAGGATCAAACGTGATAACCTCTCTGTATTTGTATTACAAACCATAATGCCCAAAAGTAGAGAGAGAGTAGAGGGAGGGTTGGAAAGGGGGGGGTATACTGGGGACATTGGTGGTGGAGAATGTGCACTGATGGAGGGATGGTTGTTTGATCATTGTATGACTGAAACTCAAACGTGAAAGCTTTTTAACTCTTATCTCATGGTGATTCAATAATAAAAAAGGAATACAGTTAAATATCTGCTTAATAGACAAGGAATCAGAGTCACCCTTATTTATTAAATGCAGTAGAATTCAATAGGTTATGCGGATTATTTAATACAAATGTCATGATGTTATAATATTTATTTTCCCCAGGAAATTTATTTGGAAAACCAGAAGGAGAAGATTCCTTTACATTCCCTTTTCCAACAGACTCTTCAACTCATACATTTGAAACTGGAAAAGATTATTTTAGTTTTCCCTTTTCATTTGAACAGAATCAAAGCACAATGCCTTCTACTGTAAAAGGTTTTTCATCACAGAATACTTCCTCACAAAATACAACACAGTTTTCTTTTTTTTGAACTAATTACCTTGAATTATTTTCTGCTCTGTAGTCATGTAGGACTTAAATTTACATTATTACTTAAAATATCAAGACTGCATTTTTGTTGATTAACGCTATAATGGGTTGCCATAGTTACATTATTTGATTGTATTTATTAAATATAGAAAGTAAAGCCATATATTCTAATTTTGTTTTTATTGTGGCATTAACTATCATATTTTTGCTTCGTATTTTGCAAGTCATATTCCGGAGGGAATTTTACTAAATATAGTATTATGCTTTTTCTGTTAATTTTTGTTCATACATATTAAGCTTCTTCTCCCCAGATTCTGAGTTTCATCCTGGTAATATATTTGTTTGTTTTTGTTTTTGCGAAATTCTGGTAATATTTTAAGAACAAGAAACACATCAGGCTATGAGATCTTTTAGTAATAATTTCACATTACTTTCATTGTTGCACTATACAGAATGGTACATAATAATTTGTTATTTGTAATCAATAAAATTTGTTATTTTAATACAAAAAGGATAAAATTGTAATACAGTTAATGTAAGATTAAATGTGAAGGAGAATTTCTGAAAATTGTATTGTACTAAGGATGACACTATTAATATTTTTTGTTTAAACCTTTTTTGAGAATATTTAAAATTTTGTTTCCTATCTTCAGAAGTCACTCTTATATTTCATATGCAGTATTTTCTTATCAATTATTTATCTTAAATGGAGAGTTAAATTTTGATAAAATTATATAAACATTGCTCAAAAATCTTTGTATGTTTAAAATTAATTATAAGTATTTTATTCTGCCTTTTCCTTTCTTCAGGAGCTTTTTCCTCTCTCTTGAGAATCCCACACACTCTCTTGTATGTGTTTTCCTTTCTTCATATTAATAAAATATCTTTATCTCACTAAAAAATTAATTGTATTGTTATGATTGACTCCATATTTTGTTTGTAGCTAATTACAAATATTGAACTTCACTTATTATCACCCTTTCTGACCCAAATTGGATCAAGTTGATGACAACATTTATGTGTGACTCCTTTGGCACCAATGGGAAGTCTACAATATGTGGAAAATTCTTGCTTTTGTCCCACACCTAAATTCAGAGTGACTTTTCTTTTTTTTTTTCTGCTAAGCCATTTCGTACCAACTTTCAAATCTGCTGTCTTCTCCGGAAAATTTATTTGTAAATAATAATTCTTTTTATACCCGGTATTTAAGTTGCATATATTTCAGTATCCCCATATTTTAATTTAATTTAGTTTTTGTGACCACACTCAGCCATGATCAGGGCTTACTCCTGGTAGTGCTGGGGGACCATAAGTAGTGCTGGGGATTGAACCCACATAGCTCACTTGCAAAGCAAGTATCCTACCTGCTATACTATCTCTCCAGCCCCCAATCACGTTTTCTGGTGAGAGTTTGTCTTCTTTTTTGGAGATGGAGAGGCTGTTCCTGTGATGCTTAGACTGTAATACTTGACTAGATGATACCACGCCTGACAGGTGTGTGGGCAGTGATACCATGCTACTTTGTAGGACCTTATTAGGGGATATACAGTGATGGGATTGATTGGACTTGGGGCCTAAACAAAAAAAGGCACATGCTACACTCCTTTGAGTTCTCTCCCTAGTCTTCTATTTAGGGTGCCCAAAACATAATTAAAATAAGTCATCTTAAAGACTTTTTGCAAGTCAAAAGAACAATCTGCTTGTTTGGTAAGAATAGATAATAAAGAAATTTGGGACTATATTAAATTTAACTTGCTCAAGGATGAAAAGTTTAAGAGCTAAATTTTTTTGCTCTACTATGATGCTACATCAGGTCAAGCATGGCTTCTTGGGTGATATTTGGGGGCTTCAAAGGCTATGCCTGGAAATGTGCTGGGGACCAGGTAGTGCTAGGGATTAAACTCAGGTCTTGCACCATACTAGGCAAGTGCTCTACCACTTGAACTGCCTCTCTAGCTGGGATATTTGTTTTTATATTAAAATTTTACTGACCTATAATTAAATTAGTGGGTAGTTTTGGTCTTATAAAGACAAATTATATATGTGAAAAGACAAAAATTTTTTAATTGGTTTACTAAGAGGCTCAAAATTTGTGTTAGCCTTGAGTGACTCAGTGACATTTTGCTTTTTTTGTGGTGAGACCTTCTAAACAGTGCTTAGGAAGTCCCAGCAATACTCAGCCAACCAGGCTAGAGGTTTGCTTAGAAGAGCTGAGGGTGCAGTGTTACTTGAGCCGAGTGGTGTAAGGGACTAGCAAGGGCCACCCTGGTGGTGCTCAGGAGGCAATGTGGTGTTGGGAATCAAACCCTGGTTGGCACATCCCTCTGACTGTCTGTCTTCTGGTTCCACATTTTACTTTAAATAGAGTTCAACACTGGGACACACACACAGTTTCAGAATTTTGAATTCACATTTGTGAGAAGCAAATGTATTGATATAAATGTATTGGTTTCCTGTGACTGCTGTATCAAATTGCCACAGAGTTGGCAAGTTGAAAGAAAAGAAATTGATTTTCTTACAAGTTCTGGAGGCCAGAAATTCATGATTGGTTCTCAGATGAACTCACGCTATTTGCAGTCTCTTAAAAAAGTGAGCACTGACCTTCCTGCAACATTGCTGCGTCCTCCCCCCTCCCCCCCCCCCCCCCCCACACACACACAGCCTTCCGAACACCATGGTGGCCTACTGGCAGCAGGCTGGCCTCAGCTACAGCCACTATGCCTAGATCTGCACCAAAGCAGTGAGGGACGTGCTGAAGATGGAGTTAAAGCCAATTGGCAGCTCAGATAGAGAAGGCAGCACCAAATAAAGGGTGTTGGGAGGATCCTCCCAGGATGGGAGAAGCATGCTGAAAGTAGACCTATTAGACTGAACATGATTGCCACTCAATGCCTCTTTTGCAAACCACAGCACCCAAAAAGGGAGAGAGAACAAAAGGGAATGCCCTGCCACAGAGGCAGGGTGGGATGGGGGGATGGAGGGTGGGAGGGATACTGGGATCCGTGGTGGTGGGAAATGGGTACTGGTGGAGGGACGGGTGTAAAATCTTATCACGCCGAAGGTTGTATGTTCACGGGCTCACTGACCGGCACTGTTTCACCGCCTGCATTCGGTGCTCTTGAGCCACTGTGTGTGGCCTGGATCAGAACGGCTGTCGGCCAAGGGCAGACGGAAGAAAAAGCGGGGGCCAGGCCGGTCTATATCAATAGCAGTTTATTCCAATCCTCTTCACTCCTGTCTTTCTCTGCCTCCTTCTCTCCTGGGCCCCAGTCTTGGAAGCTCTCTCCTTCTGGCTCTGACTCTGGATCTCTGGAGCCCGAGCTCTCTCACTTCTCACCCCTTTTCCGAGCTTATGTCTTAGTTTATATAGCAGTCACATAAGGCAGTGACATAAAGGTGGGTTGAATACTGACGAATCAACAAAGAGAGGTAAGACCACTCCTCCAGGAGATTAACTCAAGGATAAAATCTCATCTACAGAGATTACTTCAGATTACTAGGAGATCCACCCAAGGGTGGGATCCCAACAAGGGTGTGTTCTTCCTTCAGTTAGTAATCTACTTAAATAGTTGTAATAAATCTACTTCTAATATTTCTAGCAATGTCATTCTGTATGAGCACAGTAAGAGATATAAATTTAGTTTGGTTCTTCCTGAGAACATCTCACTATACATTTCGCAGTCCTCAGGCCAGGTTAATCTTCCTAGCTCCAGCAGGGTCCTAGTCTCGTCGTTACTTACTTTTGGATCATGACAGCATTTGTCCATGATCATGCCCTCAACTTATAGTTGAGTATCGTGGCTCTTTGGCCTGGCCCATTTCGATGCCAGGGTAGCTCACTGCTTGCCCTGGGTCCATTCAGTCCCTCGTCGGGACCCTGCTTTTGGGGTGCTAGGAACTAAGGGCAACTGAGTCAAGAAATCAGATGCCCAGGAGTAAATATTATTCGGAGTCAATCAACTCCCAAGTTACAAAGCATAATATTAACTGTCTTCCTGTATCCACACAGAAAGGACATTGCTTACAATACAAGTTCAGTGTTCTTAGATGGGTGTGACCTGACAAACCTAAGCTACCTGAGGAAGGACAAAAGAGTGTTATCCTACAGACGGGTACTTGATCATTGTATAATTGAAACCCAAACACAAAAATTTGTAAGTCTACAACTGTACCTCATGGTGTTTCACTAATAAAAATTTTATAAAAAATGAAAAATAAAAAAATAAAAAGGCCAACGCCTAGGAAACATCGGGCAGCTGTGAAAGTGAAGTAATGAGCTACCTTGGCAGGAGCTTGAAAGGTCTCAGTTTTCATGGTGAAGATGTGTGGGCACGTGTTCCGGCAGAGTGAAAGCAGTCTCCTTAAAGGAAAAAAATGCTTGTCTTGTTCACAGATTGACAGTTAACAATATATTGAGCATGGTTCTCTCTCAAAGAGAGTGAGAGAGAAAGCAATCCTTTGCTTGTCTCAGTTTCTGCTGACTGCTAACCTTTCTTCATGTCACTCCAATTTTGAAAACCATTATTCTAAGATTTAAAGAAACAAAACCAATGACATACCTACCAACTGAACAAGTTTATTTGAAGGAATTGACTTTGATAATTCAGGTGATTATAAATCTGAAATCCACAGGACAAGATGTTGGACTGAAAATTTAGATAAGAGTTTATATTGTAATCTTAAGTTTGAAATCTGCAGACCAGACCAGGCAAACTTTCTATGTTAATATTATTTTATATCATTTTAATTTATTTCACACTTACTATTGAAGCAATGTGATTACAATAGTTCTGATCTTGATACTTTTGTTATACTACCTTAGTGGACCGCCATCATCACCAAAGTGTCAACGCTTTCTATGTTACAGTCTTGAAGCCAGATTTCTTTTTAAGGAAATCCACTTGTGCAGGATCCTGCGGCCTTCAGTGTATTGGATTAAATATGTCAAGATTATGGAGAATTACACACTTTATTTAAAATCTAATTTAAAAGCCAAATGAGTTTAAGGATATTTTTGGTGATATGTGGAATGGTTTTTGGGTACACAACTAGATACTGTTGCCTAGTCAAGTTGACAGAATTAACCATCATGAACATTATCTTTAAATTTCCTTTTCTGTGACCTTCTCTGTGTTTGTGAACTCCTTCTCTGCTGCCCTTTTATAAAGATGTGATTTTATTTAATATCCACTGAGTTGGATAACTTAGTTTTACCACCTCAAGATGCATAAGACATTTTCAAAGACCCTCCTTCCTTTTTCTTAAAAAGGTAAGTCAAGAGTTCCAAAGTGTACTTCTGGGAATATATCCTGAGGGTGCAAAAAAGCACAGTAGAAATGACATTGGCATCTTTATGTTCATTGCAGCATTGTTCACTGTTCACAATAGCAAGAATCTGGAAATAACCCAAGTGCCCAAGAACAGACAACTGGTTAAAGAAACTATGGTGCATCTACACAATGGATACTAAGCAGCTGTTAGAAAAGATGAAGTCATGAAATTTGCCTATAAGTGGATGGTCGTGAAGGTATCATGCTAAATAAAATGAATCAGAAAGAGAGGGACAGACATAAAATGACTGCACTCATTTGTGGAATATAAAATATCATAATATGAGACTTATACCCCAGGACAGTAAGACAAGGGCCAGAATATTGCTCTCTAGTTGGAAGCCTGTCTCATGAAGTGGGGAGAAAGGCAGCAGAAATAGAGAGGGGATCATTAGGTCAGTGATGGTTGGAGGGATTGTTCAGGATGGGAGATGTGTGCTAAAAGTAGATAAAAGACCAAACGTGATAGCCTCTCAGTATCTGTATTGCAAACCGTAATGCCCAAAAGTAGAGAGTATGGGGGAAATTGCCATAGAGGCAGGAGGAGGGAGAGGATGGGGGAGAAGGGACGACTGGGGACATTGATGGTGGAGAATGTGCACTGGTGGAGGGATGGATGTTCGAGCATTGTATGTCTGAAACTCAAACATGAAAGCTTTGTAACTCTATTTCATGATGATTCAATAAAAAAAGAAGGAATTCCAAGGTGTATGATGTGGATATTTTGTGCATGACCATTTCTCTGACCTACAATATAGGGTCTAGTGTTTATCTGCTTTATTCTTTAGTTCTAGAGTACCCAGTCACAACACAAATATCCAAAGTAACTTAGGATAGTGCTTGTTCTTCTTGTTCCCTTGATTATGACAATTATCATTTACTTGTTCCATGGTTAGATTGTTTGGTGGCCATCTGCATTCTATCTTGTTTATTTGAATTTTGGTTGATTAAAAAATCTTGAAATGCTGGTAAAGGAATTCATGTATTCTGAAACTATAACAAACTATAAACATCACAGTAAACTGTGATACTTCATTAAAGAATTTAAAGATTGTATATGTAAAATTTTTTTGTCATCACTGTCACTGTCACTGTCCTCCCGTTGTTCATCGATTTGCTCAAGCGGGCCCAGTAACGTCTCCATTGGAGACTTTGTTGTTACTGTGTCTGGCATATCGAATACGTCACGGGGAGCTTGCCAGGCTCTGCCGTGCGGGCGAGATACTCTTGGCAGCTTGCCGGGCTCTCCGAGAGGGGCGGAGGAATCGAACTCGGGTCGGCCATGTTGGCTGCGTGCAAGGCAAACGCCCTACCTATGCGCTATCGCTCCAGCCCTTATTTTTTGTCATGTGCCGTTCTTTTGGTTTTTACAAGCAGAATGATGTATCCACTACTGCAGTACCAGACAGCACTGTTCATTCTCCTCCAGATTTCCTAGTATTGGCCCTTTGTAGTCAATCCCTCCCCCTACTTTTAAAGCTTATAGAGCATAATTTTTCTGCCCTGTAATTTTGTCTTTTACAGAATACAAATAGAACATATAAACAGAAATACTTTGGAGATTTTTCTTTTTTTTTTTTACAGAGTAAAATGTATTTAAGCTTTATACTTTTGCTTGAATCAATAGTTTGTTCCTTTCTTTTGCTAAGCATACCATTAAATTAAAGTAATAGAATTTATTTGCCTGTTTACAAGTATCTTGATGGATATGGTTATTATGAATAAAATTCCCCTAAATATTAGCGTATGGAATATATATTAATATGGACTTTTATTTCATTTGATTAATGCTTAACAATGGACTTCTTGGACTATAATAAATGTGCTTATAAGTAACTGCCAAACTGTATTCCAAGTCACTGTATTATTTTGTTTCCACTTCCAGATGTTTCAAATTTCTACTTGTACTTTGTATTAGCAATTTTTAAGATCTTGGCTATTCTGATAGGTATAAAGAGGTATATTATAATTTTAGTTTCTGTTTCCCTAATGTCTAGCAACATTAAACATATTTTCAAATATTTATTTGCCATATGATTCACTTTTAAAATAGGGTTGTTTATTATTGTTGAATTATATAAGTTCATGAATATACATGAATGAATAATACAAGGATACACAAATCCTCTGTATAGAAACTTTAATAGATACATGATTTGCAAATATTTCTCCCAATATGTGGCTTACCTTTTTTCTTAACAGTATATTTCAGGAAACAGAAATTTAAAATTTTGTTGAAATCAGATCTGTCATAGGTTTGTGCTTTTGGGTCATATCTAAAAACACTACTAAATCTAAGGCTGTATATTTGTCTTTTATGTTTTATGCATTTGCACTGACTCATTTTAAGTTAATTATTACATAATATTTAAGTATATATTATCATTGCCCATGATTTGTTGAAGACTACCTTTTTTTTAATAATTTTATTTATTGGATCACCGTGAGAGCAGTTACAAAGCTTTCAGGTTTAAGTCTCGGTCATACAATGAAACACCCGTAACTTCACCAGTTCCCATTCTCCACACCCAAAAACCGCAGTATACCCCCATCCCATCCCCTCTCCCTACTGTGGGGCAGATGATTTCCACATTACTCTCTCTCTACTTTGATTACATTCAATATTTTGACACCAGGCCCACCATATTATTTGGGATTTTACCCCAACACTCAGATCTGCTGAAAAGGCAACATTAGACATTTGTTTTCTATTGCTGATTATGAATAACATATGATGTCGCGTGGCTGCAGTAGTGGCCGCACAATTTTGAAATTCCAAAATTTTAACAATTAAATCTGGAGGGATTTCTGCCATAACCTGCTGATTAACCTGAGATTTGTTCCTGAGTCTCTTGGATCATGGCCATTAAGCAGCTTGATCAAGAGTCAGAAAGGCCATTAGTGGATGGCAACTCGGATTCTCGTTGGGACAGGGATGAAAGGGCTAGATCCACCCCCATCCTGTGAGGCCACGCATGTCTCATCACTGAGGGCCAAAACCTGACTGTCCAATGGCCTCTGGAGGATGGCAGCCACCAAGCCGCCAAAAGGGAAGCAGGTGGAGGGACAGCACCCTTTCCCCCCTGGAATGGCCCGGTGACAGTAACCTACTGCAGGGTCCAGATGCATCTCTGCCAAAAGCCACTGGGTTCTGAGATTTGTTTCTGGGTCTCTGGGATCATGGCCGTTAAGCAGCTTGATCAGGAGCCAGAGAGGACGTTCGTGGATGGTGACCCGGGATCTCATTGGGATGGGGAGGAAAGGGCCGGCTCCACCCCATCCCAGGAGGCCTCATGTGTCTCGTCACAGTGGGCACAAACCTGACTGTCCAGTAGCCTCTGGAGGATGAGGGCCACCAGGGGGAACAGGCCAATGCACGAAATCTGTTCCTACCTGGGGTGGCCCAGTGCCTACAACCCACTGCAGGGACTGGACACATTTCTGCCAAAGGCTGTTGGGTTTTGAGATTTGTTTCTGAATCTCTGGGATCATGGCCATTAAGCAGTTTGATCAGGAACCAGAGAGGACATGCCTCCAATTATATAGCTGAGTCCGAGGTGGTTTGTGGGTGTGTTTACTTTCTTGGTAAACTTTGCCCCAAGTATTGGGGTCTGACCAAAGGCACAGCAGCAATTTTGGGGTATCTGGAAGCCTTAAGGCACCATCAGGCTCCTGATGCACTTGCCTCGCAGGTACAGAGTGACCTGCTGGTGGCACCATACCCCCCTGAAGACTACCTTTTAAAAAAATTATTGAATTGTGTTTCCACCTTCAATTATAAATGACCAAATCTTTATGGATCTGTTTCTGGTTCTCATCTCTTCTATTGATTTATATGTCTGCCCTTTCATGCATATGAAATTCTCTTGTTGTTGTAGGTTTATAATGAATCTTGAAATTTAGTGGAGCAAATTCTTAATTTTTTTGAAGAAGAAAAAAATTCTTTTATTTTTATTTTTTATTTTTTGCTTTTTGGGTCACACCCAGCAGTGCTCAGGGGTTACTCCTGGCTCTGCACTCAGGAATTACTCCTGGCGGTGCTTCGGGGACCATATGGGATGCCAGGGATTCGAACCCAGGTTGGCCGCATGTAAGGCAAATGCCCTACCTGCTGTACTATTGCTCTAGCCCCAGTTTATTCTTTTAAAAATTATTTTGTACCAAAGAGGTGGTACAGGTGTTAAAATGATTGTCTTGCATGAAGCCATTTCTGGTTTGATCCCTGACACCCGGGACATACAATTGTAGCCCTCCAATGTTATTTTTAGCTCTTTTATTTCTTTTGTCATTCCGTATTTATTTTAGTATCAATTTGTTATTTGAAACTTTAACTGAGATTGCATTTAGATCTGTAGATTTAGCATCATAACAATTTTGAGATGTTTATTCCTGAGAATTACGTGTACCTATTACAGTTATGTTTCATCAATGTTTAATAGATCATATGCTTCATGGGTTTTGTATTTTTTAATTTCAGTTGAATTTTGCTAACCTGATGTGATCATAATAAACTCACAAAATAGCTCTAGGTATCTTTTAATTTTTTGTATATTCTTTGAGTTCTTACATATATAATGTGGTCTGTAAGGAGAGGCAGGGTTTTTTGTATATTTTTTATTACTTCATTGTGAATAATACTTTTTCATGATTGGGCTTTAGGATATAGAGTTTCAATACCAATTCCTTCACCTGTGTCCACTTCCCTCACAAATGCCCCGCTTCCCCATTTCCCTAACAACTCACCTACATGTCTCTATGAGAAACACTTTTTTTTAATAATGTAGGAGTACTGATATTTGTTCAGCCATTGACTAAACTGATTGAATTGGGCATGAACTCCACATCACTTTTTTTTTAAAAAAAATTGTATCACCGTGAGATAGAGTTTCAAAGCTTTCACATTTGAGATTCAGCCATACAATGATGAAACACCCATCCCTCCACCAGTGCACATTTTCACCACCCACATCCCAGTCCTCAACCTGCTTCTGTGCAGAGTTTCCCCAATACTCTCTGTAATTTGGGGCATTATGTTTTGCTCAAAATTTCCCACCACCGTTAAAGCCTACCTGCCAGAGCAGATGCTAGATAATTTATTTTCTACTTCTCATTTTGAATGTCATGACAGTTTGCACAGCTGCGACGTAAATGTAAATTTCTAGATTGTAAATGCTTGGGTTCCAGAGACTGTGTGGCACTAATCCATTTTGGGATTCAATCGGGAGCTTGGGTTTTGGGCTGTTAGTGCACTAAAATGGCAACCCGGAGGCAAATTGTGGGTGTGACAGCCATTCTGCTGGGTGGGCGGAGACCCGGGGAGGGACAGCCCAGGACTGCTGCTGCCATGCTGCCTGGAGATTCAGTCCTGTAATCCGCATACCTGGGCCTTGCTTGTGGAAGCTCTTGGTCACTGGGATTCCATCTGGAGTAGGCGTGGCGTCTGTACCTGCTCCACCTGGGGTGCCCTGGTGAAATTGGTTCGGTATAGGGCCTGGAGAGATCTCTGGCGCTGTGGTGTCTTTCAGGACTTGCTTCTGTGTCTCTGGATCAGGGCTGTTGGTGCGCTAAGATCCACATTACAAAATTTTTAGCAGATTATATCTTGGTGAGGTCCAGCCTGAGACCATGGAGTGAGGCTGGGGGTGTGGCAGCGATTTTGAATTGTGGAAATAAGTGGCTGCCGGGGGCTCTGCTTGGGCAGGCACAGGTCAACTTGCTCCCCTCCAATTTACCCCAGTCTGTTCAGCCATGCAGGGGTCTGTGCTTTTCTGTGGCTTTTGATCTCTTTCGAGATTTATTTAGCGATCTCTGAGCAAGGCTGGCAGTACAGCTTACTGGGTGGCGCTGGAGTTGATTCATGGGGTGACTGCCAGTGCTTCCATATGTATTGGGAAATGCGGGGAGGCAGCCCACCCCAACTCTGATAAAGCCTTGAGATTTCAGTCACAAAACCCGCATACCAGAATTTTCAGTGATTATATCTTGGTGAGGTCTGTCCTGAGATGGTGGAGTCAGGTCAAGGATATGGCGGCAATTTTGTATTTTGGAAGCAAGCGGCTGCTGGGGGCTCTGCTTGGGTGGGCCACCAGGCCAACCCACCCCCTCCAACTTATCCCAGTCTGTTCAGCCATATGCGGGTTTGAGATTAACTGACTTTTGATCTCTTTTGAGATTTATTTATGGTTCTCCGAAATAAGGTTCAATAAATAAGCTTGTATAGCTTAGTTGAAGGTGGTTCCTAACTTTTGGCTGTTTCATTTCTTGGTAAACTTGGTTCCAATTTTTTTGGGTCTGGCCATAGGCATAGCGGCTATTTTGGGGTATCAAGAAGCTTCAAGGCACCATCAGGCTACTGATGCATTCAGCTCAGGTACAGGTTTATCTGCTGGCGGCACCATACCCTTGAGAGACACTTTCTAATAACTTGGACATTGTGGTTTAAAATACTGTTCCCAGTAAGGTTTCATAAATAACATTTTACAATCTCTCATCACTTTTCCATTGTTGAAGTGTTCCCTTACCTGTTCAATTCCCCCACCCTCCAGAGTGGAATGCTTTATACTGAGGACTAGTTTTCATGTTCCTAATTTCTGTTGCCTTTGAGTTTGTTTTCTCCCCTTCCCTTTTCTTCCTTCCTCTCCCCTTTCCCTTCCCTCACCCCTTTCTCTTCACTCACCCTCCCTTCCCCACTCTCTTTCCTCTCTCTTTCTTTCTTTCTTTCTTTCTTTCTTTCTTTCTTTCTTTCTTTCTTTCTTTCTCTTTCTTTCTTTCTTTCTTTCTTTCTTCCTTTTCTTCCTTTCTTTTTCTCTTTTCTTTCCTTCCATCCATCCATCCTCCCTCCCTCCCACCTTCCTTCCCTCCCTCCCTCCCACCTTCCTTCCCTCCCTCCCTCCCTCCTTCCCTCCCTCCCTCTTTCTCTTTCTTTCTTTCTTTCTTTCTTTCTTTCTTTCTTTCTTTCTTTCTTTCTTTCTCCCAGCAGTGCTCAGAGATGACTCCTGACAGAGCTAAAGGGACAATATATGGTGATGAGGATCAAGCCCACAAGGTAAGTGCCTTACCTTCTATACTATCTCCCTGACCCTACTCTCCACAATTTTTTGACCCAGCAATACCACTCCTGGGAATATATCCCAGAGAGGCAAAAAAGTATAGTCGAAGTGACATCTGCACTTGTTTGTTCATTGTAGCACTCTTTACAATAGCCAGAATCTGGAAAAAACCTGAGTGCCCGAGAACAGATGACTGGCTAAAGAAACTTTGGTACATTTACACAACGGAGTACTATGTAGCTGTTAGAAAAGACGAAGTCATGAAATTTACATACAAGTGGTACTACATGGAAAGTATCATGTTAAGCGAAATGAGTCAGAAAGAGCGGGATAGACACAGAAAAATTTCATTCATCTGGGGAACATAAAGCAACAAAATGGGAGACTAACACCCAGGAGTGGCTGTGATTTTGCTCCATGACTTGGAGGCCAGCCACATGTGCTAGGGGAAAAGGAAGCTCAGATAGAGAAGAGAGCACCAAATAAAGGGTGTTGGAAGGATCCTCCAAGGGTTGGAGAAGCATGCTGAAAGTAGACTACAGACCAAACATGATTCCACTCAATGCCTCTCTTGCAAACCACAGGACCCAAAAGGAGAGAGAGAACAAGGAGGAATTCCCTGCCACAGAGGCAGGGTGGGAAGGAGGGGATAGGGGTGGGAGGGATGCTGGGACCCGTGCTGGTGGAGGCTGGATACTGGTGGAGGGATGGGTACTTGATCATTGTGTGACTGAAACCCAAGCACAAAAATTTGTAAGTCTATAACTGTACCTCATGGTGTTTTACAAAAAAAAAAATTGAGGAGGAGCAGTTGGTAGGTAATACAGCAAGCAAGGCGCTTACCTTACATGTACCTGATGTGGATTTAGCTCCCAGTGTTCCACAGCGTCCCTTAAGCAGGCCAGGAATGATCCCTGAGTGCAGAGCCAGAAGTAAGACCTGAGCACCCCTGGGTGCGACCAAGAAAAACATTGTTTTCTTCTAAATATGACTTGTTTTCTTCTAAATATGACTTGTTTCCAAGACATTACAAAGAAAAATGGAGAACCACTTTTCTCATATTTGATCAGACTTTGAGGCAAATACATTTATCAGAGACAAAATAAAGACTACTTCAATACAAAGACTGTATAATAAAGATAGCAATACATATATAACCCACACAAGTGTGCCCAGATACACAAAATAATTATTTGCAGCCCTAACGGATATGTTGACAGGAGTATATAACATCAGGGAATCATCCATATAAAAATTAACAAAGAAATAATGACGTTCAATAAAGTAGTTATAAGATGAACTTAATAGACTTAAATAGAAACTTCCACTATAAAGGAAACAAACGTTCTTCTCAGATGTTCATTAAATATTTTCAGTGGATGAATCACATGTTGAATGAACAAAAATATCTATGGTGGACTGGGGAGATGGGATAGGGGTTAAGGCTCTTGCTAGTTTTGCACATGGTTCACATGGTCTGATCCCCAGCAATGATTCCCTATGCTATCCCTGAGCACAAGCCAGGAGTAAAGCTGCGTGTAGTCCCACCTATCCCTCAAACACAACCCCCAAAATATGTCTCAAGTATATAAAAATCAAAATCACATTACATCTTTTCTAAGCACAATGGTATGAGACTAAAAACAAGTAGAATGTGGGTCACTGTCACTGTCCTCCGTTGTTCATCAATTTGCTTGAGTGGGCCCAGTAACGTCTCCATTGTGACCATTTTTGCTGTGTTTGGCATATCAAATACACCACGGGTAGCTTGCCAGGCTTTGCCGTGCAGGCGAGATACTCTTGGTAGCTTGCCAGGCTCTCTAAGAGAGGCGGAGAAATCAAACGTGGGTTGGCTATGTTGGCTGCTTGCAAGGCAAACGCCCTACCTGCTGTGCTATTGCTCCAGCCCAGAATATGGATAAAGCCTTAAATATATGAACCCTAAACAGTATGCTTCTGAAAAACTTTGGGGTCAACTAATAAATAATAGGATTCATAAAAAGTCATCATCACTATCATCCCATTGTTCATTGTTTTACTCGAGCAGGCACCAGTAATGTCTCCAATTGTCCCAGCCTTGAGATTTTAGCAGCCTCTCCTTATTCATTTTTCCCAATGCTGCTATATTGGAGGCTCTTTTAGGGTCAGGGGAATGAGACCCATTATTGTTACTGTTTTGGGCACATCGAATACACCACGAGTAGCTTGCCAGGCTCTGCTGTGCAGGCAGGATACTCTCAGTAGCTTGCCGAGCTCTCCAAGAGCTATATACAATCAAAATAGACAACTTAGAAGTAATGAAATAATATCTTGAATCATACAACCTTCCAACACTGAGTCAGGAAGAAATAAATACTTTGAACAGATCAAACTTAACTGCACCGATGGATCAAGGCAACACAGAAAATAATTGTATAACAACAGAACTTTGCAATCTACTTAAAGAACACTACAAAGAAACAGTTTGAATGATTCTAACTGAAACGAGATAAATGGAAAAGAACAGCAAAAAAGGAAGAAAGTGTAAGAAAGTATAAGAAATGTCTAAACAAATGTGGAAGTATAGTAGTGGAACTTAAAAAAAAACACTACAGCTTAACAGCAGAACAGAAGTAAAAAGTTGAATCAGTAAATTAAAAAAGAAAGTTGTGGAGAGAATTGAGCCACAGTACAATGGGTAGAGCATTTGCCTTACATGCAGCTGACACGGGTTCAATTCCTGACATCCCATATGGTCCCCCAAGTCCACCAGGATTGATCCCTGACCACAGAGCCAGGATCAGCCCTGAGCATCACCAGGTGTGACCCCAAAACTTAACCAAACAAAGATAGCATGTGGTTTTTATGGAACAACCTCAAAGGGAGGACTATTTCTTCCTAGTGCCTCCAGCAGGAAAAAAGAAAGGGACAGAATTCTATTTGGAAAAATAATATTCAAGAAGTTATATAAGTTGAGAAATGGTGTAAACACTTCGGTGAAAGAAGACCAAAGGATTCCAAACAAATTTAAACAAGTTATAAACAGACACATAGTATAATTAAATATCAATGCTCATATAAATGTTGAAATACAAAGAATCCTAGTCAGGGAAATGCTATTGGTAGACCACATTCTTTACATGTATAATAGGTCTTATACATATCACCAAAGAGAGTAAGAAGAAAGAGCATCCTAAAAACAACAAGAGAAGAGTCATATAAAACTACCCAGAAGGGAGAGACATGATATGTATAAAGTGCTGAATAGAAACTACTTCCAACCAATAATACTTACTCTGCAAGGTTATCATTCAGATTTGGAAGAGAAAAAGAGTTTTTCAGATAATAGCTAATGGAATTCAAGAAATACATAACAGGATTATATAAAGGGGAATGAAGCCACCTTGAAAACAGCAAGATAGGCAAAACTCATGAAATGTGGGAAAGGAGAGTAATAATGGGGACTCTTGGAATAAACTCAATATTCATATTTTTAATATAAAATAGGCTATGATCTTAAGATGATACATGTAAACATCTCAGTAGCCTAAAACAAAAAAATTAAATAGGAAGAGGCAAATAGAATCCAGTCACTACACAATAGGCAGATATTAACTTAAAAAAGAGAGAGAGAAATACAAAGTCCTGAAAATCCACAAAACTGTAAATCAATGATAAGTTAGAAATTTTTTTCCCCAAAAAAACTGTGTATCTGGGGCCAGAGAGATAGTACAGTGGGTAAGGCACTTGCCTTGCATGTGGCTGACATGTTGAACTCCTGGCACCCCACATTGTCTCCTAAGTACTGCTGAAATCTATCCCTGAGTGCAGAGCCACGTGGAAGCCCTGAGGTGTTGAAAAAAAAATCCAACCAAAACCATAAAGCAAAAAACTAGCTTTTTTGGATAGATATATAAATTTTATATACCTGGCAACCGACTTTCACTACCCAACCATCACCACTCTCCAGGCCGCTTTCCGGACTCTCAGGGTGAGCCTCCAAGCATGAATGAAGTTTCATGAAACTCAGATAATGTGGAACTTCGTGACCTTGGACTCTGGACTCAATGGGACCCTGGAACAGAGATCCTCTGCCTGCTTCCCCCAGTTTCTGGTGACTCAGGGATCACACCCATAAGCCACACCCTGCTAGCACCTGATAATCTCCTTATCTGCCACCCTCCAGAACTCAGGATGCTCCACCAAGAGAGGAGTATAAGATGAGGCTCCCAGAACCATGCCACTGGACACTGTGCCAGGCAGTGGAGTGGGTGAGAGCTCTCCTCACACCAAGGGACCCAGTCCCGGCAGCTGGCCTCCACTACTCAACCACTGCCACGCTCCAGGCCACTTTCCAGATTGACACATTATAAGACACTTCCTACCCATTTTCCACAATTACTACACCATATCTAATGGGGTTCAAACAGGCAACAAATCACAGAGAAGAATATATAAATACATGCCTCAGAAAGCCCGGCAAGCTACTGCGAGTATCGCACCTGCACGGGCAGAGCCTGGCAAGCTCCCCATGGCAGATTCGATTTGCCAAACACAGTAATGACAACAGGTCTCATTTCCCAGACCCCGAAAGAGCCTCCAATTGTTGGGAAAAACGAGTAAGAAGAGACTGCTAAAATCTCAGGACTGGGAGGAATAGAGACGTTTCTGGCGCCTGCTCGGAGGGCAGTCATCTTCGTCTTGTAGTTGGCGAAGGACAGGCGGGCGTTATGAATACTTTTCCTGGCTTCTGCCGCATCTACCAGCACTTCTGCTCTTCTCTCTTTGAGGTCTTCCTTGATCGCATCTCTGCACTGCTTTGCGAGCTTGGATGTTAGCTTGCGGTTGCCTAAGGCATGCGCCAAACCACGCTGGTGAATAAGCTCAAGAGTTTTCGAAGACAGGCGGTTTTTTTGTGGCTATCTCTCTCTTGGCGTTCCTCGCACAATCATGGAGGTGCTGAACCAGTCGATCGTATTCCTCGTCAATATTGTCAACAATGGCATCTTCCCATGTTGCCGCAATAGTGCCAAAGAGCTCCTAGTTGGTGGTCGTTCTGGGAGTTCTCATTTTAAACTTTGCAGCCCTTTCTCCCCGCTCTGTAAAGTAGAATTTTGCACGAAGGAGATGGTGGTCTGATCCCGTTCAGAATTTTGGGACAACAGCGACATCGCTCAGGCAAAACCATCGATTGAATATGATGTGGTCTATTTCGTTGTGGAATCATCCACCAGGAGACTCCCATGTCCAACGTTTAGATTCTGCCTTCTGGAACTGTGAGTTACCATGGATGGTCTTGGTCGACATGATGAACTCAGACAGTCTCTCACCCTGTTTGTTCCATTCTAGGCCATGGGTCCCGATGTGAAGTTCTTCAGCTGATCTCGGTCCTATCTTGGCATTAAAATCACCCACAATGATCTTGTAGAAGGTGTGGTCTTCTTTATAGAACTTCTCTAGCTCCATGTAGAACTTCTCGATTTCTCTTTCATCATAATGAGATGTTGGTGCGTAGACAACGAAGATAGAAACTGCAGGCAGTGAGCCACGTCTATTCAAATGTAAACGTCTGATTCAGGTTGTTAGACATTCGAAAGAATCAATGTTCATGGCCAAGTTTGTGTTGACAAGGACACCGATGCCTCCGACACCTCTTTTATCGCATGTTCTGAGGAACAATTCTTCTCCAGTGTCGAAAACGGCATGGTGAGATTCGTGCCTTCTTGTCTCGGTCAGACCAATGATGTCGTACTTGATCATTCGCGCTTGTACCATCAGGTCCTCGATGGATGCATCTGATGTAGCGTATGTGCATTGAAAGTACAGATGATCATTTTTGTCTTCCTTCGTTGTGGCAGCCTAGTTCGGTCTTGAGATTTTATCGGCCTCTCCTTTCTCATCCTTCTCAGTGCTGCCATGTCAGTGAAGCCTTCAGGGTCAGGTGAATGAGACCCATTGTAGTTACTGGTTTTGGCATATCGAATATACAACAGATAGCTTGCCAGGCTCTTCCGTGCGGGCGGAATACTCTCTGTAGCTTGCCAGTCTTTCTGAGAGGGATAGAATCTTTTGGGGCGACCTCTAATGGCCCTCGTAGGTGTTACCATATTTGAACCCTATCAAATATGGTACGGCAATTCCAGAAGATGGGTATTTAGTGTCTTGTGATGTGTCACGTGGTCGCAAAGCAGCCGCGCGGGTCCGGAAAGTGTCCTGGAGTGTGGTGGCCTCTGGGTAGTGGAGGTAGTGTTGGTAGTGGAGGTCTGCCAGTGGGGTATTTATCTGGTCCCGTTAGGGGTAGGGTGGGTCTTCTGTGCGCAATCCGATCCCTGAGTCTCTGGTGGTTGGTGGGAGCAGACAGGGCAGGGTAGGGTGGGGCTCCTGATTAGAATCCCTTTGTCACCTGTGGTTGGTGGGAGCAAGCAGAGAATCTCTGTCCCTGGGTCCGTTGAGCCTGGAGTCCAAGGTCTCAGAGAGTTCCACTTATCTTGTTCTGTGGGTCTTCAGTTGTGCGTGAGTCTCGGCCAGAGCTGCCACGTGGGTCCGGAAAGTGTCCTGGAGTGTGGCGGCCGCTAGGTAGTGAAGGTAGTGTCCATCACATCCTCCAGAACGGCAATGGAGAAGATTATCCATGACTTCTACTCAAATCTCTTCAATAGCCATGTCTACTTGCCGACATACCAAATTCCACAGGATGGATATGTCGTTCCCAACGTTCTCCCTTCCGAAATCCGACACGCCATTTTGTGTCGACTAACGGGAAGTTAAGTGATTAAGTGATTAAGTGACTGGCGCCTGCTGAAGTAATTCGATGATCAATGGGATGACAGTTATGACAGAGATGATGATCACTTTCTCACTTAATCACTTAACTTCCTGTTAGTTGTCGATTTGCTCGAGCGGGCGCCAGTAACGTCTCCATTTGTCCCTGTTGCGTGCTAGTGTAGCCCAATGGCATCTGTTCGCTCTGGGAACATGAAGAGCCTCAAACCGATCGTTCATGATCTTGATGAAGAAGTCTGACCATCTGGTAGGTGGGCGGCCACGCAGTCTTTTGACATCCCGTGGAATCCAGTCAGTAACAGCTCTAGTCCAACGGTCGTCTTTAAATCTCATTACGTGACCAGCCCATCTGATTTTTGACCCTTTGGCAAATGAGACAGCGTCCCTGATTCTTGATCCTCGATGGATGTCAGAACTCCGGATTCGTTCTCTCATTTGAGTGAAACGTGATATTCCAAGCATAGCTCTTTCTATTCTTCTTTGGGAGACCTGAATAGCGTTCTCATCTTGTTTGTGTAGGGCCCAGGTCTCTGAGGCATATGTTAATGCAGGAAGAACAGTGGAATCAAAGAGATGTGCCCGGAGCCAGAGGTTCTTCGTCCTCTTAGCTATTTCTTCGACGTTCTTGAAGGCGTTCCAAGCCGCTCTCTTCCTCCTGCGCAGCTCGGGTGCCAGGTCATTTGTCATGTTGACTTCTCGACCTAGGTACACATAGCTGTTGCATTCGGAGATGGTCGTTCTGTTGAGAGCGAATGGGGCATCAGGAACGAGGCTGTTTCTCATAAACATTGTCTTCGTAAGATTCAGCTGTAGTCCTACCTTTCCACACTCACGGTCAAAGTCGGCCAGCATTTGTGCCGCTTGGCTGATGTTTGCTGTTATTAAAACAATGTCATCAGCAAAGTGGAGGTGGTGTAGTTGCTGACCATCTATCTTCACTCCCATTCCTTCCCATTCCAGTCGTCGCATGATGTTCTCGAGGGTGGCACTGAAGAGTTTCGGTGAAATGGTATCACCCTGCTGAACCCCTCTCTTGACATCAACGATCACTTCTTTGTAGAATGGTGAGATCCTGGTAGTGAATCTGCAATACAGCTCAGGGAGGATCTTGATGTATTGGGCTTGAATGTCCTGATTGGCTAGGGCTTCAATGACTGCTTCCGTCTCAACAGAATCAAAGGCCTTCTTTAAATCAATGAATGTTAAACTGAGCGGCATCTTGAACTCCCGAGAAACCTCAATGAGCTTGGTTATCGTGTGGATATGGTCGATGGTGCTGAATCCTTTGCGGAACCTGGCTTGTTCGCATGGTTGTCCTTCATCTAGTGTTCTGCCAATCCTATTTAGGATGACTGACTCGAGTGAACAACTTGTAGATGACAGACAATAGGCAGATCGGGCAATAGTTGCCAATGTCATGGATGTCTCCCTTCTTGAACAGTAGTACGGTCCTGCTGGTTTTCCATTGGGACGGAAACTTGCATTCAGACAGGTAGCGAGTGAAGAGCCGAGCCAGTGTATTGATGAGTACTGACGGCAGGTTCTTCAGGTGTTCAGGTCTGACCTTGTCTGGGCCGGGTGCTGTTTGTTTCTTTACCGACGAAATGACGTGTCGGATTTCGGAAGGGAGAATGTTGGGAACGACATATCCATCCTGTGGAATGTGTTATGTTGGCAAGTGGACATGGCTATCGAAGAGATTTGAGTAGAAGTCATGGATAATCTTCTCCATAGCCATTCTGGAGGATGTGATGGATCCATCAGGACATCGGAGGGCAGTCATCTTGGTCTTGTAGTTGGCAAAGGACAGGCGGGCGTCACGAATACTTTTCCCTGCTTCTGCCGCAGTACTTCTGCTCTTCTCTCTTTGAGGTCTTCCTTGATTGCATCTCTGCACTGCTTTGCGAGCTCGGATGTTAGCTTGCGGTTGCCTGAGGCATGCGCCAAACCACCCTGGTGAATTAGCTCAAGAGTTTTCGAAGACAGGCAATTTTTTGTGGCTATCTCTCTCTTGGCGTTCCTCGCACATTCTTGGAGGTGCTGAACCAGTCGATCGTATTCCTCGTCAATGTTGTCAACAATGGCATCTTCCCATGTTGCCGCAATAGTGCCATAGAGCTCCCAGTTGGTAGTCATTCTGGGAGTTCTCTTTTTGAACTTTGCAGCCCTTTCTCCCCACTCTGTGAAGTAGAATTTTGCACGAAGGAGACGGTGGTCCGATCCCGTTCAAAATTTTGGGACAACAGCGACATCGCTCAGGCAAAACCATCGATTGAATATGATGTGGTCTATTTCGTTGTGGAATCATCCACCAGGAGACTCCCATGTCCAATGTTTAGATTCTACCTTCTGGAACTGTGAGTTATCATGGATGGTCTTGGTCAACATGATGAACTCAGACAGTCTCTCACCCTGTTTGTTCCATTCTAGGCCATGGGTTCCGATGTGAAGTTCTTCAGCTGATCTTCTCGGTCCTATCTTGGCATTAAAATCACCCACAATGATCTTGTAGAAGGTGTGGTCTTCTTTATAGAACTTCTCTAGCTCCATGTAGAACTTCTCGATTTCTCTTTCATCATAATGAGATGTTGGTGCGTAGACAACGAAGATAGAAACTGCAGGCAGTGAGCCACATCTATTCAAATGTAAACATCTGATTCAGGTTGTTAGGCATTCGAATGAATCAATGCTCATGGCCAAAGCAAAGCGGCTGCGCCACACATCATAAGACACTAAATACCCATCTTCTGGAATTGTCGTACCATATTTGATAGAATTCAAATATGGTAACACCTACAAGGGTGATTAGAGGTTGCCCCAAAAGCTTCTATACCTCTCAGAAAGACTGGCAAGCTACTGAGAGTATTCCGCCCGCACGGAAGAGCCTAGCAAGCTATCTGTTGTATATTCGATATGCCAAAACCAGTAACTACAGCTGGTTTCATTCACCTGACCCTGAAGGCTTCACCAACATGGCAGCACTGAGAAGGATGAGAAAGGAGAGGCCGATAAAATCTCAAGGCCGAACTAGGCTGCCACAATGAAGGAAGACTAAAATGATCATCTGTATTTTCAATGCACGTACGCTAGCATCAGATGCATCCTTCGAGGACCTGATGGTACAAGCGCGAATGATCAAGTACGACATCATTGGTCTGACCGAGACAAGAAGGCACGAATCTCACCATGCCGTTTTCGACACTGGAGAAGAATTGTTCCTCAGAACATGCGATAAAAGAGGTGTCGGAGGCATCGGTGTCCTTGTCAACACAAACTTGGCCAAGAGATGATGATATAAATTTTAAAAATTAAGTATAAAAACTATTTGTAAATTAACATAAAATGATCCTACAAGTATATAATTTAGTAAGAGTGGTCAGAGAAAAACCTGAGAGAAAAGCTGAATAAGCCTATAGAAGTATAAAAATATGTTTTATCCTCAAAAGGGAATATAGGCTTTTGTTATAAAATATAGATAACAGGAATGAATCAATGGTACAGGGGGTAAGATGCTTGCTTTGCCTTACCACAGTCGGTAAGGTGGCTGACCCAGGTTCAATCCCCAGCATCCCATATGGTCCCCTGAAGAGCCAGGAGTGACCCCTGAACATTGCTGGGTGTGACCCAAAAACCAAAAATAAATTATAGATAATGCTTAAGTATCTGCATTAGTAAGTAAAGATTGTAATTGAAATCTTTATAGATGCACCAAAATACCTGAATAGACATAGAACATTCTATATAAATGAGAGATTAACTCATTGAATAAAGTATAAAAATCTTTTAGAAAGCTAGGAGGAAACAAACCTTTTTTAATCTTGTAGAGGGCAACCATAGCTCCATGAGTGAATGGCATACTCAATGGCAAAGTGTGCCAGGGACCAGCCCCAGTGACATCAGAGGACTGCACTCATTTGTGGAATATAAAATATTATGACACTAATATCCAAGGACAGTAGAGACAAGGGTCAGGAAGATTGCTCCACGGCTGCAAGCTGCCTAATGGACTGGGGGAGAAGGCAAATGGGATATAGAAGAGATCATTAAGTCAATGATGTTTGGAGGGATCACTTGAGATGGAAGATGTGTGCTGAAAGTAGATAAAGGACCAAACCTGATGGCCTCTCAGTACCTGTATTGCAAACCATAATGCCCATAAGTAGAGAGTAAGAGGGAAATTATCTGCCATAGAGGCAGGAATAGGGATGGGATGAGGGGAGGTGGGTGGGATACTGAGGACATTGGTAGTGGAAAATATACAGTGGTGGAGGGATGGGTGTTCGATCATTGTATGACTGAAACTCAAACATGAAAGCTTTGTAACTGTAGCTCATGGTGATTCAATAAAATAAAAACACCCCCTCACTCTGAATAACTTTGTAAAAAAAGTTATTTGAATAGGAAAATAAAAAAGAAAAGTGGCTGTCATAGAGGCAGGGGAGCGGGGAGGGAAACTGGTGATCTGTACCCTGGTGAAGGAACAGGTGTTGAAACATTGACTGAAACCCAGTCGTGAACAACTTTGTAACTGTGTTTACTATGATTCAATTAAAAAATAAATCTAAAATTAAAAAATAACATGCCAGGGGGCTGGAGCAATAGCACAGCTAGTAGGGTATTTGCCTTGCACGCGGCCGACCTGGGTTTGATTCCCAGCATGCCTTATGATCCCCCAAGCACCGCCAGGAGTGATTCCTGAGTTCAAAGCCAGGAATAACCCCTCAGCATCGCCAGGTGTGACCCAAAAAGCAAAATAATAATAATAATAATAATAATAATAATAATAATTTGTCCTGGGTTGGAGAAATAGTATACAGCCGTAGGGCATGTGGTTAATTAAGGTCCAATATATGGCATTCCATATGGTTCCCTAAGCCCTGCCAAGAGTGATTCCTGAGCCCAGACCCAGAAGTAAGCTCTAAACACCTCTGGGGGTGGTACCAAAACAAAAACAAACAAAGGCATTCCTTAAAAACTCATCAAAGGGGCCATAGCAGTAGTACAGCTGGTAGGGTCTTCACCTTGCATGTGGCTGACTAGGGTTCAATCTGTGGCATCCTATATGGTCTCCCAACACTGCTAGAAGTAATTCCTGAGGTAGAGCCAGGAACCCTTGAGCATTGCCAGGTGTGGCTCCCCCAAAAAGCAAAATAAATTCATCAGAGGACTGGGGGCGTGGCATTTGGCAAAATGCATGCTTGTCTGCTTGACACCTGAATTCGATCCCCAGCACCAGAAAAACTAAACCAAAAACTTGCAAACAAACAAAGAAATCCAAAGAATTTGGGCTGAAAGAAATAGTGCAGTGACTTAAGAGCTCCTGCCCTATAATCATATGGTAATGAATTTGTTTTTCCAGTGTGACCCATGCAGCTCTGCTGTATGTGATTCCTTGAACCAAAAGCAATTTCTGTATATACTACAACCATACATGTGTGAACAACACAGAAATGGGGTGTGAACTTCAGCAAACCATACAGGCTAAAAAAAAAATAAAAAAGCCTCCATCACAGTCAGTTATGCATGCAAGCCCAATCAGCATAAAAACATGGGCTGGAGAGATGGTATATCAGGTAAGGCACTTGCCTTGCAATGCAGTTAACCCAGGTTCAGTCCCCAGCATCCCATATGATCTTCTGAGCACCTTAAGGAGTGACTCTTAAGGACTGAACCAGAAGCAAGCCTTGAGTACAGCTGGGTGTGGCCCAACAAAAAGAAGTATGAGTGAAAAGAAAGGGAAGAAATTTTATTTATTTATTTTTTTATTAGTGAAACACCATGAGGTACAGTTATAGACTTACAAATTTTTGTGCTTGGGTTTCAGTTATACAATGATCAAGTACCCATCCCTCCACCAGCGCCCATCCTCCAACACCATGGGTCCCAGCATCCCTCCCACCCCCCGTCCTACCCTGCCTCTGTGGCAGGGCATTCCCTTTTGTTCTCTCGGGAAGGGAAGAAATTTTTTAAATTCACAGTACTAACCTCTCTAAAATGTTACCTCTCTAAAAGGTAATTAATTTTATGTGTTCACTGGCTCACAGGATACCAATTATTCTGATTGTTTCTGTGAAGATGTTTTTGGATAGTTAAACAAAATAAACAATCTCATTTTTTAAATTGAACCACCATGAGATACAGTTACAAAGCTTTCATGTTTGATATTCAGCCATACAATGATTGAACAACCATCCCTCCGCCAGTGTAAACTTTGCACCACCAATGTCTCCATTATCCCCCATAGCCCCATCCCAGTCCTCACCCTGCCTCTCTGGCAGACAATTTCTCAGATACTCTCTCTCCACTTTGGGGCATTATATTTTGCTTGAATTTTCCCACCACCATTCAAGCCTGCCTTCCAGGGGCAAACACTAGATCACTTATTTTCCATTGCTCATTTTGTATATCATGAGAGGTTGCACGGCTGCCTAAGCAGCCGTGAACTTCTTAAATTCTAAGATTGTAAATGGTTGGGTTCCAGATACAGGGAGGTAATCCATTTTGAGATTCAGTTGGGAGTTTCTGGACCCGGGCTGTAGGTGTGCCAAGATGGTGCCCAGAGACGGGTTGTGAGCATGACATCCGGCTTCAAGAGCAGACAGGAAGCTAGGGAAGGACTGCCTGGCTCCTCTGCTGCCATGACTCATGAAGACTTAGTGCTGGAACCCACATAACTGGGCCTTGCTTATGTAAGCTCATGATCACTGGGATTCCATCTGAAGTAGGTGGGGAGACTGCACCTGCTCCATCTGGGGTGCTCCAGTGAAATTGGCTCAGTATGGGGCCTGGAGATATCTCTCGCGCTGTGGTGCCCTCCAGGACTCGCTGCTTCTGCGTCTCTGGGTCCAAGCTGAACAACCTCATTTTTAAAAAGCAACAAACATATCACCAAAGATAGAGGAGCGAGTTCAAGAGCCTGAGTGCACGTTTTGCATGTAGGAGGCCCGGATTTAATTCCCTAGCATCATATAGTCCTCAGTCACTACCAGAAGTATCCCCTGAGTACTGCTAGGTGTGCCCTCTAAACCAAAAAGCTAAAAAGAGGAAGAGGACACACAGAAAAAGGTACATGAAAATGAGAGTTGCAAATGAAAATAACAGTGAGATGTCACTTCACACTTATGCTAATGGCTGACATTAAAAAGGCTTGCACATGCTGAGGGTGGACTGTAGACCAAACATGATTGTCACCCATTGCCTCTTTTGCAAACCACAACACCCAATAAGAGAGAGAGAACAAAAGGGAATGCCCTGCCACAGAGGCAGGGTGGGATGGGGGGGATGGGCAGTGGGAGGGATACTGGGATCCGTGGTGGTGGGAAATGGGCACTGGTGAAGGGTATTTGATCATTGTATAATTGAAACCCAAGCACAAAAATTTGTAAGTCTACAACTGTACCTCATGATGTCTCACTAATAAAAATTAAAATAAATAAATAAATAAAAAGGCTTGCAGGTCCAGAATCTGGAAAAAACCCAAGTGCCCAAGAACAGATGACTGGTTAAAGAAACTCTGGTACATCTACACAATAGAATACTATGCAGCTGATAGAAAAGATGAAGTCATGAGATTTGCATATAAGTGAATCAACATGGAAAGTATCATGTTAAGTGAAATGAGACAGAAAGAGAGGGACAGACATAAAAAGATTGCACTGATTTGTGGAATATAAAGTAACAGAATGGGAGACTTACACCCAAGAATAGTAGAGATGAGTACCAGGAGGATTGTTCCACATCTTGAAAGCTGGCCTTACATGCTGGGGGAAAAGGCAGGTCAGATAGAGAAGGGACCACCAAGTAAATGGTGCTTGGAGGGCCCTCTCGGGATGGGACATGCGAGCTGTAAGTAGACTATAGACCGAACATGATGGCCGCTCAATCAACCACAACATTCAACAGGAGAGAGAGAGAAAAAGGGAATGCCCTGCCACAGAGGCAGGGTGTGGTGGGGGTGGTGGTAGGGATACTGGGATCATTGGTGGTGGAGAATGGGTACTTGTGTAGGGATGGGTACTCGATCATTGTATGACTGAAATGTAAGCACTTAAGTATGTAACTGTACATCATGGTGATTCATTTAAAAATAAATAATAAAATTAATAACAATTAAAAAAAGAAAACTACTGATGTACACAACTAACTTGCATGGAGCTAGCAGGCAGTGTAGTGTGCATTTATCTGAGAATGAGGAAACATGGAATCATAAATCTAGGTTTTGCAACAAGACATTCAACAAGTCACTTCATTTCTCTTGATCTTTATCTTGTGAAAATAAAACACTTTGAGAATGCAAAAAAAAGGCTTACAGGAAAAGAAACCTTCATATACTGTTGGTAAGGATGTAAATTGATTCAGCATCTATAGAAAACAATATGGATGTTTCTAAAAATATTAAAAATATATCTACCATATGATTCAGCATCTTCAGTTCTGGGTGTCTATCCAAGAAACAGAAACAGTAATTTGAACATATATGCACACCTATGCTCACTGCAGCACTGTTTACAATATACACAATGACAAATATACAACATGTTTTCTATAAGAAATTTCACTTTTTGCAACAACATGAATGGAACCGGAAGAGGTCATGCTAAATGAAATGTCAGATGGATAAAGAAAAACATTGCATGCTCGAATTCATATGTTGGATACAGAGAAGTAAAACAAAGCATCAGACAAAACACTGAAAACACCCCCATCACAACCAAATGTGCATGCCTCACAACCAAGTTTGCTCTTCACAACATCAATAAATTCAAGGGAAGAAGAGTGGTGGTGGGGTGGGGGGGGGGAGGAGAGAGGGGCAGTTAATTTAAAAAAAAAGAGAATAAATTGAACTTCATTAAAATAAAATAAAATACACAACTTACTAAGATGTCGGGCTGGAGCAATAGCACAGCGGGTAGGGCATTTGCCTTGCACGCAGCCAACGTGGCCGACCCGGGTTCAATTCCTCTGCCCCTCTCGGAGAGCCCGGCAAGCTACCAAGAGTATCTCGCCCCAACAGCAAAGCCTGGCAAGCTACCCGTGAAGTATTCGATATGCCAAACACAGTAACAGGTCTCACAATGTTACTGGGCCCGCTCGAGCAAATGGATGAACAATGGGAGGACAGTGACAGTGACTGTGACGAAGATGTCAGAATGGTAAAAAGCATATGAAAAAATGCTCTCAAGGTAAGTCATCACAAAAATGTGACTTAAATTCATATTAAGTTAGTGATATGTGTGTGGTGCTCTCATATGATGGGCTCATATCACCGCAAGTTTACCAAGCTCAGAGAAAGTAAAACACCAAGAGGGGATATAATTTTGTATAAACCTGGCTAGCAAGTTAATGCTTTCCGTTTGAATTTCAGTTGCTGCTTACATAACTTGCCTTAGAGGCTGAATGGCTCATTTAGAAACATCTCATTGCTTTGTTTTTATACTTTGTTCTTGATTTCTTCAAAGTTGACACAAGTCACATGCAATCAACTCTATCCCTGGTGGACCTAGAATCCTATAAAAAAATTTTTGAGCTCAAAACCAGTTGTTTGAAGTTCAACATTTTTACTTCAAGCTTTATATTCTGATGTTAATGTGTGCTGAGAAATTGTCACTTAAAACACCATTTCTCTAATAATGTGCCATTTTTTGATTTGATATAAATCTCTATATCAAATAGATATAGAGATTCTCTCTCTCTCTCTCTCTCTCTCTCTCTTTCTCTCTCTCTCTCCCCTGTCCCCCACCCCCACCCCTGTGCTGGATACGACTGAGTTGATCCCAGATCCTGAATATCATACTTGTTTAAAAACTGCCCTAATTTTCTTTTTTGTTTGGGGGCCACAGGGCTTCTGGCTCTGTGCTCAGTGCTGGGGACCACACACAGTGTAAGGATTAAACTAGGTTGACCAGTTGCAAGGTGATTCCTCCCTATTATCTTTTGGCTCCTCTACATTTAGAAGGTACTTTTCTCTCCCCTTGGCTTGGGGGGTGATGTATGGAGTGAACCCTGTTCTTTCTTTTGTTCTTATTGTTGTTGCCATGACTTGGGGTTGCACATTTGCCGAGAGGAGTATTTTTCATGAAGTATGCGTAGCTCCAGGTTGATGGATCACAGAAGAGTATAGCAGAAGGATGATGGATGGACTATTAAATAGAAGCTGTGGGTGTGGGACCTGCGCTTATTGTCTGAATTTAAAACACAGAGAGATTGATGCTCCATATAACTAGGAGCCAAGTATTTATCCTCTTAAACTTCATATTCCTGATTTTGAAAAGTGAGGTTTATTATCATCCCATGCAAAGGGATTCTTGGAGAGAGTATTAAAGTGTCTGATGGCACTTACTCAGAGTATGTCTTGATAAATCGTAGTCTAATTTGCTCTAGAGATAAAAGGTTATCTTATAACCTCTTATAAGACATATAAGGTCAAGCAAGACATATAATTTGATGTTTAGATTTTAAAACATTTATTAGAAAATTCTAAACATATAACTTATGGAGACAAAAGATATCTTAATGCAGTGCTCGCTTAGGCAGCACATATACTAAAATTGGAATGATACAGAGAAGATTAGCATGGCCCCCGCGCAAGGATGACATGCAAATTCGTGAAGCATTCCATATTTTTTTCAATTCCCAGAATCCCATATGGTCCCCTGAGTACCGCCAGGAGTGATTCCTGAGTGCAGAGCCAGGAGTAACCCCTGTGCATCGCCAGGTGTGACCCCCCCCCACAAAAAAAGATATCTTAATGCAGCTTTTAGTTTGAGGACTATACCCTGCAGTTCTTGGGGTCACTCTCAGCTTCACACTTAGGGGTAATTTCCAGTTTGAACCTGTGGTCTTTTGAGTAACTTTTTAAAGTTGAGTACTCTTTAAAGTAAATTTTGGAATATGTTCATTGACAAAATTAATATTCAAGAGTAAAGAATTTTATATTCAGTTATAGCATGGTTAAAATAGGTTTGAAATATAACTGTTTGCAAAAGTTATGCATGTTTTTCCTGGCCAAGGAATAATTCTGTCTCCCAACATATCATAAAAGTAACATTTAAATATTTACTCCCTATTTCCCTTTTTTGTTCCTTCTATCTTTGAGACTAATTGATGCCTTATGATAATATATTTGAATTGTGCTTTGATATTTGCTATCTGTGGAATTAACTCATTTTTTATTCTCTGTACTTTGTGGGTAAAAATAAAAAAGAAATCTCAAAGGTAAAACTATGACTAGCTGGCGTACTGGAACAATAGCACAGAGGGTAGGGCATTTGCCTTGCATGCGGCCGACCTGGGTTTGATTTTCAGCATCCCATATGGTCCCCTGAGCACCACCAGGGGTAATTTCTGAGTGCAGAGCCAGGAATAACCCCTGTGTGACCCAAAAAAAGCAAAAAAAAAAAAAAACCAAAAACAAAATTGTGACTAGCATAATAATAATTTATTTCAGAAACACTTGGTATAGCTACAAAGTGGAAAGTACAGGCAGTATACAAAAACATACAAATCACTTAAAATTCCCTAAGTTTTGGCCTAAATGGGCAAGTCTCCAGGGAGGAACTAAGCATTTTTAGGAGATGGAGGAGTCAGTATAGCCAGAAAATGAAAAGGGTAAGAAAAAAAGAGGGAAATAGTTCTGTCTAGCAAATCCCTCAATAACATTTTGCTTATTGTCACTTCATTATCATAGTGATAAGAGGAAATTAGTAGCAAGGACCTCTGGTTACTTACTCTTGCCAGTTCCACAGTTTTTCACTGCGTAATTCACTTCCCTTCCATATCTCAAAGGTGCACTTATTAGGTTCACTGTCCTTGGTACCATTTGAGTATGGATGTCTGTGTGTGTGTGTGTGTGTGTGTGTGTGTGTGTGTGTGTGTGTGTCTTGTCCAGGGTTGTCCCTGCATTATTCTCTTAAGCTAATTGGATAAACTAATTGGATAAGCAAATTGGAGAAATTGTTTAATAATTTAGGGACTTTAAATTTGGTGGGGTTAGAGCGATAGCACAGTGGTAGGGCATTTGCCTTGCACGCGGCTAAACCGGCAAACCCTAATTCGATTCTTCTGCCCGTCTCGGAGAGCCCGGCAAGCTACCGAGAGTATCTCGCCCGCATGGCAAAGCCTGGCAAGCTCCCCGTGATGTATTCAATATGCCAAACACAGTAACAACAAGTCTCACGATGGAGACGTTACTAGACCCACTCTAGCAAATCGATGAACAATGGGAGGACAGTGCTTCAGTGCTAACTTTGGTAATTTTTTTTTATGTCGTGGAAATTTAACTCTTGTTTATATCAATTATCCGTGATTAAAATTAGTTTTGTTAGAAATTTTGCTTAGTTATTTTCCAAGATGCAACTGGAAACATTAAGTGAGAACTTACTTATACTATCAGATATAAATAAAAATTAGTTATCTTCAATGAAAGTAGTATCATGCTAAGACTTTAGGGACAGGGTTATAGCTCAAGTGGTGGAGTACATGGTTTGTATGTACAAACCCTGGTTTCAATGCCAGCTCCACATCACCTTCCTGGGAGTGTTGAGTGCGGTACCCACTTTGCAGCAACAGCAACAACAGTAACACAAATCTGAATTTGTTCACACATAAAATCAACCTGGTAACAAGAATGTAATTCAGAATATAATACAAAAATCTTTCATTACTGTAGCTTCACGTAACAATGAAAATTACTTATTAGTGTATTTCTAATTGCTTCAATTAAACCAATGTAATTCACATTCCATGCTTACAAAAACAAAATCATAACAATAGTGTATTTTTTCTTTGTGATTAGAGAATGATGAGGAAAATTTTGTTATATGATTCAATTTATTAAAATAGGGCTGGAGCTATAGCACAGTGGGTAAGGCATTTGCCTTGCACGTGGCCGACATGGTGACCCGGGTTTGATTCCTCCGACCCTCTCAGAGAGCCCGGCAAGCTACCGACAGTATCTGGCCCACATGGCAAAGCCTGGCAAGCTACCCGTGACGTATTCAATATGCCAAAAAAAAAAAACAGTAACAACAAGTCTCACAATTTGTTATGAGACATTACTGGTGCCCGCTCGAGCAAAATCGATGAACAACGGGAGGACAGTGCTTATTAAAATACCATGAAATACCATTTACTCATAATTTACAATTCAGCTCAAAGGCACTCTGCAAAGTTTTCTCTAATTTTACTAAGCAGATCTTGGTACTTTCTGTATGCTCTAAAAGTACTGTGAGGCTGGAGCAGTAGTATAGCAGGTAGGGCATTTTCTTTTTATGTGACTGACCTGGGTTCAATTCCTAGCATCCTATATGTTCTCCTGAGCCTGCCAGTAGTGATCCCTGGGCACAGCCTAGTGTGGCCCCAAAAACAAAATAAAATTTTAAAAAACCACTTTGTTCATACCCATTGTCATGGACTGGAGAAATAGTACAGCAGGTAAGACACTTTGCACGTGCCCAACCTGATTTCCTTTCCCAGCTTCCTGTATGGTCCTGAACCCTGCCAGAAGTGATCCCTGAGCACAGAACCAGGAGTAAACCCTTAGCACATATAGACATGGCCCCTCAAAATAAAAGAAATTAAACAAAAATACCCATTATCATAATCTATAAAGTATTCTCTTATTATTAATATACTTTAATGCTGTGTGTATTAATGATTTAATTATTTTTATTGTTATTAAGTACATTAAACATTCTCTACTAAAATTATCTAATTTATTTACCAGTTCTTCCTCAGAATCTGGTATGGTTCTCAGCCCATGGTAGGTATTTTGCAAATATTTGTTGAAAGATTAATGGAATGCTTGTGACCTAGTCAGTGCTATAAAGATTAGATTTTACTGATTCTTATGTCACCAGTTAACAGCTCAAATCTTATAATCTAGCTTTCTATAATATCTAGATAAAGACTTTCCCCATTATCCTATATGATCTGTTGATGTGGCATATAATGTTCTGTGATTTGTATATATAGGAATATCCCTGCATTTTAGAAATATCTTTTCAATGCGCTGTTGAACTCACATTGCTAGTAATTTGTTGGGGACTTTTGCATCAGGGATGTTGGTATGTAGTTTTCTTGTATAATCTGCTAAGACTTTGGTATCAGGGAAATGTTGACCTCATAATATAAGTATGAAAGTGTTCTCTTTTCTTCAATTTTTTGAAGGGTTTGAAGAGGGTTGGTACGCATTTAATGTTTGATACAATTCTCAAGCATCTGATCCAGATTTTTCTTTGTGGAGAGGCCTTCACTTATTCAGTCTTTATTTTTGTCACTGATCGTTTAGATTTTATATTTTTGTTTGTCTCAGTGAATTTTTTTTTATTTCCCTTGGGACTTGGACTCATTTTTTAAAAGAGTATTAATGGGATAGTGATAATATAGAGATTAAGGCACTTACCTTTCTTTTTTTTTCTTTTTGGGATGTTGGGTCACACCTGGCGATGTTCAGGGTTAATCCTGGCTCTACACTCAGGAATTGCTCCTGGCAGTGCTCGGGGGGCCATATGGGATGCCGGGGATTGAACTTGGGTTGGTCAAGTGCGAGGTAAACACTCTACCCACTGTACTATTGCCTTTCACAGAGCCAACTCCAGTTTGCTTTGAAGCAGTACATATGGTTCCCTTGACTCCCCACCTCCACCTCAGCACTGCCAGGAGTAAGCTCTGAGCACTGCCAGGTGTAGCCCCAAAACAAAACAAAATAAATGAAATAAAATTGTTTATATTTTCACAAATTTGTGCCTTTTTCAGGTAAATTAGCTCTTCACTCTTCTATAAACAGTCCCTCCTCTGCTCAGGCACAGTGAGTAATGCAGGCTCTTCTGTCCTCTTTGCTGATCCTCATCAAAGGGCCCAGGACTTCTCTAGTCTTTAGGAATCTACTCCTTGATTCCTGAAGTCATAGTTAAATGGTGCAACAAGTAAAAGAACTTTTTGAAATTTAAACCAGAGAGTCTCTCCCAGCCCCCAAAATATCTAGTCCTACTTCGATATCACATACCCCCCAGCTGATAAAATGTTTCCTCCAGCTCCTAGCTTTACCATAAATTCTATTACTATTACTACATAACAAATTTGGTAATAGCTGGGACTGGAGCGATAGTACAGCAGGTAGGGCATTTGCCTTGCATGTGGCCAACCTGGGTTCAATTCCCAGCATCCCAGGAGCACCACCAGGAGTAATTCTTGAGTGCATGAGCCATCCCTGTGCAATGCCGTGTGTGACCCAAAAAGCAAAAAAAAAAATTGGTAATAGCTGATTTATTGTTTTCTAAAAATAATGTACTCAATAGCAGTTCTCAGAGTTAACTTGTAATAGAAAAAAATAAAACCTTTAAACTATTTGCTCATAAAAATAAAGTTGGACAGTTTATTTTATCTTCATGTGTTTACAATTGGTAATCTGGAGACAGTATAATGCAAAATTATTCTTTTTGTATTTTTTGGCATTTTTTGTGGGGGGAGCATACCTGGTTGAAGCTGTTGAGCTATCTCCCCAGCCCCTGTTAAAATATTCTTAAAATTTTAAAAATATAGTGGTTCATAAAACTCTATGCCTAATAGCATGATATAATGCATGTTAATATACGATTTTTTATCTATTTTCATTTCTTATAAAGATGTGGTTAGCATTAACCATCAAATGTCATGTCATATACTGATAGCCCAGAGAAACGGTAACACTATTTGAAGTCCTGGAAAAAACTACCAAGCCTTGAGCATTCCCTTGTCAAAATGATCACCCTGGCTTAAAAGAAACATAAAATGAAAAAACAATACAAATAGTTGTTATACATTATGTCAGTTATTACAATTGATCCAACCACTGCACTTAGCTTCTGATGATAATTCTAAAATGATGTTTCCTTTAAAAATATCAGGCATATGTGATATACAAAGTAGGACTAGACACTTTGGGATGGGAAGGGAATTTGTGATCTAAATTCCAAAAAGCTCTTTTTCATGTTTCATCATTTGACTATGATTTCAGAATTGAGGTGCAGAGTAGAGCAGGACTGAGCCCTTTGTCAGGTTGCAGGCTAAGAGATCAGCTAACCTGGGAGAGAAGAGCCTGTACCACTCACAATGGCCAATCAGACATGGGGTCATTTATTTGAAGATATAAGTGCTTTTTATCTGAAAAATCCAAACATTTCTGTTAAAATGGTTGCTCCAGGATCCTGGCTTTACTATGAATTCTGGTTACCGATTGCTACAGGATAAACAACCTGCAGAGCGGTTGGTGTTGGTTAAGCAGTTGCTTATCAAAATGCAGCAGAATGTATTGGCCATGAGCTTGCAACTTAGGACTCGAGTGTGCTCTCTGTTTGCAGAGACTTGAAGTCTGAGTTGAGGTTATGGGTCACTAAAGCTGGTGCTGTGCTGGGAAGACAAGGAAGGCTGAGGCCTGGAACAATTGCTTGCAATGCATCTCACTGCGTAAGGTCCAGTATTGTGGCCCCAGAGCAGTCAGATTTGTCTGTCATGTGGAGTTGAGAGACAAAAGCTGTATTGTTTTTTATGACCTAACCTCAAAAGTATTATTGTATCTCTTTTGGTGCAGCTCTGTTCTTTTGAAGTGAGTCAGAATGATCAACATACTTAGAGAGGAATTAGTTTCTAAATAGATTACAACTAATGTCAAGTGCAACGTGTGTGTGTGTGTGTGTGTGTGTGTGTGTGTGTGTGTGTAATAAAACCCAGGTCCAGGTACTCTACATGCTAGCCATGTGCTCTACCACTGAGCCACACCCCCAGCCTAAATTCATCTTTTTTAAGTTGTGGAAGCTTGAGCTCAGAAAGAATAACCGAATTGCTCAAACTTTTTATTCAAGGCAAAAGCAAGAATAAAAATATTCTCTTGACTTTTCATTTTTAAGACTGTGCCTAAAGATTAACAACTTTTTGAAGGTCATAGCATTATTACCTGATTACCCTCTTTACCCTCCCTCTCTTTCTCCCTTTTTCTTTCTTTCCTTTCTTTCTTTCTCTTTCTTCTCTCTCACTTTATATATTTCTCTTTTGGGGGTTTTGGGACACACCCAGTGGTGCGCAGGAATTACTCCTGGCTCTTCACTCAGATATCACTCCTAGCAGGCTTGGGGGGGCCGTATGGGCTTCCGGATCCAACCCAGATTGGACATATGCAAGGCAAAAGTTCTACCTGATGTATTATCAGTATTCACTCTGGCTTCTTTCTCTCTCTCTCTCTCTCTCTCTCTCTCTCTCTCTCTCTCTCTCTCTCTCTCTCTCTCTTCTTTCTTTCCTACCTTCCTTCCTCCTTTTTCCTTCTTTTTTCTCTCTTCTCTTTCTTCTCCTTCCTCCTCTTCTTTCTTTTTCTCTTCCTTTCCCTTTTCTCTTTTTTCTCTCCCTTCCTTCCTTCCTTCCTTCCTTCCTTCCTTCCTTCCTTCCTTCCTTCTTTTTTTCTTTCTTTCTTTCTTTCTTCCCTCTTCTCATTCTTTCTTTACCCTTTCTCTATTTTCCCTGTCTTCCTTCTTTTGCGGGGACATGTCCAGCAGTGCTCAGGGGCTACTCCTGGTTCTATACACAGGAATTACTCCTGGTAGTGCTAAGTGAGAAGGCAGATTGATGGCACAAGTGTTCTCTGACCCTAACCAATGTTTCACATACAGAATCTTTTATAAATTCACAAGAGCAAGGGTTTTTTTTGACTTGCCATTAGTTAAGGTCCCTTATGTTAGAATAGTAGAGTGTTGAAATGGCCAGTGGTAGTTTTGGGATCCAGGTCAGGGATAAATAAGTGGGAGCACAGTTTCTGTGAATTTACTAGGTAGCATGCAATTACATGTGTGTTTATCCAAGGCAAGTTACACATCAGGCTGGTTTTCAATATGTTTCTGAGAACTTTTGTGCCAGCTCAGTCAGCAGCATGTCGGGCACCATAATAAGCCCCCGAGAAAGCTACCTTCTGGTAGATGAGGACCTGGGTAGCACTTTCCTTTAAGGATGGGCAGAATGTATGACCTGTGCTGAGAAGTGGAGAATGTCTGGCTCCATGCCTATAAATCCTGGAAAATAATGGTTCTGGTGTGTGATGGGACAGACACATATGCTTTGTTGACTGCCTGGGGCCCATCTGCCTGTGTTGTATAGCCTGTGAATGATGTTTTAAATGCCCAAGTAGTACTTGGCAGAAAAAAGGTTTCCCCTCTTTGCTAATTGAATAATATTGGGATGCCACTTAATGATTTGGTTACAAAAGAGACTGGCTTCCTCTTAGTAGCTTGTTCCGAAGCTATCTCTCCTACCTCCTTCCGTGTGTTTTTCTTTCTCTTGCAAGAAGCCAGTGGCCATGTTGTGAGGTGCTCAGTGGAGAGTCACACGTGAAAGAGACATTTTAAAATGTTAGTTAAGTGAAACAGAATTAATCAGATTCCTGTGATCGTATCAACACACCTCTAAGAAACCCTCAAACAGAAAATGCATCTTTTAGTAACAGATATTTTAAAGAGGTTTTAATGGGAGTTTTAAATATTATTCTTGCAAAATATAAGGAGAAATGTACTATAGGGAGAAATAATTTCACTTCAGGTAATTAATAAAAATATATTTTCTAGGGGCTGGAGAGATAGCACAGGGGGTAGGGCATTTGCCTTGCACGCGGCCGACCCAGGTTCGATTCCCAGCATCCCATATGGTCCCCTGAGCACCACCAGGAGTAATTTCTGAGTGCATGAGCCAGGAGTAACCCCTATGCATCGCCGGGTGTGACCCAAAAAGCAAAAAATATATATATATTCTAAAGTTTTAATTTTTCTAGTATGTGTACTTCGGTATTTTTTATTTTCTCTTTCTAAGAATTATTTTTTCTTTTTAAAAATAATTTTTTCTTTAAAAATTTGATATATAAAAAATGGTATGAGACTAATTTCCAAGGCCAGGAAAAACAGGGATCAGGAGGATGGATCAATGGTTGAAAGCTTACCACAAGTATGTGGGGAGCAAAGGGCAGTTAGGATAGAAAAGAAACGAGTATGACAATAATAGTTACAAATGATCACTCTGGACAAGAACTGAGTGTTGAAAGTAGGTAAAGGGAAATACATGATAATCTTTCAGTATCAATATTACAAACCATAATGCCCAAGGGCTGGAGCGATAGCACAGCGGTAGGGCGTTTGCCTTGCAAGCAGCCAATATGGCCGACCCGAGTTCGATTCCTCCGCCCCTCTTGGAAAGCCGAGCAAGCTACCGAGAGTATCTCGCCTGCAGGACAGAGCCTGGCAAGCTACCCGTGATGTATTCAATATGCCAAACACAGTAACAAGTCTCACGATGGAGACGTTACTGGGCCCACTCGAGCAAATCAATGAACAATGGGAGGACCATGACCGTGTCATAAGGCCCAAAAGAAAACAGAGAGAGAGAGGAAGGAGGAGGAGGGCGAGGAGGAGGAGGAGGAAGAAGAATAGGAAGCAGAGGAAGAAGGAAAAGGAGGAGAGGAGGAGGAAGAGGAGGAGAAGGAGGAGGAGGAGGAGAAGGAGAGGGAGAGGGAGAAGGAGAAGGAGAAGGATAAAAGTGTCTGCCACAGAAGCAGGTGTGGGTAGGGGTTGGCAGAAGGGAAACTGGGGACATTGGTGGAGGGAAATTTACACTGGTGAAGGGATGGGTATTGGAACATTACATAACTGAAACCCAACCATGTCTATCTCACTGTGATTCAATAAATAAGTAAATAAACAAATAAAATACATAAAAAATAAAAAGGATGCTTGTAATTGCAAAACATAAAAAATTAAAAACTAAAAAAAACTTAAAGTTTGTAAAAATCCAACTTAACATCATTAAACTTCATTATTCAATGCCTTAGATTCAAAATAGGGTGACCAACTTTTGAAGTTTTGAATGATTTTGGAAGAAATATACAAAGAAATGAATTTATTTACGTATCTATTACTTCTCTTTTCACTTTTTATTTGTTGCAGTGACTGGAGGTTCCACATATGTGACAACAGTGCTCACACACTTAATAATGGTGATTGCACATATGTGTGCACACCAGAAGGCTTTCTCTTTCCTGCAGAGTTTGTCAGGGGTTACACACCTGGTCAAGGCGCTTACACGCCTTTTCTTTTTTGGAGGGCTGGGGGGGGTCATACCTGGTGATGCTCAGGGCTTACTATCTGCTCAAGAATCACTCATGGCAGGGCTCAGGGAAGCAGATGCGTCACAGAATCAAATCAGAATCAATATGCAAAGCTAACACTCTACCTTTTATACTATCTCTCTGGCCCATCTCGCACAATTTTAGTAACTGTGTTTGCACACACCTGGCTGCAGGACACCAGAGATTATGCACTTTGTTTGTGGCACTGGGATCGCAAACAGTAGTTCTGCTAGGAGTGGGTGAAGCATGCCAGGAATTGAACTTGAAGCTTTGTGCTTGCAAGGCAGGTACTTTGCCACTGAGCCATCCTTGGGATACTAGGTTTTCTTATTTTTTTTTAATCTCAGGAAAAAAATATGACTAGAAAGGATAGCTGTTTAAATATCTACAGAGACACCGCAGATCTCGCCATTAAATATGTCTGACACATAGAAGATTCTAAATAAATATGAGTGAAGAAGGGAGTGAGAGAATGAAAGAATTATACAGTGTACACATCTTTATTCAGAGTCTCACATCATTCTGAATACTCATTCTTACACCCTGTCATTGCACTCAGAGGAGTAAACAGAAAAAGAAAATCAAATCCAAAACCTATAACGTTATTTGAATGTAATGAGAGACTTGCAGTGCTTAGTAATATTTAGTAGTAATTTTGAAAGGTTGTAAATTTTCTTTGCCATCAAATAGTCTCACACAGATACAAAGGAAAGAGCAGAATTATGCCTTGAAAATGACTTTCCAAAAAAGAGCATATTTGGCAAAGGAAGATAAATATCTGATTTGATTTGATGCCAGTATTATATTCTGAAGGCAGGAGAACAAGTAGACACACCATATGTGTGTGTGTGTGTGTGTGAGAGAGAGAGAGAGAGAGAGAGAGATGAAGCTACAAGAGGTTGCTTCATGCTGCAGAGAATCTTCTGAGTCGGTTGGTTTACTGTTCATTTAATCTACCTTGTTCAAAGGTATGCTTTTAAATGCTTTTACATTTATATCTTTTGGGTTTTTTTTTTTGGACTGTATCCAGAGATGCTCAGGTCTTATTCCTGGCGCTGTGCTCTGTGATCATTCCTGGTGAGCTCAGGGGGCCATATGTGGTGCCAGAGACCCAAAACAGGTCAGTCTCATGCAAGACAAATGCCCTATCCTCTGTACATATCTCTTAGGCCCCAACAATTATATCTTGATTTTTGCCAAAAATCCTAGCTACTTAAGTTTATACTGAGATGATTTAAATTATAAAATCTATTTCTTAAAAACCCAAGGACCATTATAAAACATCTTCCCTGTTGCTAAATAGTTCTCAACTACAAAACTTTTACCTATTATATATGAATTATACTACATGTGTAGTGATGTCAAGACCCAAAAAAGACACAAACTATGAGGGAAATAGCAAAATAGAAAGCCTTATGCAAACCAACATCCAGAAATTTATTTTAAAACTACAAAGAACTAATGGAGAAAAATGATTGATAATTACTGTTGTTGGGTTGTTAATAGATGCAAAGGGAATATTAATATAATTCCATTAGTGCATCACTCTCATTATGCATGCTTACATCAATTAGAAGAACTTGCTAACTAAAAGATGAATTTTTAGCACTAAATGAAAAACATCTATATTTGCTGCAAAATCAAAGATAATCAGCTACCAAATACCAAAATTTATTAATGATTTTATTTAATATTTATTTTCTCTAATTAAAATATAAAAATTAGTAATAGTTTGTCACATAAATATAACTATTTTTATATCTATTTTTCAAAACAAACCCCTTAGGGATCCTAGCCTTGAGCACAGCCAACTGTGGCCCAAATTTTTAAAAAGTCAAATGAAAATTAAACTACAACAACCAAACTTAAAAATGTGTTTTAGGAGGCTGATGGGGTACAGAAGAGGACCCCAGGGCACAGGAGAAGGAAAATTGACACTGGAGGTGGGTTTGGTGTTGGAATATTGTATTTCTGAAACTCTTATGAACAACTTTGTAAATTTCCATGCCTTAAGAACAACAACGAAAAACATTTTTTTAAATTTTTATTAGTGAAACACCGTGAGGTACAATTGTAGACTTACAAATTTTTGTGCTTGGGTTTCAATTATACAATGATCAAATACCTATCCCTCCAACAGTGCCCATTTTCCACCACCATGGATCCCAGTATCCCTCCCACCCCCATCCCCCTCATCCCACCCTGCCTCTGTGGCAGGTCATTCCCTTTTGTTCTCTCTCTCCTTTTGGGTGTTCTGGTCTGCAAAAGAGGCATTGAGTGGTAATCATGTTCGGTCCATAGTCTACTTTCAACATGCATCTCCCATCCTGGGAGGATCCTCCAAACACCCTTTATTTGGTGCTCCCTTCTCTATATGAGCTGCCCTTTCCCCTAGCATGCCCGGCTGGCCTCTAAGCTATAAAGTAATCTTCCTGGTACTGATCTTGGCTATTCTTGGGTATTAATCTCCTATTTTGTTACTTTATATCCCCCAGATGAATGCAATCTTTCTATGTCTATCCCTCTCTTTCTGACTCATTTCGCTTAGCATGATACTTTCCATGTGGTAGCACTTGTATGTAAAATTCATGACTTTATCTTTTCTAACAGCTACATAGTACTTCATTGTGTAGATGTACCAAAGTTTCTTTAACCAGTCATCTGTTCTTGGGCATTCAGGTTTCTTCCAGTTTCTGGCTATTGTAAAGAGTGCTGCAATGAACAAATAAGTGCAGATAACACTTCGACTATACATTTTTGCCTCTCTGGGATATATTCCCAGGAGTGGTATTGCTGGGTCAAATGGGAGCTCAATTTCTAATTTCTTGAGAATGGTCCATACTGTTTTCCAAAAGGACTGAACCAGTCGGTATTCCCACCAACAGTGAAGGAGTGTCCCTTTCTCGCCACATCCGCGCCAGCATCAGTTGCTTTTGTTCTTTTGGATGTGGGCCAGTCTCTGAGGTGTGAGATGGTATCTCATGTGGTTTTGATCTGCATCTCCCTGATGATTAATGATGTAGAGCATTTTCTCATGTACCTTTTTGCCATTCAAATTTCTTCTTTGAGAAAGTTTCTGTTCATTTCATTGCCCCATTTTCTTATGGGGTTGGATGTTTTCTTCTTGTGGAGTTCAACCAGTATTTTATATATCCTTGATATTAACCCCTTGTCAGATGTGTATTCGGCGAATATCCTTTCCCATTCTGTAGACTGTCTTTGTATTTTGATCACTGTTTCTTTGGAGGTGCAGAAGCTTCTTAGTTTAAGATAGTCCCATTTATCTATCTCTGTTTTCACTTGCTCGGCCAGTGGCGTGACATCTTTGAAGATACCATTAGCTTTCATGTCATGGAGGGTTTTGCCAACTTTGTCTTCAATGTACCTTATGGATTCCGGTCTGATGTTGAAGTCTTTCATCCATTTTGATCTTACTTTTGTACATGGTGTTAGGCAGAGATCTGAGCCCATTTTTTTGCATGTAGCCATCCAGTTTTGCCAGCACAATTTGTTAAAGAGGCTTTCCTTGCTCCACTACACATTTCTTGCTCCTTTATCAAAGATTAGGTGATCATATGGTTGAGGGGAGATGTCAGTATATTCAACCCTGTTCCATTGGTCTGCAGCTCTGCCTTTGTTCCAGTACCATGCTGTTTTAATTATTACTGCTTAACAACAAAAATATTTTTTTTCTTTTTTTATTAGTGAAAAACCATGAGGTACAGTTATAGGCTTACAAATTTTGTGCTTGGGTTTCAGTTATACAATGATCAAGTCCCCATCCCTCCACCAGTGCCCGTCATCACAACAAAAATATTTTTAAATAAAAATTAAAATGAAGTAATCTTTACAGGGCTAGAAAGATGGCTCAATGAGACAGGTGGGAGCACATGCTTTGCAAGTAGGAGCTGAGGGTTTGACCCGCAGCACCTCCAGAAGTGAGTAGGAGTAACTCCAACCATTAACAGGTATGGCCCATAAAACAAAAAATTGGTAAAGTAGTTCTTCAAATTCATTAGGAAGAGTTAGATTTTCATCATTTTAAGAAAACTTTTGAAAAGTATACTTATAGAGAATCCAAGATAGACACATCAGTTTCTCCTTTTTACTATCTCAATTTATTAGCTCATTTTACTCACCAATTTCTTGCTCAGCAGATATAATATGAACATGTACTATGTGCTATGAACTGTGCTTCTTGCTGGGGTACAGTGATTAGCCCAGAAAACCTGATCCTTTTCCTCATAAAACTTCAGCCTCCAAAAATGCTTTATCTGAAAGACAAAGCAACATATTAAGGAGTCTTACAAGTGGATTGCAGTTTTGTGATTTGTTTTGGATGCTAAATCTTGTAAAACTGTCATACTATGAAATAACCAATCATTAAATTCAGTCAAGATCATCTTCAGTCCTTCTCAAAAACAAGAAGTGAAATAATCTAAATACTCCGTACTAGAGAGAGGCAGCAGAGGATACACCTTAAAGGAAAATACAATCTGTGCCTCATAGTACTGCAGGGCTGCAGTCTTGTTGAATCAACTTGCACAGCTTACATATGGACTTATATTTTCTCACTTATAAAATGTGATTAGGGCTGGAGAGATCCTACAGCAGATGGGCAGGTTCAATCCCTGGCACTCCAAATGGTTCTCTGAGGACCACTAGGAAAAATTCCTGAGTGCAAAGCCAAGAGTAACCCTTGAGCACTGCCAGGTGTGGCCCGAAAACCAAATCAAAAATTCCAAACAAAATGTGATTAGTTATGAAGGCTTTTTAAACATAACTGAGATCATATACAGAGTGTTCATAGGAATAACTTCAAACTATTGTACATTATTTTATCTTTGATAGTCAACAGGAAAGATAAGCAATCAATATCCTAAACCAAAGCCCATCTATACCCTGGGTAGGTTCAGTTGCTCTTCATTAGAGACTGGGGTTTTATTTAATTTATTTATTAAGTTAAGTTAAGTTAAGTGATTAAGTGATTTATTTTAAAAGAATTAGGAGACCGGAGTCATAGTAGAGTGGGGAGTGCATTTGTCTTGCATGAAGCTGGCCTGGGTTCAATCCCCGGCATCCCCTAGAGTCCCCAAGCACTACCAGGAGTAAATCCTGAGTGCAGAGCCAGGAGTAACCTCTGAGTATCGGTGGGCAGGACCCAAAAAGCAAATATATACATATATATATAATATTTTTTAATTGAATCAGTTAGCGGGCTGGAGCGATAGCACAGCGGTAGGGCATTTGCCTTGCACGCAGCCACCATGGCCGACCCGAGTTCGATTCCTCCGCCCCTCTCGGAGAGCCTGGCAAGCTACCGAGAATATCTCGCTCGCACGGCAGAGCCTGGCAAGCTCCCCGTGACGTATTCGATATGCCAAACACAGTAACAACAAAATCTCCAATGGAGACGTTACTGGGCCCGCTGGAGCTCGAGCAAATTGAATCAGAATGAGATACACAGTTACAATAACAGTTGTAATGGTTACAATAACTGTTCATGATTGGGTTTCAGTTATATAAGGTTCCAATATCCCTCCCTTCACCAGTGTATACTTCCCACCAACAAAGTCCCCAATTTCCTCCCACCACCTCCTTCCGTGACAGACACTTTTCTTTTCTCTCTCTTTCTTTCTCTCTCTCTCTCTCTCTTTCTCTCTCTTTCCTTTTAGGCATTATGGTTTGCAATACAGATACTGAAAGGTTAACTACTTTACCTACTTTCAACACTCAGTTCTTGACCAGAGTGATCATTTCTAACTATTATTGTCAAACTGGTTCCTTTTCTATCCTAACTGGAGACTTGGGTTTTAGCTTATACCTAGATTTCAGAAATACATATTTTCAGGCCTCCCTTTAAGTTTGGCAAGTGATGGGTCATGCTGGTGTGGACACTACCACCCCACACGTACAGACATGCAGGCAGTCCTACTGTAGAGACATGTATTAAAAAGAGTCAAAGGCAAAGAATTAACACCTGCATAAAGGATGCAAACCAGGCCACCACATTAAAGAGTATAAATTGATCAAATGAAAATGTAGTAAATGACATCTCCTAATGGTCCTTATTCTGGCTTTCTAATTCTGTACGCACAAGATGCTTTTATGCACCATTGAAGTAGAGCCATCACAACCTCCAACTAGCCCCGGTTAGTCTAATTACAGCCTAATGCTCTCCAAATATATCTGCCATAAAAGCCTGCATAACCTGCCCTTCCTTAATTTAGATGGGTCAGATTGAGCACTTTTAAAAAATATCACCTTATGGTACACAAAATACACACATTCCTAAGGGAAATGTGCATTTGGATATCTTTGGCATAGTATCCTATCTTTATCTACAGAGAATTCGTGAAACCTGAGACGTTAAAAGATTAATGATAACATGGCATGTAATGAAATAGTTATAGAAACCCTAAGTAAAAGGTATTATTTGATCTTGGTTTCTTAATAATTTTATTCCCCATGCACCTGCCATGGTGAATGCCATCATTCATAATAATGATGATGATAATGATGATGACAATAATAATAATAGTAATAATAATGAAAGAGGAAGCCTAAGTTTACCTTTGCCAGCTGCTTTGAGTAGTCCCGTTTTTGACTGGCCCATCCTACATTTTTGACTCCCTGCAAATTCCTGGGCTTTTCCTGATAAAGAGGGAGTTAACAATTGTTCATCATAAAATTCTGCCCCAAAGCTTAGGTTCACAGTGAGGGTAAGATAATGGATAGTATCTGAGGCAGAAGGGCAGAAAGACTCAAACTAGCCCCACCATCCTGGAGATTTCTTGCACTCTCGTAATGCAAAGACCCGGTTTTCCTATAAAAATATCCCCAAAAGAGCCATAGTTAAATTAGTCCTACACTAAGTTCCTCCCAACTTGGGAAGATTCTTTTCTCTTTTTCTTTTCAATAAACTGTTTTCCTTGCCAACTCTGAGTCTCAGCATCTTTATTATTCAATATTTTCATTCCTGAAAACCTGAACGTGGGAATTGCAAACAAACACAGAGACCTTATAGCCACCACTTCTCCCTCGCCTGCATCATTAGTAAACACCAAGTGTTCTGCATCAGTTATCTCATTTGATCCTGGAGCAACTTTAATCCAATGGTATTATTACTATCAGCATTTTAACAATGAAGAAACCAAAGCATAGATGGCAAACTTAGGTTTTGAGCTCAGTAGTCAGGCTCCAGATCAGATTTTCTTCTGCTATGCCAGCTTGCCTAGAAAGACAGAACATAAATCAAGGCCAATTATGTCAGTAAGAATTCTTGTAAGTCTACAACTGTACCTCATGATGTTTCACTAATAAAACTTAATTTTAAAAAAATTCTTAGATTGTATCTTAGTTCACAAAATATCTGGGAGAGAGGGGGTGCTAGCTGTGGGGCTATCCTGATGAATCACTGGTGTTGAGAAATCACACTACAGATCTAGTTCCTTAAAGTTATTAGTCCTCCCTCTGGACACAGTGCCACACTCCTGACAACAGCCAGACAGAATTCTGGGCCACTGCTATAATTCAGCACAGCTATCTCCAAACACTGGACATATCTACAATCTCCCCAGAGTCCAATCTGCTTAGTTGGCTTTGCACTCTGGATCCAGGTCTGGCCTTTGCAACTAAAAGTGACCACAGCAAATCTGTCCTGCAAAGACATTTGAGGTAAGACCTTTGTTTCTGGTCAAGCAGTCCCATGAATCTCTGAGGTAGAAAGCACTGTTTAATTGTTGTCTTCACTGAGAGAAATGCACAACCACTAAGAACATTTCAATTAATTAGGCGCCATCACGCTCTAGAGATAATGGAAAACAGGAGCGATTCCTCAAGGATATGCATTCCATTCCTATTGGTAAGGACTATTCCTGAAAATCCTCAGAGGAAATGAGTAATCACGGGCAGTATCTACTGAGTCTACCTCTGCACAGCAGAATGTTTCACCTCGTGTGACGCTAATGGAGAAAAAATAGTTTGTTGTTTGAGGGTAAAGACTAAATAATTATAAATTGGCTGCCTGAAGTGCAGGCAGAAAAGAAACAAATGGATGTGTGGCATTAACAGAGTTAATTATAGATGCAGATTAAAAGGCAAGATTAAGTAGTGGAAGAAAAGCAGAGTCACCTTCGGCCCAGACCCGCCAAGCAGCAGCGGCCAGTCACCTAGCAACAAGTTTCCTATCCCTGCTGTGCTCTTTAATTCAGCAAATCTGCTCAGGATGGCAGGCTGTTCTCCTGACAAAACGCATTATGTAGGAGATGGAGGGATACAAAAATCCACTGTACACAGCACTCTGCTCCCTATTGACCACTGATCCTTTCTCTCAATCCACAAAAGAGGCTCACATAATGCCCTGAAAGGAGAAGAGTCTCCACAGAGAAAACATTTGCTTGTAATTGAGATTGACTACATAATGAAAATGATGTTCTTTTTAAAATTCTGCTTGTTGAGGCCACACTTTTTGTCTACTGGCACTCAAAACACATCCCTGCTGGGAAAAGGGGCAAACATTGTAAAAACTCAAAACTGGGATTTTTTTTTCTCTTTACATTGAAAACACCCATTCTATAACAAAACGGCCAGGTCTCTCTCCTTAGAACTTAAACAAGTGATAAGAAGGTAAACAGGAAAACTTCTATTCAGAGTCGCTGTCACAAATGCTCGCTTCACTGAAGGCAGACGGGAGATGTGTGTTCATTCATTTGCACAACAGCTGAACAAAAATGGTAGAGAAATTTTTGATTTCTTGATTGCGCCTCCTGTGAAGAGACTAAATTGCTGATCAAAATGCACTCACCTTATCAGAGAAACACTAAAATTTTAATCTTGCTCAGAAAATGAGTGTAGAGACAAAGAGCAAAAGAATAGCTCATCGTCTTAATCTAGAAGACACCATTAAAGTAACCTGTGTAGGTAGAACTTAAGTTGATTTGCTATAAAAATACTATTTTAGCATCCCTGTGAAGACTGCCCAACAGAGTCACGATTATTATAAAAGAATATCATTAAGTGACTTTTGAGTTGCCTTTTAAATCATTTTTAATAAATCAACAAGCATTAATAAGCGTGTCTGGGTTTCTCTGTCAATGATGTTGTCATATGAAGAGAATAACTTTCAGAAAAATTAATGATTTCCCACCTCCAATAACAAAATACTCTTTCTGGAATATGCATTCAACAAACATAATGCAACTACCTGTGCCAGGCATAAATCCAGGTGCTGGGACCCAGAGATGAAAAATTGAATCTAATAGAATTTTAACCAGTTATTTGTATACAATGATTTGTCAACAATCTTACCCTAAAAGTATTCTCTTTGGGCCTAACGATTTTATTTTATTCACATTTTGCCTAGCACTTTAAAATTAAATTTCCTATAAGTATCTAAGTCTTCAGATGTACTTTGAATCAATCTTAGTATCTAACTGTTCTCCTTATGAATAAATGAGTGAAAAACAAATCCTCAAGATAGAGGAATATCATGAAATTACTTGTAATGGTTAGTAAGAGGGATGCTTAGCCTAGTGTCCTACAAGAATGCATCGAGTGATATATGGATCAGAGTGTAGGGTGCTTGACTATGCTCAGTAAGACTTTCTAATATCCATTGTTTGAGCTTAAATCAAATTCTTTTTTCTTTTCTGGTAGAAATGACACCAGCCTAATCCTTAAAAAGATGTTCATTTAGAGGCTGTACAGTAAAAGGTAAGTTGTTGGTGTAAAGAATGTTCTACAAGAATTTTGAAAAGAAGGGCCAGAGAGATGGTATGGCAGATAGGGCATTTGCCTTGCATGTGGCTGACCTGGGTACAATCCCCAGCATCCTATACAGTCGGGCCTTCGGCTCAAAGCCCCCCCACCCACAAACTGCACTGCAAAGAGTAATTCTTGAGTGCAGAGCCAGGAGTTGCCTCAGAATATTACTGGGTGTGGCCCAAAAACCAAAAAGAGAGAAAAAAGAGAAAGAATTTTGAAAAAGGAAAGAACACGGTGCTTTCCATGACAGTAATTCATGTGGTGGGATGCCACAGATGAATAGGTATTTGAGGACAGATTGATCATACAGAGCATTGTGTGCCAAGTTAAAGTCTTTTCTGGAAGGAGTGAGGAAATAGTGATATATTTTCCTCAGGGATAACCAGATTTGTTGTGGCATGCACAGGTGATTTTTATTTTCTCTTCCTAAAGAATTCCAGGTCATAAAGAAAGTCAACTGCGATTCTCAAAAAATTAATAATTGAGCTCCCACTTGACCCAGCAATACCACTCCTGGGAATATATCCCAGAGAGGCAAAAATGTATAGTCGAAGTGATATCTGCACTTGTTTGTTCATTGCAGCACTCTTTACAATAGCCAGAATCTGGAAAAAACCTGAGTGCCCGAGAACAGATGACTGGTTAAAGAAACTTTGGTACATCTACAAAATGGAGCACTATGTAGCTGTTAAAAAAGATGAAGTCATGAAATTTACATACAAGTGGTACTACATGGAAAGTATCATGCTAAGCGAAATGAGTCAGAAAGAGAGGGATAGACATAGAAAGATTGCATTCATCTGGGGGATATAAAGTAACAAAATAGGAGATTAATACCCAAGAATAGCCAAGATCAGTACCAGGAAGATTGCTCCATAGCTTAGAGGCCAGCCAGGCATTCTAGGGGAAAGGGCAGCTCAGATAGAGAAGGGAGCACCAAATAAAGGGTGTTTGGAGGATCCTCCCAGGAGGGGAGATGCATGTTGAAAGTAGACTATGGACTGAACACGATTGACACTCAATGCCTCTTTTGCAGACCACAACACCCAAAGGGAGAGAGAGAACAAAAGGAAATGCCCTGCCACAGAGGCAGGGTGGGATGGGAGGGGATGGGGGTGGGAGGGATACTGAGATCCATGGTAGTGGAAAATGGGCACTGGTGGAGGGATAGGTATAATTGATCATTGTATAATCGAAACCCAAGCACAAAAATTTGTAAATCTACAATTGTACCTCATGGTGTTTCACTAATAAAAAAAAAATTTAAAAAAAAAGAAAGTCAACTGATGGGCTCCCTATCCCCCCCCCTCACCATCCCCCACGGACACCATCCCCCAACCATAGGTTACTGTTTAAGTTTGTTGAAAGTTCAGATTTTGCTGAACATTCTGATGGGAAGAGAATTGATGCTTTTTATGGAGTAGATTTAAATGAAAAATAATACTTTAATTTAGGGCATAGAGAAATGGTAAAACCTTGATATTACTGAGGCTGCACCAGATTGGCAAGAGAGAAACAAAGCAAAAAATAGTGGAGGTCAGGGCTGGAGTGATGGTACAGTAGCTAGGGTGTTTGCCTTGCAAGCAGCCTATGTGGAGAATGGCATCCCATATCGTTTCCTGAGCTTGCCACAAGTCATTCCTGAGTGGAGAGCCAGGGGTTACCCCTGAGCACCACCACCGGATTTGGCTCAAAGCCCTGCCCCCTGCCAAAAAAATAGTGAAGGCATTTGTGTATCATTATTGTGCTGGCGAATAAAATTGTATCTTTAACCAAATCAAAATAGCAAGGAGAAATAGATTGTTTCACTGAAAGTTGCCATGCCCTTGATATGAAAAGTTTTTTTTAATGGCTTATTGAATGGATTGGATTCCTAGATTGTGAGTACTATACATCTGAACAGAAAAATGGAAGACTATAGAAAACATCAAACAGCTACCAAAGACCAGCTTATTTATCTCCACATAGATAGGATTAAAGATTAAATCCATAGCACAGCACTTTTCTAGTAGACATTATAGGAAGGCAGATGTATGTACAGCCATGAGCACCTGCACGCTCTTTCTACCCACACTCCTATTCCCACACATTCAAGGCATAGTTTTGTCTAGACAAGACATAGAGGGAGAGTGCAATTTATTAAAATCAAAGACAAATTAGCTCTAAGTGATGATTTCCTATCTGTTCTACAGGAATATCTGCTTGATATGCTTCTGTATTTGCCACATTGCTCATAATAAGGAATATAAGACCCAGCCCAAAGCACAAGTCTAGAAAATGTCTTCCTCAGTGACTGTCTAGTTTTAAAAAGTCATATAGTGCAATTTAAAGCAATCCAGAGATTTAATGCAAACCATATCAAAATTCCAATGACATTCTTCAAGGAGATAGAATAGGTAAGTCTAAAAGGTATGTGATACAACTAAAAACCCACAATAGGCAAAAGATTCTGTGAGTGGGTGGGAACCAGATATCTTGCTCTTGATTTCAAACTAATCTTTGAAGTGATAATAATCAAAACGGTATGGTATTGGCACAAAAATAGACACAGACAAATGAAATAGAATTAAAAGCCCAGAAAAAGGAACCCATGCTTATAAGGATAGTTAAGTTACAACAAAGAAGCTAAGAGAGAGAAAAGAAAGCCTCTTTAACAAATGATGTTGATGTATTTGGATAGCACTCTGTCCCGTTCCGTGGGACTAGTCAACGTGGGTAACAGGGAGAGGGTGCGAGAGTGAAAGAAAGAGACAGGCAGCAGGATTAGAGTATAGTGAGCCGAAAGCTGCTGTATTGTAAATTCAACGGCATGTATATACATTGAGCTTAAGCTTTTTTCCTCAAAGCTTTGGGACAAAGGCAGATAAGGGTAGTCATGGGACAGATGGGGGAGATAACCGATTATCAGGGGCTCTTCAGAAGGCTACTCGTTAAATCACAGGCTGACATCAAGAATATCAGGTACTGCTTTTTAGTTCCTATTTACCAACCATCCTGTTGTTGTAAAATGCCTTTCTTAACCCTGTAAATATTTTATAGGCAATGTCTTGTGAAAGCTATGTACCCAAGAGCCCGCTCACTACACGACTCCAGTAACAAAGGAAACAAAAGCAAAATTAAATAAACAGCATTAGTGGTACTTTTTATAAAGTACAATAAGAAAGGAAGGGGCTAGCACAGAAATGAAAAGGTTCTCTGACATCCCCCCACACACACACACACATACACACGAAAAGGTAAGGTAACCTACTGACTGGGAGCAGACATTTGTACATTATACATCAAATAAGGAGTTAATCACTGTCATCGTCACTGTCCTCCCATTGTTTATCAATTTGCTTGAGCGGGTCCAGTAACGTCTCCATTGTGAGACTTGTTGTTACTGTGTTCGGCATATCAAATACATCACGGGTAGCTTGCCAGGCTTTGCCTTGCAGGTGAGATACTCTCGGTAGCTTGCCGGGCTCTCTGAGAGGGGCAGAGGAATCCAACATGGGTTGCCAGGGTCAGCTTCGTGCAAGGCAAACGCACTACCCACTGTGCTATCACTCCAGTCGAAGGAATTATTAGCTGAAGTATATTAAGAATTCATGGAACTCAACAAAAAGTCCAAACCACCCAACAACAATAAAAAGAGGGCAGAAATCTGAATAGACACTTCTCCAAAGAAGACATACAGATGGGTGCCTGGGTGATAATACAATGGGTGAGACACTTGCTTCGTATGAGGTCAACCCAGGTCTTATCCCCTGTATCCCACATAGTCCCACGAGTGTGTAGTCTCAGGCAGCTAGGGAAAGCCCCAGCGACTCTCCCTTTTTCCACCCACATTCAGTGAACACAGCCAGGGCAGCCCGTGCCATAGGTGGAAGGAGGAAAAAACAAGGGCCAAGGTGGTTGATGATCAGTTGCCATTTATTCCATTCTTCTCATGCGCCTGTTCCAGTCTCACTAAGCTCCCCATTCTAGTCTCACATTGCCCCTCAATCCCTTCTCCTCCTGTCTCTCCCACTCATCTCTCAGTGCTCTATCTTGCAGCTGCATCTCTCATCTCTCCACTTGCCTGCTCCTGCATTCTTCCTCTACATTCTTCTCCCTCAGTCCCCATTGCTAGACCCTCAGCACTCTACCTTGCTGCCCTGCTCTCTCTCTCTCTCTCTCTCTCTCTCTCTCTCTCTCTCTCTCTTTCTCCTTGTCTCTGTCTCTCTGTCTTTGTCTCTGTCTCTGTCTCTTTCTTCTTTCTCCAACTCCAACTCCCTGTATTGGGGGTAGTCACCACATCCCATCAGGCAGCAAAATCAACATAAGAGAGCCCTTCCTGGGCCAGAGTGATAGCACAGTGGATAGGGCGTTTGCCTTGCACGCGGCCGACCCGGGTTCGATCCCTGGCATCTCATATGATCCTCTGAGCACTGCCAGGAGTAATTCATGAGTGCAAAGCCAGGAGTAACTCCTGAGCATTGCTGGGTGTGACCAAAAAAGGGGGGGGGGAAAGCCCTTCCTTTGCTCATGGGCAAAATAACATTTAAGGTGTTTTCTCCTTTCTTTAGTACAATAACTTAATTAACATCTTAATTCTACTTCAAAATTCTACATACAAAATAATATTAATTATTTCTTATGGACACAGTAAGAAATACATTGAACCTGTAGGGTGGCTCTCCTGGAGACATCTCACCACAGACTCAGACTACAGTGCTCAGGCCAGATTAATCATTCCTAATCCTAGCAGGGTCCAAATATTGTTATTGGTTTTTTTTTAAGGCAACAGTAGACAATTTGTTTTCTATTGCTGGTTAAGAATAACACAGGATGTCACGTGGCTGCAGTAGTGGCCACGTGAGTTTGAAATTCCAAAATTTTAACACTTAAATCTGGAGCGATTTCTGCCAAAACCTGCTGGGTTCCAAGATTTGTTCCTGAGTCTCTGGGATTATGGCCGTTAAGCAGCTTGATCAGGAGCCAGAAAGGCTGTTCATGGGCAGTGACTTGGGGTCTCATTGGGACAGGGAGGAAAGGGCTGGCTCCACACCCATCCTGTGAGGCCCCCATGTGTCTCATCATTAAGGGCCCAACCCTGACTATCCAATGGCCTCTGGAGGATGGGAACCACCAAGCCGCCTAGGGGGAACAGGCAGAGAGACAGCACCTTTTCCCGTCCCTGGTGTGGCCTGGCGACAGTAACCTACTGCAGGGTCCCGACACATTTCTGCCAAAAGTCACTGGGTTCCGAGATTTGTTTCTGAGTCTCTGGGATCATGGCCATTATGCAGCTTGATCAAGAGCCAGAGAGGCCATTCTTGGGTGGTAACTCGGGGGTCTTGTTGGGGTAGGGAGAAAAGGGCCAGTTCCGTTGCCACCCCATGAGACCCTGCATGTCTTGTCACTGCTGGGCCCAAACCTGATTGTCCAGTGGCCTCTGGAGGATGGCGGCCACTGGGCCGCCAGGGGGAACAGGACAAAGTTATTGCTTTTTGGATCATGATAGCATTTGTCCATGACCATGCTCTTAACTTACAGTTAAACATTATGGCAGTATGGCCAGGCCCATTTTAATGCCAGAGTAGCACACAGCTCACAGCTTGCCTTGGGTTCATCCAATCCTTGATCGGGACCCTGCTTTGGGGGTGGTAGGAAGTAAGGGGAACTGAGGCTTAGTTCGAGAGAACAGATGCCCCGGAGGTAATATTATCTGGAGTCAGTTAATTCCCATGCTACAAAAGCATAACATTAACTATCTTCTTGTGTCCATACAAAAAGAACATTGCTCTGATTTAACTACGCAAAGGACTTAAGGAGAAGAGAAAAACAATATTTACAAGTCAATAGAGCACAAAGAAAGAAGTTATAAGTAAAATCAGAGGAATGGGAGCACTGTGATAGGAGTAATCCAATAAACCTAAGTTCTCTGTGGCAAGGCAGAAAAGACAAACCAATGTCATCCTACACCTGAGCGCTGCCAGAAGTAATTTTTCAGCAGAGCCAGGAGTAATCCCTGGGCATCTCAGGGTGTGGTAGAAAGAAAGAAAAAAAGAAAGAATGAAAGAAAGAAAGAAAGAAAGAAAGAAAGAAAGAAAGAAAGGAAGAAAGGAAGGAAGAAAGAAAAGAAGGAAGGAAGGAAGGAAGGAAGGAAGGAAGGAAGGAAGGAAGGAAGAGAAATGCAGATGACCCAATGACACTTGAAATAATGCTCTACTTAACTTATCAGGGACATGCAAATCAAAACCACAATGAAATCTCACCTGCATAAGTGAGACTGGCCTGGCTGAAGGACAGGAGTCTTCAGTAGGCTTGGGGAAGATGCAGAGAAAAAGGAACGCACACACTGCAAGTGGGAAGATGAAGCTGGTGGTCTCTGGAAATTCCTTTTAAATTAAAAAAAAAACTCCAAGATTCAGCAGTACAACTCCAAGCCTAAAAGATTATATGAACGCTTTTGTTCACAGCAACATTATAACAACAAAGACATGAAAACCAGCTAAATGTTCATTCACATATGACTGGATAAAGAATTTGTGATTTTAACCCAATAAAAACCTATTCAGCTTCTTAAAATAATAAAATCCTGCCTTTTGCAACAGCTGGGATGGAATTTGAGGTGCTTATGTAACAAGACGGGAAGCAAAAAATAATTAATAGGCAATTTCTTTCCTATGTGTATAAATAACTAAAGCACACAAGCTAACAGATCATGACAAAAATAACTCTCACATCCAGAAGAATCAGGTGGTTACTAGAAAGTGCTGGGGGAAATGAATGGGAGAAAAATGTAGAAGGAATCAATGACAAATGAATAGTGCACTTTGTCTCTTGTGTACCCAGCAAGGTAAGATTATTAATCATATGGACATATGAAAATAGATTAGATTTTAGAAGTTTATGTTGGAACCCAGAAATTTCGTTACTTTGAATTTCTGGAATCCTCAAAACTTTACTCTGGGGCTGGAGTGACAGCACAGTGGGTGGTGTACCTGGGGCTTTGTACTGGCCTACCTGGCTTTGTTCCTTGGCACCCCACATGGTCACCCTGAGCCCTGCCAGAAGTGGTACCTGAGTGCAGAACCAGGAGAAAGCTCCAAGCACAGTAGGTGTGACCCAAAAACAAAACAAAACAAAACAAAGACAACAAAAAACTTTGATCTGCTATGTGATGCGTATTTCATCCTAGAAATTGTTTGCTAGAATAAAACACTTAATAGGCAAGATTGAAGTTAATCACCGATGTGCACAATTCTTATAGATTTTGATACCCTTCGGTTCAACAAAAGAAAAAGTCTGTCATTAGAAAACTTGTATTGTAAACCAACAGCAAATCAATCATTTTTATTTAAAAAAAATAAAAATTTAAAAGGCAATCCAGATCTGAAGACATCAAAAGGTCATGAAACGTTGGCAACATTGAAATATCAGGGCACTCAGGGCAGGAGCTGCCTTCACCGCAGAGCCCAGGCGCCTCTCCTCGCCTTGGCTCTGAATAGTTGCTGAACTGATGCTAATTGGCTTAGCTGACTTCAGCATTCCTTTTTCCTTTCCCCAAAGCATATCCTTGCAAAAGTTTCACCGCAGGTACTTTAAGGACTGCTCCATAGTGGCTTTCTTCTTTATGAGGTGGAATCCGTTGGGGAAAACAGGGTCACGATGATGCCAGTCAGCTCCCTCCAAAAGGTGAGTTGAAATTCTCAAATGAGGGTTGACCCAGTGAAGCCTGCAGGAGGAACTGCGGGGCATTCATGACAAGTGCGTGGAAAATAAGCAGTAGGGAGTTTCATGCTCGTGTTTTCTTCATGAGAGCATTCTTAATAACTTCGCAAATATTAACTTCTCACATTTACGTTTAATTAGTTAAACCACATTATCCAGTCGCTTAGCTTTCTTATAGAAGATTATCTGACATTTAGCATTCACCAGTTTTTCTGCAAAGGTTAATAGTTCACCAGCCAAAGTTAGAACTAAACAGAATTGATCATTCCTAAAACTCTGGGTTGAAATGTGAGGGCTTTGTGTTGACAGCCTAGGGGTTGTAATGAGTCTCCAGTACATTCTTAAGGCTTGTTTCTTTTGCTCTGTGAATGGAGAGAGTAAAATTATAGTCTCTAGGTGTTTTCCACGGTTCTTTCACATGGAGGCTTCCCGACACCAATTAAAGAGATTATGTCATCTCGTGAAAGGAAAGCTATAACTTGTATGTTAATGCTGTGATTGCTTGAGACAGGGTCACAGGACCCAACAGCATAGCAACTGACCTTCGAAAAATTAACTTTGAGCTCAATTCCTAATTAACCTTTTTTTCAATACAAGAAAGTATAATTTCAGGCCATCCGTCTCAAAATACTCACTTTTTCCTTGTACAATGAATGTGTTACAAAATCAATTATTAATTATCAGGACTTCCCCAACTTAATGATGTTATCTTTGAGGATAAATTTTATTTCCACTCAAAATAGTCTGCTTTCTCACTGAGTAAAATTATAGGAAACATAAATTAACCTGCAAAAAAAAAAAATCAGTGTTGAAATTAGGTCAAGGCACAACAATGACAAATTAGTACTGTACTTTTTCATTTGTGTACTCAGCAACGTGAGATTCTTAATTGGGCATGTGAAAAGAGATGTGAATTTTAAAAGATTACATTGAAAATTCAAAATTTCACTGCTTTGAATTAATGGTTTCTATAATCCCTAAAACTTTGTTTTGCTATGTGATACGTATTTTATTCCAGAAAAAAATGCTTGCAAATAGAAGTGCCTTGATTATATTAATTCTTATTTAGTTGGTACTGAAGTTAATGGCTGAGGGTTGCAACTCTGGTTCAACAAAGGAAAAGGTCATTTTAGAGCAGTGCTGTGTAGTGGTAGAAGGCTTTGGTCCTGATATTCCTGATTTGCATCTGGAGATTCTCTGAGAAGGTGATTTTTATTTCATTTTGTTTTGTTTTTGTTTATGATTTTGGGCCAGACTCTGCAGTACTCAGGTCTTACTCCTGGCTCGGTGCTTAGGGATCACTCCTGACAGGGCTTGGGGGACCACATGGGATTCCAGGAATAGAACACAGGTCAGCCGAGTAAAAGGCAAGTGCTTCCCCACTGTATTCTCTCTCCAGACCTAATAGGTGACTTTTTTTTAATACTCTCTATGATCTCATGATAGACCAGTATTTATTAAATTTTAAATGTAAATGTCATTTTTAGGCCATAGATTTATAAAATACTTTAAATGCCTATCAGATATCAGTACTATAGACATCAAACCTCAACTGTTTTCAATTTAGATTGTAGATAACCCAGCAAATGTTGCTTTGTTAATTATCCAGAGATTATCCTAGCAACATCTGTATTTTTCATTTATACATCCCCATTTTAAATAGCTATACTTTTCATTAGGTTCTTATTAGACAATGCTACATAAAATTGATAATATTTTAATAAAAACCATTAATAATTAATACCCTTTCATTCAAATTACCCCAATCGTCTGGTCTGAAGTGATACTGTGTTAGAAATAGAGCAATAGTTATTTTTAAAGGGCCCCCCAAAATGTCCCCAAACACACTAGCAAATGTGTTTCCACATACTCTCTGCTTCATAAGCAATGCACAGTGCAGTGCACTGCTGTTTTGTTTATTAGTTATATTTCCCCCAAGCATTCATACATGCCAAGATTGAAAAGAAGAGCAAGGAGCAGTAATGAGACACAATTAATGCCTTGCATAGGTTTTACTGGAATCAGAAAAATGACACGAAGGACATGGTAGCATACACAATAGAAAACAGTTGGAGCACAGCTGGAAAAGTTGCCTTGATATCTAAGTATGCAATTGACATTGATCCTAGGCTTTTAGGATGACAAGGGGAAAAAATCTTCCAGCTCTCAACCCAATCTATAAAATAAACTCATAATGACAAAAAAGCAAACAAAAAGAGCATGTTTTTCAAGCAAATTTTATGTAGGTTTGACATTGTTCTATAATTTAAAAAATAATTCTGAAAAATGTTTCAGAGTCCTTCTGAAGAGTGTGTGTATGTGTGGGTTTATGCATGTACTTGGCACAGGAAAATGGGGCACAGGAGTCTGGCATGGTTACGAAATGCAATTTTCAGTTTCAGGAAAAGGCAAATGACTTCTACAATTACCACCAGAACACTTATTTTGCTCCTGATGGATTCTTTTGTACTTCTGAGTCCTGTGAATTCATTTTTAAAAGAACAGTATTATGACAGTGTTACAACAATGAGTTCTAAATAAGCCTCATTTTTCAACTGGCGATAGGGTGACTTAGAGTGAATGCACTGCTAAATGCTCACTATTAACATTTACCTTTATTTGGTTGGCTGAAATACAGAGACTCTCCTAAAGGTATAAGATAATTCTAGAAGGGCTGATTATAAATACATGTATTAAGTGTTAGCAGATATGCTCATGAGTTGAAACAGTTAAAACATAAATTAAATAGCTGTTGGAGGTTAGTCACTTGGCTACAACTATCCGTTGGTTCATAGATTCTTGACCAGACTTTCATTAGGCTCTCGTTTTCAAAATTGATCCAGAAGTGAAAGCTTTGCTCCCAACCAACAAAGACAAACTCTGATTTAAATACCTAGAAAAAGCCACCACAATCAGCAACTATTCAACTTCCACCTGGTGTAGAACAGGACTCTCCCCAAACACGCGGTTCCATCTTTCCCCACAGCCTTTCCACTTTCTTGATCCCCAGAACAGCTGCTCACCTATTCACTGGTGCATCCTTTAAAGCCTCACTGAATTATTCTCCATCTATTTAATCCACAAACATTGGACAAACACCTCCTATGCCAAACCCTCTTCAATGCCTAGTAAACTAAACGCTTTTGAGGAAGGGGAGGGGGAAAAAAAGAAAGAAAGAAAAAGAAACTCTTAACTGTCCTGGGTCTCAATCTTCACATCCTTAAAGGCACATTTGTCAAGTCACTTAGATGTAAGATTGTGCTGGAAGTAAAAATGTCAGCCAGCGGCTGAGTGGAGACCCTTGTTCCTCGTTATTGGTGCTTTTGCCAAGAATGCGTGAAAGCGGCTGGAGCAACTGACAAAGGAGCCGGGCAGGGGAAGCTCGCGGTTTGCAAACCCTTTCATCAGCCCAGGCCCTGGGATGGCAGGGAGGTCTTCTGCAGAGGAGGGAGTCTCCTTGGATGCACCTCGGCGTGGACTGCTCTGCAGGCAGCCGGGGAATTCCAGCAGTTCAGAACCGCTTCCCGCAGCGCCGGCCCGGGCGGCCCGTGGAGAGCCAGAGGGCGCGGTGAACGCTGGACCAAGACGACCCTCGCCTGGACCAGCCGCGCTGCCCGCTACGCGCGACTCGCCCGAGCTGCCCCAAATTTCCTTACTCCGAGCACAACCTCCAAAGCAACTCTCTGCAACTCAGTAGCACTGAGAGAGGAGAAAAGCGACGAGGAATTTTATTATCATTTAAACAAAAACCTGGTCCTTGTGTTACAATGCCAAGGGGGAGAGGGAAGCCAGCGCGTTTACAGTCGGCATTTAGCTTGACAGTGGACTTGTACTTATTATTATTGTTGCTGAATTTAATGAAGTCTTCAACGCTAGATTTATTTGAGTTGATACTGATTCCCGCCCCCCCACCCCCACGTCCGCGGTTTTCAAAGGTCTTAAATTTCTCGGGACTAGGTTTGAGAATAGTGTTGATAGCGCCACCTGCTGGTCATTTAACAATTATGCTGCTTTCCGGAGCCCGTGCTAGGAACCGCCTGTTTCTCTGTCTTGGTCTATGAAAAGGCCTTGGCTGAAGGGGAAAGGATTCACTTGGACCGGACGGAGGTGATACAGTCCAAGGTCTGACACGGTCAGATCCTGTGCAAGGGAAGGGCTGGTGTCGGAGCCCCCAGTTTCATCACTTCCTCCGTGGCTGGCCAATTGCCTAAGTCCTGACAAGTATGTATAAGGACCGTAGACTGGTCAGAATTTAGAGGTGGAATTAATAGCAGACAGTGATCTCGTGTCTTCCTGCAATCTGTATTTCACATAACTATGACACAAAGGTCCAAAACAATCAAACTGGAACACCTTAAATAATTTTGAGAAGCGTGAAAGCATATGATTGCTTATGCATAAGTGCGTGTGCGCCCGACCAGTTTCCAACAGCCCCATCATCCCTTCATTTTCCCGACACACGTATTCCATTTAAAATGAAGAAATCTACCAAAATTTGTACTTTGAATAGCGAACAAAATCATCAAAGCAAAATAACCCTTGTGATTTTTCTTCCAGTTACGCCAAATAGTATTCAAAGGTAGCCTCAATGGAACTCGGGAAGACGAAACAGACACACAAAGAATAAAGACCAAGATTGAATTGATTGAAATTGCCACGTTGAAATTTCTTTTCCTTTTATTTATTTCTTTTTTAACCATTTCTTTATTCCCTAGCTATGGACTAGTTTGATTTTAAAAGTCCCTATAAAATTTATCTTTTTGAACTGTAATACAGACTTGCAGGTATTCACAAAAGGCAGGTCTGGCAAAACCACATCCTCCCAACTGTTTTATTTCTTCACATAAATATCCCTTAAAATAGCCTTTTTCATTCTCCTGAACAACACTGTAATCACTCTCACAAAACACAGAATTCTGAACCCAAGCAAGCCACTAAATCTGCCCAAGGCAGGCAATATCTTCCTTGTCACTTGGTTTTGTCTTTATTTTTATTTTTTAGAAGAGGAAAAGTGTTTTTTTGTTTCTTTTTTCTCTCTCTCTTTCTCTCGCTCCCTCTCTCCTGTTTGTAGACCACCCATGAACCTTTTTATTTTTCTCTTTTAATCTGAGGAAGGGGAGAAAGGAGACTTGTTGCCCTTAGCAGTTCTAGGCTTTTCTCCCAATAGGGCAAGTTAATTATTTTAACCTTCTGAGGAGAGGTGGCAGGGCCGTAGGCCTTAGAGGGAGGGGGAAACAGGTGTTTCAAACACCTGCATTGCTGGGCTTAATTGCTGAAATCTTCAACTGCCTTCTTTCTTTAGAAGGCACGGGGGTGGGGGGGAGGTGGGTTCTGTGGACTTCTTAACAAACTGTAGTATACATATGCAGACACTTTTGACGGAACAAATTATTTTCTTTAAAATGAAATCCAGGTAAATTTAATTAGGAAAAAGGAGATGGGCAGGTATTACTTTGAATGTAAGGATTTAAAATCCTACTGTTGGTCAAAGACAAAAGGCAGAGTCAGGAATTATTATTGTCCTAGTTATTTTCGTTTCACAATTCTAAATTTGGGTAAAGAAAATCTGGGTCAATGATTCTGGAATTCTCTCTCTGTTACATTATCTACCACAATTAAGTACCAAAGAATAATCTTTTTCCCCACTAGAATACCTGGGAAATTTATGTATAGAAGATGTTGATAATAACCCATGTACCAAGGTAAGTATTTAATATCAACTTAAATGCTTTACTAATAAGCACAGCTTATAATAACTGAGGTTTGATCATGTACCAGGCACAGTTGATATGTTTTATCTTGTTCAATATATATATACCTTCTGAGACATTTCCTCATTTTATAGCTGGGGAAGCTTAGGCATTTGGAAGATAATTAACTTCTCCAAGGCCAGTTAACAAATGGTTGAGTAGAGATTCAAATTCAGGCAGTAGGGTCCAGCAGAATAGTTCAGTCCTGGCCTTGTACGCTTATGATCATGAATTCAAAACCCTGGGGCCCCTTATGCACAGAGCATGATTCTGGAAACTGCTATAATTCATGGTCAACAGAAGCCAGGAGTGTGGGAGCTCCACAAAAAGAGGTACAACGCCTGGTGAGATCCAAAACTAAAAAGGTGTATCCCGGCTAGGATGTGCGGTCTCAGGTGAGCAAATGTGTGAACATCGCAGCAACCCTTGGTGAGCACCACAGCCAGAAATTTGTGTGACTCAACTAGGAGTTTGTCCCTTGGGCCTGGGTGATGCCTCAAGGACTGGCATACATGCTTTGTGTTTGAGATTCCTGAGTTCAATCCTTGGCCCTGCATGTGCCCCTGGGCATTGCCAAAAACAACCTCTGAGCACTGTTGTACGGCAAAAAAAAAAAGTGTGACCCTTCCTAGTGATAACTTTGCTAGCACCCCAAATCTTGGTGAGCTCTGCATCTGATTGTGCAAGAACCATAACTTGATGGACAACACACTGAGCACCACAGCCGCAAATGTGCAAGTCCTGGGGGCTGGAGTGATAGTACAGTGGGTAGGGCTCTTGCCTTGCACGCAGCTGATCCAGGTTCAATTCCTGGCATCCCATATGGTCCCCAAGCCCACTAGGAGTGATCCCTGAGCACAGAGCCAAGAATAAGCCCTGAGCACAGCCTAGTGTGGCCCCCAAACCGAACCAAACCAAAAAATAAAAAGCGGGGGGCCAGTGCCAGAGCCAGGTATGATCCCTGAGCACAGAACCAGGAGTAGCCCCTGAGTATCACCCAGCGTGAATCAAAGCCCTCCTCCCCACAAAGTACATTTATATTATTTAAAAATTCCACAGAGATTAAACAACAGGTTCATCACTTTTCAGTTTACCAAACACAAAAAGTGGATGCAGTGGTGGGGGGTGGGGGTGGAGAGAATAGAAAACACTCTCTTACATGGAAATTCCAAGATCGGAAACCTAAATGTAAAACAAAATTACTCAACTTTTAGAAGATTAATTAATATCTTTATGGTAGGGAACTTCTTTTTTTTATGTAGGAATACTGCTACTTATTCAGCCACTGATTAGCTGATTGAATTGGGCATGAACTCCACCTTACTTTTTTTTTCCATAATTTTATTTATTTATTTATTTTTCGTCTTATATTTATTTATGAATCACTGTGGGAAAAGTTACAAAGCTTTCAGGCTTAAGTTTCAGTCATACAATGATCAAACAACCTTTCCCTTCACCAGTACTCATTTTTCACCACCAAGAACCCCAATATATCCCCCTCCCACCCCTCCCAATGCCTGTGAGGCAGATGATTTCTACTTAACTCTTCTCTACATTAATTACATTCATTATTTCGACAAAAGATGCACCACTATTGTTTAAAATTCCCCCCCCATCAGAATTGCTGAAAAGGCATTGTGAAATACTTTGTTTTCTATAGCTGATTATGAGATTCATATAATGTCATGCGGCCGCAATAGCAGCTGCGTGATTTTGGATTTCTGCAAAGAGCCAGATAATTACAATATTGGTTTCTGTGTGTCTGGTGTTATGGCCGTGCCAGAGAGCGGCCCGTCGGGGGCAACTCATAATGTCGGTAGGGCGTGAAGGACGAGCCTGTACCGTCCCCCTTCCCATGAGACTGCAGTTGCCCTGTCACCACCGGCTCATACCTGGCTTTCCTATAAGCTCTGAGATGGGGGGGGGGGGGGGAGGCGGAAGGGAGCAACACCCTTTTCCTCCTGGGGAAACATGGCGCTGTAGTTTGACGCATGGTCCATTCACTTTTCTGCCACAAGCTGCCGGGATCTGGATTAATTCCTTTTGCCTCTGGAGCCATGGCCGTGCTGGAGAGATGCTGGAGGTGGGGTGGGGAGGGGGCAACTCGTGACCTCCGTAGGGCATGAAGGACGGGCTGGTATCGTCCTGCTTCCCATGAGACTGCAGTTGCCCTGTCACCACTGGCTCATACCTGGCTTTCCAATAAGCTCTGAGGTGGTTGCAACCTTGTTTGCAGTCCAGATGCATTTCTGTCAAAAGTTGCTGGGTTTCAAGATTTGTTTCTGAGTCTCTGGGATCATGGCCATTAATCAGCTTGATCAGGAACCAGAGAGGTTGTTTGTAGGCGGCAACTCAGGGTCTCATTGGGATGGGGAGGAAAGGGCCGGCTCCACACCCATCTAGTGAGGCCCTGCGTGTCTCATCACTACAGGCCCAAATCTGACTGTCCAGTGGCCTCTGGAGGATGGCGGTCACTGGGCCACCAGGGGGAACAGGCCAAGGCATGAAATATATTCCTACCTGGAGTGGCCCAGCCCCAGTAACCTACTGCAGGAACAGGACACATTTCTGCCAAAAGCCTTTGGGTTCCAAGATTCGTTTCTGAGTCTCTGGGATCATGGCCGTTAAGCAGTTCAATCAGGAACCAGAGAGGCCATGCCTCCAATTATATAGCTGAGCCGGAGGTGGTTTGTTTCTTGGTAAACTTTGCCCCAAGTTTTTGGGGTCTGGCCAAAGGCACAGCAGCAATTTTGAGGTATCTGAAAGTCTGACGGTGCCATTAGGCTGCTGATGCACTCGCCTCACAGGTACAGATTGACCTGCTGGCGGCACCATACCCCCTACGGTAGGGAACATCTTAAACAGGAAACTAAAAGCACGAATCTTGGAGGAAAAGTCCAACAATAAAAAAGGACCTATCTCAAAATACCATAAAGGGAAAATTAAAGATAACATTTCACACCCTCCAAATAAGGAAAATATTTAAAAGCATGATCAAATCAAATACTTGCAAGAATGTGGAAGAAAAAATTTCACATGCTGCTGGTAGAAATTTAGATAGTTCCAATCACTGTGTTGGAAAATAGCAATTTGGGAATTAGAAACAATAATTGGGAAAACAATGTGATCTGATCTAAAGAACCATTCCCAACAGGAATACAGTTCCAGAGAATAAATGGAGCACCAGGAAGCATCAAGTCCACTACCTGTTACTCTTTGGCCCATAATCAGACCCATGTAAAGCTGTCCAGTCGCACATCATTAAATGCACTAGGCACTGCTTTTGCATAGCTCCTCCTGCAGGCTGTGATTCATCCTCCAGCCCCGCTTTCTGCGCAGAATCAAGTCTGGTTTTAGAAAGACCTCACAGCTACCCAGAGGATGCTATCCCCACACAGAGTCTTTGGAATTATTGGCTCAATGACTCTCTTCTGAATGTTCATTGAATTTATGATCAGGGCTATTTGTGGTCAGGACATTTTTTGTTTTGTTTTGGTTTGATTTGGGGCCACACCCAGCAGTGTTCAGGGATCACTCCTGGTTGGTTTGGGGAAGTACATGGGGTCCCAGGACTCAACCCCCCGCTGACTGCATGCAATGCAACCCGCTGTACCATTTCTCCAGCCCCTGAAGGCAGGATATTTGGGGTCAACGTTTGTGGTCAATTTGGTCTTCAGGTAAATCTGGAAGGTACTTAATGAGTTCCCATCATGTGAGCAGACCTGAGTAGTAGGCGCTGAACAGGTTGCTTCCCTGTAAGGGGCACACAGGGTACTTGTAAATAGTCCCTATAAATCAGTCTAAACCAGAGAAGAGATTTGGTCCGAGCGCTAAACCTGAGGGGCAGCTCTTGAGAAAGAAGTAAAGTACTAGGGGGATGAGTGGACAGGGATGAAGCGACTCCAAGGCCCAACTTCTAGTCGTGGTTCATCCCACATAACAGTGTGGCTCCAACAAGGGTTTGTTCTCTACTGTGCTGCAGCTTACCCATCTGTAAAAAAACATCTGCATGCTGAAAACAGGTAAAGGAATAAATATAATAGCCTCTCAGTATATGTATTGCAAACCATAATGCCCAAAATGAGAGGGAAAGAGACAGACAGACAGCACAGATAGCGACAGAGAAAGAAGAGAGAGAAAAGGATAGAAAGAAAGAAAAGAGAGAAGAGAGAGAAGAAGGAAGGAAGGAAGGAAGGAAGGAAGGAAGGAAGGAAGGAAGGAAAGAAAAAAAGAAAGAAAGAAAGATAGAAAGAAAGAAAGAGAAAGAAAGAAAGAGAAAGAAAGAAAGTCTGCCATAATTACTTGCTGGGCAGAGAGTGGTGGAAGGGAAATGGACCACATTATGGTGGGAAATGTACACTGGTGGAGGGATGGGTGTTGGAACACTGTATGACTGAAACCCGACCATGAACAGCTTTGTAACTCTATCTCACGGTGATTCAATTTTTGAAAAAAAAAAAAGCAAATCTGTACCCCTTCCTGGGTTGTTGGCTTACTCAAGACCAGGCTCACACATAATGAGCAGAGGGAAGTGGGTGATGGGTACTGTGGATGACTAGGGTTCCACAGAAGAGAAGAGAAGTGTTTGCAGGGCAGCGTGGAAGCAAGACGAGGCCAGATTGAGGGGGAACGGTCCAGGATCTGTTTCAGAGAAGAAAGCTGCCTCTGGGGAGTGTTAGCTTAGTCCTGGAGGAAAGGAACAGAGCCAGTTTCTCTTAAAGCCAAAGGATTGGTACTTCCTACCTTGGCCTTGGTTCAGCGGGCATGAGACAAACAAACACTCAAGGAGACAAACAAACACAAGGACTGCCCAAGCCGTAGGGTCACCTGAGGCATCATCAGTGCTCTCATGAGCGGGCCATTTACTCAGTACAATATCGCTCCCTCATCCTGGCTCCCAATATTGTTTAAATTGGCAGAGACTTTAAGGACAGTTATTAAGCTCATCAAAACTCAACAGGTCAACAGGTGCCTGAGGGCAGAGGCTGAGGTCTTGCACACAGTCAAGCATCAGGCTCCCTTAAGTATCAGACAGGGGCCATTTCCTATTCCAGTGTTACCTATGCTGCTTTTTCCATCTAAAAGACCCTAAGGAAAACAGTATGGACGATTCTCAAAAAATTAGAATTTGATCTCCCATTTGACCCAGCTATAGCACTCCTGGGAATATATCCCAGAGAGGCAAAAAGGTATAGTCAAAGTGACATCTGCAATTGTTTGTTCATTGCAGCACTCTTTACAATAGCCAGAATCTGGAAAAAACCTGAGTGCCCGAGAACAGATGACTGGTTAAAGAAACTTTGGTACATTTACACAATGGAGTACTATGCAGCTGTTAGAAAAGATGAAGTTATGAAATTTACATACAAGTGGTACTACATGGAAAGTATCATGTTAAGTGAAATGAGTCAGAAAGAGCGGGATAGACATAGAAAGATTGCATTCATCTGGGGAACATAAAGCAACAAAACGGAAGACTAACACCCAGGAATGGCTGAGATTAGTACCAAGAATTTTGCTCCATGACTCGAAGGCCAACCACATGTGCTAGGTGAAAAGGAAGCTCAGATAGAGAAGACAGCACCAAATAAAGGGTATTGTGAGACCCTCCCAGGGTGGGAGAAGCATGCTAAAAGTAGTCTATAGACCAAACATGATTGCCACTCAAGGCCTCTCTTGCAAAACATAGTACCCAAAAGAAGAGAGAGAGAACAAGGGGGAATGCCCTGCCACAGAGGCAGGGTGGGATGGGGAGATGGGGGGTGGGAGGGATGGTGGGACCCGTGGTGGTGGAGGATGGGCACTGGTGGAGGGATGGGTACTTGATCATTGTATAACTGAAACCCAAGCACAAACGTTTATAAGTCTATAACTGTACCTCATGGTGGTTCACTAATAAAAAAATAAATAAATAAATAAATAAAAATTAAAAAAATAAAAGACCCTGGAGCGATAGCACAGCGGGTAGGGCGTTCGCCTTACACGCGGCCAACATGGCCGACCCGAGTTCGATTCCTCCGCCCCTCTCGGAGAGCCCGGCAAGCTACCGAGAGTATTCGATATGCCAGACACAGTAACAACAAAGTCTCCAATGGAGACGTTACTGGGCCCGCTCGAGCAAAAGACCCTAAACTGTTTTGTTCTATTCTTTCCTGGGTACATTTTTTGCTTGCCCAGATTTTATTCTAAAAGACCTAAATTGTTTTTCCCAAATACTATCACAACCTTGGGATTATTATTAGGGTGACAATCTCCCACAAGTTCACCTGTAGGATCATTCTTACCTCCACAAGAGTCCATGAAAAGAACATAGATGCAGGGAAACAGCTAAAAAAATTGCAAAATTTTACTGTTTGGGTTATAATACAAGCACACTGTCATTACAGAAAATAATGCCATCAATGATTGGAAATGGCAATACCATTATGTTTATGTTTGTATTTGAAACCTAATACAGAGTAAAGAGAAATGTATATATAGGGGACCATGTGGCTCTCTGTGAGCCTCCAGGATATTTCAAGGGCCAGAGGTGAAAATCATGTAAATAAGGAGCATACTTGAGACTGGGGGTGGGGGAAGGGCTGCTAGTTAAACAGGGAATCAGAGGAAGAAAACAAGGTGGGAGGGTTGAAGAAACACTGGTTTACTGCTCAAATGAAGGGCCGGTGCAAAAGCTCTAGCCCACCCTTGCCCCGTCCTTGGCACTCAGGGTATGTCCCTGGAGCACTGAACCTTTTAATATTACATGGAGTAGCCCCTAGGTCACCCCCAAATTTTCCAATAATGTGAGTGATGATTATTTATTTTGCTAAACTGCAGAAGCCAATATAAGAGAATTTTTCACCAAGGAGCTGTGAGAATGAATTCAGCCAAACCCGGTTCTTGATTCACAGACTCAGGCTCTGAGAGGGGTGTGTGTGTGTGTGTGTGTGTGTGTGTGTGTGTGTGTGTGTGTGTGTTAAAAGAGGGACCAGATGCTGTTTTCAATTAAAAACTAAAATTGCTTTCTTGGCTTTATTTTTGAAATAGCAAGGCAAATAGTCACCATGTAACAGATTATAGTTGTCCCCTAATAAAAGCATGGACAGCTCAGCCTGAAGGGTAAAGAAGCTCCTCTCAGCCTTTGGAATGTCTTTGAAAGCAGTAAAGCTCACCCAGCCTCTCAGCACCATCCTAGAGCAGAATCCAAAGCCCTTAGCAGTCCCAGGACTGCAAAAGCAAAAGCGTCTCCTGCCAGCCCACACACTTGGCTCTGGCCTCCTAGTCTCTTGATGGCTCTGCCAAAGATGGAAAAATAATCAGGAAAAAAAATGGCATGAAATATGTTCCCTGTGTGACTTCCTGGTGAGTGGCTTGGAGCAAGTCAGGTTTAGACAGGGTGGGCCCAGGATAATCTGACTCTGCGGTGAATCCAGGGCATGAAGGTGGGTTTGTCTCTTCCGTGACTCCCCAAAACAAAGCCCTTCCGCTCCTCTCTAAATGCCCTGCAGAAAAGAATAAACCTGGGAGGAACCAGCATTTAAAAACAACAAGGGGCTTTTCCCCCAAAATTCCTTTTTGTGTGTGGTTAGACTTCTTGCTGTCCCGCTGTTCCCACCTCACACCCATTTCCCCCTATACTCTGTCACTGGTTATTTGATGAAGTGGCGAGATGGCTGTTTTGCCAAGGACAGCTGGTAGGTGATAGAAGAAAGACAGGTTGCTGTGGGAGAAGATGGAAAAGAACAAGGACAAGTGAGTACCAGCATCCAGGTGACCCTGCTGGATTGCTGATCCATGGCCTCTGCTGTCCCTGTCAGGCTGCCCACAAGCCCACAGGAAATTAGTTGTGTGTGTTACAGTATCAGCATCAAACCAGGGAGAAAGCAGGGGTTCAGGAGGCAGCCCAGAGGCAGGACTGTCTAACATCAGGACCTGCTGCATGCCTGTGTGTGCTCTTCTGGGGATCCCCGACTCAGGGCAGTTTCCAGTCCTCACTCCGGGGTCAAACAGGACAGAACAAGGATGGGGAGAAGGACCCAAGAGTTCGCACTGTCCCTCTGGGTCTGAGTATCCTTAACTTGTCTTTTCTGGCTCGAGGGAGGGTGCAGGCAGCTGAGAAAACAAATTACAGCAGTGAGACCCCAGCAGAGCAGAAGCCACATACACCGTGAAAAGTTGCAGCCAAGGTGCTGGTTCCCCCCACTTTTCCAATCCTTTGCACCTGGAAAGGCTCTCTGGGGGAGAAAGTCACACTGCACCTGGAGGACTTGAAGGCCAAAGGCAGAGCTACTGGACAGTGATTCCTAGCTCTTGAAAGGCATCAGAATCTTCCAAAGGGAAGGGGAGGGTCTATTTGAAATGCTAATTTTCAGGCTCTTTTCCAAATATTCTGATTTCATCATGTTAGGATGGAAATTTAAGCTATGTATCTGTTGCTTTGATTTTCATGTTGATTTCATAGCATGTATACTGGGAGATGATTTTGTTTATGGGAGGAAAGTTTTTGAGGCTCACTTGAGATGAAATTCTCTGTTTCAAGTGAAGAAAATGCTGATTGAATGATAATGCCCAAAAAGGAAGAGAGAGAGGGAGAGAGAGAGAGAGAAGAAAAGTATCTGTTTGCCATGGAGGCAGGTGGTGGGTGGCAGGTGGCAGCAGGGAGAAATACTGGCGACATCGGTGGTTGGAAATATGCACTGGTGGAGGGATGGGTGTTGGAACATTGTATGACTGAGATTCAATCATGAAAGCTTTGTAACTATTTCATGGTGACACGGTGATGAAAGAAAGAAAGAAAGGAAGGAAGGAAGGAAGGAAGGAAGGAAGGAAGGAAGGAAGGAAGGAAGGAAGGGAGAGAAAGAAAGAAAGAAAGAAAGAAAGAAAGAAAGAAAGAAAGAAAGAAAGAAAGAAAGAAGAAAGAAAGGAGAGAGAGAAAGAAAAAAGAAAGAGTGAAAGAGAGAAAGAGAAAGAAAGAAAGAAAAAGAAAATGCTGATTGTTGGAAACTCCTTGTAGCTATGCTGATAAGGCGCTGTAATATAAGCACGCCCCCCTTGCCTACAGTGATGTATGGTCATGATGAGTTTGTGGCAATGTCCTATGAAATCAGGCTCTTGGACCCCTGAGTTTTGTCCAAGGTTTGAGTTGTTTGTCTACCCTAGACCAGGATAAATAAAGACTTCCTTGTTCTCCCGCCACAGACTCTGCACTTGATTTCAACGTGCTTGATTAAGTGAACTGCCACAATAGATGTTACTCACACCAGAGTCTTCATTTGGATTAAGAATCTCCCCACTGAGTGGGGAGCAGTAATACAGTGGGTAAGGTGCTTGCATTGCATGTGGCTAACCCAGGTTCGATCCTGACACCCTGAGCCTGCTGGTAATGATCTTGAGCACAGAGTCAGTAGTAAACCCTGAACATGGCCAAGTATGGTGTAACCCCCACAATTTAAAAAAAATTAAGAATCTTCTCCACTTATATAAAGAGACATAGTAGAGCCATAACAAATACCTAAAGGTAACAGAAACCGAGTTCGTTCATGGGAGGGGTAGAGGGGATTGCGACAGTGGTGGAGGGAAGTGGACACCCTGGAGGGTGTGGTGAGGGACTGTGCTATGATGAAACTCCATCATTAATAGTATTTTAAACCATGGTGCCTAAAATAAATTTTTTAAAAAATCTTCCCACTTTCATCACAAAGAACAAAACAACCAGTGTTGGCATGGTCCCAGGAGGAAAAAAGGGCTCCTCATTTACTGCTGTTGGGAATGTCGACTGGACTAACTTTTTAAAGAAAGCAATATGGGGGTGTCTCAAAAAAATAGGAATTGAGCTTCCATATGATTCAGCAATTTGACTTCTGAGCATCACCTCCAGGGCCCAAAAACTTGAAGCAGAAAAGACATTTATCTGGAACTGAAGTGATAGTAGAGCAAGTAGGAGTGATAATTTCAACTTTCAAACATGAAATATCTGACTTTTTTCTTCTAATAATGCTCAAGATCTACTGAAGTTACCAATCAATAAACTTAGAAGATGGGTTAATACAGCACTCAAAAAAAGAGAGATAACAAAAGGGAATGCTCTGCCACAGTGGTAGGGTAGGATGGAGGGAAGGGGGGTGGGAGGGATACTGGGACTAGTGGTGGTGGAGAATGGGCACTGGTGGAGGGATGGTTATTCGATTCTTGTATAACTGAAACCCAAGCACAAAAATTTGTAAGTCTACAACTGTACCTCATGGTGTTTCACTAATAAAAATTTTAGGGAAAAAAAGGAAAATGAGTTAAATTATTCAACATGACATGACCTATTTATAAATTAATTATGAAAGAGCAAATCTTCCCACAAGAAGGCCAATATTTGTCTTGCATTCCTTTCTTGCTTGCTTGCTTGCCACAGCCAGCAGTGCTCAGGTCTTACTCCTGGCTCTGCACTCAGGGCTCATTCCTGGCAGTGCTCAGGGATATGTGGTGCCAGGGATCAAGGTCACACCAGCCAAACACCTTAACCTCTGATCTAGCTCTCCAATTCTCTTGCATTCTATTTCTACAGACTACATTTTTTTCAAAAGCTGCTTATTTTGATCAACTATAAATTTATTTTGAAAATCTGAAACATTAAATTTTGTTAAGTACAAATCTTTCTTATTTTCATTTCCTGGGAGTTACTAATAGAAGTTCCAAAGGAATATTCATCACCCATCAATAAATTCTAGAAAACATGCCAGTAAGTCTGCAATCATTTAAGTTCATAGCTTCACTGACAAAGAAAAGTATCTCTTCTTAGAAATGAGTTTCAAAAACTGTTCTTACTTTTCACAAAGCACTGTGATGCTACAAAGCATAAATTCTGTGGCTTTTTCTTTTCAAATAACCTATTTTCATGTATGTCTATTTTACCACCAAATCCCACTGCTTATGAGAGTTCAGAATGCTGTGCAGTCACCTGACTTTTAAAACTGCTGTCATGAGTTGGAAGTGGGGGCGACAATCTCCTTCCTGCCACCCAGGCAGGAAGCCCAATTCTGTGATCAGCACCTGTCACGCGTGGTAACAGAGCCTTAGAGGCTGGATTGTGGCAGACCACACTGCCCAGGGGGAAGACGCCAGGGAAGGAGTCATGAGTATTGCTTTAGTTTTTAAATGCATACACCTTGTGAGAATATTGAAGCCTTTCGAACCAGGGACATTTCCCAGTAACAGGAAACGCTTGCTGAGAATATGTCATTAACCTGGCCCTGTTCTGAGAGCATGTAATAAATTCTCTTCAGGAAACACAACAATCTGGTGAAGCTGCTCTTGTCACCAGTTTATGAATGAGGAACCAGAGACTCAAGTGAGAGAATTGTCCAAGGTCTGGGTGAGTTAGAGGTACATGCAGGAGATCAAACCCATGTTTGATTCTCTAACACCCTAACTCCTAACCACTGTGCAGTTACATGTCCCCAAAACCAGAAGGCTGGGTACAGTGACCTGTGAGTGGTTGCCAAATGCTGGCCTTTGCCCCAAATATGTGCAGAGCAGGAAGTGCTCGGTCCATCCCGCTCTCTTGGCAGAGCCTGGACACACAAAGAAGGGCTGCCTTGGAGCTGGGACTCATCTCCTGCTCTCCTTTCCACCCCTCCTTGCTCAATCCATGCCTCTCTGCTTTTGACACGCTTGCCCACTTTCCTGGCAGCTACACTCACGGCTAACTGGGAGAGGAACTGTGACTTGAATCATGGTTGCAATGAAAGAACTTCCGAGGTACCAACCCCCCCCCCCCCCACACACACACACAGCAAGAGTGAGTCAGGGTGGTTAACAAAGCAGCTGCAGACCCTGGTTTGGAGAATGAATTTTTAGCATCAGGTATTTCCCTTATATACTGTTAGAAATAGGATGAGTTGAATCATGTACTAAGATGGTCTGAGGACCACAATTTGGGCATTTTGTTCATCTGAGCATGATGACATTAACCGACAGGTAATATCCTCCGTATGTAACTATTTATCTCCTCTTTACAGGATGATACAGATTATTTCTGGAGAGTGGTGCTAAGCCACACCTGACCTCTATTCCAGGACAACCAAACAAGTTAAACATTGTCAACTAGACAAGTAAGAACAATAAAGTATAATGATGAGAAGGGAAAGTGGGGAACTTTCTGTGAGAACAGAGGAGGAGGGGGTTCCCAATTCAGAATTAGAAGGGCAGGAGTCATGCAGTTGTCTTAGAAGAAAGCCGTGAGACCCCAGGGACAAATAAGCAGAAACTGAGGAGCATGACAGGAAGACTGGAGAGACCAGCCTCGGGGAGAGAGCTCAGAGCTATCTGCCTTTACCTTTAAGGACCGAAAAGCCACCTGTGAAGATTTTATTTTTGTCAAGCTGGAAGTTTGCAGACACTATCATCCTCAAAAACAAATGTCTCAAAGGATTAAGTACCTGCACTGCATCCAGGAGCCTCAGGTTTGATTCCCAGCACCACGCAGTACCCTGGAATGACCCCTGACCACTGAGCTGGTAACAGCATTCAAGCACTTCTGGGTGTGATCCAAAAGTCAAAAATTAAAACTATCCCAACTGGATACTTGCAAGAAATGAGGTGGGAGTCAACTCTGTTTACATCACACTAGTGAACTGTGGGGTTCTGTGTGTGCCCACAGAGGCGCTCACACCTCTGGGTATGAGTAATGTGGGCGAGGAACACCATCCTTCCTCCTGCAAGCTGAGAATCCACCAGAAGCTGCTTTCTTGCCACATTTTCCAGGATAGTTGGTATCTCTGGCCTTCTGAGGCAGTCCTGGATGCAAGATCTCTCTGCTTTGGGAAAGCCACAGTCCGGCTCTGCTTGCCTTGAGGCAAGGAGGGTTTCCTGCTCTGTTCACATCAGTGGTGACAATAGTGGCAGAGGTGAGAGTGAGGGGACATTTGGTCAACTCCTCTGTGGAACTCCAGAGGCTGGAGGTAGTCCTGACTCGGTTGAAAGAGGCAGGCCCTTCGGTGGGAACTGCAAAAAATCTTGCAGTGGGACTTTCTTTTACAGTCGGTATACTAAAAATAAATTCTCCTGTCCATATGGGAGCAATGGTGCCTGCTGATTGGGGGCTCAACACATCCTCAGTCCTGTTAACACTGTGGGGAAAATGAGGGCAGATGCTGCTGAAGGGGAAGTTTCCTGGGATTTGTTGGCTCCTGAGACCGAGGAGTCAGGATCAGACCAGCTGTAAGGTACTACAGAGGCTACCAAGAGGAGCTCAGGGCTCCAGGAAAGACTTCAGGAGAAGTGTGTGCTATGTAGAAGGACTTCTCTTGGGCCAGGCAGAGAAAAACCATGCGGGAAACACTGAAACTCTAGTACAAATGAATTCATATCCCTCCTTATCATCCGGGAAAGACAGAGCAATGCAGGTTACATCAGAAGACAGAACCTGCATAGCTCAGTGCAACCGGCACATGCAGTGTGACAGCGAGTGTGGTTGAACCCTCTGCATTGCTTTCTACATGTTCCACAAAATATGGGTATATACCAATACGACTTCTGGGAATATATCCCAAGAGTGCAAAAAAGCACAGTAGAAATTACATCTTCACCTTATTTCATTGCAGTACTGTTCACAGTAGCCAGAGTCTGGAAACAACCCAAGTGCTCGAGAACAGATGACTGGCTAAAGAAACTTTGGTACATCTTCACAATGAAACACTATGCAGCTTTTAAGAAGGATGGTAAAGGTAAAGGTAAAGGTAAAGGTAAAGGCCCTCCCGTTGATCGTCGATTTGCTCGAGCGGGCCCAGTAACGTCTCCATTGGAGACTTTGTTGTTACTGTGTTTGGCATATCGAATACTCTCGGTAGCTTGCTGGGCTCTCCGAGAGGGGTCGGGTCGGCCATGTTGGCCACTTGTAAGGTGAACACCCTACCGCTGTGCTATCGCTCCAGCGATAGGATGAAGCCATGAAATTTGCTTCTAAGTGGATGGACACGGAGAGTATCATGCTAAGTGAAATGAGTCAGAAATAGAGGGACAGACATAGAATGACTGCACTCACACGTGCTCAAATTTTCATTTGTTTTTTTTTTTTTTTGCTTCTGGGGATCAAACTCAGACAAGTGAAGTACCCATTTTACTGCTTTCTTGCCACATTTTGCTGCTGTGAGCCACATCAGCGACACTCATCAATTTTTCTTGAAGATTCCTTAAACAAATATTATTTGAACTTGTAAGCAATTTACTTCTTTTTGTTGTTGTTTTGGGGCCACATCTTGAGATGTTCAGCAGTTTCTCCTGGTTCTGCAATCAGGAATTATTCCTGGCAGTGTACAGGGACCCATATGGAATGCTAGGGGTCGAACTTGGTTTGACCCCATGTAAGACAAGCACCTTACCCACTGTATTATCTCTGCAGCCTTGTAATTTGAACATTTTGTATTAGACTAGGCATGAGTACATTAAGAAATACCATATACAAGTGAAACACATATCACTTTTATATTCAATATAAAAGAAGTGATTACAAAGAAATTTCAGGCTTGTGTTAGGACACTTAGACTCTTCCCCTCTCTTCTCTCTTCCTGAGTTTGTACTTTCACTGCCTTTAGTCCAGAGAACTTAGTAGAAGTGTCTGAAAAATATTAGTGTGGGGGGGACAGAGGGGGAAAGTGATAAGTGATACAAGTTCTTTCTATTTTACAAAATAATAGCCTATTTCTTCCTAAAATGAGTTTATTAATTTTCCATATTTGCAGTGACTCGATTTTGGGTTGTGGTGCTCACACATTTTCATTGTTGTTCTATGGAGCTCCTACATCAGGTTGTGGGGCTCACACACTTGACGTGGCTGTTCACTGAGGTAGGGTGTTTGCCTTGCATATGGCCGGCCCGGGTTTGATTCTCAGCATCCTGTATGATCCCTGAGTACGCCCAGGAGTGATTTTTTTTTTATTTTTATTAGTGAAACACCATGAGGTACAGTTGTAGATTTACAAATTTTTGTGCTTGGGTTTCAGTTATACAATGATCGAATACCATCACTCCACCAGTGCCCATTCTCCACCACCACTAATCCCAGTATCCCTCCCACCGCCCCCCCCCCTCCCCCCCGTTCCCTCCCATCCCACCCTGCCTTTATGACAGGGCATTCCCCCTTGTTCTCTCTCTCCTTTTGGGTGCTGTGGTTTGCAAAAGAGGCATTGAGTGGCAATCATGTTCGGTCTAAAGTCTACTCCCCAGGAGTGATCCTTGAGTGCAGACCCAGGAGTAAACCCTGAGATTTGCTGGCTGTGGTCCCCCAACTAAAATAATACTAATACTGCTAATAATATAAGAAAAATTTTAAGTGTTGATTTTCTGATGAGAGATTGAGACACAGATAGCTGAAGTGACATGAGGGCTATCGGGTGGGGTCGGTTTTCAAATCCAGAGAAGTTTCAAAAGGCACAGGCTCTCCAAACGCCAGTGAGCAATGCTGCCCCCTGCTGGAGAAACAGCCTGTTGGCCCTAAACCAAAGGAACCAGCTTCTACCTCACAACTTGCAGGCCTGTGGGAAGCCAGGCAAGACAACTCAGCACAAAGGCATGTTTTATATTGGTGATGATGCAGTGCAATGATCTCACTCGTGTTTTCATGAGGGAATTGTGAATTTAAGACCATCGCAGAGGAGACAAGGGCAAAGGCAGTAAGGAACCAGTCTGTGCGGAAGCAAAGCAGTGGGGGGGTGGGGGGAGGGGAGAAGGGGGGGCGGGGAGGCCAAACGTGATGCTCTGGCTGGCGAGATGGGCCGCGGGGGCCCTCGGGTCTCCGCTGAGTCCGTGGCAGGGGCGAACCGCGTTCTGCTTCTCCATTACGGCTGTCGGGGCGACTCCGGGGCACGGCTCCTCGTTTTTCCTAACCTCCGGTTTACTCTTTCAGCCGTCCCCGGGCTCTGAGGTGGTCCGACGAGCTCTTCTTTCAGCCTGAAAGCCTCACAATACCTATTCAGGACAGGTCCGTGGGCAAATCCCACCTCCTTTCTGGGGCTCCGGTTTCTTTTCAGGAAGTAGGGCAGTGGTGGTTCTAAAGCCGGGGTGATGCTGCCCCACGAGGCAGCTGGAATGTGTGCTCGGTGGGGGAGGGGGCATTTTGATTGACACAAAGACTTGGGGGGTGGGGGGGTGGGGAGGTGCTGCAGCTGACCTGGAGCACCCAGGAATCAGGAATGCTAATGAGTACCCCTGCCTTTAGTAGGGCGCTGGGGCATACTGGCCGAGTCTCTACAGTTGTTTCTTCTTATAAAAATATCAACAAATCCACTTTCAGTTCTGAAGCTCTGTTAAATGCGCTTTTTACAATTAAATGTTAAAAGGGAGGGAGCTCATGATTTATATGGAGCTTTTGGAAACGGATTTTTAAATACTGGGAGATTTTTCTAAAGAAAACAGCTTTGCTATGACCCGAGGGTCTCTGGCAGTGTTTCTAATGCCTGTAAGTCCTAAAGATCTGAAGTCATTATCACATTAAACACAGATGTTCTGCTTTCGGGAAGGGGTTCTGCGGATGAAACTGCATGACAGAATTTTCTTGAGCTGAAGAACAATTTTTTTCTCACGTCAGTAGTACCTGGTTTTAGTTGTCTGCTAGGAGAGATGGAGTGGGCCATGCTTTGTAAGGCACTTCTCCCCCCCCTTCTTCCCTCCCTCTTTTTTTACTTCCTTCTTTCTTTTTTTCCTTCCTTCCTTCCCTCTTTCCTCTTCCTTCCTCCCTTCCTTCCTCCCTCCCTTCCTCCTTCCCTTCCTCCCTCCCTCCCCCCTTCCCTTTTTTCCTTCCCCTTTTTTCTTCCTCCTTCCTTCCTTCCTTCCTTCCTTCCTTCCTTCCTTCCTTCCTTCCTTCCTTCCTTCCTTTTCTCCTAACAAGGCTTACTTAGGAAATTTGAGGAGGGAGAGAGTAATGCTTCAAAGAAAGAGTAGGGGCTTCTCCAGAGGGAAAAGATCCCAAGTGTCAGCCCCTTCCTATGGGGCCCACTGCAGCGGCCTCATTAACTTAAATACAATGACTAACTTGTAGGCATTCCTTACTGCCTGTTCTTTTTATCATAAGTACAATGTTTGTTATACTTACTATTTTTTGTCAAGTCACTTTTTAAAAAATGTGTTCACATCTAAAGCGATTTCTGTGAAATTATGAATTGATAAGCAATTTAAATTGTTCAAATGTACTTAACAATAGATGTATAACTATCAAAATGTTTACTGTTCATCTACTTAATACCTTAAATTATCTTAAGGAAGTGTCATCATAACCTATAGCAATACAAAAAAAATTTTTTTTTTTTTGCTTTTTTTGGGTCACACCTAGCGATGCACAGGGGTTATTCCTGGGTCTGCACTCAGGAATCACTCCTGGAGGTGCTCAGGGAACCATATGGGATGCTGGGAATCAAACCCGGGTCAGCTGCATGCAAGGCAAACGCCCTACCCGCTGTGCTATCTCTTCAGCCCCCAATTTTTTGAAGTCTGGATCCTATATATAAAGTTAAGAGTTTAAAAGAGATTAAATAAAACCCATGCTTATAAGATGGGTGCATAGAGTTGACTTAAACATGAGTGCAAATGTATAGTGTGTGCAAAATTGATTGTATCTAATGTTCACTGCAGCATTTTTGCATTCTGGTATTAACTTCCAAATACTCTTTAATAAGCTGCTGGTAAAATTTTCAATCTGTAAAAGAATGAATTACTATTGCTATAGTCAAATTCTGGTATTGGGCTGTAGGATTTCTGGCTTTCCTGGGGTGAATATACAATTTCTTTTAGGCCTTAGAAACCATTGAGACAGATCATGTGGTGGAGACAAGGGAATAATTAATGATGCTGGACCCAGAACTGAAGGGCCACAGAATTGAAGGTGAGGCAGAGAAGAAGTGAGGTGAGGGAGGATTCCAATGACTTAACAGACTGTGATCTCAGTGAGTTAGATACAAGCACTCTCTGTTTTCCGTCTGACCTGAGAGTTCCTGAGATGTGGACATGTGGCTTGAGTGGTAGAACACATGCTTTGCATGTGATGGAACACTGGGTCAGTCCCAGTACCAGGGGTCCTGAATTCCACAAGAAACAGTAGCAACAGAATAGGGATAGGAAGTCCAGGCTCTTGAATGTCCCAGAGCCAAACTCCTCCCTCCCCAGAGACATAGTGCTAGGAGAGATGTGCATGTGGCCAAAATCGCTCACCAAGTAAATTCATAAGAATCAGAACTTTCTTCTACTGTTTTGAACACATAGGTTCCTCCATCAACTCTGCCCTTTTCTTTAAACTGAATAATCACAGTAGCCTCTCATGAGTGGAGAACCCTCAGAATTCTCACTGAGTCCAGGGAAGGCTTCTGTGTTCGCAACTGGCACTGGCTCATCATCAGGTGCCACTGGCCATAGATGCTGTTTATTCATCTTGCCTCTTGCAGGCTCCCTTAGGATAAGGATTTTCACCCGCTTTGTTCAGAGTCCAAGCACCTAGGATTGACAGATACAATAACATCAATTCTAATCAGTACTTTTAAGAAACATTTGTTGAGTGGATGAATAAGCCTTGGAGAAAGGCAGCCAGGTTCAACTGTTTCTTTTGGTTTTTGTTTTGTTTTGACAGGGCAGTCAAGAAGCCAGTGAGGATAGTGGGAGGAGAGGTTTCTGCAGGAACCCCTCACACAGTGAAGCGCAGGCATGCAGTCTGAAGTGAGGCGGTTCTTGCAGTTCATTTCAGAGACTCCGGATCTCCACCTGGAGGCAAGACTGCTCCCAGCGTCCTTTCCTGGATCCTTCCTACTGATTTAGAGAAAAACTGCCCAAAGTACAATTCGTCTTCCCTTTATTCTTGTTTTTTCAGGGGGGGGGGGGGGGAGGCAGGGAGGAGTGGTCACACCCAGCGATGCTCAGGGGTTTTACTCCTGGTTCTGCACTCAGGAATTACTCCTAGTGGTGCTGGGGGACCATATGGGATGTCAGGAATTGAACCCAGGTCGACCTCGTGCAAGGCAAACACCCAAACCTGCTCTTTATTCTTGATGAGACTTTGCAAATTAAAAATTACAGTACAGCATGGTTATTCCATCTGCAGAACTACACACACACACACACACACACACACACACACACACACACACACACACACACCCCCTTTGGTCCCAGTCTCTAGCCCAGCTGGGGAAAACCTAATGGCCATCTGGTTGCTGCCAATACTTTCATTCAATGTTAAAATTTTCAATGAAAGATGTTTAAAAAAAAAAAGTATCCCTGAAAGCGACTAAACATTTCTAGGTTTCCCGCAACTAAAGACAACTCAAAACCAACAGGGGAATCTTTGACAGCGAAAGATGGTAGCCGAGAGAGACTGAGGCAGAGTCCTGGGCGCGCCCCAGCCAGCCCCGACGGCCGCTTTAGGGCTGGCATGTGGGGCGCGTCCTTGCTGGGCGCCGAGCACCGCCCAAAGGTAAATACTTTGCATGTTTTAACCTCTCCCTTCCTGGGAACCCGGGTTCGAGCCTCCCGGACACGGCAGATGTGGAGGGCGGAGGAGCCCCGTAGGGACACGGCCTGGAGTGCTCAGCGCGGGCCGGGCGTTAGGGGGCGGGTGGGTGGGTGGGTGGGGGGGGGGTCCTAGCTCAGCGTCCGGCCAGGAGCGTGGGCCGGAGCGTGGGCTGCGGCGGGTCGCGCTCTCCCGGGTCTGGCAGGCGGCGGCCCCCGCCCGGATCCTCCGCACCCGGCGCCCGGGAGCCGGCGAGCAGCTGTCCCCGCGCCGGGAGACGCAGCCGCAGCCGCAGCGGCAGCCCGCCGCCCGCATCCTGAGCGCCCGGGGCCGTCCCGGGGATTTGTCAGTGCGCCCTATATAGCCGCAGACAGCTGCCATCTGTTATGTTTAGTACAACCCCACGCCGCTCCCGTTCCCTGTGAAGAAGCCTGCCTGGGTCTTGCAGCCAGGAAGTGTTTTGTTTGTTTGTTTGTTTTTAGCGACTCCCGCTTTCACTCGCATGCGGGCTCTGCACACTAGGCAGCGGCTGAGTCTTTCCCGCGCCCACTCGTGCCTGGCCTGAGCAGGACCGTGGGCCTGGGCCTCCAGACAGGTGCTTAGACGGAAAGGTGGAGGAGGCATCTCCTTTCCAGAGCTCAGTGAAGAGAAAAATACGTGCTGTGTGCACCGTTTGAATGCATCGCCTTTCAGTCCTGCCAATTGCGAAGTGTAAATTGGGCTGGAACATGGTTGTGAACCAGACCACACGTCATGATTAATTTATCATCATGCTCCAGATACATCAGCTAAAATCAAATTATTTAAAGTGATCAATGCTTCTGCTTTTGCGTTTGCCCGTGAACTTGGCAACTAGATGATGGAACAAAGGAGAGTCCACTCTCCTATTAGCAAACCATGAGTGAATTGATTTCCACAGCCGGTCCTGCACTCACACCCTTACATCAGTCTGTGCGTCCCTCTCCACTACCAACCGACACACCCTGAACTACTTTTACACAATGAAGCAGAGTTGAACTTTTCCTTATTCCAGGCACAAAAGAGATGTCTAAACTTCCAGTGCCAGATGAATGTCCTAGCGTGCTACTCATGTGTGGTGCGAGCAGTGTCTCAGGACGGGAGAGCTGGTACAGGAGTTCAGGTGCTTGCCTTGCCTGCTGCTTACCCTGGTTTGGTTCCCGACACCACAAGTTCCCAGGAACATCACTGCATGTATCCCTGGAGGACCCTGAGACAGCCAGAGTGACCGGGCTCTTTCCTGGCCCCAGCACATGGCCCTGGGCCCCAGCAGTGAATGAATCACTAGCCAGGTCCAAATTTTGCTAGAAGGACCCCCTAGGTCTCCTCAGCTTGGGAGATTCCGCCCCCCTACATAAATACATTTAAAATAAATGCAGATTCTGGTGGGGTGGGGGGAGAAGCAGAGCAGGAACAGTTCTGATTTGGGTAAAGTAAAAGCTCTGGCCTGGACCACCTGGCTTCGAGTAGGAGACTCCCCTCCCCAGTTGCCACCCACCTTGTCTTCCACCTCCAAAACCAGAACACTGTCTCTCCCAGGAAGATCTTATGGTCTGGCTTTATGGCATTTGCCAATGTACAAAAGAATCTTACAAACCATCTATAAACCAATAAAAGAAAAACCAGTTTTAGTAACAATGCTCAGATACAAATATTTAATAACTGTCATTTCTAATTATATTACATTTGAAAATTAATCCTGTGATATTTCTATTAATAATTTTAGCATTAATGATATTACTGTATCAACATGATCATGCTAACATGTTTACACCTAATTTATACAGTGAATATATCTTTATTACTTTATACAATTAGTCTTATCAATGTTGCTTTTGATCTTAATTGTATCTGCATGTATTATTCTACATCTATTGCTTCCTTAGTGATTATATTTAGTAATTCATTCATTAAATAAATTCACAAACAAAATGATTTTGTAAAAGTTATGAATGAACAATCCTCCCTGCATGGAAAAGCATTTACAGGATTTAAAAGACAGGTCAGCTTTTCAAGACTATATTACCATCCCTATATTCCTATCAGTGTTTCTTCAAGCTCTCTTTAGCAGAATTCTTATTATGGTATTCCATCAAGGTCAGGGCAGACAGGAAGCTGAAATTGCTGCACTTGAGCTGGTAACATCTGGTGGAAAGCAGAGTCAATGCTAAACCTAGATGTTTCTCTGCGTGCCAGGCACAGAACTAGATGCTCCACCTAGAAATCCCATCGACCACCAATCTGAAGGGACAACTAAGCAAAATTTAAAAATGTGAATGCCCTCAAGAGAGAAAGAGAACAAAAGGGAATGCTCTGCTACAGAGGCAGGATGGAATGGGGGGGATGGGGATGGGAGGGACACTGGGACCCATGGTGGTGAAAAATGGGCACTGGTGGAGGGATGGGTACTCGATCATTGTATAACTGAAACCCAAGCACAAAAATTTGTAAGTCTGTCACTGTACCTCATGGTGTTTCACTAATGAAATAAATAAATAAATAAATAAAAACGTGAATGGGCACAGGGATATTAATAGCTAACCTACATGACAGGGCTTTTCATACACTCTCATTTAATCCTGCCAAGTGTTGTGGGGAGATTATTATTATCCCTATTTTACAAATGAGACAAGGGAGCTAAAAAAAGGTGAGGCACTTGCCTGAGGCCACACAACTAGAAAGAGTCAGAATCCAGACTGGGCTCACTTCTGCTGGACTCCAGAATCCTGACAGAAGTTCAGGATTGAACAGATGCACCCTGTTATTCAGACTTTTCTATGGAGATTTCATCTATTCTATGCATTGTGTTCATGTTTCCTAAACTGTGTTCTTAATTTTTTTTAAAGCAATCTTCTAGTTTTTTAATTAGCCTGGTTCTCTAAAGATAAAGCTCTTTAAAGGTCAGATGTTAACCTAATCCTCTTTGGGTTATCACTGAAAAAGATCAGCCAAACTGACCTTGACAAAACAGTCTCAGAGTCTGGGGACAGACAAGCCCCAGTATAACCCTGCACAGCTGTCCTTAGGGGAAGGGTCTTTTTCTCTGCTTCTGATAGCAGACAGGCAGATTTGTTTTTCTTGACAAGACTCTGAGTAAAAGGACTCAGTATCCATCTTCAGCATGAATTGAATTGTGTCCTACTGACATTAGATCTTCAGCGCCAGGGAGCAGGCACCATGTTGGCCGTTGAAGGGCTGCATAAGGCCCAACTCAATGACCTAGAGGAGAAACAGAGTGTGACAGGAGCCGAGTTACCATGCCAGGAAGGGCAAACACTTTAACTCACCACATAATCAGTGTCCTGCTTTCTCTTCCCAACCCAACAGGCAACAAGAGAGCAAAAGTGCTCCCCACCCCCCCAGCCCCAACCTGTTCACTGGACTCTTTCCTAAGGACAGTCAGGGTTTCCAAGATATCAACCTGAAGTGCAGAATCTACCAGAGTACAACAAAAACATTACTGGTCACGGTGACAAACTTCAAATGCGACCAACATAGCAAAGGCCAGCTGTTTGGAGCCTGTAGTAGGAACGTGCTGGGACATGCTGACCCAGCCAGAGACCTGCCACCTCCCCTGATCAAGTGGCTCAACTGGAACAGTGATATCTGGGCCCAGCCTGACTAAATAGATGTATGGTTTACATTGGGCCAAGGAGTCCTTCCCTGGGACTTAAAGAACTGGATGTAAAAGTATTTCCTGCCTCCCCAGCAGCCATGGTAGGTAGACCGAGGCACAGGCATTATCATTCACTATTTGATTTCCCATCTGGCAGATCATGGCAAACTCTTGGGGGTCCTGCTCCAAACCCAACCAGCAAAAATTATTTGCACAGTCACAGATACTGTGAGCTAACAAATCCCCCTTTGTGTAACTTAGTTTCATCAAGCTTCTCTCACTTCTCAAGAAAATCCTGATTCATATAGAGAAAGTGTGTGGAATGTGCTTTTATCCCCTCACTTCCTTTTCAGTGTCCTCTCCTAAATGGACAAGTAGTAGTAGTTTCTCTTTTCTCCCCATTACTACATTAGCCAGCTGAGGTAGCCTTCTCAACGGATCCAATCCCCAGCTTTCTGCCTTTCTTTTAAAAATTTTTTCATTGAATCACAGTGTGATTCACAGTTACAAGACTGTTCATTATTGGGTTCATTATATAACTGAGTTATATAATATTCCAACACCCATCCCTTCACCGATGTACATTTCCTACCATCAATGTCTCTGGTTTCCCTCCTGCTGTGGCAGGCTCTCTCTCTCTCTCTCTCTCTCTCTCTCTCTCCCCCCCCCCCATCCTTTCTCACTGCCCTTGATTTAAAAAATAACTCATAATTTCAAGTTTTCTTTTATGGGAAAAGTCTAATTTCAAGAATGGAAAAAGAAAAGAAAAAAATAATGAAAAAAGGAATGCATTTCTTCTCTCCAAGCTGGTGTGCGGTTCTTTTAGAGAAACTAGTCACATGATATGCCAGTGTCACTAGATTTAGTAATGGAAAGGGATGAGCTTTTATGGAAACTTCACCATGTGCCTGAAAAATATGTGCAGCACATTTCATGAAATCTTTTCTCATTAAACATTATAATCACTATAACATGAGTTTTTAGTCCATTCTGTAATATAGTTGAAAAATACTATGATTTTAACCATTTTCTAATCCGTCATCCATATCCTTTTTGTTACTATCTAAACACCCATGTTTACTTTGAGTGAACAAGGGTAGAATGAATATGCCTAGAAGAAAGGAAATTCTTGGTCTTTTGAGTTCAAATGTAGACTTACAAGATCTCTAGCAGATTCCTCTGACTTTCAAGACTTTTAAGAATCAGGCACTTGAATAATTTTTCTCTTTAAAATTCTAATGCTTGTTTCTGTGAGCTTGTGGGGGCAAAGTTTTTTCTTTTCTTTTTAACATTTAACATTTATTTTTATAAAATTGTTCACATTGATTTATTACACTAAATATTGTTGGAATATTTAGTGTAATAAATCAATGTGTAATAAATCAATTCCGCCCCACCATTATACCTTCCCACTACCATTATTTCCTATTTTCCGAACCACCACCCAAGCCTGCCCCAATAGCAGGCCCTAAATGACTTATTTTGTATTGCTTATTATGATTAATTCCCTAAAAATGATCAAACCAGATTTCCTTAAAACAGTGAAGATTGTTGTATCTCAACCTGGAACCATTAAACTCTTATATAAAAGATTACTATCATGTACTTTACAGGTTAAGCCTTGTGGTTGCCTTCTACTTTACATTTCATCCAATGTGGTCTGTTACTCCTGGTATATCAGTGATGTGGAGTATGAGACGCTCCAGAAATTCTAAAATTTTGATAGGGTGATACAACTGGATGGTGACTTTGGACTCTGGAAGCATCTCTGTAGCTCACTGATCTCTTTTGAGATTTATTTATGAGTTTCTGGATCATGGTCAGTTAATGAGCTTATTTGGTTAGTGCCAGAGGCGGTTCATGGGTGTGACTGCCAGGCTCCCAGGAGAGCAGGGAAATGGGGGGAGGTCACCCATCCCCAACTCTGTGAGAGCCTGGAGATTTGGTCACAAAACCTACATAACTGAGCTTTTCAGCAAATGCATTCATACAAGTGGCTCACTTAGCCTGGGGGGTCTGGCTGAGAGTATGGCGGCAATTGGGTTCTAGAGGTTTTTGTCTGCCAGGGCTCTGGTAAGGTGGGTGTGGGGGCTCACCCACCCCCCTCCGGGGTACCCTGGATCTGAAATTCAGCCTGGCATGGGGTCTGGAGGCATCTCTTGCAGTTCAGAGTTCTGAGAGCCGCTACTACTCCACTGGTCCTGGGCCCTGCATTCGTGCCACCACCATATTGCGGGGGCAACGTTTTATAAAATAATTTTTTGCCCATGTTTCCCTGAGCTTTGCTGGGTGCAGCCCTGGAAGTCCCTGAGCACTACAGGAGAGACCTGGGTAATTTGCAGCACCACAGTGATTGAATAGCAATGTAACCACCAGCCCTTGCACTGAACTACCAGCCTGACTGATTGAAAATTGCTGGGTGGGGGTTGGAGCAATACACAGTGGGTAGGGCATTTGCCTTGCACGTGGCTGACCAGGGTTCAATTCCCAGCATCCTAGATGGTCCCCTGAGCACTGCCAGGAGTAATCCCTGTGCATCACCAGGTGTGATTCCCCCCCCTCCCCCGAGAAAAAAGAAAGAAAATTGCTGGATGGAGGAACCAAGCCTTCTGAGCCATGATTAGGGGGCCCCGAATAAAATAAACCATAAAAAGAAAAAAGAGGAGATATTTCCCCCCCACCTTCCTCAACCCCAAAGATGAGGATTGACATGTAGGAGGGAGGAAGAACTTTCATGTCTTTTGTTTTGGGCCACATCCAGTGGTGGTCAGGGCTTATTCCTGGCAGTGCTTAGGCAACCATATGGAGTGCCAGCTATCAAACCTGCATCAGTTGTGTGCAAGGCAAGCGTCCTACCTGTTGTACTATCTCTCCAGCCCCAAAGGGGGAGAAATTTAAGGATAGTGACAAGCTGAAAAGATTTCTGGCCCTGGACTAGGGACACAGAGTCCATCATCTTAACTTATGTCCAAGAGTGAAATATTCAATCTACAGATTGAGTTGGAGAGAACTGGAGCACAAGTTCCTTTGTCTGAAGGTGGCATTGGGGGGCTGATGATGTTTCGCTGGGAAGTGTCCTATCCCCACTAAAAGGAGACTGGTGGTGACTGGCAGCCTGGCTGATGAGTGGTATGACATGAAAATGCCATGGTAGGAACTGGCATCTTGGAGATCCAGCAGCACCAAAGCATCAGCAGAGACACAGCTAGCAGCAACAGGCAACTAAGGAAGGAGGGTACTGCCTGCCCTGGCTATCCCTCCTAAATGCTAGGACAATTATTGAAAGCAGTTTCACCTCAGCATTTGAATGAACCCTGGAAAGGGGATCAGGAGGGATCATTGATCCACTCATTTATTTTTATTTTGATTTTTTGGGTCACACCTGGCGATGCTCAAGGGTTTACTCCTGGCTTTGCACTCAGGAGTCACTCCTGGCAGTGCTCAGGGGGCCTTATGGGATGCTGGGAATCGAACCTGGGTCAGCCGCGTATATATTTTAAGTATTTTTTTTGGTTTACTTTTTTGGTCATACCCGGCGATGCACAGGGGTTACTCCTGGCTCTGCACTCAGGAATCACTCCTGGCGGTGCTCGGGCGACCATATGGGATGCTGGGATTAAAACCTGGATCAGCTGCGTGCAAGGCAAATGACCTACCCGCTTTACTATCACTCCAGAATCAATCCACTCGTTTCTAAAAAGCCATGCTGAGGGGCAGCTTGGGATGTAGACTTTTCCCAAGGAACTTTTAATTCATTCTCTGCCCCAAGGAAATGTCATCAGCATTTGGACAGTTGTATTTGTATTTACGACAGCATTATCCTGAGAAACTTCCTGTGGACACTAGACCATTCTGTGGCTGCACTGCCCATATGCCATGTACTGAGCCCTTTTAGTTTGGTTGTGTAACTGAAGAACTGAATTTCTTTGATTTGGTCTTTAATTATAATTAAAGTGCAAGTCTAGGAGAATAGATGAGTTGTCATGTACAAAATGTACCCAAATCACTTTAAAGGGAAAAGGATTAAGTGCATGAGTCCAGGATAAAGGGGAATGGGCATCACTGCCTATTTTCTAATGCTCTCAACCTAGTCTCTGGAGTAATTCCTGGAGTCGTCCAGGCAAGATCTCACATAATACAGATCAGAGAATCCAACTGAAGAAGCAACACACAGATGGTTTGACATGAAGATGCCTCAAGAGCTTTCACTTTGATCCCCATAGGCCATCTGGTGCTGATGTGCAAAGAACAAGAGATTTGGGTTTCAAGAAATTCAAGGTAAGCAGCAAAATGGAGGATGTGGTGATAGGAGGTGGAGAGCTGGGGGGTGATGTCACCCCATCAAGCTGCAGCATACCTTCCATCCCCAGCTCTCTCACCCCCCTCCTGGGCAGCTTCCACATTCAGCTGTATTTGGCTTGTCTTCATCCCTTCTTCCCTCCTGGCCAAGCCTGTAATTACTGACACCAGGTGCCCGCTTCCACTCATCTCCTGACTTGATCATTCACGGATCTGTGAGTGGTAATTTGCCAACCTCCATGGGAGCTGCTTTTTAAAAAGCAGGATACGCTGGGTGTAATGTTACATCACTAAGACTCCTTAGACAATAGGAAAGGAAATGGAATTTACTGAGGGAATAAAAGGGTCTGTAGCTCACTTCTCTTGAGCAAGTGCTGTGTGGAATCAACTGTAGAGGGAAGGGGGAGGGGAACAGTCTGTGCCCAGAACAGGGACTGAAACTGGTTGCAGAAGCTAATGGGGTCAGTGCTTAGCAACTCCAAAAGGTGTGTCTACTCCAATGTCAAATGGAGGTTAAGACAAGGAACCACAGGAGTTCCTCCACTTCCTGAGTCTTGGGTGAGGACACCAGCTGGGCTGGGGGCCTGCAGTTGAGGGCATACTTCTCAGGACCTGGCCTCCTGTAAATAGTTAGCATTGCAGGCTCACCAGGGAAGCACGTTCCTCTAACCTCAGTAAAGCATGCATATCTTTAGATAGCACTGTAGCACTGTCCTTCCGTTGTTCATTGATTTGCTCGAGCAGGCCCAGTAATGTCTCCATCGTGAGACTTGGTTGTTAAGTGTTTGGCATATCAAACATGTCCTGGGTAGCTTGCCAGGCTTTGCCGTGTGGGCGAGATACTCTCAGTAGCTTGCCGGGCTCTCCAAGAGAAGAGAGGGAATTGAACCCAGTTCAGCTGGGTCAGCTGGCCGCAAACGCCCCATCAAGCTGTGCTATCGCTCCAGCCCTAGATATGCAAATTATATATTGAGACTCAGATACTGGGGACTCCAGCTCTGTGCATCCAGTGGTGTGTATCTCGCTTTGGGGATTCTCGGATGATGAGGTGCAGGAGTCAGCTAGCTGCAAATCACAAGTCCCTAGCTGAATGGTTCCACTTCCTCTGAGATCAGTGCTTCTAGGTGCCAGCTGGATCACACAATTCCATTTCAGATGAGATTTCCCATCATCCCTCTGCAAGAGTGGCCTTTGAAGGGCTCGTGGGAATGCCAATTCCCTGACCTTCTCTCTCCTTCAGAGATTTAGGAATAAAGTGGAAGGGGATGAATGGCACCTGGGAAGGAGAGTGACTATGAGGGATCAGACAGACCCTGGTCCTAGGATGAAAAGTACCACAATCAGCCACACCTTCTTTTCCTTAACTCCTCTGCAGAGTCTTTGTTTTATGCCCTGGACAACTGAGCCTCACACCATTTACCTAAAAAAGTCAGCAGGGAACAAGTAATTAGGTCAGCTTTAAAGAAAGCCAATTCTTATCCAAAACTCTTGAAAAAAGCCCCCAGGCCATGAAGACAGTGAGTGAGGGCAGCATCTCCATTCTCTGCCCTTGTTCTTCACCCCATTAGGACTGGAGCATACAGAGTTGATATCTGTGTTTCCCAAAGGCTATCTGCCTAAATATAAAGATGATTAAAAAAATCATTTTTTTAAAAGTTTTTGGGCCACACCCAGGATGCACATGGTTTACACCTGCTTTATACTTAAGGCTCACTCCTGGTAGTGCTCTGGAGGTGTCAGATGGAACTAGGTGGTGGCCACCTTTCTGCTGGGGGTGAGGGGGAAGCGGAAGAGAGCAACACCCTTTGCCTCCCGGGGAGGCATGGTGCTGCAGTTTAATGCATGGTCCATTCATTTTTCTGCTGCAAGTTGCCGGGCTCTGGATTAATTCCTTTTGCCTCTGGAGCCTTGGCCGTGCTGGAGAGATGCTTGTGGGGGGAGCAACTCATGACCTCGGTAGGGCATGAAGGATGAGCCCATACCGTCCCCCTTACCATGAGACTGCAGTTGCCCTGTCACCACCAGCTCATACCTGGCTTTCCAATAAGCTCTGAGGTGGCTGCCACCTTGTATGCGGTGCAGATGCATTTCTGCAAAAAGTCGCTGGGTTTCGAGATTTGTTTCTGAGTTTCTGGGATCATGGCTATTAATCAGCTTGATCAGGAGCCAGAGAGGCCGTTTGTAGGCCGCGACTCAGGGTCTTACTGGGATGGGGAGGAAAGGGCCGGTTCCACCCCCATCTGGTGAGGCCCTGTGTGTCTCGTCACTGCAGGCCCAAACCTGACTGTCCAGTCACCTCTGGAGGATGGCGGTCACCAGGCCACCAGGGGGAACAGGCCAAGCCATGATACCTATTTCCACCTGGAGTGGCCCAGCCCCAGTAACCTACTGCAGGAACAGGACACATTTCTGCCAAATGCCTTTAGGTTCTGAGATTGGTTTCTGAGTCTCTGGGATCATGGCCGTTAAGCAGTTGGATCAGGAACCAGAGAGGCCATGCCTCCAATTACATAGCTGAGCTGGAGGTGGTTTGTGGGTGTGTCTCCCACATACCTAACTTTTGGCTGGTTAGTTTCTTGGTAAACTTTGCCCCACGTTTTTGGGGTCTGGCCAAAGGCACAGCAGCAATTTTGGGGTATCTGAAAGTCTGACGGTGCCATCAGGCTGCTGATGCACTCACCTTACAGGTACAGATTGACCTGCTGGCAGCACCATACCCCCAGTTTACTGACTCTTATGCTTAACTGTATAACCTGCATGCTTCTCTCAGGGCAGAGCTAACATCTGACATCAGATGGATATTCCCATTTTTCCTCTTCCTTGTTCAGTCACTGACTTGTACCGTAACAGTATATAGTATCTATCACTGTTCCTCAATGACAGGAACCAAGTCTTTCTCACATCTTTATCGCCTAAAAAATGAGCTCAGGGCCTTCCTCATACTGTTGAAAATGCAAAAGAAAACTGCCCATTTACTGGATATGACCTTCTGAATTAATGCCAAACTCACAGCCTATTATTTTGCTGACTGGCATAAATGATCTTGTCTATCTAGCATAACTTTGCCATCAAAGTTCCAAGGTTGGCACAAGTGAAAGAACTGTCCATGGACAGGACATAGCTCAGGTAAAGACTTTCAGAAGGCCCTCTCCCCAAGAAGACTTTAGAATGAATGCTAACTGGTCAGCCAACCAGATTCTTTCAGGGAATTTGGATTAAATACCTCTGGAGACAGACTATCCATTGGTGACACCCAAGGTGGCAGAAACAAGTATTCACAAATACGTCCACAGTTGCCACAAGGAAGAGCCGGAAGTGATTTTATCCTTGACTGATGTCCTAAGGTTTTATTTGTCTAGCTAAATTATATGCACATGCCATAGTCACTGTCCAAATGTATAAATTCTGTTTGGGAACACAAACCACATTTAAAATAGCTAAACAGGTAGTTTGGCTGAGCTCACTGTAGTGACATTCAGGGTATGTCTGGTGTTCTGCACTGTTCCTACCCTCCTCTCACCTTTTCCTCACCTAACTCCATGGTCTCACCTAGCTGGCTACAATGGGATCTCTAGCTATGTAGGCCACTAGACTAATTTATAGGGTTCATGCCTTTTTTTTCTAGTGGGACTATTAAGAAATCAAGCTTTATCTTGGGTAACTTGCAGCTCTGCCTGACCAGTGTGAAGTATTCCATTGTGTAGTTGAGTCACCACACAACACCAAACAATGTTTTCATTATATAGGTGCTTTGTAAATTTGTTGATCCCTATTTAATTTTCCCTCAAAATGAATTTTTTCTATCTTCACTATAGTTACTTGTCCCTGTACACACTAAATAACACTTATCCACACATATTCATACAAGCTATAAACATTTTTACATGATGGGAACTACCCAAAAATGTGACATGATATTCCATCAAGAACAATGATGACGTTACAGACAATAAAAATTGTCTTGGGTCCAGCAAATACCACAACTGCTTATATAAAATTTAATCACTGTGGATTGAATATCCAACCTGGATATAATTAAAATAAAATGTCACATTTTATTTGTTTGGACTCTAAGGAAACTGAAGAGGAGTGTGCCACAGAATTCTTCAGCTGAGTTTTCATCAGCACATGTGTGTAAGGAAAGTTTGTAAGGTAAGGGACAGAGGAAATTCAGATCTGGATAAAGGTACCAATATTTCACATATTCAGTTGCAAACTTTATGACTTTAGTTTGGGAATTAAAAAAGTATCACCCTTGGGCCAGAAAGATAGTGTGGATAAGGCGTTTGCCTTGCACATGGCTGACCCAGGTTCAATCTTTGGTACCACATAGGGTTCCCCTATCACTTTCAGGAGTGATCCCCTGAGCACAGTGTCAGAAGCAAGCCCTGAGCACAGTAGGGTGTAGCCCCTTTCCTACCACAATCCATCTTTTTGATGAATAAGTATAATTAGTTCATACCGAAACTACTTTTACATTGGCTGCTAGGAAGTCTCAAACCTGAGTCACAAGATACGCATTTTATAGACTCACCATGGAAAAAGGAGCCCTACAACAGACTATGTTACTAAAGACTTAAACTTTTCCTATTCTCGCATTCCTGTTTCAGTCATTTTTGGATGCTATAAAATAAAAAAGTACCCACTGATTAGGTGACACTTAAACACAGAATCATTGCTCAGAGTTCTGTAGGCTAGAAGTCCAAAATCAAAATGTCAGATGGCCAGGTCTAGTTTTGATAAGAACCTTCTTCTGGGTCTCAAATTTCTTATATCTTCACATGGTAAAAAGCTAGCCAACTCTCTGACCTCGTAAGAAAGTATTTGAAAGGAGGGAAAATCAGTGTGCTTTCCCTGGAGATAAATGCTTTGTATAACATTATCAATGTCCACTTTATTCTCTAGGGCAGGCTCCTTAAACTTTGGTGCATGATCCCTATTTTGCCCCCCAATTTTTTTTATATAACCCAAGGTATATATACATCTATTTTATGTATATATACACATCTATTTTATGTATATGCATATAACATATTATATATTCATATATTTAAGTATAAAATAATTTACTAATAATAGAACATAAAAAAATCCCTTTTAAAATGTGTCTGAAAATTTATGGGAGCCCATGTGAGGCTGTAAGCCACAGATTCAGAAGACAGATTCAAGGACACAATGACCAGACTGAGGGCCAGAGTGTGTAAGAGAGACAGGAAAGTTGGGTACAAGAGAAGGTGGACATAATGAGGAGTCAGGGTGGCCATCAAAGGCGAGTTCAGGATTGGTATGGGCAACGAAAGGGAATTAAAGTTCATGAAAGGCATGAGATAAGAATATTTGGGGCGTATTTGGTGCTAAAGAGCTAAAAGTTGCAAAGAAAAAGCAAAGCTCTTAAAGTAGAAGATAAAAAGAAAAAAATTTGAAGAACTAGCACTAAAACTAGTGGGTGCAAATCTTATAAGAAATAGACCAATAGACATCATCTTGAATAGTTGCCCTACAAATCACACACAATGGGAAATGCAGAGAGACAAATAGTCACCTTACCTGAATGCTGGAAACTAAAATCACAGCAGTGGGACAGATACTTATCACATGCTTCCTGCTGCAATGCTCTAAGGACAGGACGTTCTGTAGCAGTTCTGACAAAATGGTGCAATAATAAGCATGAGAAAACCCTGGAAAAACCAAGGGTGCCCGCCAGAAAGAGAGCTCAACTGGCTGAGTGCCAAGTTTGCAAGCAAGAGGCCTAGGTCTGATCCCTGGTACTACATGGTCCCCCAAGCACCGCTGGGCCTTACTCCTGAGCAATGAGCTTAGAAGAACAAAGGGGCACAATTACCTCCCCTCAAAAAAAAAAAAAAAAAGAGGAGAGAAAAAAGAAAACCCAAAGCTGAGATTTTCAGAATCACTGGCCTTAACTCCACAAAAAGGGCAGTTATTCAAGATAAAGGCAGACTGAGAACTGGAAACCTTTCCAGAAGAGAGAAACTAGACACATGATCAGTGAATGCAATGCATGATCCAGGACAGAACCGTGGTGTAGGAAAATGGGCATACTATATTTGGGGAGGTAACTGATGAAATTTAAGCATGGGCTCTGAATTATGTAACTTCTATCAATGTTAGATTTCCTGATAGTGATCACTGTATTATGATTATGTACGAAAACATCCATGGGGATGCAAAGATAGTCCAGTGGGTAAGGCGCTTATATGGCTGACCCAAGTTTGATACCTGACAATACATATAGTTCCCTAAGTCTTGTCGGGAGTGATCCTTGAGCAGAGACAGCAGTGATCCCTGAGCACAGACAGGTGTAAACCCTCCCAAACCAAAACAAACAAACAAAAACCAACAAACCCATAAAACACCTTTGTTCTCTGTAAGTACATGGAAATGTTCAGAGGTTAAAAAAATAGAATATTGGTACAGCAAAACTGCATATAAATTATATAAAGTGTTATATTATGAATCTTTTATATACACACATACACATGTATATATATACATACATACATATATATGTGTGTGTGTGTGTGTGTGTGTGTGTGTGTGTGTATGTGTTTTCTTTCCAAGAACTCAAACGTCCAGCTTTGAGTGAGTGGGAATCAGAATACGAGACAGCATCCCAACTGGCTGTCATTTGTCGGTGGTGAACATTGCCACTGAGTGCTCAGGATTTCAGCAGGGTGAAGTGGTTTGGGGGAGAGGGGGCGATTTGCAGCAAGAGTGTGCCCTCTTTGCAAATTGCCTGCTCTTGCTTTAAAGAAAAACAAGGAAATGGTATTACGCCCTGTGGTTTGCTGACTTTACTGCACAGAAGCATATAGATTTATAGAATGCATTAGTCTACTGAAGATCAGATCCAGGATAAGCTTAAAGGGGTTCTCCAGGGCAAGGATTTCCATTGACACTAGTCCTGTTCCACATAGTTTTAGAAGTTCTCACCACACAGCAATCAGACAAGAAAAAAGATATCAAAGGGATCCAAATAGGAAAGATAGAAGTCAATTATCACTGTCTAAAGGGCACACGGTACTATATAATGAAAATCCTAAGCATTGAAACCCCTGAGTACCAGGTGTAAACCCTGAGGACTGCTCAGTGTGGTCCAAAAAGAAAAACTCCCCCCTCCTTAAAAAAAAAAAAGTGAAATTCTGATAGATACAATGAATCAACCTTAAAAATATCATGCTAAGCAAAATAAATTAACATAAGGGGACTGCATATGACTCATTTATAATGAAAAATATACGATAGTCACATTCTTAGAAAGTAGTATAAAAGTTATCAGAAATTGAGGGGGACAAAAAGGGAAGTTATTGCTGTAAGGTCTGTTAGAGAGAATGAAAAAGCTCTTGAAATACTGATGCTTTTAAATAATATTGTAAAGGTACTAAATGTCAGTTTCATGGTTAAAATAGTAAATCTGCATGTACTTTATTATAAAATTTAAGTTTTTAAAATTTTTGGTCCACACCCAGCAGTACTTAGGGCTTACTCCAATTCTGTGCTCAGGAATCATTCTTGGCAGAGTTTGGCATGTTCAAGGCAAGCACCCTACCTTGAACTCCAGCCCCTACCAAAAAAATTGCCAAAAGATAAAGCTGGAAATCTGGGATCTTTCTTGAAAAGTTTAGTTCATTTTGGACCAAAGATATTTTTACAATACTTGTTTTTTCTTTCAGCTTAAGGATTTCTGTAATATATTTAAATTATGGCAAGAACAAAAGGGAATGCCCTGCCACAGAGGCAGGGTGGGATGGAGGGGATGGGGGGTGGGAAGGATACTTGGACCCGTGGTGGTGGAAAATGGGTACTGGTAGAGGGATGGACATTTGATCATTGTATAATTGAAACCCAAGCACAAAAATTTGTAAGTCTACAACTGTACCTCATGGTGTTTCACTGATAAAAATTAAAAAAATAAATAAATTATGGTGGGAGATAAATCTAGCATATTTCAAGAATATTCTTCAAAAATACAATATCCATATTCATTATATTTTATTCTGTTATTTTTGGGGAGTCTTTTCATCTGTTACACAAAGATATGACCAGCAGGACCAGCAAGATTTTCACTAAATTTGGAGGTTTAAGTTGTATAACTTAAACAATAGGATTGGTAGCAAACAAACTTAATTTTAGTTCTCCTAGAAGTGTCTCAAGAAGATGAGTACAGGGGCTAGAGCGATAGCACAGCAGGTAGGGCGTTTGAGTAATCCTGAGTGCATGAGCCAGGAGTGACCCCTGTGCATTGTCGGGTGTGAGCCAAAAAGAAAAAAAAAAGATGAGTACAGAGATGCATAAATTCTTTCAAATTAGTGTTTTCATATTCTTTGCATAGGTACGTAGAGGTACAATCGCTGGATCATAAGGTTGTTTTTGCTGTTAATTTTTAGAGGAATGCCCACAATTTTCCAAAAGTTATATCATTTATATTCCCACCCTCATCAGCACTGCTCACAATAGCCAATTCATGGACACAGTTATGCCCACTGAAACATGATTAGATAAAGATGCAATATATATATATATAATATTAGTGACTTTTTCCCTGTCACTGTCATTATCCTCCCGTTGTTCATCGATTTTCTTGCGCAGGCACAGTAACCTCTCCATTGTGATACTTTGTTGTTACTGTGTTTTGGCATATCGAATACGTCACGGGGAGCTTGCCAGGCTTTGCCAGGCAGGCGCGATACTCTCGGTAGCTTGCCGGGCTCTCTGAGAGAGGTGGAGGAATCAAACTCGGGTCGGCCATGTTGGCTGCATGCAAGGCAAATGCCTTACCCGCTGTGCTACACACACACACACACACACACACACACACACACACACACACACACACATTCACACACATTTCCACTGATACATGATGGAATAAAAAAACACACTGAAAACTACTTAGCTTTATAAAAAAAATGTTGCCTACATTAACAGAACTTGAGGAAGTTCTAAGTTCTTGTGTTAAGCAAGGTTTCAGAAAAATAAAGTATAGCATGGTTTCACTTATGTAAAGAAAAAAGGCAATTTGACAAAAAAACCCTCAAACTTTCATGATAAATGATCATTACCAGAGGTGAATGAGTATACGGGTGGGAGGAACGTGTAAGGGGCATCAGTTAGATAGTACTGAATGTACTAGAATTTTGTGGGTAGATGCAGTATAGTATGTAACAGTGGCTTTCAACCTTTTTATACCAGTGAAACAAGCACTAGGTCATGGGTATTTGGAAACTCCTGGCATATATATTTGGTGGTGTGAAGAGGTATTCCTGAGATTTAAATAGTACTGTAAAGCAATGGTTACGGTCACGATTATGGCCCTCCCATTGTTCATTGATTTGCTCCAGCGGGCCCAGTAACGTCTCCATTGTGAAACTTGTTACTGTGTTTTGGCATATTGAATACGCCATGGGTAGCTTGCCAGGCTTTGCTGTGCAGACGAGATACTCTCGGTAGCTTGCTGGGCTCTCCGAGAGGGGTGGAGGAATTGAATCCTGCATGCAAGGCAAACGCCCTACTGCTGTGCTATCACTCCAGCCCAACCAACGGTATATCAATAAAAATGAAAAAGAAAGCACTACTTGTATTGAGAGAGATGAGGAATCACTGCCAAGAGATGCTGCTGAAGCTGCTGAAGCTCTGCCAGTGGAGGGGTATGCAAGAAGGACAGCACGTGGCTGCCACATGAGCCCCCACCTGTCCCAAAGGCAGATGCTAGAGTGGTTAAGGGGCTTGCTTGCCTTGTATACAGCCAAGATGGTTTGATCCCCAGGACCACATATGATCCTCTAAGCATCACCAGATGTGATCCTTGTGCAAAGAGGCAGGAGCAAGCCCTGAGCACCAGTGGGTGTGGCCTTCTCCAGACCCCTCCTCCCTCCCCCCCCCCCCCCCCCAAACAAAACAAGCAGAACTCCAATTGCAGGTTTTGGATGGCAATGGAGAGGCCTGAGAGGGGCAGCATATTAAAAGATTAGTGACAGTGAATGCTTATTGGTTAATAATTGTTCCCAGCAACACTGGGCAACAGAAGCAACAGGAAGATGAGTGAGCAGAACTCATGGTACTGGGTTTCCTTTTGGTTTTTTGGTTCCCCTCTTTATTCAGAGATACTTCTCTGAAGAATATTGACTAAGAAAAGCATATTGTATTCCCTTTATCCTGTCCATAAATGATACAGGTTATGCTTTAGAATGAATGGAAGCAGGACACACAATGGGTTGAAGGGAAGCTTTCTGATAAAACAAAGGGTCTTTATATGCATATTTACCATCAACAGACACGGAGAGTAGCCCTCAAAGAAGCTAAAAATATTGTTTATACATCTTAGGACAGTTAGAGAAATAAGATGAGTATTTCTGATAAATTAGATGTTGTTATATGTATACTTTTAAAATTGTGAAATATATGCAGTTCAGTGTAAAAATTTGGAAAATGACTTTATCAAACACTTAACTGCTTTTTGTTTTAACTCTAGCTTGTGAACGTCAAGGTTCTGTTGTTCTGGCTTTGAGGGTGGCGGCAGAGGGTAGCAGCAGCAGAGGGAGAGCAAACAGGAAACCTCAAACAGTATTTCATGTGGTCCGGCCTCTCTGCTCCCACACACTTGCCTCACAGTGCACAGTTCAAATTAGACAAAGGCTTCTAGCTCACACTGTCCATGTGGTACCTAGACCAGTTAGGTGGGGCTCAACTAAGGTCAATAAGGAACTATGTGATCCAGAATCATGACCGGTGATTTCTACAGGCCATATATCTTTGAGAGACTTGTACAGACATAGCCAGATTCTGAGAATTTCTTTAAGAATGTTCCATTTGTGTGGAGGACAAAACATACTTTTTTTTTTTCTGACCAGAAAAATCAGTCAAGATGACTTAGACTTAATTTTGGGATAGCACTGCACTGGGCATTGGGTGGTATGAGGGGGAAGATGACCTCTCCAGTAAGTTAGAGAAAAGCTAGTGGGCTGAACACTACAGGAGCTTTACTCCATATGAAAACATTTTCATAATCAGGAGTGTACAAAGGTGGAAGCTCTTTCCAAGAAACAAAGAATGTAAAAATCAGGTACATCTTAGGGTGGTACCCTTATCTGAAATGGTCAGTTGCCTGGAGGATCTGAGTGTGGAAAATTCCTGCTAAGATCAACATACTCACTGGCCTCAGTTGCCTTCCCTATGGATACTTTTGCTTGCTTAAACTATGTTCTCTGCTTGGAAAAAACTGACTGTCTATACAAACCTAATCTTAGTCAATACCAAGTTCTCAGGTTTCTCTCCAGAGATGCGAAGGCCTAACTCCTTTCTAATAGTTATGAACTATAACAATAAGACCATCCAACAGGTCCCAATCTCTCTGCTACCAGCATTTATCTTAAATAAGTTCAAATATGACTTTAGAGCATATATATGACATTAACTGCAGTTTTCTACAGGAACACAGCACACTTATTTAGCCAATAAATGAATACATTTGGTTCCTATGAAAGTGATTTTGGATTATTCACAAATATTCTCCTCTGTTTTGTTTGTTTTTGTTACACCCAGCTGTGCTCAGGGCTTACCCCTGGCTCCATGTTCAGGGATCATTCCTGGAGGGCTCGGGGTACCATCTGGGGTACTTAGAATGGAACATATTTCACTGCGTGCAAGACAAGCACTCTGTCTGCTGTACTATTTCTTCAGAGCCCTCTAGTTTGTTCTTTTCAGGTTCTCCATGAAATTGGATGTGACGTGTTTTGATCAAGGAAGTAATTCAGCTCAAAGGACAGCTAAGGTACCTGTACAACCTTGGGGTTTGAATGAGACAGGCCTGACTATTCTGGGGATAGACAAGAAACTTGACTGGCTAAAGCAGAATGAGGGAAGTGACTCACAGAGGTCACAGGGATCAAATCACATAAGGAGCTTTGTAGGTCACTATAAGAACTTTGCTTTTGAGTCCAACAGGAACCATAACAGGGGTTCCTGTCACTGGACTGCTATTCAGGAGACCATGCAGTGCCAGGGATCAAACACAGGTCTCCTGCATGCAAGCATGCACACTAGACCTAAATTATCTTCCTTAAAATCCTTAACCACCATTTTAATTGCTTTCTTAACTGAATTACAAGTCACAGTTGACAGATGAAGCTAGATCAGTCCCTCAATAAAGGGCCTTTGAAGGGGAATAATGGAGGGAGAACTAAGAGACTTGATAAACTTATCAACCAATGACACATCACTGAACTGCAAAACATTTGATGGGCTAATTAATTCCATTTCAAACTTCAGAAAAACAAGAGTTTTCTAAAATTAAAAATAAAATACAGGCCAGGGATGTAGTTCATTGTCGAGTGCAAGCCATGCAGGTTATCTGGTCTCTATTTAATCCTGGCACCTCAAAGAAAAAAACAACACATAAACTATACCTCCGTGCCCATAGCCCTTAGTGCCATATCAATAACAAAATATAAACTAAGAACTACACACCAAAATATAACCCAAAACAAAACCAAAAAAACAACCCAAGAACTGTACCTTGGTTTTTCATTTAAATACCTCTTCTTGCCCTTTGTATTTATCTCCTGGTTTCCCTCCTCCATATTTTTTTCCTCTTCCTCCATTACTAAAAAGAATACCAACTTTATTTAATAACTTTGTCTAAAAAAAACAATTCTACAATTAAAAATTACAATAATTTTCACAGAAAGCATTAAAAAATTTTATACCTGAACAAGTGATTTGTGAATAGAAGTGAACAAGTGACTTTCTGTCCAAGAAAATTGCAGGAGAGATAAGAGAACCAGCTAATGGTCTTCACTGCAGCCACTCTTCCTTACTTTAAACCTGGGAGATAGGCCCTCCAGGAAGCTTCCTTTTTGGACCTTGTTCCTCCTGAGATGAAGCTTTTACAGAGCTTTTGGTCCAGTGAGATGCCAAATCCATCTGGTTTGTGAAGCAGGTAAACCTTTGAAGGTCAAGTTGGACAAGTAACACTAATGACGGGTACTGTGGAGTTAATTTTGAACAAGGATATTTCATATATGCAAATGTACACATTTATAACCATACTGTCATTAGACAGTTCAGCCTATCTATGTTATAAAAATCAGGACAGCACACAGCAAATAAATTCTTTAGACACTCAAAAATACAGAATTTAATGACCTTGGACTTTTCTAAAAGTTATTATGCAAACATCCTATAGCAGAATGTAGCCAAGAAATGAATATCTAAAACAAAACCAAAGTAAAAAAATAAAGGCAAGTATTCTGGTTTCAGACTTGAAAATACTAAGGACAAGTAATATTCCTTTCTATGATCTAAGCACAACAGCAGTCCCATTTTTTTTTTTCACATCCTAATAGGTTTGCTTATTTTATTTGGGATCACTGCAATCAAGTGCTTATTAAAATACACTAAGGAGCAGAGCAGTAATGACAGTTGAATTTATATCAGTTACATGAAAACTTTTATTTGCCTAACGATAGTTTTAAAAAGTCACTTCCGAGAGAACTCCAAGACATACAATAACCAGAAAATTTTAGTTGTTTTGTAAGGAGCGCTCTGGAGATTTTTTAACTTTTGTTTTGCTAGTGAGAAGCTAGAAGTCCAATGGCTAATAAAATACAACTTTGCTCTTAACATTATATGCAATATAGTACAACTCTAAAAAATATTTTCTCATTAAATTGAATGGCAGATGCTCAAGATAGTAATACTGAGAATTTAAGGTAATACCTGAATGGTTTCAGTATGCTAATATAAGGCACATGTAACTCCTTGACCTACAAGTAACAAACTCTTCTGGAAAACCCTGTGCTTTTAAGAATACTAGACATTTTTAGTCAATTGTGGCTCAATTTCAAATAAATAAATGTAATTTAAAAAAATCAATAACTAAAACCTAAATGTATAGCTGTTCCACCTTTAACCAAGACTGTATTTGAAAGTATTAGAAATTTTGCTGATTTAAATTAACATCTAAAATATTTCTGTGGAGTTACAGGAAAGTCATTAAAGTGCTTTTAAAAAGTGCTTGGAGCCATGTGAAAACTACAGAGGACAAAGACACACATGCAGAATTGTTAGCTATTTAAAACAGTACAATTATTAACATAAAACACATCTTAAAAGAAAGTTGTTTAATTTCCTAAGTCATCCTGTAAAGAATCAGAACAAGTGGACAAACAAGCAGTAGCACCAGAGCACAAATTTTTTACTAATCTCTGGCAAGTAGCTGGTTTTGTCAAACCAATTCTGATTGTCAAATGTTTTCTTGAAATCATTAAAGTTTTTCTGGCTTAATTCTGGGATATTTCATCAAACAACAGATGTTTCTGCTAGAATAATTTTTTGTGTGTGATTTAATAGGAATTTCAGTGGGAGGCAACAAAGAAAACTGGTTTGATTTCCCAGCACCACTTATGGTTCCCTGACCACTGTAAGGGGTTACTCCTGGACACCCTCAGGTGTGGTTCAAACCCCTTGCTGCCAGTCACTCCCTCACTGCTCCCCAAAACAACCCCATGCTTCAATGTTCAAATTAACTACAAAAAGCCCACATGGGACATAACATGGCACAAAGAGCAGGAGTGCATGCTCTGCATGCTGGACCCCTGGGTTCAATCCCTGGCCCCACATGGCCTGGTCCTGAGCACAGTCAGAAGCAATCCCCAAATACTGAGTCCCTGAGAATGAGCAGGTGTGGCTCTAAAACCAAAATTACAACTTGAACATGACCAGTTATCAAGTTACCTCATTTTCATTACAGACTTTAGATGAAACTCTCACAGTTCGTGTAACTTCATTTTTGGGGAAGGAAGTTCTCTCAAGCAAGTGCTCAGGTTATCAGGAGCATCTCCAGTGATTCTTGGCCTACCAGGTCAGCAGTTTGAGAACCCAAGGATGCAGTACTACTCAGGACCTGTGGTGCTGGGGATTACCCAGGCAATCCTGGTGATGCTTGGGGGCTTTAAAGGGCTTCACCCAGGAAGCTTAGGAGGACCCCGTGGTACTGGGGATAGAACCAGGCTTGGCCACATAGGACATAAGCCCTGAACTATCTGTCCAGCCTCTAGAACTTCGTTTATCTTATCAGTTCAATGTATTCTAAAATCTAAGTTATGCAAGACTATAATTCACATTTTAAAATATATATGAACATAGAATAGAGGTAGTAAATCAATTATCAAGATTAGCTGAGAAAAAAGAAGCTTAAACATACACAGGTGTTTACTTATTCTCTAAGTGGGCATACACCAGGGATATTAGATGGGAAAAGTCCTTTCCTGGACTCCTCACAATTCCCAGAATCAGCACAGGAAGTAAGAAATAGACACTCCAAAGAGATGCAAATTCTTGACAAAGGTACATCTGCTTTTTGTCTGGAATGTTTTTATGAAAATAGCCATCAATATAAACTTAGTGGCTTTCAGTAATCTTCCTAAAATCAAGATGGGATAGTTCAAATTTTACCAAGTTTTTGGTTTGTTTTTGGAGGCCCACCCTGCAATTCCTGGCCAACTAGACTAGAAGTTGTAATGTGAGGTCCTGAGAATTATCCAGGACACCCAGGTGATTCTTACTGACTTCAGGGCTGAACATGGTGCTATTTGGGAGATCATGTGTTCCGGGGAATCAAACTAGCAGTCAGCCACATGCAAGGCATGTGTCTTGACCCCTGTACTCATTCTCTCTACCCCCAACAGCTATCTTTTAAAGCAAATTAACCTGTCCATAAAAAAAAAAACTCTTAAGATCTCCTAATAATTGATTTTATATTTAATTCCTATTTCTTAGGTATTACAGAAGTGCATCTTGCAGTATCAATCAATCATACACACATATTATGCAATTGCCTGTTTATTTAGTGGCACCAGTTTTGCAAACTAGAAGCTATTTCTACTTTTCATCTCACATATAATCTGCAACCATTCACAGCCTGAATGCAATTTTTCAACAACAACAAAAAATACATTCTTAAGGTTAGAACTGAATTCACATATTTTTTTCTTTGGACCAGTAAATGGTACATAATACAAAATATACACATGGAAGTTTACGAAGTTTGGATCACATAAACTGCAATGAGTTACTGCGGAGAATTTTGCTATGTACTATTTATGAAAAATATTTCTGCAGTTATATTTTTCCATCTATAATAGATGTTAATGAGTCTATATATAATGCAACATGCTTCTAATGTGTACACGCTCCACTCAACATTTATACAAATTGAATGAAAGAAATCATTTTAAGAACGAAAACAAGCAGCACTGAGGCATAGAATCACACAATTCTTCAGATTTGACTTAGCTATGGGTTAACCAGGATTTAAAAAAAAATGGTTTCTGTATTTCAAAATTTCTCAGAAATGGTAATAACTGCATTTGAATATTCAATTCTGGTAACAAATGTAACAAGATAATTTTTTATCAGTTGTATCTTAGTAAAAATTCCATCAACCCTGTACATTGGAGACAGTATGTGACATGCCATTTTAACATCTTCTATTAGTATAACAATTTGATGTGAATCAAACATTTAATGGAATCTAACACCAGGATCCTGAGAATCTTAAATTCAGGTCATATTTGTTGCAAAAACCGTACCTATTTCGTTGGATTTCAATAGTGGTTAACTTAAAGAATACCTTTTAAAATTAATTCAAATACTGTATATTTTTACTTTTAATCAATTCTTTTTCCTTAAAATACTTTTTATTAAAGACTTTTAATGTCAGATTCCAGCCCAGTCAACATTTTCTTTTAAAAAGTAAAATAATTTCTTAAAAGACTTAAATTATTATAACTTCTTTGAAATACTTGATGGGCTTTGTATGGTATAGGCTGATACCTTATTACACAATTATAGTATGAGACAAGCCAGGGGGTTCCACAAATCGTTGCAATATTGTAAACTCTGGTGAGTTATGTATAATACGTGTATTTTCCTGGGTATGGAGTTCCTAGGATTTATTGGTCTCAAAGGGTCTGTGATTCTAAAAGGTTAAGAATCATTGCTAAAATGAAGTTATGCCTTTCATCAAACTGTGTACTGTTTTATTTTATGGCTACCCAATCTCTCTACAAATCTTACTTAACAGTAACATACAGATGCCCTAACTAGTCCTTTATTGTATCTAGAGGATTATCTAAAAAGAAAGGAAAAATTCTATAAAATAATTTCCTGAACATTTAGTTCAATGATAAAGCTATTAGGAGGAAACTAGATTTTGGAGTAACAAAGAAAATGAAAGTTTGAATTTTGTGAAGAAACACTGCATTTATTTTTCTTAACTGTTTCTGTTTTGAAGAAAGGCAGTAGTTTTATCATCCCCTTCGCTAGAAAAAGTTCAGATTATCACAAGAAAATGTTAGTTCCTGCTGGCTTACATGATACATCGACACTTAACCATATACAGCAGGGTCTTTAAAAATCTTTACAATGTTCTAAATAATTAAGAACAATCAGCAGTCCTCCATACTGGCCCCCCTTCCACCACTTCAAATCTAAGTTGTTGCCCAGTTTTACACAGTACTAAGTTGGCTTTGGTGAGGTTATGCAGTAAGCGTTCTTACTCGAGAAAATGGAATTGGCCTGTGTGTGTGTGTGTGTGTGTGTGTGTGTGTGTGTGTGTGTGAGAGAGAGAGAGAGAGAGAGAGAGAGAGAGAGAGAGAGAGAGAGAGAGAGGTAGAGGGGGGGAGGGGGAGGAGGGAGGGAGAGCACCAAGAAGACAGTATGGAGAATGAAACATTTTGTGCAGAATAAAAGAAAAAAATATTATTTGAGGGTTTGGAGAGAGATCAGTACATGCCTCACATATAAAAAGCCCAGGTTCAACCCCTGGCACTGCTGGTTTAAGACCTCTGACCACAGAACTGGGAGATCGAAAACTAGAAAATAAAAGTCACTTTGTTACCTTTGCCATTACCAATTTAGACAAAGCCCCTCTCCCCATCTAATAAAAGTGTAAATTACACCTAGTTTTAAAAATTGGTAATTCCTACCTGCTGGTAATAAAATATGATAGCAGAAGCCAGTTGCTTAATAAAAATGCAGGTAAGAGAGAATTTGTATGTGGGTGGATGAAAGTAGAAATGTTCATTTGACAGTTAAACATAACCAAATTCTTTTCAACATTTCCATATAGTACTCTGTCAGTAATAATTAAGATTTAACTGAGATAATTCTGCCAATACAATACAGTATTGTATAATATTTAAAAATTGTATTCTTATAAATATTTCAAGCATATACTTAGGTAATGTATAATTTAAAACAAATTAAAACCCCCAAATACATGGCACATTAATAGAGAATAAGGTTAATTTTATAAAAAGTTGAACAATACCATCTTCCTAATGCCTAAAAGAAAAATGAGTAGGAAGACTCAATCACTCAATTAAAAATGGTCATTCCACAGTATCTGCAAGCAAAAGCAGATGAAAATCTAAGGTTCCTTCAAAGAAAGACCTCAGAAACATTTATATACTGACACATTTACATAATAATGCCAAATCCTAACATAATATAAATATCAATCAAAGCATTAAAGGCATAAGTCTTTCAACTTTTTAATATGCCATGAAATGCCAAACTGGAAAAAGAGAACTAGTACCCAATTTTATCAATTCTTCTAGAAAACGCAAATTGAATTCCCACACAGATTTGTCCAGTAAAGATGGGCAGTGAGCTTACTTTTAAAAAAGTAAAACATAATTATATGGCTAAAACTGGATAGAAACACTGGCAGTATTTTCAAGAAAAGAACTTCTAAATGTCTTATATATACACCTTATTTCATCATATAATCATTGTATCCTGTTTTTAATAACACGCTTTTTAAAATTTTTACAAAAGCTTCACATAATGGTCACACTCCCACCTTTTTGAAAATTATTTTTCATACACACACACACACACACACGCACGCACGCACACACACACAGAGCTAGTTTAAATACCTATATCTAAACTCCACATAATGTATCCAGGGCTGAGAATTTGAAGTTATTCATTACCTATTTCATTGACTGATGCTGTCAGAAGTTAGAGTAAAGGTCATTTGTAATAGGCAATTTGAGCATACTGAATAGACCTAAGTTGCATCAGTTCAATTTTATTCTTACATGGAGCAAAGTTTTATTTGAATAATAGTTTTAACTGGGGAGAATAGAGGAAAACAATTTTCAAAGTGAATAAAGTAATTACATGAGTGCTTTTAGGGCACAGACCTGCTTTGCACAGTAAAGTATCGGGCAAACAGTAAACAGGTGAGCAATAAAAATATTTTTGATAAGTAATTCAGTTATAACGACATAAACTGGATCATAAGTTCAACTTGAAATGTAAACTTGAGAGTAAGAACCTAGCCATTTTAGTTTCAAGGTGCCTTGCCCAGAACACTGTTTTGCAGATATGGAAAAGTAGAGAAATTATCTGGATTAATATATATAGTGAAATCACTAAAAGTACTACTATAAATCAGATTATCTAAATTATATAACTTATTCTTTAATCTTAATATTATAAAGTTAGTAAAAAAAATTAAGTGGCTGGAGCAGTACAGTAATTGCATAGTACTCTATAAGCAAGTTAATGCATTATCATTAAAAATGTTTGAAATAGTTCTAAAGATAAATAAGATTACCACTTTGATTTTTTAAGTTAATGCTAATGTTGAAAACTGCTTCAGTTATCTTAAAAGCATATGCCTAAGAAAGTAGAAACTAAAGAGATCTCTGACCTTGCTAAAATAAGATTGGTGAAAAATTTTAATATTAGGGTAACAAGAATCTGCTATACAAACTGAATTTCCTATTAAAAGCAGCAAATTAGCTTCTCCCTATTAAAACATTGAAATGAATGTATATTTTGAATAGTATAGTATCATCATACAAGAACTCTTCCCTCCAAATAACAAACATCAAAAAATGTTGAGGCATTGCCCTGAGATGCTAAGTAGCACACAAAAGGGGGTGAGGTCAACAATTTAAGTGGTATAAAATGAAGTGCACAATAGAAGTGCAAAAGTGCCTTTTAACAGTGTGACTGGTTCCCCACCACCACCATTACCCCTAGGATCAAGAACACAGAGTTTTATTGGTTATAAAGACTTGCCTTGCTGTATTATTATTTTTTTTTTTACAATGAAAAGTTGTACCTACTATGGCAATGCTGACTCATGTGGAAAAAGTTTAGTCTTTTTAAATCATACTGTTAACAGTTTTCTTTAATTTCCAAGCCTAAATTCAGTATGAATGAATAACAGGAATATTTTAATCTCTTTAAAAAAGTTTTAAAAAAAGGCTTCAAATATGCTGTTATAGTTTGAAATATAGCTTTCCATTACATATTACATTTTTCACTTGTGATTTAAGTTTTGTAATTCAAGATTTTCAAAATCTAATTCGAGGTTTTGAAACTTCCAGGCTAAAAATTTCAGTCAACTTAAAAATTAAGGACCTGCTTATTATAGTAGGGATTTAGTTTTCAGTACTATTACCTCTGTAATAAATCTACTAAAAAAGCACTGGTATTCACTAAATACATGTTCAGATGCTTGTCTATAACTTAGAACATTATCATACTTTGCACTCTACCACAGTTTAGACATTAAGCATTTATTTGCAAATACGGAATTAGCTCTGTAATTCCAACTGTTATGGATTTCTAAATATAAATAGTACTCGTTTTTTCTTCATTCATGCTGGATTAAGATATAAATTAAATACAATTATGTTACATTTAGTCACCTCACAAATAAAGGGGATAATGGAAAATTTTGCTGGTAACTACTTAAATCTGAGACATTTCACATTACTTTTTTCTACTACTTCCCTAACTTTACATGAGATTTAAGGCTATATATACAAATATGTGTATTTCTAAGTTAGGGAAGAAACAAATATAACAAAATTGATTACATTACCTTTTATACACAAAACTTTGATTCTGTATTCAATGTTGTATTTAATCTTACACTTAATTTTCTAGAGGGCAATCTGTCTAGTGAATAATTAAATTACATGATGGTAAATACAATATTTAACCTAAAAAAGACAAAAAAATACAGATGGGCACAGAACAGTAGTCTTTTCAATGTGACAGACTTAAAAAGCTTACTTTCACATGCTTATTCAGAGGAATTTATGCCTAAATTAAATTAGGTTCTTTTATATCTACAATTCCTTAAGCTTTGAAAGTTATTTTAAAGGCCAACAGCTAAATATTATCAACATGCCGTTTCAAATCACAAATACATCTTAATTACTTGAATTCTAAAGACATGAGCCAATTAAAAAATCATAGGAAAACACACACTCAAAACACACACATACACCCTTACCATTGTTTTAGATTGTCACAACTTTGACAACTATTTTAAGTAAACAGTAGGCAAATTCAAGCTGATACACATCTTAATGAAAAAACAGCAAGTAACCAATTTAAAAAATATATATTAAGAACAACAGAGACTTGAATCTTTCAGTGTAATGAATGGAAGGAAACAGTTTTTCATCTATGCCTTGAATAACAGTACTTTCCAATTAAAAGAGACTAACATCTTTCCCCATGAGAAACTTCTCATTTACAATGGCATGGTGTCTGAAAGGGAGGAGGGTAAAAGGAGGAATTACACATACATGATTAAATATCTTGTTTGTTAAATCAAGCTTTATTGATAAAATGGAATTCAGAATATCTTACTAGGAACAGCAGCAGGCCCAGCCAATCATGATAGCAAAAATGTGGCAGTCTCCTACTAGACTGTAGGAAGCTGCTGCTTATCAATTAGTAATTAAATGTAAGAACTCGTAAAGGAGGTGTAGGGTATCAAGGCATTCTAGCCCCAAGATTGATATTCTTATGAATATACTGTATTACCTGCAATACTCACGGCAAACAAGGAGAGAACAACCTAAAAGACAGTTAAATGAAGGGATCAGCTTTATTAACAATGCCAATCCCACTGCCATGAACATTAAATAGTTTTTAGTAACTCTGGATATTCAGCTTTGTAAATATTTGGAATTATTCTCCATCATCACCAATACATTTGAGTGTCTTGCTGACATACATGGCTGCTGCTCTCCCTGTCCCACCCAAGTCCGAACACATGACTTGAAGGGCTATTTATCTGTTGCATCACACGACAAGCCAAATAGTTCTTGTAACTTTGACAGTGATTTAAAGCAGTTCATAATTAAATATGAGCATTTTGTACAAGGACAATTACACTTTACAAAAAAAACAAAATCATACAACAAAAATTGCTGGAGTCTGATTTACAACATGAATTATGGTTTGAAATCACGTTTACATAAGTCTCAAATTTACAAAAAAAAAAAAATCAGTTCTGGGAAGCTGAAGTTCTCTGGTGTGATCACTCTCACCGGTCACATGCCCTTCTTTAAAGTTGAGAATGGATATTTAAAAGGTTCAATGAAGCTGAGCTGTACACTCCTTTGGAGGTGAAGGCAAACTCCATGGCTAGATGAGCAGTTTTACCACATGTCATCGGCTGATGCAGAGTCCTTTATAAAAATAAACAAAATAAAACAAGGAACTAAGTTAAAGCTCAGAGGTGTCAAAATACATAACTTTTTGGATAATGTAGAATTATATTTTTTTTTAGAGTTGACTTTTGGAATGTTTTATAAAATATGCAATGTGTGTGTTCATGTATATAAAGTATCAATAATCTATTCAAAGAATTTTTAATCATGCTTTGTTTCAGAATAAAATATAGAAATACAAAATCATGAGGTAACAAAATATACTTCTAAATCAATAAAACTACAGGAAAGAATTTTCTTCAAGAAACCTCAAATTTCACAAAAAAACTTTTATGATCTAAGACAAGATCAAGACCTCAATATAAAATTTGAGGAAGATTTATAATACAATATGAAAAATGTATATGAAAGAGCTATGCCCAAATGATTTTAAGTTATCCAGCTACAATAGGAAACTTAAGTATATAACACTATTCAAATAACTTTTTATATAAATAGAATTCTCTCATTTAAATGAAGTATTCACTTCGGGGATCTTGGGAAAAATGTTTCCAACCATAAAAACTATTTAGTGGAAATAGGCATACTGAAATTGTTGCAGCTGCTTACAAAATTCAGTTATTCTTCCTAACTTCAAAAAGCAAACCTTCTGAAGTTGATTGCTTGTAGAGGCTTTAAAAATCAGAATTAATTCAAAGAACTTTCTTCTTTTTGAGAGGTGGCCACTCACGATGATTATGTCCTCAATCACTAGAACTGTGGTGCAGAGTTCAGAGCAATCAACCAAGGGTTTGTGTAAAAGAGTGGGTGCAGTAAACAGCTCTGCAAAAACAGGTAGGAAGGATACGCATTTAGAGTGGAGGGGATGGGAAATCAAGAGGAACTAAAATACTACTTACAGTGTCATCATTTTTATAAGGATTCAGTCTATTATAAACGGCTTCAATTACATTCCGCCTAAATTTAACAGAAAATACAGAAAGTTAATTCTTCAGAGCACAAAACTTATAATTCATAGTCAAGTATTCATTAAGCACCAAAGATTTTCTTACACTTTTAAAAGTTCTTTTTCTGTCAATAAGCAAATTGAACGATGAGATTTTGGACCCCAATGTGAAAGTAGAAGTGAATTTACACTAAAATGTAATACTCCACTAACCCAATTAGTAGAAGATGTAAAGTTATTTATTTTGTTTTTGTTTTCCTGGGAGTCACATACAGAAGTGCATGGAGGTGCCAGGATTTCAAACCAGATTCACAACCCAGCTGCATGCAAGGGAAGCACCTTTTATTTCCTGTACTCTCTGGTCTACATGGACCTTTTCTGGCCTACATGGACTTTCTTGGGCTACACCTGGTGGTGCTTAGGGCTTCCTCCTGGCTCTGTGCTCAGGGATCACTTCTGGTGAGGCTCTGGGGACCAAACTAAGTCCTAGAGATTGATTATACCTGGGTTGGCCATATGCAATGCAAGCACCTTATCCAAAGTACTCTCTGGGCTGGTTTTTGATTTTTCCTGTCTATTATGTGCTTTTACTTGAAGTGATGTACATGGGTTATGAATCAGCAACAATTGTTCATGTATTTATTTTTTGGTGGTGGACGGTTTGGGTTATAGCTGCCAGTACTTAGGGGCTACTACCTGCTTTGTGCTCTGGGGATTATGCAATGCTGAAAAGTAAACTGAGGTCAGCAGCATGCAAGACAAATGCCTTAAACCCCTGTGGTATCTTTTTGGCTCAATGGCGCACTTCTTAAGACAAAATACTAACACTTTCTAGTTAAGAATTCACGATTAATTTTAAGGCTAAGTAAATTCAATATATTATGGTAAAACAATTTATGATATTCATCATTTAAATTTTTACTTTTCATAATGTTTCTTTTAAAAAGCTCTATTAAAAGTGACATGTAAAGTATGATATTTACAAGTTAGGAATTATTTTTTGCATGATATTTAAACAAATCCACAGCAAAAATTTTATTTATTTTTAAATGTGAGCCACTCCTGGAGGTGCTCAGGGATTCATGCATGGTGTGGGGCATTCAAACCAACCTGGGCTGAATACAAATGCCTTTTAATTCCTATATTCTATTTCTGGGCCCCACAGTGAAATTTTAAGTGAGTCTTACTGCTTCCAAAATTAATTTGAAGTGACATCATTTCATAGAAGGTCATACTAGAAAAGCTTTTTTTAACCATCCTTAGCCATTCATAATAAAAAAATATGATTACATTTTTAGAACACAGTAAAGAATCAACAACATCAGACAATATCTTTGTAGATCAATTATAGTTATCTGAGACAAAAAATGTTTTAAGCCTTGTACATAAAATGGTTTAAAGCATCCACTTTAGTTTAAAAATTTTGATAATTTAAAAAACAATTCTATGAATTAAACAGTAAAGGGGCAAAAGTAAATGAATATTCCTATCTTCTCTCACATTCCAAACTAACAAAGCAGGGGTTACCAAACAAGAAAACTGGGAAATCAGAGAGGTAGAAAATTTCCAGATGGAGAAAGAGGAAGATGTTTGTCTCTGAGTGTAGGTTATCCAAGAATTGATCAGATTAAATAGTAACGATGAAAACAAGTATGACATAGAATTTTGTAGCACTAGGTAGATCAGTTAAAAAAAATTTTTTTTCCCACTTGATTTTCTCGTTTATAGTATGAGGAAATCAGTGTTATCCAAGCCTCCTCCTATAAGACAGTCTTTGGTATACAAAAAGACTGTACAATTGTATAATTAATTAAAATCATAATCTGATACCTATTTGAAACAAAATACTGAAAAACACAAACAGGTTAAACATTAGAAATACACAGAATACTGCATCATTTTATAAAGTACACAAACAAACATGTAACTAAAGGACACCTATAAGATAAGAGTATGCAAAGTGTAACTTACTTGCTTGCCAATTCACCCCCTGGTGGGAGGCTGGGGATGTTCTCACTGGCTAATGTGCGCATCACATGGACTAAGTCAGGGACGCCTTCCCCCTGCTTCTTTATGATTTCTGGGAATCAGAAGTACTTTTTTTGTAAGTGCTATCAAAACTTAAATTTAAAAAATACTGAAACAAAGATAGCTTAGATTTTTAAAGATGGCATTTATCACACAGAGATCTTTCTAAGTTTAAGAAAAACTAGTTGACATTTGAAAATTTATAATAAACAAGTGCATAAAATGACATAAAAATGAGATATTTTCCAAATTAATTTCAAAGAATAAAAATCAATGAAACAAAAGTGTGGAAAAACCATTACATTCTATCAATCAAGAATATTTGTGTACAAATGACAGTATTCTCTAAGATGCCAACTAGTTATTTCAGAGAGAGGTCAACTCTTTTCTTAAGACTGGGAACACATTTTCTGAACCTTTCCTAAAAATACACTTCACAAAATTTTGAAAGAGAAATAATTTCAAGATGTGAAAAAAAGAAAAACCTTTGAATATAGGGAAGTAATTGATCACTGACCAACCCAAGTAATTTTTACAGCTATTTTAATATTGTAAAATGATACTTAAGTTAATGTACAGATTAGATAATGTACTTGAACACGATTCTCATCTAAATAGATACATAATGCCATTTTCTTAATGGATTACTAGAACAAGGCCTAAGGGATAGAAAAAGGTGTAAGTTTCATGATAAACCATACAACTACATTTAAAATCATTAATTTCAAAATATCCAGTTATTAAGTGGGCATAATATGATCTGCAGATTTGCTATGCAGATGTATACTGCTATGTCACAGCATAAATACCAACAAATATAAACAACTTAAAGAACATTCAACTACTCATTTTAAGTACTAGAAGTTTTTACTTGAAGTTTAGAATATTTATTCTAAAAAGCAAGATCATGCCAAAGGTATTTAAATATTCCAGTTTTAGTTTAAATATTAGTAAAAAATTTTATCATCATTGGGACAAGAAAACTTTTATCATTTTAGTTCTCACTTTGTAAATACCTTTAAAAATAACAATGCATACAAAGAACTTTTTTCTTTAAAAGTATAAAAATATTAATTCATCATTAAAGCCACATACTAAAAAATAGAGATTGCTACCCATATTTCTGTAAATGGCTTAAACTGATCTTTCAGAATTAGTTAAATTTTACCATCTTTTCTTTGCCCTTTGGAAACAAAAACAAAAACAAAACCAGTTTTAAATCTGAACAAAAAGCAAGGATCTCAGATTTAGTTTGCCAAGTTCCTTTATTGTTTAATTTTTAACATCTAGTATATTTATTCTACATGATTCTAAAGCTGGAAATCTGCTGTACAAAAATAAAGGGATTCGATGTTTACCTAAACTGCACAATTTCACAATCTAAACTTGTAATACACTTAACATACAGTCTCTGCTAAGCCAATACAATAACTAGATAAGTAACTAGATACAATAGAAATAAACACTGATGATAAATTCATTCAATGATAGTTTCAGGTCTAAAAAACATTACTTTGAATCCTCTATATTTGATGTTTTTTTTACATCTCTTTTGTTAAAATATAAATTAGGATATTTTAACTGTGAAAATTACAGGAAGACAAATTCTTTAAGAAAAATAATATAAAGCTTTATAAACAACATCTCCTGTTCCACATGGGAAGATGATCATAAACACTATACTAGTCTTGCTTAATTTTATTTATTTGTAGAGAGGCTACCCACTGCAGTGCTGGGCAGTGCTGGGCAGTGGAGCAGTGCTGAAGAGAGACAAGTACACTCTGGTTAATACTGCCTTTGGTAGGCTTCTGGGCAGGGCTACAATATGCTCGAGATGAGCCTCAGGCCTTGCACGCACCAGGCATGTGTCCCATCCCTTTGAGCCATATGTGCCTAACCCTTTATCATTACTATCTTTTGGAGATGCTGGAGGCAGTTTGGGCCATACTTGGCTGTGCTCAGGGAACTAGATGAGGTGCCAAGGATTGAATCAGGGTCAGCATGTGCAACGCAAGTGCCTTACCCTCTGTACTATCTCTCTAGCCATAAAGAAATACATCTATAGGATGCAGTCTTTTAATTTGTTAGACATTCGTTACACACATTCTGCTCTTCTTCACTCCTCTGCATAAAATATAAAAGATTCTACTTCCAAAGTAGCAAAGTTAGTTTGGGCAGCAACTAGCAAATATTTTAATACATAACCAAAAGTGTAATATTAAATTGGCTTAGAAGGACCACAACTTTAAGTGATATGGTTTAAAGTATAAGCTTTTCACAATCCTAGAGAGTCAAATATTAGAAGGGCACAGAACAAAAGAGCAGAGCTACACAGCCAGGCTTTTTGTACTGAGTGAAATCAAATAGCATTTAAAGCAAATAAAATGTGGTTTAGTAGATCACATCAATTTAGTGTAGGCATGTATTTACACAAGAAAAAGAAGAAAAAGGTATTTGGTACTTGTTTAAGAAGCTGAATGTAGTATTTTTACTGTTTAAGACATGTAACAATTTCACAATACAGATAGTTACATTCTTTCTATTTTTAAATATAGCAGCAATTTTTAATTAATGTAATATCTATTGTGATTTCAGTCTCATCAAACCTACCTCAAAAAGTATCAAATTTATGACAAATTTCCAACTGGATAGAACAAGCATTTAACAACAACATATCAAAAATACTGAGTATTGATGTAAACTGTTCAATAGGCAATTCCTGCTTTATAATAGTAAATGTAAAACTCAATATTGTAACATAAGATTATGTATCTTAAAGTCATTATTTAGAATTGCTTTAAAAACTTATTTTAAAGAGTGCACATTAAAGAGGAAAATAGCATTTCTAAAATTTGATTCCACTTCCAAGTAAATAAAATTCATCTACTTACTCTTTATTTCTTTAAATCATTAAAACATTTATGCCCAAGTAACTTTTAAGTACCAATAAATTAAAAATATCAGCCTGTCCCAATATAGAATCTTTTGTTTCCTATTGTTCCATTAGCCAACAGTCTGATCCAATGTGATATAACTTGATAGAATTAAAAATGTTTTATATACTTGTAACTCAGACTGAAACGATTTATTAAAATAGGAAAATTCCAAGTCCTTTGGTAATAGGAAGGAGACACATTGAGTAATATGTTCAAAGATTGAAATAATTAAACAGTACGTATACATCCTATGTAGATATCACTAACCAGTGAGGGAAAGTAATAAAAACAAAATAGCAGCTATAGATAGCACTAAAAATAAAAATAAAAACAAATCATGATTCTAATATTAGACTAATTTAAATAACAAATAGCAGAAAAGAGAAAGTAAAATTAAAGTGCATACTAATTTTATAATGCAAGCACAGCAAATACAATAATGTACAGTGCTTACACGTTATTAGAGGTCTTTAATGTGCATATTAATGACATTAGGAGTCCCAAATACATTTTAACACTAAATAGGCATGTCAAGTTTCTCTGCTTAAAGAAACTGTGTAATCTACATGCTCACTGCATATACTCAGTAAGCTCAAATTTTCTGGAGAGGATGAATATTCAAACCAAATAGTAGCTGTAGCAAAGATCACTTAAATTTTGTGAAGTATCTGAAAGCATTATACAGAAGTTACAAATATCTATTTTTCTTAAAATAATTTGCAAATTAAGACAAATATACTTCTGAATTGCTAACTTCTTGATCTTTTTCAGCTTTAACATTCCTGCCAGGTAGAAACCAAGTATAGCTTCTATTCATGTCTAGGTTGGGTAGGTGAGAAAATTTATGCTAAGGCAAGAGACTTGAGTTTAAAATATATTTTTAAAAGTTGTGGCACATGAAAATTCTTAATAACCAGACAGTGATCTGAAAGATATTTTTCAAAAAAGTGTTTTAAATTTATACACACATATATCTTTCTTTACATAGAAAGATGGTATTCAAATTATCACCATCATAAATAATCTTCTTGTAATTAAACCACAGGTCAAGTTTTCCTGGCATAAAATTACTCAAGCTAATGAAATGAATTCATCAAGGATTTTAAAGCATACAGACACTTTTAGCTTTTTTAAACAAACATATCCTGAACAGAAAGTACAGGACTGCACTAGTTCTAATGTATAAGACAATCACATACATCTAAACAGCTACTACAGAAATACCCTTTTGCACACTTTTGCACACTAAATACTAAATGTCAAAGGCATGTAAAAAACTAAAGCTAGAATGTTAAAGTTTGATTGTGTTGAGGTTTGGCTTTAATAAAGCTACTTATTTTTTGTTAAATGATCCACCTTCTACTCTGCTTTCCAGGTACTTGTCCAACTCTGCCTCCTTCTTCACTGCTTCCGGTGATACTTTAGGAGCATTTGGAAAACAGATCAATATCACACTCATGTTGTCTCGACTTCCCTGGGAAGAAAAAAGTTTGAGAAAATATTTTAGGTTTTATTTTGCTCTGTAAGACTTGAAAACCTATCCTGCACCCCATGAAAATATGCATTGATTTTAAAGGGGAAAAATACAGTGCAAAAATGAAACCATCATTCCAAAGACAGGAAGAGAAACATCACAGTTTAAATAACACTGCTAACAAGCATTTTTCAAAATTTTACAGAACAACTTATTTCTATACATTTACTATTCACCTACTTAACTTGAAGTGATACTTATATATACATCTTCATTTACAAAATAGAAAATGTTAGTGGTATTTCTTAGGACAGGCTTTAAAGCAGTTACATTATTACTTGGCAAATCTGTAAGTATTATAAGTCGATTTGTTCCCTATAAGTATGAAATTAGAAATAAAAAACTATACAGTTCATAAAACAGCTTTTATCTTTATTATAGTGAAATAATTATTAGGCATAACAGATTTTTGTTTGGTTGGTTTTCAGGTCACACCTGGAGATGCTGGGATAGGGGGATGGGGCTATTCCCTGTTGGGTTTGGGCAGATCAGTCTCAGAAGTGGTGTTCAAATCCAGGCCTCCCGCCCTAGTACATCACCTTTGGCTGCATCTGTTGGTGTTTGGAGCTACTTCCAGCGTTGTGCTGGGGTGTGGGAAAGCACTCCTGGAGATTAAACCTGAACTTTTCTGTATGAACTCAACTGACAAAGCTATTTTTCCAGTCATTATGTTGATTTTTTAAAAAGATACCTAGGTATTCAAATTGATGCAATTTAAAATATTTGATTGGCACTGTCTGCCCCATACTCTCCCATTACTTACTGTTTACAACAAAAGCATTTTCTGCCAATGAGAAAAAAACTATTCATTATATCATTTACTTTTTTGGGGAGGAGTGGGAGTGGTGGGGAGAGGCACACCCAGATGTGCTCACAGCTTAATCCTGGCAGGGTGAGGAACCACATGGGAAGCCTGGGATCAAGTCATGGTCAGGTGTGAGCTAGGAAAGATTACTACCTGCTGTACTATCTCTCCAATCCCAATATCATTATTTATTTGGGAGGTGGGGAATTGGTAACACACCAGGCAGCACTCAGAGCTAGTCCTAGTTCTGTGCTCAAGGGGACCCTATGGGTAGTGCTTGAAGTTTCAACTAGAATCAGCACAGAATGCAAGACAAGTGCTTTAACCCTATTATTTAACCCAGAACCATACATCATTCTTTTTAAAATAACCTAAAGAATTTAATGTAACAATCACTGTCACTGTCAATATCCTCCCGTTGTTCATCGATTTTTTCAAGCGGGCCCAGTAACATCTCCATTGTGAGACTTGGTTGTTACTGTGTTTGGCATATTGAATATGCCACTGGGAGCTTGCCAGGCTTTGCCGTGTGGGCAAGATACTCTCGGTAGCTTGCCGGGCTCTCCGAGAGGGGCGGAGAAATCGAACTCGGGTCGACCGGGCCGGCTGCGCACAAGGCAAACGCCCTACTCCTGTGCTAGCGCTACAATATCTGAGGAAAATCTGTAAAATATGGCAAGTAATGTATTGAATAAATGGTAAAAGAGCAGAATACAAAAAAGATAAAGCAAAATTTAAACCGTAATTACTAAAATATAAATCTGACAAGAAAATGGCTTTTAGTTTCAGTAACCATACTTGCCAATTGCTGTAGAATAAATCTAATAAACTGATGTTATTTTCATGCATGCCAAGAGACTATAAGCATATACATCATTGTTCAGCATTCTCCAAATTCAGAAATTTATGGTATGCACTATTAAGCTACAGAGAGTATTCCGCCTGCACAGCAAAGCCTGGCAAGCTACCCGTGACATACTTGATATGCCAAGAAACAGTAACAAGTCTCACAATGGAGACGTTACTGGTGCTCGCTTGAACAAATCAATGAATGGGAAGAGAGTGCTACAGTGCTACTATTAAGTTATTGCTATAGTGACTTTTGGGGTTTGTTTTGGACTATACCTGGCAGTGCTCAGGGTTTATTTCCAGCTCTGAGCTCAGGGATCACTCCCAGCAGAGGCTGGGGGACCAGCTGGTGTGGCAGGGAACCCTAGTTGACCACATGCACGGCAAGCACTCTATCTATCTCTGTACTATCTACTGGCCCTTATATTGACTTTAAAAATGTGCTGGATGTTACATTAAATTATTTGTGTTGGATGTTGCTAGGATGTTGCTAAGCTAGGTTGGATTATTAACCTAGCTTCCAAACATGACCAGAACTTAAGATTTAAGTAAAGGGCAGGAAGATAGTTTAATGGGCTGGAGTACATGCTTTGGATGCGGGAGGCCTGTATTTGATCCCTGGCAACTCAAGGTCTCCTGAGACCTACAAGGAGAGGATCCCAAGCACCACACCATGAGTAGCCCTTGGGCAGGAAAAGATTTTAAGTTAATAAACCAAATATAAAACTATAAAAAACAGCTTAGACTTTCTATTTTTACATGTTAAAAAAAACCAGATAGCTTATTAAAGTATTAGAAAATCAACTTTTGTTTTAAAAAAAGTTAAATGAGCATTACTGACAAAACAGAACAATGTTGTAGAAAGAACGCTAACCAGAGGTCAGAGAGACTGTGCCCACCAGGAAAAAAAAGGGGAAGAACACTAACACTAGGTCAAGAGCTTTAATTTTAGAATTTGTCTTAGTGCTGCTACTGAAGGCTTATCTTTTCACAGGCATTTCCCTCAAGTCTTTTACATCCCCCCTCACCCACACACCCTGCCCATTTTTCCATTTTGGGGCCACACCCAGCAGTGCTCAGGAATTATTCCTGGCTCTGTGCTCAGGGATCACTCCTGGCAGGCTCAGGGAGCTTTGTTGTGGAACCAGAGATAGAGCCCAAGTTGGCCATATGCAAGGTAAATGCACTACCTGTTGTACTGTGGCTCCAACCCAGTCTTTTGCAATTCTAATTCTCTTAACATTATAACCTGTCCCAAATAACTCAGCAGTACAACCATACCAGGAAGCCTCAGTTAACAGCAGATTCAACATGGCCCCAGAGTGAAGGAAAACACACTTGTGGAGTGCTCTTCAATAATCCTCCTGACCTGTTTTCTTCATGTCCCTGCTTGCCCTTATCCCATTTGCTGAGCAACATACCTGACCCCATTTCTTGATGACAATGTTAACCTTATAAAAGTATATTCTTTCAGGGACAGGAGAGATAGTACAGTGGGTAGCACAGCTTGTCTTGCATGCAGCTGACTCAGGTTTGATCCCCCAGCACCCATTAAGGTCTTGTGAGCACTGCCAGGAGTGATTCCTGAGCTCAGAGCCCTGAGCACAGAAGGGTGTGACCCCCACCTCCCACCCAAAAACTGTAACCTTACAATTGCTGGGAGAAGTTGAAGAATTCATTTTTTAAAGTGCAAAAGTGATACAAGTAAATTTGGATTGTAGATCTCACTCAAATTGACTGAACTTTTTTTTTGCTTCATCTTCCTCATTAATTTAAAAAAAAAAAGGGTTGAGCTAGTTCACCTACCTTTATACATGAACCATTTGATCATTCCAACACCACCATGAGAAAGAGTAATAGAATCACTTACTTTTTTTTTTTTGGTAACTATTAAAGAAACTAATTTTCCAGAGTTTAGATGGCTTACCTTAAGTCACTTATGGTATCATACAGAATTCTTCTGATTCCATATCCAGATTCTATTATATTATACCAAATCATTATTCTTTTTTTGGGGGGGGGTCAGGTAGGCATACACACAGTGCTACATATTTATTTGATCAGAGTCTCAAAGTACTTCCATACATTTAGTGATATCATATGGTAAAATACTGAAATAGTATTCATTATGCCGACTTTTCCTTTATTAATCTACTGTATCATTTTACTGATTATCTTTTTACCTTTGATAATCTACAATATTTAGTCTGCAATATTAAAAAATTCATGTAGCCATGACTACTAAAATACTAAACATTCAAATAATTCCTGAATATTTGGTACGTGGGCAGTTCATTTCTTAAAATGTGTTCCTATATTTTCATAAATACTGTAAAAGTGTCTTGTGATTGTGCCAAAAATTTACTTCTAAGAACTACAGGTTCTATAATTAAATACTAGAATAGTCATTAGGATAATAAAATCATCAAAAAAAATAAAAAAATAAGAGGTTTAGCTACCTTATACAAACAAGTGTCGACTACTTCATTGCAAACTTTTTCAAGGTCATCAGTGACTTCAAGTCTGGATCTTACAAAATCACAGAGCTCTTCATTTCCCATAACATCCCAAATACCATCACATGCCAGGATAATGAACTGATCATCTTCTTCAGATCTTTCAATATCATAGACTTCAGGCTCTGGCGAGACAAGCTGCTCTGTAGGACCTTTTCCATGAACACATTTGTAATCAAAGTCCCCAAGAGCCCGTGAGACAGCCAGAGAGCCATTTACACGCTGAATCATTACAGAACCACCTGCATTCTGAATTCGTTCTTTTTCCAGCGGATTACTTGGTTTGTGATCTTGTGTGAAGAAATGAACTTTCCTGTTCCTACAGAGTAAACCTCTTGAGTCTCCACAATTAATGAAGTAAGTATGATGAGGAGAAATTAAGACACCCACTGCCGTTGACCCACTTCTATCTGCACCATGTTTCTTCTCTGACATAACTCTCATGTGTTCATCAATCTCCAGAAAACCTGTTCTGATTCCATTCTTTACATTTTCCACAGAAGGAGCTCCTGCAGATCCTTTAAAATCCTGGTTATTGGTGATGTGATCTAACAAATGCTCACAGCAGTATTTGGCAACCTGAGAACCAGCATGCCCATCATATACAGCAAAGAACGACCATGTTTCAAGTCCACTTGGCAAACCGATCACAGCTGTATGTGCATCCTCCATTTCAACTCGCCAGCCTTGCATGCTGCTTAGCCCATAACGCAACCCATTACCCTGCCCCTGGGCATTATGCTTTTCCATCTTTGGCTTGTCTAAAAATGCTCCCATTATGTCTTGTACCTCTCCACCTGCAAAGAAAGAGAAACAGGAAAGTTAATAACTCTCATATAAACAAAATATATCCAAAAATCTTTTAAAAATTAAGAATACAACAAAATCTTTACAAATTTACAACTCTTGTGATAAGCAGACATTTATTGCTGACTTGGAACCTGGATATTAAGAAGGAAGAACTGGGGTAGGGAGAAGAAGGCTGAAGAGCTTTACCTCAGAACAGACAATGAGCAAAGAAACCTAAAGCATAAGAATAAAGGTGGCTGAGTGACACTCTACACTACCCAACACACCATACAACTTGCAGTAGAAAGGAAACTTGAAAGTGTTTTACATGAGCTTTGCAAAGCATTTAAGGAGATATCAAACACATGGCTCTTTTAGGTAATCTCAAAGTAAGTTGTACATATATAGCATTTAAAAAGACTAAATACATTCATAAGACATGTGAAAAGTCTACCAACTCTATTATTATTATTATTACTACCACTACTATTGTCTTTCAACTATTCTCAGGCTCAGTATTCCAGGGAACATGTGTTGGGGACCAAATCCATGATTTCTGCATGCAAAGCATGCTTTCAGCCCTTTAAACTATTTTTTCGGTCCAACTCAAATATTTTAACAAACATTCAAATCCCAAATTTCTAAATTATAACTTCAAACCTCTGAAAAAATTCAAAATATATCCAAATACTTCTTCAAGTCTTTGTTTTTATTTTTAAGCCTATGACCCAGCTCTCTTAACAGGATTCAATACCGTGCCTCTACTCTTTCCAGAAGAAAAGTACTCCCATCTTTTAAAATCTAGTTCAAATTCGGGGCTGGAGCAATAGCACAGCAGGTAGGGCATTTGCCTTGCACGCGGCGTCCAACCCGGGTTTGATTCCCAGCATTCCATATGGTCCCCCAAGCACCGCCAGGAGTAATTCCTGAGTGCATGAGCCAGGAGTAACCCCTGTGCAATGCCGGGTGTGACCCAAAAAGAAAAAAAATCCAGTTCAAATTCTACCTTGTCACAAGGCTTTCAGTACTTGATAAATTCAGTAAATTACTAAATTGGTTACCACAATGATTTATAATTATCCAAACACTGTCTGCTCTCAGTATCATTCACGTCTTTTTTTTGTTTTATTGAATCACCGTGAGATATAGTCACAAAGCTTTCATGTTTGAGTTTCAGTCATATTATGATCAATCACCCATCTCTCCACCAGTGCACATTTTCTACCCCCAATGTCCCCATTGTCCCCCCTCTTTTCAACCCTCCCCCTGCTTCTATGGCAGGCAACTTCCCCCACACTTTCTACTTTGGGGCATTATTATTTGCAATACGGATACTGAGAGGTTATCACATTTGGTCCTTTACCTTCTTTCAGCATACTTCTCCCATCCCGAAAGATCCTTCCAACCATCACTGACTTAGTGATCCCTTCTCTATTTCAGCTGCCTTCTCCCCCAGCTCATGAGACAGGCTTCCAACTATGGGGCAATATTCCTGGCCCTTGTATCTACTGTCCTGGGGTGTCAGTCTCATATTATTTTACATTCCACAAATGAGTGCAGTTCTTCTATGTCTGTCCCTCTCTGACTCATTTCACTTAGCATGATACTCTCTATGACTATCCACTTATAAGCAAATTTCATGACTAGACCTTTCCTAACAGCCGCATAATACTCCATTTTGTAGATATACCAAAATTTTCTTTAACCAGTCATCTGTTCTTGGGCACTCGGGTTGTTTCTAGATTTTCTATATTCTGGCTGTCATAAGACATGTCATTCACATGTCTTATATGTGATCTAGACTGATTTTCAACTGTCCAGGAAACTATATGTGTTTAGCAAAGTTCACTATTAATATAATAAAATTAATCTACTGCTATTCTATTACTCTAATGGCAATAACATGTATCAATATTATACCCTATGATCACTTGGTTTAAATAATAAAGGGAACAAGGGTATAGGGACAGTCTTGTGGAAAACTAATCTTATCTTTCCTTATAAAAAGAAGGTAAAAATTTTGGCCTGGAAAAAGTCCAAACCAGTTAGGAGATTAAGAGTTATGTTGATTTCTACTCAAGTAGTAACCTAAGAATGCAGAGAGAACCCCACATTATCAAATTAACTAAAAGCAACCAGAAATTAGATTTTATGGACGTGAAGAAGATATAGATTAGGAATAAATATTTAGGTAAATCAAGATGCAGATCTGAGTCTAGGGGATAGACAACTCTAGAGATACTAAAAATTCTGAGAAGCAGCTCAGAGCAAGTAGAAGAAAAAATACTAACAAAGAACTTGCCAACAAACTCCCTACTCTCCTTCTTTTTCCTATTACAAACTAATATACAAGGAGAGACCTGGCTAATTAGCATAATTAAACAAAATCCTGCCTTCAACTCTGCCCCTATTAAATTACAAATAGAAGGTAATGAAAATTATTTATTTATGACAGTACACGCCAGATTAGTTTTAACACCACAATAATACACATTACCATTGAGCAGTTTTTATTGGACAAAGTATGACAGTGACACTAAAATCAAATGGTAATTGGATAATTACAAATCATTCTGATAAGTGTTTTACAAGCATCACCTCACTTATTCTCCTCAACAATCCTCTAAAGTATGTAACAGTCTTATCTCCAATTTATAGAACCTTAGAGAACCTAAAGAACTTGGCTAAAGTCACTCAACTGGTAAGTTTACAGGAATCAGAACTCTGTAACTCAAAGCTGCCTGACTTTAAAGCACCATTAACCACATCAAGGAAACAGTCCCATGATGTTTGTTACAAAAGAATTATCTTTAGAATATTTAAAAAAAAAGATTAATACATCAGATTTCCAGGACAAGGTTGAAACCAGGCATAAGTCTATCTTATGAAAAAGATGAGCTGGTATGCCTACATAGGAAGAACGTGATTGAGCCATAGTGAGGGTAAGTAACTTTGCTGAAGATTAAAAACAAGCTGCATTATCTCTGTATCTTAATTCCTTTAGCTACGCTAGAGGGGAAAAGAGTATTATACTTAACAGACACATATTCATCTAGCATTCCTGATCTGCATAATGGGCATATAATACTTAGCACTGAATGTTGCTGCAAGGCTTAAATGGAAAAAATGGATGCAAAGTAGTTACATAGAATGGTAAAAATTAAGCACCAAGCAAATGAAAACTAAGTTTCCAGATTTTGTCATATACAGATTCTGGTATTGGCCTAGAATTTTATTCTCCTAGAGAAAAATCCAGGACTCATTTTCCAGGTGTATATGTAGCACTGTCGCTATAGCACTGTCCTCCCATTGTTCATCCATTTGCTCGAGCGGGCACCAGTAACGTCTGCATTGTGAGACTTGTTGTTACTGTTTTTGGCATATCAATACACCACGGGAAGCTTGCCAGGCTCTGCTGTGCAGGTGGGATACTCTCGGTAGCTTGCTGGGCTCTCTGAGAGGGGCGGAGGAATTGAACCCGGGTTGGCCACATGCAAGAAAAATGCCCTACCAGCTGTGCTACTGGTCCAGCCCAAGGTGTATATGTAAAACTACCAAATATATAATTATTTAAAGACAAAAGGGGCATGGTTCTAAAAACAAATTCAAAATGTTTGGAAAATATATATTAGAAAAGTAAAAATGTAATAAACCAAGCCAACCTTATGGTAAAAATTTAAGCTCAACTTCTTAAGTGTAAAAATGCAGTCAAAGGTGAATTAATAAATTTGTACTTGGACTTTCACTTTCTGAAAATAGGAAATCTATTTTTGAAAATTCAGAAATCTTACCTCAGGAGTGGAGAAAGGTAAGACTCTTGCCCTGCTGGCAGCATATGGTCCCCTGAGCACTGCCAGGGGTCATTCCTAAACACTGAGACAGGAATAACTCCTGAGTACTGCCAGGTGTGGTTTAAAAAACAAAAAAATCTTACCTTTGTATACAGTCTTGGTAAAGTCAACTATGAGTACATAATCAAGTAGATACGTAAATATAGTATCAATCAGAAATTACTTATAAATAATGTAGCACTGTCCTACGGTTGTTCATCGATTTGCTCGAGCAGGCACCAGTAATGTCTCCACTGTGAGACTTGTTGTTACTGTTTTTGGCATATCGAATATACCATGGGGAACTTTCCAGGCTCTGACGTGCGGGTGGGATACTCTCATCTCCGAGAGGAACGGGAGAATCAACCCCAGTCAGCTGCGTGCAAGGCAAACACCTACCCACTGTGCTATTGCTCCAGCCCTTATAAATGCTATTATTTTTATATATACTAAGCTAACTAATTTCCCATTACATGGTATTTTAGTCAAATTATATTAAATGTTATATAAATTAAATAGTAAATGTAGGGGGATTTAACTTGTTCATGAATTTAAGTTAGTTTTCTAAAAATTCACCTCAGTTAAAATCTCCTAATCTAGGGGCTGGAGCAATAGCACAGCAGGTAGGGCATTTGCATTGCACGCAGCTGACCTAGGTTCGATTCCCCGGCATCCCATATGGTCCCTCGAGCACCGCCAGGAGCAACTCCTGAGTGCATGAACCAGGAGTAACTCCTGTGCATCACGGGGTGTGACCGAAAAAAAAATAAAAAAGATTTCTTAATCTAAACTGAGCCTGTTAAGCCCCCACTAGCATTATCAGCTGACCTTTTCAAAACAAAGTACCATGACGATCACAAGACTCAATTCACTTCTGATATAATCAGAAAATTTGGCAAACTTTTTTCTTTAAAAAAAAAAAACAATTTCTAAATCAATAACTTCTAAAGGCAAGGAAGTCAGTAAAGTTTCATTGCCTAAGCCAATGGATAATACAATCATATCAAAAAATCTTGAACTTGATCATTTGGTTTAATAAGCTCAGAATTATCCTATCTATCCACTCATCTCCACCCCCACCACAAAAACAACCAAAACAAAAAGCCACTCTTCTCTATATTCCTTTGAGATACATGAAAGCATGGAAAATGGCTTAATTGATAATCAGGCAGAGTCCTTTAGCAAAAAAGAAAAGAAACCCATACAAAATTTTCACTATTTATGAAAACACAATCTGATTAGAATAACTCTAGGCTCTAGATACATAGAGCAAAACGGACACATGTAGACAATGTAAAAAAAAATTAGCAATAGATGTCGAGTCTTCTTAATGTTAACCCCTCTTTCACTGAGAAATACCAACTAGACACAAAAGGATCAAAAGATCTACTCAAAGAAAACTGCTAAACAGCTGTTTGGAGAATGGAAGCTGGTTTTGGTAAGCACAAAGAAAATTTTGGCTATAAAAACTGTGGAGGGAAATACATAGTAGATCTGAGAAAGAAAAGAAATCCAAAGGCTGGGGGAAAATTCAAAGGAAAAAAAATGGAACACTAGATAGGAGCATGAACCATGGCAGCACTTAAGTTATATGTAGCAGGATGTGGAACATAAACTTTCTACTACTACCAAATCTTTAATATATCCCACACTGTCCACTAATGCTTTCATATAAATATACTTAGCCAAAAATGAAAACAAATGGCTGGTTGACCTCAGGACTACACATTTACTGAATGACAGGATGTTAAGCAATGTATTGCATAGCTGGGGGTTAGCAAAAAAAAAAAAAAAAAAAAAAGGGCGGGGAACCCACTTAGAGCTGGAGAGATAGTGAGAAATAGTACCAAAGATAAAGCACTTGTCTTGCAAGTAACTGCATATGATTTCCAGAAAATGGCCAGAAATGACTCCTGAACACAACAGGGTGAGGAGTAAACTTTGAGAACACTGGGTGTCGCCTATCTGCTCTTTCATCCACCTCCGGTAAAAAAAAAAAAAAGAACTCTTTAGATTCAAAGGATAATACAGTTACCTTTTTTTGGGTGAAAAGTGGTTTGGGCCATACTTGGTGTTGCTCAGGGGACCATATACAGTGCCAGGGATCAAACTGGGAGTGGTTAAGTGCAAGGCAAGAGTCTTAGCCCCTATGCTAGCAGGTTTCTGGTCCCCAATTTTGCTGCTTTTTAACTTCCCAAGCTAGGAAACAGAGTGAGTCACAAATTTTATATTTGTAATTCAAGGCATATCTATGTAATGATAAACAAGCAGGTGAACAAAACTTTAATTTGAAGGAAAAAATGTTTCTCTGGGTAATTTTTCTCCCATTTGGGTATGAAAATTTTATTTCTTAAATAAACATTCATTTATACAAATTTTATTTTGATAATTTGTAGAATTAATCAGAACCAAAAAGAGAGAAGCAATCTCTCTAAACCTGTTTTATAATAAGAAAGAGAAATATAATTATAAGGCTAAGAACCAAAACTAGGTTTCAAGTTCTCCTGTACATTTGTAAATAAAATAATGGAAATCTGAAAACATAAGCTTTTAAGAATATGTGCTGTCAAAGAAAACACAAAACATAGAAACAATACACAAGGCAAGTACAGTAACAAAGTACTTATAAATTCTGTAGCACTGTCCTGGTATCCAGGCCTCTACAAGTTACAAAACAAAGCAAAAAGTTCCTTTCTATAACCAGCTGGCCCTTGCACACTGTGTGGCCAAATATGACCCCTAAACCAATATCTACCAAACACCCCAAAAAGGCAGCCCAATGAATTGGAGAATATATTTACAAATCAAATATCCAGTGATTAATATCCAAAAACTATAAAGAGTTTATACATCAACAACAAACCAAGAAAAAGAATAAAAATGATCAATCTGAATAGAATTTCTGCAAAGATGATGCAAAGATGGTCAATAGTTACATTAAAGATATTCATTATGATTATAATATAAATGTAAATCACAACAATGAGATGTCATCACCTGCCTATGAAAATGGCAATTATTCCAAAATCGAATACAATGTGCTGGAGAGGATGTGGAGAGAAGTACTTTTGGTAGGAACGTAAGTTGTAACAGTCACACACACAGCACACTGTAGGTTGTTCATTGATTTGCTGGAGCGGGCCCAGTAGTGTCTCCATTTTGAGACTTGTTGTTACTGTGTTTGGCATATTGAATATGTCACAGGGAGCTTGCCAGGCTTTGCCGTGCGGGCGAGATACTCTCGGTAGCTTGCCGGGCTCTCTGAGAGGGGCGGAGGAATCGAACCCAGCTCGGCCGGGCTGGCTGCGCGCAAGGCAAATGCCTGGAAAAATTCTTAAGCGAAAATGAAATATTCTATACTATAGTTAGCTTACTTCTTATAACCAAAGTATATAAAGCACTATTCTGAAGAGAGATTTGCATCATCACCCTCATTTCCATCAGAGCATTATTCATAATAGCTATATGCTGGAAAGAACTGCAGTGCCCATTATCAGATGGCTGGCTGGAGAGAATGTAGCATACACATGTAACTAATACAATTCTGCAATAAAAAAGGATGAAATCCTGCCATTTGCAACATGCATGGGCCTAAAGGATATTATGCTAAGTGAAGTACAATGAAGACAACTGTATGATGTCACTCACGTGGAGGATAAATTAATGAAAAAGCAAAACACAAACTCCAACTATTAAGAACAAAATTGGCAGAGGTGGGGTAGATAGAGTAAAAATATTTACATCATTTAGTAAAAAGACCAATATTTGTGATAGTGACAACATACAACTCCAAAGTATTTACTCTATCAAATTTTCCACTAACTGATCAACTTAGCCCAAAGTAACAAAAGCTTAACAAGTTATAAATTAAGCTGAACAAGAGCTTCAGAGATCCCCAATCCTATGTTACCCCTATTTGGAAAGGGGTAACAAATGTGATTAAATTAAGAATCTTGTGGAATGATGATTCTGAATCTGGTATTCAGGCCTCTAAAAACTAATTGTTTGGGGCTGGAGCAATAGCAGAGAGGGTAGGGCATTTGCCTTGCACGCGGCCGACCCGGGTTCGATTCCGAGCATCCTATATGGTCCCCAAACACTGCCAGGAGTGATTCCTCAGTGCAGAGCCAGGAGTAACCCCTGAGCATCGGCTGGGTGTGACCCAAAAATCAAAAAAACCAAAAAACAAAAAACAAAAAAATAAAAACTAATTGTTTTAATAAGAGAAAAGGAAAAGATGTGGCAGGCTTAAGAGAAGGTGATGTGAAGACAGAATAGATTTGAAGAGGCGAACCTTAATGATGAGAATGATGTGGCTATAATCTAAGAATTGTCATTAGCAACCAGAGCTGAAAAAAGCAAGGAATGTATTCTTCCCTTGAGGTTACAGAGAGAACACATTACTACTGATACCTTGATACAGTTGTGGTACTGATTTTAGACCTGTGACCTTCTGAACTGTAAAAGAATAAATGCATAAAAAACCATGAAATAAGAACATTAAAAATATTAAGAGCCAAAAAAAGAAAATTAAAAGGGAAAAAAAACAGCTCTTATTTAAAGTAGCATGAGGGGCCGGAAAGATAAGTACAGTGGGTAGGGTGGTTGTTTTGCACAAGGCTACCTGAGGTCCAGCATCTAATATGGTCCAAGAGCACCACCCGGAGTGATTTCTGATTGCAGAGCCAGGAGTAACCCCTGAGCACTGCCAGATGTGGTCCCCAAACCAAGAAAAAAAAATAATAAAATAGCATGAATAACAACGAGTTAAAAAAAAAAACCCTACAGAAAACAATCTATAAGGGATAAAAGAAAATAAGAGGAAAAAATGGTTTGGTATAGATAATAAAAAAAGAAAACAGTGGGTGGATTTTTGGGTTTTATGTTTTCGACTGGAACCATTTCTGGTGGGCTCAAGACTATGCAGTATGGAGACTGTAATGTCTCTAACATACAAAGAACATGCTCTATTATTGAGCCACATCTCCAGTTCCCAAAAGTGAGCAGATGAAGAAAATAAACACAACAAACAACAATGCAGATTCAAGTAGATAATAAAAAGAAAATAATGGAAGACAAATAATTTAATTCTAAACAAAAGGAACATTTTAACTTGATTAAAATTTAACTAGAAACTGGCAACCAATACTAAAGCACAATTTTGGTGAATAAAATACAACTTAAGTAGTAAAAAAAATAAAAAAAAAACCATAAAAGTAAAAACTCAGCCACAGGTGATAGGCAATAATGAATATCTAAACTGTAGATAGGGCTGGAGCGATAGCACAGCGGGTAGGGCGTTCGCCTTACACGCGGCCAACATGGCCGACCCGAGTTCGATTCCTCCGCCCCTCTCGGAGAGCCCGGCAAGCTACCGAGAGTATTTGATATGCCAGACACAGTAACAACAAAGTCTCCAATGGAGACGTTACTGGGCCCGCTCGAGCAAATCGACGATCAACGGGAGGGCCTTTACCTTTACCTTTACCTTAAACTGTAGATAGCTAAAGTATTATATTCTAATAAAATTGACATTAATGTGTAATAGTAAACAACAGAAAGTTATTATAACATTTTCCAGCACTAAGAAGAGCACATCATCCATGTAGAATTACTAAAAACTTCAACACAAATACACAATCAAGAGATTAATCAAAATAAAAATTCAGTAATAAAGATGCCACTGTATAAGGAGCTTTAATATGGGCAAAATATACTAACCTAAAACCTTAAACCTTACCCATTGTACTAGCTCTGCCCCCATTTTTGTGATATTCTTACAGATTCACTAAATGAATCAAGAAAATGATTATGTGAAGCTGGAGAAACAGTACAGTGGGTAGGACTTTTAACCTTGCATGTAGCCAACCCAAATTTGGACCCTGGTACCCAATGTGGTCCCCCACACACCACCAGCAGTGATCCTTGAATGCAGAGAGCCACAAGTTAGCCCTGAGCAAAGCTGGGTGTGGCCCAAAAACAAAAACAAAACAAACAAAAAAATGAAAATGAGTCCTTTTTCAGGTTTTTGTTCTCCAGGAGCAACTGCTTTAATACAGAGATTACTAATCAGGAACTGATCAGTAATTTTCTTGAAATTTTAAAATATCAACTTATTCTTTCTCATTCTTTCTCCCGCAAACTCCCCACCCAGCACCTTTTTGGTTTTGGGCTATACTCAGCAGTGTTCAAGACTTAAGTTATCCCTAGCTCTGCACTCTGGGATCATTGGTGATGCAAAGGGGACCATAAAGGATGTGGGGATTGAACCTGGGTCAACAGCATACAGTGCAAGCAGTTACTCAATGTACTATCTTCTCGGGCCCGCTGCCCCAGTATTTTTTTTGGGGGGGGGGGTGTCTATGACACATTTATATAACCGTATCATAACTTTTCTGTACCACTTAACAGGCTTTTGTAAATAATTATAGTATGATGCCATTTGATCTGATAATGTCAATAACTTTTTCTTTGCAATTTTATAGGGCAGCATCAGGCTTTAGCTTCCCTTTTTTTTTCTTCAATAGTGGCAAATATATGACTTTTCAAAGTTATTAGCATGCTAGCTTCTCCAATTGTAACAGTTTCCATATTTTGTTTCTTGTCGTAAAATATTTACTTCTTCAGAACCACAAATAATATTTTCTGCAAAAGTTCTCTATAGGGACACTCATATAATAGCTGCCTATCAATACTGCACACTCCTTAAATAAAAAGTCACCCATCAATTTCTTTACAATGTCAAATATAAAGAAACATGTTTTCTTTGTAACTGCTGTATTCTTTTCAGCATAAATATCAAGCTTGTAGGTATAACTTCCGGGCAAACACAATTTATAAATTTTTATTCTCTATTTATGTCATGCCTGGAATGTCTTGGCAAAAACAGACCACCCTGTCCATGGCACCATTCTCTGATCCACTATAATGTTTCTACCAGATTCAACAGCATTTTGAAATATATCAACAATTGCTTGAAATGTATCAGTCAATCTTGGGTTCTAGCTATAATACAGGCAAAAACAAAACAAAATAAAAAACAACTAAGAAGTACTTAAGAGTAGACAAAAAGCAACGAGAATTTAGGGCACTTTTATGCCTATGTTTATATACATTTCTTTTTCAGGCCAATAACTTAATTTTTAATCTTGTAATATGACAATGAAAGTGTTCATTTCTCCCATTGTAACAGGTTCCCAGGACTGCTGGAGACAGCAATGATCATTTGTAGTACATACTTTGTCAAGAATAATTTGTACAATGAAAAAGGGCTCTTTTTCTATTAGAAAAGATGAAGTCATGAAATTTGCTTTTAAGTGGACATGGAGAGTATCATGCTAAGTGAAATGAGTTAGAAAGAGAGGGACAGACATAGAATGATTGCATTCATTTGTGGAATATAAAATAATATGAGACTAACACCCAAGGACAGTAGAGACAAGGGCCAGGAGGATGGCTCCATGGTTTGGAAGCCTGCCTCATGAGCTGGGGGAGAAGGCAGTTGGGATGAAGAAGGGACTACTAAATCAATGATGGTTGGAGGGATCTCTAGGGATGGGAGATGTGTGCTGAAAGCAGACTAAGGACCAAACATGATCTCAGTATCTGTGTTGCAAACCATAATGCCCGAAAGTAGAGTGAGAAGGAGGCAGGGGGTTGAATGGGGTGAGGGAGGTGGAAGGGATATTGGGGACATTGGTGGTGGAAAATGTGCACCAATAGAGAGATGGATATTTAATCATTGTATGACTGAAACTCAATCACGAAAGCTTTGTAACTGTATCTCACGGTGATTCAATGAAAAAGAAAAAAAGCTATTTCTGTCAGTATTTTCCATCAAAAACTTCTCCAGGGCCTGGAGCGATAGCACAGCCAGTAGGGTGCTTGCCTTGCACGCGGCTCACTCGGGTTCAATTCCCAGCATCCCATATGGTTCCCCGAGCACCGCCAGGAGTAATTCCTGCGTGTAGAGCCAGGAATAACCCCTGAGCATCGCCGGATAAGACCCAAAAGGCAAAAAAAAAAAAAAAAAAAAAAATACTTCTCCATATCGGGCCAGAGAGGAAGTACAAAGGAAGCAATGCATGTGGCTGGCCCTACGTCAATCCCTGGCATCCCATATAATCCCCAGAGCACCACCAGGAATGATCCCTGAGCACAGACCCAGGAATAACCCCTAATCATCATTGGGTACTTCTCCCCACAAAAACAAGTCCCCGAAACTCCTCTATTTTTCCTCTTATTTTTTTGCTTGAACCTCCGGCTCCGGGCACATCTCTTTGATTCCACTGTTCTTCCTGCATTAACATATGCCTCAGAGACCTGGGCCCTACGCAAACAAGATGAGAACGCCATTCAGGTCTCCCAAAGAAGAATAGAAAGAGCTATGCTTGGAATATCACGTTTCACTCAAATGAGAGAACGAATCCGGAGTTCTGACATCCGTCGACGATCAAGGATCAGGGACGCTGTCTCATTTGCCAAGGTGTCGAAAATCAGATGGGCTGGTCACGTAATGAGATTTAAAGACGACCGTTGGACTAGAGCTGTTACTGATTGGATTCCACGGGATGTCAAGAGACCGCGTGGCCGCCCACCTACCAGATGGTCAGACTTCTTTGTCAAGGTCATGAACGATCGGTTTGAGGCCCTCCATGTTCCCGGAGTGAAGAGATGCCATTGGGCTACACTAGCACGCGACAGGGACAAATGGAGACGTTACTGGCGCCCGCTCGAGCAAATCGACGACTAACGGGAAGTTAAGTGATTAAGTGATTTTTACTTTTAGGCCACATTCTGCTGTGCTCAGGGTTTCCTCCTTGCTTTCATTCAGGGAGACTTCTGGTGGATTTAGGAGGTACCATGTAGGGTGATGGGGATTGAATTCGTGTTTGCTATGGGTAATGTTAAGCTCCTTACACTCTGTACTATCTCTCCGGCTAATCACTGTCCTTTTTCTTATTTGCTGCTATTCTTCACTGTGAGCAGTATCTGAATCAGATTTGAAACATTCTTCCTCAATGGTATATTTATGAGATTCACTTTATAATCAATATATATTAATAAAATTTTCATCTGAAAAGGAGAGTATCACTAATCTTAAATCCTCCTTAGCTTGCAATTAAAGATTCATCAGATGAATCACCTATCTCAATATCAATGTTACCTATATTCTAATGGGTACAAAGTTTTCAATGCTAATGGCTGCTATTTGTGATAGCACAGCGGCAGGGCGTTTGCCTTACACGCGGCCAACATGGCCGACCCGAGTTCGATTCCTCCGCCCCTCTCGGAGAGCCCTGCAAGCTACCGAGAGTATCTCGCCCGCATGGCAGAGCCTGGCAAGCTACCCGTGACGTATTCGATATGCCAAGCACAGTAACAACAAGTCTCATGATGGAGACGTTACTGGGCCCGCTCGAGCAAATCGATGAACAACAGGAGGACCATGACCGTGACTTAATGTTCAATATAGCAACAAAACATAATTATATAAAAGTATAATACAGTATAAAAATATTATAAAACAAATTGCAGTGCCCAAATCAGACTTAATTAAAACATGATCACTATATAAGCCAATTACAAAATGTTTTTAAAGCTTTATCAATACTAGATTAGAAAAAATATAGGTGATACACTCCAGGACTTTAATATAAGGGATATATCTGAATATCCAACCCCAATAGCAAGTAAAAACAAAACTCATATTACATCAAGTTGAAGAGTTTTAACACAGGACATGAAACTATCACAGTAACAAACAGGGTGCCTATTTTTTTGTGGAAGATATTTATATACCATATAACCAACAATGGGTTAATAGAGAATTCACACAACAAAAATGTTGCAATTCAATAAAAAAAAAAAGGACAAGACATAAATAGACAATTCTTCAAATGAGAAACAGGTGATCCACAGACATATTTTTAAATGCTTAAGTTGGTTATTATTAGAGAAGTACAAGTCAAAAAAAAAACATAATGAAGTATCATCTCACACCATGAGAATGGTCTATATCCAAAAATCAGACACAACAACTATTGGCCAGGATACCAAAAAAAAAGAGAACTCTGATATACTACTGGTGGGAATGCACAACTGGAGAAGACTATATAAAAAATTGTATGTTGATTCCTTAAGGGGAATTCCATGACTGGAGAGACAGTACCTGAGAGTTAAGGTGCTTGCCTTGTACACAGCCAACCGGTTTGATCCCTCACACCATATATGGTCCCCAGAGTACCCCAAATGATCCCTGAGCAGAGCCAGGTGAGATCCCCAAACAAAAAAACTGTTTTTTTTTTTTAAAAAAAGGATTCTCCATATGATCCAGCAAACTGACTAGCTGGTAATTATTCACAGGATACAAAAATACAAATTTAAAAGGGTATTTGTACTCCTATATTTATAGGCAAAACATGTACTCTACCTAAATGCCCTTAGACAAATTGATAAAAAAGCTATAATGTATATATACTGAATAGAACATTACTCTCATTTATAAAGTAAAATTGCCCCTTTTAGGACAAAATGGATGGATCTTGATGCAACTATGCTGAACGAAATAAGGAAGTGAAAGGAGAGGGGAGCGCAAGAAAAGGGCTGAAAGGTTTTGGGATGTTGAGATGGCATTGGAATGTTGGTGGTTAGAACTGTGAAAAGTATACACCTAGAGAGGATATGAAGGTAAATTTCTGAAGTTCCCCAATATTAACCAATGATAAATCAACACATTTTCACAGAACTAGAATATCCAACTGAAGGATGTCCACTGCCTCATATCAATCTGCAACCCAAATCAAGCACTGTTTCCCAATTATAACATGAAAATATCAATGATTGTGAAATATTAAGAGATGTTAAGATATTAAGATACTGCTAAGTGTTCCACTACAGAAAGGTCTGTGCTAAACTAATTTTGAAAAATAATAAGATTAAAACACTTTATTTTAATGTCTAGCATTTACTGGATAATACTGTAAAATGAAACCCCTAGCGTTACCTAATACACTTCCACCCACTCCAGAGGGAAAAATAGGGAAAACTTATTATCTGATTGTAATATGCTAACAACAGATCATCTGGAAATTGCTATAAAATGTTTCAAACAACTTTATGAAGTTTGTAGGTTCATAATTATAGAATAGTTAGAAACAAAATAAATGATGAAAAAACCTCATCAAAAATCTAGATTTGTCCAACATTACTCAGGAAAAGTCCCTCTCAGTGAAAAAGTAAAAACCAGGGGTTAGAGAAAGTATAGGAATTAAGACACTTTCTCTGCATGTGACCTAACCAGTTCAAATTCTAGCACCACCTATAGTCCCCTGAGCATCACCAGGAGTTACACCTGAGCACAAAACCTAGAGTCGGCCCTGAGCACTGTCAAGTGTGACCTAAATATTTCCAATGACCCTATAAATAAAGTCAGAATATTTAATTCAAGAACTACAATGAACAGTCAAACACAAAGAGAAAATCCAAGAACTGAATAAACGTATCATGACAGATTAAGGTAAAATGTTATTTGAGAGGCCAGAGAGATTAATACAGAGGTTTAAGGCTCTTGCCTTGTATGTGGCTAACCCAGGCTTGAGTCTCTTTGGCTACAAATGGTCTCCCAAGCACTTTCAGGGAGCGGAGTCAGGAACAGCCCCTGAGCCCTCAGGGTGTGGCCCACTCAGTCCCCAATGTTATATGAAAGAAAATGAATCTAATAGGTATACTCTAGTAGTCAAATTGAGAAAAATGTCTAAGACTTGAAAGTCAAGTTAGCTATAAATCTAAATGCATTGGACTGGAGCGATGACTCAACAGGGCAGACAAATGCACACACACACACACACACACACACACCATGGATAATTCAACTTACAAAAGAATATAAATAAAGCAATCATGAGTGTCAGTGAGCAAAACAATTTTTTGACATTACTTTATCAGAAATTAGAGTTCACAATTAGTAAAAGAGAAAAAATATGTAATTGTAGGAAAAGAGTAAAATGATAGATATGTACAACACATTAATTTTAAATGTTGATTTCCAAAGTGTTAAATGTATTAATAATTTGAAATGTCTTTGTTGTATTAAAAAATAGAATTACAAAACAAAATTAAAACTAAGTCATGTGCTAAAGATAAAAATTCTTGAAATACAAAATAATATTTGAGGGGCTGGAATGATAGCACAGGGGGTAGTGTGTTTGCCTTGCATGAGGCCGACCCGGGTTCAATTCCCAACATCCCATATGGTCCCCCGAGCACCGCCAGGAGTAATTCCTGAGTGTATGAGCCAGGATTAACCCCTGTGCATCACAGGGTGTGACCCACCCCCCCAAAAAAAGCAAAATAATTGTGAAACAAAACTGTGAAGCCTCCTAAGCTAAAGAAACAGATGCACAGAGATTCACATTTAATAGCACTATTAGAGAATAGCACTATTAGAGAATAAAATAGCACTATTAGAGAATAAAAATGCCCCCATGCCAAGGCTGGGATAGAACGGTACCCACTGGGACTCAATGCCTGTAAGAGGAGCAAGGAATAACTAGTTACTAACAAGTTAATGCCTTGGACTACAGCTGAGCAGAACAGAACTATAGATCTTTGTGTCTCATACTTGGAAAGACAGTCATGTTTTCAAGCATGAGGGTTCAGTAAGACATGGTTTCAGACTGGAGTCTGAAATGTAGGCAAAAGGGTCCAGGGTCAAGATGTAGGCAAAAGTTAAAACACTGGTAAGGATAAAAAAAGAAAACAAAAACAAAAAACCTATTTAATATGAGACTAGAAAACTAAATTTCAAAACACTGAAGAATAGATGGCAAACAAGATCAAGAATTGTTATTCTATCTAGAAAAAAATGTATCTTGGAAACAATTCAAAATGTGTACATTTAGGATCCTCCTAAAGTTAAAAAGGAAAGATGACACCAACATCCCAGAACCACCACCATGTAAGCTCACCTACTGGCCCAGCTTTACAGACTCACTATTAAATCTTGGAAGAGATCAATTCATAACAAAAATTTCTTGGATATCCAGGTCCCGAGGTGAGAATGCTGGGGCACTTTTGAAAGGTGGGTGGGCCATGCCCCTGCCCTGCAAAGTGCCAAATGTCACACTCACACCCCAATAGCTGCTGCTTTGCCTACAGCTGGACTCTACCTAATGACTGAGCTCCTCAGAGATGCCAAACTGCTAAAATTTTCAGGTACTCTGGCGTTTTGACTGAGAAATCTGGGGACTTTCTGGAGTAGGGATGAGCAGCTTTCCCATTCCCCATAATCCTGGAAACCCTGGCAGCCACACTCACATCCCACAACTGCCACCAGGCTAGCTCACTGCCCAGTTAAATCTTCTGGATTTTCTGAAGCATGCCACTTCCACTTGCAACACCTTCAAAACTCTACAATACTAAAATCCCAGTAGGAGGACACCAGATCAGATAGAATCCAACTAAACTTGATTAATAAAAACATTAACACGGAATGCTAAACTAGCAACAACAACTTAGTAAACCCTCTGACAAAGACTTAATGTTCCCAAGGTGAGATATAACAATTTTCACAAATTTTCTTTTGCTCAAGTACTTTTTTTTGATAATTCCATTAGACATTTAAGTAACAAGCAAAATAAAATAAATTAATTTGGGTCTGCTTGTGAGATGATTAGGGAAATGAGGACAATGATGGAGGGAAGGTGACAGTGCTCGTGGGATTTGAGATGGAATATTGAATGGGCGTAACAAATGCATCATGTACAACTTTGTTAACCATGATATCTAAATGAGAAAAAAATTTTAATAAAATTAAAAGACATCAAAGCGGGAAATTTAAAACAGAAACTAAACCAAGATAGATGGCTATTAGAATGTACATGAGAGAACTTGAGAATGAGAAAAATATCCACTACTATGAAATTAAATTCAAAGTAAATTTGTAAAATAGAAAATGATGGTGAAGTGTCTATAATTTAACAGAGATTAAGAAGGAATATTGGAAAATCAGCATTCAAAGATGTAAGGGTTGGGGCTGGAGCGATAGCACAGCGGGGAGGGCATTTGCCTTGCATGCGGCCAACCTGGGTTCAATTCCCAGCATCCCATATGGTCCCCTGAGCACCGCCAGGAGTGATTCCTGAGTGCAGAACCAGGAGTCAGCCCTGAGTATCGCCGGGTGTGACCCAAAAAGCAAATAAAAAAAAATGGAAAACAAAAACAAAAAAAGATGTAAGGGTTAAGGAATTTTCTGAAACTGAAGATTAGTTTCCAGATTGATACAATATATTTCAGTAAGCACTTATAGTAATATCATATACATATATATGCCTAGGCATACCAGAGAAATGTACTCAGAAGATTAAAATGGTAAAACAATACTAACATTTGTACCACACTTAAAATATCTAAGCTCTAAGATGTTAGAATACAGAATAACTATCACTACAACCTTACAACAGACTATCATTCAGTTCTGTTTAGAACTTGCCTGTGGTTACACAGTGAACAACGATAACAGGAAACATAAAAGGGAACCTTTTATTTGAAAATGTTTTAAATTATATTTTATTTTGGATTTTGGGCTACACATGACAGTGGTCAGAGCCTACTCCTGGCTCTACAATCAGTGATCATTTCTGGTAGCCTGGAGGACCATATGTGGTGCCAAGGATTGAACCCGGGTAAGGCAAGCAGCCTACCCACTGTACTCTCTCCAGCTCCCAAAAGGGATCTTTTTAAAAACTGCCAGAGGGCCCAGAGGAATAGTACAGGGGCTTACAATATCTGTCTTGTAAGTGCCTGGTCAAGAGTTCAAATTCTCAATGTCTTACATACACCAAGGGCAAACCTAGTGTTTCTGCTGTTGGTGATCTGTGGTGCCACAGTGATTTCTAGACACATTGCAGTCACGTGTGAAAAGTACCTCAACTTAAGTGCATGCCCCTGTGCATTGCCGGGTATGACCCAAAAAGAAAAAAAGAAAAACCTCAAGGATGACTTAATCAACAGACTGGAAACAAACACAGTAAGTAAATTTGCTGGTGTTGAAGAAATAAAAATAAAATTGTGTTCACTTCAGAATCCTACAATACTTTAAAAAAAAGAACAATGGAAAGAAGAAAATCAAATTCTCTAACAGACCAAGTGATATAGCCTCATAAAATTTTAAGTAGTGGAACTGGAGAGATGTGATAGAGGGCAGTTGCCCATAGGGCACTTGCCCATATGGTCCCCTCCTGGGAACTGCTAGGACTGATCCCCAAGCACTGAGCCAGGAGCACTGAGCACAGGTGTGCCCTCCTACTCAGAAAAAACATTTTTAAGTAGTATCCCTTGAACCTTAGGAACTATTATGTAAGATCTATATATGTCAAGCTCCATGGAACACAACAGTGTTTTCTAGGCTAATACCAACTTTCATTCCAACTGAGAAAACTGGACACCAGTAAAATAATCGCAATTTACTCCATAGCAAAATGGAGCTTACATTTAACAAATGTTTCTCTGATATCTCTAAATATATTTATAATCTAGAAATAGCTGAAGACCTCTGGGACTCAGCCACAGCCATGCTAGGAAGGGCCTTATGCATGAAGGAACTGGCAGAGGAACCCAGGTATGTGGGACCTGGGGCTGAGATCTCCAAGCCTGCTCGAATCGGGACTGGGCCTCCTCCACCAAGATCCCCCCATCTTCCAGTAGCTAGACAGTTACACCCACCAACTGCCGTGTAACCCCATCAACGGCCAAGATCCAGAGACTATAAAACCAACCTCTCGGAAGCTTATTGTCTAGTTCTTGCTCTCAGAGAACCCGGCAGGCTACCGAGAGTATCTTGCCCGCATATATGCCTAACTGGGAACACCTGTAAAGGTGATTGGAGGCTGCCCCAAAAGCCTCCATCCCTCTCGGAGAGCCTGACTGGCAAGCTACCAAGAGTATCCTGCCCACACAGCTAGCCGTGGCGTACGATATGCCAAAAACAGTAACAATGATGGTCCTCATTCCCCTGACTCTGAGAGAGGCCCCAACATGCCATCTGGCTACACTAGCACATGACAGGGACGAATGGAGACGTTACTGGTGTCCGCTCGAGCAAACTGATGAACAATGGGGTGATAGTGATAGTGATAGAAATATTTAAATTCTCACATTTCCATTAGAGGTAAAAGTTTCTTACAGAGCCTGTTCTTTAGTTTGCAGTTCACAGGGTCAAAATCTCTAGAATATTGTTTTAACTCCCCCCAAGGAGTTATAAAAATATTTTCACAGATTTCTCTGGTTAAATGTTCTCATTTTTAAATTAAAAAAAAAATTTTTTGTTTTTACATGCCATTCCTGGCAGTTTTAGAGGACCATATATAGTGCCACGGATCAAACTGAGGTTGTTGCATGCAAGGCAAGCCCCTTAGCCCTGGAATTCTCTCTCCAGCCCTGGTTAAATTGGTGGGGAGTTTCTTTTTGCTTGTTTGTTTGTGCCACACTTGTTGGGGTAACTCAGGGCTTACTCCTGGCTCTAGGCTCAGGGATCACTCCTAACAGTGTTCAGGAGAACATATATTGCAGAGGATGAACCATGGTCTACCATGTGAAAGGCAAGCAACTTAACACTGGTACTACTTCTCTGGCCCTAAATATTCTTTTAATAAAGTTCAATCCTGTGATCAAGCAGTTAAATCAACATATTTAAATTTTTCTTCTATAAGGCCTTGTATCTATAAAGATCAAAAAATTATACATGTTGTATATGTGTAAATGTGGGTTTTGTAAATGTGTAACATTTTGTAAATGTGTAAATCTGGATTCCTAACATTCATTTAAATCAAATTTTTAATGGGTAACTGTAACAGATTAACACAAATATAATTATTTCATAATAACCTTTAATACCTCAACTATTCTGTAAAAAATGTAATCTACATCTCCTGGTTCCTTTTATGTAAGATATAGCAGAGGCAGTGTTTCTGGTAAGAAACTGATTATAAGGTTTTAAATATATCGCCATGTACTCAAATGCAGTAGTTCCCATTAGTTTGTGCTTCCCTCCTTTCAAATCTCCAATTTGCTGTTATAATAGGAATTTACTGACTTTAAAGCTATATGAAATTCTGGCCCTTTGGGGCACCATGGCTCTCTGCAGCACTTTCAGTGACTATCCCTAAAATGTCACTAATAATTCCCATCCAACCATAAGGTCCTTAAGCTATCAAAAGGAATCAAGCAAGACTCCTGGACAGTGTCATCTTCTCAATCAGTCTAATGCTTGATCTCAAGCAGTATGGAGGCACTATAATCAAACTCTGTCCCTCCACTTAGGAACTATGCCATTTAATACTGATATTTCTCTGAAGCATAATCTCAAAAAAAAAAAAAACAGATTTCCAAATTTGCACTGGGTCAAACCTGAATCAGAAAATGAAATTACCATTTGTGCTTCATTGACATGAATGGTAAAATAAAAAATGCAAGACTTAGAATTAGAACTTAAAAAAATACGTGTCAACTACCTTCGCATCTTCTATTACATTATAACATATTTGCCTTCTGTTTCTTTTCCTGGTCTTAAGTCACTCCGAAACAGTTTTCACATTATATTTATTCTGCCCACAAATAAGTTGGATTACAAATTTTATACCACTTACAATGTCCCCTGCCTAAGCATTTCCTTCTTCTACTGCCCTTTTCTTGCTTTGACCTCTGCCTCATTCTTGGGTTTAGGGGAATGAAGAAGACAGAGTTCAGTTAAATAAGCTGCAAAAAGAAGTATTAGGTGAATTTATATAAGATTAAGAGGTATCAAGAAATAGCTACATTTTAGGGAAAGGCTGGGAGACCGAGCAATTTGTAGTTCTTCTAAACACTACTGGAGTTTAGGATTGATGATACAATTCTTTGAATTTGTAAATCAGCAAGACTCCCATACTTATTTAAATTTGAACAGTCTTCCAATTACTGAATAACTAACTTTTCCTCATCAGAGAAGGAATGAACAATCATTATTTAAGCTAAAAAAAAAAAAGGCTAAAGTATTCATAGCCACCTATCTCATGACATGTATGAAGTATTTGGAGAGACTCAATAGTTTATGTTTATAAACCACTGATCAAAATTTTTATGGATTCCATTTATATACAATATCCAAAAGTTAAATCTATAGAGATGAAGTAGATGCATAGTTGGCAAGGGCTATGGAAGAAGAGGTAGGGGAATCACAGCTAAGGAGCATTAGATTATTTGTGGGATTTTTTTTTTTTCTGGGAGGGGGGTGATGCTCAAGGATTACTCCTGGCAGTATTCAGGGGTGCTGGGGATCGAAAAATGCTCTATTATTGCTACAGCCCCACTAGATTCTTTTTTTTTTTTCTTTTTGGGTCATACCTGGCGATGCAAAGGGGTTACTCCTGGCTCTGCACTCAGGAGTTACTCCTGGCAGTGCTCAGGGGACCACATGGGATGCTGGGAATTGAACCCGGGTTGGCTGCGTGCAAGGCAAACGCCCTACCCGCTGTGCTATTGCTCCAGCCCCCCCACTAGATTCTTTGGGGAAGAACAAAGGGAGGGAGGGAGGAAAAAAAGGAGGGTGGGAGGGAGGGAGGGAGAAAAAGAAGGAGGGTGGGAGGGAGGAAGGAAGAAAGTTAAATTAAACTATGGCAGTAACTTCACAATTCTGTGATTGGACTAAAACATTGCTGAGATTGCTAAACTCTGTGTGTGTGTGTGTGTGTGTGTGTGTGTGTGTGTGTGTGTGTGAGAGAGAGAGAGAGAAGGTAGAGAGGGGCTGGGCCATATCTGGTTCTGTGCTCAGTGATCACTCCCCATTATTGGATTACCCGCACCTCAAATGACATGACTCAAAGTGAATTTCTTAAGTCTCTATCATTTCTCTTCTTACCCAGTAGTTCACTGATTCAGGAAACCATTAGTCATAAACTCACAGAATCCTGTATTTCTCTTCTCATGCATGTATTTGGTATTTTTCATTTTTACCCACCAGGGAAAGAATCATGTCATTTATTTTAGTACACAGTATTTAACACTTGAATAATATGTAGCCATCATTTTCACTTCTCCCTTTTCAGTTAGGAATTATTTTCAACAGGAGAAAAAGTTCCATAGAAGGTGAACTGTAAACTATCCAGTCATTTTCACTTTGTTATTCTATAAACTTCATAGTTCTCATGTTCTGTTTGGTTTGGGGGCCATATCTTGCATTAAGGGGGTGATTACATTATGGGGGTACGTACAAGGGGCTACTCCCAGCTCAGTGCTTGGAGAACAAAGGGTGCTGGAAATTGGACCCAGGATCCAGTGTACAATGCTTCGCATTCCGCCTATTGGGCTCTCTCTCTGGCCAAATAGTCTTTTTTTTTTATAGGACTCTATACAAATATGATTGATTTTTAATAAATATTGAATCCTGGGCCATGTAGATAGTACCAAGGTTAAAGTGTCTGCCTTCAATGCTGCAAATTGTCTGATTCCCAGAAACACATATTGCCCCCAAAGTGCTACCAGGAGTGATCTCTGAGCAGTGTCAAGAGTATGGCCCCCACCTGCCACCAATTTCTTTAAATAAAATATTGGACTTTAAAGCAAATCTGCAATTCAGCAACCAAATACTTGATTTTCAGATTACTGTCTAAGACTTTAAATATCATTAAATATATACTCTCATTCTGAAAAGTGCCACATAAGATATACTGAAAGGCATAAAAGAAAAAAGATGTAGCTTTGACTAGATTAAATGCCATAAATTGTTTACCTGAGCTACTTATTTCTTCATTCAACTTTCATAACTAAGTCGATTTTTAAAGTCATTTCTATGTGAGGAACAAAGTATAACGTAATCTAGACATCTAAGAATAATTTTTAAAAAAATTTTTTTATTAGTGAAACACCATGAGGTACAGTTGTAGATTTACAAATTTTTGTGCTTGGGTTTCGGTTATACCATGATCAAATACCCATCCCTCCACCAGTGCCCATTTTCCACCACCATGGATAATATCCCCCCCCCCCCCCCATCCTACCCTGCCACTGTGGCAGGGCATTCCCTTTTGTTCTCTCTCTCCTTTTGGGTGTTGTGGTCTGCAAAAGAGGCACTGAATGGCAAACACGTTCAGTCCATAGTCTACTTTCAACATGCAGCTCCCCTCCTGGGAGGATCCTCCAAACACCCTTTATTTGGTGCTCCCTTCTCTATCTGAACTGCCCTTTCCCCTAGAATACCCGGCTGGCCTCTAAGCTATGGAGTAATCCTCCTGGTGTTGATCTCAGCTACTAAGAATAATTTTTAAGTGTTAGGAAATCAATTTATGACGTTATATATGGAGTTTACTATGTAAAATGAGTTATACATTTGCTCCTTCTTCTAGTAATTGCAACAAAACAGCATAAGATCACAATAGATTGTTGAATAGTTATTTGAACTATTTGTTTACAGTATCAGAAAGTATCTCAAGCAGACAGAATAAATGAAGATGACAGATAAGGAATAACACATGGTTAAGCAGTGGGTTGGTCACAGAAAAAAGCTATCAATTTGAAGATCAATACTTCAAGGTCAAAAAATGCTTTGTAAGATTTTACTTAGTACCTATTTACATTCTAAAGCATGACAGCATATTGGGAAAATGTCTTTCTAAACCCTGGTAAATTTTGCAACTGTTTGCAAAACTAACAAAATACAGCTACTCCTTGCTTAATATTTTCATTTATTGAATTTGGTGACAAAGGTAAGTTGCATCTCAACACCCTAGTACCAAATTTGGCACAATTTTTAACCCATTATGTTAAAGAAAATGACTAGCGCAAACAAGTCAAAACACTCATTTAAATGTGGTAAAACCTTATATTCTGTACTTTGAAGCCATACAATAGTTGCTTTTATTTTTAGATTGTCTATGCTTCCTGGTAAGGCAATCTCTTTCACTAGGTACTAGATCTCATTCTCAGGTTGGTTTTGTTTTGTTTTGTTTTGGCAGGGGTTGGGGGGCGGGATGGGATACACTTGGGAGAACTCAGGGGCTATTCCTGGCTCTGGGCTCAGGAGTGACTACTGGCAGTGCTCAGGGGACGACATGTAGTACCCTGAATTAAACTTGGGTCAGCCACATATAAGGTCAGTGTCCTGATCCACCCCCACCCTCCAATTTAATTTCCTCTATCAATTCAAGGTTACTGTTCCAGAGAACTAATAGTCCTACATGTTTTCATACTTTATACTTTCTTGTTTAAAAATATGCACTAATTTCTGGCATTTTAAATTTTAAAGCAGCACTCTTCCTTCAGCTACCTGATATTTATCTTTATAAAGAAAACTTACTATTTTAGAAAAACATTCTCAGAAGTCACAGTCTTCAATTTTTTGACCCTCCTCCCTCCAACTCTTCCCTTAACTTAAAACAATATTCTAGGGCTGGGACACAGAACTGGAGAGAGTGCAGTGGGCAAGGTACACACAGCCACCCCAGGTTTGATCCTTAACACCCTATATAGTCCCCAGAGTCTGCCAACAGTGGTATCTGAGCATAGAGCCAGAAGAAAGCCTTGAACATGGCCAGTTGTGTCCCCCTTCCTTATGTCCTCCCACCGAAAAAAGATAGTTCTCAAATAATGTTTTCATTCTTCTTTGGAGGAGGCCTTGATTTGGGGGCCACACCTGGACGTTCTTAGGCTTACTCCTAGCTCTGTGTTCACGGATCACTCCTGGCAGGCTTGGTGGACCATATGGGATGCTGGGTTGAATTAAACCCAGGTCAGCTGCATGAAAGGCAAGCACCTTACCTGTTGTACTATCTCTCCAGTCCAGTGTTTAAATAAAATTGGGCCACATATAGCATGACTCAAAAATTTACTCAAAGTAAAACAAAAATCCATTTCTCTACATCCCCGTGTGAGGCATATTACAAATAAATATAATGCACCAAACTAAATTTAAACTGGATTATACATGACCTATCTGCTTTCAAATTCTGCTTTATTTCTGATTAACCTTTGGTTCTGTTTGTTGCATGTTCATTAGAAAATGAGCAGAAGATTAAGCAATCATATGCTGAATACTGGTTTAAAAGAAAATCTGGCTCTAGCTTTCAATAACTTACTTCCAATAAATATTACTGAAATATTTTAAAGTATAACCTCTATTACAAGATTAACTTCTTAAAAATGACTTTCATTTGAATAAAACACTGATGAAATGATATATGCCCCTGGGTTGCTACTTAGTAAAGATGAATTTAAAAACTCAGAAAATTTTGGGGCCAGAGAGATCATGGAGCATATGCTCTGCATGCAAGAGGTCCAGATTCAATCCCTAGCACTGCAGGATCCCCTGAGTACTGCCAGATGAGTCCCTAAAACAAAAGATGAAACTATGCCCTTAAGAACAAAGTGGTTGGATCCAGAGGTGATTATACTAAATAAGGAAGCGAAAGACAATTATTCTTAAATGTGGTTTCTTAAACGTGGGCTATGAATAACTACAGCATATAACTGCCCACCCCATCTCAAAAACGAAACAAAAAACAAAGCCAAGTCCTAGACTCAAAGGAAAGGATGAGCATTACCAGAGGAAGAGAGGAGGGGAATGGAAGGAATAGAAAGGTTTTAATGATATGACAGCACTGAAATTTTGGTGATAGGAGTTAGTTCTATACCTATTCAGGTATAAAGCTAAATCCCTGGAATTTCATATTGTAAGCCAATGGAAAACAATTTAAATATAGAAATAAAATTTTGGGACCAGGAGTATAGCTTAGTTGATAATCTGCCTTGAATGTGCAAGGCCCTGAATTTGATTTCCGCCACTACCCTTCTCCTTCATGAAATTTGGGGCCAGGGAGATCTCATAGGGTTGGAGCACATGCTCTGCATGAGAGAGCCCTTGGGTCAAGCCCTGGCACCACAGTTTCCCAAGCACTGCTAGGAGATAACCCAAAATAAAGTCAGGCATAGAGATTTACATAAAAACTATAGAAAGAGATACATGATTAAGAATATTCTGTCATCCCTCAAAGCCAAAACATAGTGAATTAAAATGAAATCTTTAGGTTTAAAATCAAAGAGTCAGCCTAATTTCCTATACCAACATAATAAGTCTACCACATTTCAAATTTGTATGAACCTCACACTGAAACATCCAGTTTCAGTCAAAATAGAATATAGGAAGTCAGAAATGTTTACTACCAAATTCTTAATGTCTATCACCACCTCCCACAGCACTCCCACTGCTGGGTAGATTTTTGCCTAAAACTTACAAAAAAAAATCTGAATGCCTATTAGCCACAAGACTCTATGCTAGGCTTTGGGTAAAATAAAAAGTTATTGTATTCCCCCTTCAAAGATTTATAATTAAGTCAAATACACAATCATAATTAAAACAAATACCTAGAAGTAAAGTATATGATTAAAGTCATACAGATACAATAGATACTGTTACAAACTACAGAGAATAGAGAAATTAAACACTGATGATCAGGGAAGGCTTTGGAGGAGGAAATATTAGCAACCAGCTTTGATAAAGTAAAAACAAAAGCTGGCAACGGAAAGGGCAAGAATTCCAAGCTGTAAATTAGCATGAACAAACATCCAAGAGAGAAAAGTACAGGGTGTGTTCCAAAGATGGAAAGTGTACCAGTTTGGTTAAAATAGATCAGTAATGAAGTCCAACACTGGAAACTATCAAAAGCCAAACCAAAATTTCTAAACTTTGGACACAAAAGGAAATCCATATCCAGACTAGGCAGATTAATGATAATGAAAACAGTATATTAAGAAATTTGAGATTGTTTATAGAATGGGAGGGAAAAAGAGTGTAAGATTCAAGTGGGAAGACTAGCTCAAGTGGTAGTAACATTAAGATAATAATTACTGACAAATTCCAATATAATTTTATAACTTAAATTACCCAAACTCATATATGAAACCACCTTAAATAATCCAGACCTACCCTTACTGCCTTTTATAAAGACTTTTTTTTTACAGAAAGCATTCATTAGAATAATTTAGCTTCCTTACTCTTGTATCTTTTCCTGTTGCAGTACCTTCTCACCCATTCTAACCACGAACTATAAGTCCTCTTCAAAACACCAACCCTTGTCCTTTCTCACTTACAGATCATTCTAGTCTGAACATTCACCTTTGCTTTATTACTTTTACTCTTTATCCTCTATTTACCCATCTACTCCCACCTAATCATTAACTCCAAACACATGACTTCTTTCCAGTTTTATAGTCAAGTCTACTCATATTTAACTTTCTCTTCCTTCTATACTTACCAACTCATAGTTTGGCTTCCAGGTTTATTCCTAAAACTATACTCAAAAACAACTTTCTCAAAAACAACAACAAAACTTTTCATCCCCTCTAATAATCTCTATTCCCCTAAGTATTGTAAGATTTCATACACAGTACTTAATAATAGCAATTACCACTTATTTCTCAAAGTAGAAAACACCAAGTACATTATATATATGACATAGTAAATCACATAAGATAACAAATTACCTCATTTATTCTTCAAAACTATCCTAAGATGACTGGAGCAGTAGCACAGTTGGTAGAGCGCTCATCTTGCATATAGCCAACCTGGGTTGCATATAGGCACCCGATATGGTTTCCCAAACCTTACCAGAAATGATGTCTGAGCAGAGGCAGGAGTAAGCCCAGAGCACCACCAGGTGTGACCCAAAACAATTTAAAAAAAAAACTATCTTGACTTTTCCATTGGACAAGGATTTTTCCATTTTAACAGACAAAATAGGTTCAGAGAAATGAAGTTGCTTGCCTAAGATTATCCTACCACCTTTTCTCCTCTGGAGCTTTCAATGTAGCTCTACTGATTAAAAACACACAGAAACAATTCCTCTATCCTGCGTTTAAGAATATCAATTGAGAATACTGATTTCATTCCTCAATCTGGATAATGGTCACTAAAGACACAATCTTTTGCCTCTGCTGACTTCTGAAACTTTGGGAAAAAATAAACTCAGAAGGCTGCAGAGAGAGCTCAATGGACTGAGTGCATGCTTTGTTCAAGCCCCCAGCACTGCACCACTGTACGTGGCCCAAAACAAAACAAAACACCAACAAAACTTCACAAGTCTTTTGTGAATGTCTTAGAAAAGATTTATACTGGAAGACAATTACAAAAATGGATAAGGTCTCTAACTTCTAGGATTCTAAATCAGTTATGTGAACACCCAGCTTCAGAAAATTTTATCCTTATAAACAGGAAGACTCATTTAAATTGGGAAATATCCACTCAGGATTTTTTTTTTTCTGTTTTTGAGCTATCTTAGCCCTTAGAGATACTTCTGGCTCAGTGTTCAGGGAATTATGTGGTGCCAGGGAACAAACCCCAATCTCCTAAATGCAAAGCACAGGCTCCAAGCCTCTGGGTTATAACCCCAGTCCAATTAGGAATATTTTTAAAATAATGTTGAGGGTCAGAAAGACAACACAATAGGCATTGTATGTTGGAGACCTGGAACCAATTCCTGGTACCACATGGTCCCCTGAGGGGCGAGCAGAAACAGCCTCCAAGGACCACCAGGTATGGCCCCAAAACTCAAACAAAATCAACAATAACAACAGTAATAGTTTTGTATGCAAATTTATGATCTTGGCATAATAAAATTCTTTGATAAGATTCTTTGAGACTATTTTATTTGTGGAAGAGAGTCAAGTTTTTTATTTTAGTTTTTAGGTCACACCCAGCAGTACTCAGAGGCTCCCCCTGCTTGGGGAACATGAGGTCCTCCTGGTGACTGAACAAGGACTTCTGCACTCAAAACATGTACTTCAGCTCTCTAAGCTACCTCCAGCAATCAACATATAATTTTGAGGGTTGTGGATAAATTAAAAGTTGATACACTATGACTTTTATTATTCAGCTTCTTGTCCGGAGTAATACTGTCCCTTTAGGTTATATTTATTTTTGATTTTGGGGTCACCACCGGCAGTGCTCAGGGATCACTCCTGGTAGGCTCAGAGGATCATATGTGGTGCAGAAGACAGAATCTGGAGTCATCAATAGTCTAATATATTAATATCCTTCCCCTTCCCCTCAGTTTCATATAAAAATTTTAAAGCCTTGGCCTGTTACATAAAGCCATATAAAAGCTCACCTTTCTTAATCTTTATATTATTTTGCTTCTACCTACCTAACACAGGTGAAAAAAAGCAAGATAAAGAGATTATCTGGGCAGTATATATCTATAGTTAGGATATGTAAGAGTCAAAATCAACATTTTCTGAAGACTCATAATAAAACTGTCACTTTAATTGTGCAATGGGAAACATTAGAAAGCAGAGTAAAATAAGAATATATAATTCAACCTTTTTAATTCTGATACCAGTTAAGTAAAGCTTCTTAGAATTTACACACCCTAAATTCTAATAATAAACGCTGTTAAATTAAAAAATTGTCAAGAGACCAGTGAGATAGCTCAACAGGTTCAGGGAATGTTTTGTATGCAGGAAGCCCTGGTTCAAGCCCCCAAAACCACATGATCCCCTCCCCTTAATCTCCTGAGCACTTAGGACTGACCCTCAGACCGATGCCCTGGCATCAACTGCAAGTTGTCCTTGAGTATCGCAAAGTGTGGGCCCAAAACAAAAACGAAATTTTGGCATGATTTTTTGAGAAGACAACATATTCTGGCCTGAAGTTACCACCCAAGGTTTAAGATAGAAACTTTGCCTTAGTTGCCTCACAATATCACCCCCACACCCCTCTAAGATCCATATATTTCAGAGGGTCACAACTTGCTTATTATTCAACTTGGGAGGAAGGTGCACAATTGGCTGTATGCAGGGGCTGCTCCAGCTTGGTGCTGGGGATGTCTCCTGAAAATGCTCAGGAGACCATGAGTGAGATGCAGCAGGGATCCAATTCAGGGCTCCTGCAGGTAAAACATGCATTCCATCTCACCTTTGTGCTATCTCCCCAGCCCAGAACTTTACTTGAGCCAATTTTCTAACAGAACTGCCTGCTTTCTCTGATTTGATTAAGGATGAAAAGTAATCAAGAGTACCACTCAGAATCAGGTACCCAGTTAAGAGTTAGATAAACATTTGAAGGGATCATCAAAATATCACCATGTAATTATTTCTACATCATCACAGACTTACACCTTAAGAAATTAATCCAGTTCTCAAGGGGAAATATTTCAGGAATAACAAGCTCCCTGTGGGCATGTCAGTCTTTAGCCTTAAACGATTAAATAAGAATTCATAGTTAAATCGGCTACACATTCTATTAGCCATTTTAATAAATAGTCTAGGTGGACAATTCAAAGCATAGAATTTTGGCTAAGTACAGCAATATTTACCATGTGACGACACGTTGCTATATATATTCTTTATAAAGATATTAGGGAACTGATTTTCAAATGAACATTTATTAAGATAAACAAGACCCAGCTTGAAATGACAAGAAAAAAAAAGTTCCTAATATATTCGTATAATGCCTTTCACAAGCAAGACCCAGCTTGAACAGAAAAACTTTCATAATATGTTCATATAATGCCTTTCACAAACTACCAAGGGTCGTGAGCTTGTTCAAACCTGTAGTCTCAATCACTCTGTCTCCGGTGGAATCTCCATCCTTCTTCCTCCCAAGAGTTTGCCTAGATTTCCCAAACTCAAAAGAAAAGACCATAGTGAGAGTTTAGAGGTTAGGATGCTAGACTGTGGTTAGATCCCCCAGCACTGCAAGGAGTGAGCCCTGAGCACAGAGACAAGAGTAAGTCCTGAACACAAAGTGAGAAGAGTAAACCCTGAGCACTGTAAAGGTGGCCCCAAAAACAAACAAAAGAAGAAAATACTAATCTACTGATAGAAATATTTGTAGTTATCAATTTAGAAAAATAAATTACAGAATAATGAAACAAGTATTCTAGCATGTACAGGGCATTTAGTCAGAGCACACTGAATAGATAGTAAAAGTGACTCGAAAAAACACAACAGGACAGTAATTTGAGAATGTGATCTACTCTTTTGGCTTTACTGATTTGTAAAGTGAAACTCGGGTTCAAAGACTAGTTTTTGATCACAGGTATTTTGGAGTAGAGCCATGACTAAACAATTCTTGTCTCTTAGAGCAATGTTCTCAACAGGTTATTCTGTGATTACAGTCATCATTTCAGTCCTTGAAACCAAAATATAATGTTACCTTCATTGTTTATTATGTATATGGATGCACTATGTGCGTGTAAAAATAAATTGTGACGAATACGGCATTCAACTTTATTTCTCACATATATACTTGAGGATGCTAGCAAAAACTCTACCAGAATTAATATACCTCTTCCATAATTACTTCGCTGATCTGAAAAAGGTTTAATGATTTAAAATGAAAAATATCAAGCATAAGCAACTTTGAGCTACAGTTCATTAGTTTCAATTTGCAAGTTAAAAGCAATCATCCCTACAGGACTGAATGTTTAATTAGATATATGTGAGTTATGCGTAAGAATTATAAATCAGGCAAGGAACGTTACTCTGTACTTGAAATTATTTATTGGCCAAGGAACCACTTCATCAATAAAAGTTAACATTGACGACTAGAAGAGGGTGATATGGGGTGTCTTCCTAGTCAGTTTTCTACTCCATTAAGAGCTACAGAAGGATATTTTTTGGGAAAGTCTTCACGATAAATGCATGAAAGTGAAATTGTTCCATTTTAAATGGGGAGGGGATAGCTCTACAGCTCTGCTAGACTCCAACAAATTCTGGAAAGCCTCAGGCTCAGTATTATTATTTTTAAGTAAATCTTTTGACACCAGAATTCTTTGCATGTTGGGGGAGGGGGGTAGTTCCTGTTTAAAATCCCAAAGTGCTACTTAGGTCCTTTCCTTCAGAAATTATTTTTTGCATTTCTAATTTTCTTTCAGGGTCAAAATTATTGACCCTGGGGAGCAAAATACTTATCTTCTAAAGATTTCAACACCCCCCCCCCCCCATACCCTTCCAAAGACTTTTTTAGAACACATTCGACTCATTATTCCAATGAGCAGAAAACTCGGCAAGGGGGGTGGGGGGGGGGTGGCAGCCGGCAAATATTTCTGAGCCGGACGACTCCAGTGTGACCTTTTTGTATTTTTAAGTCTCATGCTGCAGGGCTTTAGGAAAGAGAAGGGGAAACTACCTTGGGGGATTTAATCTTCACCAGGTATCTAAAACTGCGGTAGGTAGAAGGCTGTCTTTAAAACACACACACACACACACACACACACACACACACACCCCTACCAGAACACATTCAGACCTCAGTCCAACTCTAACAACGAGCACACACACACACACACACACATCCCTACCAGTACACATTCAGTCCAACTCTAACATCGAGAACACACACACACACACACACCCCTACCAGAACACATTCAGACCTCAGTCCAACTCTAACAACGAGCGCGCACACGCGCACACACACACACACCCCTACCAGAACACATTCAGTCCAACTCTAACATCAAGAACACACACACACACACCCCTTCTAGAACACATTCAGACCTCAGTCTAACTCTAACAACGAGCGCACACGCACACACACACACGCGCGCGCACGCGCACACACACACACACCCCTACCAGAACACATTCAGACCTCAGTCCAACTCAACATTGAGAACTTTCACCCCAAACCACTGGCTCGGTTCAAAAGACGAGAAGAAATCCGTGTAATTTACTTCGAGGCTCCTTCTTCCGTGCCTTAATTAATGAATGAACTGGAGGCTTCGCGTCCTGAGTTTCCCAGGCGCCTCTCAGCGCTGCACCCCCACACCCCAGCCGCCCACACCCCCAACACCCGAGGCAGATTCTCTAAGAATTGAGGTGTGTGTGTGGGGGGGGGGTGCTTTGGAGGCGAAGCTCGTTTCGCAGGCGGCCTCTCCCCCCCCACCCCCCCACCCCAGGGGGCTCCTCCTCCTTCAGAGGTCGGAGCCCGCGGCGGCCCAGGCGGCGCGGCCCGGCGGGTGGTGGTGGTGGTGGGGAGGGCAAACGGGCCTCCGCGACGCCCCCTCCCCGCCGGGGAAAAGTTCCGCCGGGCCCTTTCGGGCCCCGCCAGGCCTTCGGCCGCGTCGCCGCCGCCACCGACACCCCGCCCGGACGCCGCCGGGGCGCCGAGGGTCGCGCCCCCTCCCCGCGTCGCGGCCACCGACACCCCGCCCCCGCCGCCCTCGCGGCGCGTTAACCCCTCGCCGCCCGCCGCCCGGCTCCGGGGAGGAGGCCGGGCCAAGGGGGTGGAGTTGTCGCGTCTCCTCCCGGGAGCGCCCGGGCAGACGCCCGGCTTGTTTACAGGCCCCAGGCCCCAGGCCAGGCCGCCGCCGCCGCCGACGCCGCCGCCGCGCAGGCCCGCGCCCGCCCGCCCGCCCGCCCCGGCCCGAGCGTCGCGCTTACCCGGAGCAGCCGCGGGCTGGCAGGTCCCTGGTCGGCCGAGGCAGCGGAGGCGACGGCGGCCGGGGAAGGGGCGGGAAGGGGGGGGTGGGGGGTCAGCACCGCGGCGGCCGACCCGGTCAGGTCGGGGAGGGGGCGGAGGAGGGGAGGAGCCGGGCTGCGTCCGGGCCCCCGGCTCTCGGCGCCCTCGCGGCTCAGATCATCCGGGCGTTGGAGCGGGAGGCGGAGAGCGGGTCCCGGAGGAGGAGGAGGAAGAGCCGAAGATTCATCGCTTTCGCGCCCCACCTGCCTGGCGGCCCCCCCCACCCCCCCGCCCCAGCCGCCCGAGCCACCCAAAGCCGCGGGCCGGGCCGCCGCCGAGACCACTTGCTCCCTCGCTCCCCGGCGCGCGCTCCCGCCCCTAGCGCCACCGCCGCCTCGAGCGCGGCCCCGCGCAGGCGCGCTCACGAGGGCGCTCGGCCGCCCCTCCCCCCGCCGCGCGGCCCGCCCCGCCCCGCCCGGCCGGGCCGGCTCTGCCGCCGCTACAGCTGCGGCGCCGAGAAGCAGCTGGAGAGACCCGGATGTCGCTGAACAGGAACTGCGGCGAGGGTGGGAGGGCGGGGGAGGGGCGGCCGCGGATGACGTCACTGCCCTGCCCTGCTACTCTTGCCGCAGTTGCCTCGCGGCCCGGGGCGGGGGATGGGGGACGGGGTGGGGGGAGGGCCCTAGACCGTGGCCAAAGGGAACATCCAAATGCCGGCTCGGAACCAGACCCGGGTCTGCTGTCCCCGGCGCCGGCGTCTAGACCAAATGTTCGACTGTTAGGAGCCCTGAAAATTGAAGGCCCCTCGGAGAGCTACAGTCCGCCGAAAAGGCAGAAGCTCCCCGCCCCTCAGGCCTCCTCCCTGACACTTCCACCTATGTGCACACTCTTCTGCGGAGACACAGCACAGAACCCAAAGGACCATCCCGAATGTCTGACCTCTGTCAGGCCAGCCCTAGCTCTATCGCGGCCTGGCTGCTAGGGTTCAAAGCTCAGTGGATCCTCAAGATGCTAGATTCTCCCCCCCCCCCCCCCCCCGCCATCCCCTCATCCTCCAGAAGTGACCGTGAGGCCCACGCAGAAGCCCCAGCTACACATCTCATGCCCCAAGGGTCAGCAACTCTCTACACCACCCACCCACACACGAGTTCAACTTAGACACGAGCAGGGCTCGAGCTTTTGGGTTTCTACCAGGCTTTCAAGACAGGAACTCAAGGAATTCTACATTGTATTTATTTGGACGTGTTAGAGTCACGTGATTCTGTCACTGGGGACCTCCACTGACCTCCAGTGAAGTTAAAAGAAGGCAGAAATTTTTGTCCAAAAAAACTGGAGGATAATCAGAAACAGAACAGCTGCTTCTATTAAGAGTTAGGGATCAGCTAACTCTAATTGAAACTGCACGTGCAGGCGGTCAAAATCCAGTTTAGCTAGCTAGACTACGGAAAACTCGACCCACGCTGTTTGCAGACGCCGGGATAAAATGACAAACCCTCGGCGTCCAATGAATCAGAACCGGGGAACAGTACATCACCAGCACGGGCTCCCATTGGCTGGGGTGTCTTTGCTCTCTTGTCAGAAACTTAACCTATTCATGGATTTGACCTACAACACATTCTCAGTCACAGGTTAAAAGACAATTCCCCTGTTTAGAAAAGATATTCTGGCATATAAAAAAGAAAGAAACCCAAATATTTCATTGGAGGCGGCAGAAACTTTTTAAACACCTGCAAATATTACTTAAATTGTGTTCTGTCTGATAAAAAGGTAAATTTGTCTTGAGGCCTCTCTGTTTTATCTGAAACTTATTGTAGCAACTTATATCCTGCTACTTTGTATCTCCTAAAGCTACTTTGTTACCGGAACTCTTAGATCAAAACCAACCTATTTTTTTCTGACACTTCGTAACATTTTAAAAGTAAAAGTGATATCCATTTTTTTTTCCAACAAGACTTAGGAAAGGGTCTGTTTCCCTTTGCTTTTAGGCCTGGGTCCCAAAAACTGGATCAAAGAGTATTCCCAAATGATCGCTAGCAGGCGATTCTTCAAGGAATCAAAAAAATCACAACTCAATTGTCTATGGAGTTAGAATTTCTTAGAGTAAGAACAGGATGGATCGTTTCCAGGTGAACAAAGTAAAAATAAAATTCACTATGCACTTGGTTCTTGTATCAACAGAGGGCACATTTTCTAATTACTTTATACACACTTGCCAAAAAGAAAAAAGAAATTAGATCAAAGATCTTTGAAACTCAGCCTTATGGGAATCCTTAATACTTCAGACAAGTAACAGCATGATTGGCATGCTAGTGGACTCAAAACTATTCTGAAATAAAAAGCCATGTGGCAACCACTATTTGGAGCTCCCTCACATAGCAAATTTCCTGATTCACAAGGCCCATCCTAGGCCACAGAGGGCAAGAATAGACCCAGAGAGTGTGGTCTTGCCTGTCTTTCTGCCTGTCTACTTTCTTTAGGCTTCCACACCTTGTTCTTGGCTCTATACTTTTAGGAGAATCTGGATTGTAATAGCAAAGGCAGAAGATTAGAAACTATGGGCACAAAGAATATCTAAGGAGTTTTCACAGTGCTGATGAAGCTGCACACGTTTCTATTTATTTCTGAGCACAGCTTGCACTAGGAAACTCCCAGATTTGAAGATTCACATTTTAAAGTTTAAACACAGATCATGTCTAGGGGCTGGAGAAAGAGTATAGTGGGAAGGTTGTTTCCCTTACAGGTGGCCAACCAGGAATTGATCCTTGCCAGGAGTAATCCCTGAGCACAGCCAGAAGCCCTGGGCATCACTGGGTGTGAGTCCAAAACAAAAACAAAACAAAACAAAATAAAAAGTCTTAATTGTCTCTTATTTACTAAATATTTTGTCCACTACATATCAAACCAGATTCTTCCAAAACATTATTCCAAGGGGCACTGTAGCACTGTCCTCCCATTGTTCATTGATTTGCTTGAGCAGATACCAGTAACATCTCACAACAAATTGTGAGACTTCTTGTTACTGTTTTTGGCATATCAATTTTGTCACAGGTAGCTTGCCAGGCTTTGCCGTGCGAGGCGGAGGAATTGAACTCAGGTTGGCTGTAGGCAAGGCAAACACCCTACCTGTTGGGCTATCGCTCCAGTCCATCCCATGGGGAAAACACAAATATTTAGAAGGTAGAAAAGGACATTTGAAGAAAGAGGGTCGAACATTTTCCTTCCTTTTGGTACAGGCCATTACGTTTGTGAACTTTCTATGGGGTATTCCCTTCTGCTCTACTCTGGAGTTTTGTTTTCATTTTAGTTACAAAAGAGCAAGGTTTTCTAAAAGCATGGCATTGAAGTCCTAATTTTGTATGCTATTTGCCTAATAGGGATGCTTGGGGTTAACAGGAAAACAATCTGGTCAGCAGTATGCTTCCCCCCTTTTCATTCCACAATCATGGTTTAGAGATTCACGGACCTTGTTCCCAAGCTATGTTTGTAAGTCTATTCAAGGGAGCCTCCCTGGAGATAGCCTCACCTGGGCCCCCCAAAATCAATCTCAGTCACTTCAGTGACCCCTTGGGGGGAATACTTGAGAATCCCTGTCACCTGAGGTCCTCCATCCTTTCACAAAGAAACCAGTTACTACCCCAAAAGTTACAAATCCAAACAGAAAATAAATGCGACTCCATCTCCTCCTTCACTACCTGGTCCATGTTTTTTTCTCATAGAAAACATCTTCGCGTATCCTCCTCTTCTCTCTTTGCCTTTTCTTATCACTCTTCTCCCTTTCTTCTGTTGTCTTTTTAATTCCTTTACCCTTCTTTTCCCCATTTTTTTCTTCTTCTTTCCTTAGCTTAGTCCAAATTACAGCTTCTGCTACTTACTTTCTCCTGAAGCCGTACTTATGAGCACATATACAGTGTCCCTAAACTAATTTTGGTGGGGTGGGAGGTGTACCCTCCCTCCTCCTACCCTCCATAGTGGGTCATGAAAACTTAGCTGTTTTCAGGACAGTCACAGAATGAGAAGGATCAGAGAACACTGGCCTGTGTGACATCACTGAGTGGGGTGGGGTGGGGTGGGGCAGAGGAGAGCCAGCAGTCTAGGGTTGCTATTGTGACTCCTCCTGACCCCAGAGGCATCCTGAGATGTATGGGTCCCTGAAACACAGGTCAGACAGACCTTGAGAAGACTTTAGACTGTTGCCTACTGAGAACTATATAGGGCCACAATCCTAGTCACTGGTGTGGCTGTTGCCAGATGAGTTTGTCCAAAAAGTTCTGTAGTAGACACTGTTGGATGCTGGGGGCATATGATATTCACGGATAAGGTCCCAAACCCCAAGTTGTTTACATAATGAAGAAGACTGACAAAGAAATAAGGAGATCACAGATTGTGGTTAGTGCTCTGAAGGAAATGGACATGGGAAAGGACTTGAAATGAGTATTCAGAAATGACCTTTCTAAGAAACAACATCTGAGCAGATAAATCAATTTTGCCAGGAATTAAGGCCGATTCTAGGTCGAAGGATTAGCCTGGCAAAAAGGTCTGATGCAGGAAAGTTTTCAAAGAAGAATTATTCACAGGGGCCAGAGTGATAGTAAAGACAGTAGGGTGCTTGCCTTGTACACAGCCAATATGTGTTCAATTCCAGCACCCCATGTAGTTCCCCAAGCGTGCCAAGGAGTAATTCCTAAGTGCAGGGCCAGGAGTCAACCATGAGCATCAGTGGGGATTGCCCCAAACAAAACAAAACAGAACAAAAAGAGAGTTATTTACAGACCAAAAAGGTCAGCAAACAAGCTAAAATATAGTCACGAGAGTTTCAATTTTGAATATTTGGGGCACTTGATTCAATTTATGATGTGAAACTATCTGGGGTTACAACTACTACAACAGTGAATTGGTCTGGCCCAAAGAGCAAAAGCAACTTCAAAACTCAAAAGAAAAAAAATCAAAGGATTTATATTCAAAAGTTGACATTCTGGGGCTGGAGCGATAGCACAATGGGTAGGGTGTTTGCCTTGCATGCAGCTGACCCAGGTTCGATTCCCAGCATCCCACATGGTCCCCCGAGCACCGCCAGGAGTAATTCCTGAGTGCAGAGCCAGGAGTAACCCCTGTGCATCGCTGGGTGTGACCCAAAAAGAAAAAAAATTGACATTCCACAAACTCAGGAAGAGAGTTCCCTTCAAATAATCCAATAGCAGCAAAAAGGGGGTAAACAATAAGCTTTGAAAAAGTTACATTTATACCTATATTTCTCTCAAAACAGCTGTTATTTTCTTTTTTGGGGGGGAGGGAGAGGTTGTTGGGCCACACCTGACAGTGCTCATGGTTTATTTTTGGTTCTACTTTCAGGGATCACTCCTGGCAATGCTTCAAAAACCATAATGGGTACAGGGAATTGGAACACAGTTTGAGAATACACAAGGCACACATTCTACTGTACAATCACTCCTGCCCTGAAAGTTATTTTTTAAAGACATTTTAATATTTGGGGAGGGGGTTGCTTTGTTTTGTTTTTGGGTCACACCCAATAGTAGTCAGGACTGACTTCTGGCTCTGGGCTCAGGAATCACTCCAGGCAGGCTTGGGGGACCATATGGGGTGCCAGGGGTAGAACCTGGGTCCACCCTATGCGAGGCAAGTGCTCTACCCACTATACTATTGCTCCAGTCCCAAATATTTTAAGATGTTTTAATGAATAAAGGTTAGTAAAAATATGAACTTCTTGAGAACAATGGGGTTTTATTTAATTATTTTTGAGTGCTTACTTGTCTATTTGAGATCTCAAATTAAACCATACCTTTGAGAGCTGTGGCACATTTTGCATCTTTAATAGTAACCTGGTTGAACACCAATTGGGAAATGACCATCATAATATAGGTTTTTATTCGCACCTGGTCTTGTAGTTTACAAAGCACTGTTGCTTAGACCAACCAATTTAATCCTAAACTACCCTACTGCTAGGTAAAGGACAATAACCCTTTATGGGCTGGAGTGATAGCACAGCGGTAGGGCGTTTGCCTTGCACGCAGCCAACATGGCCGACCCGAGTTCGATTCCTCCGCCCCTCTCAGACAGCCCGGCAAGCTACCGAGAGTATCTCACCCGCAAGGCAAAGCCTGGCAAGCTACCCGTGACATATTCGACATGCCAAACACAGTAACAAGTGTCACAATGGAGATGTTACTGGGTCCGCTCAAGCAAATCGATGAACGGGAGGACCGTGACTGTGACTGTGATGGAAACCAAGTAACAGAGAGGCAGTAACAGAGAGGCAGCAACTCCCAGGGCTACTGGGCCACGACTAACACCCAGATTTGCCCTATGTTGTACAGATCATCACTAGTTTTTACAAGCCAGTTGGAAAGGCAGCAAGGAAAGTCATGAGTGGAAAGAACTTCAAATCAACGGTGGTGTGTGTAGTTGGCTAGTACTAGCTTATAAAAAGTCTCTTGACATTTTCAGGACTCTTGGCAGCTATTAGATACCGTTGTTATTAAAAGAATAAAATTATAAAACCATTCAATTAAATAAGCGCTAAAGATAATGTACAGTGAAAACTCATCACTTCCAAATATTTCACTACTATATCTTTCTATGTAAATTTTGTCTATAGCAGAAACATGATGAATAGCACAAAAATTCCCAATTTAGCAAAGTCCCTATCATTATTCATGAGGAAGTTCCCCTCTACATATCTGCTGTTTCACTTTTATCTTATGTGAAAATATTAGCCAGCAGGCATAGCAGAACTGCCTTTAGAGAGCTGGTTGTTAAGCATTGACTAACACACTTGTGTGTGTGGCCACTTACTGACTCTGTGACCTTAAGCTACGCATTTAAATCATTAGCCTCAGGGGGCTGGTGTGATAATACAGTGGGTAAGTTGCCTGCCTTGCTTGTGGCCAAAATGAGGTGCCACAGGCCCATCTCACCAGAGTTTGAATGTGGACCTATGCTGTTTTCCTTTTAGAGCAGATCAGACTGTCCAGATCTTTGTGCCAGTACATACTAGCATGTCTCAAAAGGGTAACAGACGTCACAATGTATTGATTCATTAAGCTCTAGAGACAGTATCAGTGTCTTCTGAAATCCTGGGATGGTTCTGTCTGGCTATAAGCAACCTCACTCAGGTTCCTCTGTGTCATTAAAAACATCTATTTGTATCATGATGTGATCAGTTGGGAAGCCAGTGGCTCAGGTGATATAATTCTGACCATTGAGACCTGAGGAAAAATCTTGGGGTTGGTGTAGGGGACAGTGGAGATCTGGGAAAAGTTCCCTGCCTGATCAAAAGTGGAATAAAACCCACCTTCTTCAGTGTTATGTTGGTACATCTGTATGCGAGGCTAGCACTTCTGGGCCATCTTTTGCAGAAGGAGGATGAGAACAAGAAACCAAGCCCTTCACATTACTGAACCTCTGAGCCATCCCTGCAATTGCCCAGCTTGCAGTCTTATATTTAGAAGCAGACAATTAATGTTCCTAATTGTTTAAACCACTTTTCTCTTTGCGTTCAGATATTTGTAGCTAAAAGCCCCAAATATAGCTGAAGAGCTGGGACATCCCTGTCACTTAGTGAGTATCCAGTAAGGCTCATTAATCACCAAATGAGATCATTTGCCTATAGAAAAACTGCCCATCAGAAACGTACTGATCTTATTTTTTAAGTATGTGAGGAATTTATTTGGCACTTAGAATGTTAATTCTTTCTCAGATGTATAGTAAAAGCAATAACTGAAAAACAAAGTTATTTTAGACTTGAAAGCAATAAATACAGAGATGTGAATATATATTTTCTTGAGTTTAGACGAGTTTTATCACATAAAAAAGGTGATAGAATCTCTTTGTATTCTGCAGAGTAGAACTAGAAATGGTTCATAGGAATTACAGAGAAGGTAGTTTGTGTTTAATTTAAAGAGAAGTGAAAAAACTTATTATAAAATTATCCAGCCTCCATACCAGGCCACTTCTGGGCATTACTTCATTCTCTCAATTAATTTACAAGAAGATAGTATTTTTCCATTTTGCAAACAAAGAAACTGAGGCCAGGGGATGGGGTGGGTAGGGTGAGAATCTTTTTGGCACACCTACTCATTGCAAAGTTTCCACTTTATGTGTTTCAGAAACTGCCTAGGCAGTTTTTACTCTGTTTTTACTCTGCTTTTCCACTGCATCTGCCCATCAAAGAGAAAAAGAAAAGTTTTGACTATCATGTCCTCACTCTGGTGTCTTGGTAGGATGAGAGAGGAATTAAACTGAATGCTATACAGGAAACTGTTTTGCAACCTCCATGAACCTAGAGTTTTGCTTTCAATGGGTTTCTCCTCCATTCTCCTGCTCTCTTAAACAAGAAAAACTTCTTTCTTCCCTTCTCCTTACACACTCTTCATTCTTTTGGCACACTCCTTTAAAAAGAGTGCACATAGCAAGACAATAACACAACATCCATGGATTCTGACCCCATGGATCCTCAAATGGCCTGTCATCCTGCCATGAATCCAAATATGGCTGAGGTCTCTCTATAAATAGCAGCAGGCAGTGAGTGAGAAGAATTCAGTTTTGCATCAGGAACTGAAAATCCAAGTGTCTTTGTAAGGCTGAGGAAGGTATTATAATGGGATTAGGGATAGTGCAATTAGAAAGTGATGGGAATGTGAAGATCATATTGGTCTCATCTGAAGATATTCAGAACAATGATCATTTTAAAATGTTGAGCCATTAGAGCATGGGTTGGAGAAATAGTGTAGGAGTTAAGGTGCTTGTTTTGCACATGGATTCATTTCTGGTATCTCATATGCTCCCCCAGCACCACTTGGAGTTATTTCTGAACCCTGAGCCAGGAGTAAGCCCTGACCTCAGTTGAGTGTGGCCCAAACCTCCTCCCTAAAGAAGATAAATAAAGCCAAAGAAGGCATCCTTTGACCTCAGTAATTGATTTGAGTTCAAAGCACATCTCTCATTTACCTAGCTGTAGATGTACTGGTGAACCTCTCTAGCCTTCGTTTTTCTCTTCTGGAATGTGATAATTATCACCCTGCAGAGACTGATGATCCTGTATATAAAACACCTATTACATTGCTTGATATTTCAGTGTGTAGATGCACAAGAAAATGTATTTTTTTTTTTGAGAAAGGGCCTCTGAAGCATTGTTCTAGGAGGTTCTGAGGCCCTCTTTCCCAGCAATGCTTGTCAGTTCAATACCAGGGCCCTGAGGTTTGGGAACCACCTGAGTCACCCCAGTGATGGTCAGAAACTTCCAGGTTCACACACAGCAATGCACTAAAGGTCATATGGTACAGAACTTGAACCAACTTAACCCTGACTATGAACCACCTTAACCCTGACTATCTCATGACCCTCTATTTTTTAAAGCAGATTATGCCAACATTTTTAAGTATAAAAACACTTTATAAGAGAATTATACCATCAAACTGATATTTTGTCTCTCATGAACAGGTATAAGTTCACAATTGAGTTGCCAACAACAGGACAAAAATTGTGCCTTTAAAACTTGTCTTAACATCAGTCCTTGGTTTAGTAAGAACCTGTGGAATGTATGTGCAACTCTGACAAGAATCTGCTTCTGCAGTGCTCTGCCTCTCACCTACTAACCCATCCTAATCCCTTTCTTTTTTTGGTGAATTTCTCTTTCTTGTCATCTGTAATCCAAAGTGACAATTTAGTTCTGATCCTAAATTTGAGATGGTTCTTCAGATGGTGCTTCACAAAGACTATGCTTTAGATGTCTGTTTGTAATTTATATATATTATATAAATTTACATGTAAAATTTATGTACATTTATATTTAAATTCTACATATTATTTATTTAAATCATATGTTTTATATATAATAGACTCAAGTCACCATGTATTTTATTCAATAAGTAAGTATAGAGCACCAGGAATCTGCCAGGCACCATGGTGTAGGCACCGTTCTCCATGCTGGAGGTTTTACAGTAAAAAGTAACAGTTTTCACCAGTTTATTTGGAGATTTGGAGTCCAAGAAAATAAAACGAGGCCATTAGAAAAGGGGGGAGAGAGAGGTGGAGAGAGAGAGGGGTTAGAGAGAATGGAGGGAGAGAATGGGGAGGGAGAGAGGGAGAGGGAGAAGGAGAGAGAGAGGAAGAGAGAGAGAGAGAAAGAGAGAGAGAGAGACTAAAACTGGAAAGACTCTAGAGAAAAATATAACATGATCAGGCAGGGAGTGTGGGAGGGAAGAGGAGAGAGGAGAGGAGCGACGTTGCTTTAGATCAGGGTCAAAGAACAACTCTTAAAAAAAGTGGTAGCTGGGCAGACATCAATGATAGGAGAAAACCCACCAAGTGATGATGAAGAGGGCTTTGAGGGGGGCAAAATCTCAAGCCAGATCATAGATTTTGGGATAGGAATGAGTATAGCATATTGGGAAATGGCCATTCTAAGTTTGAGAGATAAATCAATGAGCTGAATGCACATAGGTCCTGGTTTGATCCCCAGTATCGCATGGTTCTCTGAGACCCAGCAGGAGTGACCCTAGAGCACCAAGTCTGGAGTACGTTCTGAGCATTACCAGATGTGACCCCTCCTCCTGCAGATCTCCTACTTCCTCCAAAAAAAAGATGACCTGGGCATATTGCGGGCGGGAAGTGCTGTGAAGGTAAGCTGCCTATAGGTTGCAGCAGAGATTTGGAATTCTATTTCTATTTGGGGAAAACCACTGGAGGTTTTTATGTAGGGGAGTGACGTAATCTTATTTATGTTTTGTGCTTACAGCAATATGGAGAAGAGATTTTAGCAAAATAAAAGTGGAAGTAGACAAATCCTTTCATGTTAGTTTCATAAATCCTTAAAGAGGAATCAAAATTAACCTTCAGATTTAAATGGCATTAAGTGACTGCATTTTAGTGGTAGGAATGTTGTCTTTTAGAGAGCTCTTATTACTGGAGCTCTCTAAGACCCACCCTTAGATATTTTCGTAAAGATCTCAAGTAACCTTTCTCCACAAGTTTAGTAAAATACAGTAAAAAGTTAAGAGTAGGTAAGATGTAGCTCATGTAAATAGTTCAATTTCAGGTGAATACTTGATCTCAAAAATATTCTCCAAGAACATCATTACTATCATTACTATCTCCATCCCCAATGTGATGTCTCTCTAATATACAACTGAAAGCTGAAACCTGAATCTCTGCCTTTTGCTAGCCAGGCAGGATAATCATTAGGGCATTCTTACTAACAGCAGACATTGACATCTCACTCACACAGTGAAATTGCCTGGACCTGCACTGATGAGATAGTTAAATAAGTTCAAAAAAATTTTTTGAGGGCTGAGAGATGATAATGCATGGGTTAAAATTATTTTCTTTTCTTTTCAGTTTTGGGACCACACCCGGGTGGTGTGCTCGGGGCTTACATCTGGCTCTGTGCTCAGGAATTACTCCTGGAGGGGATTGGGAAACCATATGGGGTGCCAGGGATCAAACTCAGGTTAGCTGTATGCAAGGCAAGCATCTACATGCTGGACTATCACTCAGGCCCCAAATATTGTATGAGTTTGTTTGTTTGGGAGACTACCCAGCAGTGTTTGGGGTTTAATTCTGGCTTATGCACTCCTGGTGGGGATTGAACTGAATAACTGAATAACACCCTACCCACTGTACTACATCTCTGGCCCTGGGGATTAAGAGTCTTTCTTCGCATGCATCTGACTGTAGTTTAATTCCCAATACCACATATGGCCCCCCAAGTACTGTCAAGAATGATCCCAGAGCACAGAACCAGGAGTAGGTCCTGAGTATTGCTAAGGATGGTGAAAAAATTAGAGAGAGAGAGAGAAGGAATTTAGAAAAAAAATTCAATAACACTGAAGATGGATTCTACTTTTTTTTTTATATGTTTTTGTTTCTGGCCCACACACAGCTGTACTCCGGGTGAACTCCTGGCTCTGTGCTCAGGGGTGACTCCTAGCAGGGCTTGGGGAACCATACAAGGTATATCACATTGCACCCAGGTTGACTATATGTAAGGTAAGAGCCCTACCCACTGCACTGTCACATTAGCCCCTAAAGATAAATTCTATTTCTACAATTGTGCCTTGGTTCAATTTTGCTCATGGAAAGAAATATGTAGCTGCATATTTCATTTTCAGTTTCTTAGTTGCCACAGCATTTTTATCAACCCAAGTTAATAGTCATAAATTGGTATCTTCAAAGTAAACCTAGAATAGACCTTTGGAAAAGGACAATGACAGAGTTTATATTTAATCTTATCACTAGTGTATCATAGATGACAACAAAAATTTATAATTAAATTATTATGTCTGTTATATTTTAACTGAGAATTTAGATTTATTCATTCATGTGCTGAACGTAATTTCTACGCAGAGTTCCACATTCAGCAGATATTATGCCAAGTACTGATAAAGAACCTACCATGTGTCAGGGACCAGAGTGATAGTACAGCAGGTAGGCTGCTTGTCTTGCATGTGGCTGTCTTGGATTTAGTCCTGTGCACCCCACCAGCATTGCCAGGAGTGGCCCAAAACCAAATCAGAAAAAAAAGGATCCCACTGTGTGTCAGAGACAGTTAACCTAGAAATGGATGTAAATAACTTGTAAATCATCTATTTATCAGACCCTAATATAGTCCATATCAATTTTATTTAAAATGTCTCTTAGAAATAATTTGTGTTCAAATTGCATTAGTTACAATCTTAAATTATTGAAAGAAATAGCTAGTAAAATATATGCATATGAATTTTCAAAGAATCATATGTGCATCTAATTACAATTACAGTCGAATCTAATTACGGGAGCAGTAGAATTACTTGACCTTTGTCCAGTAAGCAGGATATACAAAACTCTTTGTGGTGTCAATTACAACAAAATGCATGGAAAGGTTAAAGGGAACAATGTGGGTACTTGAAACATATAATGTCAAAAGAAAAATCTTGGCCTGATACAAAATACAAGTGATTTATAAGGCCTGGTGAGTCATGTGTATCATATCTGGGTTATGTACCACCAATAAACATTGGCTTAAAGGCGGTCAGACTATTTAGATTGTCATCACTAAACTCATCATCACATGTCAGCCCTGTCTCAATTCAAAAGCAAAAGTAAAAATACGGAAACACATGGGACTGACCACATATAAAACTGTTGCTCTGCACTGAGATTCCTGAAGGCAATGTCACACAAGGATATTTAAATGCCTATGAAATGCTCCTTGTTATTTGATCTAATTTGGATTATACAGACTCTTCTTGATCACTTAATATTTGTTTGAAGTCTGTTGTGGGCAAGAATTTCCAGTTTAAGGTGCCTTAACAAAATGTCAAAGGAGAGAGGAAAGATATTTGTTTTTAAAGTATGTGAAATTTAAAAGACCCTAAGGGACCTTCTGGATTTAAAATAAAAAATATGTATTCCCAGTTTCTCTAGACAGCGAAAACTAAAAAATGATTTCCTTCAATAGAACAAGGATATTGAGGAAAACAAAGTATAAAAAAGAAGTAAGAAGTGTTTCTTTAAACCTTTTGTTGAGATGTCACAGAGATTTAGGCCCCTTACCCCCTTTCAAACAGTCAAAAGTCCTTCTAAGCATCTTAATGCCAGGTCTCATTGAGCCTTCCCCAAAGCTTCCAAGGTCACAGAGAGGGTACAGGGCTTAAGGTGCTTGCATGTAGCTGACCCAGCTTTGATCCTTGGTACCACTTGGAGTAAACCACAAACCCACCTCTCCCCAATAAACATAAAACACTTGCTTGCAAGTGGGAAGCTTCTTCAAGTGCTTGAGCCAACCATGAGTATAGCCCCCAATCAAGACAACATTAATAGCGGAAAGAAGCCCATTTATTGTCACTTGTTCTTAGCTCTGTGCATTTAAAGTGAACAGTTAGGAGTAAGAGAAGGTGACAGTTGGGGTCAGGGTCTTGTCTTGAAGAGGTGGAGCACAGAGCCAAATCTGATTCCCTGGCACCATTATGAAGGCCAGGAGGTTACATTTGCAATCACTGCTTGTCATTATATGTATCAATCTATCAGCATCTTCATATCCCAACTAAATTAGACATTTTGGCTTTCAAATCTAGCTTAAGTAGTTGTGTATCATGGACATACAAACTGCAATGCTGCCCTCATGCCTAGAAAGACACTCTACAAAGTTTAATGCTGTACTGAAAAACTTTTCAACACGAACCCCACATTTTCATTTTACCTTGGGTTCAGCAAATGATACAGTCTGTTCTATCTATTAGAAGCACTGTAGCACTGAAGCACTGTCCTCCCATTGTTTATTGATTTGCTCAAGCGGGCTACCTATAAAAAATATTTTTTGTTTGTTTTGGGGCTGCACCTGGTTGCACTTAGTGTTTACTCTCGGCTCTGTGCTCAGGGATCATTTCTGGTGGTGCTATGTGGTGCCAGGTATCAAACTCAGATCAGCTGTATGCAAGACAAGTACCCTACCCGCTATACTATCTCTCCAACCAGACATATGGAAAATTTTAAATTCAAATGGAAATGTAAAATTGCAAGGATTAGTCTCCTACATGTAGTTTTTATTCTTTTGTTTGTACAATGAGATGGTTACGAATATTTACTATTACTCTATACTAAGGCCAAGATATAATGAAGAACAAGACAGATAATGGTCCCAGACCAACAGAGTTTATGCTGTAGTGCAGTGTTTTTCAGACTTTTCCCCATCATACTCTAATACAAACATGTATGCACACGTGTAGAGAGTAAGAGGGTAAGGAAAATTGAGAGAAGGGATAATTATTTCATTTTACCCATAAGTACATTTTATTCTTAATCCAGAAGTTATTTCATATACTCTACCTCTCTAGCTGTCAATATATAAATTAAAAGAGAATGAAGCTTGTCAACATCCTTTTTAGATGGATGCACTCTGATTTGTTTTTTTGTTTTTGTTTTGTTTTGGGGACTTCCTGAGAGATACTCAGAAGGTAGGAGGACCTTGCAAGCAATTCTCAGTCAACCATGCCCGTGATTCGATCAAGGGCCCAAGGATGCTGGGAGCACTCTGGTGAGGCTGGGGCCCTCCAGGGAAATGCTCAGGGAACCATGTGGTGCCAGGAATCAAATCTCCAGATCCTGACTCTGATGTTTTATTTTTCATTCTTTAAAAAAAAAAAGTTGCATCTAACATTCTAATTTCATTTTTACAATTAAGTTCATCACACTGCTGCAGAGGAGTAACTAATAAACAAATGAACAAATATAATACAGTGCGGTAAGATGGAGAAGAGCAAGTTACTTTGGAAGCATTAACTATAAAAGTAAATGTGCAGATTCTTCTGAGAACAGACCAGTCTATCACATAAGCTTACAATTATGATACAAAGTCTCATGACAGAAATTGTCTACAAATTATGACTACAAATTACAGTGAGAAAGAAATTGATGATGGAATAAAGGGGTGGGAAGGGAGGCAAAATTTTGAGCAGAAATAGCATTTTATACAATTGAATAAGAAACTATGAAGGTTTTGAGTTACTTCAAATAATTCAATAGAATTATTGAATTATTTTGGGGGGGTGGGGGGTGGGTAAAGTAGTAAGTAATCATGAGGGTAAGGTAGGTCTTTGCTTAGGAACTGAGGTCCTGGCAGTCCAAGTCAGTTTTACTGAAGAACATTGATGAGCCATGGCAAGAGTAAGCAAGAAAATGATAGGATTAGAGAAGCATTTTTGGAAAGATTGCACTGATGAAACTATAGAATTCAGACTGGAAGACAGCAATCAGGGAGACAGGACATTATACACACAGTTGGGAGTCATCAAAGACTTTATCAGCATCTAAAAACACATTGAAAATGACAGGGTCAAAAAGCTCATTGCCTCCTTCCTACAGTGATAATGACAACCCACTGTGACAGACAGCTAGAATCTTAAAAGACAGAACACAAAAATGTGAAAACAACAACAACAACAAACCCAGAAGTCATAAAGAAGCCATTTAAAGTAGATTCCCCTCTCTATGCATGGTGCTTAGATCAGAGAGCCTAAAATGACCATCACACCCACCTCCTGGTACTCAATCCTAGTTTAGGACCTTGCTTCTGAGTATGACCTGGACCTGGTGACTTTAAAAAAAATTTTAAAATAAACATCATGTGGCAAAAGTGATAAAATTTACTTCCAAGATTAGGTTGCAAAAGGTTTAGTGTCTGTCTTGCTAGAACTCTCTCTTACCCTCTGTTCTTTGTGCTTATGAAGCAAGCTGGCATGACATATGCTGTCTTCTCCATAGAAAAGTCCTTCTGGCAAAGAACTAGGGACAGCCTTCTTTCTAACAACTGCAAGTGAACAACTGAGGCTCTTGGACCAACAGCTGGGGAAAACTGAACTTTGCCAATAACCATGTAAATGAACCCGGGAGGGGATTCATCTCCAGTTGAGCCATGAGGTGATGTAGCCCTGGCCAATCTCTTGATTGCAGCTCATGAGAGACGATTAGTCCAAGGACCTAGCAAAATTCTATCCAGATAATTGACCAGAAACTACAAGATAAGAAATTCTTGTTGCTGTGAGCCACAAAATTTGGGTAATTTTAAAGCAGCCATAAATAAATAAAATGGCATCTAAGTCCATGATTTCTTTCTCTCTCACCCTAGCAATTTTATAGTGTATTAGGGCCGGAGAGATCGAAAGGAGTTAAGGAACATGCCTTACATATGACCAATTCTGGTTCAATCCATGACCCCAAATCTGGTTCAGTCCATGACACCATATGTGGGTTCTTGAGTGTCACTGTCAGGAGTGACCCTTGAGCATTGAGTCAGAAGTAATTCCTCAGTACAGTTGAATGACCCAGCTCCCTCCCAGAAGTTATAATGCTTTATTGACGCTTAATAATGTTTTTACGACAGTTTTTTTCTACCCCAAGACATATTTGGTACATTTTTAAAATCAAAATTAAGATAAATAGAAGTAATTTTATCTTAATATATTTTTGAAAAGTTTACAACATACTTTGATACAGAGAACCCACAGTTTATGATTTTGAAAAACAAATTAACTAAAAGAGATTAAGCTTTCTTTTTTTCTATAGACCTCAAATATTAGCAAATCTATTCCAAGTTGCTACTTATAAAATGCCAGTTCTTAATTGAAAGTAAGAAAGTAGAGAAGACACTCTGCAAATTACCATAGGCCTAAAGAGTTCAAAATTATATGGAGAGAATGTGCAGATTGTTAGAATATTATGATAATGACTTTTTAATTAAAAATTTTGGGAAGAAATAACAAAACTTATCCTTTTACACTGGGGTAAGCAAATAAAGCTGCTGACAAAATGTTCATATTGAATCCCTGGAGTTTGAAAATACATTACTTTTTTGTTTTTATGCCATACCCAGTGGTGCTTTGCTGCTACTCCCAGCTCTGTGCTTAGGGGTCCCTTGTAATGCTTGACACACTATGTGGAACTCACAGGACCACAGGGAGCCAGAGATTGAACAGGGGTCAACCTTATATCTTTAACCCCTAATTAACATTTTTACATGGTGTTCTTCCTGTGTTTGTATCTGCCCTAAATTTCCCACTTTTGTGTGCCCACCGTGGTGCTCAGGGGTTAAGGGAAAGTCCTGGTTATTCAAGGACTAGCAGTACAGAGTTCATGGTTCAGTGATTAACTTGGCAGTATGGTGCTGCTTGGCTCAGTGATACCGGATCGGGGACCACTGAGGGTTACACCAGATGGGTGCAGGGCCATGTGGTAGACGATATCAAACTCAGGGCCTGAGCATCCAAGGTATGCACTCTAGCTCCATGTGCTCCATGGCATCTAAGCGCCTTCCTTTCCTGTATTTTTGTGAATAAGGGAGTATTTGGAGTTTTCTAGTCATACTCAATGGTTCCTGGGGCTACTCCTGACTTTTTTGCTTGGCAGTTACTTCTGGCAGTGCTCAGGGGACAAAGTATGCTAGGGATCAAAAAGGGTTAGCTGAATCCAAGATAACTGCTTTACCTCCTGAACTATCTCTCTGGCCCCTTTTTGTTATTTTATGAGGACACCTGTCATGTGGGTCAGGGTCTATTCCAGTGACCACTTTAGAAACTGATTATCTCACGGAAGATCCTAATTGAATCATCATCTGGAGCACTTGGGGTTAGGACCTCAACATATACATTCTTAGGCCTAGGGCGATAGGGCGTTCGCTTGCAAATGGCTGACACAGGTTTGATCCCCAGTATCCCATATGGTCCCTAAGTACAACCAGGAGTGATTCCTGAGTGCAGAGCCAGGAGTAACCCCTGAGCACTGCTTGGTGTGGCCTCCAAAATAAAACAAAACAAACAAAATTCTTGGTGACACAATTGAATCTTGAAGGGCATCCAGTTCCAGAAAACTAAAAAGAAGGCTTGTCAAGGTGATGGGAAAGGTTACAATAAAAGGAGTCAGTGGTAATATAAGCTTTAATATTATAATAAACGCTTTCTATTGTCGCAGGGATTCTCCAAGGTAGGTGCTTTTCTTTCTATCTTAGTGCTGAGGATACCGAGAGGAATCAGATCGTTTCTCTGGTTAGATAGGGCTGGAGCGGGGTTACAAACCCAGAATTGTCTGACTCCAAAACCCAAATTTCATCATTATTCTAGCTCTAGTGATAATCAAAAGAGAAGAAGACCTGGTTTCTAGGCCTAGTTCTGCCACATAATAAGCCTGAGACATTTAATAAATCATTTAATTTCTCCTGGGATTAATTTTCTCTCCAGGAATATGAACCTAATAATAATATATGCAAAGTATAAGTAGTTCAAAAACTCTAAAGCATCCTGCCATTGTGATAAGTGCTATCAAGAGCAGCATCGGCATAAAGCAGAGATAATTAACATGTTCTCAGTGGAAAAGAATGATCTATTTGTGTTTCCTGGGTTTTTGTTTGTGTGACCTCTATGATCCTTCAACTTCCCTGTTGATGGGTTTATATACCTATCAAAAATCCAGCTTTAAGTTGGTAAGTGAATTCCAGACTATTTCTTTGTATATTTATTTAATTTACTCGAGCAGAGCACACCTGGTAGTGCTCAGGAGCTATCCTAGGCTCTGTGCTCAGGGGTCACTCCTGGTGGGAGATCAAATTCAGGTCTCCTGCATATGCAAAGCCTGCACTCAGCCCATGGAACTATGGTTCCAGTTCAGACTACTTTAGTTGTTGTTGTTGTTGTTTTAGCCAAGTTCTGTAAGTTAAAACCATTGTTTTATTGAGGTATTTCTTTAGGTAGTGGCTAGAAAATAAATGTTCCAGCTACTCTAACAAAGCTCCATAGACCATGATGGCTTGAAAACAACAGAAAGGTATCTCTTGTGGCTCTGGATGCTGTTAAGTCCAAGATCAAGTTGCTGGAAGATTGGTGGCACTTTTTGAGTGTCTGGTAGAAACTGCTTCCTGGATCAAAACTGGACACCCAGGGCTGGAGCAATAGCACAGTGGGTAGGGCGTTTACCTTGCACGCAGCCGACCTAGGTTCGATTCCCAGCATCCCATATGGTCCCCCAAGCACCGCCAGAAGTAATTCCTGAGTGCATGAACCAGGAGTAATTCCTGTGCATCGCTGGGTGTGACCCAAAAAAAGCAAAAAAAAAAAAAAAACCAAAACTGGACACCCTCTCTGCATGGCCTCGGCTATTTCTGAGTAAATTCTTCAAGGTCTCTCCTGTAAGGGTACACATCCTGCTCATAAGCTTTTCACACTTATCACCTACCACCCACAAAAGTCCTCACTTCCTAAGGTGATCCCTCTTGGGCTCAGGGTTGCAACATGTGCATTTGGGTAGGGCACAGTATATAGTACACAGAAAATGGGGTATTGATTTTTTTCACAAGATTATTAAGGTTCAGAGAGAGCATAGGACTTACGGCTCTTTCCTTGCATGCAGCTGACCCTGGTTTGGTCCCTGGAGCTATATTTGGTCCCCCAAGTACAGAGCCAACAACAGCCACTGTGCATCGCAAAATAGATAAAATCAACCTCATTAGCAATTACTAATCCCATATGCCTCCAAAAAAACCCAATAATTTTATTATAAAAAATTTGGGTTGGGGGACTGGAGAGATAGTTGGTAAGGCAGGTAAGGCATGGCTGATCTAGATTCGATCTCTGGCAACACATATGGTCCCCAGAGCCCACCAGGAGTAATCCATGAGTGTAGAGCCAGGAGGAGTTAGTCCAGAGCACAGCTAGTTGTGGGCCCCAAGCCAAAATAAATAACTTCTAAAATTAGATTTGGGGGGCCAGGGAGATAGCTCAAAGGACTGTAATATAAGCTTTGCATGTGGGGACTCCAAGCTTGCTTCTCAGTAGCATATCATCTCCCAAACACAGAACAAGGTCATCCCTGAGCACTGGTAGGCCCTGAAATAAAAAAAAAACCCCAAAACACCTATTTATAAAAAATTAATATATTTTATTTTTGTTTTAATATTCTTTAAGAATACAACTTCTAATTACTATACATTTTACACCATAGACTTATTATAATCCTTTGAATCAGTTCCCTAAAGTAGAACATTCGGATTGTTTTTGGTACTCTAAATTTTATTTGTTCATTGTGGTGGTAGAAGTGGCTATACTGGGGATGCAGGCAGCGCTGGGGAGCAGGACTTTACCACTAACCACATGTGTAGGCTTCTAACTTTGCTATTCTAAACAGGACTTCCGAGATAGTGTTTTTTCTTTAATGTGCGTATTCTGAATTATTACTAAAATTGTGTCCTGAGAAGTGAAATGATGAGGTTGGAGAGCTTTGTCTCTACATTACTCTGTCAGTCAAGCAGCAAAAAACCACCACAGGAATTTACAAGGTGTTGAGTTAAAAGCCAGAACATAGAGCTGAGACAAAAGGCAGGAAGGCTGTGTGGTCAGAATTGGGGCCCATGGTGAGGACTCCTCCACTAGAGCCATGGAGGCTCACAGAGAACCCACACTCATAGCTATCCCTTCTGGCATCAGGCCTGGACTTGACGTACAGGATAAGCAGACACCCTGCTGGCACCAGTGCCCTGGCAGCTCTTGGAATCTGATGCTGCTGCTAGCAAGGGTTCTGCTCCTTCCTTGTTTCTCTGCAATGAGAAGCTACAGACACAGTCTCAGGTCATGCTATGGGCGTGCCCACGGCTGGGCGCTGGGCTGAGAGACTCCAGTGTTGGCACTCACTGTCTGAGGAGAGAGAGAAAGAGAGGTCCTGGCTTCCATCAAGACTCACGAGGCAGGAGAGACCATAGGCTGCCAGTTTGATAGGCCAAAAATAGTATCTTCCTCTTTAATTTGCTAAATTGTGTTTGCTAGAGAAAGTGGATATGTTTAGGGTAGAATTTTTTTTTTTTGGTAGTTTGTGATTCTTTATTTAGTTTACTGCCTAATCCTATCTTTGGGTAACTTTTCCATTGGGAATGCTCCTTTCCTATTGAAGCATATCTGACTATTCCCTAAATTTAACAGAAAGACAAGGAATAGGTAGACAAACATGCATGTTTCATCTTCTTCCCCCACGTGATCTTTTACTTTATTGAGGGATTTTTCATTTCAGCTGAAGAGGTTTATGTATTTTATAATGTTTCTCACCTTTTCCCCTTGCAGGAAGAATTCACCAGATTTCAGCAGAGCAAACCCAGGAAAGGAACTCTTTCCCCTTCACGACTGCTTAGGGTCATCAAAGAAATTTCCTTAATCCTTACTAATTCCCTTGCTAAGGAGTTCTATGACCTTGCCTTAGACTGGCTCAGCAGGACAAGGAAGTGAACAAACACAGTAGCTAGCTTCTCACAGCAGTGAGTTTTGGGGAAGGCCCCTAACTGACAGTTGAGTCTTCGTAGAAGAAAAAGTCCCTATTTTCTCAGGATATGTGCAGCTGCCCCTCTGAGGGGTGCCGTGGATAGAGTAGTATTAAAAGGACTAGGAGAACATTAAAGTTGCCCAAGAAAGAGAAATGCTTGTGATTTTTTTTAAATGAACCTGGAGAAAGTGACTTCTGAATCTCTCTCATGCTATTATAGAATAAGAGTTGGTAAATTCTGGAGTATGAACAAGTGAGGGTGGGTAGATATAGGAAGGTGGCCTCATAACACTCAGGAAGGGACTGCAAAGAAGCGAAAAACCTGCAGGAACAGGTGCAGTCAGGAATGCTGGGAAAGGGGGCACAGGAACTGATGCCCACAGGCTTCATTTGAGGAAGGCTGTGGGCAGAGTTGTCCACATTGCCTCCTCTTCACACTGTCACTGAGGGATGGAGTCCTGCCCTAGGATTAGGAGGGATGACTGAACACCAGACACCTGACACTGGACAGTTTCTTAGTCATATATACTTACAGCTCAAGGGAAGAGCTAATACGGGCCATGCAGGGCCAGACAGGGCTTGCCCTTGGGGACAGAATGAGCCAGCAGGGACTGTGGAAGGCAGAGTTTAGGATATCAAGAGGGTATGGTGCCCTCTGATTCTCAGAGAAGGATGGGCTGGGCTTGTTTGAATAATTCTGTGAGCCAGCAGGGGACGGAACCTTGCTAACCCGGGAGGAGGCACTGTGCCTGGTGCCCTTGATAAGGAGGGCTGTTTGGCGAAGAGACCTTATCTGTAAGAGCAGAGTGGGTAGGGGAACTTGAAGTTAGGCCCTTGGAGGACCTCTGGTCTTTATACACTGAGTCTGCACATGCATATGACGAAGCCTGACACCAGAACTGCACGTAAAAAAAAAAAAGTGGGTGATGGTGAGAAATTCCAGAAGAAAACTTGGGCCATAGACAAAACTTCCTTTGCTCCTTCAGAAATGAAAGATTCACATCCCAAAGGCTGAATAAAATAAATATCAAAACAGGTCAGAAGAGGGACAGGAGTTCTTTTAGGAGATCCTAAATGGGTCATAAGACACATTTCTAGTGATTTCTGGGGTGTCATGTGTCAATCTGGTGACTATAGTTAACAATATGCATTGTCTGCACTGTTTTATGCTCTTTGGTATGTATATTTTACTGTGTATTTGAAAGTTGCCTAGAGTGTAGATCTTAAAAGTTCTTTTTCAAGAAAAATTCTAGCTATGTATGGGGAAGGATGTTAATAATCATGCTGTGGTGACAATTTTTGCAATATCTACAAATGTTGAATCAAATTATACACCTAAAAGTAACATTAGCTTCATGCTAATAAGTGTTGTATCCTAGCTATATGTTTAGTATATCACAATAAAAATTAGAAAAAAGGGGTAAATGCAGATTGGGACTCAAGGAATTGAGCTAAGAATGTGCCCACACAAGGTAGTAGTTAAGAGATTGCTTTGGCTCAAAACTCTGCTCAGTGCACCAAGCCATGGATATAGTGTCTCTCTTAACTTATCCTTTGTGAAAAGCCTGTATGCTTCACCAACAGTGCTGTACTGTAAAGACAAAGGGAAAAGAAGGTGAATTCTATGGGCCTGGTCTCTTGAGTCTCAGGTAATGGTAGTAGCAAAAACAGTCAGGGAACTTCTGGGGCTTTCCAGGGATGTGTCTTCAGAGTCTAACCAAAGATGCCTGTTGGAATTTCCAGGACTAGTGATCTTGAACTCAAATTTAGCAGCATAAAGTAACCACATTATTTATTATTTCATCAAGTATTTGATGTGTTCCTGCCAAAGACCACAAATTCTATATCAGTTTGCACAGGACAGAATCCCTTTTTTTCCAGGAGTTCCTTATCTCCCAAGAGGTACTTTGTGGTATACTTTGTAAAATTGAAAAAAAAAAAGGCAGTGCAAGAAAATATACTCATGCATACCAAAATGAAATACATGGAACACAAAAGCTGTAGGAGGGGTCGAGGCATGGCTCCAAGGTAGAGAGCACTTGCTTGTCAAGTGTAAGACCTGGAGTTTGGTCCCTAACACCACTCCATGTGCACCAGTGGCACTGCTGTTTGAAATCTCTGGCACCACAACCAAATGTGCTATATTGGGTGTGCTACCATGAAGCATGAGTCTGCAGAGCAGTGATCCAGCGATGTGCCTGTGCCCAGGCCCTGGTATGTGATTTCACAGGTACTTTTAGAAGGGTCCTTGAGTCACAACAAATCCTTCCCCAACCAACTTCCTTGCATGATCAGGCTCTAGCCTCCTCCTCAACCTCCACCAGGAAGAACACCCACGTTCCTTCTCCTAGAATAGCATCAGGATTGTCCTGACTACAGGCCATTTGTCCCTGTGTGCCCTCTGCCTCGAATGTTCTTCCCCTTGGACCACCTCCCTGCTCATCGGGTGAGTGCCTGACTCCTCCAGATTTCTGTCATCCAGGAGAGCCTTTCAGGATTGCTCTGGCTTCCCAATGTCCTTGCTTTTGTGATTATTTTATTAGTGTTTATTAATTACACAGCAGGCACAGACATTGATTAAATAATGCTGGCTTTGTGGAAATGTTTGTTTTACTCCCCAGTGCCTGCCACCTACTGAGCTTCAATAACTATTTGTCCAAAAAATGAGTGACTAAGAGATGCATTCCTCTCACTTAAAGGAACCTGTTTCTCACAATGCTTTGTGTCCTGCAGAAAGTTGTTATGCTGAGGATACAAAAAGAAGCCTATGATCAAACAAGTTTGGACATTTGGGATTAAACAGTTAGTCAGGCTCCTTTTCTGTGGAGCTTCTTGACTCCTTAACATGTGACTATGTGTGATGCAAATGTTGCCCAAGCACATGTGTTGCTGCTGAGTGCATGTGATGCCCGAGCAAATGTGCCATCCACATCTCCCCTCTTGAGATGTTTACTTTCATACCTTCATATTTTATTGCTGGGATGCGTACTGGGGCTTTCCCTGCCTTTGGAAAAGTCCACGTTCTCTCTTGAGCACATGACTTTCTCTTTTCCTCTCCGTCCTTCCCCCAAAACTTCCAAATAAAATCTACTTTTACTTAAAAAACTATGATTATGTGTGTTAAGGGTCAAAATGAAAAAGGAGCTTCTCTTTTCATTTTTAAGCAGACCAAGTCATCTTGGCTTTCTGAACTCAATTTCTCCATCTATAAGGGGGTGGGACATGAATTAGTACTTTCACGTGCAAGGACCGCAACTAAGTGTGTGTGTGTGTGTGTGTGTGTGTGTGTGTGTGTGTGGCCCCTGGTGTACCACTGACCACCACTACAGTGGCCAGAGGAAGGGAAGGGGGAAAAGTGAACAAAAAAAACTGCAGCTTTCCAAGGTCACAAAATCACAAATCACAAATCATCCTGTTAGTCGTCGATTGCCTCAAGCAGACCCCAGTGATGTCTCCTTCATCCTAGCCCTGAGATTATATTCAAGGCTCTTTAGGAGAATGAGACCCATCATTGTTACTGGTATTTGGCATATTGGGTATGCCACGGGGAGTTTGCCAGACTCTGCCGTGTGGGCAGGATACATTCGATAGCCTGCCAGTTTGTCCAAGTAGGAATGAGATAATAAGATGTCATAATATGATGACCTTTCCAAGGTCATTGCAGAGAAAATATGAGTAGTTGGCACTCAGCTCAGTAGCTGAGAGACTGTGTTTTGTAACCAGATGATACCGGCCTTCTAAATTCAGTTGAAGAGTCTGAGTCTGACCCTGGCCTTGCTGGCTTCCACACCTGTGGGGACCATTTATACCTCACTATGAATGGATTCTGTCTCAGCTTGGCCAGGGAATGAATGATCGGGGGCTACAAGTTGTGGCCCCTGAGGTTAAGGCACTTTGTCTGTCTCCAGCCTGCTCCCAAAGCCAGAGGCCCTGGGAGCAAAGTCAAGTCAAGTCTTGTACATCTTAGGCAGAAAGGCTCTTCACAATTCAACCCGCACAAATGAATCTTGGCTCAGCCTTCTCAGCCTGGCTGTTAACTCTCTCTACTGTTCTTCTTACCAAAAGACTTCTTTCTTACCTCAGCCATGGAGGGATGTATGATTGTCATCTTCAGTGAAGAGACTCCAGCAGGATGGTGTAAGGTTGATGTGTCCCAAGAAAGAGACCTGTTCTCTGTCCGGTTTTGTTTCCTTTGACTCTGTTGAAATTCAACATTCCTCTTTTTTTTGTTGTTGTTGCCGATGACTTAGGCGACAGGGCAGTACTGGTTTTACTCAAGTGGAATATCTATTTGGAGTTGATGGAAAAAAACAAAGATGACTGAAAAGAAGGATCAGGTTAATACCAAAGGTAATTACAGCAGAAATAAAAGAAGACGCATATACCGGATGGGTGTCCAAACCTGTTTGATTGTATATTTCAAATACTGGTATCAGAGAAACAGTGTTTGAATGGGGACAAAGGGCAATGCCTGAAACACCACAATAGATGAAGCAAGTAACTGAGGTTGAATAAAATAGCACAGAAATGCCGACTGTGGTCCTGGTGTTGCCAGCATCAGGGACAATATTTATATACAGGCCCTCTTTGCCACCTCTGGCTGGGGACTAACTTTCTCCCCGATGCCAAAGTAAATTTTGCTGCTTCCCACTTAAACCTGCACAAGTAGGATCAAAGTTATTTCTATCCCATTCATTCAGGATCATTCAAGGGCCAGCTTCTGCTTTTAAGACTAATCCAATAAACCAACTCACAAGCTGATGGATAATATTTTAAACATTTGACTTCCTCCTACATAAAGTATTTGTATTTTAACGAGGGGTTTCTGGCCAAAACCAAACAAGTCACTCTAATGGTGGGAAGTCAGAAGGTTGGAGAGATCTTTCCAGGGAAACTGTCCTTCAGTTCCTTCCATTCTTGCACAGAGGCAGCTGTCTTCTCTGGCTTGGTAGGACTGGCACAGTTACAGATTGTTGCTCTGCAGTAAAGGTAGGTTAAAGGGCAGCAGAGCACCACATGGAACCGAGAATAGAAAACAGCACATGGAGATGGCATTTGGTCCATGGATTGGGGATTACTAGCCCAAGCAGCCAGAATTTTTCCAGTTGAGTTTTTATACAATAAAATTAATGTGTTCTGCACTTTCAGTGTTTAAATAAACATGGAGGATTTATTTCTAGCCAAAATGTAAATTGGTGATGTGGATAGTTATGAAAAGAGAAAGCGTGCTGAAACTTCAGACCTCCTGGTTTCTGTCACTGGTCCCTGGGCTTACACAATACTGGTTTCTACATAAATAACTCACCTCTTAATTTTTGTAAGATATTTGACTCTAAGTTTCTTCACCTTTTTTTTTCAAAAAGCACTACTAATATGAACAAATATTTGTGAAAATTAGCAGGAATAAACAAAGGGCAAAGTATAAAAAGATAATATGTTATATATTATATATATATGATACATATTCCTCACTGATAGATTAGTTTTTTATATTTGGGCTTAAAATTAAAATTGAACTCTACGACTCAAGATATCCATCCCTAATATATATCTTGGATTAGTGATTTCCCACCCTTTTATTGACTTTGACCTACAGTAATCAATCTATTTTAGCCTTATGATTCATACACACACACACACACACACACACACACACATACCGTTAAAAGCTTCATAAAACAAAGTTATTTGTTACCTGCCATGTACTCTAATGTTTTTCATTCTACTGTCTTCTATTTTCTTTCTTTTTTAAAAAATTAAACAGTATTACCCACCAGAAAATTGGGACTCAATGTTCATAAAATGCTGCCTTTAAAGAACCTTTGCACTTACATATAAAATTTTCGTAGCTGAACTATTTGAAATAGAAAATAAAAGCAGAAAAATGTATATGGTCAATAGTAAGCATTGTGTAAACATTATTTACTACTGAATTGGGATATGAGATAAGGACATTCTGAGTAAATGACACTTAAACTGCAAGGCAAGACCTGACAGGGTACTATACAAAGAGCAGGCCTTAAAAAAAGTAAATATCTTGGTTTTATCAAGAAACTGAAGGAGGTTAATGTGGTTGGGTCATAGAGAAACTAAAACAGAGATATGTGGTCAAATTGTATTGTAGGAGGGAGGTAAATTATACCATACCTTGAAGATAGTATTGAAGATAGATTTGGGGGAGGGACACAGTGATGCTCAGGGTCTACTCCTGGTTCAGTGCTCTGGATGGTACCAATTTTTGTGTATGAGTGTGTGTGTGTGTGTGTGTGTGGTGCCAGAATTTGAACCATTGTTATATCTGCAGCTGTAAGCAAGACAAATGCCTTAACTCTGTACTATCTCTCTCGTCCTAAAAATGGATTTTTAAATCCAAATGCAATGACCAGGTTTATATTTTCATTCATTGTTCTGGCTCTTGTGTGAAGAATAGATTGGAAAAAGGATGGAAGAAAACCAGCTAAGAAGCTATTAGAAAAGATTGGCTTATAGTTAAAGTGGAAACAAAGAATAAGCAGACTGATACAGGGAATATTTTAGTGGTAAAATCCATAGGTCTTGATGACAGTTTATTTGAGGTTGGGTTGAAAGAAGGTGTGATAGAAGATAAATGTCAAGAATGATGCCCCCACTATTTTAACAGGACCACCTAAGTAGATGAAGAGGTCACTTATTGATTTAAAAGCTCAAAGCATGGGTAAGGATTAAGAATTTGGCTTTGTAAGTCTTAGACCAAATGTCTGTGAGCTATTTAGATAGAGAAGTTAGCAATTACCTATGCAAACCTGAATTTTGACAAGAGGATTAGAGTGGACATTCAGAAGCATTCATCTGCATCCTGGCATTTGGAAGCAGCTTAAGTAAGAGTCCTTAGAATCACAGGCTGAGAAGCTACAGTCACAGAGGAATCAGGTAGTAAGCCAGAATGTTTATGTTCTCATAGCAGACAATTGAAGAGAATGGTTTAAGAACTGGTTAATAGTCAACTGTTCAAATGCCACTAAGAAGTTAATTATGAAGTGATTGACAAGTGTCTTTGGGTCTAGTAATAGGAAAGTCACAGTGATCTCAGCAAGGGCTTTTTTTGATAGGTATAAAAGGAAGGGAGGAAATTGATAGAAATGGAAGGGAAAGAAGAAGAGGAAGTAGAAAAAGTGAGTGTAAGAATATTTGTGAATCTTGGCTGTAAAGGAGAGATTTTAAAAAAGCAATGGGAATGCAAGCAGAAAAAAATACATGGCCAAGAGCTCCTTTTGTTTGTTACTTTTTGAAAGAGAAAGAAAAAAAAAGAACTTTATGTTTATGTTTGGAAAGATTGGGTGGAGGCTGAGAAGGTAAAATTACAAAATGGATAGTTACCAGGCCCCACCCATCTGATGGATGAATGGAAGGCAGACCAGGTATCACAAAAGGTGAAACAGAGTTTGTGCGGTTATAGGAAATTGTATGAGCTTGAGGATAAGAAGCTTTTGTCGATAAATGTAATATTCTTTGTGAGAGGTGACATAGAGGAAAGTTGGTTTATATGTTTTGGCTGTAGGCAACAGAAACATTAACCAATAAAGTTTTATCTATTAATGTAATGTCTGGACTGAGCTTTTCAGGAATGATTCAGCAGCTCAGCAACATCATTAAAGACCCAATTTTTTCCTTCATTTTATTCTACCACTCATTCTAAAGTTGGAGAGTTGTGTATGTAAAAGAAAGCACTAAGACTTAAAAAGAGGAAAAAGTTCCCATCCAAGGAAACTTCCCAGAAGTACAACAGGGCCAACTTCTTCTTAGGCTTCACTGGCTATGACTTCATCACTGGATTATTTCTAGGCAATCACTGGCAAATGGAAATAGGAATAGGTGATCGACATGACTAATATTCAAACTCTTTGCTTGGTTATTCTCTAGGGGAATTTGGAAAATTAAGTACCTATTCCCATATATTTTAAGTGGATGACATCTGAACATTTTAACTATTTCAGCGCTTAATTAAAATTAATTTATTTTATATTGTGAAGTTGCTAATAAACAAATGTGTCTAATGAAACAAAAATACTGTAATAATTTGATAATGACTGTTAGCCATTAAAAATGAAAGAAACTCTATATTAGCAATTAAACATCTTGATAATTGTTCTTTTGAATTTGCGGGGGGTTTTCATTCTTTTGTTTGCTTGTTTTTGGACCACACTCGGCTCAAGGATCACTCAAGGCTTGAGGGACCATATGTGGTGTCAGGAATCAAACTCAGGTTGGGTGCAAGCAAGGCAAGAGCTTTATCCATTGTACCATCTCTTGGGCCCCTGAATTTGTGTTTTTATTTGAGTTCTATCACAGAAACTTAGCCTGATGTTTATGCTTTAAAATCTTATACTGACTACTCTTATCATGTGTCCTTATAGAACTATTGCTTGTGTGCATTAAATTCTACTATTTTAAGAATTCAAAAGGTTGGTTACAACTGTTAAAACATTTTCTGACTTGCATTATCATTATAATCATCATCAGTATAATAGACCAAAATAGTAAAAATATATATTTAAAAACTTTTAAAGCATAAATAGGGAACTGTATCACAGTGCACTTTTAAAATGAAAGATAATATTTAAAATTATGTCAGTTATCTGTGGATAAATATGCAAAATGCTGGGGGAAAAATCTTCCTTATGCAAATTTGCAAATAAGTAGTGAAGGGATTTTAGCACATACTATTATTCAACTCTTAATTCTTTCTGAGTTACATGACAAAAGCAAGCACCACATCCACTACTATCTCTCCCCTAATACTTTTCTGTTTGTATATAATTTTTAAGTACTTTTTACAGGTAAATATATATGCATATATATATAGTATATCTTAAAAAAGGTAAAGGTAAAGGCCCTCCCGTTGATCGTCGATTTGCTCGAGCGGGCCCAGTAACGTCTCCATTGGAGACTTTTGTTGTTACTGTGTCTGGCATATCGAATACTCTCGGTAGCTTGCCGGGCTCTCTGAGAGGGGCGGAGGAATCGAACTCGGGTCGGCCATGTTGGCCGCTTGTAAGGCGAACGCCCTACCCGCTGTGCTATCCCTCCAGCCCATAGTATATCTTAAAAGTATGATTTGATGTAGAGAGTGTTTGCCTTGCACGCGGCCGACTCAGGTTCGATTCCTCTGTCCCTCTCTGAGAGTCTTGTAAGATACCGAGAGTATCCCGCCCACACGGGAGAGCCTGGCAAGCTACCCGTGGTATATTTGATATGTCAAACACAGCAACCAATCTCACAATGGAGACTTACTGATGCCCACTCAAGCAAATTGATGAAACATGGGACAACAGTGTTACAGTGCTATGCATTATACAGCAATGTTTGGGGTTAATCATAGTATAGTGTTTGAAGGTTACTCCCAGTGGTGCTTGGGGAGCCATGTGGTGTTGGGGATTGAACACGGAGTTCTCATATGCAGAACGGGGTCTCCAGCCATCTGAGCCATCTCCCTGCCTTGACTAGTATTAATTCTTTCCCATAAAGTCAATGAAGGATAATGGGAAGAGTGGTGGTGAAAACAGAGGACCAGTAGGAAATTTTCAGATGGATAGTTCAGGAAAAAAAAATTTACAAAAGATAGTTAAGGATCTGCATACATTTTCTTTTGGAAAATATTTGTGTTCCTGTGACAGGTCACATAAAGCAGTTTAGAAACTGTTGGCTTAGCTCAACATGATTCCATGTTATTGAACTAATATTAGAATTTTGTAAGTACAGTAAATCTTTGCCTTATAAGATGTAGTCTACTAAGATTGAGGGGCCAAAGGGATCAGAAAAATTAATAGTGCAGAGAATGGGGACTTAAGCCTTCCCAGAAAACAAGGGTAATATTATTGGGTCTTGGAGATCACCTGCTGAAATTTGTAATTAATATTTTCATTTTGATCTCAATCTGGATCAATGTTATGATTTTTACAACATTCTGTTGTTGATTCACTAGCTCAGGGGAGATGGATGGTGGAATTTATCTGAGACCGGGGTTCTATAGGCAGATGCTGTGAAAGAAAAGGCTAATAAGACCCACATTTTGCAGTAGTACAATTGTGATAATGGGCCCCCCAAATCTAAGCTGTTATAGAGAAATGAAAGGCAGAAGGTATGATAAAAACAATAAGAAGGTGAAAGGATTTGAGGTTTAAGAAGTTCAATGAGGGCTAAAGAGATAGTACAGCTGCTAAGGCATTTTCCTGGCATGCTGTGACCTGTTTTTAGTTCACAGCACCACATACGGTCCCTTGAGGACTGCCAGGAAGAATCCCTGAGCACAGAGCCAGGAGTAAACTCTGAACTGCCAGGTATGGCTCAAACAAACAAAAAAACTCAGTGAAGCCAAGCAGGAAAACTGGAAGATGGTAGTTAGGGGTAAGAAATGGGATATTCTAAAGTAGTGATTTGTTTGTTTTGGGTTATACCCAGCAGTTCTCAGGGCTTACTTCTGGCTCTGTGCTCAGGGATCATTCCTGGCAGGACTTGGGAGACCATATGGGGTGCCAGAATTTAAATCAGGATTGTTCAAATATGAGGCAAGTGCCTTAACCCTGTACTATCTCTTTGATCTCCTAAAATAGTGATTTTTGAAGTGATACTTTTTCTGGGGTAACAGGGAGCTATCATTACAGGCCATTTTTGAAGGTGACTCTTCAAAAATAGAGATCTTTAGAATTAGGAGTTTAAGGAATTAAGAGATGGGGATATTGTTGGGGCCTGTTTCTCCATGCTTACATTCATAATGTTAAAGACAGGAGACCTATGGAGAGGTGGGCTGGAAACAAGGTCCTTTTGTCAGTGTGAGTGGGAGTAAGATTGGCAAATCTTATTCCAAGATGCAGGCAGAACATTCTATAGATGCTAGAGTGGAATCCCAAGAAGTTTTCCTATGACCATTGGATCATACAAAATGGTATCAAAGTGGTTCTCAAAGAAGCAAGAAAGAAAACACTTCTGTTTTCCAAACCTAAGAAGTTTGGGCCCCCTCCGTCCCACAACACACAGTTTTTCTCATTCTATAAAAATACATATGAATTAATTTTCTTCAAATCCTGCCAACAAAATAAGTTTGGATTTAAACCTGTACCTACTTCTTCCTGTGCCCACATGAACATTGGGTGGATGACAGCACTAGACTAGGAATGGATTCATGAACATAACATAGTTCTACTCCTTGAGCAGATAATCTAATAAGAAGGCCAATCTAGATTGTTATTAGATAACTCATTTATTTGCTGATTTTTCCACACTTTTTCTTTTGTGTCTCTTCTCTGTCCATCCTGTCAGCAAACATTTAGTAACTGCCCAATCTCGGTCCAACACTGCCTTAGAAACTTTGACCATTATAAATCTAGATATACATAACTATAATTGCCTGGTGGGTAAATATAATTCTTGATATTTCTTAAAGTAGAAAACCACATTTTATTAAGATTTGGCTACAGCACATGGTCATATAAGTGCTCTAAGAGGCTTTTGTAATATGACTAAGAACCTGCCCTTCGAAGCCACACTTGAATTCAAAGGAACTTCGGCAAGCTTAATTTCTACTCCCTTTAATTTCTTCGTTTGTACATTGGGAGACTACCTTTCAACACAAAGTTGTTAAATTTGAGCAATATAATATTGATAGACTGCTTATTGATACTGTATCACTAAATTACATAATGCATTAAAAATCACTAAGGTTAGTCTATATGGCATTATCCTGTCACTTCTTTCTTGTCTTCCTTACTACCAAACTCAGTTAAAATCACTTGAAAAGAGAGGGACTGAAAAATAGTATAGTAGTTAAGGTGCTTGCCTAGCATGTGGCCATGAATGCAATCTTAGTTTGATCCCTGGTACCACACATGGTCCCCTGAGTACTTCTAGGCATGACCCAGGAGCACAGACCCCTATGGAGTCACTGAACACAGCTGGGTGTGGCCCTCCCAAACCAAAACAAACAATAAAGAAATAAGAAAAGATATGAAAACACCCTCCTACACACAAACACACACACACACACACACACACACACACACACACACACGGGTAAATACATAGGCAAAGTGGGGAATCCCTACAGCTATTCATGCATTTTCTATGTAAGAAGATTTTTTTTTATTTCACAAAGGAGTCAGCTGTTCAGGGCACTGGTTATAAATTCTAATTATCTAACAGAATTAGGATTTAATTGGTGAAATGTTTTACCTAGACTGACCAAGCTGTTCAGATTCAACCATGTCATAATTTCGCCCTGGTCCTTCCTATTGGTAAGTACTTTGGCATAAGCCAGCAAGGCACCCACCAGATAGTGAGATAGCAGTGGGTGGAGGTTGTTCATTCCTATGGGCTAACTAATACATTAACTTTCCCTTGAGTAGAGGATTTTCAAGTTGCCTGCACAGAGAAATGACTGTGAAGTTGTTAAAAACTACTCCCACCACCAGAGATTCTGATTTAATTGGTCTGAGACACAGCTTGGGCATGAGGATTTTTTTTTTTTTTTGCTGCCCAAGTGATTCTAATGAGTAGCTAAGATAGAAAATCCTGCTCTCTTTGCTTCCCTCCCTTGCTCCCTTCCTCCTTCCCTCCCTCCTTCTGTCCTTCCCTCCCTTTCCCTCCCTCTCCCTCTCCCTCTCTCTCTCTCTCTCTCTCTCTCTCTCTCTCTCTCTCTCTCTCTCTCTCTCTCTCTCTCTCTTTCCACCCAGTCACCAGCTTCTCTTGTAAACTCACCAAGAAACCACACAGTTTTGGTTTGGTCAGCAGTAAAGTGAAGACTAAGGTTACGCTTTTCCATTTCTTTGTTTTAGGCTCATGGGTCAGAGCTCAATGTTTTGTCTTTCTTTGACATTTCTCTTGGGCTATTATGAATTATGAAAGTGCCAAGGGCAATAGCAGCTGCTATCAGCATTGAAAGGCTTTTAGCATGCTATAGAGAAGGGAAGGCATCTGCAGTGTGAGGTTCAGATTAGTGTCAAGGGCTGGACTGAAGAGTGGAGTTGTATGTTTCCACTACGAAGAAGAGCCATCTTGCTTTACTCATGATGAGTCACTGACCTTCTGTGGGAAGCTCTTGAACTCCATTAGGATAAATAATTGTGAAAGTGGAGAGTGTAGTGCAGAGTGTAGTTCCAGAGAGATAGTACAGCAGGTAGGGCATTTGTCTTACATACCGCCAACCTGGTTTGATTCTGTTACCACATATGGTCCTCTGAGCACCTTCAGTAGTAATCCCTTGCAGAGCCAGGAGTAAGCCCTGAACATCATCGGATGTGGCCCGCAAGCAAAAAAAAAAAAAAAGAACTTTAAAGTTATAAAACTTTATTAAATTAGGTTTAATAGAATATCAGTGGGCTGGAGCAATAGCACAGCGGCAGGGCACTTGCCTTGCATGCCGCTGACATGGCCGACCAGAGTTCGATTTCTCTGCCCCTCTCGGAGAGCCCGGCAAGCTTCCGAGAGTATCTCGCCCACATGGCAAAGCCTGGCAAGCTCTCCGTGACATATTTGATATGCCAAACACAGTAACAAGTCTCACCATGAAGACATTACTGGGCCTGCTCAAGCAAACCGATGAACAACAGGAGGACAGTGACAGTATATCAGTGGAATTGAAAACAGATATGATAATACAATTGGGTGATACAATTGGTTGACTGCTGTGATAGTCTAAAGAAGGAGTGATAATAATGACAGCTGCACTTATTTAGCATTTCTCAGAATTCAGAAATAGCACTTGAGTTGTATTATTTTATTTAATCCTATCACCAACACTAACACTATTAGGTAAGTGCTATTATTTTCCCACTTTTTTTTTTTGCTTTTTGGGTCACACCCGGCATTGTACAGGTGCTACTCCTGGCTCTGCACTCAGGAATTACTCCTGGCGGTTCTTGGAAGACTATATGGGAGGCTGGGAATCGAACCCCGGTCGGCTGTGTGCAAGGCAAATGCCCTATCCACTGTGCTATCGCTCCAGCCCCTTGTTTTCCACCTTTAAGTGGAAAATGAGACTCAGACCAGTTATGCAACTTGCTCTATAAACAACTCCTAAGTAGTGGAGAAAGAAGCAGCATCTGACCCAGTACAAATAATTACAGAACCTCTGCCATGAGCCACTACCTATGGTCCTTCACATTGCAAACTGAAGTGTTATGACAATGAGCATAAAAAAAGGGAATGGCAGCAGGAAGTACACCATGATGGCACTGGCTTCTGAAACAATCCTTGAGCTCTGCAGCCATTCTATACTTCAGACCCTGAAGAAAGACTGTTTCAGAGGGTATGGTGCGGCCAGCAGGTCAATCTGTACCTGTGAGGCTAGTGCATCAGCAGCCTGATGGCACTGTCAGGCCTTCAGATACCCCAAAATTGCTGCTGTGCCTTTGGTCAGACTCCAAAAACTTGGGGCAAAGTTTACCAAGAAGGTAACCAGCCAAAAGTTAGGTATGTGGGAGACACACCTACAAACCACCTCCGGCTCAGCTATATAATTGGAGGCATGGCCTCTCTGGTTCCTGATTGAACTGCTTAACAGCCATGATCCCAGAGACTCAGAAACAAATCTTGGAACCCAAAAGCTTTTGGCAGAAATGCATCCTGTTCCTCAGTAATAATTAAAACAGCATGATACTGGAACAAAGGCAGAGCTACAGACCAATGGAACAGGGTTGAATATACTGACATCTCCCCTCAATCATATGATCATCTAATCTTTGATAAAGGAGCAAGAAATGTGAAGTAGAGTAAGAAAAGTCTCTTTAACAAATTGTGCTGGCAAAACTGGATGGCTACATGCAAAAAATGGGCTCAGAACTCTGCCTAACACCATGTACAAAAATAAGATCAAAATGGATTAAAGGCCTCAACATCAGACCGGAATTCTTGTATTTCAAGGTACATTGAAGACAAAGTTGGCAAAACCCGCCACGACATGAAAACTAATGGTATCTTCAAAGATGTCACGCCACTGGCTGAGCAAGTGAAAACAGAGATAGATAAATGGGACTATCCTAAACTAAGAAGCTTCTGCACCTTAAAAGAAACAGTGACCAAAAGTACAAAAGTACAGTCTACAGAATGGGAAAGGATATTCACCGAATACACATCTGACAAGGGGTTGATATCAAGGATAAAGTACTGGTTGAACTTCACAAGAAGAAAACATCCAACCCCATAAAAAAATGGGGCAATGAAATGAACAGAAACTTTCTCAAAGAAGAAATTCGAATGGCAAAAAGGCACATGAGAAAATGCTCTACATCATTAATCATCAGGGAGATGCAGATCAAAACCACAATGAGATACCATCTCACACCTCAGAGACTGGCCCACATCCAAAAGAACTAAAGCAACAGATGCTGGCATGGATGTGGCGAGAAAGGGACACTCCTTCACTACTGGTGGGAATGTTGACTGGTTCAGCCCTTTTGGAAAACAAATTTTCTCAAAAAATTAGAAATTGAGCTCCCATTTGACCCAGCAATACCACTCCTGGGAATATATCCCAGAGAGGCAAAAATGTATAGTTGAAGTGACATCTGCACTTGTTTGTTCATTGCAGCACTCTTTACAATAGCCAGAATCTGGAAAAAAGCTGAGTGCCCGAGAACAGATGACTGGTTAAAGAAACTTTGGTACATCTACACAATGGAGTACTATGTAGCTGTTAGAAAAGATGAAGTCATGAAATTTACGTACACGTGGTACTACATGGAAAGTATCATGCTAAGTGAAATGAGTCATAAAAGAGAGGGATAGACATAAAAAGATTGCATTCATCTGGGGGACATAAAGTAACAAAATAGGAGATTAATACCTAAGAATAGCAAGATCAGTACCAGGAGGATTACTCCCTGGCTTAGAGGCCAGCCAGGCATTCTAGGGAAAAGGGCAGCTCAGATAGAGAAGGGAGCACTAAATAAAGGGTGTTTGGAGGATCCTCCCAGGATAGGAGATGCATGTTGAAAGTAGACTATGGACCGAACATGATTGCCACTCAATGCCTCTTTTGCAGACCAGGACACCCAAAAGGAGAGAGAGAACAAAAGCGAATGCCCTGCCACAGAGGCAGGGTGGGATGGGGGGATGGGGGTGGGAGGGATACTGGGATCCATGGTGGTGGAAAATGGGCACTGGTGGAGGGATGGGTATTTGATCATTGTATAATCAAAACCCAAGCACAAAAATTTGTAAGTCTACAACTGTACCTCATGGTGTTTCACTAATAAAAATTAACTAAAAAAAAAAAAAAAAAAGAAATGCGTCCTGTTCCTGCAGTAGGTTACTGGGGCCGGGCCACTCCAGGTGGGAATAGGTTTCGTGCCTTGGCCTGTTCTCCTCGGTGGCCTGGTGACCGTCATCCTCCAGAAGCCACAGGACAGTCAGGTTTGGGCCTGCAGTGATAAGACACGCGGGGACTCACCAGATGGGGGTGGAACCGGCCCTTTCCTCCCCATCCCAGCGAGATCTCGAGTTGTCGCCTACAAACGGCCTCTCTGGCTCCTGATCAAGCTGAGTATTGACCATGATCCCAGAGACTCAGAAACAAATCTCGAAACTCAGCGGCTTTTGGCAGAAATGCATCTGGACCGCATACACGGCCATGGCTCCAGAGGCAAAAGGACTTAATCCAGAGCCCTACAGCTTGAGGCAGAAAAGTGAATGGACCATGCATTAAACTATGGCACCATGCCTCCCCAGGGGGGAAAGGGTATTGCCCCCTTCCGCTTTTCTCCCCTCAGCAGCAAGGTGGCCGCCACCTCAGAGCTTATTGGAAAGCCAGGTATGAGCCGGCGGTGATGGGGCAACTGCAGTCTCATGGGAAAGGGGACGGTACCGGCTCGTCCTTCATGCCCTACCGAGGTCACGAGTTGCCCTCCACGAGCAGCTCTCAGGCACAGACATGGCTCCAGAGGCAAAACAACTTAGTCCAGAGCCTGGCAGCTTGCAGCAGAAAAGTGAATGGACCATGCGTTAAACTATAGCACCATGCCTTCCCGGGAGGGAAAGGTTGTTTCTCCCTTCCACCTTTCTCCCCACCGGCAGCAAGGTGGCCACCACTTCAGAGCTTATAGGAAAGCCAGGTATGAGCTGGCAGAGATTGGGCAACTGCAGTCTCATGGGAAGGGGGGTGGTACCTGCTTGTGCTTCACGCCCTACCGAGGTTCTGAGTTACCCCCCACGAGCGGCTCTCCGGCACAGTCATAACAGCAGTTGCACAGAAACCAATCTCTAAATTATCTGGCTCTTTGCAGAAATCCAAAATTGCGTGGTCACAATAGCAGCAGTGTAACATTACATGATTCTCATAACCAGCTATAGAAAACAAAGTATTTCACAATGCCTTTTCAGCAATTCTGATTGTTGGGGGGGAAATTCTAAACAATAATGGTGCATCTTTTGTGGAAATGATGAATGTAATCAAGGTAGATAAGAGTTAAGTAGAAATCATCTGCCTCAGGCATTGGGAGGGGTGGGAGGGGGGTATACTGGGGTTCTTGGTGGTGAAATGTGAGTACTGGTGAAGGGAGAGGTGTTTGATCATTGTATGACCGAGACTTAAACCTGAAAGCTTAGTAACTTTTCCCACAGTGATTCAATAAATAAATATAAGATGAAAATAATTAAATAAATAAAACAATGAAAAAAAAAGTAAGGTGGAGTTCATGCCCAATTCAATCAGCTAATCAGCGGCTGAACAAATAGTAGTACTCCAACATAAAAAAAGAAAATAAAAAGAAAGACTGTTTCTTCTTCCATGAACTCATCAGCCTATGTAGACATGGTGTGAAGGGTGAGGGAAAGGAAGAATCAACAATACTCATCAGGTTTGGGCAGATGACCAAGAAAACAGAGGCAGGGCAGATTGTGAAGCCAAACTTGAGGTATAAGGTAGAGTTGCCCTTTAAACCATATAGCTAAGTTTAGGGAGACAAAGTCAGGGTCTGGAGAGATAATACAGTAGGTACACTTGTCTCACACGTGTGTGGTCAACCCGGGTTCACTCCCCCATGCTCCATATGGACCTGGTACCCTATATGGTTCCCTGAAACACACCAGGGATTATCCCTGAGCTCAGAGCCAGAAGTAAACACTGAGCAACCACAGTGGCCCCAAATCTAAACAAAACAAAACAAGATTAGCCAAAGTGATAGGGAACCAGAGATAATTGCAGACATCTTAAGAAAAATTATTATTTGGAGAGATGGGGATTGGACCACATTTGGTGGTTCTCAGGGTTTACTCCTGAGGAGAAATGTGCTTAGGGGTCATTCCTGACAGTGTTTGGAGGACCATATGTGGACACCTTAAAGATAGAGTTTTTAAGACAGAATGAGGGATGGGGGCCAGAGTGATAGTACGGCGGGTAGAGCATTTGCCTTGCACACGGTCAGCCTGGGTTCAATCCTCGGAATCCCCTATGGTCCCCCAAGCACTTCCAGGAATAATTCCTGAGTGCAGAGCCAGGAGTAACCCCTGAGCATTTCTGGGTGTGACAAAAAAAATAATGAGGGAGAAGGAGAGAACTAAAAATTCCACAACATGGATAGAAAAGAAGCAATAAGAAAGAGAGGAGGACATTCGGCGGAGAACATAAGGGAAATTGCAGAAAGGAGAGGAGTTCCTTTTATTGGTGTCTGCTTTCTTCCCCCCTTTTATTTTTGCAATGTAAGGAATTGAACCCAGACCTCACATATATAAAAGGCAGGTTACAGAGACACATTCTTGAGACCAGGATTCATTTTATTTTAAAATTTCTTTATTGAATTTTTGGACCACACTCAGCAATGCTCATGGTTTACTCCTGGCTCTGCCCTTGGAGGACCATAAGTGGTGCTGCTGCTTGAACCTCACTCAGCTGCATGCAAGGCAAGCCCTTGTCTACTTTACTCAAGACCATTCCCCTTCCCCAGGGTAATTCTACATGCTACAAGAAATCAAGGGAGAGTACAAATGAGAAAAGGCCTTTACAAGGGGATGAGAACATCTGTATCACATAGGCTTCTTGTGGTAAACAATACAAGCAAACTCAAGCTAAGTTTATTACTTTTATTTTTTTTCAATCCCCAGCATCCTATATGGTCCCTAGAGCATGGCTGGGAATAATTCCTGAAACTCAAGCTAACTTCAGCAGAAAAGAATGTATTTAAAAATATGAAATCACTCAAGATAGGAAGAATGGAGAGCCAGATTAAAAACACTGGGAGGAACCAAAGAAGTTGAAAAGAAGAGATCAAGGCTAAGACCTTGCCCAGGGAACTCTGATGCCACTGACTTTACCATTTTGGCATTTGCTGCATTCAACTGGAACTTTGTTGTTGTTTTGGAGTCTTATCTGACTGTTCTCAGGGCCAGTTATTACTGGTGAGTTGCTTGTAGTCACTTCCAGTGATGCTGGGAATTGAACATAAGCCTTCTGCACGTGAAGCAGGCATATCTGAGCTATTTCCCCAATTTCTCAACTAGAATTTCCTGGTATGGGGAGGGGGAGGAGGAGGGGAAGTTGGATCATAACTGGTGGCACTCAGTGGTTCTCCCAGCCTTGTACTTAGGAGTTACTCCTGGTAATGTTAGGTACCTAACCAGGTTTCCTACATGCAAGAGAAGAGCCTTAACCCTGTACTATCTCTCCAGCCCTCAACTAGGACTTTAACTTCAATCCTGAAGCTATGAATAATTTCTAATAAACCCTGTGTTCTTGTTTTATTCCCTTAAAGTCAAATCTTTTACAACACTTTTGGGCAATCTCATTCATCAGTCCCTTATCATATGTTCACACTCTGACCCAGAGGACAAGTATGATTTTCTTCAATTTTCATAAAAAGCCAATGAATTCTATTTTTATTCAACTTTCATGAAGGATCAATTAAGTCTCTCCATTCCATTTAATGTACAACATTCCTTCAGATTTCTTTAAAATCTAAATAATGAAGTTATTATGAGCACTAGTATGTACCAAGTCTCATGAATGGGTGAGTTCTCACACATAACTTCTTCAAAAAAATGATTTAGTGACAAAACCTGACTAAAGAGTAAGTGGAAAAGAGGAAGTTTTAGCTAAGATAAAATAACTCTCAAAATAAGAAGAGCATAGGTGAAGGAGGCACATCTTTTAGAATAGTGAAACTAGAGTCATTTATAAGACAGCAGTCACTCATAAAAAAAAGAGAGGAATGAGAGGTTTCTATCACTGGAATTTTCATACATAAGATAGGAAAAATGAAGGAAGGAGAGGGAGCAAGGAGCGTGAGAGACACATACAGTAGAACAAAGATGTATAGACTTGCAAAGTCTGTTGGGGTAGAAAAGATACTGTTGATGTTAGGCATATTTTTATTGGGGTCCCATCAGTTAAATGTAGAACTTTCTTTGACAACTGTGCCATGATCCACATGAATAATAACCTTAATCTGTGAGATTTTGAAACTTCTCTCCTGACTCAACACATCTTCCTTCCCCCGCCTTTCCCCTTCCTTATCTTTTCTTCATTTTTATTTCCTCCCCCTCTTCTCCCATTGGTTTTATAAAAGGCATTCTGACTGGATATGGATCCCAATTCAGCACCACCTCAATTCAGAAAATAAAGTTTAGTGCATTCCAATTTGCTCTGACTTTATGCTGCCACTCTTTGAATGGAGCCAACCCATCTAGTCTGATGCCATCCACATTGTATTGGTTGGGCTTGGTATTGGATTTTGTTGTAATCTCCAGGTCTGATTTAATTAAGTCTGCCTAAGTATAAAAGTACAGCATAAACTGAGGAAGAAAATACAACAAATTGCCCTAGAAGACATTATACCCTAGATTTTGATCTCTTTATACAGTGCAAAGGATAGTTCATTTGTCACAGTAGTTCCTTCCATCTTCTCTCATGGGATGTGTGATAATCAAGCCTAAAAAGTTCAAATTTTCCCCTAATTCATATTAACAAAACAGTCTTTAGGAAGATTTAATTACAAGACCATAAATGTCAAGGATATATAGGCCTCACCTTTTGGTTTTGGTAGTTTTTCTATTTAATATCCAACATTTCTTCAGATTTCTTTAAAATCTAAATAACGAAGGTTGGAGCACTAGTATAGGGTGCTAGCCTCACATATGGCTAAGCCTGGTTCAATTCCCAGCACCACCAGGAGTGATCTCTGAGTAGGAGGTCACTGAGTAGGAAGCCAGGAGTAGCCTCTGAGGTCCACCCACTATGGCTCAAATGCCTACAACCTGCTCCCACCAAGAACTGCATTGCATTGTGGCACTGTCCTCCCATTGTTCATCAATTTGCTTGAGCGGACACCAGTAGTGTCTCCATTGTGAGACTTGTTACTGTATTTTTTTTTGTTGTTGTTGTTGTTACTGTTTTGTCATATCAAATATGCCACGGGGAGCTTGCCAGGCTCTGCTGTGCAGGCATGGTACTCTTGGTAGCTTGCCAGGCTCTCCAAGAGGGACAGAGGAATTGAACCCGGGTCAGCTGCATGCAAGGCAAATGCCCTACCTGCTGTGCTATTGCTCCACCAAGAACAAAAGATAAAAATCTAAAGAAGAAAAAAAATTGTCCCAAATTTGACAACTTATAAATTTCCTGTTAACCTAATGGGTGTTCTACCAATTGTGAAAAGGAACAAGGAACAATAGGGCAAATTTAAACCAATTTCTGAAAAATGCTAACCACCACCAAAATAAAATTGGCAAAGAAAATAACAGTAAAACTATTACATACTTAATGTGCCATTTGGCTCAGCAATTCTTTTCTTAGAAAATGCATGCTTTGGGGATAATTAGCAAAAGGATAATGTATAGAAGGAAAATATGAGAGCCAGAATGATAATTCATGGGCTGGACATATGCTTTATATAAAGGAGGCCTTGATTCAACCCCCAGCCCTGCCCTCCTGAGTACCACCAGAGGTAACTCCTGAGCATAGAACTGGGAGTAGCCCCATCACTGCCAGGTGTGACAATAAATAAACATTGAAGTGTTACCTACTTAAGATTGTAAACATTGAAGTGTTACATACTTAAGATGTTAAATGAACAGATCTGTATCTAAGCTTCTGGAACTGACTTTTTCTTCACTCAACATAATTTCCTGGAGAATAAGTGAAATTATTGAGTACACTAATAGATTTTCCCCTTGGTGTTTCTGAGTAATATTTCATGGCACAGTAGTGTCATTCTAGTTTGACCACCCCTCTGTTGAGAGATTGCTGGCCTATTTCCATTTTGGGGCTATTAGGAATAAACATATCAACATGTATATAAGGGTTATTTTTTTTTTGGATATAAATTTTCTCTTTTTTTCTGGGTTAAGTGACCATGAGTGCAATTGCTGCATCATATGGTGTTTTTTTGATGAGTTTCCTGAGAAATACCAAGCTTTTCCAGGATGACTCAAACTAGCTATGTAAGAGTAATCAACTTCTCAGTTTTCCTCACCTGAATTAATAATTGTCACTAATTTTTATTTTCATCATTCTGATAGGTGCACAGTGTGGTTATTTTTTTGTTTTGTTTTTTTGTTTTGTTTTGGGGCCAGGTATGACAGTGCTGAGAGCTACCCTTCCCCCACCCCTGCTTGGTGCTTGGGAGTTTCTTCCTATAGTGCTTCATGGATCATACGACATTGGGGATCAAACTCTGGGTTCCCATAGGCAAAGGAGGCATTCCCCTCTTCTAGGGCTCTGCCTAATCCAGCTCATGTAGAGTTAATATGGATTTCCCTGTAAGTAATACTCTTTTGGTGTGTCAGCCATCTGCCATTTTCAGTAAAATATCTGTTCATAAATTTACCCATTTTAATAGGATTATTTGAGCTTTCTTAGTGTTGAGTTTTTATTATGTATAAATATATATAATTTTATATATATTATATAAATATAAGCTTTATATTTTATAATAATATATATGGGGTGGAATATCCAGGCTGACCAAGCTACTGAACAACTGCTTGCTATTTTGCTTTCCAAGTCAATCTGAGGTCTATAAATTTTTAGTTAAATCTTCCTAGGCATCCACTGGGCAATGATTCAGGTGACTTCAAATAGTCACGGCAAAATACACTGAAAATGTTCTACTCACTGCTCTCTCTAGATATAGATATAGATATAGATATAGATATAGATATAGATATAGATATAGATATATCAATTTCTTTGTTGACTATGTGATATGTAAATATTTTTCTCTCCATCTGTTGCTTTTCAATTTAGCCTGTTCAAATAGTCTTTCACAGAACAGTTCCTTTTTATTTTTTTTACCGTTCTCAGGGCTTCTTCCTGGCTCAAAGCTCAAGGATCACTCCTAGCAGGACTCAGATTGGTCATGTACAAGGCAAATGTACCCATTGTACTATCACTTTAACCCCCCTCTTTGTTTAAGAATAAATATACAGCTAATTTTTAGACCTATCCAAAGACCACTGGAAAATCCAGTTTTTTTTTTTTTTTTTACAATACTAGCATAAGATTGCTGGATTATATATTTATTTTTAAAACACACAACTATTGGGGGTATGGTGCCGCCAGCAAGTCAATCTGTACCTGTGAGGTGAGTGCATCAGCAGCCTGAGGGCACCGTCAGACTTCCAGATAACCCCAAATTGCTGCCGTGCCTTTGGCCAGACCCCAAAAACTTGGGGCATAGTTTACCAAGAAAGTAACCAGTCAAAAATTAGGTATGTGGGAAACACACCCACAAACCACCTCCGGCTCAGCTATATAATTGGAGGCATGGTCTCTCTGGTTCCTGATCGAACTGCTTAACGGCCATGATCCCAGAAACTCAGAAACAAATCTCGGAACCCAAAGTCTTTTGGCAGAAATGCATCCTGTTCCTGCAGTAGGTTACTGGTGCTGGGCCACTCCAGGTGGATATAGGTTTTGTGCCTTGGCCTGTTCCCCCTGGCAGCCTGGTGGCTACCATCTTCCAGAGGTCACTGGACAGTTAGGTTTGGGCCTGCAGTGACTAGACATGTGGGGCCTCAGGGGATGGAGGTGAAGCTGGCCCTTTCCTCCCCATCCCAACAAGACCCTGAGTTGCCGTCCACGAATGGTCTCTCTGGCTCCTAATCAAGCTGCTTAAAAGCCATGATCCCAGAGACTCAGAAACAAATCTCAGAACGCATTTGGCAGAAATACGTCTGGACCCTGCAGTAGGTTACTGTCGCTGGGCCACCCCAGGAGGGAAAGGGTGCTATCCCTCCAACTGCTCCCCCTTGGCGGTTCAGTGGCTGCCATCCTCCAGAGGCCATTGGGCAGTCAGGTTTGGGCCTGCAGTGACAAGACACGTGGGGCCTCACGGGATGAGGGTGGAGTTGGCCCTTTCCTCCCCACCCCAACAAGATCCCAAGTCATCGCCCATGAACGGCCTCTCTGGTCCTGATCAAGCTGCTTAACGGCCATGATTCCAGAGACTCAGGAACAAATCTCGGAACCCAGCAGGTTTTGGCAAGAAATCCCTCCAGATTTAATTGTTAAAATTTTGGAATTTCAAAATCGCATGGCCACTACTGCAGCCACGTGACATCATATGTTATTCATAACCAGCAATAGAAAACAAATTATTATCAATAGAAAACTAATTTATCTGGCTTTCAATTATGACTTCAATGACATGAAAAGGTTTGTTTCTAGAAAAGGTGGCTATTCTAGTTCCTGGCAGTGCTCTGAGGATCATATGCCTTTTCAGCAGATCTGAGTGCTGGGGTAAAATCACAAATAATAATGGTGGGTCTGGTGTCTAAATATTGAATGTAATCAAAGTAGAGAGAGAAGAATTTGGAAATCATCTGCCCCACAGGTAGGGAGAGGGTGGGGGGTGGGAGTATACTGGAGTTTTTGGTAGTGGAGAACGGACATTGGTGAAGGGATGGGTGTTTCATTGTATGACTGAGACTTAAACCCGAAAGCTTTGTAACTGCTCTCACAATGATTCAATAAATAAAATTATAAAAAATGGAAAAAGTGGTAAAACATACAACTATCTGTTGGATATATGGTGTGCAAAAAACTCTGGGGTTATCTTTTTGCACCAGACAGTAATTATTTGCATCTCTACTAGACAAGAATCTGCAAGTTTACCTCTTTTCTTACATAGCCCCACACTGCAGTGGAAGAAGGCAGAGTAATCTATTTTGCTTTGTTCTGAGCTTAACTCTGTGCCGAGAACAGAAAAATAAGTTAAAACTGAGGCCAGAGAGATAGTACAGCAAGTTGCATGTAGCTGACCCCAGTTTGTTCTCTGGCACCACATAAGGCCCTCAAGCCCTACTAGGAAAGATCTCTGAGCATAGAGCCAGGAGTTAAACCTGAACACTTGTGTCACACCTGCTAAAAAGTAATGAAATAAATTAAAGCTAGTGAGAATATTTAGGCCTTGAAATTTAAATGACTTTTTTAATGCACAATTAATGAGTGGAATCTTCTACTTGTTGGTAGAATATTTAAGTAGGGAATAGATCATCCATGCTGACCAACTGAATAACTGCTTGCTATTTTGCTTTTCCAGTCAGTCTGAGGTCTATAAGTTTTACGTTCAATCTTCCTGGGTAACCATGTGTGACCTGGGGAATGAGTCAGGTGATTTCAAATAACCACGGCAAAATGCTCTGAAAATGTTCTTCTCACTGCTCTATTCCTAAGATTCTGCTTTAAATTATCATGCAGTCTGCCTCCTGACAGTCTCCCAAGCACTCTCCCTCCCACCCCCTTATCACTTTCATGGACCACCCAGCTATATGGGATGGGCCTATAAATAAACATTCCTGTGTTCATGACTTTTCAAGACAGTGGCAGATGCCTCTAAATTGGATCCAGAAGCTGCACCCTTGATTTATTCATTGGCAGGTCCATGCCTCCCCCTTTGGTTTTTAGTCAGTACTAGCTGTGTGTAAACAGACAAAGCTAAGAAGGTGCTGATGTGAATTAATAGGGCTCCTCCTTGAGCACCAATTTCCAAGACCCACAAAGATTCTCATTTCCATTGTTTGTAGCCTTTTAGAGGCAAAAGTAAATCCTAGTGTCTAATATCTCCCTTGGAGGAATTAAAAAGATCACATTTGTTCCTTAACCAGGCTCCCAGATAACCAAATATTGAAGATGTCTCATTTTCTTCAATCAAGATCTAAACTAATTTATCTGGCTTTCAATTATGACTTCAATGACATGAAAAGGTTTGTTTCTAGAAAAGGTGGCTATTCTAGTTCCTGGCAGTGCTCTGAGGATCATATGGGATGCTAAGGATCAAACCCGGGTTGGCTGCATGCAAGGTAAGAGCCCTACCCAATGTACTATTTCACTGGCCTTATCTTTAGCATAAATATTCTTTAGCTTTAAAAAAATGTTTTATTAGTGAATCACCGTGATGTACAGTTACAGACTTAAAAACTTCCATGCTTGCGTTTCAGTCATACAATGATCGAGTACCCATATGCCTCCATCAGTGCCCATTTTCCACCATCAATGGTCCCAGCATCCCTCCCATCACCCCCACCTCATCCCCTCCACCCCACCCCACCTCTGTGGCAGGGCATTCCTTTTTGCTCTCTCTTTCTCTCCTTTTGGGTGTTGTTTGCAATAGAGGTATTAAGTGGCCATCATGTTCATCTACTTTCGGCACACATCTCCCATCCCAAGCGGGTCCTCCTAGCACCCTTGCCTTGGTGGTCCCTTCTCTATCTGAGCTGCTTTTTCCCCCAGCATGTGAGGCCGGCTTCTAAGCTGTGGAGTAATTCTCCTGGTACTTATCTCTACTATTCTTGGGTGTTAGTCTCCCATTCTGTCACTTTATATTCCACAAATGAGTGCAATCTTTCTATGTCTGTCTCTCTCTTTCTGACTCATTTCACTTAACATGATACTTTCCATGTTGATCCACTTATATTTAACATAAATTTTTAAAAGAGGGTTTAATGAGCCATAAATTAATGCTTTTCTGAATCTTAATATATAATAGTGAAACACTTTCCAAAAAGTGTTTCAAGTTTTCATTGCACCAAGGATACAAATGCATGTATTTTGTTAATCAGAGTCCTTAATTGCAAAATAAGGAATCTGAGTTTCAGAGTATGACTCTGAAAGGTTCCCCAAAATTCTTGCTCCAGAGAACAATGAGACTGTTTTAGGAAAGACAGTACTCTTGCAATAGCAGTGTAGCTCACCTGCTGAATGTGGTGACTGACTGATGAAACTGTTGCCTCCAAAGCTGGACACCTGCTATCCTCTCCACAGTGTGGTCCAAAATTCAGTAATAGGACTGCAGAGATAGTACAGTGGGTAAGTGGATAGGGAGTCCACTTGCCACACAAGTGACCTGGGTTCAATTCCTGATTTCCCATATGGTCCCCTGAGCACTGCCAGAAGTGATCACTGAGTGCAAAGTCAGGAATGACCATTGAGTATTACTGGATGTGGACGAAAAATAAAAAAACCAAACAAACCAAAAACCTAACAATAAATAATGATGATGATAATAATTCTGTGCAGCAACTTTTCTTCTGTTTCACTCTTTTATTATAAAACTGCCAGTTGGTTATCTTTCTAGATTACATGTGCATATCACATATTTTCAAGGAGTTTGGAAAAATGAGTTCTATATTTTTCTTCAAGATCCAGATAAGGCTCATAATTTGGCAACTTTTCCAAATATAAAGATTGTTCAAAAGATACTCATGACCACCACACTACTAGCATTAGATAATTAATCTGCTTTGGCTAGTAAAATATAAATTTCTTTTATTTTCATTAATCTAATTGCTAGTTTCATTTTCTATTATTTCTATGTGTTAGTTTTATCATTATGCATATAAATCATCAGGTCAGTCCACCTTCATCTATTCTTAATTTTAGAAATAATTTCTATGAGTGTATCTTACTATAAATATTTCTCATAGATGAGTAGACAACTATGTATACAATAGGAATTAATCTTAGTTTCCAGTGTCTTCATATTTTAACATCTAAATTTCACAATCATTTTTATGCAGGGTGAAGTTCAGGTAGGTTCAGCTTGTTTGACTTTTAGGCTCTCGCAAAAAAGATATTCTTTACTCTAAAAAGAAGCTAGTGGCAGGTATGGTGCTGCCAGCAGGTCAACCTCTACCTGTGGGTTGAGTACATCAGCAGCCTGATGGTGCCTTCAGACTTCCTGATACCCCAAATTGCTGCTGTACCTTTGGCTGGACCCCAACAACTTGGGGCCAAGTTTACCAAGAAATTAAACAGCCAAAACACATTCAAAAGAACAAAAGCAACCAGTGCTGGAGTGAATGTGGGGGAAAAAGGGACACTCTTTCACTATTTGTGGGAATGCTCACTAGTCCAACCTTTCTGGAAAACAATATGGACAGTCCTTCAAAAACTAGAAATTGAGCTTCCATATGACCCCGCAATACCACTTCTGGGAATATATCTCGAGGATGAAAAAAAGCACAGTAGAAATGACATCTGTACCTATATGTTCATTGCAGCACTGTTCACAATAGCCAAAATCTGGAAACAACCCAAGTGCCCTAGAACAGATGACTGGTTAAAGAAACTTTGGTACATCTACACAATGGAATACTATGCAGCTGTCAGGAGAGATGAAGTCATGAACTTTGCTTATAAATGGATAGACATGGAGAGTATCATGCTAAGTGAAATGAGTCAGAAAGAGAGTATAAAACAACATTAACATAAGGCTGACACCTAAGGATAGTAGATACACGGGACAGATAGATTGCTCCATAGCTGGAAGCCTGCCTCATGAGCAAAGGGGAGAAGGCAGCTGGAATCGAGAAGAGATCGCTAAGAAAAAGATGGCTGGAGGAATCAGTCAGGATGGGAAATGTGTGCAGAAAATAAAGGACCAAACATGATAACCTCTCAGGGTCTGCAAACCATGATGCCCCAAAGTAGAGAGAGATTATGGGGAATCATGTCTGCCATGAAGGCAGAAGGAGGGTGGGAAAGGGGGGATATACTGGGGATATTGGTGGTGGGGAATGTGCACTGGTGGAGGGATAGGTGTTTGATCATTGTGTGATTGTAACCCAAACATGAAAGCTTGTAACTATCTCACAGTGATTCAATAACATTAAAAAAAAATTAAATGGCCAAAAGTTAGGTATGTGGGAGTCACACCCACAAACTCCCTCTGGCTCAGCTATACAAGCTTATTTACTGGCCTTATTTCAGAGACCCATAAATCTCGAAAGAGATCAAAAGCCACAGTTAGGACCAGCGGTGCTGTGCACTGTGGGCGAGTGGGCGTGCCCTGCAGGGCTTATGACAATAGTTTATTTCTCTGGAAAAGATGGAAACATGGGCCATGATCCAGAGACACATAAAAGAATCTCCAAACTGAGCAGCTTGCTGAAAAGATGCCTCTGGAGTTGAAGCCAGGCCAACTTCACTGGAGTGCCTCAGAGGGGGGCAGGCGTTGTCCCTCCACCTGCCCCCTAAAAACCCCAGTGGCTGTCAACTTCCAGAACCCAATGAGAAGTGCAGGTACTCTTCAGTGATAGCAAACTCCAGGCCTCAAGGGTTAGGGGATGGGCTGGTCCTTCTCATCCCTCCCCCTCAGTCCCCCTCCATGTCTCCATGGGACCCTGGAGGTCACATCACAAATTGCCTGTGACTGCTGCTTAAGCTCTTTAATAGCCGTGATTCAGAGACACAAAAAAGAATCTCTGAACCAAGGAACTTGCTGCAGAGATTTCTCCAGACCCTAATTATCTAAAATTTTAGAATTCCAGGAGCACATGGCTGCTCTCACAGCCGCATAATCTCGTGGCTACACAGCATCCTATGCTATTCATAACAAGCAATACAAAAGAGAGTATGGGGGAGATTGTCTGCCATAGAGGCAGGGGGGAAGGGTAGGATGGTGGGGGGATACTGGGGACCTTGGTGGTGGAAGATGTGCACTGGTGGAGGGTTGGGCGATCTATCACTGTATGACTGAAACTCAAACAGGTAAGCTTTGTAACTATCTCACAGTGATTAAAAAGTAATAATAATTGTAGCACTGTCCTCCCATTTTTCATCGATTTGCTCCATTGTGAGACTTGTTGTTACTGTGTTTGGCATATTGAATACGTCACGGGGAGCTTGCCAGGCTTTGCCGTGCGAGTGAGATACTCTCGGTAGCTTGCCGGGCTCTCTGAGAGGGGTGGAGGAATTGAACCCGGGTCGGTTGGGCTGGCAGCATGCAAGGCAAAAGCCCCACCGCTGTGCTATCACTCTAGCCCTAATAAAATAATAAAATAAAATTAACATTCTGAATTTAAAAAAAGTAATGTGGAATTCATGCCCAATCCAATCAGCTTAATTGATGGCTGAATAAATAGTAGTACTCCTACATTAAAAACAATAATAATAATAAAAAGAAGCTAGTTTCTTGATATATGCCCAGAGAATTTCAAGCAAGTATAAAAAAATGAATTCAGAATCACAAATATTTGCTTCATGCCTTTGTACATTTTGTTAACCTAATTATTGGGGAGCAGTGTGCATAAGAACATTATGCCATTAAGTGGTAGAGATAGATGCTCATGTCTCAGATGGTATTTTTTAAACAAGAGAGACATACTTGACCTTGAAATTTCTCTCCCATCTCCGTCATGGATTGATGAAACAAGCAAAAAATAATATTTATTCATCACGTTTAAACTTTCGAAGTCTTATCAGTTTGGATCCAATGAATGATTTCTTTATAAACTTCAAACTGAGTCTAGTTCTACATTACATAAGTGTCCATTTCACATCTAGGGGGAAAATAGTTCAATAATTTTAATGCAATTAGTTAATTTACAAACAGAGTCAGGAATTGAATAGTTTTCAGTTATGGTCCCTTATTGTTACCATCCCATGTACCCTTTATACAGAATTGTACAACTTCCAAGCCACATTCTCAGAGTCAGGCTTTAGGCAGCATTCTTTTTTTTTTAAATTTTATTTTTATAAAGTAGTTCCCATTATTTAATCACATTTAATATTTTATCACCAATCCCATAACCATTACACATTCCCACCACCATATTTTGAATGCTTCCATCCCAAATCTTAACCCCTGCCCCAAAGCAGAAATAAAATAATTTATTTTGTATTGTTTGTTATGAATAAACCACTAAAAATGATCCAAAAAACTTCCCTTAGAGGAAAGTGAAGATTTTTGTATTTCAACCAGGGACATTAAGCCTTTTTATAGGAGATGACTAACATGTCATTAAAGGTTGAGCCTTGTGTACTTATATATGTATATATATGCATATATGCATATGTATATGTAAAAATATATTTCCCTCTAAGATTGGTTGCCTTCTACTTTAAACCCCATCAAATGTGGTACACTACTCTTGGAATATTACTGGTGTGAGGTTTATGAGATACCCAGGAATAGATTGACTCATCCTTGAGGCCTGCCCGAGCGTGTGGAAGACAGCCAGGAACATGGCGGCAGTTGAGTTCTGGAAGTTTTTGGCTGCTGGGGCTAGGTCACTTAGGGTGGGGAGGAGAACTCATCCGCCTCTCTCTGGGTTGCCCTGAAAGAAAGAGTACAATGTGGGGTCTGGTGGCATGGCTATGACATGTCATTTTATGCTCTCTCTCTCTCTCTCTCTCTCTCTCTCTCTCTCTCTTTTAATTTTTATTAGTGAAACACCATGAGGTACAGTTGTAGACTTACAAACTTTTGTGCTTGGGTTTCAGTTATATAATGTTCAAGTTACCCACCCCTCCACCAGTGCTCATTCTCCACCACCACTGGATCCCAGTATCCCTCCCACCCCCCATACCACCTTGCCTCTGTGGCAGGGCATTCCCTTTTGTTCTCTCCCTCCTTTTGCGTGCTGTGGTTTGCAAAAGAGGCATTGAGTGACAATCGTGTTCAGTCTATAGTCTACTTTAAGCATGCATCTCCCATCCTGGGAGGATCCTCCTAACACCCTGTTTTGCCTTCTCTATCTGAGCTGCCTTTTCCCCAAGTATGTGTGGCTGGCCTCCAAGCCATGGGGTAAACCTCCTGGTACTTATCTCGGCTATTCTTGGGCGTCAGTCTCCTATTTTGTTACTTTATGTTCCCCAGATGAATGCAATCTTTCTATGTCTGTCCCTCTCTTTCTGACTCATTTTGCTTAGCATGATACTTTCCATGTAGTACCACTTGTATGTAAATTTCATGACTTCATCTTTTCTAACAGCTACATAGTACTCCATTGTGAAGATGTACAAAGTTTCTTTAACCAGTCATCTGTTCCTCCGGCACTCAGTTTTTTTCCAGATTCTAGCTATTGTAAAGAGTGCTGCAATGAACAAACAAGTGCAGATGTCACTTGGACTATAATTTTTTGCCTCTCTGGGATAGATTCCCAGGAGTGGTATTGCTGGGTCAAATGGGAGCTCAATTTCTAATTTTTTGAGAATCTCTTTTGAGAGATTTAGAATGAGTCTCTGGATCATGGCCATTGATGAGATTATATGGAGTCAGCCAGAGGTGGCTTGTGGGTGTGATTGCCAAGTTAGGGAGCATTCTTTAGGCTACCAGGCCAAGTTCTTTTCTTCTCCAGTAGTGAAAGTTTTAGAAAAATACAAATGCAGGTTACCTTGTTGACCACTGGGAAAGTATCTAAACTCCTCTGGATATGTCTGCCACACTTCTGACACACACAGATTTGCCTCTGCTGATGCTGCCCCTGTCTGACTATCTGTGGATTGTGAATGACTTTAAAGGGTGAATAGCACTTTCTATTACTTGGTGAATTGTGTGCTCCCATGGATAATAAAAATAAATCCATCAGCATGAAAGAAGGGGTGGGAGAGCAGAGAACAACCAATCAAAAGTATCTCGAGCACCAAATTATGCCCCCAAGGAGTCATCCTGCATATCCTTGGTTCTGTTTCCATGGTAGTAAGGATTACTTAGGATATTCAAAGGCAATTTAAATGCATTTAGGCCAGAGTTTACAAGGGTTTAATCTTAGAAAAATCAGAAATGAGTAAACATTAACAGCTAGTAAAATAAGTACTATTTAAAACCACATTCCTATCTTGCTTGAAAATGATGAAAAATATTTTAAAATGTGGCATCTAAAAATTATGTCTGCTAACTTGGTCTTAGCATGACTCACTTCAAGACAGTGCTACCATTGCCATATGCTTATTAAGAAATCTGAGACTGCTTATTTATTTTTTAATTTAATTCTTAAGCACAAGGCTATGAATCTGCATTGCTATGTCCCAAGATCACCTCCCACCCCCTGCCCCTACTTTTGCAAATACATCTCCTCCAAGACAGGTCAGTGTAGAAGATTCATTTCTGTAAACTCTGGTGATTTTTCAGCCTTTCAGAATTCTGGGAGGGGGGACTTCAATGGCCCCTCAGGAAAAGAACTGTAAACCACCAGTCAGTGACCTGCTAACACCCTAGAAGGAACCAGGAAAGATAAAGAAAACTGAAAGAAGAGAAAAAGGAAGCAGGAAGGACAAAAAACAAAAAACAACCTATTTCCTAGCCTCTCCCCCCCCACCACTGTTATTGATTACAATAATGGAAAGAAGCCTCACGTGGCTTTTATGGCACTCACTGTATGTTAGACACCATTCTCTGCATCTGAAAAAAAATTAACTCATTTATTCCTCATAACCACCTTAACCTTAAGAAGCAGGCACAGCAATCATTTCCATTGAGCAGATGAGGCATCAGGCACACAGAGAGGGTCCCAAGGTCATGAGCTAGTCGGTTGCAGCATAGAAATCCTGTTATCTAACTGTAGAACCCCAGCTTTTAATCACTTCATTCTGTTCTTCTATGAGCCACAAACGCTTTCAATCATCTTTGATTGCTTTCGCATTAGGGAATGTGGATGGAAAGAGAGGTCAGTTTCAGGGTAACGATTCCAGGTGGAGCATTTGTAATAATTTCTACAGAGGACTGGGGAGTCAAGGATCCTGGAATACCCTCCTTCCTCTGCTTTCTAACATTTACAGAATTCCAGCTCCTTGCTTCATCTCTGGGTGGTGATTTTGATGTGGATCAGATAAGAATTTTAATTTGCAAATAAAAGAGAAGTTGAATTCCCAGGGGTCAATTGGGCATTCACTTGGTGGCCTATGAAGGAAAATGTCACTTTTTGTTCCTTTAAAAGCTGAGAGTGGGGGATGGGAGTGGGGGAGGGGAGGAAAAAATAGGGGACTAAAAATGTTTTGTAGAATTGGAATCTCTCCTCTGTGACTGGGGATTTTCTTGGCCTGTGCAGTGAAGGTAGCATGACTTGCTGGGCTCTCGGAAGGCCGTGAGTTATTATTCACTATTTCCAGCTGTACAATTGCTTCTTTATGCCCACAGCCACATTTCTCTGTGTATGGCCGAAGAAAAGGCCCTTTGTTGATGCCAAATCACCACCTGAAAACAAGTATATCTAATTCATCAAAAATGATGCCTTGCATGCAGGAGCACTTGGGTTTGAGCCCCAGTATCAACCAAACCAATCCAAACCAGAAAAACAAATAAAATGATCTTAGAGACTAGCAAGCAATTCTCCATCATTCCTGATTTAAAAAAAAAATATGTTAAATCTTTCGAAGCATTAAAAATACTTATTTTTTTTTTAGATTTTACAAAATAATCTTTTACAATGCTCACATTTGCACTTTTAATTTTTCAAATACAGTTTTATTTCGTGCTACTAGTTTATCCACGAATGTTTCTGTGTTGGAAAGCTTTAAGAGTTGAAGACGACTAGGGTGGTTGTAAGCTGCTGTTCGGAGACCATACATTCCAAAATGTCAATAGAGAAGAGTTTTGACCCCCTGAGGAATGACTCTGGACATGCACAGAACTGGTGGGGGCAGTGTTACTGGTTCACACACAGAGGTCGAAGTCAGAACTGCAGGCCTCCAGAGGTAGGCATGGCTGGAGAACACCCATGGTCTCTCCACCCCTGTGTGGAGGCAGCTCTCAGCAAATCTTATTTTCCTTCCAGGGTTTAAAATTTTACTTGGGGAATTTAAACTTGGGGAAGAAATAGGAAACTTATCCTGGTGACAGGTCCACAGGGTGGTTTTCCACCTGACTCAATTGCTCCCTAGAGGAAGGAGTTGAGACCAAGTTGGTGAAATCAATAAGCCCCTGAGTGGGGTTTTGAGGTCCTGTGTTCTCCATGTTTGCTGCTCTGTAGTCTGTCGTCCTCATCCTTGGCTTTCCTTTGCTCCAGCAGTCTTCATGGTGGGGCTTGGGCAAAGGTGAGAGGTCAAAGAGGACGTTTGTTTCTTTCCTGCTCCAGTGTAGGTTTGCTGTCTCAGTCTGTTAGCCATTTCTATGCTCTATCTGACTGGCTACTCCTGTTGCTTGTGATATTTGAAATGACCAATCTTCTAGAGCCACCCTACTACCTCAATATTGTGTTCCCCATCCCATTCCAGGGCCATTGTCCCTGCTCCCCTCGCCCTCCCCCCCCCCCCCCCATTCCAGTGTCAAACCTCCAGTGTGGTCTGGCCCTCTCAGCTGCTAAGCAGCTGCTGGAAGCTGAGACTTTGCAGTTTGGCAGCTCCACAGCTCCTGACCTTGGTCGTTCCTAGCAGCAGTTTCCAAACCAGCAACCTTGATAGGGACGTTGACCTAGCAGCCACGTTCGCTTAACTGGGGCTGCACCTGAAGGTGTGGCTGGCTCTGGGGCTGCAGAGGGCATTGTGTTTGGAATCTTCATCATCATGGGTGATGCCAGGGGCCCTTTTCAGAACCCACAGGGCTTCTCCTGAACACTCTGGGATTTGCTTCTCTCACAGAGGGCACACAGACCTTTTGCCTGCCTATGGCCTTTCTCATCCTCTTCGCCAAGTAAAGAGAGGAGCAGCCTCTAGCTCCTGTGGTTATTTCTCCCTGTCTCTTGGGCTCTGTTTGTTCCTTTTCCTGAACTGCCCTAGGCAGTCTGGGAAAATTGTTTGGCTCAGGATTTGACAGAGGGAAGATAAATACTGTATTAATAAGAATTAATTAGCTAAATTACCTGGCGCCTCTCTTCTCCACCTCTACAGTAACACAAACACTTCAAAAACTTCAACAACTCATTCATGAATCCACGCATACATTCCATCATTTATTCTACAACTATTTTTGCAGCATCTTTACACTGCAGGTACAGGGCAAGAAGTTGGGGGTAAAACTTTGAATGAACCACAGTCTCTGTTCTAAAAATACTCATGGCCCATTGGGGAAGAGAAGTTACCATGTGGTATGATTTATTTTCTAAAACAGTCATATGTATACATATGCTCTGGCATCATGTGGCCAGGTTAAGAACTTAAGTCAGTCTGAAAGGGACAGAGAATCGGCCCTTCTCAGTAGAGGTGACATCTGTGCCAATGTCAACTTGATGTCAGTTTGAATGCAGAGAAGGAGCTTGACAAACACATGTGGAGATAAGCCACAGAATCACATGTGTAAGGTTCTGGCTTCAACAGCTTGGTGTAAAAATGACGGCAGTAATGAAGACAGGCAGTAAAGGGAAAAGAATATTGAAGATTTAGAAAATTTAGTGAAAAAGTACATATAACTAGGAAATGATGGCTTGTCACTGGAGTTGGCCCATAACCTGGTGAATACAGGAGTATGAAGAGAAAGGAAAAGAGTGGAAATTTTTTGGGGAGAGGTGGTTGTGGTTAGGCCACACTTGTATTCTGGCTCTGTGCTCAAGGATCATTTATTGGAGATTCTCAGAGGACCAGTTCTGTGCTAGCCACCGAGTCTTGGTCAGGCATATGCAAGGCATATATCCTAACCTCTATACATTCAATTAAAAAACATATTTTACTAAATTTTAATATACCAGCTGCATGTTAAGTAATTTCAACACTTTATTTCCCCTAATTTTTGTGAGACATTTACTATTTTTCCACCTTATAAATAAGGAAAGCAAGGTTTTTCTTTTTTTCATAATTTTATTTCTTTATTTTCTTCTTATATTTATTTATTGAATCACTGTGGGAAAAGTTACTAAGCTTTCAGGTTTAAGTCTCGGCCATACAATGATCAAACACCTTTCCCTTCACCAGTACTCATTTTTCAGCACCAAGAACCCCAATATACCCCCCTCCTACCCCTCCCAATGCCTGTGAGGCAGATGATGCAATCACTTAATCACTTAAGTTCCCATTAGGCATCGATTTGCTCGAGTGGGCACCAGTAACATCTCCATTTGTCCCTGTTGCGTGCTAGTGTAGCCCAATGGCATCTGTTCGCTCTGGGAACATGAAGAGCCTCAAACTGATTGTTCATGATCTTGATGAAGAAGTCTGACCATCTGGTAGGTGGGCAGCCACGCGGTCTTTTGACATCCCGTGGGATCCAGTCGGTAACAGCTCTAGTCCAGCAGTCGTCTTTAAATCTCATTACGTGACCAGCCCATCTGATTTTCAACACCTTGGCAAACGAGACAGTGTCCCTGATTCTTGATTGTCAACGGATGTCGGAACTCCGGATTCTTTCTCTCATTTGAGTGAAACGTGATATTCCAAGCATAGCTCTTTCAATTCCTCTTTGGGAGACCAGAATAGCATTCTCATCCTGTTTGCGTAGGGCCCAGGTCTCTGAGGCATATGTTAATGCAGGAAGAAGAGTGGAATCAAAGAGATGTGCCCGGATCTGGAGGTTCTTCGTCCTCTTAGCTATTTCTTCAACGTTCTTGAAAGCGTTCCAAGCTGCTCTTTTCCTCCTGCGCAGCTCGGGTGCCAGGTCATTTGTCATGTTGACTTCTCGACCTAGGTACACATAGCTGTTGCATTCGGAGATGGTCGTTCTGTTGAGAGCGAATGGGGCATCAGGAACGAGGCTGTTTCTCATAAACATTGTCTTCGTAAGATTCAGCTGTAGTCCTACCTTTCCACACTCACGGTCAAAGTCAGCCAGCATTTGTGCCGCTTGGCTGATGTTTGGTGTTATTAAAACAATGTCATCAGCAAAGCGGAGGTGGTGTAGTTGCCGACCATATATCTTCACTCCCATTCCTTCCCATTCCAGTCGTCGCATGATGTTCTCGAGGGTGGCACTGAAGAGTTTCAGTGAAATGGTATCACCCTGCCGAACCCCTCAAAATTTAAAAAGAGAACTCCCAGAACGACCACCAACTGGGAGCTCTTTGGCACTATTGCGGCAACATGGGAAGATGCCATTGTTGACAACATTGACGAGGAATACGATCGACTGGTTCAGCACCTCCATGATTGTGCGAGGAACGCCAAGAGAAAGATAGTCACAAAAAAACACCTGTCTTCGAAAACTGTTGAGCTTATTCGCCAGCGTGGTTTGGCGCATGCCTCAGGGCAACCGCAAGCTAACGTCCGAGCTTGCAAAGCAGTGCAGAGATGCGATCAAGGAAGACCTCAAAGAGAGAAGAGCAGAAGTGCTGGTAGATGTGGCAGAAGCTGGGAAAAGTATTCGTAATGCCCGCCAGTCCTTCACCAACTACAAGACCAAGATGACTGCCCTCCGACATCCTGATGGATCCATCACATCCTCCAGAACGGCAATGGAGAAGATTATCCATGACTTCTATTCAAATCTCTTCCATAGCCATGTCCACTTGCCAACATAACACATTCCACAGGATGGATATGTCGTTCCCAACGTTCTCCCTTCCGAAATCCAACATGCCATTTCGTCAGTAAAGAAACGAACAGCACCTGGCCCAGACAAGGTCAGACCTGAACACCTGAAGAACCTGCCGTCAGTACTCATCAATATGCTGGCTCGGCTCTTCACATGCTACCTGTCTGAATGCAAGGTTCCGTCCCAATTGAAAACCAGCAGGACCGTACTACTGTTCAAGAAGGGAGACATTCATGACATTGGCAACTATCGCCCGATCTGCCTATTGTCTGTCATCTACAAGTTGTTCACTCGAGTCATCCTAAATAGGATTGGCAGAACACTAGATGAAGGACAACCATGCGAGCAAGCCGGGTTCCGCAAAGGATTCAGCACCATCGACCATATCCACACGATAACCAAGCTCATTGAGGTTTCTCGGGAGTTCAAGATGCCTCTCTGTTTAATGTTCATTGATTTAAAGAAGGCCTTTGATTCTGTTGAGATGGAAGCGGTCATTGAAGCCCTAGCCAATCAGGGCATTCAAGCCCAATACATCAAGATCCTCCATGAGCTGTAATTGCGGTTTCACTACCAGGATCTCACCATTCTACAAAGAAGTAATCATTGATGTCAAGAGTGGGGTTCGGCAGGGATTTCTGCAAAGAGCCAATAATTATGAGATTGGTTTCTGTGCACCTGGTGTTATGGCTGTGCCTGAGAGCCGCTCGTGGGGGGAAACTCATGACATTGGTAGGGCGTGAAGGATGAGCCGGTACCACCCTTCCCATGAGACTGCAGTTGCCTCGTCACTGCCGGCTCATACCTGGCTTTCCAATAAGCTCTGAGGTGGCGGCCACCTTGCTGCCAGGGGTGTGGAGGGTGTGGGGGGTGGGGGGAAGGCGGAAGAGAGCAACACCTTTCCCTCCTAGGGAGGCATGGCGCCGTAGTTTAATGCATGTCCATTCACTTTTCTGTCGCAAGCAAGCAAGGTTTTTCTTATGGTCACACAGGACTGGAATTTGAATCCAGATTGTCTATGCCAAAGTCTATATTCTCTCCAGGATCTGGGAGAAATGGTTGAGAAAGGATTTGGAGAATCTGACTGGGATTCTTTATACCGGAAATGATGGTTCACGCTGTATTTACATTTTCTTTATGACTGGGCATTATTGTGGTGGTCATTTATGGCACACAGCTTGGCTTAATTCAGGTGTACTCTAATTTTTCTTCCTTTTTCTTGCATTGTCAGAGTTACTCATAGCAGTCATTGAATTACTGGTTATGTTTTTTCTTATCTAATAAGTCAAAATTAGATTAGTCAGTTCTAGAGCTCTGTTGTTGGGGAAAATGTCTGCTGGCTAATTCCCAACGAACCACAGTTTACTCTGCTTTGATGGATGTGTAATACCTTTCACAGTGAAATGTTCACAGGAATGTTTTATTGTAGCTGACCAAGTCAACAGTTTAAAATTTCTCAAAAAGATAAAATTTATCTCATGAGTTAGAGTTCACATACACATTATAAGAATTGCAGCTGGTGACCTCACAAAGAAAATATGGACTTATTAATTTTTAAGGTTGCCAAAATAGGAAAACATTTACTCTGAAGAGTACTCTCTCTCTCTCTCTCTTCCTCCCTCCCTACCCCCTTCTCTCTTTTCTTCTTTTCTATCTCTGTCTTTCTTACCTTTTGACTCTGCCTTTCTTTTTGGTTTGGAATTGAATTTTTAAACACAATTTCCAAACTAGAAAAGCAAGACTTCTTTTGGAGGAGGAACACTTATGTGACCATATAACAGGCTTGGGAAACATCCAGATAATTCACAAATCTTGGTTTCCTTGAAACATTGAAATGAAAACCATTTATCCCAAAAATTTTAAATTATCACGGACATAACTCATGCATCATAAACACAAATCACCCAGTAGAGGGCGGTGCTGTCTTATTCATAATCCCCTACACTAGAAGATGTGAAATTCAGAAATGAAAGCCTTTTCTTGAGGTAAATTCTTAAACATGTACAAAAGAAGGTTCTTAGTACAGTACAATCATGTTAATTCACACTTAATTAAACCAAATTTTGTGATAATTTTTCCAGAGATTAAAACAAATAGTTAAGCAATTCCTGGGAATCAGGGAGTTTGCTTTCCAGCTTATTTTCTCCTTCTGCTTTTGTGGCCTTCAGAAGCCGTTTAAGCACACCGGGTCTCATTCTTCCTTACCCAGAAAAAAAGCATCCAATCTGGAGAACGTCTAACTTCCTTTTGCTCTAAGAAGCATTTTATTGTATCATTATTATTTGGTCTAGGAGCTGCGCCATCAGTACTGAGGAAGGGTCACTTCAGGCTCAGTGCTAGGGGTTGCCTTGGTGGTACTCGGGGGACCAAGTGGTTTAGGAATAGAGTCCAAGGCCTCACACATGCAAGAAGAAACCTCATCTTCTTAATATGGATCACGGATCACGGTACTCCCATTGTTCATCGATTTGCTCGAGTGGACCCAGTAACGTCTCCATCATGAGACTTGTTACTGTGTTTGGCATATCGAATACATCACGGGGAGCTTGCCAGGCTTTGCCGTGTGGGCGAGATACTCTCAGTAGCTTGCCGGGCTCTCCGAGAGGGGCGGAGGAATCGAACTCGGGTCGGCCATGTTGGCCGCTTGTAAGGCAAACGCCCTACGGTTGTGCTTTCGCTCCAGCCCTACTTAATATGAAAACATTTATTAAATGAATTAATTTTAGAAAAATGAAAAGTTTGAAATGTTAGTCCCCAAGGACTAATAGAGGTATTTGACTTAGAAGGAAATCACGGGGCCCAAGTGTGTGTGATGGTATAGGAACACACATCTATCACTGGTTCTAAGGGGCCCCTTAGTTTTACCCATTGAAACTCCAAGAGCATATGAGGAGTAGCTTGAGTTCAGGACAGATGCTAGAGGTGCACGGGTTGGTGACAATGTCTCCAGTATGATAGATGTGATGAACGTGAATGTACCTGCTATTTTGCTTGTCCCTGAGACAGGGGAAGTCTTTACCTGCTAGTCCCCTTGCTTTCATTCTAACAAAGCTGGAAAGACCTGGAAAGTAAAAAGATTAGACTTTGTCGGTCCTATGGTGTCTGGCATGTTAATCTAACTCTTGTGCAGTAATACAATGCTGCTGTATGAACTGTATATTCCTGAGTAACATTTTATCCCTAAACGCAGTGGCTTCAAACAAACAATATTTGGTGTGTGTGTGTGTGTGTGTGTGAGAGAGAGAGAGAGAGAGAGAGAGAGAGAGAGAGAGAGAGAGAGAGTGCTCCATATAGAGCATTAGTCTGACATGCACAAAATCCTAAATTTGATCCCCTATACTACATACTCTGTTAACCACCCTCCTTCCACCTAGCAACACTAGATGTGACCCTGGTGACCCCTTGGGCATTGCTGGGTTTGAGCAGCACTGTATCATGGGACAAACATAGAATTACCAGGTACATATAGCCAGGATGAGCATTGCAGGAATATAAAGTATATATACTTGTATATAAAGCAACAACAAGAAGTCACGTCATTTGTTATCTCATAATTTCTGTGGCTCATGAGTCCTGGAATGACTGAGCTGGATGCTCTGCTTCAAGGATACCAAGGTGTTGGCGGTAGTATGGTTTGGGTTCCACTGGGAAAGGATCTGCTTCCTAGCTCACTTATATGGTTGGCATGATTTAGTTCTTAAAGATAATTTATGTACTTATTTATATTTTTGTCTTCATTTATTTTTATATGTAAAGTACCTGGTTACAATTAATGATTTTAGTTTTTTTGGCTGGAGCGATAGTACAACGGGTAGGGCGTTTGCTTGCATGTGGTCAACCCAGGTTCAGTTCCTCCATCTCTCTCGGAGAACCCAGCAAGCTATGGAGAGTATCCTGCCTGCATGGCAGAGCCTAGCAAGCTCCCTGTGGTGTATTCGATATGCCAAAAGCAGTAACAACAGGTCTCACAATGAAGATGTTACTGGTGCCTGCTTGAGCAAATCTATGAACAATGGGAGGACAGTGCTACAGTGCTTCAGTGCAGTTCTTTTGGGGAGGGATGAGCCACACTTGATGGTGCTCAGAGGTTCTGTGATTAGGACTGACCTCTAGTGGTGCTCAGGGAACCATATGTGGTGCTGGGGATTAGAAACAGGGTCAGTGGAATGCAAGGCAAGTGACTTAAATCTTGTACTTTCTGACCCACAACTTTGGTTCTGATGTGCAGTACTATTGCATTATCAGCAGAAGTACTCTTACCCCTCCACCACTGAACTGCACTGGAACTGTATAATGGCAGAATGATCATTTTGACAATGTTAGTTTTTCCAACCCGTGAGTATGCAATGTTTTTCATTTTCTGGTGTTCTCTTATGTTTGTTTCATAAGTGATTTATAGTTTTCACAGTCCCTTGTTAAATTGATTTCTAGGTATACGATGTTCGGGGACAATATTTAAAATGGAGTAGTATTGGGTTGGAGAGATTGTACAGGGAATCAGGCACTTGTCTTGAATAGCTGCTGACCCTGGTTTGAATCCCTAACACCGCATCTGACCTCCTAAACACCATCAAGACTGATCCCTGAGCAAAAAGCCAGATTCTATATATATTATCAAGTCACCTGCAAATAGTGATAGATGGAGACTTCCTTTCCAACTTGGATCCTATCAATTTCCTTTCTAATTACTGTGGAAATGACTTCCAAAGACTTCCAAGATTACATTGAATAACAGTGATATAGTAGACATCTTTGTCTTTCTCCCAATCTCAGGGGGAAGGATTTTTGTTTTTCACCACTGAGTATGATATTGGTTCTGTTTTTTTAAATAACTTAATATCTTGAGGAATATTTCTTCTTCTTCTTCTTCTTCTTCTTCTTCTTCTTCTTCTTCTTCTTCTTCTTCTTCTTCTTCTTTTGCTTTTTTGGTCATACCTGGTGATGCACAGGGGTCATTCCTGGCTCTGTACTCAGGAATTACCCCTAGCAATACTCAGGGGACCATATGGGATGCTGGAATCGAATCCAGGTCATTCGTGTGCAAGGCAAATGCTCTACCCTCTGTGCTATTGCTCCAGCCCTGGAATATTCTTTCTATCCTTGTTTAGTTGAGGGATTTTATCATGAAATTCTGTTGCATTTTTGTCAAAAGGTTTCTTGCATTAATTGATATTATTCTTATCTTCCCTTTTATTGGTGTGGCATATTATACATATTGATTTGTGTATACAGAACCACACTGCTGTTGCTTGGGTGAATCCCACTTAATTATGGTATATGACATTTTGATATATTGCTAAATTTGGCTCATTTGTCACTTAATTGAGAACTTTAATTCTTTGCTGGTTGTTGACCAGGAACTATATGACTGTCACCAATACAGCAACTTGTTTGATGAACAAAAGTAACGTGACAAAGCAATTGGGATAGAATAACAAGCAAAAGGGAAATATTAGTCTCTCACAACCTAGTAATAATATATCTCATCACTTTTGGTCTTCTCTACTTGTTAGAGGCCAGTCACTTGATCGAGTCCAATTAAAGGTGTGAGGATTGCATAAAGATGGAAAGAGTGGAGACAGGAAGTATTGGGAGTTATGTCATAAGATGCCTACCAAAGCAGTCATAGGCAATATTTAAATAGGCATTCAGTGTTCAAAGAAAACTTCTTTCCAGATATAAGAAGAAAGAATGACATGAGCAAAAATAGCAAAGTGGGTAGTTCCAAAGGCAAGACCCTCCACAGTTATACAGTTATATAAGAAATGCCAAGCAAAAATCATAGGAATCAATATTAACACATTTCTTCCCAAATGGATAAAGTTGTACTACAAACACTAAATGAGAAAAAAAAGTATGAAGTGGAACAAGAAAACTCTCTTTAATAAACAGTACTGGTAAAACTGATCAGTCACATACAAAAACACGGACTCAGACTCCTTTCTAACACCAACCACAAAAGTCAAATCAAAATGGGATAAAGACCTCTATCAGAGCTGAGTCTGTAAATTATATTGAGAAAACCATAGGTAGAACACTGCGTGGCATTGCAGCCAGAAGCATCTTCAATTATTCAATGCCATTGGCAAAGCTAACCAAAGCAAAGATAAACAAATGGAACTATATCAAACTAAGAAGCTTCTGCACTGTGAAAGAAAATATAACCAGAATAAAAAGACACTCCACAGACCAGGAGAAAAGGCTTACCAGCCATTCATCATCTGAAAAAGGTTACTATCCAAGATATATAAAGCACTGATAGTTTCTTATTTGTACAAGAAAATAACAATAATCCCATCATCAAAAAATGGGGGGCAGAGATAAACAGAAGCTTCCTCAAAGAAGACTTATAGATGGCTAATAGGATTATAAAAAAATACTCTGTATCATTTATCATCAGCTAAGTGCACATCCAAACAAGAAGATATTATATCACACCAGTGAGACTGACACTCCTCACCCAAAACAGAAACAACCAGAGTTGATATGGAAATAGAGAAAAAAGAACCCTCATTCCTGAACCTTCAGGAATGTTGACTGGTCTAGCCTATTGGAAAAATAATGGACACTTCTTGAGTTTCTATATGGTCCAGCACTTTGACTTCTTGGTATCTTACAGTGATTCAATTTAAAAAAGAAAGAAAAAAGAAAAGAATGTGCAGCACTATTCACAATAGCCAAAATCAGTAAACAATTCAAGTGTCCAAGAACAGATGACTGGATAAAGAAACTATAGTAAATGTTCACAGTGGAACACTACTCAGCTATAAGAAAAGATGTAGCACTGTAGCATTTCCTCCTGTTGTTCATAGATTTGCTTGACGGGCCTAGTAAAGTCTCCATTGTGAGACTTGTTGTTACTGTGTTTGGCATATTGAATATGCTTGCCCTTCGGGCTAGATACTCTCGGTAGCTTGCTGGGCTCTCTGAGAGGGATGGAGGAATCAAACCCGGCTCGGCTGTGCCAGCTGGACGCAAGGCAAAGACCCTACCATTGTGCTATTGCTCCAGCCCGAGCCGGGTTCGATTCCTCTGCCCCTCTCAGAGAGCCTGGAAAGCTACTGAGAGTATCTTCCCCACACGGCAAAGCCTGGCAAGCTACCCATGATGTATTCGATATGCCAAACACAGTAACAACAAGCCTCACTATGGAGACATTACTGGGCCTGCTCAAGCAAATTGATGAACAACGGGAGGACAGTGAAGTGCTAAGAAAAGATGAAATCATGCAATTTGCTGCTATGTGGATCTATCTGGATAGTATCGTGCTGAGTGAAATTACTTAAAAGGAGAGGGACAGACACAGAATAACCTCTCTCATGTGTGGGATATAAATAAATATACTAGGGAATAACAAAAGCCAAAGACAACGGATATTGAGAATGGTCTTCAGTTGGAAGCTTACCATGGAGATGGTACTGGAGGTGGGGTGAGGATGAGAAGGGGCGGTGACAGAGGAACAAATGGTGAAGAGCAGTGGATACTCTAGTGGAGGGTGTGGTGCTGGAATGTTTTATGAATGAAACCCTATTATTAACAGTGTTGTAAACCACAGTAACTACCTTTTTTTTTAAAGTGAAAATGAAAAAACTAATTAAAAAAACTTGGGGCTGGAGTGATAGTACAGCAGGTAGGGTTGTTTGCCTTGAATGTGGCCCACCTGGGTTTGATACCCGAAATCCCATATAGTCTCCTCTGAGTCCTTTGGGAGTGATCATGAGCAGAGGGCCAGGAGTAAGCCCTGAGCACCAAAAAAACCCCCAAATTTAAACAAGACAATAAAACCCTCTTAGGGAGCTGGAGAGATAGCTCAAAAGGCTGGAGAGAGCGCTTTGCATGCAGGGAATGTGTGTTCAATCTTCACACCACATGATCCCCCGAGAAATACACATATGCTACAGAATACTTAGGAACATTAAGTAAATTAATATTTGTAAAGGAACCAGTACATGCATGGTTATATTTGCTAAACAAAAACTGAGTACCTTGGTTTATATTGCCTTAGAAAACAAAAGTATGTTGCCGCCAGCAGGTCAATCTGTACCTGTGAGGCAAATGGATCAGCAGCCTGATGGCGCCTTTTCAGACTCCCAGATACCCCAAAATTGCTGCTGTGCCTTTGGCCAGACTTCAAAAACTTGGGGCAAAGTTTACCAAGAAAGTAAATGGCCAAAAGTTAGGTATGTGGGAAACACACACAAAAATCACCTCCGGCTCAGCTATATAATTGGAGGCATGGCCTCTTTGGTTCCTGATTGAACTGCTTAATGGCCATGATCCCAGAGACTCAAACAAATCTTGAAACCCAGCAGCTTTTGGCAGAAATATGTCTGATCCCTGCAGTAGGTTACTGGTGCTGGGCCAACCCAGGTGGGAATAGGTTTCATGCCTTGGCCTGTTCCCCCTGGCGGCCCGGTGGCTGCCATCCTCCAGAGGCCACTGGACAGTCAGGTTTGGGTCCGCAGTGACGAGACATGCAGGGCCTCACAGGATGGGGGTAGAGCCGGTCCTGTTCTTACCACCCCAACGAGACCCCAAGTCATCGCACAGGAACGGCCCCTCTGGCTCCTGATCAAGCAGCTTAACGGCCATGATCCCAGAGACTCAGAAAAAAATCTTGAAACCCAGCGGCTTTTGGCAGAAATGCGTCCAGACCACGCAGTAGGTTACTGTCGACGGGCCACCCCAGGGGGGAAAGGGTGTTGTCCCTCCGCCTGCTTCCCCCTGGCAGCTCAGAGGCCGTCATCCTCCCGAGGCCTTGGACAATCAGGTTTGGGCCCTCAGTTACGAGACATTTTGGGCCTCACGGGATGGGGGTGGAGCCAGTCCTTTCCTCCCTACCCCAACGAGACCCCAAGTCATTGCCCACGAACGGCCTCTCTGGCTCCTGATCAAGCTGTTTAACGGCCATGATCTAAGAGACTCAAACAAATCTCAGAAGCCAGCGGCTTTTGGCAGAAATGCATCTGGTCCCCACAGTAGGTTACTGGTGCCCAGGCCACCCCAGGTGGGAATAGGTTTCGTGCCTTGGCCTGTTCCCCCTGGCGGCTCAGTGGTCGCCATCCTCCAGAGGCCACTGGACAGTTTGGTTTGGGCCCTCATTGATGAGACACACGGGGCCTCGTGAGATGGGGGTGGAGCCGGCCCTTTCCTCCCAGTCCCAACAAGACCCCGAGTCACCGCCCATGAATGGCCTTTCTGGCTCCTGATCAAGCTGCTTAATAGCCATGATCCTAGAGACTCAGGGGCAAATCTTGGAACCCAGAAGGTTTTGACAGAAATCCCTCCAGATTTAAATGTTAAAATTTTGGGATTTCAAAATCGCGTGGCCACTACTGCAGCCATGCAATATCATATGTTATTCATAACCAGCAATAGAAAACAAACTGTCTAAGGTTACCTTTTCAGCAGATCTGAGTGTTGGGGTAAAATCTCAAATAATAATGGTGGGTCTGGTGTCAAAATATTGAATGTGATCAAAGTAGAGAGAGAGTAATGTGGAAATCATTTGCCCCACAGGTAGGGGGAGGTTGTGGGATGCGGGTATACTAAGGTTGTTGGGGGTGGAGAATGGGCTCTGGTGAAGGTACGGGTGTTTCATTGTATGACTGAGACTTAGACCTGAAAGCTTTGCAACTGCTCTCACGGTGATTCAATAAATAAAATTTTTAAAAATGGAAAAAAAAGAAAACAAATGTCTTAAAAATAAATTATCCAAGGTTTATTTTATTTTTATTTTTATTTTTTGGCTTTTGCATCACACCTGGTGATGCTCATGGGTTACTCCTGGGTCTCCACTCAAGAATTACTCCTATTAGTGCTTGAGGGACCATATGAGATGTTGTGGGTCAAACCCTGTTGGTTGCATGCAAGGCAAGTGCTGTCACACCAGCCCCAAAGCATAGAGGTTAGGGGCTGGAGCGATAGCACTGTGGGTAGGGCGTTAACCTTGAACGTGGCTGACCCGGGTTAGATTCCCAGCATCCCATATGGTCCCCTGAGCACTGCCAGGAGTAATTCCTGAATGAAGAGCCAGGAGTAACCCATGAGCATCACCCAGTGTGACTCAAAAAGAAAAAAAAAACAAAAAACAAAGCACAGGGTTTAAAGATGATCTGATAATAAGACGGTAGCAATTCCTCATTCCTATTGGCAGAGTATCTTATATGAATGCTCATAATTCATTTATTAATTAACTGTCTTAATTTCTCTGATCTTCATGGTACAACAAATGAAGTCATTTATATGTTTTTTCATGTTTGTGTGTGAATAGATATGCATGACAAAATCTAACAAATTCTAGTGCTGAAGGGCAAACGGTAGGTAACAGCTGGAGGTGTTTTCCATCCCTAGAGGTGTTTTCAAACTTTGGTCTTACCTTACTCCTGGCTTGGCAGCAGTTTTAAGAATGTGAGTCTTGTTCCAGAAAGCAAAACAGAACACTGGTCACATTACCTGTCTAGGTACTTCCTGAAGGATAATGTGAGAATTTTCCTTTGCTTTACCTACCCTGGCATTCACTCACAGAGGACAGGGGTACAAACATTCCTCAATACCTTTTATTTTAAAAAAATATTTATTAGTAAAACACCATGAGGTACAGTTGTAGACTTACAATTTTGTACCCATCCCTCCACCAGGAACTTTTCTTTTTTTTTATTAAAATTTTTTTTAATAGTGAGACATCATGAGGTACAGTTACAGACTTACACATTTTTGTGCTTGGGTTTCAATTATACAATGATCAAATACCCATCCCTCCACCGGTGCCCATTTCTCACCACCACAGATCCCAGTATTCCTCCCACCCCCCATCCCCCCATCCCACTCTGCCTCTGTGGCAGGGCATTCCCCTCTGTTCTCTCTCTCCTTTTGTCCCCAATACCTTTTATGGCAAGCAAACAATCCATAATTCCCTAAGAGAAAAATATTGCTTAAGGTAAGCAATAGGGCATAGAAAGAAACATAGAAAGGAAGATATGAAGTAACTTGGAGGAACAAGTTGGAAGCAAGTTCTTTGGAAATTAGGGCATATGCAAGCACCTGGATACACTGGGGAATCTGGAAAGCCCACACATGGAACTTGGATCACCTTCACGGAGACCAGCTACTCAGTCCATTGAGCAATCTCTTTGGGTCCCTCTGTTTTCCAACCTACAAAATATGGTTGATTGCAATATTTATGAATGTTTACATGAGGAAAGAATAAAACACCATTCTCTGAACTATCTGAGGCTTATGAAAAGTTAATGTAGAGTCATCTACATTCTTCATGTCTTTTCTGCTTTCATCATTTATTGGTTACAATGAACTTTTTCTACTTTTGTAATTTTGTTGTGTTAGTGGTGAGTAGTTGCGGGGGGTCATACATTTTGTTTTTTTTTTTTTTGGGTGGCTTTTGTATTACCAGGGACTGAACTGTGGCTTCATGCATGCAAGACCACCACTCTACCACTGAGTCATACCCTTGGGTCCAATGCTTTTCCCTCTGTGGTGTCAGCGATCAAACTCAAGACCACACTACAAGGAAGGCAAGTCTTCTACTGCTGAGGCACATCCATGGCCATATTTTTTCTTTTAGATTCAATTAGTTTGAATTAAATTTTTGTCACTTGCCACCAAGAGACCTCCCTGAGACATTGCTTTTTAAATTTTTATTTTAAATAGATCACCATAATTACAATTTTGTTGTAATTTTAATTTGGGTTACCCTTTGGAGTTGGAACATCCTAGGACTGCCCCACTTCTCCCTTATTACCAGTCCTAGCTGTATCAATCCTTCTGTACCAATTCCTTACCACAGTAGCTCTCAAAGATGGGATTCTGGCAATGACATCTCTGAGTTCCAAACTCATAACCTCACCAGATGTCTAATACTTAGCCAAAAATCTAAAATGTCCCAGACAGAAATCATGATTCCCTCCCTCAAGTTTTCTGACTCATTTCAATAAATGGACTTTTTCTTTTCTCTTTTGCACACCAAAAACCCAAGTTATCCAAACCAGATGTGAACAGGAATTTTCTTATGAAAATTGTGCTGAGAGCTGGCAAGATAACTCAGAGGACTGAGGACATGTTTTGCACTTGGCAGGATTGGTTTTGTCCCCAGTACCACACGGTCCCCTTCTCACCACTGGAAGTGACCTCCAAGTACCAAATCAGAAGTAGGCTCCCTGCCCCTACCCTTGCATCACTGCTAAGTTTGGCCACAAAAACCAAAAAGGAGAACACACAGCTTCAAAACTGACGACTAGACTTATATGTGGCTTAGCTGTAGGCTTCACGCAGGTTTCGTATGTGTGAGGTCCTGGGCTCCATGCCAAATATCAAACACCAACAATGCCCGCCCCCTCCCCACAAAACGTGAATGCCTTGAAGTCTTTGTGTTTTCTTTTTTTTACAGTTTATAAGTTCAAATCTTACTGATACTTATCAATTGTCTCTTTTGAAGAATTAGTTAGTCTTAATGCATATTCTGCAAGAACAACTAGAATATATTTGGCAGTGGCAGTAGGATAGCCACACCCAGCGGTACTGAGAGCTTACTCTTGACTCTGCACTTAGGGATTATTCCTGAAGGGGCTTGGTGGACCATATGGGATTCCAGGGATCAAACCCAAGTTGACCGTATGCAAAGCAAATGTCCTATCTGCTGAACTATCACTCCAGATGCCTACAAACACATAATATTTAAAGCCTGTGACCTCGGAGTTTCTGGGTGGTTGATTTGTGGGACACATTGAGAGGTGTTCAGCAGATGATGAGGTATAAGAAATGGAAAGTGGGAACCCCATATGCTTGGACCTTTCAGCTCTCTCTCTAGCCCTGTTACCTAGTTTTAATTCACACTCACACACGCACACACATATGCACACACGCAGGAGGGAGCCATACCTGGCAGTTCCCAGGGCTTATTCCTGGCTCTATGCTAAAAGATCACTCCTAGTAGGGCTTGAGGGACCATATGGGGTGCCAGAGATATAAGCCAGGTCAGCTATGTGCAAGGCAAGTGACTCACTGGCTCCAAGTTACCTAGATATTTGACTCTTAGATTTTGGGTCACACTCCGGGCTTACCCCTATGGCTGAGCCACATCCCTAGCCTCTATTCACTTCATTTCCTATGGATTGTTGATATTGATTCCATTATCTTTAATGTTCAGAACAACTCACTGAAAGATCTGTAGTCTTAGATTTGTTTTCTCTGGACATGCTTCTCTGATTGCTGTTACTGAACATAATTCACCACTTGTCACATGCACTGGGAAGTCTTGGCGGCTCTGGTTTCTGAACCCGTCAGATCTACCACTACTCTGTTAATGCCCACCTACCACTACTCTGCTCTGTCTTGGGGTAAAAGCAGTGAATGTGGAACCCAGTGCAACAGGGGCACCAACATATGAATCTCAGTTTCTCTAACAATTAAAAACTGTATACTCTTGCTGGAGCAATAGCACAGCAGGCAGGGCATTTGCCTTGCACATGGCTGAGCCGGGTGGACCGCGCCCCGCCCTCTCAGAGAGCCTGGCAAGCCACTGAAAGTATCCTGCCCACACAGCAGAGCCTAGTAAGCTACCCATGGTGTATTTGAAATGCCAAAAACAATAACAAGTTTCACAATGGAGTGAGCAAATTGATAAACAATGAGATGACAGCGCAGTGCTACAGAATTTATATTGTTTTGGGGGGTGGGGGTGTTTGGGGGCCATGCCTGGTGGTGCTTGGGGCTTACTCCTGGTTTTGTGCTTAGGGATCACTTCTAGAGGTACTTGGGATCATATAGAGTGCCGGGGTCAGCCATATTCAAAACAAATACCTTTGATCCTGTACTTTCTTTGGCCCCCTAGAATTAATTTTTGAGGGTTTATATATATATCCACATATAATATATATTGTATATATACCCCTTCCAATATATCTATACACACATATCACAATACATTCTTGGAAGAGTTAGCAATATCCTCATGGCTTATTCTTAGGCCACAGAAATGATTTTGTGTGTGTGAGTGTATGTGTGAGAGAGAGTGAGAGAGCGAGAGAGAGCGAGAGTGAGAGCAAGAGAGCGAGAGAGAGAGAGAGAGAGAGAGACTAAGGGTCTCAAACATGCCAGGCTTGCATCCTACTATTGAGTTTAAGAACTTTCCCAGCTCAGAACTCCTTACTGTTAAAGTCATTTTATTATAAGGAAAATAAAATTTATAATGCAAAGGTGCCAATTAAATGAAGGCAACTCTTGAGCACTGTGATTTTGCAAGTTGTAATTGGGCAAACAATTAACATCAGAAATTAGTTTTTCTCTAGAAATCCAGAACCACATCATAACAGTTTTAGATTCATTATAACTTGAGCATTTTTTGTTATTCTTGTGATGATGAATGGAGAGTATGTACACATTTACTTGTGGTGCTTACTCACACACTTAGTGGTGCTGTGCCAGAGAAGTAGTCTCGGGGGCATTGAGAATTTCAAAACAGTATTTCTTGGCTCATGTAGGGTGGTTCTGGGTCCAACTCAGGCCCCACACTTGTAAGGCAGACCTCTGCCACTGAGCTATCTCTGGTCCCCAAATGTAAGTATTCTGACTGCTTTCACCTGCCAGGGGACACTAGAGGGGCTGATTATAGATGTATATAAACAAGCTGTCTTTCAGGTTGGAGCATAAGAATGATCAAGATAATAACAAATATATATTATTTGCAGGTAATAACGATTACTATATAGTAGCCATTGTGCCCTTCACTGATATTTTCTCATTTAAAGGCCCTAATATTCTTTGTAGGCACAAATTAGGAAATATTTCACCCAGAGTCTCATTCGTGCTCCCAAGTCAAGTGAACAACAGCAGCAGAAACGACCCTTTCTTGAACAGCAAAACGTGCTTTCCAAAGTGCTGACACTGGAGATGGAGGTGGGATGTGTGTGTGTGGGAGGGGTGGGCAACTCAGCGAATGTATTATAATTCGGTGGGGGTAGGGTGTGTGTGTGTGTGTGTGTGTGTGTGTGTGTGTGTGTGTGTGAAAATTAATCTACTGATTTGGGAGTGCATCTAGTTAAACTAAAAAGAGGAGGATCAGACCAGGCTCCTGCTCATCCGCTGGAAAGTTTGAGCCCTGATGGACACAACTAGAACTTTTTAGGATCATTTGCCTTCAAAACAACACTTACAGAATCGCTGTCACAGATCCTGTGGCCACTGGACGGTTAGGGGCATCGCCAAGTAACGAGGGCATCCACGTGTGTCGGCGGCCTTTCATCAGGCTCTCACGCAGGGTGAGCAAAGGATAGCCGCAATTGCAGCCCTGGGCCGCTGGCAGAGAGGCTCGCTACTCTCAGTAGCCCCCGAGCCGGGTGGACCGCGCCCCGCCGGGTGATGCGATGGGCGTGTCCGGATTGCTCCTCCTCCTGGGCGGAGCCTGGAGGCGAGTGAGGTCCCTGCGGTACCAGGAGTCGGCGGCGGCGGCGGCGGCGGCGGCCGCAGTTCTCTGCTGGCGTGGGGCGCGCGGCCGCGATGACCTGGGACCTGCTCTTCACGCTGCTGGGGCTGGGCGCGCTGCTTGCGCTCGCGGTGCTGCTGCTGCGCTTCGTGCGTGCCGACGGCGACTTGACCCTGTTGTGGGCTGAGTGGCAGGGGCGACGCCCAGGTGAGGAGGAGCCGCCGCCGCCGTTGCCGCCGCGCTTCCTCGGGGCGCCGGGCTCTTGACTGCGTCCCTCCCCGGGGTGTGCGGCTTCCGGCCGGCGGGACACTGCGGGTACTGGGAGGAAGAGGCCCCAGGCACTCGGAGGCGATTCTGGCTCTTTTGTCTTCTTTCGGGGGTGACTACGGGCTTGCCCGATTGTCCGCGGAGGGGGCGCGTTGTGCATCTAGCGGGCACCCCCACCCCGGGCATTCGGATGTAGTGTCGGACGCCAGGACTTTGAAAAACTCAAAGAGTGGGCGTCCCGGCTGGCTGGCTGGATTTTGCTTGCGATTTTTCCATTTCCTGAAGTTGTCCTCCACCTCTCACTTCGGTGGAGTTTTGCAATCAAGTTGGAGATTAAAGTCACTATTCGTTGGCATAACATGTAATACCAGGAAGAGAGGGATTGACATTTTGTCTGGAGCATTAACATCCTATGGGGCCAGTGTCGACTTTTTTTTTTTTTTTTAAATCAGTATTCTGCTTGATAATTGTTGCGCCTTTGGTAAACACTTGTGTGTTCTGCGCAGGGCACTGGGTCCTTTACTCACACGACCAGCACTTTGACGGTGACTCTTAAGTAGTAGGCATTCTTAGTCACATTTTCCAAAGAGGGAAGCTAATGTTCAGAGACATTGTATATATGACCCGCCAGAAGCGAGATGTGCACATAAATAACCATAAGGGCTGGGGGAGCGGGATTTTTCCTAGACCGCTTTTCCGATATGGAAAATGGCTCAAAGCATATGAAATTTGCTTGAAAGGACAGCCAGTGCTCAAAAGATAGAGTGTGCTTTCAAAACAGAGCCAAAAAAGAAATAGGAGCAATATTGATTTCAAAGGAGTGACAGTTCCTTGGGAAAAGAAATCTTGGACTAAAGAATTCTTAGCTGGTACAATGCTTTTGTTCTTCCAAAGCTCATCTGGGCAGTGCAGAATCTTATACATATATATGCTGAGAAATAAAGCTCCCCAATCACACTTAATAGGAATCCCTCCTTAATTAGCCACCTTTTTCGTCTTATATGTCTTTCTAGAGAAACTCTGTGCTCCCAGGAATACATCTCATATGAAATTGAAGGGTGTTTAATTTTAGGTGTTGCACTTGGTTTAGAATAGCCATGGAACAAAGCAGAAATTTAAAAAGTTGCAATAGTAGCACTTGTGAAGAAAACGCAGGGATTTTGGTGACATTCTGCTTCAATATGAGTTAACTGTTAAGTGACGCCAGAGATTAGGCAAGCCTAGGAGACATGTGGGAGCTGAAGCAATAGACCACAAACAACAATAGGGAGCCTTCTGAATATCTACTTGTATGTGCTGAGCACTAGGGACTATAGAATAGTGACCCAGCAGCCGCATATGGGCTCTCTCAGACCCTAGCAGGACACATGATTTAGTCATCTCATCTGGCTCTGAAATGACCAGACTTCCCCACCAAGGGAATCCTGTGTCCTGCTCTGCCAGCTGTTTTCAATATGAACTTTGGCTGACCAGAGACTGTGTCAAGGAGTATGAACAGAAGAGCTAGGAAACTTGATGCCATGTCATATGAGGGAAGGTAGCAGAATTTGGAGGTGTTTATTTAGCTGTAGAGAAGCAAGAGATGAGAGGACTTAAGACATAACAGCTGTCTGCAAATACATGAAGGCTTGTCATGTGCATGGAAGGCTTGATTTATTCTTTCCAATACAACAGATGAACTGCTGCTTGTACTAGTTGAAAGCATTTTACATCAGTGGGGGGAAAGAATTCCGGAACCCTTGAGTGACTGGACTTGGTGAAAAAAAAAAAAAAAGAAAAAGGAGCAGGGGCTTTGGGATCACTAACTTGTCTGATCTTGTAAGGGTGTTGGACAAAGACTAGTCAATAGCTTCAGACTAGGTGGGTGGGTGATAAGTTTCCTTTCAGTTCTGAGAATCTACTTTCAGAGATTCTTCTCTTCAGGGGAGGTGATTATGTATGTCAGATTCTGTATGAAGTGGTCAACGAAAATTGGTGGTAAATTAAAATGTTTAAGAATTTGGGAGCTTCATCCTTGACTTTAAATAATGTTTGCTTGAAATTAAGCAAACATTATTGGGGCAACAGCTCAAAGGGTTGGAGGGGATGCTTTGCAGGCAGGAGGGCCCAGGTTTGATCCTTGGTATTGCAAGGTACCCCTTTTATAATTTATTCACTGTGAAATTACAAAATTATTCATGATTGGGCTTCAGGCATACAATGTTTCAACACTGATCCCTTCACCAGTGTCCACTTCCCTCTACCAGTCTGCTTCTATGAGAGGTGCTTCATTTCCTCCCAGTATGCTTTTGCACTGTGGTTTACAATACTGTTGCTGATAGGGTTCATATATAACATGTATGAACCTTACAGCACCATTTCCTCCTCCCAATTGAATGCTTCCCTCCACCATAGACATTGCCCCTCCCTGACCTGTTCCCCAGCCCTCTCCAGTGGCATGTTTCCTACTGAAGACCAGTTCTCATGTTCTTTGTTTTGGGCATTCATTATTCCACCATTATGTTTATGTCCTACACATGAGGGGGCTCATTCTGTGTTGGTCTCTCTCCCTCAGACTAACTCAGCACGATACTCTCCAGGTCTCTCCACATAGCAGCAAATTTCATGACTTCATCATTTTTATCTTTTCTTATGGTCAAGTAATATGCTTGTATGATCCCCTGAGTAGTGCTGGGAACATTTCCCCCCAATCCTTTAGCCAGGAGTATTCCTGAAACACTGCTGGTGTGGCCCCAAAACAAAGCAAAAAACCCCCAAATTTTCATTCTGTGATCATTAATAATTCCAGGTGAGCTGTCTCCATCCTAGAATCTGAGAATTCAAGACATTTGATCAGTGAGTGGTCTGTAGTCACTTGTATGTTCTTCCTGCATGCCTGACTAAAATCCTCCAGATAGGCTCAATCATGCCTTCTTTAAAAGTACCTCATATCCCAGTCACAAATCACAGATCACAGATCATCCTGTTATTCATTGATTGCCTCGAGCAGGCCCCAGTAACGTCTCCTTCATCCTAGCCCTGAGATTATATTCAAGGCTCTTTAGGAGAATGAGACCCATCATTGTTACTGGTATTTGGCATATTGGGTACGCCACGGGGAGTTTGCCAGACTCTGCCGTGTGGGCAGGCTACATTCGGTAGCCTGCCAATTTGTCAAAGTAGGAATGAGATGTCATAATAAGATGTCTCCTGCCCCTGCGCCTGGCTGTTCCTCGCCGGGGTCCCTTGGAGGGGAGCGGGTTGAGCTTTCCTCCCCGCCCCGACCAGGGCTCCGGCAGCGGAAGACCTCCAGGACCAGCCACCACCATGCCGAGACCACTCTCCGCACACATGAAGGTACTGGCAGAGGGACAAAGCCATGTGGGTTCCGGGGCCGAGATCTCCAAGCCTACTCGGATTGGAGTTGAGCATCCTCCACCCAGATCCTCCAAATTCCAGTAGGCGGGGATCACACACACCACCTGGCCCCCTGGCGCCGTGTAATCCCATCAGCGGCCAAGACTCAGAGACTATAAAATCCAGCTCCTGGAACCACGCGGCCACATTTGCGGCTGCGCGACATCTTATCAGGACATCTTTTTATGACATCTTATTAGCTCATTCCTACTTTGGACAAACTTGCAGGCTATCGAATGTAGCCTGCCCACAGGGCAGAGTCTGGCAAACTCCCCGTGGTGTACCAAATATGCCAAATACCAGTAACAATGATAGGTCTCATTCTCCTAAAGAGCCTTGAATATAATCTCAGGGCTAGGATGAAAGAGATGTTACTGGGGCCTGCTCGAGGCAATCGATGAATAACAGGATGATGAATGAATGAATGAATGAAATAAGATGTCACACGGCCGATTCCTCCGCCCATCTCGGAGAGCCCGGCAAGCTACCGAGAGTATCTCGCCCGCACGGCAGAGCCTGGCAAGCTACCCGTGATGTATTCGATATGCCACACACAGTAACAACAAAGTCTCACGATGGAGACGTTACTGGGCCCACTCAGGCAAATCGATGAACAATGGGAGGACAGTGACAGTGAATTAAATATTATATAAAGGCATCATATGTGAGTGGTCAGAGTTTGGCCCAACTTGCTGCAGGCTCCTGGGTGTTTATTTAACTAAGGAATCCTTTCTTTATTACCATGGGTGCTGGCCTCTGAAGACACAACAGTGAGCAGTGAGACAGTCTGGGGGGCAAATTACACTCTGTAAATCCATATCTATTTCCCACCCCCCCTTTTTTGAGAGAGATAGATATTGAGAGCGAGATCGAGAGTGAGCACATTGCAAGTTGTGATATGGGCAGCAGAGAATGTGCCAGCATTTTTTTGTTTGCTTTTTGGGCTATATCCAGCTGTGCCCAGGGCTAGTCCTGACTCTGTGCTTGAGGGGTCATTTCTGGAGGTTTTTGGGGGACTATTAAACAGTGGTTGTCCATATACAAGGCAAGTGACCTACCCAGTGTACTGTGTCTTCAACCTCCATGTCCTTTTTTTTTTTTTTAAAAAAAATAGAGATAATTTCTGCTTTATAAGGTTCTTTTTGTGAAGTCATCAATAAAGTTATGTATTTGAACATACTGGAAATAATGAAAAAATGTTTAGCTACTACAGCTAGCAATCCCCTTGCTCCTGGGTAGAGCTATTAAAGCACACAAGTTATTGAGTGAATATTCTGTGTTTCGCTGCCGTAAGCTCCCTTGTCAAAAATTTTTAAATAATGATTTTAGTTGGCTTTTTAAATTTTTTATAAATTATTTATTGAATCACCATTAGAGCAGTTACAAAGCTTTTGGGTTTAAGTCTCAGTCAAACAAGAATGAAACACCTGTCCCTTCAACAGTGCCCATTTTCCACCACCAAAAACCCCAGTATACCACCCAATCCCCTACCTGTGGGGCAGATGATTTCCACATTTCTCTCTCTCTCTTTGACTGTATTCAATATTTTGACCATAAAGGTAAAGGTAAAGGTAAAGGCCCTCCCGTGGTTCATCGATTTGCTCGAGCAGGCCTAGTAACGTCTCCATTGGAGACTTTGTTGTTACTGTGTTTGGCATATCGAATACGTCACGGGGAGCTTGCCAGGCTCTGCCGTGCGGGCGAGATACTCTCGGTAGCTTGCCGGGCTCTCTGAGAGGGGCAGAGGAATCAAACTCCGGTCGGCCATGTTGGCTGCGTGCAAGGCAAACGCCCTACCGCTGTGCTATCGCTCCAGCCCTGTTTTTACATTTCAACCATAGACCCATCATTATTATTTGGGATTTTACCCCAACACTCAGATCTGCTGAAAAGGCAACACTAGAGAATTTGTTTTCTATTGCTGATTATGAATAACATATGACGTTATGTGGCTACTACTAGTGATTTTGGAATTCCGAAATTTTAACTACTAATTCTGGACGAATTTCTGCCAAAAGCTGCTGGGTTCCGAGATTTGATTCTGAGTCTCTTGGATCATGGCCATTAAGCAGCTTGATCAGGAGCCAGAGAGGCCGTTCCTGGGCAGCAACTCAGGGTCTCATTGGGGCAGGGAGGAAAGATCTGGCTCCACCCCCATCCCGTGAGGCCCCACGTGTCTCATCACTGCGGGTCCGAACCTGACTGTCCCGTGGCCTCTGGAGGATGGTGGCCACTGAGCCGCCAGGGGGAATGAAGGCATGAAACCTATTCCCATCTGGGGTGGCCCGGTGCCGGTAACCTACTGCGTGCACCAGATGCGTTTCTGCCAAAAGCCGCTGGGTTCTGAGATTTGTTTCTGAGTCTCTGAGATCATGGCTGTTAAGCAGTTTGATAGGAACCAGAGAGGCTTTGCGTCCAATTATATAGCTGAGCTGGAGGTGGTTTGTGGGTGTGTCTCCCACATACCTAACTTTTGGCCGTTTATTTTCTTGGTAAACTTGGCCCCATGTTGTTGGGGTCTGACCAAAAGCATAGCAGCAATTTTGGGGTATCTGGAAGTCTGAAGGTGCCATCAGGCTGCTGATGCATTCGCCTCACAGGTACAGATTGACCTGCTGGCAGCACCATACCCCCTTTAGTTGACATTTTATTAAGTGCTAAGTAGATGCTCTGAGTCCTTCACGTATTTTAACTAATTTCTTGTAACCATTTTGTGATAGGCATTTTATTACAGACCTTATTTTCAGTTTTAAAAAATTGAGGCACGAATTCTCACTCAAGAGTCTGAGTACTGGGAGCAGGATTTGGGTCCTGGAGGTCTCTAGTCTCCAAAGCTCACCCTATTACGCCAACAGGTTATGTTTATATATTTATTCATTTTTGCTTTTTGGGTCACACCTGGTGATACTCAGGGCTTAGTCCTGGCTCTGCACTCAGGAATTACTCTTGGTGGTGCTCAGGGGACCATAGAGGATGTTAGGGATTGAACCCAGGTTGGCTGCATGAAAGGCAAACGTCATCATACTGCTGTACTATTGCTCTGGCCCTTAAGATTTATGTATTTTTTGGCTTAAACAGTAAGCTGGTTTCCTAGCTGTAATTTTTTGATGTAAATTCAGAAATGTGTTTATGAAGGGATATGTTGTTTGTTATTTTTCATAAATAACAATTACTTTAGAAAATAAGACACTGGAATGTTGGACCAGTGACTGTACAAATTCAGAGTTTCTTTTTAGACAAAATGAGAATAAATTATCTGTTGTTGCTTTAGCAAAGTGATATCTTTACAGTCTTTAGCAAGAACGTAATGGATAATCAGTACACTATGCCATTTCTCTGTCACATGCACTTTATCTTGGGTGAATTACGGAACCTCTTTAGAGGACAGCTCATGCAATCAGGGAACATTTTTACACAACAGCCTCTAGCTGAAAGACATTAGATGTGATTAACAAATGGGGAAAATGTGACTTTAAAGTTAAGGAGAATTCCATCATGCCATAGAGTAGAATTTGGTACACTCAAATTCATCATCAATATGACGATGATGGTATATTCAGATCATCGTCAATCACCTTGCAAGAGAGCTTACAAGAAATTAGAAAGAAAATATTGAAACCAAGTGAGAATTTTATTGATGATCTTAACTGAATCCCTAATTTTATGGATCTGGAAAGTGAGAAAAAGTGTGAATCCAGATTCTGTTGACTTAGCCTTTCTTTTCTTCTTCAGGTACAAACATAAACAGCCCCAATGGATAAAGGAACATAGAGAGATAGTACACAGGCTAAAACACTTGGTTTGCATGTGGCTGACCATAGTGGGCACCGCCGGGAGTGACTCCTTGAGCATTGATGAGTGTGACCCAAACTGCACCCCTTCTGCAATAATATAGATCTATGGGGTGAGATCAGTGAGTTATGAAGCTTACCTGGAAATAAAATATGGAAAATTCATGTGGGTACTGGAATACAAAAAATAGGGATTTTCTTTTTATCTAAAAAGAGACTTTGGGGCTGGAGCAATAGCACAGCAGGTAGGGTGTTTGCCTTGCACACGACCAACCCAGGTTCGATTCCCAGCATCCCATATGGTCCCCTGAGCACTGCCAGGAGTGATTTCTGAGTGTATGAACCAGGAGTAACTCCTGTGCATTGCTGGGTATGACCAAAAATGCAATAAATAAATAAATAAATAAATAAAAATAGACTTTAAATTTCCTTATTGAGGTTTGTTCTATAAAAATACATACCTCATGTATACAACTCAATGAGTGTGGAGATCAAAGCATTCATCTCTGAGACTGTCACCATGATCGAAGTGTTAAGCTAGATATTTAATTTTTTTAAGCCCTTCACACTGTCTTTATATTTACTGGTATTGCTTAAAACTCTTTTCCCTGTAATCTTTGACTGAGGGGTCTAATTCATGGCTTCTTTTCTCTCCATTCCTTCTCAACAGAATGGGAGCTGACCGATATGGTGGTGTGGGTGACTGGAGCGTCGAGTGGGATTGGTGAGGAGCTGGCTTATCAGCTGTCTAAGCTAAGTGTTTCCCTTGTGCTGTCAGCCAGAAGAGCTGATGAGCTAGAAAGGGTGAAAAGTAAATGCCTTGGTAAGTACATCTAAAATGTTGAGTAACACTTCCTAGAAATAAGTCAGAATCTCAGCTTTGGGAATTTTTGGGGTAAGGGGATTTTCCTTAGGAGCACATTTCTGGTTCCAAATGCTGCAGTACTTTGATCCAAAATTCTTTATTTTGTCATTTCAAAATTAACTGCCCTGGTATTTTTCTGCCATCTATTTACTTTATTATTTCCAGCCTCCCTTTCTTTCCCTTTGTTGTGATGATCACTGCAGTGCAAAGGGCACATTTGACTGCACTTGTGCCCTTCTAGGGATTACCCCAGTAGAGCTGGGTGGGGATTATACTGAGAGGGGGTGATGTCAATGGTGGTGTCAAACTCTTAGCCTCAGCTACATAAGGCAGGCATATAAGGCACTGAGCCACATCCTTGGGACCTTCTGCTTTATTTTTTGTTCTGACATGATTCTTGGCTTAAGGGAGTGGCCACCAATGCAGGTAGATTTTTAGACTAGATTTTTTTTTTTATGTATAAGCATTAGTTTTATATATATAGCTGTCACAGTGGTGCTTGGAGTAACATGTAGTGCTGGACATTGATCTCAGGGAAAATGCATACAAGCATGCATTCCAGTTCTTTGAGCTATCTCTTGGGCCCAAAGATTTTATATATCTCTATATATCTATACCCCCTCTCGGAGAGCCCGGCAAGCTACTGAGAGTTATCTCGCCCACACGGCAAAGCCTGGCAAGCTACCTATGACGCATTCGATATGCCAAACATAGTAACAAGTCTCACAATGTTACTGGGCCCACTTGAGCAAATTGATGAACCACAGGAGGACAGTGACAGTGACAGTGATACATATATATATATATATACACACACAGATATATAGATATACATATATATATTTATAAAGAGATAAATATACATATCTGTGTGTATATGATTGGGGGGGTGTTGGGCCACACCAACTACACCTGGTGCTACTGAGAGGCTGCCCTTGGCTCTGTGCTCAGGAGTCACTCCTGATGATGCTTGGGGGACCAAATATGGTACCAGAGATCTAACTGGGGTTGCCTGCCTGCAAGGCAAACACATTATCCACTGTACTGTTTCTCTGGCCCATATATAACAGTTTTGCTGTTTGATGTGATATAGATGAATATAACGTTAGTTAAAATGTTAGATATTAAAGTCATATGGGATGATGTTAGTTTTTTTCATTTAAAAACTAAGCATAGGGAATGGATTTAGGTTTAAAAACTATAATTTGAGGGGCTGGAGAGATATCCAGCACCATAAGGTCCCCTGAGTATTGCTAGGTACAGTCTTGGAGGTCCTCAGCTTTACTCGGTTTCCCACGTAAAGGCACCACAGGAGCGAGCAGCACCTGTCCTCGGATTGACTGAGAGTCCCTGGAGGGTCCTGGGTCTCCTGAGCACCGCTTGGGAGCCCCCCTGAAAAAATGCAAGCTGAGTTAACATCTTTCATTTTTTTGATAGGGCAACAGTTTTTATTTTTTTCTGTATCTCGCCCACACGGCAAAGCCTGGCAAGCTCCCCATGATGTATTCAATATGCCAAACACAGTAACAAGAAGTCTCACAATGGAGACGTTACTGGGCCTGTGCGAGCAAATTGATGAACAATGGGAGGACAGTGCTACAGTGCTACAGTAGTCATGCTTACATTGAAAGTAGCCTCAAGTCATAACATTATTTTTTTTTTATAAGACATTTAGTACCTAAACTGAGATACTTTAAATTTCTAAATAGATGTTTTTTGGAGGTCATCTGGCTACCATTCTTTAAAAATCTATCTTTCACTTTGCTCAGGGACGTCTCCACCCAGAAATGACAGTTGCCAGCACCACAAGGTCTCTTTTAGGGAACTGCTTTGAAAGGCCTTTTGTGTTTTTGCACTGGGTTACCTCTCACGGCAGTGACTTCTCCACTGTTGAGACTTATAAGTCCTGTTCTGTCAGATATGAACCATGTAAACATTTCTGAACTGGAATGGGAATGATTTGTTTTATCAGCTCATTGGTGCAAGCTTTCTTATAGCTTTAATGTTAATGTTTCACAGTGTACTCTTTCACCCATAAATTCTTTGTTTTGTTTTGGGGCTGCACTCGCAGTCTCAGGGCTTACTCCTACACTCAAGTGATCACTCCTGGCTAGCTCAGAGGACCGTATCTGGCACCAGAGATTGAACCCTAGCTGACTACATGCAAGACAGGCGTTTTACCTTCTGTACTATGACTTTGGCCCCTACCTATAAATTCTTGATAATTCAAATTTTTTTTGTACTTATTTTTATTAGTGGTAAAGGTTTTTTTTTTTTCTTTTTAAGGCTTACATATATTTCAGTGGTTTTTTTGATAAGCAGAAGTAGTAAGGGCTGAGATGGTCCAACATGTTCATTGGCTGGGAATTTCAGGATTGTGTCATTTTTTTAATTTGCTCTCCTGAAATCCTGAGCTTCTGCTGGAAGGAAGCGTCCATGTGACATGTGACTTGATGGCTTTAAGCTTCTTACTGATTTAAAAAAAAATTTTTTTTTTTTTTGAGGAAAGTGGCCACTTTGGAGGAGTGCTGAAAGGAGTTATAGTGCCAACTATTTAGGCAGGCTGTGGGGTGGGGTGGGAGGGTAACTCATTGGTGACATTGAGGACATTGGCGGAGGGCAGTGGATGTTAGTGAAGGAACAGGTGTTGAACATTGTCCACCTGAAACTCTATCATGAGTAACTTGGTAGCTCTATAACTCGTGGTGATTCAATAAAAATATAATTTTTTTTTCAATGCAAAGGACTGGAGCGATAGCACAGCGGGTAGGGCGTTCGCCTTACAAGCGGCCAACATGGCCGACCCGAGTTCGATTCCTCCGCCCCTCTCGGAGAGCCCGGCAAGCTACCGAGAGTATTCGATATGCCAGACACAGTAACAACAAAGTCTCCAATGGAGACGTTACTGGGCCCGCTCGAGCAAATCGACGATCAACGGGAGGGCCTTTACCTTTACCTTTACCAATGCAAAGGGGTTGAACCTGGGATTTCTTGAATGCCGGGCATGTCTCTACAAAGAGCTATATTATTTATTTATTGCCTCTGATCTCTTTTTCTTTGTGTGTGTGTGGGGGGGGAGGGGTGGCAAACAGAGCTTAGGCAGCCTGGGGTTCCCACCTAATAATACTTGGTCCCGCTGTGCCGACCTAAAGCTTGGGCCACACAGCACTGGGGTCCACAAGAGTTCTACTTAGCAGTGCCAGGCCTAGAAATCAAACTCTGGGGCCTCTGTATGCAAGGTATGTGCTCCAGCACTTTGAGCCATCTTCCTGCCCTATTTGTTTTAAACGTACTAAAGGAGCAACTAAACTTTGTGAGCTTACCATAAGACGAATTTATGATCCTCTATATTGATAAAGTGCTCTCTATATTTTCTTTTTTCAACTTGTGCTACAATCTCAATTTCCCTTTGTCTGTTCCAAGGGTAGACTGTTTCCAGGTGAAGAGAGCCATTCAGATTAGGTGTACATATCTGTCAGCAATTTGTTTCATAATATGTTGTCACCAGTCCTCTGGTTCCCTCTGGGGAAGATATTCTCTTCTCCAAGGCCAATCAGAAATGAGTTTGCTGCCAAGTAGTCTGGCTGTTGGTTCTTTTTTTGTTTTTTATTTTATTTTTTTGGTGGGAGGTAATTGAGGGAGGGAGAGCTGTTTAACTTAAGTAGCACAGAACTTGATTGAATGATTGTATGACCTCCACACTAATGTTTAAGTGTCTCTGTTTAGAAAATGGCAATTTAAAAGCAAAAGATATACTTGTTCTGCCTCTTGACCTGACTGATAGAAGTTCTCATGCAGCGGCTACTAAAGCAGTTCTTCAGGAGTTTGGTAAAGTAAGTAGCATTTTGAATTACTAAGGCTTGCTTTAAGGTAGCAGCAGAAGCTGCTCTGCTCTGAGGGGCTGTCATTCAAGGCAAAGGGGTCCATGCAGTGAGCTCCAGGCCCACTCGTTGGCTCTCATAATCTCTCTGGTTTCATGCGATCAGGACTTTTCAGATCTAAATAAATTCCTCCATGTGGAACAAAAGAAACTAAAAATAACTGCCCCTTTTGGTTTTGGTATTTTGCATAAAGAGCACACTTGGTACTTTCCATAAAACATTATTTAAAATCAGACTTGAATTCCATAGGTGAATTCTGGTTTTTATCTGATTTTATTACTGACTTCTGGAAATACCTGTCTCATTTATGCTTCATGTTAGCAACACAGGCACACATTACCTAGGAGTTATATCAGTACATCGACTAATCAGTCCCTAAATGCTGCTTTTCTGATTTATTTAATTAGATTGACATTCTGGTCAACAATGGTGGAAGATCTCAGCGTTCTTTGGTTATAGAAACCAGCCTGGATTTGTACAAGGAGCTCATAGAGATTAACTACTTGGGGACAGTGTCCTTGACAAAGTGTGTTCTGCCTCACATGATTGAGAGGAAACAAGGCAAGATTGTTACTGTGAACAGCCTCCTGGGGTTCATAGCTGCACCCCTCTCCAGTGGATACTGTGGTAGCAAACATGCACTTCAGGTAAGGCTGTTCTCACCCAGCTCTACTAGAACTGACCCAGACATAATGGGATCCACTATGACTGCAAGAAGTCACTGGAACTAAGCAGAACAGAGACCCAAGGACAACTTGAGCATCACAAGTCTTTCCAAATTTAATGTGTCTTGAGCACCTACACTGCTGCATGCTACCACAGGTCCTGAGGCTTAAAATATTTCTGGGGACTGGTCCCAGGTGAACAGGTCTGAAACAGGGGTGCCTCGAGGATTAAGGAAACAAGACATAAGGAAACAAGACATAAGAGAAAAGCTTGGGGTCAGGAGGCTCACAGTTTAGGGACTGAGGTTCTTCCCCACATTCCATATTTATTGTCTTAAACCAACAATCATAGAAAGAGCAAGGACAAACGTTTACAGATATTGCTTATCTGTGCTAATCTAACCAGGTTAAGACTTGTCAAAGGGGACTTGTAACTGATAGGCAGAAGTCTCTCAAGGGATTTATCTCAGAGGAACCTTTGAGATACTTCTCTGAGAGAGGAAGCAGAGATAAAAGTGGTTACAGGATCCTCATCAAGATAGCTTTCCCCATAAACCACTTATCCGGCCCTTCTTCTCTAATTTTTTTAACTAAGAACAATCATATGTATTCCCATAATTGTATCTATTTCTGACAAGATATGACCCTTGTCCTCAAAATGTGTATAATCAGCTTGTCATCCTTTGTATTTTCCTCATTTCTGGCCTATCCTGATGGCAAATGCATCTCCAATCAAAGATTTCTTCTACATATTGGAATGAATTCTTTTCCCCATTCCTCTAACTTCTCTTTCCTTAGACATTGTGGCTGGTGTTTATTTAATCTGAACTAAATGTGTTAATGTGTTAGAAACTTCCCACAGTATGATTAGTTCTGGACTTCATTTAGACTATCTTTGACTTCATTTGCCCTGTTTTCATGAGGGAAAAATTCTAGGATAGTGTCTAAGAGAAGACTGATGATCTGAATTGCATAATTTATGAGAATATTAGGAAAAATAAATTTGGCTGGAGGGGTTGCGGGAGGGGAACAATCTCCAAGCAGTGCTCAGGGGACCTAGAGGCTACTTTTGGCAATACTTGGCTTGACTCTGCAAGACTGAAGATTTGGTGCTTGATACTTGCTATCTGTACTGCTTAGATTGGTAGTGGGGGAGGTTGGGCATCAGGGATGCCCTATAGGTGCCTAGGGGGCCATGCAGTGCCAGGGTTGAATTTAGGACTTTGTATGCAAGGTATGCACTCCAACCCTTAGAGTAGTCTTTCTGGTTCCTCCAAATAACTTTTTATTTGGGCCACATACAACAGTGTTTTGGGTTTATATTCAGCTCAGTGTTTGGGGGTTGCTTCCGGTGTGCTAAGTGTGGGGCGTGGGGCATGTGATTCTAGGTATCAAGTCCTGGCTTTTGCATGCAAGTGTGTACTCTAGCCCTTTGAGTTATTTCCTTGACCCCAAAATGAGAATTTTTAATGTTTGCTTAATAAAGGAATGTTACAACATGAAACAAATTAAGTCAGAAGGTTAGTGTGAGGAGAATGATTGAGAAAAACATAATTTGTTAGTCATGCTATTGAAGGTTAAAGTGGAATGTCTTGCTTTTGGGGTAATGAGATCCAACAACTGAATTGTCATCACAGCGGTGAAGATAAGACATATTTGCTCTTTAGACCATCTTTCTGCTGGGAAGAGCAGTCAGTTGCAGAATGATTAAATAGTGCCACTCCGATATTTGGTCATGGGGCACCAGTCATTTCCTGCAGTTGGGAGAATCAGGTGAGCAGGTGCAAGATAGCAGTCACCCCATCTGTTTGGCACCAACTGTCTCACAGGATACAAAGGACCTTCAAAAAAACACAATGAGTTGTATGGTCCTCCAAGTATCCCTTTTCTTAGTGGACTTTGTCTTTTGATACATTGTGGCAAGTTGAGATTCTGTTTTTTCCAGTACCTGGAATTTTTTTTTTTGGTGGTGGGGAGGCTGAACCCTTTGAAGCAGAGCTTAGCCAGCCTCTGCTCTGCCTGGTGATTCTTACCCCACCAGGTTAATGGTACAGTGTGAGGGCCTGAGGATGCAGTACCTCTTGGGTCTCACAGTGCTGGGAATTGCCCAGGCCACCCCAGTGCTAGGGACGACTCCAGGGCTGCACTTAATGCCTGGATCACCATATGGTGCGGGGGGATCAAACCAGGATCTGCTACCTGCAGGGCATGTGCTATCTTTCAGACCCTCACAAGCCCTCTTTGAAGAGTATATTCCTTCCGTTCTAATTCCCAGCCAGCTAGAGTGAACTGGTTTATCACTAAAAAGGTCACATACAAGATGTGATTCAAAACAGGGAGCTCATGTGCCTGATGTATTCTTTTGCTGTAGAGTGGCAGAGAGGATGGTGCTGGAAGAGTTATCTTCATTCATAACACCCTTTTTCTGTCCCTTTGAGGCACGGCACTGTAGTCTGACAGCAAGAACTCTCACAGGCAGACTGGCTCTGTGTTGGTTAGGACCTGCATTAAGGCTGGTAATTGTTTCATGGTACTGGAGCATGAATGGACAGCAAAGGCTGAATTAGTTGTTTAGGCATTCAGTCGTTCACTCAGCTGCTAATGATGCTGTCCAGCGACATTTCCTAATTTAGGAAAAGAAGTGTGCAAGGTGGATGTTTACTCCCAATTAGGGCCAGTGTCTTTAAGTCTAGAGGGTCTTTTTTCCTTTTCTACAGCTATAGCCCAATCTATGTGTGTGTACACACACACACACACACACACACACACACACACACACACACACACACCTTATCAATTTATTCACTCACAACCCCAACAAAGATATACTTGTTGAAATTAGATTTGTCAGAATAATATTGAAAAAGTTGGGTGCATGCCTAGCATATGCCCAACCTGGGATAGATCCCTGGCATCACATGGTCCTGAGCATTGATGGGTACAGCCCTGGAGGCCTCTGGCACCATGTTCAGCAGTGTCTTATCCTAAAGTCCTGGCATTAAACCATGCTCCTTTGGGAGGGGGGAGACTGGGAGTAGGGTGGGGGGCTGTACCACTCTCTAGAGATGCGTGTTCACCTGTGAACCATTTCTATGGAATTGCTGAGCGTGCCTGTTCTAGACCACCTCCAAAGGAATTTGAATAAATACATTGCCTATTTTTGAATAAGACATTTTAGAATATATTTTGATAACATCCTATTATTTCTTCATAAAATGTAGAAGAGAAGTAATTTTATGTGACTAATAAACATGAGCTAATGTATATTTGCCTGTCTTCTTTTTGCCTGTTAGGGATTTTGTAATGGCCTCCGAACTGAACTTGCTACATACCCAGGCATAATAGTTTCAAACATTTGCCCTGGACCTGTACAATCAAATATTGTGAAGTATTCATTAGCTGGGGAAGTCACAAAGGTAAACATTTCTAGTTGTGGAACAACTTGAATGCTTTAGTTATAGAGTATGGTGGTTAACTGTTAGTGTTGTATCGTTAATGGTGATAATGGTTTTTGTGTTAGAGCTGCTTATGTATAATTTGTAAAACTTAACTCTTGGCATCAGGAAAATTGTTGAGAGTAGCTGACATTGCTTTGGTATCACTTTAATCAAGTCTAAAGAAACTGCTAAGATACTGTTTAGAAGTAATCCACTATGTAAGTAATCCATCAATATTTAAAAAATCTTTTCCATTCACAAATGAAACTTATAGTGGCAGAGATAGTGATTATCCTGAAGGAGTTTTCAATAGAAAAGCTTCTTTGAATTAAGATAACTTTAGCGTAGCCTCACCGCAGCCTGTGCTCTCTTTAGCAATTGATCACATATAGTAATCGATGAAATGATTGTAAAAGTCTCACAAAGAATCCTTTATTGCTTACCATACAGAATCCGTAAAAAGATCATGGCATTTTCCTTCTCCATTAAGATATTTCTAATGATAAATCTGTACATGTGTCTGTGTAAATGTTCATAGGTATAATTTCTCATACTTGTGGACATTAGTAGAATAAGCAGCCTATTTTATGAAACAGGTGACTTAGAATCTACACTTGGTTACCATTAATGATCTCTGTTTGGTCCTCAAAAAAAGTTTCCTTATTTCTAGAATGTAGTGAATTAAGTGGCTGGAGCAATAGCACAGCCGGTAGGACGTTTGCCTTGCACGTGACGGTCCCTGGGTTCGGTTCCTCCGCTTCTCTTGGAGAGCCCGGCAAGCTACCAAAAGTATCCCATCTGCACAGCAGATCCTGGCAAGCTCCCTGTGGTGTATTTGATAGGCCAAAAACAGTAACTAAATATCTCACAACGGAAACGTTACTGGTGTCCACTGGAGCAAATTGATGAACAATGGGAGGACTGACAATGCTACAGAGAGTTAAGATTAGTTGCTGATAGTTGCTGATAATTTTTCATGACCAAGAAACTGCTTTCATCTTCTTCCTCTATTTCTTAACCATGGACTTTGCTAATGATAACATTTTATTTTATTGTTAAATTTTATGCAGATGATACATAATTAGATGATAAAATTCCTTTTTTTTTTTTTGCTTTTTGGGTCACACCCGGCAATGCACAGGGGTCACTCCTGGCTCTGCACTCAGGAATTTCCCCTGGCAGTGCTCAGGGGACCATATGGGATGCTGGGAATCGAACTCGGGTCGGCCGTGTGCAAGGCAAACACCCTACCCGCTGTGCTATCGCTCCAGCCCCTAGATGATACAATTCTAATTAAAAGCAAATAACCTTAATCTTTTCCTTAGCCTGCATAATACAACTCATATGTTGTGAGTGTATGATTTCTGTTTTGTGAAGCTTTGAGAAATATTACAAATAGCTCAGATACCTTTTAGTACTCATAAAGTCTGAGGGACTTGTTGGCCTACTAAAGCAGTGACTCAGCTAGACACTTGGGTCTTTATAAGCTTAAAAGTTGTGAATTATCTCAGAGAAGTACTCAACATTCACATAAATTTTTGATTTCTTAGATTGTAGGCAATCCTGGAGATCAGTCCTTCAAGATGGCAACCAGTCGTTGTGTGAGGTTGATGTTAGTCAGCATGGCTAATGATTTGCAAGAAGCGTGGATCTCGGATCATCCTTATTTGTTGTTAGCATATTTGTGGCAATATATGCCAATGTGGGCCAGGTGGATCTCTGGGAAACTCGGGAATAAAAGGATTCAGAACTTTAAAAGTGGTGTGGTAAGACCAATTTATATTTTTTTCTGCTTTGTTTTTTGGGTGTTTATGGATGATTCCTTGTCTGTATGCTCAGAGATCACTCCTGGCAGTGCTCAGGGGACCACATGGAGTTTAGGAGATCAAATGTGGTTGGTCATGTGCAGGGCAAGTGCTCTACTTGCTGTCCTGTCTCTCTGGCTCTGATTTATACATATTGTCATATGAATCATCATTGCAGCAGATGCTTAAAATTTCTAGAACTTAAAAATTTCACATAAAGCGCCATACTAAACTTACGATATAGATACAACAAATATAAAAAGTATTCTATCAACCATGCAGGTATCTTGTTTCACTATAAATTATTACTAATTATTACTTGGAGGGAAAAAGGTTATTACAAGGTAAAATCAAATCACAGATTACCATATTTTTTTCTTCTGCTGTTCTACTTTATTTTTTTTCTAAAATGCTCTTTCTGGCCACTAAACTCCAATGCATCCTTCAAGTGAACTGGTGTGAACCTCCTCAGGGTGATATCTGAACTCCCTGTTTCTTCCCAGACTGGGGCTTCTCATCCTCATGCTTCTCTCTGTCAGCACACATTGTGCTGGTGAAGCACACATGAGCCTTTGACATCATTCTCAATGTGCCCAGCACATAGAATACACATCTGTGCCCCTTCTACAGAACCAGGCTGTCATCCTTTAGGAAATTATGCGGGCTGTAATGAGCTATATCTGAGAAAAACTGTCCCTATTGAGTTTAGTGTATAAGCAGCACAGGAAATATGAGTTTAGCCAAAAAGTTACAGATATGATTACATAAAAAAATTTTCAATGGATGGTTTTTAAAGCATGTCTTTCAGTGTTATGGCCTTTTAGAGATAAGTAGAGATTGATAATTCTTTTAAAAATGATGATACTGACTGGTTAAAGAAACTTCGGTACATTTACACAATGGAGTACTATGTAGCTGTTAGAAAAGACGAAGTAACGAAATTTACATACAAGTGGTACTACATGAAAAGTATTATGTTAAGCGAAATGACTCAGAAAGAAAGGGATAGACATAGAAAGATTGCATTCATCTGGGGAACATAAAGTAACAAAATAGGAAACTAACACCCAAGAATGGCCGAGATTAGTACCAGGAATTTTACTCCATGACTTGGAGGCCAACCACACATACTAGGGGAAAAGGGAGCTCAGATAAAGAGGGGGACAGCAAATAAAGGTGTTGGGAGGATGGGAGAAGCATGCAGAAAGTAGACTATAGACCAAACATGATTGCCACTCAATGTTTCTTTTGCAAACCACAACAGCCAAAAGGAGAGAGAGAACAGAGGGGAATGACCTGCCACAGAGACAGGGTGGGATGGGGGGGGTGGGGGGTGGGAAGGATACTGGGATCTGTGGTGGTGGGAAATGGGCACTGGTGGAGGGATGGGTGTTTGATCATTGTATAATTGAAATCCGAGCACAAAAATGTGTAAGTCTGCAACTGTACCTCATGATGTCTCACTATTAAAAAAATTTTAATAAAAAAAATGATGATACTGGGGTCAGATAGACAGGATAGCACTTTAAGCTCTGCAGGAGTGATTCCTGAGCACAGAGCACAGAGCCAAGAATAAGCAAGCTCTAAGCACTCTGGATATGGCCCAAACCTCAACCCTTCTAAAAAAAAGAAAAAAATAAAGATCATACCAAATGTGTCATAAGATATCACTACTTAAGCACTTCACAAAATGTTAGATATTTGATTTGTTCTAAGATTTTGAAAACAGTAAAAACAGTAAATTAGCAGGAAAAAGCTAAAAAAGCCAAACAAAATGCTGAGACTTAACGGTGATAAAAATTCAATCCTGTACTAATATGTCCAGAGTTAAAAAAATATGAAGGGCTAGTCATTTCCTATCAAGTTGTAATGTAGAGCAGTTTGCTTTGAACTAGTTCTTTTATAAAGAGTTAACGTAATGCTTGGACTTGACAGTGTGGGTTGGTTCTAAAATACTTCCTCAAAGATTATAACTGGGCATAAGCCAGTGGATGTGGTTGTACTTCATCTAGTGACGGATAAGACAGGGAAGGAAAGGACACTAGCTAGAGAGAGAATGGTGCCAGAGTGTCCTAGTGAAGATCAGAGCCACTGCCATGTTCTCCGGGACTTACTCATGGCCTAGGGTAAGTTATTTCCTTACAAGTCAGCCTCCCCATCTACAAAAGGATGGCATCACCTGGTGACCAGTGTGTTAGTGGTATATGGAAGCTCTTAAAACATATTTTGGAGGGTTGAGGAGATCATACAAAGAGCTAGAATGCATGCCTTGCCTGTGCAAGGTCCCATCCAGCACTGTACAGTCCCTTGGTCCTTCAAGCACACCTGAAACCCAAAACCAAAACTAAAACCCATAGCTTGGAGGGTGGGTTAAACAGATAGCTGCTGAGCTGATAGCAAAGATCAAAGAGTTAACTGGAGAGAGAAAGACAAATTTCTAGAAATAATTGTTTCACATGGTAGGAGGGATCAGGGGCTCTACTTTCAGTCCCATTGTCATACTTTTCATTCAGGGATATCCATACAAAGGCTTTTTTGTTTGTGGAATGTCTGCCTGTAAAGTATAAACATTGTTCAGAAAATTTAGCATTTACTTATATCTTTTACTAAAAATGATGGCCTTTCTCTCCCTACTACCATGTTTACAATACTGCTTATTATGTAATCTTACTGCTTTGTCATTTTTAAATGATAAACTGGGCTGCTTTTCATTTTTCAGTACCAGATCTGAGCTATACTTAATTATTTACATAAAACCATCAACAGTGACCAAAATACAGAAAGAGCCCACAGAATGAGAAAGAATACTTATCCAATACCCATCTGATAAGGGATTAATATCCAGGATATACAAGACATTGATAGAATTGTACAAGAAAAAAAAAACCTCCAACCCCATCAAAAAATGGTGAGAAGAAATGAACAGAAGTTTCCTCAAAAAAGAAATACAAATGGCCAAAATGCACATGAAAAAATGCTCCACATCACTAGTCATCAAGGAGATGAAAATCAAGATAACAATGAGATATCATCTCACATCACAAAGACGGGCACACATTCAAAAGAACAAAAGCAACCAGTGCTGTGTTGAATGTGGGAGAAAAGGGACACTCTTTCACTGTTGGTGGGAATGCTCACTAGTCCAACTTTTCTGGAAAACAACATGGACAGTCCTTCAAAAACTAGAAATTGAGCTTCCATATGACCCCACAATAACACTTCTAGGAATATATCCCGAGAATGTAAAAAAGCACAGTAGAAATGACACCTCTACCTATATGTTCATTGCAGCACTGTTCACAATAGCCAAATCTGGAAACAATCCAAGTGCCCTAGGACAGACGAATGGTTAAAGAAACTTTGGTACATCTACACATTGGAATATGCAGCTGTTAGGAGAGATGATGTCATGAACTTTGCTTATAAATGGATAGACATAGAGAGTACCATGCGAAGTGAAATGAGTCAGAAAGAGAGGGACAAACATAGAAGGACTGCACTCATTTGTGGAGTATAAAATAACATAACATATGGCTGACACCTAAGGATAGTAGATACATGGGCCAGGAAGATTGTGTCATAGCTGGAAACCTGCCTCATGAGCGGAGGGAGAAGGCAGCTTGAATAGAGAAGGGATCACTAAGAGAATGATGGCTGGAGGAACCCATCTCCCGGTTGGGATGGGAGATGTGTGCTGAAAGTAGATAATGGACCAAACATGATAACCTCTCAGTATCTGCATTGCAAACCATAATGCTCAAAAGTGGAGAGTATGAGGAATATTGTCTGCAGGGAGACGGTGGGTAAGGGAGGGTATACCTGGGATATTGGTGGTGGGGAATGTGCATTGGTGGAGGGATGGGTGTTCAATCATCATGTGATTGTAACCCAAACATGAAAGCTTGTAACTACCTCACGGTGATTCAATAACACTTAAAAAAATAAAAAAACAAACACCATAGGTACTAAAACAAGAGCTCCTAATTTTACTCAGTTTTTTACTCCTTACTGATCCTTTTTCTCCAAGACTTTTATTTCTGGGACCAAACCTAGCAGTGCTTAGTGGCTACTCCTCAATGCTCAAGAGTGCTAGTGCTCAGGGGATTATATATGTTGCTAGGGATTTGAAACCAGGTCCCTGGGATGGAAGTCAAGTGTCTTACCTGCTGTATTATATCTGTAGCCCCAGTTATTTATTGAGGCAAGTCACCATAGGCACATGAGCACAATATGCTGATCCAGAGAGAAAGTTTCAGCAGTTAAGAAATGGCATAAGCAGAGGCTAGCCAGTGGAGAGGAGATAATGATGCTTAGCCCCTTAACAAATGTTTTTCTGTGGATATAGAATTTGGGTTGTTATTTATTTGCCCAGAAATAAATTTATTTATTTTATTATTTATTTTATTTATTTTATTATTTATTTATTCTTAACTGTGAATCACAATGATTTATTTTTCCTAGAAGTTGTCAAAAAACTGAGGTAAATACAAGGGGAGACTAATTCATGTTACTGTCATTTTATTATAGGATGCTGATTCCTCTTTCTTAAAAATCTGGAAGACAAAACGTGAGTGAAGGAGTACTTGAATTTTTGAAGTGCCTGAAGACAAAAATGGAAACCATGAAAACAGCAATTCTCTTTTCTTATATACTGTAGATTAATTTGTGATTTAACTTTTTAAGGAACTGTTGTCAACATAATAATAAATGATTGTTGGGCATCTGCCACAGGTGTGTTCTGAGTCCTACCTGCCCCACTCTCAATCATTAGCAGTTAGGCACCAGAGTCGCTAGCTTCTCCATGTCCTGCAGTACCGCACCACGAGCTGAGGCAGCCAGAGAGGGAGACCAGCCGTTTTTCGCTGGAACCTTGCACTGTCCAGGTGTCTCAGACAGTTACCCCTTTGCTCAGTAATTTCGTCTCAGGGCTCCCCCTGCACTCTTAGGGGTCTGAGCAGTGAGTGGCTCTGAAGGCTTCCCTCAGGCTGTCAGGGGTACAGGTCAGCAGTAGCCATAGCAGATGGTAATGACGGCCATTTAGTCCTCTCAGCTCTCCGAGCTTGTCTCAGTGGGAAGCTGCTCCTAGTAGCTTCTCCTTGTAGTGTTCTAGCCTACTCAGGTTCTTGGCAGTCAAGACTGAAAGCAGAGGACTGGAGACTAGATGATTTGATTCTATAGGAAGTATTTGAGGAAAGAAAGGGCAGGGCAGGGAAGCTGTGATATGGGGTATCCTTAAGTAGGATGTCTGTTTAAAGATGAAAACATTTTGTTTTTGTTTTGGGGCTACTCCTGGCCATTCTCAGGGCTTACTCCTGGCTCTGCACTCATGGATCACTCTTGGTCGGCTAAGGGATGATATGCAATGCTGGAGATCAAACCAAGGTTGGCCATGTGCAAGGCAAATGTACTATCTCTTTGTCCCCCCAAGACTTTAAATATCTTTACAAGTTGCCAGAAACCTCAGAAAGCAATTGTTCCCATATATCTTTAACATATTGCTCTAATTCTTTACCTCAGTTTGACTTGAAAATTATTGCAGACAACTTTATTTCCTCTTTATTCTCGTCAAAAACTTGCAAGATCAAATAATTGCTTTTCTGTTTAGAAATAGTATTGACTCTAGAGACCTGTATGTTTTTAAACCAAACCATTCTTTTTTTAACCAGTTTTTATTTACCAGTTATTTTAAGCCAGATATTTTAATAATTTCAATCAAAAGCAAAATAAACATACATTTAGAAGCAGAAAGAAGTATCTTTGTTTTTACTAAAATTTTAGATATGAGGGTATATTCCAACTGTTTATAAAAAACCAAAAAATACTTTCTTGGATTTAATTTTGATAGTTTTTTCTTTCTGCTAAATGCTGCTGAAATTCTATCCGAGCTCATAAAACAGTCTAATATCTACTTAAAATTGACTAAGGCCTATACTCATTCCATTATCTCATTCCATTTAACATTTTAAATAAGATATTTATAATACTCTATTTTTCCCATAGAATAACCAGTTCTGAGATTTTCCAATATTATTCAACAAATCAGTAAACATTTTTTGTCTATTCAAAAGATGAAAAGTTAACTCACCATACAATAGAACTAAAGGAAAGAATTTACATTTTAACAGTTTTAGCTAGGCCTTGTATTTCTTGGAGCAGAACACTACTCTTAGATCTCTGGTATTATTTTATTATTACAGCTTAGGTAACACAACATATAAGCTCTGAGATAAACATGAAAAACTCTGAAACTCAAAATCACAGTATATATTGCATAGTCCATGAATAAGGTATCAAACATATTCCATCCAAATTCAAGGTGGGTGAGAGAAGTTTTCTAAAGGACACCAAGGTTTTTAAATTGCAGACTACACATTGTTCTGATCTCCAGTAATGATGTAGTTTATCTTCTGAATTAAACCAGATCTGAGCATGATAGTTCCTATTTTAGACTCAAACCTGGCTTTGATATTCCAGGGTTACACATAGGATAAACTGACTATAGACAGAGATGTCCAGCCCAAATTCACACAGTTGATATCTGATTTGCCCCTGCTGTTTGAAACATCAAGAGGTCGTGAACAATGCAAAAATTTACATATTTTTAAAAAGCACCTCTTGTAGAGGCAGGCTGGTGGGTGGGAGGCAAAGGTGGGGGTCGGGGAGTGGGGGGGATTGGTGGAGGGAAGTGGGCACTGGTGAAGGCCTATAAAATTGAAACAATGTATTCCTGAAATCTAATCATGAATAACTTTGCAATTTCAATGACCAATAAAAAAAAATTTTTTTTAAAGTGATGGTGAGGGCTGACTGGGGGAGGCAGTTGGTTTGGGTCCAAGAAAGAGAAGGAACATCTTCAGGGCAGAAAGCCCTGTTGTCTGATTAGGATGATGTTCCTTGTTTTTGTCCTCACAGCAGACTCCACTCCCAGCTTGTTTGATAAGGAAAGGGTCAAGAAAGAGCTCTGTGGTACCAAGCCAGAAGGTTGAAATAGGGCCAAATAATTGTCAGTGATGGGAAGTTCCTGGTAGGTAGAGGCAGTCCCAGTGGCTTCTGAACTTAGCAGAGGCACAAAGGCAGATGCAGGAGATGGAAGGCACTTAAACTTTTTATAACATTTCTAATTGAATGACAGTAGTAGTAGTTACTTAGGCCTTTCCTAGGATGCCAATGTCCCACATCTGCAGTTGGGAATTGGGGCTGAGATGAAAAAAAAACAACTTAGAAAGGGAAAGTAGGGGGAGCCAGTATAGTGCCCCACCTTTCTTTGGGGGATATTCTGACTTAAAAGTGGAATTTGGGAGTCAAAGAACATGTACCCATTTCAGAGAGAGTGGAGTGGGGATAATGGTAAGGAAAGTATTTGATGGAGGGAGGTGACTATTTATCTTCATTATAGAAGAGGAGGAAATGGATTCTCAGAAGGAAAATAAGACCAAGGAAGTGACTCCTGTGTCCAGTAGGAGCTGGAATGACTGACCTCTCCATGGCGTCCCAGAGTTTCATACCTCAGCTGCAATGCCAGGGCCGAGAGAGATCCAAACAATCCCCCCTCTCGGGGTTTTATACAATTCCTTGTCCCGTGACCCACCTTGTTTGGGCATAGAGTCTAAAGTTTCTTGGAGTGTTTGGTATTTTCCCTTTCAATGGCCTGAGATTTTCACTGGAAGCAGGGGTCTTTTGGTGTGGGGACTCTGGGCCCTCCCATGGGGTGGTTGGATTTAAGAGCTGCGATTAACTGGTGGTAGGTACCTTTTCTCCTTTGTCTTTTGCTTCTTTTTTAGTTGACAAAAGAAAAAGAGCTGTCTGATATTATAATAAAGATTAGTAATCTTTATTATAGTTTCAGTCAAAACTATTTTTTTGCACTTAAACTTGAACCAAATCTTAGCACACAAGAAGATCTTAGCTTAGATGAGTTCTTAGGGAAGGATCAACTATTTCCTACCTAGGAAAAGAGGAGGTACAAAGGAAACCGGGCTAGTCACAGTCAGGCTTCCTGGCCAGATGTTTCTCGGGGTCTCCTTATCCATCTGGCCCTTGGGTTTCAGCTTAGAGCACTTCCCTCACCCACTGTGGTCCTTTTCATCTTCGGTTAGGTGTTTCCTCCCTAAGGGGACCAAAGTGACTATGACTAGACTGACAATCCCTGAGGTGCAGGAAGTTGGAGACCCACCTACTGGGGGAGTTTCATGGAGGTCTGTTCCAAGATAGCTCATCCCCACCCCGGGAGAATTCTAGGGATGTCTGTCCCCATACAGAGGGGTGGCACTTGAGATGACAAGCAAACCATTCAATTAAGGTACTCCAATTAGACAATGGATACTCTCTCCCTTGAGGATTGACTGAAGGGGGGGATTCTAGCCAAATTCCAGGAGGAGGGCCCTTTTGAAGATCATACAACAGATCACATAACATTTAGATGGGGCAGACAGATGAGACAATTCCTGACCTAGTACAGGAATGGAGTAAGAAGTAAGGTGGCAGTGGGGGTAAGGTCACTCTGAGAGTAAGCAACTCGAGTAGAGACCTGGAAAAGGGGGCCCTGAGAACTGCTAGTCAACCCAGATGTAATGGGGTGTGGGGGCTGGATATGCAGATTAGTTTTCATGTTCTTCATAGGTTCCACCTCAGCCTCATCTTTCAGAGAGGAGTCACGATGTGCCAGAACACAGTCTGTGGAAGCTTACTCTGTTTCTGTAGTACTAACTGCCTTCCACATGATTAATCCAGTTTGGGGATAGCCTCTTGGGTGGCCTGTCTACTACTAGGCACCCACACACTGACCAGGGGAACCCAGCTCCCCATAAGGCAGTGACCCCACAATCCTCTGACAGTCTGACAGCAGTGTTGACTGCTTTGGGGTGCACACAAGGGCAGGTTCGCGGAATGCCATTGTGGGTGTTCTGCAAATAAAAAGCGTGCCCACCTCAGGTGGCACTGTGTCCCAGGCACCGGGGCTGGTGGTGCCAACTTTTGGCTTGTCGGGTTCCAGCAATTAGAGAGGATGCAGCCCCATCTAGCATCTTCTCTCGGGGGATAGGAGAGAAAGAGGGAGAGAGCAGGGAGGTCTGACACCTGCCCAGCCTTGCTGTCCTGCTGGTTCACTCTCCCCAGGATGGAGACCCTGCCAAACCCTAACAGCAGAGAGACAAATGGGGAGCAAGAGAGTACAGGCTGTCAGAATCGAGATAGTCAGAAGGGATCAGAGCTCCGGGCATGCTATGAGAGGTTAGACAACAGGCTAAAGGAGTGGAAAGACCAGTGAATGTCCATTCATTTTCTCCTGAAAATTTGTACAATTTTCTGCCTGAAAATTTTCAGGCAGCTTTTCCACGGGACCTTTAGAAATGCCCAAGAGAACATCTGCTAGCAACATCAGCTGTCTTCCTGGGAACCTGCGTTTTACTCTTGAAGACTCATTTTACTCTTTTCAGCACATAAAAAAGCAGAGGAATCTCCTCTGCAGAGACTAGGAAGGTCTAGGAAAATGGAGGGTTGGGGGTGGTGGTGGTGGTGTGTGGTGTGTATGTGTGTGAAGACTTAGCTCAGAGGTGAGAGTAAAAAAAAGTAGAGTGATTATTTGCCAGTGACTGAGCACCCCAGAAAGGGCTTAGGAGAGAGGGAGTCTCCAGCTCCCAAAGAATAGCCATGGGAAAAATGGTCAGTTCTCCATTCACTCCTTTCACCACCATCAGATAAGTTGGCCAGAAGAAGCAACCACAGATTTGCCCAAGACTCAAAATGAGCTACACTGCATGCTGTGCTATGTGCTGGAAGGCCAGAGAAAGGAAGGGGTGATTGAGAGGGAGAAAGGTGGTTGCCGGAAGACAAAGAGACAGATACAGACAGAGACAGACTGAATCCCATAAACTTATCTTGGTTGGTGACCAAGGTTTTAAGAAAGACCTGGCTGGCTCACCAAAAATGTTCTAGCACATTCAAGTTCTTGTCCTCAGGTAGTTAAGCTAAATGCAAAGGACTGGAGAGTAGATGTCCAAATTCAGTGGAAACTTAGAGGAATGAAAGGGAAGTGCAGAGAAGAAGGACAAGGGGAAGGCACAGGGAAAGGAAAAGTCAGAGGAAAGGGAAAGGGAAGGGGAAAGAGAATGGAAGAAGGGAAGAGGAAGGGAAAAGAATGGGGAAGTGAAAGGGAAAGGGAAGGATGGGGAAGGGGAGGGATGTGAAAGGGGAAAGGAAGGACAGGGGAGAGAAAGGAAGGGAATGGAAAAGAAAAATCAGGGAAGGGAAGAGGAGGAAGGGAAGAGGAAAGGAAGAAAAGGGAAAGGGTAGGGTAGGAGGGGAGACAGGAGGAAAAGGAAAGGAAGGGAAAGGGAAGAGGTGGGGAGAGAAGGGGTTAGGAGGAAAAGGGAAGGGAAAGGAGAAGGAAAGGAAGAGGAGGGAAAGAGAGGGAAGGGAGGGAAGTGAAAGGCAAAGGAAGGGAAGAGGAAGGAATGATAAAAGAAAGGGAGAAGGAAGGGAGAAAATGGAAGCTGGACATGGGGTATCCTTAAGTAGGACGTCTGGGAAAGGTGGAAAAACCTCAGTTAGGGGGAAAGGTGAGTACTCTGCATTGGGTTTAAGACATGCAAGATGGTAAGACAAAGGGGTTGGAAATAGGATGTGGAAGATAATACTGTAATATTCCTTTCATATTTATCAGAAGACAATAGAGAATCATTTTCACATAAGTTGGGCCCATTCTCAGGAATCAGTCTCTTTCTAATTTCACCCTATTTCTCCCCTACATTTTATTATCCCATGTATTATATTATTACATACAATTGCTTGGAGTCAAGGCTCAACAGACCTGGGAACAGAGATCCTCTGCCTGTTCCCACCAACTTCAGGTGACCAAGGGATTAAAATCAGGAGCCCCACCCTACTCTGCCCTTTCTGCTTCCACCAACAGTGACCCAGGGATTCCACACAGAAGACTCAGCCTATCGGTACCAAATAAATACCTCACCTCAGACCTCCACTACCTCCACTACCCAGCTGCACCCACACCACAGGACGCTTTCTGGACCCTCGGGCCAAGATTCATGCACGAGTGAAGCCCAGCAGAACCAGGAAAGTGGTACTTGGAGATGTTGGAATCCAGGCTCAACAGACCTGGGAACAGAGATCCTCTGCCTGCTCCCATCAAACTCAGGTGACTAAGGGATTAAAATCAGGAGCCCCACCCTTTGCTTTGCAGCCACGTGACACATCATAAGACACTTAATACCCATCTTGCAGGTTGGCAGCAACCATATTCAATAGGTTTCAAATATGGTTTGAACCAAGGGAACACCTTAAAAGCTTCTCTCTCTCTCGGAGAGCACGGCAAGCTACCGAGAGTATCCCACCCGCATAGCAGAGCCTGGCAAGCTACCCGTGGCGCATTCAATATACCAAAACCAGTAATTACAATGAGTCTCATTCCCCTGACTCTGAAAGAGCTACCAATATGGCAGCGTTAAGGAGGATGAAAAAGGAGAGGCTGATAAAATCTCAAGGACTAACTAGGCTGCCAAAACGAAGAAAGACAAAAATGGCTGTCTGCACTTTCAATGCACTTACGCTGGCATCAAATGCATCCATTGAGGACCTGATGGTACTAGCGCGAAAGATCAAGAATGACATCATTGGTCGGACCGAGACCAAAAGGTATCAATCACATCACGCCATTTTCAACACTGGAGAAGAACTGTTCCTTGGAACATGCGACAAAAGAGGTGTCAGTGGTGTCGGTGTCCTTGTCAACAAGAACTTGGCCATGAGCATTGATTCATTCAAATGTCTAACAACCCAAATCGGATGATTACACTTGAATAGATGTGGCTCACTGCTGACAGTTTCTATCTTCGTTGTTTACACACCAATATCCAATTATGATGAAGGAGAAATTGAGAAGTTCTACATGGAGCTGGAGAAGTTCTATAAAGAAGACCACACCTTCTACAAGATCATTGTCAGTGATTTTAATGCCAATATAGGACCAGGAAGATCAACCGAAGAACTCCACATTGGGACCCATGGCCTAGAATGGAACGAACACGGTGAGAGACTATCTGAGTTCATTATGTCGACCAAGACCATCCATGGTAACTCACAGTTCCAGAAGGCTAAATCTAAACACTGGACTTGGGAGTCTCCCGGTGGACAATTCCACAACGAAACTGACCACATCATATTCAATCGACGGTTTTGCCTGGCCAATGTTGCTGTTGTCCCAAAATTCCAAACGGGATCAGACCACCATCTCCTTCATGCAAAATTCTATTTCACGGAGCGGGGAGAAAGGGCTACAAAGTTTAAGAAGAGAACTCCCAGAACGACCACCAACTAGGAGCTCTTTGCCACTATTGCGGCAACATGGGAAGATGCTGTTGTTGACAACATTGATGAGGAATACTATCGACTGGTTCAGCAGGTTCATGATTGTGCAAAGAATGCAAAGAGAGAGACAGCCACAAAAAGAGGCCTGTCTTTTAAAACTCTTGAGCTTATTCGCCAACGTGGCTTGGCACAAGCCTCAGACAATCGCAAGCAAACATCCCAGTTCGCAAAACAGTGCAGAGAAGTGATAAAGGAAGACCTCAAAGAGAGAAGAGCAGAAGTGCTGGTAGATGCAGCAGGAAAAGCATTCACAACGCCCGACTGTTCTTTGCCAACTACAAGACCAAGATGACTGCCGTCTGACGTCCTGATGGATCTATCACATCTTCCAGAAGGGCAAGTGAGAAGATTATTCATGACTTCTACTTGGATCTCTTTGATGGCCACGTCCACCTGCCCACATACCAAATTCCGCAGGATGAATATGTTGTTCCCAATGTTCTCCCTTCCGAAATCAGACATGCCATTTCGTTGGTAAAGATGCGAACAGCACCAGGCCCAGACAAGGTCAGACCTGAAGACTTGAGGAATCTGCTGTCAGTACTCATCAATACACTGGCTCGGCTCTTCACACACTACCTGTATGAATGCAAGGTTCCATCCCACTGGAAAATCAGCAGGACTGTACTACTGTATAAGAAGAAAGACATCCACAACATTGGCAACTATCGCCTGATCTGCCTGTTGTCTGTCTACAAGCTGTTCACTCGAGTCATCCTGAATTGGATTGGCAGAACACTAAATGAAGGATAACCATGTGAGCAAGTCAGGTTCCGAAAAGGATTCAGCACCATCGACCACATCCACATGATAACAAAGCTCACTGAGGCTTCTCAGGAGTTCAATATGCCACTCTGTCTAATGATCATTGATTTAAAGAAGGCCTTTGATTCTGTTGAGATGGAAGCAGTCATTGAAGCCCTAGCCAAACAGGGCGTTCAAAATCAATACATCAGGATCCTCCGTGAGCTGTATTACGGATTCACTACCAGGATCTCACCATTCTACAGGGAAGTGATCATTGACGTCGAGGGGTTCGGCAGGGTGATACCATTTCACCCTTGAGAATGTCATGAGACGACTAGAATGGGAAGGAATGGGAGTGAAGATAGACGGTCAGCAACTACACCTCCTCTGCTTTGCTGATGACATCGTTCTAATGACACCAAACATTATCCAATCGGCACAAATGCTGGCCAACTTCGACCGTGTGTGGAAAGGTTGGACTACAGCTGAATCTCAAGAAGACAATGTTTAAGAGAAACAGTTTTGTTCCTAATGTTCCATTTGCTCTCAACGAAATGAACATCTCCGAAAGCAACAGTTATGTGTACCTAGGTCGAGAAGTCAACATGACAAATGACCTGGCACCTGAGTTGCGCAGGAGGAAGAGAGTGGCTTGGAACGCCTTCAAGAGCGTCGAAGAAATAGCTAAGAGTACAAAAAACCTCTGGCTCTGGGCACATCTCTTCAATTCCACTGTTCTTCCTGCATTAACATATGCCTCAGAGACCTGGGTCCTACGAAAACAGGATGAGAATGCTATTTGTGTCTCCCAAAGAGGAATCAAAAGAGCTATGCTTGGAGTATCACGTTTCACTCAAATGAGAGAAAGAATCTGGAGTCCCAACCTGTTGATAGTCAAGAATCAGGGACGCTGTCTCACTTGTCAAGGTGTCGAAAATCAGACACGTAATGAGATTTGGAGATGACCGCTGGACTAGAGCCGTTACCGACTGGATTCCATGGGACATCAAAAGATTGCATGGCCGCCCACCTACGAGATGGTCAGTCTTCTTCGTGAAGACCCTGAATGATTGGTTTAAGGCTCTTTGTGTTCCTAGAATGAGCAGACGCCACTGGTCTACACTAGCACGCGACAAGAACAAATGGAGATATTACTGGTGCACGCTCAAGCAAATTGATGATTAACGGGATGTCAAGTGATCAATGATCAAGTGATAGAATTGCTAGTTTTCTCTGTTAAAATTTTAAGTATCAGGGCCAGAGAGATTACATACCTTTCAGAAATAAAGCACTTACCATGCAATATGGCTGACCATGGTTCAACCCCGACATTGCATATGGTCTCCTAGCACCACCAGCATTCCTTCCTGAGCATAGAGCCAGAAATAGCCCAAGCTGGCTGTGGCCCACACCCTCCCTTCCCTAAAAATAAATAAAAAAGAACTCTTCTCCAAAGCAGAATATCCAGTTGACAATCTATGCCTCTAACTCAAATTACTTTAAAGCTGCTAATTCTTGATCACCTTGGATTTCCAGTGGTGAATGGGATGACCCCATTCCTTTCACATATACCAAAAGGATAACTGGGAAGGAAAGAAAAATACTTTACTGAAGAGATTTTATTAAAGGTTTTTAGGGTTTCTAAATTAAAGTATATGAAAAGATTGCAAGAAAACATTCAAATTGTTCGTTGTTAAAATAGTACAAAAAGTGCCTCTGGGGGTAGGGGTGGGGTGTTGGGGGATGGTGGGAGAGAAATGGGGACATTGATGGTGGGAAATGTAGACTGGTGATCGACGGATGGGTGCTGGACCATTGTATGACTGAAACTCAATCATGAACAACTCTGTAATGGCCTATCTCACAGAAATTCAAAAAGCAATTTAAATAAAATAAACAGCACAGTTTGCAAATGCTATAAAATTTAATTTTACTTTAAATAAATATATACACATTATATAACTTTCAATAGCCTCCATTATTACTTTAAAACACTGATATGTATATGAAGCATGTAAAATTTACAATTGTTGACTTCTGAAAGGCAAGTCATGTATTACACATTTAAGAAGGCATTAAAAATTCATTATCTAAATAAATGTTTTATATTCACCAAATCTTAATCACAATCCACAGGGTACAAATATTGACCAACTAGTACTGACTCTATGTTGAACATAAAGTTGTTTCTTTTTTTTTTTTAAACGATTAAGATAGCTAAGAAAATCAAGTTTACAGAGGTTGGCTTTTTTCAGGCATAAGAATGTGGGAGGAGGAGGAGAGTTCTGAGAAATCACATTGGTATTTTTCTAAAATGAAAAAAAATAAAATCTCATATCATTTGATAATACAAGTGAAAGCAGTCTCTAATACAAATGTATATGAAGAGGTTTCGAGGAATAAATTGGATACCCCAGGGGAGGATCAGCCGCTTGTACTGTAAGGTTTCTTAGTAGGAGTGGATGAGCTTGTATACTATAACGTTCCTCATCATCATTTGTGGCATAAAGCAATTCCCATGAAAGATTGGCCCACTGACCTCTAACAGCTTCAGCATTTAACTTTCCAAGTTGGATCAATAATTCTTGAAGAGTAAGTACTCTCCCAGTATAGACTCCCTTTAAAGTATAAGAGAATGGGTAGGGGAGGAGAGATAAACAAAAAGAGATTAGGACCTACATGAATAGTTAGCAAACAGAAGACAGTGTATTAAAATGTACATTATGAGTTGCTTATTTTCTGAATTCTAATCAGCCTATTTGCAGCTTTCAGAATAAGCATGAGAAAAATAATTTCTGACAGCGTTTTTATTCAATGATCAGAACAGTAAAATCTCAGCTACATCTCTTTCATTTTTCTTTATTCCTTTACCCCATCTGGCCTCAGTAGTACGTAAGTACTAATCAGTAAACAACCACAGAATATTCTTTTTGAAAACAGCTTTATTGAGATACAATTCATATTCCACAAAATTTCCTCACATGTGTATAATTCAAAGTTTTTATTCATATATGTGCAACTGCCACACTTAATATTAAAACATTTTCATGACCTCAGAAACCCTGTACTATATTTAGCTATCAACTAAATATCCTTCAGCTTAGAATACTAAGCAATTACTAATTTTAATTTTTAATTATTAGTATTTTTTGAGTCACCATGAGTTATATAAGTTATACAAGGCTGATCATGGTCAGGTTTCAGTCACACAATGTTCCAATACCCATCCCTCCACCAATGTACATTTCCCAACACCAATGTCCTCATTCCCTCCTGCCACCCTTCCGTTAGCTTGTCTCTATGGCAGGGACTTTCCTTCTGCTTCTCTCTCTCTCTCCCCACTTTGGGGTATTATGGTTTGCAATAGTTACTGAGAGGTTATTGTGTTTGTTCCTTTACCAGTTTTCAGCATGCAGTTCTTCTCCAGAGTGTTCATTTCCAACTATCTTTGTCATGTATGACTACATACTTTCTATCCCTATAGATTTACCTGGTCTAGAGATTTCATTTGAATGGAATTATACAGAATGTGGTGTTTTATGTGGCTGTCACTTTCAAGGTTCATTTGTATTGTAGCATCCCTCAGCACTTCATCTTTCTTATAACTGAATGGTATTCATTTTATGGCTATGGTTTTGTTCATTCATTCCCCGGTAGATGGAAATTGAGCTGTTTTCACTTTTTGTCAATTGTGGATAACTGGCTTACCTTAATAAATTGTTTCCTAAGTGGTTACTCTAGGCCCTACCATTTAGTCTTCTCTTAGTTATAATTTATGTTAACTTAATTCCTTTTTTTTTCGGGGAGGGGGCCCACATCCAGCAATGCTCAGGGATTGCTCCTGGCTTTACACTCAAGATTTATACCTGGTGGTGTTAAGGGAATGACATGGAATGCTGGGGATCAAATCCAGATCAGCTACATGCAAAGAAAGCACCCTACCCGCTGTACAATCCCTCTAGCCCTATATTAACTTAAATCTTATTAGGTAAAAGGTAAAGGTAAAGGCCCTCCCGTTGATTGTCGATTTGCTCGAGCGGGCCCAGTAACGTCTCCATTGGAGACTTTGTTGTTACTGTGTCTGGCATATCGAATACTCTCGGTAGCTTGCCGGGCTCTCCGAGAGGGGCGGAGGAATCGAACTCGGGTCGGCCATGTTGGCCGCTTGTAAGGCGAACGCCCTACCGCTGTGCTATTAATAATATACAGTTCTATAACTCCCCCCACCTTGTGGTACTATTGTTATATATTACATTTATAAATGTTATGGTTCAATTATACAATTATAATTTGTATGTAGGTTAGAGAATGGGAGTAAGTAATTCTGTCCTCTAAATTTGCCTTTCAGAATATGGTGTACTTCTCTCTGAAACACTTGCTTTAAAAGATAAGTGCTTGGTAGAGAGTCAACTTCAGGTCATCTTGGAGCTTCCACCTTATGAGTAAGCCAGGGTGATCAGGGCCCCAAATTAATAGTGGCATCACACCCCATGTAAAGCTCAATCCAATGAGTAATGTTGGTCTCAAGGGAGTTCCCAACTTTTTTTTTTTTTTAGTTTCGGGCTCATGCCCAGTGGTACTCAGGGGTTGTTCCTGGCTCTACGCTCAAGGGTCACTTCTAGAGGAACTTGGAGGACCATATGGGTGTTGGAATCAACCCATCTGACAGTGTGTGAGACAAATCCCCTACCTGCTGTACTATTACTCCAGCTGGGAGTTCCAAATTCTTGACTACAGCTACACAGACGCTAGCCTCGTTACCAGGTGGCTAAAAGATGAGAAATGTAGTAGTCCTGCCTCTCCTTAAAAGATAGTCGAGGTAATTCTGGTCCTGGCTATCTCAGGCCAAGTGGAGTTCCAACCTCGCTGAGCTGGGCAGGGATGGGTTTTGGTTCAAATACTGTATTATCTCTCTTCTTGTTGGGTCTTAGTCAATTTTTTTGAATTATTCTTCATTTGTTGCTAAAATCATTCTTTATTCTTAAAACCATTTCGAAGAAGTTAAATGTTTTGCTGATTTGTTATGTTTTTTGTTTGAGGGCCACACCTGGCAGTCCTCAGAGGGTATTTCCTTTGTAGTTCTTGGGGTCACTCTAGGCAGTGCTTGAGGGATCATGCCCTATTGAACCCTGCTCCTGCAAATAAAGCATGTTCTCTAGCCCTTTAAGATATCTCTCTAGCCCTTAAATGATGATGATTATTATTTTTAAAAATCATTTTCTTTGGGGTGTACTTTGTGAGTAGCTTACAAGGTAATGCCAGATGTAAAACCCTCACCAGTATGCAATATAAACTTTGATACTGTGCACACTTTATGACATTGTAAATGCAATGAAAACGGTCACGGTCCTCCCGTTGTTCATTGATTTGCTAGAGCGGGCCCAGTAACATCTCCACTGTGACACTTGTCACTGTGTTTGGCATATCAAATACGTCACGGGGAGCTTGCCAGGCTCTGCCATGCGGGCGAGATACTCTCGGTAGCTTGCCGGGCTCTCCGAGAGGGGCGGAGGAATCGAACTCCAGTCGGCCATATTGGCTGCGTGTAAGGCAAACGCCCTACTGCTGTGCTATCGCTCCAGCCCACAATGAAAACAAAATACAAAATTTAAAACAATTATTGCTGGCTCAGAGAGATAGTACAGGGATAATAAGTAAGGCACTTGACTTAGATTCAGCTGACCCTGCTTTAATCTCTGGTACCACAAGAACCACTGGGAGTGACCTCCAAGCAAAAAGTGGAGTGGTCCCAAATTAAAAAAATTTATCAAATATTGAAAACAAGATTATTATTATTTGGAGTCTTTCTTAATTTTTAAAGATCACATATATTTCAACAACAATACCCCTTTGTCACTTATAATTTTATTCTAGAAAAGTTTTCTTCAAATCCAAAGTGGTAAGGGATAGACTGGATTGGGCAGAATAATACAATCAAGTATACTAAAATAAATGTACTTGGTATGGGGCTGAAGAGATAGTACAGTGGGTAAGGAGCTTTCCTTGCACATGGCTGACCTGAATTTGATCTCTAATATCCCACAAGGTCCTTCGAATTAATCAGGAGTAATTCCTGAGTGCAGAGCCAGGAGTAAACCCTGAGGACCATTGGGTGTGGACCCAAAATTAAAAAAAAAAAATCTTACAGGTCAATTATACAACAGGTGTAATTATGTAACAGGTCAATTATGCAACGTCTTAAATTGGTTATTAATTTTGCAAAAATAAATATACTTGTCCCTCAAGGACTGAACTATGCTGGCCATAAAGCCTTATTTATAATGCTTTATGACTGTCTGGCTGGAGCGATAACATAGCGGGTAAGGCGTTTGCCTTGCACGCAGCCGACCAGATCGACCTGAGTTTGATTGCTCTGTCCCTCTCGGAGAGCCCGGCAAACTACCTAGAGTATCTCGCCTGCAGAGCAAAGCCTGGAAAGCTACCCGTGTTGTATTTGATATGCCAAACACAGTAACAACAAGTCTCACAATTTGTTATGAGACGTTACTGGTACCCACTCAAGCAAATTGATGAACAATGGGAAGACAGTGCTACAGTGCTATGACTGTAATGGTTTTATCTATACCTGAACTGATATATCTCTAGAGCCTAGTTAAAACTCACCAGTTTGGAGACACACAAAAGAATCTCAAAACCGAGCAGCTTGCTGCAGAGATGCCTCCGGACTTTGCAATAGGTCGAGTTCACCAGGCTATTCCACATGGGAGCAGGTACTATCCCTCTGCCTGCCCCCTAGGAATCCCAGCGGCCGCCATCTTCCAGAACCCAATGAGAAGCCCAGGTACTGGGAGCAGTAATGGCAAACGCCGGACCTCATGGGATGGGGGAGAAGATGGTCCCTCTAGTCCCCCCATCCCATGGGACTCTGAGATAATGCCCACCAAATGCTTCTGGCTACTACTTAAGCCCCTTAATGGCCATGATCAGAGACACACAAAAGACTCTTGGAACTGAGCAGCTCGCTGCAGAGATCTCTCCAGACCCTAATTATTAAAATTTTAGAATTTCAGGAGCATCATATGCTATTCATAACAAGCAATACAAAATAAATTGTCTAGCATGGCCTTTTGGCAGGTGTGAGTGGTGGTGGGAAAATTCCAAATGGTGGGACTGGTGTTGAAATATTGAACGTAATCAAAGTAGAGAGTATTTGATGATGATTATCCTAACCCTTCCCCTACCACACAGGCAGGGGAAGGGTTAGGATAGGGGTGAGGGGGGAAACTGAGGGCTTTGGTGGTGGAAAATGTGTACTGGTGAAGGGATGGGACTTTGATTATTGTGTGACCAAAACTCAAACATGAAGGCTTTGTAACCGTATCTCACCGTGGTTCAGTAAGAAAAACAAAAACAAAAACAAAACAAACTCATCAGTTTATAACTGACTAGTGTTCTTGAAGTTAACATTCAAAAATGTTTTAAAACATTATTTTAAAACTTACCATATTAAAATCATATCCCAGAGAAAACAAGTATGGTTTTTCTTGTAAAACTGCTTCTTTCCATTTTTCATCAGATACCAAGCCAATGTACCAATCACTTTCATATTCTTCAAGGTAGTTGATCAGTTCTTTAAAGTTTTCTACTGGACCTAAACTTGCTTTATCAATCATTAGTTTCAGAGTATATCTAAAAAAATGAAAAAGTAAAGAATTTTAGATTTTTATGTCAATGAAATAAGATAGATATGACCAGTATTTTATTTTGTTTTGGGGGGAGCTCAAGGGCTACTCCTAGTTCTGCACTCAGTAATTACTAATGGCGGTGTTTGGAGGACCATATAGAACGCTGAGGATCAAATCCAGGTAGGCCATGTTCCAGGCAAGTGTCCTAGCTGTTGTATCACTTGCCCTGCCTGTTGTAACAGACTAGGAAGAAATAATACAGTTAAAATGAAGAAAAATCAGACACATAAACAAAATATATAAATAAGTACAATTGAGTGTATTACTGATATAATATCAATACTTAACAAGTATTTTGTTAATTTTTAGAATAGTGGGCTGGAGCGATAGCACAGCGGGTAGGGCGTTCGCCTTACAAGCGGCCAACATGGCCGACCCGAGTTCGATTCCTCCGCCCCTCTCGGAGAGCCCGGCAAGCTACCGAGAGTATTCGATATGCCAGACACAGTAACAACAAAGTCTCCAATGGAGACGTTACTGGGCCCGCTCGAGCAAATCGACGATCAACGGGAGGGCCTTTACCTTTACCTTACCTTTAGAATAGTGATTATTGTTTAAATTTAGAAATAGAGGAGAAATTTCTAGGTTATTAAAAAAATTTAATTTTAACAAATATGAATGAGAACAACTGAACTCCATGACAGGAGTACGGGGTGTGTCTTCCTGTTTTCCTTTGTCAACAGCAGGGTATCCCAACATAACTGCTTTATAATAATTGTTTCAAGGGGCTGAATGGACTGTACAGAGGTTAGGGTGCTTGGTCTGCATACAGCTGACCCTGGTTCAATCCCCAACATACTATGGCCCCCCCACAGGACTTCAAAGTAAGTGATCCATGAGCACTGCTGGGTATGGCCCTAAGTATTCACCCTCATCTCCACCCAAATCAACATTTTTCTGCCAGTATCACAACATAAAAAACCAAAATAAGCTACCTAAAAGCTTTCAGTGTTAGCTGGAAGAGTTCTGGCTTTTCTGAGAGCCAATCCAAGGCAACAGACCATGGCAAAACACCATTATAAACTCTCAAAATATGAGCAGGACTAGGAATCATATTATCTATTCCAAATAAACTGAAATAACAAGTCATTACTGCGTGAAGGTAGAAATCTTTTAAAACTCTATCCTTTGCAATTTCTTCCAGTATTTTTGAGGCATTTTCTTCTGAATGAAAACATTTCAACTGCCTTAAAACAAACTGGTACCAGTCTTCTGGAAATATTGAGCTCATCTCTCTCATTTTGGAATTAGGCAAACAGTCAGACATCCACTCTTCAGGCAACATTAACAAATGTGAATGAGAACAACTGAACTCCATGACAGGAGTACGGGGTGTGTCTTCTTGTTTTCCTCTGTCAACAGCAGGGTATCCCAACATAACTGCTTTATAAAAATTGTTTTCAGGAACTGTGCCTATAGAATGATCATCAACCATCTGTGATTCCACTGATCCCGGAATAGGTAAATTTGTCACTGGAAAACCTTTCAAATGGTATTTTTCTTTGTTTCCTCTTTTGTTAGTTGGCTCATCACCAAAAATATCATCAGACCAGTCATCCAAATTTTCTGAATTCAAGCTATCAGTGTCTTCTGGGGATGGAGGTCGGGATGAAGCAGGGAGGACTACTGGAGATCCTTTCCCTTTACTTCCATTTTCGTGAACAGTTTCCGGCATCCTGGGCCTTTTGGAGCAGAACTGAAGAAGTATCCATACAAGCACTTTAACAAGGTCACTTTTAAATTCTTTTAAGTTGTCCTGAGAATCAATGATGCCAGACAGGACATTCCTGGCATCAGAATAGATCTTTACAGGCAAAACTGTACAGGGTGTCAAGACATTTCCAAAGTGCTCGTTAATGGAACATACTCTTGTGTGTTCTTCTTGTTCAAAGGCAGCTTCAAAAACTTCATCAACTCTTCGTGCTTCCGCAGTATGACAAGATGTCTCTTGCAATTCTAACCCCTAAGGAGGAAATTGAAAGTACTTGGGTTTATGATCATTGTTACACAAAAGAACAAACTAGACTCGTAAATGGATTATAATAATAAAATTAGGAAAAAGGCAAAGCAAAATTTAGGGGTCTCCCAAGTGCTCAGGATGACCAAGGGAGCCCTCCTAGTAACTCTGAGATCTGCCAGGGTCCAATGCACGGGCTGGAGAATACAACACTGCTCGAGCCCTACACTGCTATGGATTACCTGGGAAACCCTGCTGGTGCTTGGGAACCACTTGATATGGTTCTCCAGGGCTGTACTTGGTGATGCTCCAGACACTGACCACATGGTCAAATCAAGGCCAGTGGCACGCACACAAGTCATGTGTGCATTGATTCACCTTAAATAGCTCTTCAGCCCACACCCTCCCCTCTCTGATGCTGCCATTATTTTATATTATACATACTTGTATAATAAAATTAAGTATTTATGCCATATATTCTATAGAATAATAAATAAATGTTTAAAAATTAGCATATTAACAGCAACAACATTAATAAGCCATTCAGTTACAAGTTTTCCTAAATCAAAAGGTTCAATTTTTAACTAAAAAATTTTAACTCAAATATAATATCTAATAGCAGGCAACAAATTTTATGTTAGGTACAGAAAAAAATGAAATTGAAGCTGGGGAGATGTCATATGGCATCCGCCTTACAGACACTAGACTCCCTGTTGTACTAGCACACCTGCTGTGGCTGTGGAACCGTTAGTGTTGCCGCCCCCATCAGCAGCATATGTTGGGGCCTGAATCAGGCCCAGACAGTTACATGGATTATCACCAGGAGTGACCCCTGGTAAACTGCTTGGGAAGAGTCTCTCTATTACCACCACACACACACACACACACACACACACACACACACACACACAGCCAAACGGGGGGGAGGGGGAAAGAAAAACAATGCTACTTCCTAGGAAATCACAGAAATTGGGAAACTTTGTGTCACAATTTTATGAAATAAAAACTTTTTTTAAAGACTGTAGTGGAAACTGATTCACATTAATCAAAAGCTCCTTTTAAATTAGGAGGCACATTGGGGGAAGAATTAGTTACATAATATCTATGGTAGTTTTTTATTTTACCATCTTACTTTCTATAGCAGCATTATTCTACTGCATGGATGTCATGATTCGCATTATTAAGAATTTGTTTATTCTCCTTTTCATTTTTCAACATGCTAACAAAAGTTCATTCTTTGAATGCTGTCCTCCAACCAGAAAGTAAACTTTAAAAAGCAGCTCTTTTTAAAAAAAATATTTTTAAGAAATTGAATTGCAGTGAGATACACAGTTGCAAAGTTATTGATGACTGGGTTTCAGTCATATTAACATTCAGCAGCTCATTTTTGGCTGCTTTTATATCCACAGTGCATAAAGTAGTCAGCATACTGTATACATGTAAGACATGTATGTTGTAATAATGAATATTATCAGTGTCCTTACATGAATTTTAAGCATTTTGTCTACTTCCCCAAAAGGAATCACTTTAAAATCATGTAACAGATCACTGTTTTTCTTTCTCTGTTTTCATAAAATCATCAGGGTCCTTAATAATCTTCAGGTTGTTTTATGGTTCAGGAATGTGACACCAGTATCCATTTTAAATTTATGGCCTTACATACAAATAAGGTCACAATCTTGCACAGATCACCCATCACTTCTCTGAGTCCTTTCCCTCTTTTTCAAATGGAAATTTCTAGCACAGAGAACTGAAGAGCAATAAAAATGTTTTATAAATTTCCAGTCACTATATAAATGTTAATCAGTGATATAGTTAAACCAGCCTGTCTGTCTCCCAAAATAAAAAAGTAAAAAAAAAACTATAACAAAATGTATCTATTTATATTGCATGAAACATAAAAACCAATTAAAAAATCCACATAATTTTGCATTATAAAACCATATTATTGAAAAGAACTATACTAAGTAATAAGAATATTCTCGGTGTTTTTCATGACTTCTTTGCCTTTTCCCATTTGAACAAGTTATACAGAGTAGGAGTTCTCAAACTGTAGACAAATACATCAGTGTCACAGAAAAGTGAGTTTAAACAGTTTACTGGGTCCTTCCCCAGAGTTCCTGATTCAGTAAGTCTTGGGAGAATTTCCATGTCTAAAGGGATATACATAATAACTTTTCAGTATCTGTACTGCAAACCATAATCCCCAAATGGAAGGGGGGGAAAGGGAGAGAGAGGGGAGAGGGAGAGAGAGGAAAGTGCCCACTACAGAGGCAAGAGGAGTCAGTGGGAGGGAAACTGGGGATACTGGCAGTGGGAAATGTACACTGGTGAAGGGATGGGTGTTGGAACATTTTATGACTGAAACCCAATCATGAATAACTTTGTTGCTCTGTATCTCGGGGTGATTCAATTAAATTCTTTTTTAAATTTTAAAGTTAAAAAAAAATTTCCATGTCTATCAAGTCCCTAGAGTTGTTAACATTAATCTGAGAACAGTGAATGGAAAGAACAGCTGTTTAGTCACCAACAGATCTTATTCAATCTGTATAAAAAACAAAATTCATAAACCATTCAAACATATATTTATTGTCAGATACTATTTCAGGGGGTTAAGACACATATCTCAAGTAAAAAGAGAGTCCTGCCATTGTAACATTTACACTAGAGAGATACAGGTAATCAACTGAAGAATAAATTAGTTTGTTGAAAATTGTGTTATGAAAATAAAAGAAAAATAATGCAAGAGAGAGGATTGTGAGCACTGATACAGTGATGGAAGTACAATGTAAGCATTTAAGACTTGAAGATGGTGAGAAAGTAGGTTACATTGGGAGAATGCTCCAAAAGGGAGCAGTCAGTAAGCTGGAGTCAAGTGAATTGTTAGTAGGTATTAGGACCTTTAGTTTTATTTTTCTTTTTGGGTTACCCCCAGCGATGCACAGGGGTTACTCTTGGCTCTGCACTCAGGAATCATTCCTAGAGGTACTTGGGGGACCATATGGGATGCTGGGAATTAAACCCGGGTTGGCCGCGTGCAAGGCAAACACCCTACCTGCTGTGCTATCACTCCAGTCCCTAGGACCTTCAGCTTTTAATCCAAATGAAAAAAAAGGAAAAGAAGAGTTTCCATTGTTTAGAGAAATGACAGAACTCTCCTAGAAAATAAAGATCACTGCTTGAGATTAGACTGTGAGGGGGACATAGAAGAAGGGAAATCCATTAGGAGACCTGAAATCATGCAGGAAAGTGTTGAAATGGTAGAGAAGGAGGGTGATCATAAGTGGGGGATACAAGGTATGGCAAAAAGGTGAAACAAACAGGATTTCATAACTCATGTTTTTAGACTGAACAACCAGAAAGAGTTCTCACTAAGGTCTGCAGTCACCAAGGCCACTAAGGCATGCTAGTGGCCAGTGCAGAGGTCAAGAGAAGAAACCATTAAAGGAGACAGATTAGAATAAACCAATGAGGTCAGTGAAGAGAGGTATCTGATTGTGACAAAAGTTGATGACAGATAAAGTAAGACCAGTTCTGGGAGCTGATCATTGGATTAGCAATGTGACAGCCATGGAAGAGAAATGCAGTTTTGGTGGAGTAACTAGTATCAAAATCCAGAGAAAATTAAAGAGAGTATGAGTAAAATATAATTGGCCGTATAAATTATAAGCAACTCTAATAAGGCATTTCACTCCACAAGGGAGAGAAAAAAGGACTGCAGACTGGGGAAGTGGGACAACAAAAGATTTTTTAAAAAATTAAGTTGATGACACTTATATAGGAGTTTAAAAGATTGTTTTTGAGGGACAACACCCATGGTGTGCAGTAACACTCCTGGCTGTGTTTGGGGACCATATGCTATGTGTGGGTGGATCCATCTAGGATTGGCTGCTTTTGAAGCAAGTAAGAGCCTTAACTCTTGAACCATCTCTCTGGCCACTTAAAAAATACTACTGAGTCATGCTTTTTTTTTTTTTTTTGCAACTCAAAGGATTTAATAAAAGTTCAAGATTCATGTGACAAATGACCAAGATTTTGAGTTCAGATTTTGCCTTCTTCCCCATTTATCTCATCTTGTTTTATCATGAGTCATGCTTTTAAGAGTCTCAGATACTGATAAAAAGAACAAGAAGAGCGGGAGCAATAATACAGTGGGTATGGTGTTTGCCTTGCAGGTGGCCGACTGGGATCAATCATGGGCATCCCATACGGTCCCTCAAGAACCGCCAGGGGTACTTCCTGAGTGCACAGCCAACAGTAACCCCTGAGCATTGCTGGGGCGGGGGGGGAGGTTACTCAAAAAGATCAAAAGAAAAAAAAATGAACAGGAAGAGACTTACACCTAAACCTCAAGGTGTTTACAAGCAACTCAAAGTATATTATTTCAAATTAAGCGATTGTTTTATGTGCACAGAACAAGTAAAAGTTTACACATATACTATATAAAAATACTAGAAAGGTTTTAAATGCACAATGACCTTAATGTTAATACAGCAGTAAGTATAGCCACGCTCTAGAACCATTATCCATATTAAACGATCCTGAAAACGGCCCAAGTAATGAGACCCAGGTAAGAGGAGACCTAAAACAAATTAGAAAAAAAAAGTAAATTAATTTTAGAAGGTGACTTATTTTGCTATGTAAATCTCCAAAATTGAGAATACAGCTTGCAACTGATTTATAATCTGATCCTGATTTCTCTGATTAAGATGGTGCTTTTAATCTTTTGCTATTATAATACTATAGAAACTATCTTTGTGTGAGCTGTCTTCTACAACATGTTATGAAGAACAGAGTTAAGATAGCAAGACTGACCTTTTATTCTTTGAAAGACCTGCTTACATAGTTGGTCTTTGATCAATGTTTGGAAATTAGTACTTACCCCTGTGTTCACCACTCCCTACAAGAAAATATTTTTTCAGGAGTGGAGGGATGCCAAAGAATGACTGGGGGCTGAGGGGCCCCACTAACATAATCCTGGCAGTGCTTGGGATGCAAAATGTATAATTCACTATGTAATAAAGTAAATTCACTATCTAATATACTGAATTACACTCTAGAAAGAAGTACATGAAAAAAGTGATAGAAGGTTTTTATTATTTTAGATGAGAGTTTAACTTCACAGATTTTTTTTTCCTTTTTGGGTCACATCCGGCACTCAGGGGTTACTCCTGGCTCTGCACTCAGGAATTACTCCTGGCAGTGCTCAGGGGACCATATGGGATGCTGGGAATTGAACCCGAACTGGGGTGGGCCGCATGCAAGGCAACCGACTCCCTGCTGTGTTATTGCTCCAGCCCCAACTTCACAGGTATTTTTAAAAGTAGCGTAAAATGTATAACTTATTTGGAACTGGATGAAAGTACTGAAAGTGTAGAACATTTCCTATAAGAGAAATGATTATTCATAAAAAACGTGCAACAAAGATAAAAATCTTCCTGAATTATTTCATGTAAGAGATAACTAGTAACACAAGTATTTGATTAACATTTTAATTTTAAAGTGCTATTCTCGAGGTCAGGTGCACAGTTCCGTAGTAGAGCGTACGCTGTATATACCTTGCATGTGTAATGCCCTGGGTTTGATCACCGGCAGCACAAAAATAAAGAGCTACTCTGCTTGTAATCACTTTGTCAGGAACTCACTGGACATTTGGAAGTTTCAGAGGCTACTGCGTATGGTAAGAAGCAATATATACTTATCATCAATTTATACCTTTTCTTTTTTTATTTTTTGTTTTTTGGCCATACAGTTGATACTTGAGGCTCTGCTCTCAGAAATCACTCGTGGCAGGGCTCAGAAGACCTGATATATGACATAACAGAGATCAAACCTGGATTGATCAGGAAAAGGCAAGAGCCTTACCTGTCATGCTATTTCTTGACCCTAGCTTATACTTTTCTAAGATCAATCTAAGTAGTACGATATAGTTGATTCTTGTTAGTGTAAAACAAAGTTTTAAATTTAGTTCATTCTTAATCAAAATGAAATATTCTTGTTCACATTCGTATAGTATTTCATTTTGGTAGGTTACTGTCCACTAACCACATTTTGTGCCATCTCCCCATCACATTGTTTAAATCAATTAGTAAGATATAAACAAATTCTCCTAAACTCTTAAATGTGATATCATGTAGAAACAAATTATTATGAGCTTAAGTTACTGTACCTATTTTATTAGAATTCCTAGATTCATAGAAATTTAGGGAAATAAGATATTTTTATGTTTCAATGGTAGGATTATATCCCAATTTTATTCAAGCAAATGGTGTTTGCTTTGCGGCCATACACAGTGGTGCTAAAGGTCACTCATACCTCAGTGCTTGGGGGTAACTCCTGGCAGTAGTACTGGGGAGAGAACCCAGGGCTCCTAAAGGCAGAGCATGCACTCCAGTCCACTGGAAGGACATGTATTTTGGGAAACTGTCAAATCATCAGGCCAGGAATGAAGCTCAATGGTACGATAGATGCCTTCATGTGTAAGGCCCTAGGGTTAATTTCTAGCACAGTTTTTAAAAAAAAGGGTAAAAATCTGTGAAATCAGGGCCTTGAGGTATAGCTCAGTGGTAGAATGCCCACATGGCAGGCATGCGGATGTAGATGCCATCCCTAGCACTGCCCCACATGATGAGTACAATCCCTGTAGCACAACTCAAAAAATGCAATCTCTGCTACACTGCAATCAGATGTATGCAAGCACTCTGGGAAAAGGGGAAAACTCCTTAAAAGTACCACAACCCGAAGTGTGAGCATCACAGATAAGTGTGCAAACTCCCATGATCACAACTAAAGTGTGTGAAGTGTGCGAGTACTGCAACCAGTGTGTGGCCTCACAACTAAGCATGTGACCCCTGGTGAACACCACAACCAAGAGTGTGGGACACCTGATCATTACAACAAAAGTATAAAGGAGAAAAACTGTCAAGGCACCTTAATGAAATCTTTCTTTCATATTTTTATTTATAATGTTAAGGTTGGACAATATACTTCTATTTTACACTAAGTCATTCTGCTTAATATCAAAGCATTAGAATCTGTTTAATGGCAGGATCAAGAGTATTTCAGGTGGTGGCTAAGTTTGTTTGTTTTGGGGCCACAGTCTTGCTGTACTCAGGGCATACTGCTGGCTCTGTGATCATAAGGGATGCCAGGGATCAAACCCAGGTTGGCCACATGCAAGGCAAGCATCTTACTGGCTGTACTATTTTTCTGGCCTTTCCTATATGTTTAGTTTTTTTCTTTACTATAAAAATATTAGTGAGAATTTTTTTTTTCTTTCTTCTTCACAACCCATCTACTTACCTAAACTTCCAGCTGCCATTGCAGACTGCAGTGCAGTGATCAAACTTGGGACCATCTGGTAATAGTACACTGTATCTGCACACATGCAGGCAGAGGCACCCACTACTCCTGGCCAACTCTGAATTGGTCGGGGAAATCCCACAAGGAACAGAGGAAGTGTAAAGAGGGGTAGCAGGGGAGAAGACAGTAGTGTAGAGAAAACTATTAAGACCAACACAAAAGGAGAGAAGACAATGTTGAGTATACATAAAGTAGTGGTTGATTTTCGACGTTTTTTCTCTGTCCATGATGCCACAAGTACAGTCACAGCAAACTGCAATTTAGAGATGAACTGAATCAGACGATCACGTGTGATACCAACCTGCAGAGATATGAAAATTATTTTATTCTTAAAAACTTCATCAATTTTCAAGGTCATAACAGCAAACTATAATTTTGACCTAGTATTTCTGAGGAAATGGCTCTTACATGTGAGTTCTTGTTATGATTTTCCTCAACCTCACAATAAATAAGACGGCTTTTTTTTGAGGGGAGGGGGTTGTTTTTGAGCCACACCTGGCAGTGCTCAGGGCCCACTTGTGGTAATGCTCAGGAATCACTCCTGGAGGTGCTCAGGTGACAAAATGAATGAGGTGCTGGGGATCAAACCCTGACCCAGCATATGTAAGACAAACACCCTACCCACTATACTATTTCTCCAGCCACACAATATTTTTTTAAGGATTTGAGTCTCTAATAAAAGTAAAATCAAAGAGATCCAACAGTGCTACCTATATTTTGTGGTTGATTAACTTCTGCATTACATTGTCTGTTAAATCGTAAGAGTGGTAACTAGTTAAATAACTATCCTTAATTTATTCTAATTTTACAGGGCATCTTATAGATTAAGAAACCAACCACATCATAAATCATGTAACAAACCTCATGAATCATAGAACATTCATAAAATTATACAAAGCCAACCAAAGCAAAATTAATCATATGGAGAAGTATGTAAATTGATTAAAAGGCATATTCCTAGACAGTGGTCAGTGAAACAAACTCTGAGCTTCTTCCTAGGGAACGGAGACTGCCAAACGAGGACTGGGGAGGTAAGGGGAAGTTACGTGGATTTGAGGCAGGATGAGAAGAAACCCAGCATCCGTAGTGGATGTGGTGGTGTGATGAAGTAACACTGTGTGTTTGAAAAGTTTTTATTAATTTTATTTGAAATCATAAAAAAATTAAAAAAATAAAACCAAAAAAGTATGACAAGATAAATAAGAAATATTTGGAGATTAATCAAACAAAACCATATCTTGGTATCCCTGGGACTATAGGATCCAAGCATATCGCATCCTTGTTTTTGCTTGTTTTTGTTTTGGGTCCTTACCTAGCAGTGCTCAGGGCTTACTCCTAGCCCTGCACTCAGGAATCACTCCTGAAAGTATTTGGGGGAATCATACAGGGTGCTGGGGACCAAACCCAAGTTGGTTCTGAGTAATGCCTGATTCCCTGCACTACTGCTTTAGCCCCAGGTATCATATCCTTGAGCCAAGAATTGTGGTAGGGCCCTTGCATCTCCTGAGCATTGCTTGGGATTCTTCCCCTGGCCCCCTCAAAAAAGAACTCATGTTTCAAACCTACATTCCATGTATGTAATTATAAGAAAAAATCACAGCTTGAAGTAAAATAATGCTTTACTAGTTAAAAAAAGAAAAACAAATTCAAAATTTGCAATATAGCTAAAAAATGCTCCGAGGGAATTTCTAGCCATAAAACCTATATTAAAAAATAAGAAATAAGGAAGATCTTAAATCAACAACCTAAATTTTTCACTCCAGAAAACTACAGAAAGCAGAAACAATTAATAAACTAAACCTCAAGTAAAGAAAGGAAAAAGATCAAAGCAGAAATTGGTAAAATGGAGAATAGAAAAATCATAAACAAACAAATCAACTGAATCAAAAGCTGGTTCATTGAAAGAATCAACAAAATTCACAAAACAGTAGCAATATTAATCAAGGAAAAATGATTCAAGTTACAAAGATCAGTAATGAAAGAGGTAATATTATAGTCAGTCTTCCAGAAAAAAAATGCCAAAGGTCTGTAGCAGTACTATGAATTATATGCCCACACTAGATCACGTAGATGAAACTGACGGAGTTCCTAAAAAATTTAAATTACTAAAACTGAGTAAAAAATAGAAAATCTAAACAGATCTATAGAATGTAAGGAAACTGAATTAGAAATTGGATTACAGAGAAAAGCTGAGATTAAGATGATTTTCATACTGGTTGTTTTGATTTTGTTTTAGGTTCCCAACTGGTAGTACTCATGACTTTCATGTCTGTTTGTGCTTGGAGGGTCATATGTGGTGCTGGGGATTGACGTGGGTTGGCTGCATGCAAGACCAGTCTCTATCTCTCTGGCCTTGGTTTTCATACTAAAAGTACTATATACTATAAATTTTTTTGATGCATGCTAAATACTATAAAACATTAGAGAATAATTAACACAAAATTCTGACAAATTCCTCTAGAAGACAGAAGAGTATGGAATATTCCTAACTCTGGAACTGGGGGGCAAAGCAGGTAGGGCATTTGCCTTGCACAAGGCCGACTGGGCCGACCCGTGTTCGATTCTTCCGCCCCTCTCGGAGAGCCTGGCAAGCTACTGAGAGCATTTCGTCTGCGGGGCAAAGCCTGCAAGCTACCGGTGACGTATTCGATATGCCAAACACAGTAACAACAAGTCTCACAATTTGTTGTGAGATGTTAGTGGTGCCCGCTTGAGCAAATCGATGAACAACAGAAGGACAGTGCAACAGTGCTACTATTCTTTTGGGAAGTGGGAGGGGGAGGTAAGTGCCAACTCTGATATCTAAACCTGAAAAAGACATGAAAAAAAAAGAAGAAAATGTGTGTCACACACACACCAATTTTCAACAAAGTAGCAGTCAACAAGATTCTGAACGCATACATACACATAATGACCAATTAGGATTTATTCTAGAAATAATGACCAATTAGGATTTATTCTAGAAATGGCATGGTTGATTTATCAACAAAAATCAATATATTTACCATGCTAAACAATTAATAAACCAAAATAACACGGCCATCTTAATAGAAAAAAAAACATTTGACAAAATCCAATACCTGAAACCAATGTAAGGGGACCAGAACAAATCTGGAGGATTCACACTTCCTAATTCCAAAACCTACTCCATAGCCATAGTGATCAAACCAGTGTAGTATTGGTATATGGAATATAGATGAATGCAAAAAAACTAAAAGCCCAGAAAGAAAGTCTCACATTTGTTATTGGTTTTTTGATTAAGGTGTCAAAAGGTGATGAGTAGAGAATACTTTTTTTTCAATAAATGATGCCCATTAATCATTTCACTTAAGTGATTAAGTGAAATGATGCCCATGGGAGTTTCACATTACCTACAAAAGAATGGATTTGGACCCCAACCTTATACAAGACAAAAATTACCTTAAAGTAGATCACAGACTTTGATAGTAAGTAGAACTAAAAATGTTAAAACGTTTAGAATAAAGTAGTCATTTTAAAAATTGGTTTGTTTTGTGCCACACCTGAGGGTGCAAGGCTTATTCCTGGCTCTGCACTTAGGCATCACTGTGGGACGCTGCTGGGGTAGCTGTTGTACTATCTCTCTAGCCTCAACTTTTTATGATCTTAGTAGGGGAATGTTTTTAACATGATACTAAAAATAGAAAAGAAAAATGTATTTAAAATACATCAAAAAATAAAACTCCTTTTTTCTTTCAAAGGACATTATCTGGTTCTGGGGATGTGGCAGAGCATCTAACTTGTACACAAGAGGTCACAAGTGAAATTTCCAGCACTGCCTCACATTGTGTTGCAATCATTCACACTGCCATGCTGAATACCAGTGTTAGTGGTATTCAGCGACACCTCCAGTGTATTGCAGCTACCAGTATGTGAGCACTGCAACCAACTGTGTAGTCCAGAGCACACTGCAACCAAGTGTATACACACACCAGTATATAAACACCTGACGTTGCCACAACAACAAAGGGAAAAAGAGAGGGGTGGAGGGAAGTATTTTAAAAATGAAAGACACCCTATTAAGTAGGAGATTTTTGTCTGTTTGGGGGCCACACCCAGAAGTGCTCAGGGGTTACTCCTGGTTTTGCACATAGAAATTACTCCTGGCAATATATAGGGACTATATAGGATACCTGGATTGAACTGGGGTTGGCTGTGGGGGAGGCAAGTGTCCTATCTACTGTATTATCTCTCCAGCATGTAAAGTGGGAGAAAATTTTTGCTTATCTTATAGCCGTCAAGGACCTTGTATCAAAAATCACAAGATACCAACAGAGTCTCAGAATTCTATGAGAAAAATATCAGATAATAACAAGTACTGTTGAAGATATACAGAAAACAGAATCCTTGTATTAGTAACAGGAATAAAATGGTTCAACTGCTTTGGGAAAAGGTTTGGAAATACATTTATGTATTAAACAGAGAATTAGCAAATGCCTAAAATTCTAGTCCCGGCATAACTAAGAGAAATGAAATGAAAACGTAAAGTTCATATAAAAACTTGCACACACACTTCCACAGAATTACTTTTAATATTGGGGGAAAAGAGAGGAAACAACTCAAATATCCATCATTTGATGAGTGAATTAATCAAATGTGGCAGTCATACAATGGAATACTATGTGACAATAAAAGGCGGCAGATAAACTGGGTCAAAAGTTAATTGCATGTGAGTGATTTATAATTATGTACACCTTAAATCATACAAATTGAAACCAATGCTATTAATGTAAAAAAATTCCTAAAAGATAAAATACTGATATATGTGTAGGGCGTTCGCCTTACAAGCAGCCAACATGGCCGACCTGAGTTCGATTCCTCCGCCCCTCTCGGAGAGCCCGGCAAGCTACCGAGAGTATTCGATATGCCAGACACAGTAACAACAAAGTCTCCAATGGAGACGTTACTGGGCCCGCTCGAGCAAATCGACGATCAACGGGAGGGCCTTTATCTTTATCTTTATCTTTATATGTGTCAAATGGATGAACTTTGAAAAACATAGTTGTATGACAAAATGATACATTTTTTCATACATTACATGTGAAATATATTTTCAAATGTTGTCTAATTTCATTCTTGTGAAATGTTTAAAACAGGAAAATCTATAGAGATGGAAAGTAGATAAATGGTTGCTGGGGTTGGAATGAGAACCAGGAAGAACAGAAAGTGGAAATGGGGAATAACTAATGTGTATGAGGTTTCCTTTTGCGATATTGAAAATATTCTAAAATTAGATTATGTTGGGCTGGAGCGATAGCACAGCGGGTAGGGCATTTGCCTTGCAAGCGGCCAATATGGCTGACCCAAGTTCGATTCCTCTGTCCCTCTCGGAGAGCCCGGCAAGCTACCGAGAGTATCTCGCCCACACGGCAAAGCCTGGCAAGCTCACGTGACGTATTCGATATGCCAAACACAGTAACAACAAGTCTCACAATTTGTTGTGAGATGTTAGTGGTGCCCGCTTGAGCAAATCGATGAACAATGGGAGGACAGTGACAGTGACAGATTATGTTGTGGCTGCAACATTCTGCATATATATCACTTGACTATAATTTCAGTAGGTGAACATTATAATATAAAATTTATTTCAATAAAGAAGTTAAAAGATCTCTCAGGAAGATACTGGCCCTGGTTTAAAGAAGGTTAAGGCTTTCCCTGCATGTAGTAGACCAGTTAGGTGCAACCCCTGAGTACAGCCAGGAATAACCCCCCAAGTAGCTTGGTGTGGACCCAAACCTCCATCACCACCACCAAAAAAAAAAATCCCCTGATATATATATATGTATATATATATATATTTGGTTTTTACCAGTAAGAGTCTGATTCCTGTATCCAAGCTTCTGTTCCACCATATGTCAGCACTGGAAATCATGCGAACTGCTGATACAATGACTATTTCCAACAGAGCATTTTCCGTATTCTGCCATACCTGCAGAATACAAATTATTCATTTTACTACAATGTGTTAATTTAAACAGTCAAAAATCACAATTAAACTTACAAATTGTATAAAGCTATTGTGTTTTAAGATTACCATTCTAAAAGCTCTGGTAAATCCAATGGAGACAGACACAGAGTGGAGCTTGTGTAAGGAACTGTCCAATGAAAGAAATGCCATCATAGCAAAAGGTGACACTAAGACAACAAAAAAAGGACATTTAATAAAGGCAAAGCATCCCTTTTTAAAATTTTAGCTAGTATTTGTCTTTTATTAGCACATTTAATCAATACACATGCAATATTAGTAAGTGTAGGAATTCCGTAATCTTTTTGTATACTTTCCAGATATCTAGGGTAGCAAAAATTATACTCCTACCTAAATTTAGCAAAATCCGTCTGGCAACAGCAATCTTCGAGAGTCTTTTTTGTTTCTCTAAGAGTAAAGTCACAGTTTGTACATCCTTTGGAAAGAAAGGGTTTCGGAAAACTCCAAAAATATAGATACCCTGAATTTCTCTAAGTATCCATAGTGTTATAAGTAATGTCATCAAAATGTAGCTAACAATTGCCTGAGGACAGGTTCTTGAAGTCTGTGAGAAACCAGCAAAGTAATGCAGCAAACTAGCTTCTATGAGAGCCAAGACTAATAAAGTGACGTAGAAAAGGCACTCCTTCCAAGTAAACTGTGTTTCTGGATCACAGGGTGAAGTCCTAGCTTTGGTTCCCACTCTGTATCTGGTCACACTCCGTTTGAAGACAAAAATCATCTCACTTAGGTTAAGGCTCAGTAAGAATCCAAGTCCAGTCAAGAACAGAACCACTCCGACAGTGCTGGGAATGAAATACGATGTTACAGCTGTTCCAGCTGAAGTGATGAACATTACTAACAATCTGCCAGAAAGGAAAGGAAAAAGATTTGCTTGAAAAGGAAAAAGAAATACATGCTTTAAGAAATTACATATAACATATTTAAAATAATACCGTAGGTAGGTTGACACTGAGGAGCCTCCAAGAACAAACTCTAAAACCTGTTCCATTGCCCATAAGAAAAGTGCATCAGGTGGAGGCAGAGTCCCAAGTGCCCAAAGAAAGGGTAAAAATATAAACAAGATGTGTAAAATCTGATTAGTTTGTTCTAGAGCTGTTACGTTTACCATAAACCTGTAAGAAAAAAAAAGAAAATGTTTTTATCATACAAAATAATATATACAAGAAGAGTGTATTCCAGGAAAAACATCACAATCACCCAATCCCACTCTACTCTTATCACAAAACAGGACACTGATAGAAAGCTACCAGTCCTGGCATGCAAAAAGATCATAAGTTGTTGATTTAAATTGTCACTATGTCTTCCCCCCATACAAGCAACTACCCCTACCTAATTATATAATAACTTAGGATTTAAAGAATATGTAGATTCAAATGTGGAAGCAATGAAGAAATTACCTTATTGAGTAAAACTGAATTTAGAGATTTGTGTAACTGAACAAATTCACATTCATGGCAAATTTTCCCCTTAATATGTCTAAATTATGATAGCTAAAAAACTTCTTTTAGGGGGGAGGTGACACTTGGCAGTGCTTAAAAGTTACTCTTGGCTTGTACTTGGGGGCTGTCCTAGGGATTGGCCCACTGCATGCATAGCAAGCTCTTCAGTCTGCTGAGTTACCTCTTGGGTCCCTGGTACTTAAAATTCTATCAGTGATTCTCCACTGAGTGTAAAATGTTTAAATAAAAAATTACAAGTAACTCTACAAACATCAGAACTTACTGCTATTCATGTTATTTCAGTTAGCGAAGAAAAACTCTTTCTCCTACACTCTCCTGTAATATCTTGCTCTAAATCCCAGAACTTAAATTAAATAGAATTGATATCAGATATCAGCAATATGAGGTTACAATGTGCTTCTGTTGGTTAGCCTAGGAATTTAACTAGTATTTACAATACTGACTTAACTTTGTACAGACTGAATGGATTTGAGAACACAAACTACATAATACAATCTCATAAAATTAGAGACAGAAACTGGCTCTTGGAATTACTCTTATTACTTAATATATAACATTGTTGGATCATTTCAAAGTATTTAATAAAAACTTTAAAGCACATTAGAATAAACATTATCAGTATGTTGCTACTTTCTGCAATGAGACTAATGTCTGGAAACTGAATAAGAGTGTTTGGCTAACTTTCAAAAGTGAAAATTACATCTCAAATCTCAAAGCACTAATGAAATACCTGTGCTACTAGGAATCAGTCAAGGAAAAGGCAATTTCTGTAATAATTATCCACTTGACAACTCAGAAGCAGATGGATATGGCAAAAAGTGTTTGTGTTACAACCAACCTGAAAACAGCAAATGCACTGTCTCATAATGCATGATCTTTAAGTTTTATAAACAGAGAATTAATGAACACAATGGTAACAGTGTGATGCTAAATCAGCGGAAAAGTATATCTGGTAGTATAGTTTTCAAATAAAATTCATTCCATGTTGAACAAATGTTAAAGTAATAAAAAGGGAAACCAGACGGCACACACAAAGCCATAGGAAGTTTAGGGAAAACAAGCAGATTTGTTCAGTTTTTTAAAAACACACCACAGCAATAGTATAATAAGTAAGGCATTTGCTATGAAAACAGCTGACCTGGGTTCAATTCCTGGCAGCCCACATGGCCCCCAAAATCCCACCAGGAGTGATTCCTGACAGCAGAGCCAGGAGTAAGCACTAAGCACTGCCAATATGGGACCCATACATACCCTACTCCTCAGCCCCCCAAAAAGATACTTTTTTGCTAAGACATTTTAAAATATCATGACTTATATAAAATATTGCAAAACTGTAGTACAGTGTAGTGACTAATATGAATCCTAAAGTAATCCTGATAATTTATCGGCTGTAATACTGGTTCGGTATTGCATAATGTTACATCACAATGTTAATGGGAAGATTAAATGAGCTAATATATCTTAGAAAAGAATTTAGCAAAATTATAATTAAAAACATTTTTTGTCCCTTTCTTTTTTGGTTTTTGTGCCACACCCAGAAATGCTGTGAGGTTATATCTGGCTAAGGACTCAGAAATTTCTTCTGACTGTTCAGGGGAGTATAAGGGATGTCAGGAAGCAAACCTGGGTTGGCCACATGCCAAGTGCCCTACCTGCTGTATTATCTCTCTAGCCCCTGGAATGTTCTTCTTCCTGGCTTGCAGACAGTCACTGTCTCACATGGCAATGATGGAGAGGGAGGGAGGAATCAAGCTCTCTGTCTCTACTTAAAAGAGCACTGATCCCTTTGACCAGGACCCCACCATCATTACCCAAATTACCTCCCCAGGATGCCCCTGCAAAGTACCACTCCCCTGGAGGTTAAGGCTTTAAGAAGAGCAAAGGGGTGAGGGCAGGAGTGGGTGGAGCATAAACATTCAGTCCTGTACATCTGTACTTGGAAACTAACCTGGGAAAAGAGAAAGATGCAATCTATACAAACAGAAAAAAAAATCATATTGTGAGAAGGCAAGCAAAAGAAATTATCAATTTTATAGACAATGGTATTTTCTCTTTCTTCTGTAGTAAACTGGTTCAAAAATGTTCCATCTATATTCCTTCCATAGTCACTATGACAAAATTAAAAACAAGTTACTCTTAAGTTGAATCTCTATATTAATATTTATAACTTTTATTCTTAATATTCCACCTATTTGGACAATTTATATCTTTTCATAGGTTTTACTTAGGTGTTTTTATGTTTTAAAAGGAAAAAAGGATTTACTTTTGCCTACGTATGTATAGGGTTTTTGTTTTACTCTTCAACAAAATCTACTGCTTAAGTATGAATTTCTAACTTATGTCAGTTCTGAGGAAATAATCAAAACAACCTATTAGGGACTGAAGTGATAGTACAGTGAGCAGGGCACTTGCTCTGCACACAGTCAACCCAGGTTCAATCTCTGATACCCCACATGGTTCCCCAAACCCCACCAGGAGTGATCTCCGAATGTTGCTGGATATGCCTCCCAAAACAGAGAAACAAACCCTACCAAGGATTTGTCTTAATGACTTTTACTTATTTTACTGGTCTGGAGCAATAGCACAGTGGGTAGGGTGTTTGCATGCAGCCGACCTGGGTTCGATTCCTCTGTCTCTCTTGGAGAGCCCGGCAAGCTACCGAGAGTATCTCGCCCGCACGGCAAAGTCTGGCAAGCTACCTATGACGTATTCAATATGCCAAAAACAGTAACAACAAGTCTCACAATTTGTTGTGAGACATTACTCAAGCAAATCAATGAACAATGGGAGGACAGTGCTACTTATTTTACTGCTTCTTCAGCCACAGCTGGTGGTACGCAGGGACTACTCCCAGCTCAGGTGCACGGGGATTGTGCCCAGTGGTACTCAGGAGACCACGTGGTGTCAGGGATTAAACTTGGGTTTTCAGCATACAAAATGTGTATATTTGCCAGAGGAGCTAACTGACTCACTCCTTGAATTTTAATTCACAGATTGATTTTTGATTATAATAAAAATATTGCTACTATCATGCATGCTTAAAAACAAAGCAATTTATAAAGCATTCAACAGTTTATTACCTGTGTGCAAGGTCTACAAAAACAAATAAGAAGATATAAAGAGGCCTCATAAGAGGGGTTATTTCAAAAGTATCCTGGGTTTGGAAAGTTGCTGTCTCTGTAGCTGTGTTTACAATCAATGAATATTCTCCTATACATAATGTCATCCATCCAAAGACAAAGAGCAGTGCAGTACCTCCCACACTGCCATAGAGCAGAGTTATTCTGTTTGGGAGCAGATACCATGTTCCAAGACCACACACTAACGCAGCAAGAACAGAATGAAAAACTGTATTGGCTATGTATTTCTTGCCAGGAATTAGAAATTTGATAGTCTCAGCACCAGCACAGCTTGTAAACTCATGTTCATCTTCCTCTGCTAAGATATCTGTAGTCAGCATTCTTTCTATTGTCACCGATTTTTTCCTGGCGTATAAACTTGTGAACTGGATGATAAATGCAGTGAAAAGCATGAGTCCACCTGAAAGCAGGGCTGTGTAGTAATCCTCCAGGATGCCGATTTGGTACAAAAGTGTTCCTATTCCACCCAAAAGCCATGGCATTAGAAAAAGGATAATCTGATTAGCATATATGTAAGAAGGGGCACAGTAGCCTAGTTTGAAGCGCGGACCCCCAAGAACAGTCTGTGGGAAGCGCTTCAGAAAGAAGTCCTGCTTGTAGTCATTCAGCAGAGGCACATCTGGACTCATCCTTCTCATAGGATTATTCTGAAAGTCACATTCTTTTCTGTAACACAGGGGGAGAAAGTCACTTTTGCAATGTCATACTTAAAACAAGGCATGGAAAGCACCCTGCCCCCCAGCATACCTGTCAATGTCACTGTCCTCCCGTTGTTCATCAATTTGCTCGAGTGAGCCCAGTAATGTCTCCATTGTGACACGTGTTATTGTGTATGGCATATCGAATACAGTAACAAGTGTCACTTAAAAAAATTCAAACCCTGCTAAAATAGTAGTCTGAAAAAAAGCTACTGGAAGTTCAACATGTAGTAAGAACAACAATGAACTGGAACTCTGAAGACTCAGGAGCCAGAGTAGATGCTTACTTACAACTCTTATGCCACTGAAGGCAAGCTGCTTCAGGATTCAATTTTTGTCCTATCTTTCTGCTGCAAGTTTCCAAAACCTACCAGAACTAGGAAAGTATGAAATAGCAGAATCCACTTATGCTTTCATCCAGGTTATTTTCATTTAAGACCCCAAATACTCAAAGAAGCACATGCATTCTCTTTCCTTAAGCTTTTACTTTTCCAGGAATATGCAGGAAGAACTAAGTAGGTTATTCTGAAAAACAGTTTCCTGATAAAAAGATCAGTTAGCAAAGATATACCTCAGGGATTATGTATTAGATTATAAGAGGCAAATTAGGTGAAAAGCCATTTTTATGATGACATAACGTATCTTGAAGTGGAGTAAGAGAGCCTAGAAATAAACCATCATTTTGTAGTATCAAATGCTTGGCAAGAGTGCCAATTCTATTCAATGGACAGTCTTTGTAACTTTATCTTGAAGTGGAGTAAGAGAGCCCAGAAATAAACCATCATTTTGTAGTGTCAAATACTTGACAAGAGTGCCAATTCTATTCAATGGACAGTCTTCGTAACAAACGGTGTTGGGAAGGTTGGCATCCACCAAATTGGTATCATGCAAAATAATGAAGCTGAAACAGATCTAACACCTTACACAAATGGATCAGGGCTAAAACATAAGATCTGAAATAGTAAGATCAAGAACAAAACATGGAAAAAAAGCTTCTGATGTTAGATTTCATAATTACTTCTTGGTTATAACAGCAAAAAATATAAAAGAAAAAAATTGGGGGAAACTAGGGACATTGGTGGTGGGTAATGGGATAGATGTTGGAACACTGTATGACCAAGACTCAATCATGAACAACTGTGTAACTGTGTATCTCTTTTTTTGGGGGCGGGGGGGCTTTCTAGGTCATACCTGGTGATGCTCAGAAGTTACTCCTGGTCTGTGCTCAGGAATTACTCCTGGTGGTGCTTCAGTGGAGCGTACAGGATGCTGGGGATTGAACCCGGGTCAGTCGTGGGCAAAGCAAACACCCTCTCTGCTGTACTATTGCTCCAGCCCTGTACCTGTATATCGCATAGTGATTCAATTAAAAAAAATTGGGGGTGGGGGTGCATATCCAGGTGTGTTCAGGGCTTACTCCTGGTGGGACTCAGGTGCTCATATATGATACTGGGGACTGAACCTAGGTCAGTGTGTGCAAGGGTACCCTTCCCACTGTCCCTGTTCTATAGCTTCAGCTCAAAAAGAAAAAGAATTTTTTTTAAATTGGACTTTATGAAAACAAAACAGCTGTGTGCAGAGCTGGACAGATAGAAAAGACCTGGAGTACGCGCTTTGCTCCCGACCCTTGAGAGCAAGGTAGCAGAACAGCCGAACTGCAGCTAAAAGACCAGTGAGCTGCCCCAACACTAGAACCAGAGAGAGGCCTGAGATTAGGAAAGTGCCTCAACAGTGCCCAGGCAAGAGAATGTGCATGAGCGTGGCTCTGATGACATCTGAAGGGAAAGGGGAGAAGAGATAGATGAGAAACAATGGGGGGGGGTAGGGCTCAAGGGAACTGAGGGACACTGGAAGAGTCAAGAATAATAGAGCTAGCTATCCAAACCACATCATGAGAACCAAACTTTAATAACCAAATGTAAAAGGTGTCTGTCAAAATGTCAGGAGAAGTGGGAGTGGGGGGTAGGAGAGGAAATTGGGGAACACTGGTGGAGGGAAGTTGACCCTGGTGGCAGAATCAGTGATGGAACATTATATGTGAAAACCCAACTATAAATAACTTTTAAACTCATGGTGCTTTAATAAAATAAAATTTGGGGGGGGGGAGAAGAATGTCTGTTGGATTCCTTCCCCAAGGCTGGTCTCATTCACTTGTTTCTACCCAGGGACAGAGATTCCTGGGAAGGTGGAAAGGCTACACAAGTGTAAAGAGAGGGAAGAATCCACGAACCTGTAACATGGCCCCATAGGTAGAGAATTGGCAGAATTTGTGGACTGTGCAAGGTAAATAGCTGCTCTTTGAACCAAAGCATTCAGGTTACTGTCCTTGCAAATAGCAATTACTGGGAAAAGCAACTCTGAAATTTTTTAATTTTTCATTACCAAATAAGCAAGAAATAGAGACTCAGTTTATAAATAACCTAAATTAGGCAAAATCGAATTTGAAAATAAACAACCCACCACACCAAAACACAAAGAACACTTATTAATTCCGTCTTAACTTTTAGAATAGAATTATCAACAATTTGTGCCCTTTTGCTGCCATCCAAAACAGACTCTTCTGAGACTTGTAGTTCGGAAAATGTAACAAACTTTTAGCATAGAATTATCAACAATTTGTACCTTTTCTCTGCCATCCAAAACAGACTGTTCTGAGACTTGTGGTTTGGAAAATGTAACAATCTGGCCCAAAAGAAAAGAAGGAGGCACCTCCTTATCTTTTTTTGGCTCTGACTGGGCCAAGATAGAGTCTAGCCACCCCTGACTGGGCCAAGGGGACCCTAGACCCTTGGCTGGACAGAACTGCTCAGTGGAGACTCAGCAATGGAGTCATCCTCAACCTCCTTTCCTCTATTACACAAAAAAACACAACCCTAAAGATATTCTGCTGCCATTTTCCATGTATGTGATAAACCCATCACATGATCTTCAATTGTGCACGTCCACAAATCCCCCTCATAAATATGCCTGAATTTTCCTGAAAACTTACTTAATACTGTTATATCACCTTAACTCTATCTGGCATAAAACCAGATACCCACTTCCTCTCTCTGATGTTCTCTGTGATGCTTAGACATGCTTCCCGATTTAAGTTGGTTTTGGTTTTGGTGCCAATAAATTTCCCTTTTTTTCTATCCAGTTGTCCTGTGTTTTTTGGATGATATTTTCCAAATAACTTACACAAACTTTTATCAGTAATTAACTGAATGTACTAATTCATTCTTCAAAAAGTAAGAGGGCATTTAAAATACTGACTAAATAAAGGGGGAAAAATAAAATGAATAGAACTTCATAATTTGAAAACAAATTGATATACAGTACTGAAAATGCAGGATACAAAGCAACTTAACTCTTAGATGCTCTGGATAAAAACCACCAGTTACTGACCAGAGCACTTTTAAAAAGTATATACTTGCAAGTTATTTGGATAGTCAAGTGCCTATGGTTATTGGCAGGAATCCAGGAAGACAAATATAGCTACTTAAATATGTTTGAAAATACTCTGGGATCTTAATTAAATGCCAAACCATAGACCAACAGCTAAATTCTTAAAGAATCAGTCAAAACACACATGGTACTCAAATACAAGAAAGCTATTTCATGTTATGGTTTACCTATTATATAGCGAGTACTCGCCTCCCACCAATAAAAGGAAAATATGACCAAACTCCATAAAAGGAAATCTTAAAAAAGAAAGCATAAGAATAATCACATCTCCCTGATTATTAAAAACTGGTATTTATTCAAATTCAAGATTTTGGGGTCTTCTAAATAGTTTATTTTAGATTTTCTAAAAGGAAATTCACGGGAATTTGTTGGTAAAGAAAACTATGATGAGACTAAAGAGACAGAACAGGGGTTGAGACACTCACCTTTCATGTGGCCTATCCTGGTTCAATAACCAGTGACACATACCGAGCAACAAGCACTGCTAAGAATGATCCTGATCCCAGAGGCAGAAATAGCTCCTAAGCACTGCTGGGTGTGCAACTTTAACCCTATACCCCCAAAAAATGGAGAAAAAAATTGTCACTGTGACTGTATAGGAGGAGTAACAGAAAGCTCAAAGGATTGACTTTTTCCAGGTATTGGCACAATCCACGACTAGAATGATGAGTTCACTTCCCAAATGCATACTATTATAGCATCCAACGTGGAAGTAGTCAGAATCTCCTAAAACTGCAATAAGGAGAAGCTTATACTTTTCTTAGTCTTTCCCTTTCCACACTTCAAACACATTAGCTATTATAAATTTAATTGAGTCAAACTTTTCTTTAAATATCAAGCTTCAGGTGAACGCATCTGCAACTTGCATGAATAACCAGAGACAGAGCAATTTATCTGAGAATCAGTGGTATTCAGTCACTTAAGAGGATAATTTGGAAAAAGAGCTCTTCAAAGAAAGGTGGGTCTGGCAAGATCTACAAAATGTCAAAATAAGCCTTTAGCTAAAACAGATACAAGCACTGGCACATAGGACTACTTAATAGGGAATAGAGAAATGCAAATGAGAAGTTGTCTAAAAGAAAAAGTTCTTGACATCCCACAGACACAGCACGCTGAAGCCCCAGCAGTGCACCCACACCCCACAGTCACTGCCAGCAAATGGTCCAATTTCACTGCTTCACAACAGAGTCTTGGCAGAGATGCCAAGCCAATCAAAGTTCCAGGTACAACCGGTTTTCTGAATGAAAACTCTTGGGTCTTCTTGGAATGGAGGCAGGTAGCCAACCCCAAAACCCCATACAGCAGGATGCCCCAGCAACCACACCCACATGTAAACAAGGGCCCAACTTCGCAGCTTCAAGACTAATCTTGGAAGAGATACAAGCCAAGCCGCCAAAACTCATTGGTATACCAGTCTTGAACTGAAAACTCTGGGGTTGTCCCCTTGAGACGTGAATGGATCAAAAATTATCCCATTTCTACAGATCCTAGAGCTCCTGAAGAAACACCTCCAAATTCCACAATACTGATGGCCCAGTAAGAGTACATCAAATTAGATAGGAAAGTAGCATAGAAGCCAACTAAGCTCAATTAAAACAACAACAACAAAGCATTAACACAGAAGGTTCAACTAGCAACAAACAGCTCAGTAAACCCTCAAAGACTTTAATGACCTGACTGTGAGATACAACGACTTTCAAAATTTTTCTTTTACTGATGTATTTTTCAACAATTTCATTAGTCATTTTGTTGTAACAAGCAAAATAAAATTATTCTGTGCCTACTTGGGAGGTGGGTGGGAAACTAGGGACAATGGTGCAAGAAAGGTCCCAATGGTGGTGGGATTGGTGTTGGAATACCGAATGCTCAAAACAACTGTATTATAAACAACTGTATTATAAACACAGTGTTTAAATAAAAGTTAAAAAAAATTAAAAATTATTGAATTGGAGAAGTAGTACAGCTCTAGTACAGTGGGTTGCACACCTGGCATACAGCCAGACCAGGTTCAATCCCTGGCACCACTCTGAGCACTGCTGGGGGTGATCCCTGAGCACTGAATCAAAAGTAAGCCCAAGCACCACAGCGTGTGGCCCAGTTAACTTCCTTTCCTGAAAAAAAAAAAAGTTCTTTGGTCCCAGAGAGAGGATAGAAGGCTACATTTGCCTTGCATGCAGCTGTGCTGGCCATGACCCTGGTTAAACCCCCTCCCCTCTTACCACCACATGTGTTCCTGAGTGTCACCAGGGGTCACTCCTGAGCACAGCACCACTAGGAATGGCCCCTGGGCACTGTGAAATGTGACCCAACAACTCCTACATCAAATAAAATATAATAGAGAAGAAAAATTTTGCCACTTAGAAAGCAAAAACTACCCGCAGAATGGGAGAAGAGAACTTCAAGCTCTGTATGTGATAAGGGACTACACATACGCTTTTTATAGAATTAGACTATAAAAAGAACCCTTGCTTAGAAAAACTGTTATTCATAAGGCTAAACACGGAGACGTAACATTAGACTTAACAATTCCATATCTAGGTATATACCAATAAGTTAAAATATAAGCCTATACAAAATTTTGTATATAAATATCCATAAACTCTAATAGCCTCAAAGTGGAAACAATCCAACTATATACAAAGAGAGAAATGAAATGTGGTATAACCACATCCTTAGACTATTAATAACAATGCAATACAGTGTAGTACCCTTGCATGCTACAATAGGGAAGGGCTTTGAAAATAAGTCTGAGAGGAAGAAATCAGTCACAAGAAACCACCTACTATACAATTTCACTGATATATAGGGTCTAGAATAAACAAATCTATAAGGACACAAAAGCCTGTAGACACAAAATAGATTAGTGGATGTGTGGGCCGATGAGAATTGCAAGACTGGATGGGGGGCAGTGACTGCAAAGGCAATGACAAGGCTTATTTGAGGGTGATGAAATTATTTTAAAATTAATTGTGGTAATATTTGTCCAAATTTATGAGTAAACTAAAAATGACTGAACTGTGCACAAAAGGAGGTGCTGGAAGGCTGCGCGCTAGCCTTTCTGCTACCTCCCCAGCTACAAATTTGCACTCACATCGGCAAACTGTATAGAAACAAAATACGGGTCTACTTTGCTTTTTTTTGGGGGGGGGTTACACCTAGCTATACTCACAGCTTTCTCCTGGCTCTACACTCAGGATTTACTCCTGGCGGTGCTACAGGGAATCACCTGGGTCAGCCATGTGCAAAGGAAAGTGTCCTAAGCACTATACTATCTCTCCGGTCCCATAAAAAACCTGTTTTAACATAGCGCTTACAAAATAAAGAGCAGAGGATCCATGCCAGGTATATTCTGTGTCAATTAAGAACGAGTGGGAAGTTCCTTAGGTGAAAAATCTACAAGTACAGGGCTAGTGCCCCCAAACACACACTAAAACGGCAACATCTGAGCTTGGGAGTCTGGCTCTGCAAGGTTTCAGGTTGCTGACATCATGATCAATAATATAAAGGACGGTGTTTGCCCTGCAGAATGATTAAACATAGGGGAAAACCCTCCTATTCTACAGCACAGTTAAATAAGAGAAATGGTTGGTCTGGAGCGGATCACGGACGCGTGAGCCCGAGCAGAACCTTCTGATGGGCTGGACCGCAGAGGAGTGACCGCTGATCCGTGAGGCCGCGGGCGCGGACTCACTCTTGTCCACGTGGACCAATTCGGAGCAAAAGTAATTTAGGTGAGGATAAAAAGGAGGGAAAAAAGGAGTATATTGAGTGGTACAAAGGTTTTAAACTTTCTTGGAGTAATCATCACCCCTGATGAAATCATGACTCCCAAGTGCACTGATTTCCCGTTCCTAAAGTTTCTCTTAGAAACTACAGGCTGTAACTCAACACGCTCCAGCAGTCTTTGGAAACAAAGTTAAAACCACGAGGGGTTAATTACCTCCAGTGAGCAAATGCCTCCCGCCTCTTAAAAGCGCGACCAACGCACTCATTTCCAGGCCTTCACCAGGGACCAAACACCTGCGGCCAAGGAGCCCCGCAGCCCCGCAGCAGCCGGCATCCGGGAGGGAGGGAGGAGGCTGCGACAAGTCCCCAGGTGGGAGATGGGGATCGAACGTACCTGGAGTCAGTCAAGGGCAGAGGCGACGCCCAGGCATCCCGGGGACTGCATTTCTGCAGGGAAACCCGGGCGAGGCATTCCAGCGGGGAAACGGAGGTCGAGAAGCGGCAGCGGCGGCCCAGCGTCCAGCTCGGCGCGCGGGCGCCCGGGCCCGCTCCGCGTTTCCATGGTTAACGTCAACTCCCGCGGGCGCCAGCCCAGACGCCACAGGCCGGGAGCGCGCGGCGCGCTCGGAGGCCACACCCGGGCCCGCCCCCTGCCTGGGCGCGGCAGCGGCAGAGGCGCGCCGGGTGCGCTTCCGGCCCGAGGCTCCGAGGCGGCGGCGGCGGCGGCGGCTGTCCCGGGGGTCGCGGCGCCAGCTCTGAACTTTCACCCGGGCCGCGCCTCTACGCAAGAGCGTCGTTGCCTTGGCGACGCGACGTTCCTCGGCGGGGTGGTGCGCGGAGGCGGGATGCGCGGCTGCCATTTTGTGGACTTCTGGCTGCCGGCGGGCGGATCCCCGGTTCTGAAGTGTTGGGGGGACTCAAGGCCTTATCTTTCGGGTTCCGCGCGTGAGCTCGCCCCGCTCGATTTCCGGGCGGTCGTAGATGTTTTTTTACGTCTTGTTCAGCTTTGCAAGATTTGCAAACCCTGATCGCCCCGTTTATTGTATCCCTCCAGTTTATTGCATCCCCCCTCCTTCCACTCTCTCTCCTAAGTCGATTTAACGGTTGTTATTTCCCAAAACGGGCTAAGGAGCCCCACGTCGAAGCGTTCGGCGGAGGGATCTGATTTATTGTTAAATAAGGAAGAGCCCCCGGTTCCCAGAATAGGAAGGAAGAGCCTTAAGAGGAGGCTGTGTCTACTTAGCGTTTATTTCAAATCCGGAGGCTTGACCAGCTGACCACGAAGCCTCCAGTCCTGCGCAGTTTGAAACGCTTAGCACCAAGTTCGAGTCTGGCTCGTGGGCAGCTTCCAGATTTGGGACGAGGAGCGGGGGGGCGGGGGGTGGGTCCCGGAGCTTTTCCTACTGATCTACGTTGATGGAGAGGCTCCTGCGAAGGAAACTTGGAGCCATTTTGTGGGCGTCGGGGCTCCTCGGTTTCCTCCCGCGGCACGGCTGCTCCGGCAGTCGGGACCCCCAAGTGGCCCGGGCGCGGCAACCGTTTCGGTTTCTGAAGACGTTATGCACTTAGGTTTTCAAGTCAGAATGAAGGGGAGGGAAAAAGAAAAGAAAAGAAAAAACAGCATTAAAAGAAAGTCCAGGTGTGTATCTGTGAGACTTCTGTGTGTCTGTATAAACTTCACAGCGGCAAAGGGGTAAGGGGCTTTCACTGGAGGCTTGTAGACCCAAACCCTGGGGCGTTTTGTCGCGTGCTCGATTTCAAGGACAGTTTGCAGGAAGAACCTCTGCTGTCCACTGTGAAGGGGACGATTGTTCTTGGGCCCTTGGTGGCTTTTCCCACTTTCGTGGGGGGGGGGGGGCGGTGGGCAGCATTGGGTTCGAGAGAAGCATGGGGCACCTCCTGCTGCAGGTGCTGGTAAAAACCCCGCACCCCACCCACTGCTGGTGTGGTCTTGGGGTTACCTAATCTCTCTGGCCCTGTTCCCTTATCTTGTAAAATAGGGTTAATAATAGCGTTTATCCGACACATGAGTTGTGTAAATCCGATGAAATCGGACGACTGTAAGTCGCTTAGAAGGTACCTGGCACAGATTTAAGCGCTTACTGAGAAGCTATTTCCCTTCGGTCCAGTTGGAGTTCAGCACACCTATTCTTGTCAGCCTTACTCAGTGATTACCCCAGCTGGAGCGAACATTTTTTTGAAATACCTGTTGCAGATATTTTTGCTATTTTTCTCTCTTTTTTGCAACGATGTTCGTACATTGCAATTTCTTTGAATAAAATTACAAAAGCCATCTCTAGGCCACACCCGGCGGACTCTGGGATCACTCCTGGTGGGTTCAGGGGATCATAGGCAGTGACCAGGATCAGACCCTGGTCAGAGTACTTGTACAAAGCAAGCATCTTAGCTGCTTTCCTATCTCTCTGGCCCTGTTAGGATATATTTAACTATATATTACCTTTACAATATTTCAATCATTAAAATTATAAACAAACGGAAAGAAATGTCCCCTAGGGGCTGGAGGAAGGCCTGTCATGGGCTGGAGAGCATGCTTTGCCTGCAGGCTGTCAGAATAGATCCTGTCACCTTCTGGAGGACCAGGAGAAAAGGGAGAAGCCTCTGAGTATCATTGAGCATCCGTCAGGCCACAATAAACCAGAAGGGGAAAAAAAATCATGTGGAGGGAGAGTTTACAAGGAATAAGGTGCTTGCTTTGCCTGCAGCCAAACCTGGTTCTATCTGGTTCAGAGCATTCCAGGGGGTCACCCCTGAGCACCAACAGATGTGGACCAAAAGTCCCCAAACAAAACAAGCAAAAGATATAGTGGATTTTGTGAAAACGAGTGTACAGAAAAGATTATTAGAATGTTTGTAAATCCTACTGAATTGTTATTTATGGATCTCAAATTAATTACTGGATTAATATTTTTACAATGTGATTTTCCTCTAAAAAGACATTGTAATTAGTAGAAAATATATGTACATACAACGAGTAGCAAGCAAGAGAGATGCATTTACTTACAGACTAATATATTAAAAAACAGTGATCATTATTATTTGTGGCTTGTGGCTTTCATATAAAACTTGTCTGATATTTTTCTCTTGTAACTTTGTCCTCAAATCATAATAAATAAAATTTTAGAGAAAAACTTCTCTTAGGGACATATATGTTCTACCTAACTCATAATAAAATCAAAATCAACCGAAAAGTCAAATGAAAATATTTTTATTGGTTGTACCAATTACTGCAGAAACATGCACTCTATCCCATGATTCACTATCTGCTGGGCAGCTTGTTCCTGTATCATTGGTTTGACCAAAATGTACATTGGGCTAGATCATTAGACTATGAAAACAAAGTTCAGTGTACAAAGTCTAATGTTTACTGTATAAAACATTATGTATGTTTATGTATGCTTCCTTTCTCATACATACATATATTGAGAGAGAAACAGAGAGAGAGAGAGAAAGGTGAAGAGTAAGAATATGTGAGGGACTGGAGCAATAGTACTGTGGGTAAGACATTTGCCTTGCATGTGGCCAACCAAAGCTCTATCCCTGGTGCACCATAAGGTCCCTTGAGCCCACCAGGAAGTGATCTCTGAGCTCAGAACCAGGAGTTAAGTCCTGACCACTGCTGAGTATGCCCCTCCCACTCCACCCCACAGCCCCAAAAGAATATGATGTGATATTTTTGTTTGGGAGTCACACTTGGCAGTGGTCAGGGGCAACTTCTGGCAAGTGTTTGGGAGCCTCTCCTGATGCTGATGAAAGTAAAGTAGGGGGTGGGGGAAGCGCACAGTGCTTGGAATCAATCTCAGGCTCTGGAATGTAAAGCCTGCACTCCAACCTTTTGAGCTCTCTCCCTGTTCCTCAGGATTTTTATTCTTTTTTTCCCCAGTACACATAAGTAGTGTTTGCTTTATGAATGAATGAACAATCTTTATTTTCCTTCTTTTGACCAATAAAAGAAGCAAAAGCAATCCTGCTTGAGAATGCTTTGGAAACATTTAATTCTGTTTTCATGATCTCTATTTACTATATCAGTATTTTCCTCACTCCCTATCAAAGCAGGAAACACAATAATTGATCTTTTTTCTTGTTGAATACAGCAGTATGGGAACTTTTCCAGATTAATGGAAACAAAAGAAAAAGTGATTTTAGTGTGAAGGGGAGATACTACGGTTTTCATTGAGCATATTTATCAGAAATGACTTCTTTTTATCTTTCAGTTATATAGTAACAGGGAATAATCCCAAGGATTAATCACATAAGGAAAGGCTTTACATTGCTGGCCCAGAACAGTAAGTTCTGAGAAGTATTTCACACTATGTATGAAACATGTTCATTTGACAGGCAAGTCATTTAAAGTCAATATTTCAGATTTCTCCTCAATAATATTAAGAGATTGGGCCATATCTCAAAATTTCCATTTAATTATTTCTGCTCTTGTTATATTTTAAATTTATTATAGTATGAACAAAAATTAAGTCTATACATTGTGGGGCTGGAGAGATAGCACAGCAGGTAGGGCGTTTGCCTTGCACGCGGCCGACCCGGGGTTCAATTCCCAGCATCCCATATGGTCCCCTGAGCACCGCCAGGAGTAACTCCTGAGTGCAGAGCCAGGAGTAACCCCTTGCATCGCCAGGTGTGACCCCCCCCCCAAAAAAAAAGTCTATACATTGTAATGCAAAATTTAAGGTTAAGTTTTCTAAGAAACTAAACTTTTAACATAAAAGTGAGCTTGGGGGAAAAAGTTTAGTGGATGGAGTAATAGCACAGCAGGTAGGGCATTTGCCTTGCACGAAGCCGATATGGCCAACCAGAGTTCCTTCACCCCTCTCCGAGAGCCTGGCAAGCTACCAAGAGTATCTCGCCCAAATGGCAAAGCCTGGCAAGCCACCTGTGATGTATTTGATATGCCAAACAAAGTAACAAGTCTCACAATGTTACTGGGCCTGCTAGAGGAAATCGATGAACACCGAAGGACAGTGACAGTGATTTGCAATAAAGCAAACCTAAACAAAATGATTATTGATAACCCAAACTTCTAAAAAAATGTACTACTCACCACTTTTACTGGGTCAGTGGTTTCTGTCATTATTGGCATGAAATATTGTGTCACCTTAATCAGAAGTACATTAATATTAAAATTTACTTGCTGAGGGTTCTCTTTTTAAGGGCAATTAAGTAAAAAATATTAAAGCTAGTATTGTTCAGATTTCTGCTGCAGAAGAATCAAATAGTTTGTGCTTAGCCTCTTTGATTAAAAGTAGTGGTCAGAGATGCTGAAATCCTTGAAGGTGATTTTGAAGATGAAATTCTGGACTACCCTGGCAGCAATCAGAAATAATTAACAGTACCAAATGCTTCATTTTTTCTCTAGGCTGCATGACAAATTACATTTACTATTCCAGGATTGTTGCATCTTAAAATAAGACCACCATCTAAGCAATTTACTAGACAACTCCAATCAAAATGTAGTGCTTAACATTTTCTTATTGCTATAGAAATGAAGAGAATGATTGTCTATGTTGATTAGCTTGAAGATTGCTTTGGGAAGAATTTGACAATTCTAGTAACATTACAATTTACAACCTGTGAAGAGGATTGAATAGGACATTTACTATTAGACTAGTTTAAGGCTTCCTTCTTATAATTTTATTCTATTACTTTACTGTATCAAGAAGATCCTTGTAATGTATATTTAAAAACATACAATATGTTTTTATGATAACTTTTAACATCATTCTCAACTAGATAAAAATAGCAAATATATGCCATAATAAATGTACCAAAATATTGATGCCCACTATGTGTAAATTTTGTGATAGTCGATGTAGTAGATACAAAGAAGAAAAATGGTATTTAATATCAAAGTACTCATAGTTTAATGGATAGAAAATTCACAAGAAAAAAATGAAACTGATAAAACGCAGAACCAATTACATTTACTATGATGAGCTGAATATGACTAATACAGTCTCACTTGCCACAGTTTTTTTTTTAATTTTATTTATTGTATTTATGTATTTATTTTTTCTACTTTTTGGGTCACACCTGGTGACGCCCAGAGGTTACTCCTGGCTCTGTACTCAGGAATCACCCCTGGCGGTGCTCAGGAAACCATATGGGATGCTGGGAACCGAACCAGGCTCGGCCGCGTTCAAGGCAAACGCCCTACCCGCTGTGCTATCGCTCCAGCCCCCAGTTGCCACAGTTTTAAAGACTAAAGAGAGTTTTTTTTTTTAATCTACCAGATACCACAAAATAAGACATTTGGAAAGTAATCCTTTGTTTTATGTTAGAGAGAAAAGTTATAATTGAGTGTTAATTATATTACATCTGGCAATGTATAGGAATATTTTCAAATATGATAAAGACCCTCAGTGCTGACTAGATGATTTATTTTTCATGAAACTTCTGATTTGAAGGCCAAATCAGAAGGTCAAACTTAGTTCCTTAGTTTAAAACCAAGTCTAATGCACTCATTTTCTTAGCAAAAGGTTTAGTGATTGAAAGAAGGTTAATTAGCTATCTACTATATATAAATTCCACACACAAAGCATGCTCTCTATGGTCCCTTGGGCTATTTCCCTAGCCATATTCTTTTTTTTTTCTCTTCCCTTTTGGACCACATCCTGCAGTGCTCAGGAATTACTCAAGAATTGACACACAGGGATCACTCCTGGCATGTTGCTAAGTGGACTGTTTGGGATCGAACCCAGGTCAGTCACATGCAAGGCAAGTCCCTCAGCCACTTGACTGTACTATCCCCTCTGCTACTACTGGTCATTCTTTTAAATTAATTAATTATTTTTTTATTGAATCACCATGAGATACAGTCACAAAGCTTTCATGTTTGAGTTTCAGTCATACAATGATCGAACACTCATCCCTCTACCAGTGCACATTTTCCACCACCAATGTCCCCGATATCCCCCCACCCTCCCAAACCCATCCCCCCACCCATTTTACCCTTCCCCCTGCCTCTGTGGCAGACAATTTCCTCCATACTCTCTCTACTTTTGGGCATCATGGTTTGCAATACAGATACTAAGAGACTATCACACTTAGTCCTTTATCTACTTTCAGCACACATCTCCCATCCAGAACGATCCCTCCAACCATCATTGACTTAGTGATCCCTTTTCTATCCCAGCTGCCTTCTCCCCCAGCTCTTGAAGCAGGCTCCCAAACATCCTGGCCACACTTTTAAAAGTTATTTTTGCAAAAGGAAAATTATTTCTAAACAAGACCTTTTTTCTCCCCGTTTTTAGTTTTTCCATGAAAATGATGTTTTTAAAGAGTGCATTTGAGGGGCTGGAGTGATTGTACAGCGGGTAGGGTGTTTCCCTTGCATGCAGCTGACCCGAGTTAGCAGCATCCCATATGGCCCCCTTGATCACCACCAGGAATAATTCCTGAGTGCAAAACCAGAAGTAACCCCTGTGCATTGCCAGGTGTGACCCAAAAAGCCAAAAAAAAAAAGCAAGTTTGATTATTATTATCTAATAGCTGTTTTTGTTTCATGAAAATTTACTTACTCCTAAGAATGAATTCTATTCTTTTTATAATACATTGAAAAAAGTTTAAAGTGCATTGTAAAAAATGTCACAAAGTCTGTGACCCTAAAACACTTTTTGAAGTCTGTTGTTAGCTGTTATCTAACCTTTTTCCTGGGTTTGCTGCTTGCTAGACAAAAATACTACCCATTGTACTATTGCTCCAGCCCCATTGTTATTCTTTACTAGTTCTTATATTTAACATTTAGATATCTACTTACTCTTTTTGTCTTATTAATATTGACATTATTAAACATTTAATAAATGGGCTTTAAATAAACAGCTCAATGGTTTTACTGCAAGCTTCGCATACCCTATTCTAGGGATTGTATATGTTATCTAGATTATTTTTCTCAATTTTTCTAATAGTACACTTTTGTCACTAAGTCTAAGCAAACACCTAAGGACAGGAAATTTGACATATATATACACACATACAGATTTATAGATTACTATAGAATATAATATTAATCACTAAAATTATTAGAACTTGCTTAATTATATTAGAGGTTACTAATTGTACTTATACATGGATACATACATGCGCATACATATACATGTTTATATTTTATATTTTATATTTACAGATGTACACTCCATGTTCTTTAAAAAAACCAATAGTGGTAGCTTTACTATTTTGATGCTAATAAAGGCTTAATACCTGTAATGAACAGAGTCCTTCACAAGGTAAATTAACCAGGGAAATATGCCAATTTTGACTTCATTTTCATTCTATTGAATGGCTGCATTCATTCTCTGTAGATTTAAAGCTCTTCATTTGACTGTTCCTCAACACTCTATAGAACTCCAGCTTGCTTTTCACCTATCTTTTAACAGTTTAACATAGATGGCTGGATCAAGCCCATTGTTCCAATTGTATGTAGCTTAAAAAGCTCTGCAGTATTTTACTCTTTCCATTGTAACTGGCTTCTCTGAGTGCTCTGCTCACTGCATTTTACTCTACTCTCTCTCCCTGTTTTCTAAACCCATTTATGCCTAATCTTTCTGCAGACACTTGTTATCTAGGAGCTCAAATTGACTTCTCTGCATTCTATTTCCTTTACTAAAAATGCACCATTAAGGATGATTGAACTCTTTTAAAGCACTTCATAAAAAAAAAAAAAAGAAAGGTCATCAGAAAGTAGGCAACCAGTGTTTGTAAATACCTGTTTTCAGCCAGAGTGATATGAAGGAATAACAAATAATTGAAAACTTTAAAATGTTATTGATATTTTTTACAATAGTCTTATTTGCTCTTTGAGCAAAATACTTGTAAATCATTTTGGTGGGGAAGAGTGTTGGAGGACATTATATTATAATTAAAGATAGAGCAAATATAGTCAAACCATAAAAATTATCTAAAACATCTTCTAGAGAAATACAAACTAACGTTTTACAATAATCAAGGTATAAACATGAATGTCCATTGATTAAAATCTACAGCTTTTAAATAATAAAACTTTAATCTTTTCCATTTAAAATAGATGTTATTTTAAGATAAGTATAACTATAAATGGTGTACAAAAAATAAACAAAACTGACTTACACAAATATTAAGATCACTGCTATTTGTAATGCTTAAAAATAAAATCCTGCTAGTCTGAAATCTTTTTAAAACATTGAAAATTAGAGTTATAAAGTTAAATATTACTTATTAAAATATATTTTATGCATTTTAATTTCAATGTTTAAGCAAAATTTAATTATATAATAAGATTTATCACTATTCTGAGCATATGGAGAGACTAATTAAAGAAAAGTTATTTTAACTTTAAAATTATCATTTCAGAATGTACACATATGAAAAAAAAGAAATGTGGGTGTTTTTTTAACTTACCAAAAGAAATATATAATTAAGCTCTAATACTATATAAAAGATAAATAATTTGATTTCACATAATTATTAATGCTAGTTTTAAATTTCTTTGAAGATATTATATTTTCAGATTACAGAATTACATGTTTTTGCTATAAAATAATTTCAATTATAAGAAAAATCATTAAAACAGAATTTTAAGATAGGGTACAGAAATAGGTTTGAAAAATGTCTGTTCAGTAGTTTACAAAAGTTTTATTCACAAATGAAAAACATGAGTATTATATCATAATTCTGAGTCTTATAAGAAAACTTATAGAAATAAAATTCTAATAATTGTGTACTTTTGCTTACTGATTTCTGAAAGTTGCAATTCATAAAGATTTTTCCTTAAAAGTATTTCAATACTGAAATATTTTTTTATTGATATTGCTCAATGGTACCCAGTTCCATTCCCAGCACCTCCACCCCCAACCCCAGCTCTGATATTTGCTGGATGTAGCCTTGGTGGTGTCAGCATCATCTGGATGAATACTAAACCACCTGGCATAGCTGACCTGATATCTCTGGGAGTGCCCCAGGCCACAGGACACTTCTTGGGAGGTTTCTCCTAATTTTATAGTAACAGAGTCTACTGATATAGCACGTACCATGCATGGTTGCACAAGTGCCAGTTGGCATGGCACCTATAGCAATAAAAGAAAATTTCAATAATAAGGGACAGAGACATAGTACAGTGGATAGAGCATTAACCTTGCTTACTGCCAACCCAGTTGTATCCCTGGCACTCCATATTGAGCCTCTCCAGGAGTGACCACTGAGTGCAGTGTGCAGGAGTAAGCCCTGAGCACCCTGGGTGTAGCCCCCAGACAAACACAAAATTCAGTAATACAGGAAAGCGAGAAAGAAGAACAAGAAAAACTGTTAAGCAGTTGGAGATCATCCAGAAGTGCTAACTTATGTAGCAGAGGAATAAGAAATCCCAACTAATTTCCTTCTCATAAAACAAAATTATTTGATTTGATTTCATAACCAACACTACTCAGCCACAAATTCTTATAGAATTGTAATTTTTAAAAATGTAACATGTAAGGGCTGGAGTGATAGCACAGCAAGTAGGGCGTTGGCCTTGCACGCGGCCCGACCCGGGTTCGATCCCCAGCATCCCATATGGTCCCCCGAGCGTGGCCAGAAGTAATTCCTGAGTGCATGAATCAAGAGTAAACCCTGCGCATCGCTGGGTGTGACCCAAAAAAGCAAATAAATAAATAAATAAAATATTTTTAAAAAATGTGACATGTAACTGAAATTAAATTTATACCAATATTAAGAGATGTAATGATTTAAAACATTAAACACTTCTCATAATGTGTCATAATTTATGAATAATGAAGTGACATTGCTTAAAAAAAGATTTTTAAAAAGTCATTAAGTGTCTGCAAATATAAAAAATATTCTAGGCAAAAATTCAAACCTTAAAAAAGATAAATAATACAGTTATTGAACAATTAATTTATTGAACAATATTCATATATAAGTCAAAAGATCATTTTGACATTACAAATATTCAGATTAGTATTAAAGGATCCTAATATATAAAAAACATAAGTTTGATATTTTAGGTTTTTTGTGTTGTTTAAAACAAGTTATGTAATCATGCATATGACTGATGCAGAACAACTCTACAAAGACATTTTCTGGGAGCAAATTTTATTGTCAAACTTATATTTTCCCTGGGCTGGAGTGATAGCACAGCAGTAGGGCGTTTGCCTTGTGCACAGCCAGCCTGGCCAAGCCGGGCTTGATTCCTCCACCTCTCTCAGAGAGCCCGACAAGCTACCGAAAGTATCTCGCCCACACAGCAAAGCCTGGCAAGCTACCCGTGATGTATTCAATATGCCAAACACAGTAACAACAAGTCTCAAAATGGAGACGTTACTGGGGTAATTCCTGGTGCAGAGCCAGGAGTAACACCTGTGCATCACCAGGTGTGACCCAAAAAAGCAAAAAAAAAAAAAGGGTGTTGGAATAAAATGACTTGATTATAATTCCTATATAGAGTAGAGCTCTATATCAGCTTAAACAATTAGGAAAAGTTAAATATGACTTGTGGAATAAAAAGGCAATAAATTTGGAATTAAAAAAAATCTAGCACTAGTTATCGTATCTATTCTTTTCCTTTCTAAGCCCATTTCTTCATCTATATATGGAGATTGGAGATTGCACATATCACTTTATATGGTAAATCTAAGGATATCCTAAGGATCTAAGGATAAATATGGGTCAGTAGTTAGTAACGTTAACAAACTATCTGCCTCTTTGAAATCAGCTGTGAAGTATGCTATCATTTATAACTATGAACTTTCAGTCTGAGAACAATTTACTTAACAATGTAGAGCTGACTTACATTTTTGTTGTGTAGAAAAGGAATGAAGTTACAGCTGTTGCTTTATGAACTGTACATAACAATTGCTTAGCCTAGCCAGGTATTCCCAGGGGAGTACATCATTTTTAGTCATCTGCTAGCACAGAAGAACGTTAAGACTACTGTGCACTGCTTGGGAGGTTAAATAGAGGTTAAAGTTAAAGCATTTGCCTTGCATGCAGCCAACCTAGCTGGGTCCCTGAGCTGGGTCATATGGCAAAACATTTCTTGGAAACAAGGAAAAAGAGGGACTGGAGAGATAGTCCAATGGATGAGGTGCTTGCTTGGCATGCAGTAAGCCAAGTTCTACCCCTGACATCCCATATGGTTCCTGTCAGGAATGATTCTTGAGTCCTGAGTCAGGAGCAACCCCAGAGCAGTGATGGGTGTGACCCCAAAACAAGAAACATTTAAAAAAGACTACTGTGCCAAAATTATTTCTTTCACTGTTTTCATATGAAATTATTGTTAGGTTTGAATATATTTTTGTCACAAACAATAAGCAATGCCTAAGTACATACTTATTACTAATCATAATTTAAATATCACATATTACAAACTATTTTACTCCCAATATTAAATTTGAATGTACTAAATATATAGTAAAAATAATATCTCAAAAAGTTAACAATATGTATATACAAATCAAATGTTTGTTCTCAAACTTATTACAAATACCTAGGAGAAATGGCTGAAAGAATATGTGACAAATGTTAACAGGATGCTGGATGAGTTACATTTTTTCTGTTTTATACTCTTATTGTAAAATTTTCTGCATTGAAAACCAGTTTTGCTAATTTTCTCATTTTATTATTTGAAAGGCCACTATTATAAAAGCAACATGTAGTCAGTAATGAAAGCTGCTGTCAGAATTCAAGGACAACAAAGACACCTTCTGGACAATGTAAGAACTACATAGTTATTTTTTTAATGGATTTTATTCTTCCCGGAGTGATAAGTGCTTTAAAACTACACATTAAAGAATACAAAATAAGTATTGGGCGAAGAATTTTAAATATTGTGTGATTAAATTAAAAATATACGCTATTTGAGGAATATACAAAATCACTGTATAACCACTGGAACCAGTACCCAAAATACCTTTAAAACTAAATCTAGAGGAGCCATAGTGATAGTACAGTGGGCAGGGTGCTTGTGTTGTATGAGGCTGACCTGGGTTTGATCCCTAACATCCCCTATGGTCCCTTGAGCACTGCAGGGTGAGTGCAAAACTAGGACTAATTCCTGAGCATTGCCTGGTGTGCCCCTTGCCCTGCCAAAAAAAAAAAAAAAAAAAAAGAAAAGAAAAAAGAAAAAACCAAACCTAATTCTACGAAAATGATAAAAATACAAGAGCCTCCACATCCTAACCACCCCCATTTCAGCAGGCCCTCAACCCCTTAGCTTGCTCTAGCACCTTTCTAGGTGAGATTAACCACCCAACCAATATCGCTGTGGCCTTTTTTGAAACTGAAAGCAATTCCCCTCCCTTCCAACTGGGTCCCAGTCTCAAGAGGACTCCTTGTCTGACTTCTACCTAACCATAGGTCCACCTCCATACCTCCTCAACAGCATGGCCACACATGCAGCCATCTGACAACTCCACTTATCACACCTCATACTGCTCACATGTATCCTGTTCATTGGGTGAGTGAAGATGGGCAGGGATAGAAAAGGGCAACAACAACAACAAAACCTAACTCCGCAGACTCTGCCATCAGCCCAGCAGGAGCACAGCACATGCAATGGGAAAGCTGCATAGAAGCCCACCAGCTGAATGAGTGAAAATAATAAGTGACAACGAGTGAAACTAATAATAGGAAGGTTCTAACGGTACCAACCAGCTCTGTGAACTCTCAGAGAATGCCTTTAGTGACATGTTGAGGATGTTTAACTAGCTCAAAGAAATGAATACATAGGTAGTCAGCAATGCATGAGAAAGAGGGAGAGCCTAAATGAAGAAACTAAAATCAGAAATGACAGAAATAAAAAGTATGGGAGGTGATATAAAAGCCTCCATAGAAGGTCTGAACATCAGAATAACAGCAACTGAGAGAAGACTGAAGAGTTCCAAGATGAGATGCAAGAAACCTCTAGAAAACAATGGAAGATGGGAAAAGCCTTAACAGAAAGGAACAGCACACAAGAGAACTATGGCATGATTTCAAGAGGAACAATATAAAAACCACGGGAGTCCCTGAAAAACAGCAAGACAAACCTGATGAAGAGTAACTAGGGAAATCATAGATAAGAATTTCCCAGAGTTGGGGCTGGAGCAATAGGGCAGCGGGTAGGGTGTTTGCCTTGCACGCAGCCGACCTAGGTTCGATTTCCAGCATCCCATATGGTTCCCCGAGCACCGTCAGGAGTAATTCCTGAGTGCATGAACCAGGAGTAACTCCTGTGCATCGCCGGGTGAGACCCAAAAAGAAAAAAAGAATTTCCTAGAGTTGAGAAATGTAGGTACCAAGTTCCAAGAGATCTCTAGTGTCCCAACAAATATATACTCCAAGATAAAAACTCTAAGACATTATACTCAGAATGACGACATTCTAAGATAGAGACAGAATATTGCAAGCAAAAGATCAAAAAAAGAACTTACACAGATATATCTAGAAGAGCATGGTGGGATTTTTTTTTTAAAGACTCAATGAAATGAATGACTCATTTCATAGAGAATACTCTATTCAGATTATTATTATATTTGAAAGAATGACACAGTTTCATAGATAAGCAGCAGTTTAGGAATTAATAGCCTTGAAGCCAGTTTTTCAAGAAGCTTCTTTAAAAGATAATACAGATTTCTCAGCATTTCGCCATGAAGCATGGCATTCGCTCACTTGGTTATAGTTGCTCTCTGCTAGATGAAGACAGCTCTGTTCTTGATAGAGAAGGGAGCACCAAATAAAGGGTGTTGGGAGGATTCTCCCAGGATGGGAGAAACATGCTGAAAGTAGACTATAGACCGAACATGATTGCCACTCAATGCCTCTTCTGCAAACCACAGCACCCAAAAGGAGAGAGAGAACAAAAGGGAATGCTCTGCCACAGAGGCAGGGTGGGATGGGGCATGGGGGGTGGGAGGGATACTGGGATCTATAGTGGTGGAAAATGGGCACTGGTGGAGGGATGGGTACTCGATCAATGTATAATTGAAACCCAAGCACAAAAATTTGTAAATCTACAACTGTGCCTCATGGTGTTTCACTAATAAAAATTAAAAAAAAAAGAGAGAAAGATTTGTTCGCTTCTAGCTTGCTAAGGAGTTTTTCACTTTTCAATTATGAATTGATATTTCATTTATATTGAATATTCTGTTCAGGTAATTTTTTAAAATTCATAATTTTTATTACAATCTTTTGCTTATTAGTACAGATGTTAAACATTATCTAAAATATAATATTTTCTAACATAAAGCCAATATATTGTTTTTAGGATAGACACACTTTTATGCTTTTATAGTCGTCTATTCAGATTTTCTCCTTAAATTTTTCTTAATTCCCCTTTGCTCATTTACTAAATTGTATATTTTTGGAATATACTTCGTATAAAATTGAAAAATGTAGTAGCCTATTCATACTATTAATATTTAATTTCTAGGGCATTTGCCTTGCGTGCAGCCGGCCCGGCTGACCCTGGTTCGATTCCTCCACCCCTCTCGGAGAGCCCAGCAAGCTACTGAGAGTATCTCACCCGCATGGCAGAGCCTGGTACATACACACAATGGAACACCATGCAGCTGTTAAAAAGATGAAACCATGAAGTTTGCTTATAAGTGGATGGACATGGAGAGTATTATGCTAAGTGAAATTAGAAAGAGTGGGACATAGAATGACTGCACTCATTTGTGGAATATAAAATAACATAATATGAGATTAACACCTAAAGACAGTAGAGACAAGGGCTAGGAAGATTACTCCACAGTTTGGTAACTTGCCTCATGCTGGGAGAATAGGCAATTGGGTGGAGAAGGGACCACTAAGTCAATGATGGTTGGAGGGATCGCTCAGGATGGGAGGTGGGTGCTGAAAGGAGAGTAAGGACCAAACATGATGGCTTCTCATAATGATAATGCCCAAAAGTAGAGAGAGAGTAAGAAGAAAGGTGCCTGCCACAGAGGCAGGAAGAGGTTGAGATGGGGGTGGCGGGAAAGATACTGAGAACATTGGTAGTGGAAAAAGTGCACTGGCGGGGGGATGGGTGTTTGATCATTGGATGACTAAAACTCAAACATGAAAGCTTTGTAAATGTATCTCATGATGATTCAATAAAAAAATTAAAATATAAAATAACACTAAAAAGAAGAAATACGTAGAAATCAAACAATGTAACATATTTCTTAATGAAGCAGCCAACTTGAGGTAATTATGTAGTAATTAATTTTTTTATACGTGTAAACTTTCAAGGGCTGGAGCGATAGCACAGTGGTAGGACATTTGCCTTGCACATGGCTGACCCGGCCGACCCAGGTTCAATTCCTCCGCCCCTCTAGGGGAGCCCGGCAAGCTACCGAGAGTATCTCGCCCTCATTGCAAAGCCTGGCAAGCTACCTGTGACGTAGTCAATATGCCAAACACAGTAACAACAAGTCTCACAATGGAGACGTTACTGAGCCCACTCGAGCAAATTGATGAACAACGAGAGGAGAGTGCTCCAAACTTTCAAGAAGATTATAAAAGAGAAAATGATCCTACGTTGGAGGAAAAAAAATACGGTTCTTCTAGGACTCAGTGGGACCTGACCGTAAGAGGCAATATAGTAAGAACCAGGTCTAAGTTAGATTTATTACCTCAGGGTAGGTTATTCTAATGGATAGGACTGAGACTGACTCCAAATAGTCTGAGTGACATGTAATACTTTGGAATCTGGGTAGATAGATGTTAAGCAGAAAAGTGGATTCTTGATGAGAGGTAGAAGACCTCAAGTCTTCTTAAGTTACTGGAACTCTTAGACATTGACCCGGTCTTTAAAGTAGGTTCAGAGTTGTTGAGGGGCAAGTTGGAAGCATAAGGGGAGGTTGGAGGAACTAATTATTGATTTTGGAGTCGAACTTATTAACTGTGGTGTAAAATAAAAATAAATAGCTTTGCATATTCAGGAACCTGAAAGAAAATGCACTTAAAAGTAGTTCCCGTGTAAGTACTCAGTGTTTTCTCAAATAAGTACTTCATTAAATACTATTCTATATTGGTAGTCAGTTCTAGGTCTTTTTGTTCTTTTTGGATTTTGGACCTCACTGGTGGTGCTCAGGGCTAGTCTTAAGTTTGGAGTTTAGGGATAACTTCTGGTGATGCTCAGGGACCATGCAGTGCCAGAGGTTACCCTGGGCCTCCTGTATGCAAAACATGTGCTCCTGTACAAAACAGTCCTGTGCTCAGGGGACCATATGTGGTATTGAGGATTAAATCATGGTCAGCTGCATGTAAGGCAATTGCCTTTTCCACTGTGCTATTTCTCCAGATCCAGTAATGTTTTTTTAATGAGGAGAAATTATGTTGAAATACAGAATAGGTTTACCTTCCCTCATCTTCATTTCTCTGGTACATGGGTGTAGCTGGAGAAGTCATATTTGGATGCGATAAGAGAGGTGGAGAAAAATGGATCCCTCTGAATTGTCGAAAAGGCATTTCTGCATCGATGCTCTGAGGACTATCTATCAGAATCCCTGAATTTTTGCTCTTTTTGTCTGAAATTAGGAATTATGAAAGAATAAGAATTACATTTAAAAACTAATGAAAGTTGGTTGTTCCTTCAGCTGAATGTATGCCATACATATTTTATGATACTAATAAAAAATTAAAGAATTGGGTTCTATTTTTGTACTTAATTATGCTTAAATTTCTCTGACTAAGCAAACCAAATTTATTCTTTCTGGGAAATTTTTTAATTAATATTTTATTATAATTAAGGCAACGTGTTTACAATGAGGTTGACATTTTGGTCTTGAAGTACTCACCATCAAAGTGCCCAAGACCCAACCCCCACTCTCCATGTGCCTGCTAGGTAATTTTTATTATTTTTGTTTGCTTGGGGCCATACCCGCATGGCTCAAAGCTGCTCCCAGCTTTGACCTCAGAGGTCACCCCACCCCCATGGTTCTTGGGGGACATTGCTATTGCCAAGTATCAAGTGTAGACTTTGCACATGCAAAGACCATTGAGCTGTATCTCTCTTGCCCCTAAGTACTTTTTAAGATGTGTGTTCTATTGTAGACTTTGCACATGCAAAGACCATTGAGCTGTATCTCTCTTGCCCCTAAGTACTTTTTAAGATGTGTGTTCTATTATAAATTTCCACAAGAAGAAGACCAGAGAAATAGCTAAAAGAAACTGGGAACATGCTTTATATGCTTGATGCTCTGAGTTTAATCCTTAGTATCACATGACCCCTTGCACCCCAGTACTACCAGGTGTGGCCTAAGTGGCCCAGCACCACAGACCCAGATAGCAATGCATTACTGCTCTGGGCACTGAAGTATTTGGGCCTTTTGCTGAGAGTCACCTTGAGTGACTCCTGGGTTCCCTGAGCACTGTGTGGGATAAACAACCCCCTAAAAATCAAAAAGCAAAAGGGATCATATTTTTCAACAAATTAAAAAAAATTGGGACAGAAAATAGACAAGTAGTTACACAATAAATCATATGGAAATAAGTACATTATGGGAATGATGTGAAAATGAAAACTGTTATTCTTTAAATTTTTCTAATTGAATAACTGTGAAGCACAGTTACAAAGTTGTTAATGATTGGGTTTCAGTCATGCCTTCACCAGTGTACATTTACACCACCAATGTTTCCAGTTTCCCTCCCCCCAACCTGTCTCTATGATAGATACTTTTCTTCTCCTCTCTCTCTTTCTATCTCTTCTCTTTCTCCCCCCCCCCCCATTACTCCCCTTTGGGTCAAAATGGTTTGCAATAAATACAAGTACTAAAAAGGTTATCATGTCTATAACTTCACCTCCTTTCAGCACTTTGGACAACCATCATTGTCATAGCAGTCCCTTCTCTGTCCTAACTGCTCTCTGCTCTCCCACCTGACCTGCCCCCCCCCCCCCCCACCACACACACACACTTGTGGCAAGCTTACAACCATGCACCAGTTCTTCTGACCCTACTGTCCTTGGATAATTTGCTCATTTTTTAAAAAAAATATCTTGCAAATGAGTGCAATGTCCGTCCCTCTCCCTCTGACTCATTTCATTCAGCATGATACTCTCCATGTCTACACCCATTCATAAGTAGTTTCATGACTTCATTTTCCCTGGAAGCCACATAGTATTTCATTGAATAGGTGTAGCATAGTTTCTTTATTCAGTCATCTGTTCTCGGGTACTCAGGTTGTTTCCACATTCTGGCTATTGTGAATAGAGCTGCAATGAACATAGAAGTGCTGATGGCTTTTCTGCAATGTGATTTTTGGCCTCTAGGGAATATTCCTAGGAATGGTATTGCTGGGTCATATGGAAGCTCAATTTATAATTTTTTTGAGGAATGCCTATATGGTTTCCCTCAAAGGTTGGTCAGTTGGCATTCCCACCAATAATGAATAAGAGTCCCTTTCTCCCTGCATCCAGTTGAAACACTAGTTGTTCTTGTTCTTCTTAATGTGTGCTAATCTCTGTGGCATGGGATGATATCTCATTGTTTTGATTTGCATCTCTCTGATGATTACTGATGTAGAGCATGTTTTCATTTGTCTTTTGATAATTTGTATTTCTTCTTTGAGGAAGTTTCTGTGCATTTTTTCCCCCAGTTTTTGATAGGAAAACTTGTTATCCTTGAAAATGACATTATATTATTTACATTGCTATTTGTAATAACAATCTGTTCTAATTTTATTGAGGCTATATCAAGAGCATAACAATTCTCACTGTGATTAAATATAAAACTTAAGGAAATTGAAGCATAAAAAATAAGTTAAAATGAACATTTTAGAATAAATTATGTTTTCTTTAAACTGAATTAACTTCATCATGGTGTCTCACTAATAAAAATTTAAAAAAATAAACTGAGTTAATTTCAGAAAGGACATAAAACAATATATACTTAGTTGGTTCTCAGGTAATTTTATAGTTGTAATGTTAGTTTCATGTTTAACAGTGGTCTGAGGTGAAGTGGGAAACTAAAAGGAATGGAAAAGGAGAGACCCCAGAGAAAGAGCAGGAGTGCCTTCTCCCCCCAACTTGACCAAAATGACTGCCAATGAACATGTAGAATAGGAGGAAATGCTTTTTTTCTGAGTTTAAATGTAAATAATAGAATAGAACCATGTCTGTGGTCTGGTTTTTTTAAACGTACTTTCTTCTTTGAAGGTTTCCTTCTTGACACTCTTACCTAGTTTTAGCTTCATGAATATTTCACTGTGATTTCAAGGAAGGAGTTTGATGCCTTTGTAAGATATCCTGTGTATAGCAATATTTTGAAACCTTTGATTTCTACTTTTTTTAAAGAAACAACTTTTTTGGTAGTCATTTATTATAAAATACACAAAATGAATAATAGATTTGAATAAGAAGTTAGTACGACATGTACAAATGTTAGAAAATTCAAAATGCAAATATTCAGTTATAACGTATTAGTAGTAGTTGAGCAGAACCAAAAACAGCATTTAAAACTAGGATAGCCACAAGAAACTTGAACAGACAGTTTTTAGGAAATGCAAATTAATGATATTAAGCTTTTTATTTTTAATACTTATTTTGACAGTACCTTCAGTTTCAGTAGCTAAAGTGATGTCTGATCCCATGTAATGGCTAAATCCACCAGGCAGAATTACACTTGTTATTTTCAAGGGAGGACCTTTCACTTGGCCAAATGATCCACTATCCACTGGAGAGTTGTTGACAGGAGTAAACTACATAATAAAATAAAATTGTTAAGAATATCTCATTTTCCTCAACTTGGTAAGTTTAGTCTTTTGCCATATGCCCCTTATATATTTTTTAGGTCAGGAGTTATGTATTTCTCAAAACTCAGAGTTATTACTAGGCAAAAAAGTGAAACATAACCTTTTGGGACATAACTTCCCTCAGAACCTTACACTCTGTCATCCCAGCATGCATTGGACTCATGACTAGAATCTAGTGTGGCTGATACTTCCTTAAGGACATATGACGTATGAAAATTAAGAATTTTCAAAAGGGCTTTAATAAGGTAGGATTAGATTTAAGAAAAGGAGAATTAGGCCTTATACCTTGGGGGATGTTTCTTTTTCTTTGTAAGTAATAGGAATTCTTGGACAGTAAAAGTTGTATCTTCAACCACCTTGTAATCCTTACATTATTGCATCATGTGCCTAGTAAATTAGTTTCTCCAATACAAGTAAATAAAATAAGTACTAAACATAACAATAATCTTTAATGAATGTGTTAACTCTCTAAATTATTTTAAGTTAATTGAAGATTGAGAGACTTTGAAACAGTTTCAGGAATCGTAATATGGAGAAATATTTTAAGTTGGAGACTATCCTTCTCAAGAAGTTTATGCCTGCTCAGCCTTCATTACGACTAATTTCTAAGTATATAATTCAATTTAATTATATAGGCTTGATATTTGTATAAAATCTCCAATTTCTCTCATACTTCAGTAAGTATAATCAAGAATGCAGCTTTCTAAAATATATCGGACTTTTCACTAAAGGTAGTCTGTCACAAGTTTCCCAACTCATTCCTTTATGGGAATGTCTTCCCATTACTAATCTAGAATTCTATCAAATTTTATTTTGAAATAAAATCTAAAAATTGTTCCAGTTTAGAGGGCATTTTTAGATTTAGTTTATTCCTTTCTTAAGCTGCTGTTAATAAGGTAATAACAGCAATAACTAAAACAAAAAAAAAACCAGAGTAGGTCAAATTGAGAAATCTGAAAATTTTTCTGTTTTTGGTCTCCTGAACAACTGAAAGAAATAATAACTCAATTGTGTTCTAGCCATAAAAATAATTATTGAATCTTAAAATAATTCTCTTTAAAATATGGGTTTGAAATAAAATAAAAAATAATTTAAAAATAAAACATTTACATAAAGAATAAGTGGGCAAATCAGATTTTATAGCTAGCACTGATTTTCATGGCAAGAATAGGGATCAAAAGACAATTAAAACAACAACATCATATACTGATGAGGAAAATATGAGTTCATTATATAGGAAATGGAAAAAGAATAGCCAATAAGCAAGCTCTTTAGTGAAATACGTATCACTGACTAAAATGTGAATTCATGTGTTTGCTCTATATATTATGGAAATTCAGATATTTCTCTCTATATATGGAAATTCAGATATTTAAAGTTGGTCTGAGTGATTTCCTTTTTTTAGGGGGAATGTTTGCCATTTTGAGGGGCTGATCTTGTTGTGAGGCACAGGGATTGGTGGTGATCAAGAGACCAGGCTATGCCTGGGCTTGATTCTGAACCTCCCAGTGAAAAACATGTGCCCCAGACCTTTGAGATATTTCCCTAGCCCCTGAGTGATTCTTTATATGCCATTTAGTAAATTATATACACTTTCCACAACTTAGCTGCCATTAGCTTAAACTAGAATTTAGAAACTTTAGTGTAGCAATTTTTATAGCTCTTTCACTGAACCCTATGTGCCATGGTAGCATAACAATGCTGCTCTCAAAATATGTCTGGCCTAATAATCTCCAAAACCTCTGAATAAATTATCTTACAGGGCAAAAGATATCTTGTATATTTAATTAAGTAAAATGAATGACACATGAAGTTAAAAAACTTCAGGCAAGGGGGGTATAGTGCCACCAGCAGGTCAATCTGTACCTGCGAGGTGAGTGCATCAGCAGCCTGATGGCAACGTCAGACATTCAGATACCCCAAAATTGCTGCTGTGCCTTTGGCCAGACCCCAAAAACTTGGGGCAAAGTTTACCAAGAAAGTAAACGGCCAAAAGTTAGGTATGTGGGAGACACACCCACAAACCAACTCCGGCTTAGCTATATAATTGGAGGCATAGCCTCTTTAGTTCCTGATGAACTGCTTTAATGGCCATGATCCCAGAGTCTCAGAAACGAATCTCGGAACCCAAAGGCTTTTGGCAGAAATGCGTCCTGTTCCTGCAGTAGGTTACTGGCGCTGGGCCACTTCAGGTGGGAATAGGTTTCGTGCCTTGGCCTGTTCCCCCTAGCGGCCTGGTGACCACCATCCTCCAGAGGCCACTGGACAGTCAGGTTTGGACCTGCAGTGACGAGACACATGGGGCTTCACCACATGTGGGTGGAGCCAACTTTCTCCCCATCCCAACGAGACCCGAGTCGCCGCCTACAAACGGCCTCTCTGGCTCCTGATTAATAGCCATGATACCGGAGACTCAGAAACAAATCTTGAAACCCAGAGGCTTTTGGCAGAAATGCATCTGGACTGCATACAAGGTGGCCGCCGGCTCAGAGCTTATTGGAAAGCCAGGTATGAGCCAGCGGTGACGGGGCGACCGCAGTCTCATGGGAAGGGGGTTGGTACCGGCTCATCCTTCATGCCCTACCGAGGTCACGAGTTGCCACCCACAAGCGGCTCTCTGGCATGGCCATGGCTCCAGAGGCAAAAGGACTTAATCCAGAGCTCAGAAGCTTGTGGCAGAAAAGTGAATGGACCATGCATTAAACTACAGCGCCATGCCTCCCCAGGAAGGAAAGGGTGTTGCTCCCTTCTGCCTTTCCGCCCCAGCAGCAAGGTGGCCGCCACCTCAGAGCTTATTGGAAAGCCAGGCATGAGGCTGGCGGTGATGGGGTAACTGCAATTAGAATTTTCAGCAATTCTGATTGTTTGGGGGGAAATTCTAAACAATAATGGTGCATCTTTGTCAAAATAATGAATGTAATCAATGTAGAGCAGAGTTAAGTAGAAATCATCTGCCTCACAGGCATTTGGAGGGGTGGGAGGGGGGAGATACTGGGGTTCTTGATGGTGAAAAATGAGTACTGGTGAAGGGAAAGGTGTTTGATCATTGTATGACCGAGACTTAAACCTGAAAGTTTAGTAACTTTTCCCACAGTGATTCAATAAATATAAAAAGAAAATAAATAAATTAATTAAGGTGGAGTTCATGCCCAATTCAATCAGCTAATTAGTGGCGGAGTAAATAGCAGTACTCCTACAAAAAAAAAAAACACTTCAGGCAAGTCTTAAAAGAGTTGTGACTCTATTTCCTGAAACAGAAATGGACTATTGGATAGGAGCCTACTCAAATTTCGTGTGTTCTGTGAATTAGAGAGTATACTTTATAGAGGAAATGGAGAGTGCCCTATAAGCAATTCACTGAGTTAAGTGATGAAAGGATCAAAGAAGTGTTCTCTCTCATCTTTAGTACAAACTTTAAACGTCATTTTTGTTCACTAAATAAAGTCTCTTGGTTCTCTATCTTTTATACATCAGCTTTATATAGTTTACTGTACCTCCCTAGTACAGATTTTCATAATCTGTCTTGAATTATTTTAAAACACATCTGAACAAGTTCCCCACCTCTGACCTTTTCTTCCTTAAACCTTGCAAAGGCACAGATGTAATACTATAATACTAATACTGATTTTTTGTTAAAAATCCATTGAATTTTTGGGTGCTAACATTTTAGCCTTTATAGGATATTCATGCAGTATCTGAGTTATAAACATCAGAATTTAATGCTGTTTTTGTGCTTCCTTTCCTTCTAAACTGGTTCATAGAATTAATTGTCAAATAACTTTGTAAAGTTCATGGAGCAAATGTCCAATTATTTTGCCAACATATAAGAAGAAGGCACACATCTTCCTTGTTATAAACACTACATAGACCAGAGAGTTGAGGTCAAAATTCCTATTTCCTTTCGTATTTGCAATTGGAAAGAGCTCTATTGGTAGTTTCTAGTTACAAAAGTGATAAGCTATGTTTTTTAAGCTTCTAGCATTATCTAACACATTGAACAAGAGACACACAGATTTCAAATGATTTCATATGATTTCCCTGACTGTACTTTCTATTCACCAAATCAAATTGTCTCTGACAGCAATTACTAAATAGATACTAAAAAAGATACTGAAAAACCTATATCCCAGGTTTAAGTACATAAAATATATACTTACTAAGTTTGTATATTTCAGATGGAAAACATAAATAATAAAATTATTACCAAATTTTTCTTTGCTTGGATTTCAGAGAAGTGAAATTCAGCCTTTGTTCTATCATCTGAATTAACAGGAATTCCATCTAACAGCTGCAAATTGGGTAGTCGAAATATGATCGTGTGGCGATGGACTATTTTTCTACAAATCTGGATAAAGTTAAATACAGAAAGTTAATTCTTAAAATAGCTGATTTCAATGATCAACCTTCACATGGAAGGAATTTAGCCTAGGCAACAAAAAATGACATAGCTAATTTATAGTACTTAATTAATAGTATTATAGTATCTATAAGATCCCTTCTTGAATAATTTCTCAATTCTTTGCTATATTTAATGAAGAGTCTTTTTTAAAGCCAAGGCTACTATTTAGAGGTTTATTTCTTTCTTTGAAGGGTGTTTTGGGGTTATATCTGAGAGTGCTCTGGGGCTACTTTTAGCTCTGTGCTCAGGTGCCACTTCCTCAATATTTAGGGGACCATGTTGTGTTATATATCACGGAGAGTTTGGCTGCATGCAATGCAAGTCCCTTAACCCTGTACTATCTCTCTGAAACCTTATTTTTAAAAAATGTTTTATGTACACTTAATTGTAGACAACTTTAACTCATGAATAGACTGATTAAAGTTCATATATATGTAACCAATTTGAAACATAGTTTCTCCATAATCACTATCCAATTTGATATAAAATTATTCAACTGTATGATTCATCTCTCATAGTATTAATCTACTATATAAATATTCATATATATGATAAGGTGTGTACAAGGAACTGACACGGTGGATCTACTTGCAAGAATTATGCTTGACTAGTGTTTAGTACTTGGATTTTGGAAACCTTCTGACTATTCCTTGAGAGATAGGGGTAGTTCACTATAACTAGGTTACTTATACAAATAATGTGATTTAATGAATCTGCTTCACCACCCCCCGGAGTATGCAAATGTGATAGGCATAAGGTGCCTATGCGATCTGTCCTCACCCCACAAATTTTTGAATGCTAAAGTCTAATGGAGCTCCCTTTAGAAATATTTTTGTTGCTATATTAAGAATGCACATGCTGCGACCCTTCTGTGAAGAAAAAGAACATAAGAAAGTTCACATATGGATTCCTCATGACACTGCCTGTATTATTTTTCCATCCTTAACTGGCTGTGCACCCTCACCATGTCACTAGAATAAATCTTACCCATGTGTGCAACTATACGCCAATTCTTTGAGTGAGTTCTTCCAGGAAATCTATGAACGTGGTGTGATCTTGGGGACTGACAATGTAGAAAAAAAAACAACACTCTTTTTAATAGCAAAAAATAAAGAATGGGGGCAGGAGAGAGAGGCATTTGCCTAGCATGTGGTTATGAGCATGACCCTGGTTCAATTCTTGGCACCACAGATAGTTCCCCAAGCACAGCCAGGAGTGCTCCCTGAGCAACCTCGGGCGTGGACCCCCAAATAAACAAATAGAATAAGACCAACAGAGAGCATCATCAAAAGAGAATGAAAATAATACATCTTCTAAAAGGTACTTATACACTTATCCAATAGAAAATTACTTTCTAAAACATACAATTGAGTTTTTTTTTTTTGAAAAAGGGAAACATCTCAGGTCACAAAGCCAGTTTCATAAATCAAAGTATAAATTAATGGGCCCTCTCCTCTGAGTCAAGTATAACAACAGAAGTAAATGACAAAGAGATAACTAAAAACACTTTATGGGCTTCACACACAACGAACAGATGCACACTTTAATAATTTATGAGTTTATGAAAAAATCTTTTGAAAAGTAGATTTTCCAAATAAGTTACAGGAAAAAAGACTATGAATCAAAAATTTTAGGATGCTACTAAAAATTGCTTTATAAAAGCTTTTCTAAAATTTCATCAAATCCCAGAACAATAAAGGAAGTAATTAAACTTGGAAATTAATAAATTAACAAATAATATATGTAATTAAACCAAAATATGAAAATACAGTGGTCAAACTTTGGTAAAATATAATGAGAAATGAAGCAAAAATCAACAAATTTAGGTATGTAAATGGAGAAAACAGTTAATAGTGGATATAGAGAGAAAGGTTTAATTATTTCTCAAGAAACACATTAGTTTTTTATGTACACTAACCCATAGTCTATAAAGAGAGGGAGAGTTTCCCATTTTATGAGGTAAGAAAAAACTTGATGAATTTGAAAAGAATAGTACTAGAAGATAAAATACAAGACTCTTTTTACTTATTTCATAAAAAAATCCTTCACCAAAATATTAGCAAATTAAATTCAGGAAATTATGCAGCATGACAAAGTAGTTTAAGATTGACTGAACACTAGAGTCTGTTAGTGCAAATTGCAATGAACAGATAAGACTATTTTATCTCATTTATTTATACAAATACTACTGATCAGCCCAAATTCAAAGTCCATTCGTTATGAAAAATATTACAAACATTATTGTGTAACTATGCATCTGAAAACAAAATTAATACATCTGTAAAACAAAATTAATGCATCAAGAAACAAAATTAATTGTTGGAAGCTTGCCACAAGTATGTATGTGGCAAAGGGCAATTAGGATAGAGAAGGGACCATTATGACAATAGTTATTGTAAATGATCACTCTGGATAAGAATTGAGTGTTGAAAGTAGGTAAATGCATATACATGATAACTCATGATAACTTTCAGCATCTGTATTGCAGACCATAATCCATAATTCCCCAAAGGGGGGGTGGAGAGAGAGAGAAAGAGAAAGAGAGATAGAGAAAGAGAGAGAAAGAGAGATAGAGAAAGAGAGAGAGAGAAAGTGCCTGCTATCGAGATGGGCGTGGGGTGGAGTGGGGGAGAGAAACTGGTGGAGGAAATTGTACACTGGTGGAAGGACAGATGTTGAAACATTATATGACTGAAACAAAATCACGAAGAACTTTCTAACTGTGTATCTCACTGTGGTTCAATTAAAATAAATAATTTTTTTAAAAAATGGAAACAAACTTAAATCCTTTATCACACTGTATTAAAATAAATTAAAGCAAAACTAAACTAAATAAGTTATATAAGTAATATACTCACTGGATTGCCACAAACTGTAAGCTCTTTGAGAGAAGGGATAGCATCGAGTTTTTCCAGTTCTGCTATATCCTATTCAAAAGTGAATAAATTAGACCTAAAGTATTCAAAGAAAGGTTAATTGAAAACAATAAAATGTAACTAAGATTTCATTTAACTCTTGGCTTAATATTCTGAAATGAGCTTGAATTAAATAACTCATTTTTATAGCAGGGAAGGTGCTTAGCTTTGCATGTAGCCCATCTAGGTTTGCCAATCCTGGCACTGCATATGCTGCCCTGGGCACTGCCAGGAATGATCGCTAAGGACAGAGTCAGGAGTAAGCCTTGAGCATTGTCAAGTGCCACCCCAAACATAAAATATGTAAAAGTCATAACATTTATCTTTCAGTCATACTTCTGTTAATCTTTCTGCAAAAGTCTATAGGGAAGAATTTTCCAAATATTCTAGTGATCATAATGGCCAGGTGAAAAACATGATATTTGACATCAGGGACAAGTAATTTATGGAAGATTTTAAAGTAAGTCCATAAGGTACTGCAGGTACTCAATTATTGTTTTGCTAACTTTGTTTTGTCCTTCTAGCTTCTAGGTTATTAGTAACCCAAGGTTACAATTTGTTTGCCCAATTGTGGAAATTAATACTGGTGTCAATCTATTCATGTTGGTATGAATCTAGAGAGGTCCCTTTTTCAAAAATATTTGGATTAAGTTAATAATTTTGAGGAATATAATGTTTTAGCATAAATAACCAGTCTCTAAATTAACCTTCTTATTGCTTTGAGTTTATTTTTCCTAACTAAAATTATGGTCATATTAAGGTAGTATAATATTAATGGTTACAGTAAGTTTTATATTTAAATGGTCCATCCAAATTAAATAAAAAGTACAAATTTAAGGGTAGAAATAAATGGATTTTATATTAATGCTTCTCATCATTTATCATACAAGTTATTCTTTAGCTAAATTAAAATTTGAAAACAAACTTGTATAAGCTTATTCTCTTTAAGTTATAGGGAAGAAGTTGCTTCCCATCTATTCCTTTCTTTCAATTGGGGTTAGAGATAAAAGATAGAAGAGAACATTCCTTGGGGAAAGTAGGTTACCTGGCATAATCTCCTTGTAAATGTGCTGGTAACAAAGTGTTATGCCAAATAGATATTTTCTTTTTTTAAATTTTATTGATTCACAGTGAGATACAGTTACAAGCTTTCATGTTTGAGTTATAATCACACAATGATCAAACACCCATCCCTCCACCAGTGCACATTCCCCACCACCAATATCCCCAGTATACCCCCACATTTCCCACCCTCCCACTGCATCCATGTCAGACAATAGTTCACATACTCTGTCTCTACTTTTGGGCATTATGGTTTGCAATACAGATACTAAGAGGCTATCATTTTTGGTCCTTTTTCTACTTTCAGCACACATCTCCCATCCTGACCAATTCCTCCAACCATCATTTTCTTAGTGATCCCTTCTCTATTCCAGCTGTCCTCATCCCGCCCGCTCATGAGGTAGGCTTCCAACTATGGAGCAATAGTCCCTGACCCTTCTATCTATGTTCTTGGGTGTTGGTCTCTTGTTATGTTATTTTATACTCCACAAATGAGTGGCAGTCCTTCTATATCTGTCTCTCTCTTTCTGACTCATTTTGCATACATGATACTCTTCATGTCTCATAGATAAGAATGCCCTTATCTATGAGATGCTGTTAGCAGGATCTCCCTTGATTATGTGGCTTATTGTAAATATACTATCTATTTACCAGGCATAGATAAAAAAAAAATCAGTATTCCTCTGCCCTTTTTGGAGAGCCGGGCAAGCTACCGAGAGTATCTTGCTCGCACGGCAAAGCCTGGCAAGCTATCCTTGACATATTCGATATGCCAAACACAGTAACAACAAAATCTCACAATGGAGATGTTACTGGGCCCGCTGGAGCAAATCGATGAACAAAGGGAGGACAGTGCTATTGTATATAATACAAGCTTAGGAATAAAATAGACATATTTCATTAGTGAAACATTCTTGCATAATTACCCCCACAAAACTTTACTTGGACTGCTCATATTTTATCCTAAGCTAGAAAAAGTGTGTGAGACATGGAAGAAACTGAGAAATCACTAGAATGCCTCAGTCCCTGCATATTATTGAAATTATTGGCAACTAATACAACTGGCAACAAATTATTGGTAACTAATAAAGCTTGATAACCAGATAAGATCTGATCTCACAATAATTTGAGCTGGAATAATTCCCATGAATTAAAATTGTTCTAATCTAGATTACTTCTGGATTTCTGAAATCCAGAATAAATTTGGGAGGAATTATTGCTAGATTGACAGGCTTTTCTTAGATAAACGTTGTCTGAACCTAGATAAATTAGTTATATGCCATTTTTCTTGCTATGCGTATTTTTTAGTTGCCAGGTAGAAAAGGGCTTGCTCATTATTTCCTTCCAGCCTTATATAAACTTTTATATTACACTACAAAAGTTTTCTTGAAGTATAGTATGTGGAAGTACTATGTAAAACACATATGTGAAATATGGATAGAAATGTGGACAAGATTGAGTCCTTGGGAAACACTCCACAGGTCTGTTTGTTTTTAAAGTTGTTTTAGAAATATAAGAAGTAGTAGTAAAACTTGTGAAAGAATGGGCTGGAAGACCATCACAAAAAACATTGAGAGCCATGTTAAGGCTGTATGAGGTTATACATATGCACGCACAAACATATATAAACATATATATTTATATAAAATTCATTCTACACATTACTCTGGAGACAATCTGATAGGCAGACTTCTTTGGGGCAAAGAACTAAGAGAAACTTGTTGAATTCAGATCAGGTAAAATCAAACTAGGGTCCTTGAAAAAAATCCTTGAATTGAAGAAGATGGTATATTGAAACTTGTGCAAAGTCCATTTTTTGGAGTGGATTGAAATATCAGATAGACCAAGTACTAATGCTAGGTATGGGATTGAGATATAGAACAGCTTGGACCAAGAGCAACTGAGAATAGATGGTATCAGAGAGGACTGCTAAGGAGAGCTTGAGAACAAAACTAAACTGTGAGCTTTAGATCTAAGTTTAAAGTGCAGATATATGTAGGTCAGGTTAACTTTATAAGTCTAGAAGTACAATAGGCATTTTTATATTTACATGGTATATAATAATTGTGAAGTATAACTTGCTATATTTTAGTGATGTGTTTGAAACTTTCATATTTAGAGGAACAAAGACTTGTAAATTTCATAATAAAAATCAAAATAATATTACCTGTATTTTATTATATCCTAGGAAAAGCTTCTCTAGTTTTACCAAAGGTTGCAATCTGTTTAGCTCCCGTAGTCTATTTTCTTCTAGGTGAAGTGACAACAGAGAGCTTGGCTTGGCAAAGGCACTGTCATTAAATGCTTTGATGCGATTATGATCCACTACCAATTCCTGAAGTTGTACTAAGTTGTCAAGTCCTTCAACTTGACTGATTTCATTCCCTGAATAAAAGGATGTCATGATATGTCAAGTAGTTCAAACTTACTGAATAAAACTTTATCCAATATTTAATATTTTAATTAAATTATTAAGTGCCCCCAAATTACCAAAGATAAATGGAAATTAAGTTTATAGAAAGTAGACTTCTTCTCTTTTAAAGGATTCAAATATATTTGATGAATCATCATCAAATAATAGGCGAAAATTTCTCCTTTAAGTTTAAGATGTGTGGCACCTAAAGTACCAAATTGACTTAATCTGTTTGACTAGTTATTAAGTACTAAAATAGTTGTTATTAAAAATAAATTTATAAAAGTATTTTCAAAGGTATGCTTCCTGGGGTGGGGATAGCTTAACACGTCGAACATACTGTTTGCTTGAAGGACTCCAGGGTTCAATCCCTGGCACTGCATGGTCCCTCAAGCACTCCCAACACTACCACTACCACCGACACAGAGCCAGGTGTAGCCCCTGAGCACCACCAGCAAAACAAAATAAAAATGATATGCATCCTATTTTAATGAGTATGTCTAATAATTTTTAAAATACCTTATTGTTGGTAGGGCGTTTGCCTTGTGCGCAGCCAGCCCGGCCAAGCTCGGTTCGATTCCTCCGCCCCTCTCGGAGAGTCCGGCAAGCTACCGAGAGCATCTCGCCCGCACAGCAAAGCCTGGCAAGCTACCCGTGACATATTGGATATGCCAAACACAGTAACAACAAGTCTCAAAATGGAGATGTTACTGGGCCCGCTGGAGCAAATTGATGAACAATGGGAGAACAGGGTTTGGACAGCTTATTGTTAAATTATAAGAATACACTTTAATTATTCTATACTTATTTCTGAGAATGTTTTATCATACTATTAAATAAAAATTCATTAGATTGTTTAAATATTTAATCTTTTCCTTATACTCTTTGATTTTTCTCTATTACAGCAAATGATAGCCACTAAGCATTAACTGTATTAGGGCTCTTGAGTTGAAAAAAAAATGTCTTTATATATGTAGAGTCCAAAACTAAGACATGGAAAATACAATTTTTCTATTAGCAGAAAATCAAATCAGAAAAATTTTCTTAATTATTATGATTTGATTAGAGTTAAAAGAGGTAACATCAGACCACCCCTAACTTTTCCTTTATATTTTAAGCTTAATGTTCCTTCTGTTATATCATTATGTATTTCACTTAATAGCTATTCTTGTTTGTTAAAGGCTGAATTGTATACCTCCAAATTCATATGCTGAAGTTCTAACCCCTGTTACCTCCGAATGTGATTCTTTTTGGGGTTAGGATTTCTAAATAAGTGGCTAAAGTAAAATGAGGTCCTTGGAGTAGGCTCTAACAATACTGGCATTCTTATTTTGAGGGGAGGAAGCCACACCCAATCATGCTCTGCCCTTATTCCTGGCTCTGCACTCAAGGATCGCTTCTCACTGGCTAGGGGACTATATGGGGTGCCTTGGACTGAACCCTGGTTGACCTCAGGCAAAGCAAATGCCCTACCCTCCCTCTCTCTCCATTCCCCAAACCTGGTATTCTTATTTAAAAAGGCAATTCTACAGACAAATACAAAGGAAACACCATGTGAAGATACAGAGGCCATCTACAAGCCAAGGACCAAGTCTGATTTTGAACTTCAATGGGCTAGATCTGAGAGAAAACAAGCCCTTTCCTTGCTTTTTGCCCTCCCTCCTTTCTTCCTTCCCTCCCCCCTCCCTCCCTCCCTTCCTATTTAATTTACAGTTTATTCTGAACTCACCTCTTACCCTTCCCAAACCCTCACTCTAGTCCAGGTTCTTATTATGTCACTCATGCTGTTTTTTCTTTGTTTTTTTTTTTTTTTACATGCTTTGAGGGCAGAGTTGTGTCTCTGTACCAAACTATTTGCCTTGGCACAACCAGTCACTAGAATATAATTAGGCAAAAGATTTTAGTTATTCTTTTGTAAGACACATATAAAACTACTTGGCATGTTGGGTTACTATGAGTGCTGAATGAGATTATCCATGTAGGTCAATACCATGTCCAGTGACTCCATAAATGGCAGCTGTTGTTGTTAAGAACAAACTGCCTCACTTCCTGTGTGAGATTGTTCCACTGCTAGCTGTAGCAAATGAACACATGCCCTTTTCATATTATTAGATTTTAACAGACATTCCAAGCATTTTGCTGCTTCTGCAGGCCAATGTATTGTTTAAAAGATCTGTTACTGTTGTACTCAATTTCTTGTTCTTTTAAGGCAGTGTCCACGTTCTTGATCCAACTCATAAGTAAACATGGGTGCTAAGAAGTTTAAAATATATTTAAACATAAACATATTAGCAAATGGGTGCTAAGAAGTTTAAAATGTTTTAAAATACTTGTCTTTTAAAATATAAAATTACCGTGCTCAGATCAATGATACAAATATCTTTCTACACATCTTGCCTATGACTCTCCCAACATTTCCCCTACATCACCAAAATATTATTGTTTTAAGCCTTATTTTTTTCTCATGCCACTTTTTTTTTTGCTTTTTTGGGTTACACCCGGCGATGCACAGGGGTTACTCCTTGCTCTGCACTCAGGAATTACACCTGGCAGTGCTCAGGGGACCATATGGGATGCTGGGAATCGAACCCGGGTTGGCCGCGTGCAAGACAAACACCCTACCCGCTGTGCTATTACTCCAGCCCCATCATGCCACTTTTCTAAGAATTTACAATTCTGACTTAATTTAACTGTAAAATATCATTATCCATCATGGGTCATGCTCACTTTCTATCTTTTAGAGCATACAAAAAGATGTTAATGTTCATTTTTTTCTTTTGCTAAACTTCTCTTCCACTTAAGTAATACGTAATCAGAATTTAATTTATCATTTTTCAATATTTTCATAGGTAGATTTTAAGCTAATTTAGAGCAAGAATATTAATCTTAGATAATCTAACAATATAGTATTTCTATAGCACAGTAGCACTGTCCTCCTGTTGTTCATCGATTTGCTCTAGCAGGCACTGGTAACACCTCCATTGTGAGACTTGTTGTTACTGTTTTTGGCATATCGAATATGCCATGGGGAGGTTGCCAGGCTCTGCTGTGAGGGCGGGATACTCTCAGTGGCTTGCTGGGCTCTCCGAGAGGGATGGAGGAATCAAACCCGGGTCGGCCACATGCAAGGCAAACGCCCTCCCCACTGTGCTATTGCTCCAACCCATAATATTTCTATATTTTTTATAATACTTTACACAATTTCGGGTCAATAAGTACTTGTGAATTAATTGCTGGTTGCTTTTAGTTGATTTTCAATTAACCATGATATAAAATAATTTAGATGTATAATACCCTAGACTAGTGCATTTTCCAGGAACTCTAATAGTATTATTATTATTGTACTTTGCAATATTCTAAAGGCCTAGAATATAATTACTTTATATGAAAACCATCTGTGGTTATTATGTTTCTTAATCTGTTTTAAGTAAAAGTTGATGTTTTGTCTAAAAAGAGTGATAAATTATTTATTTTGGTTTTGTGGCCATACCTGGCAATGCTCAAGGCTTATTCCTGACTCTGCTTTCAGGAATTACTTCTAGTGGTGCTTGGGAGACCATACAGAATGCCAGAGATCAAACCTGGGTCAGCCGCGTCCAAGTCAAGAGCCCTACCTGCTGTACTGTCTCTTCAGACCCTCAAATTAATTTTTTTAATAATAAAAGTTATTTTGTATATTGAAGAGTGATAATCAAATTTATTTTTAATAATAGAGACTTACACATTAACTGTTACTGTGTCTGGCATATCGAATACTGCTACTCACCTTGTAGAAATAGAAATTTTAAATTTCTTAGTCTGTTAAGTTGGAGTTGAAGTAAATTACAAATTCCATTGTAACCCAAATGAAGAACTTCTAAACTGTGCATTATTGTAGGCAAATTTTCACTGTTCACTGTATCTCTGAAATAAACAGGTAAATTTCAGGGTAAAAATGTAATTTCAAATAAACTGTTTTCATAAATACTGTCATGTACTTACTATAATTGAAGTTAATAAAAATATGGATTTATGAACAAATCATATTTATAAATATTATATAGTCTCTTTATATCTTACATAAAAATACTTTTTATATGGTAAAGAATAAAGAAATACAAAGAGTAAATTAAAATAAACTGTAATCTGGAAAAAAGTAACTAATATCCAGATTACAAAAGAATAAAAAATGCATTTGCAAATAATATGATCTTGTAGTTAAAATATCCCAAGAAATCCACAAAACAATATGTGTAGTAGGGATAGGGAGATAGCTTAATAAGATTGTAAATTGAATATTAATAGTCTTCAATATAAAGAATACATTTACTTTCTCTTTTGCAGTCAAAAATCCTCCAAAGGAATCTATGAGTTGTAATAAACTTTTTCCAAACATCTCTTGATACTGTGATCTCTTCCCATAAATCACAGATACTTTTGATGGCATTTAGAATGGTGAATCCATCCCAGAGGATTTTCAATGGATTTTCCCCATAACCACTAGCAGAATTACTATCTATGGCATCTATAGTCTCACAAAAAGTATTTCTCTTCAATAATGGCATATAAAAGTAGAAATCACTTCTTGATCCTTGGACTGCAGAACTGATGTTGTGTGAGCAGGCATGAAAACAGCATTGATTATCTTGAAAAATTCCATTAGACATCTTGGGTAATAATGAATGAACATTATCAATAGAAGTGGTATTTAGAATCTTTATAAGTAGTAGTTCTCATTGGCAGGCTTAGGATATTAATACTATGTTGCACACATACATACTTAAAGGCTTTGTTTTCCATTTTCTATAGAGCATACAAAGTTTTAGCATAATTTTAAGGACAATACAAATCTTTCAATGATAAATGGGCATTAGCATCCACTTAAAGTTGTATTACCCTTTATTGAGAGAGAATGTGTCCTTTGAAGTGCTGAAGCTAAGTACAGATTTCTTTATAGAAAGCTGTAAGTGGCATCTTCCAATTTTTGATTGTTTTGTCTACATTGAAAGTTTGGTGTAGGAGAGATGGTTAAAAGCATTGAGTTCATGCTTTGTATGTGGGCAGGGAGGAAAAACTATTGTTTAAGGTAGCAACCTTCATCAATTGATAAGCCAGATCTTCTAGATAACTCACTATATATTTTACATCAGCACTTGGTGTCTCACTTTGATGTCTACATTAGAAGATATCTTCCTTCCTTATATCTCATGAAACAACTGCTTGCTTCAAACGTTTCTTTGCACCTTCCTCACATACCTCAGCCTCCTCAGACTTAAGGGCCTTGTTCTGGATTATACTTTGTTTTAGAAAAATGCTCTTTCTCTCCATCAGCAATATGGTTGTTTCACTTTCTTGCCATTTCTTTTCAGAACTTTTCCATTGCAGACACAACTTGATTGTTCAGAGAAAAAGGCCTAGCTTTCAATACTTCAAAGTTTTTTCCCTAGCTTTTGATTTAAACAGATATATTTAACTCTTTTTTTCCCACTCGGACAATTAAGAGCTCATTGAGGGGTCATTAGCTGGCCTAACTTTGGAAATGTTGTGTTGTAGGGAATAAGGAGACTCTAGGAAAGATGAATTGGGAATAATGGTTGGTGGAATAGTCAGAACATACACACAGTTCTCAATATTATATTGACATATTTTATGGTACTCTAAAATAATTCCAATAAAAAAATCAAAGATCACTGATCACAAATCCACATAATGGATATAATAACAAAAAGTAGAAATATTGTGAGAATTATCAAAATGTCAAACAGACATACAAAGTGAGAGCATGCAGCCATAATGGCACTGACAGATCTGCACAATGGGAAGTTGTCACAATTTTTCAATTTGTAAAAAGTACAATATCTGCAAAGCACAATAAAGTGGTAAACAATAAAATGAAGTATCCTGTATAACAACAAAAACAAAAGAAAGGTTTAAAAAAATTAAGTCAGGACCAGAGAGACCATGAAAGGGCTAAAGCACCTGCCTTGCAAGTGGCCAATTCTGGTTTATTCTTGGCACTGCATATGGTCCCCTGGACACTGCCAGGGATCACTAAAAGAGGCAGAAATAGCTTTGAGCAGTGCCTGATACGGCCCAACCTCCTCTCCCTCTCATTCACTTCTCTTCCCCTGAAAAAGAGGAACTTCAATTTTTGCTACCACATACAGTGCTGTTTTGTAGGGTAATGAAAACGTTCTGGAATTAGATGGTGGTAATGGTTACACAGTTTTGTTAATATACTAAAATACTCAGAAGAATAAACTGAGGGCGAGGTGTTATGGAATATGAACTATCTCAGATAAAAAGAAAAAGAAATCTGGGGATAGGAAATAGTTCCAAGTGGTTATACATATGCTTTGCAAATTGCAGGCCTGGGTTCAATCAATCCTAAGTACATGGTCCCCTGAGTACCACTAGGAGAAAGCTCCCCAACAGCCTCTGAGCACCAAATCCTCTTTCTCTGCAACCAAAGAATCTGAGGTTATTAAGTATACATGGGTTTTTTTTCCTCCTCTTTTTCTATTTTTATAATATGGATAAAAATGTAGAGGGAAAAAAAGTAATAACAAAGGAATATGGTAAAGAGTGTAGTTCTGAAATTTTTTTTAATGAACCCTATCATTAATAGTTTTATAAACTATAAAAATTTTAAATTCCAGGAATATTTTGAGTATAGCTTTATTTGTAAACTTTACTTTTGGCACATATTCTTAATAAATTTAAGTTAAATCATCTTACAATTATTGTGACCGGTTTAATTTATAATTATATGAAAGAGAATAATACCTAGTCACTTTTGAAGCTGTCTGTAGTCCATAACCACTTGAAGATACTTTCTGGTAGAGTAGTTGTCTGTTGGTCAAATGAGTTTGGGGCTTCAGTCTAGGTATAATTGATTCAATGTGATTATAATTGAGGCATAAGACCTGTAGAAAGAATATGTTGTCTGACATTAAAATTTCAACACAGCTGCATTTATCTTGGATTTAAGGTCATCAATAACCTACAAGCTAATAGAAATACAAAGCCATGGATAAAAACTGAAACACACAACATAACATATCAAAAATATATATGAAAATAATTTTTTTTGCAGTACTGGGGATCTAACTAGTTTTCATGCATGCAAAGTATGGATTTTAGTGCTGAGCTACATTCCTGGTCACCAAATAATGAATTCGAATTTTTATCTTCTAAATTGTGTATATTTTATTTTGAATGTGTTAATTATATCATATGCTGTAATTTATTATATAATTACAACATTTCAATAGAAAATAATGGAGACCCTACAAAAACTGCTCATTTTTTTTTAATTGACCACTCACTGTCACTGACACTGTCCTCCCGTTGTTCATCAATTTGCTCGACCGGGCCCAGTAACATCTTCACTATGAGACTTTTTGTTTCTGTGTTTGGCATATCAAATACATCATGGGTAGCTTGCCAGGCTTTGCCGTGCGGGCGAGATACTCTCAGTAGCTTGCCGGGCTCTCCGAGAGAGGCAGAGAAATTGAACCTGGGTCGGTAGGGTAGGCTGCGTGCAAGGCCAATACCCTACCACTGTGCTATCGCTCCAGTCCATTGACCAACTTCTATAATTTGTTTTGGTGAACCAACTCCTCAATTGGAGATATTACCATTTCCCTGTTTAAAGGGCCTTAGTAGCATTCTCAATAAAAATTTTAAGGTTTGCTGTAACTTGGAAAAATTGGAGGATATAATGCTATGGGAAGTGAAGTAGAAAGTAAAAGATAAATACTGAATGATCTCACTCATATGTGGAGTATAAAGAAAGAAAGGGATTAGACATTTTCTGATACAAACAAACCCTTACATACAATTAATGGAACTGAAGAGGTGATGGGCGTGGCAGGGAAGGGATGGGACCGTAATGGTAAAGGGTCTTGAAGCACTGGTGGAGGGAATGGGTGTGGTAATTTTTCAATACCTTCAATAGTACTTCAAACTACCATATTTCAACAAGAGTTAATTTCCAGGGAAAAACTTAAGGCAGGAACCAGTGTTGTTGCTTGGGGAACTTGAGTTCTCCAACTGCAATTCACGCCAAATTCTATAAAGGCAGCATCTCACCCTATCTCCTGAGTAAGATTTATTACTTATAAGAATTATAAGATTTATTACTTATTATATTACGTAAAATAGATACTTATTACCTATACTATAATATTCAGAATAATATCTTAGTTAGATGAAAATACTTTTACTTGTTTTTGGGTGGCATCCAGTAGTGAGGGGTAGGGGCACTCCCAGAAGTGCTTGGGGACGGTGTGGTGATCACAGGTGCCAGGGAAAGAACTTGGAGCTCCCTCAAGTACAGAGCATCTGCTCCGGTCCCTTGAACCATCTCCCAACTCCCCAAAATACTTTTATCCATTGCACTGAAAATCTTGGAAAAAAAAAGAAAATTTGTGAGTGACTCACCTTCACCCTGGGAAGATAGATTAATCCACTGAATGAAGTGAGGTTATTGTTCTGTAGATTCACATTACACACATTTCTAAATTGGTCAACTGGAATCAAATCCACAGTTCTGAATTTATACAAAGAAAATATAATTAAAATTTTAATAGGTTAGAAAAATAAACAGACTTTTCATGTACAAACCCAAAGGCATTTAAAGAAGTCTTATTTGACAAATTATCTTCAAGAGAATTGACTTAATGTAAAAACGTGTGGATCAATAACTGAGTGAATACATATTTTTTGGAACAATATGTCATGACACTTAATTATTTAGAAGACATGTTTAACATCTTCAACAAGAGTTAATAAACATAATACTACTTTAATAGAAACTTCAAAAAATAAATTTCTGTCAATTTCTTTTGAAATTCATGTACAGGTTCTTGAAATCATGGAAAGCTGACATGACAATTCATAAGATTTTCAGTTATAAAGTTGATGAGTATATATGTGAGCTAGGTTATTACTGAGATACCAGGAAGTTAGGGAAAGGAAGAGAAGGAGAAAAATTATTCAAACTTTGTGTTCTTGAGTTCCCTAAAAATCTGAATGGTATGGGGCTAGAGCCATAGCATAGAGGGTAGGCGTTTGCCTTGCATGCAGCTGACCCAGATTTGATTTCCAGCATCCCATATGGTTCCCCGAGTACCTCCAGGAGTTAATTCCTGAGTACATGATCCAGCAGTAACCCCTGTGCATCTCTGGGTGTGACCCAAAAAGAAAAAAAAATTGAATGATGTTCTAGCTTATATGGATGTTTTGGTAATTAAACAGAATGCTAAATTTCTGGTACAGAGTTTTCATTATTTCACCTTCCTCTGAACTATAACAGAGAAGAACATGAAGTTAAATTAACATGCCCTAAACCATTTATTTACTTTTATTTGTTATTATTCATCACTCATTATTATTTTTTTCATTATTATTACTCATTTAATCATTATTATTCATTTATTTGACACATTTTTGCTAGTGGTTTCCAAGTGCAGATAATATGTAAAGGCAGCAACAAATAAGAAAAGACAGTGTTCTCAGGGTTGGAGCGATAGCACAGCAGGTAAGGCGTTTGCCTTGCACGTGGCTGACCCGGGTTTGATTCCCAGCATTCCCAGCATCCCATATCCGAGAACTGCCAGGAGTAATTCCTGAGTGCCTGAGCCAGCACTAACCCCTGTGCATTGCTGGGTGTGACCCAAAAAGCAAGAAAAAAAAAAAGACTGTAATGGCATTTTAGAGGGAAAGAACTTAAAGGAGGAAGTGAGGGTTGACTTCACATGGGAAAAAGTGTTTTTAAAATCTTGGGCCAGAGGGAGTGTTGAGTCATACCAAGCAGTACTCAGGGCTTACTCCTGCCTCTATGCTCAGGGGTCACTTCTAGTAGTGCATGGGGGGCCATATGGTGGTGCTGAGGATTTGAATCAAAGTCAGCTACATCCATGGAAATGCCTTATCTTTTATACTGTTTCTCTGGCTGTGGGACATGGGAGAAATATCTTAAATGGACACGTCACAGTTGTCTGATAAATTCTAAAGTTACAGTCAGAGGTACGGGTTGTAAGGAAAGACAGAAACATGCAGTACCAATGCATGAATGAGACTTAGATACCATAATATTTAGAAATTTCTGGACCTTAGGAATTTGTGAGATAGTAAAAAGATTATAAATGATGAAAATAAGCAGATAATTAAGGTAAGGGGTCTTCTATGCCATAAAAAGATTTTGAATATTATTCTGCAGGCAATAAAAAGTCACTTAACAATGCTGAGAAGAAAAGTGATCTGATAAAACTTGCATCTTAGTAGGCAGTATGGATAATAGAAGAATCTGCAGGGAAACTTACCTTGTAAGACACAACACCAAAAAATAAAACCCCACGTAAATTTGCAATATTGTTAATTTCCCAAGCTAGGCAAATGATACTGAGTCTGATAATAAGGAAAGAACTAAGGGGAATATCTAATATCTAAACTATAGAATTTGGTGATTAAAAAGATAAGACAAAAATGAAATTGAGCTGGAAAGATAGTACAGTAGGTAGGACACTTGACTTGCACACAGTCCATCCAGGTTTGATCCTCGGTATCCCTAGGAGTGACCCCTCAGTAGAGAGCCAGGAGTAAGCCCTGAGCACTGCCAGATATAACCCCAAAATAAGAAAGAGAGGGAGAGAGTGGTGAGAAAGGGAGAGAGAGAAAGAGTAAAAAAAGAGAGAGATATTGAGGAATGATTCCTAAATTTTTGGTTGGGCACCAAGGAGATAATCATTGTCTCTAAAATGCTTTCTAAAGAACAACTTAATATTCAAATGAGAAGAATGTTTGGGATAAAGTTAAGAACATCATCTTAAATAAAAAAAAATATGCCAAAGCTATCTCCCTGTGAAGAGAACAGAATAAAAGAATAATAAATGGCAGTGGACTGACAGACCATGTGAAGAGTAAGCCTGGTAGACATGCTCTAATCTCAAAAGTTTGGTTATAAAAGAGAAAATAGGTCTTAGAAATATAATAATGAAATTTAAATTATAGTGTGTATAGGAGTCGAGAAGGATATGGAAGGAGAAGCTGATAAAACACCAAGGCAGACATGGGCTGCCAAAACGCAGAAAAACAAAAATGATTGTCTGTACTTTTAATGCTCGTACGCTGGCATCTGCTGCATCCATTGAAGACCTTATGGTACAAGCACGAAAGATCAAGTACGACATCATTGGTCTGACCGAAACGAGAAGACATCAATCCCATCATGCTGTTTTCGACACTGGAGAAGAACTGTTCCTTGGAACATGTGATAAAAGAGGCGTCGGTGGTGTCGGTATCCTTGTCAACACAAACTTAGTCACAAGCATTTCACAAGCATTGATTCATTTGAATGCCTAACAACCCGAATCGGACGATTACACTTGAATAAATGTGGCTCACTACCGGCAGTTTCTATCTTTGTTGTCTACGCACCAACATCCAGTTATGGTGAAAAAGAAACTGAGAAATTCTACATTGAGCTGGAGAAATTCTATAAAGAAGATCACACCTTCTACAAGATCATTGTCGGTGATTTTAATGCCAAGATAGGACCAAGAAGATCAGTCGATGAACTCCACATCGGAACCCATGGCCTGGAATGGAACGAACAAGGTGACAGACTGTCTGAGTTCATCATGTCAACCAAAACCTTCCATGGTAACTCACAATTCCAAAAGGCTGAATCTAAACGTTGGACATGGGAGTCTCCCGATGGACGTTTCCACAATGAAATAGACCACATCATATTCAATCGGCGGTTTTGCCTAACCGATGTTGCTGTTGTCCCAAAATTCCAAACGGGATCAGACCACCGTCTTCTTCGTGCAAAATTCTACCTCACAGAACGAGGAGAAAAGAATGCAAGGTTTAAGAAGAAGACTCCCAGAACAACCACCAACTGGGAACTCTTTGGCTCTGTTGCAGCAACATGGGAAGATGCCGTCATTGACAACATTGATGAGGAATACGATCGAATGATTCAGCACCTCCATGATTGTGCAAGGAATGCCAAGAGAGAGATAACCACAAAAAACCGTCTTTCTTCGAACACTCTTGAACTTATTCGCCAACGTGGCGTGGCACGTGCCTCAGGCAACCACAAGCAAACGTCCGAACTGGCAAAACAGTGCGGAAAAGCCATCAAGGATGACCTCAAAAACAGGAGAGCAGCAGTACTGGTAGATGCAGCAGAAGCTGGGAAAAACATTCGTAATGCCCGCCTGTCCTTCACCAACTACAAAACCAAGATGACTGCCCTCCGACATCATGATGGATCTATCACATCTTCCAGAAGGGCAATGGAGAAGATTATTCAAGACTTCTACTCAGATCTCTTTAATAGCCACATCCACTTGCCCACATACCACATACCACATGATGGATATGTCGTTCCCAATGTTCTCCCTTCCGAAATCCAACATGCCATCTCGTCGGTAAAGAAACAAAAAGCGCCTGGCCCAGACAAGATCAGACCTGAACACCTGAAGAACTTACCATCAGTACTCATCAATACATTAGCTCGACTCTTCACACGCTACCTGTCTGAATGCAAGGTTCCATCCCAATGGAAAACCAGCAAGACTGTACTACTATACAAGAAAGGAGACATCCACGACATTGGCAACTATCGCCCAATCTGCCTATTGTCTGTCATCTACAAACTATTCACTCGAGTCATCCTGAATAGAATTAGCAGAACACTAGATGAAGGACAACCATGTGAACAAGCTGGATTCCGAAAAGGATTCAGTACCATCGACCATATCCACACAATAACCAAGCTCATTGAGGTATCTCGGGAGTTCAAGATGCCGCTCTGTCTAACGTTCATTGATTTAAAGAAGGCCTTTGATTCTGTTGAGACGGAAGCGGTCATGGAAGCCCTAGCCAATCAGGGCGTACAAACTCAATACATCAGGATCCTTCATGAGCTCTATTGCGGATTCACTACCAAGATCTCACCATTCTACAAAGAAGTAATCATCCATATCAAGAGAGGGGTTCGGCAGGGTGATACCATTTCACCAAAACTCTTCAGTGCCACCCTCGAGAACATCATGCGACGACTAGAATGGGAAAACATGGGAGTGAAGATAGATGGTCGGCAACTACACCACCTCCGCTTTGCTGATGACATCGTTCTAATAACACCAAACATCAGCCAAGCGGCACAAATGCTTGCGGACTTTGACCGTGAGTGTGGAAAGGTCGGACTACAGCTGAATCTTACGAAGACAATGTTTATGAGAAACAGCCTTGTTCCTGACGCTCCATTCGCTCTCAACGGAACCACCATCTCCGAATGCAACAGTTATATATACTTAGGTCGAGAAATCAACATGATGAATGATCTGGCACCTGAGTTACGCAGGAGGAAGAGAGCAGCTTGGAATGCCTTCAAGAGCATTGAAGAAATAACTAAAAGGACAAAGAACCTCCAACTACGAGCACATCTCTTTGATTCCACTATTCTTCCTGCATTAACATATGCCTCAGAGACCTGGACCCTACGAAAACAGGATGAGAACACTATTCGGGTCTCTCAAAGAGGAATCGAAAGAACTATGCTTGGAATATCACGATTCACTCAAATGAGAGATAGAATCCGGAGTTCTGATCTTCGTCAACGCTCAAGAATCAGAGACGCTGTCTCATTTGCCAAGACATCAAAAATCAGATGGGCTGGACATGTAATGAGGTTTACAGACAACCGCTGGACTAGAGCCATTACTGATTGGATTCCACGAGACATCAAAAGATCACGTGGACGCCCACCTATAAGATGGTCAGACTTCTTCGTCAAGACCCTAAATGATCGGTTTGAGGCTCTACATGTTCCTAAAACGAACAGATACCATTGGGCTACGCTAGCACGCAACCGGGATGAATGGAGACGTTACTGGCACCCGCTCGAATAAATCGATGAATAACGGGGATTAAGTGATTAAGTGATTAAGTGTTATAAAAATTAGTTTCATTTTAAGGGGAAAGTTAGTGTGAGATTCTGAAGTAGAGAGTTATTGTATAATAAAGTACATATTATTATAAAAGTTCTATAATAATGATTATACCTGATGGACGATGAAGTCCAATTTAGTTCCTGCATTTGAGAGAAGTCTGAATGCCCTTGTCGTTCTGCAATCATGTCAGAAGTAAGTCGGCCACCAAACAAATCTTTTGCACACTCGATTTCTGATGATTCCTGTAAAGGAGAACACTTCAGTGATTTCCTTTTACTGATGACTACATGACATTCTCTGACTTCAAGTCTAAACAGAATGAACTAATTTCTTTCTATTCTTCTAAGTACATCTAGCCTCCACCTACTACTATATATAAAACAAAGACACTTAAAGGTACAAAGAAGACCTTTAGACTAAAGAAAGTGAGTTCCTTCATATGTTACTTGAATTATGGTAAGAATTTTATGTTTAGCCATTATCCTCTGTTCCTAGTTGGGCCAGATGCAGTTGGTAAAGCAATGGAAAACTGGCTGTTTAAAAGGATGCCAACATGGGATATGAGTCTACGGAAATTTGGAGACTAAATTAATGTAGGGCATATTGATGCTCATCAGAACTCCTTTTCAGGATTGGAATGTGATTCTAATTGACAAGTAGCTGTCCCTATATGCTCACTGAAGTGGCTAGCCGGATCTATGAAACAGATGGACCTTGGGGGTCTAAATGAATCCTGACATATTCTTTTTGTACCCTCTAAAGCACAAAATGCCATTAAGAACTGCTCTATCTGATAGGAAAAGAAGCAGATACTGCAGATGGCTATGTGGCAGATTTCCCTAAGAGCGAAGGGCCTGAACATAGCTGGCAAGTCTAACAGCTATGCTAGCCCTAAGGGGACTACAAATGAGTCTTGATGAGAATAGATAGTGACTTGTGAACTAGGCTTTGCTTGCCCCATGGTAAATGCAAATGCTAAGAGCTATGAAGGAATGGAACAGAAGCTAGAGCAACAATTCAGATGGCTATTGTTTCTTCATAGAAGGAACCATTTGACATTGTAAGTCCAACAAGGGCAAAGCAGTAGTCTTCTCAAGAATAATAACAAATTTGAGTGGGTAATTAAGACACTGACTTTCTACAATGAGGAGCTGGAACATGAAAGTCTGCTTATACCTTCCACTTTCAAGAGTAAGTGTTTGCAACTCAATGGGAACATGAGAGTTTACCTGAGGAAATGTCTCTACCTTTCTGGTGGATTTTTGGTGGAAGAAATAAAGGATACTCATATGAAAATGCACCTTTATTTATTTTTTAGCTGAGGTAACATGGTTACAATTGCATTACTATATGATTTTGGTTTCAAAAAGCTACTGCACCTCTGCCACCACCAAAATGCCCAAGACGTTCCAGCATTGTTCATAATGTCATATCTAGTCTGCTTACTTTCCTACTTTCAACCCATCTGCCACTACTTGGTAACCTCTTTCCACTGACTCTGCAAATTCTTGTTGAGAGATAATAATGCAGGTAGAACCACCATGTCTTTGTTGTTGTTGTTGGGGTAGGCGGTACTCTTAGCAGAGGTTTTTTTTTTTGTCACACCTGATGATGCACAGGAGTTACTCCTAGCTCATGCACTCAGGAATTACTCCTGGAGGTGCTTGGGGGACCATATTGGATGCTGGGAATCAAACCTGGGTCAACCACATGCAAGGCAAACGCCCTACCCACTGTGCTATCGCTCCAGTCCCTTTAGCAGAGTTCTTGAGCTACTCCCAGTTGGTGCTTGAGGGCCACTCCTAACAACGTTCTAGAGACCATGTAATGTAGGGGATCTGATCAAGGCTAAACTTTTATTTTCTTTGTTTTTGTCTCACTTTAAATACTGCTTTGAAATATTGTTCCAAATATTTCTTTCAAATTCAGTCCTATGTTCTGATCTTTGCTTTACCTTTATTACTGTTTTAGATCCAAGAAAACAGCAGAGATCCAGAGAAGTCATTTCTATCTTGTCCCATAAAATTGTGCTGCTTATGATGTTGGAGCTATAGTACAGTGGGTAGGGCACCTGCCATGTATGCAGATGATGAGGGTTCAATCCCTGGTCCTCCATAGGGTCCTTCGAATCCTACTAGGAGTGATAACTGAGCGCAGGGCCAGGAATAAACCCTGAGCACCACTGGGTGTGGCCCCGAAACAAACAAAATAAAAAAAAAAGCAAAACACAAAAACCTGTATTGTTTATTTAGTTTAAGGCCTTGAGTCCAGTGGGTCAAATGTAAGCAGAATTTCCTCTTCCCTGCCACTTCAAAAATTAGCCGGAGAAGAAACTTTCCAAATCCAAATGTAAAATGTACTTTATATTTTAAGAAACGTAAAATTTTAGTATCAACTAGTGATAAAACTGCTTAAAATAATATGCGAATATGCAGTTTGGACCAAGTGCTATGAATCACAAAATAACTCACAATTGACATTCCATCCAGTGCTTTCAGTTCTGTTAGATGAAATATGACAAACAACCGATAGTTTTCTTGATTCCATACAATAACGTTTCCAAAAATATCCAGAATGACCAGGTTGCATAAGGTCTAGGTAATAAAACAAATACATTAAAGTCATATGACTCTAGTAAAGATTTTTTTCCTTTGGAAGTTTTCTTTGGGCTGGAGTGATAGCACAGCAGTAGGGCGTTTGCCTTGCATGCTGCAAACATGGCCGACCCGAGTTTGATTCCTCCACTCCTCTCGGAGAGCCCGGCAAGCTACCGAGAGTATCTCGCCTGCACAGCAGAGCCTGGCAAGTTACCCGTGTTGTATTGGATATGTCAAACACAGTAACAACAAAGTCTCCAATGGAGACGTTACTGGGCCCGCTCGAGCAAATTGATGAACAATGGGAGGACAGCAGACAGCAGCAGTTTTCTTTGGCAGAGGGGTCTCAAGTCAGCAGCCAACTCTGTGCCAACTGGGTATCAGTTCAATGCAAGGTCCTGGGAAAGCAATGCTGGTTGGTCCTTACAGAGTCAGGAATTATCTGGGCCACACCTATCTGGTAGCGATCTGGGGGCCTTCAGGGTGGCACCTGGGTATTCTGCCTGTTCTGTCACTTGACTATTCTGGGAATCATTTGGTACTGGAAACTGAACTCTTAACTGCTGTACTATGTTCCAGCCATCATCCACTATAGTTTAATTATATCTTGCATATTTGAATTACTCTATAATTTCCAAGTTACTAGAATCATTTTTGTGGGGGTGACTACAAGCAGTGACTGGTGGTATCTGAGGGCCACTCCTGGTGATAATCAGTGACTTCAGTGATCTGAATGCTGTCAAGTAACTCTTTCAGTGCACTAATTATATTTACAGATGATTAAGGTGCAATTTTGTACAAAATTTCAATGATTTCCATTATATGATAAAATACTGTTTAGAATGCTTGTGCTAAGTGCTAAGTGTATTGTCTATCAGCAGTGAAGACTTGAAAGGAACACTACTGAGTTTTAAAAAGTACACTTTGTTTATGAGATAATGACCTAATAAGTTAAATGTGTGTATATATACGTGTGTGTATAGAGAGAGATAGATAGATAGATACATACATACATACAACAGGATTGAAAAGAATTCTGCTTTTAAAAAGAAATAAAAATGTTTCTGTCTCTTGAAGTAGTAGTAGGAAATCTTAAAGGGAAAATAAATAAGCAGTAAGTAAATGAGAAATAAAAAAAATTGCCCTGGGAAAGAATTTTATCCCCCAAATAGGTTGGAGAATCTTTAGAAAGACTGAAGAAGGTACTAGTCAGGAATTATGAGGATTGGGTTTAAAAATTTTTTTTTGGTATTAAGAATTATTTTTAGAGAACAAAGAGATGGCACAGAATCTAAGAAGCATGCTTTGAATGTGCATGCAGTTCAATTCCTGAACCTACATGGCATCCCTGAGTATAACTCAGGTGGCCCCAAGCAATGCCAGGTGTGACCCTGCAGGGTCCAGGCACTGTTAGGTGGCTAACAGTGAATTACTGGTAATAGCTCCTGGGCCCTTTAGCACTGTTTAGGGGCCACCCCCTTTGCTAAAATTAACATAGGAGGTTATCAGCTTAGACACGCTATACTTACATATGTTTATATGTAAATATTTATTAAATGCAAATACATTTTAACAATGGGCTGGAGCGATAGCACAGCGGTAGGGTGTTTGCCTTGCACGCAGCCAGCTTGGCCGAGCCAGGTTCGATTCCTCCGCTCCGGCAGGCTACCGAGAGTATCTCGCCTGCACAGCAAAGCCTGGAAAGCTACCCGTGACGTATTCAATATGCCAAATACAGCAACAACAAGTCTCACGATGGAGACATTACTGGGCCCGCTTGAGCAAATCGATGAATAACAGGAGGACCATGACCGTGACATTTTAACAAACCTTGTTTGTTAGGGGGTTTGGGGTTAGCTGCCAGAAGTTCCCAGGGAAACATATAGTGCCAGGAATCAAACTGGGGTGAGTTCATTCAAGGCAAATGCCTTAAGCCTTGTATGATCTCTCTGGCCCCAGACTTTGTTATTCTTGGTATTTTCTATATTGTCCACATTCTTTACAGTGAACATGAACGATTTTCATAGTAAAGAGAAACAATAAATATTTAAAAAACACAAAAACGGGGGATGGGAAGATAGTAGAGGGATCAGCATGAGCCTGAACCAGATTTGATCCCAGCATCACATGACCTCCTGAGCATCACCTGGTGAAACCCTGAAAGTACCAAACATGGAGCATCTTTCAGGTGTGGCCCTGGAGGCCCCTAAGCACCACTAGGGTGTCTCTGAATAGTCTCTAGCATTCAGAGCCTGAGAAGCACATCCTAACTGGGCTCTCCCATTAGGCTCATCCCCAGCCTGGTTGGCTGAAAATCTCCAGGAAAGGCCTTGGGTCCACTGAATACCACTTGAGAGATTTCCCTGAATAAGCAAACAAAAATTATGCAACATTAATACCCCAGATAGTCACCTTTAAATTGTAGATCTCCTGATTGACAGCAATATAGTTATTGCTTACATATAATTCAGTTAGAGTAATAACATTTTGTAAACCACTCAGTGAAGCAATTTTATTGTTTTCAAGAGAAAGGGAATGAAGATGAAGCATGTTATCAAACATATTTTTTTCCAAACCAGTGAGGAGATTATTATTCATGCTTAGGCGCGTTAATTTAGTCAGCTTGGAAAGACCTAGAAAAACAAGCAAATTAAAGAGAAAATTCAGACAGCGCTGAAATTTTTAAAAAATAACTTGACCATCTAATGCTAGTTACTCTTTTCCTAAATTCAAGTGGCCTTAAAAAGTCTGCACTGGGGCCAGAGTAATAGTACAGTGGGTGAGGTGTTTGCCTTGCATGCGGCTGACCGGGTCATTTGATTCTCTGAACATCGCCAGAAGTAATTTCTGAGTGCAGAGCCAGGAGCAACCCTTAAGCATTGCTGAATGTGGCCCCAAAACAAAAAATAAAAGCAAAAAAAAAAGTGTCTGTACTGTTAATCACCATTGTTTATCCTTGGTTTAAGAATGATATATTTATGAAAAGTATAATATATAGGTTTAGGGCAACTTAAAATAAAATCCTAAAAGCAAAAAATCAAAAATCCTTACATATATGCTAAACCTACCTATGTCCAGGGGAAAAGAAGAGAAATCTGTTAAAGTTTTGTGGGTATCTATCTGAAAAATATAGAAAAACTACTGTTTGGAGGATTCTTTCCTTCAATAGCTTTATGGAGGGGGATAAAGGAGAATAGGAGTCAATTATATACAAAGCACAACTAATAGTATTCAATAAATTATTAAAAATATATGTTGTTAATAAGGTATATAATTAGGTACTGGAGAGATAGTACAGTAGGTAGGGTGTTTGCCTTGCACTTGGTCAACCTGGGTTTGATTCCCAGCATCCCCCAAGTTGTCAGAAATAATTTCTGACTGCAATGCCATGAGTAACCCTGAGTAGCGCTGAATGTGACCCAAATCCAATAAATAAAAAATATATATAACTAATTTTAAGTGTTTAACTGTTTGAATCAAATTATTTTATTTTATGATATGAAAAGGTAGTAAAAGTACATGCTAAATTAAAATTCCACAATCCAAAAAGTGCATAAGATATAGAGATGTTTCATTCCCAGTTGGATTTCCAGTCCTTACCTTCCCGAACAAATATATAATATATAATATAATCCTGTTATCAAAATGCACTTTCAAGAATAATTTATGCTTTTAATGATGTATATTTGTGTGGGCATATACCCACTTACACATAGTCCCCTTTCCAATCAAAAGGTACACACTGTGATCATCCGTTTTTATTGCTAAGAATTATTTACTCATTTGTGTAGGTGGAGAGAAGAATAAGAGGATATTATTAGTAAACTATACATAGAATGTTTCTTTCAGTTTACTCCCAGGATCAAAGCATAACATGAAGGTAAGAAGAATTAATACAGTTGGAAAGGAGTAAAAATTATTTAGAGTAATATATTCCACTTTTTATATTTTATCTTTTAGTTTCTGATGAGCATAAGTCCCCATAAAGAATCTAGGAAGTTTGAAAGAGGGTAAGGAGGTAAAATCTCTTTTATTTTTTCCGGACAAGGTTGCTAAGGTTTTATTTCTATTTCTGTTAAAGTCTGTTAAAATCTATTTCTGTTAAAGTCATCAAATTTCCAAACCTAACTTTAATTATTTTTAAAAATGAATAAGGCTTCTTTAACTTTTTTTGAAAGCATTCATTTATTCATTTAACACTACAGATATTAATGATTGCTTATTTGTGCAGCACTAGATTTGATAATAGATGGCAAATATTGGCACCAAGGAGAGGAAAGGAGAAAGAAGGCAGGGAGGTAAAAGTTGGCCTAACTGGGATCATACAGAGAAGCTGGCTACTCCATTAAGAGGTATTGAGAATTCTCTGTCCCAAATCTTGGAAATTCTCTATAGATGTTCCTATTCATAAATTCTATCCTCAATGTTACTCATTTTAAATATTTTTGTTTTGGTTAGTTAGGCATTCACATTATAATATGTTTAAGCTCTCAATTACCATACCTTCTATCTTGGATATGCAATTTCCATCTAGTGTCAGCTCTTCCAAGTTAATACAAGATTCAAAGCCTTCCATTTTTGTGAGATTATTATTACTGAATGATGCCCATTTCAAATTTTCCAATCTTTCTAAATTTGTGATTTCAAAGAGATTTTGCCCATCAAAATTTAAGGCAGTTATCTGTAGGATAATTCACATTACACGTAACTTACCAATAAATTCAACAATAAGATAACTAAAATACCCTATATTTTAATGAAATCATTAAAATTGGAAAGTAAACATCACTGATTGACAGTATCTCATGGACAGCAAGAAGCTCTTAGTTTACCAAAAACCAAAATTTGACAGATTATAACTGCAAGAGGGACTTACATGGTTGTCTGGATACTACAGTGTGCCAGTGAGATTCCCACTGCAACAAAGGACCCAGCTACTGGGAAAAAGCCTTCTGCTCTCAGCCCCTTCCAGGACACTGCCTTGGTGCACAGTGCTACCTGCCCGGGCCCAGGCTTGCACAGGTTGGTCCACATTCAAAGATAAAGAGACATGAGGGGCTGGGTATTTCAGCCCAATGTAGGACTAATTTTAAGGGTTATTTTCACTGTCTCATTCCCCAAGGAGCCAAGGTTGTCACAGTGCTTGCATCAGTCAATATCTGTCTATACCCTGTAATAAAAATGCGACTAATCGCTTCCATTTTCAAGGGTTAACCTATTTTTAGCTCATATGCTATTTAGGCAAGAGAATTTTAGCAGCAAGAAGCTTGTTGCTGCTCCAATAACCTCCTTTTCCATGGCTGTATTCCAACCAGTTTCCTTAGCCTGTGCCAAGATTTACCTTTATCAAGATTTATTCCTTCACCTTCCCACACAATCTTTCAATTTTATCTCTGCTTTTGATGCTCTAAAAATTTACACGTTTATATTGCCATGTTTTTAGAATCTGCCCTCTGGCTTTGTAGTATAGCTTTATTCCAACTTTTCATTCTGTGGTAATGGCCAACAAGGCTTAGCTCCTGTAACATTACAATCCACAGCCTGACCTCCCTATTTTATTTTAATGTCACTTCCAATTTTCTGCTTCTTACCTATCTGTGTTCTCTTTATGACAAACAAAAGCTGAACAATTATTCATTGAAATCAAGCTCTTATATTATATTTAGTAAAACAAACCTTTACCTTCAAGTGCCAGTTTGCAAGCATATGTAAATGTGGTACTGTCTTTGAAATCTGTGTCAGAATTCTGGCAACAGGCCATATACTAAGTGTCCGGGGCTTTTCCTCTTTTGTACTAGAATGCTGTATGAGAGAAAACTAATATAATAAAAAACATGATTAATAAAGAAAATAGCAAATAGAGAATCATGTGTACTTAGCTAACAATATTATTTCTTAGAATAGTGGTCACAGAATGATTTTAAAATGGCATTTTGTTTTAAAATGGGTTTTTTTGTTTTAGCTTTCACACTTGGAGATGCTCAGGGGTTACTCCTAGTTCTGCACTTAGGAATTACTCCTGGCTTGGAGGACCATATGGGATGTCAGGGATTGAACCCGGTCTACAGCATGCAAGGCAAATGCCCTACCTGCATACCATTGCTGTGGACCCTTAAAATCTTTTCTATAACTTGATATTTTTAAAATTATATATTCATGAGAAGATAACTATGTCATCACAAAAAGATTAATACAAACCATTTAATCACTACTAAGGCCAGCTGACAAGATAGAACACTACTGCTGTCTTAGAAGTTTGCTGCGTGCCCCATTCCAGTCCTTTCTGCTCCTTTCCCTCAGAAGCAATCACTCTCCTCAAGCAAGTCAATCACCAGATCGCCAATTTTATATCTATAGGCCTGTGTTTTTATTCATAAAATTTCACGCAACTGAAATATTTTAATTTTGTGTAAACTGAATAAGTGAGTTTTATATAGCTTTCTATTTTGCTAAACATGATATTCATTGATGCTGTTGGATGCAGCTGTAGTTCATTCATCCCGCATTGCTATATGATATTTCCTTACTGATTTTTCTATCAGAGAATATTGGGATTGATCTGAGTTCTGCTGCTATGACATGCACTATTGTCATAAATGTCTTGTGCATGACTGTTGGCAAACACAAGAATTTCTTTGGAATAAATGCAACTTTCTTGCTCATAGCTTTACTAAATGCTAGATGTTTTTCCAAAGTGGTTTGCATCAATTATAACATTTTGCTAAATTTTCATTAAAACCTGAAGGTTTTCAGATTTTTGCCAATTGTTTCTATGAACTGGCAGATCACAGTGGTTTTACTATTAACAGTAAATGTCTAAATCTTTTGGATGTATTTTTTTTCCTAATTTATTCTGGAGGGCTGGCGTGATAACACAGCGGGTAGGGCATTTGCCCTGCACGCAGCCAATATGGCCGACCCGAGTTCGATTCCTCCACCCCTCTCGGAGAGCCCGGCAAGCTACCCAGAGTATCTCACCTGCACGGCAGAGCCTGGCAAGCTACCCGTGACGTATTCAATATGCCAAACACAGTAACAACAAGTCTCCGTGACGTATTCAATATGTCAAACACAGTAACAACAAGTCTCCTTGACGTATTCAATATGCCAAACACAGTAACAACAAGTGTCATGAAGGAGATGTTACTAGACCCGCTCCAGCAAATCCATGAACAACGGGAGGACCGTGACCATGACCGTGATTTATTCTGGATATATAAAGGATGTTTTTGTAGGTTCTTTTGAAAATTCTTTCCCTGGTAAGAAAGTTATCCTTTTTTCTTTCTTTGTGGTATTTTCCTTTGAAGAATAAATTATTCATTTTCACAGTGAATCCAGTTTTTCATAGTTCATGCCTTTGTTTCCTGTATAATAAACTCTTCCCCTTTCCTTGGTAATGAACTCTTCCCAAATACAACTATTAAAAACTATAGTCTTTTCTTTTAAAACTTCTTGTTTAATACCTTTAACTAATCAGGCATTACTTCTAAGGCAACTCTGTTATTTATCAAATTTTCGCATATACAAGAGTTACTTAACATAGGCTTTTTCTCTTCTGTTGATTTATTTGTCTAATTTTCTGAGAATTCCACATTATCTTTAAGGATTTTGGTAGAGTTTGGGTTTTTATAAGGTAAATCCCCAATTCTTTAAGAATCATCAACAAAAAAGTTTATTTTCTATTTTTGAATAGATAAGTAATTGAATATTATTTTTAGAAATTAATATATAACACAATAAGTAAATAGTTATTTAATTTATTATTTTTTCTTCTATATTTCCCCCAGTCTATCTGGGCTGCCACAACCATACAGGCAGAAAGTGTGAGGAACTTTTTCCTTGTATCTATAGTGGAAACTTTGGCAGCAACCGTTAGATATTTAGAGTGGAGAAGTTTAGAATAGATGTTGATAATTTTGTCCAAATCATGGTGTAATTAATCTGGATAATAAAGGCATTTCTTTCCCCCAGGTAAAATATTTTGTTTTCATTTCAGCCAGCCAGACGATAGATAATTTCAATGTTAAGATTATTCATAGAGACATAGCAGTGAATCTGGGAAGACAGCAGCTCTCTGGAGATCTCTCTGGACCCTGTACAGAGCCAATTCCATAGGCTCACCTCAGATGGAGTGGGTTTACCCTCTCTGCCCGCTCCAGATAAAACCCCGGTGACCATGAGCTTCCAGAAGCAAAACCCACATATGCGGGTTTCAGAGCTAAGACTCCAGGCCACATAGTGGCAGTGGAGACAGGCAGTTCCTCCCCATTTTCCTGCCCACTTGGGGTCCTGAGCTGTCATGCCATCATTCTGCCTCTGGTTGCCATCTCAGCAGATCACCTTGATCCCGAGACTCCCAAATGAATCTCAAAATGGATTAGCTCTCTACAGAGATGTCTCTGGACCCCAACCATTTACAATTTTAGAATTTCAGAAGCATGTGGACACTTTTGTGGCTGCATGACCTTTCATTTTGAGACTTGTTGTTACTATGTTTGGCATATTGAATACGTCACGGGTAGCTTGCCAGGCTTTGCCATGCAGCAAGATACTCTCGGTAGCTTGCTGGATCTCTGAGAGGAGTGGAGGAATCGAACCAGGCTTGGCTGGGTTGTCTGCACTCAAAGCAAACGTCCTACTGTTGTGCTATAGCTACATGGGGCTGGAGCGATAGCACAGCGGTAGGGCGTTTGCCTTGCACGCAGCCAACATGGCCGACCCGAGTTCGATTCCTCCACCCCTCTTGGAGAGCCCTGCAAACTACCGAGAGTATCTCGCCCTCACTGCAGAGCCTGGCAAGCCACCTGTGATGTATTCGATATGCCAAACACAGTAACAACAAAATCTCCAATGTAGACGTTACTGGGCCCACTTGAGCAAATCGATGAACAATGGGAGGGCCTTTACCTTTACCTTGACCTTTCATAATAGTCATAATAAGCAACAGAAAATGAAATTATCTAGCATCTGCCCCTGGCAGGCAAGCTTGAATAATGTTGGGAAAATTCGAGCAAACCACAATGCCCAAAAGTAGAGAGAGAGAGAGTATGAAGGAAACTGTCTGCCATAGAGGCAGGGGGAGGACTGGAACGGGGGATGGGGATACTGGGGACATTGGTGGTGGAAAATGTGCACTGGTAGAGGGAGGGGTGTTCGATCATTGTATGACTGAAACTCAAACATGGAAGCTTTGTAACTTTATCCCACGGTGATTCAATAAAAAAGAAAATCATTCACAAATGTCTTCTCAAAGCCTCTAAGCTTCTTATCCACAAACGTTGCTTATTTTAAGACTTCTGAAAGGAACTCTGGAGAGTTCCAGTTGACTAGGAAAAACAGGCTAGAGGTACATGTGAATAGTGTTTAGAGATGATGAAGTCTTACAACTCTGTTGGTATTTAAATAGGCTATATTTACACACACACACAAACACACAAACACACAGAGAGAAAGAGAGAGAGAGAGAGAGAAGAGAGAGAGAGAGAGAGAGAGAGAGAGAGAGATGGAGAGATAGCACAGCTTGCACACGGCTAACTCAGGTTCGATTCCTCCACCCCTCTCGAAGAGCCCAGCAAGCTACCGAGAGTATGCCACCCGCACAGCAAAGCCTGGCAAGCTACCTTTACGTATTTGATATGCCAAAAACAGTAACAACAAGTCTCACAGTGGAGATGTTACTGGGCCCGCTTGAGCAAGTCGATGAACAACGGGAGGACAGTGCTACAGTGCTATATTTACACAAAAGAAAAATTCAATTGGTATGATTATTTTATATAGACTAATATATAATTTAATTAGCATGCTAAGTGATACATATCTTTAATATCAAGTAAACATACAGGATATGTATTTAAATGTTTTGAGTAGCACAATGAATATTAAGCAGTAAAAATCGAACCTGAGTAATCTTTGTTCCAGAAATAAATTTTGCAGCTGCTGTTGCTTCTTCTTCAGAAATGAGGAGTCCATCTAAATGAGTAAGAGTCTTTAATCTGCTAATAACACTCAGCCTTAATGTATCTGGCTTGGGAAAAATAAGAAAAAGTTAATTTTTATGAAATATTATATGAGTGGGATGGAGTGATAGCACAGCCATAAGGCGTTTGCCATGCATGCGGCCGATCCGGCCTACCTGAGTTCTATTCCTCCGCCCCTCTCAGAGATCTCGGCAAGCTACCGAGAGTATCTTGCCTGCACGGCAGAGCCTGGAAAGCTATCCGTGACGTATTCGATATGCCAAACACAGTAACAACAAGTCTCATAATGGAAATGTTACTGGGCCTGCTCGAGCAAATCGATGAACAAGGGGAGGACAGTGCTACAGTGCTATTACATGAGTATGACACAGAAAGAAATGTTTCTTAGTTTCTTCCCATAGACATCTCTTATTTTATTATATATATATATATATATAAAATAAAAGCCTTGATTCTTTAAACTCTTCTTAAATTGTAGAGTTATTAAACAGTGTGGGAGTTGTAAAAATTTGGAAACAGAAAAAGTATTGAATTTTCAATGACCAAAAATGAATCCAAGATCAACAATGTAATGAGTTGGAAGTGCTTCTGGCAGTACTTGCCCATGCTGCATTCATTTCTTGGGTGAAAATGAATTTCGAGTGGATAAAGATTTAAGAAGCTCTACTTTAAATGATGGTTGAGAGGCCAGAGAAATAGTCCAGGATGCAGGGTATTTTCCTTGCACAAGGCTGATTGGGATTAGATCCCGAGCATGCCATCTGGTTCCCTGCACCTCACCATAAGTAATACTTTAATGCAGAGCCAGGAACAAGACTTGAGCACCACCAAAAACCAAACAACAAAGACAAAAAAAAAAAACCATACATGATGGTTGAAATTGAATTTCATTGAAGAATTAATCTGTCCTGTTTCTAAGTAGATAGCAGATAGTTCTACTCTTATAAAGAAGGAAAATCCTATAATAGCTCAAAAAGTGGCTGTTGAAAAGGATTCTAAAGGCAGTGTTTTCTCTTTATGAATGAGAGTTTAGCTAGCCAGCTCAATGCCAGTCGTTAGCCCTTGACATATAATTTGAAAACAAGAGATAACTTTAAATTCTTTTAAAAAGGTTAAGCACTTATATAAAAATCCATGTGTATAAATACATATGCATACATATACGTGCACATATATATAAAGATAAGACTTATTTTAAAGCTTCGGAGATAAGCTGAAGTACAATTATTGAATATACAAATATATTATCATGAATCTACATATTTTTATGAGAAAAAAGTGTTAAAGATCTGTTTATAAAAAACAATACTTTGAAAGTTCAGATTTATGAGAGGAAGTGACATTTGGGATTAGCATAAAGAACAAATAACTCAAACTACTATTGTAGAACGTTTTTCAGCTACAGGTTAGGATATAATATATATCAAAATAGGTGCCCCCTTAATAGTATGTTTCTCACTATCATCTATTATTCTTGGTTCCTATGCCTCATTACAATTGAATTCTAGCACACTAAACTGTACTATATAAATTCTTGAGTTTTGCAAATGGCAATGACATCTAACACTCAATTTCATCATACCATCCAAATATTGGAGGTTACAAAATAAATTTGATAAAATTATTAACTTGTAATAACATTTATACACTTAATTACATCAATTAAACATTAAAAAACAAAGAAATGTTAGTAAAACAAAGAGAGCTAGCCCATTTATGGCTATTATTGAATAGGTGAGCTAATGGCTCTGAAATAAAAAATGACAGTCTATTGTCTTTATAAGCACATTTATTGCATACCTTTTGCCATGGATTATGTCGAATATCAAGGGAGAGGAGGTTTGTGGTTTGTTTGCATAGTACATTTATTTCCTCACCAGACTTTTTTAGTTGATTCCAGCTCAAGTCTAAATACTTCAGTTTCATAAGACCTCTAAATCCCTCGAGAGTTATCACATGATTATGACTTGCATCCAAATATTCAAGGTTGTACTGCAACAAATAGAAGTGATAATAAAAGGCCAGGCTTTGTATTCAAATAATACTTACAGTTCCTTGATTTTCTAAGTATTTTATTCTTTTTGATAATCCTTACAGAAAACCTAGACATTATACTGCAATAATGACATCTATGTATTCTCTTAAAGAGCTACTAAAGCATTTTCTTCATTTCTTCTAAATTTTTATTTTATGCCTTGCTATTAAAGAGTATAACTGTTTGTTTTCATAAAAGAACAGGTTAAAAAAAACCTAAAGTAAAACAAAGCAAAACAAAGCAAAAGGCAATATATTTGTTCCCAACAAATAAAAAATTATGCTTCTTTGATAGCAAGGCTCCTGGTTTTTACTGTGGAACCCACAGTAACATTTGGGACTATCATTGTTGAACCATGAGTCTTAAAAAGACAACTGTCTTTCTTTCCCCAGGAACTGGGGCAGAATCTTCACTTTTTAGTTCCTTGGACATAAACTATACTCTATGAATTCAGTAAATATCTATGGATATTATTCCCAGTTTTGCAAAGTTTTCTGCTTTATTATTTCTTGTATTTCAACAAGTCTTTCTTAATTTACAGTACAATACTATCCATCTCACAGGATTGAAACCCACAATACTTGTTTTAAATATTCTTAGGGAGAATGGCTCATAATTCAAAGTAGATTAGTTATCATTAGACATAGGGAACATATTAACAATACATTGCTTAACTTGAAATAAGACAACAGTATTTTTTATGGGCTGGAGTAGTAACACACAGGGTAGGGCACTGGTTTTGCACCCTGGGATCAATCTCTGGCACCCCAAATGGTCTCCCAATCCCCACCATATGTGATCCCTAAAGCAGAGAGTTAGGAGTAATTTCTGATCTCAGTTGGGTGTGGTCTAAACCCCCCACCAGGAAGTATTTGTTTAATTTAAAAATATAGGGATTAATATAATTTAAAATAGTAAATAGTCATTTATTTTTATCTTTTCTGGACAACTCTATGGCAGAGATATTTTCAGATTTTAAAAAGCATTATTTATGGGCACTGGTAGAGGGATGGGTATTTGATCGTTGTATAATTGAAACCCAAGCAAGCACAAAATATGTAAGTCTACAACTGTACCTCATGGTGTCTCACTAATAAAAATTCTAAAGAAAAGCATTATTTTTTAAAACCAGATGTGTAAACACACAAAAAAGGACGGGCAAAGGGACGGCAGCGGCCTATCTCTCCCACCGCCCGCGTTTGGTAGTTTCAGGCCATTTCCCCATTCCAGGGAGGTCAATGGCGATGGTCAGGTGGAGGAAGGAAACGAGGGTCAGGCCGGTTGGTCTTAGCAGCAGTTTATTACATGGAAGAAGTTTATGTCATAGAGGCACCAGGATCTCTCAAGCATGTGCTCCCCATTCTCTCGGCTTTTGTCCCCATTCTCTCAGCCTGTGTTCCCCATCCTCTCAGGCACGTGTTCCCAGGTTCTCTAAGGCACGTGTTCCCCAGAGAGCCCTGAAATCTCCCTTATAGATCATGGTACCTCTAAAGGGCGCAATACAGTGATGTCATCAAAAGGAGTTACATTGAGGCGGCAAACCATACATGGTTTCTTTACATCTACAGGCCAGTGATCTTGGCCTCGGGAAAGAAGATACAAAAACCAAGACTGAAACCTTTCACAAGCTACAAGCACTTGGATTTGCATCCCAAAGACCAGTCTTCTAGAGCTTGGAATCTACATCTAAAGACCAGGCCTGGCTAGCACCTGAGATCTGCATATCTAAGACCAGCTAGGTTTCTGTGAGATAAGGGAAGCTGCCTCTTACAATATACTGAAATTATTTACTGAAGGCAGATGAAGGGGAGAAATGTTCAGTCTCATCCAAGCTAGTCAGGACACATGGGAAAGCAGTTTCTAGGGCAGACTCTCACTTAGCAGATCGACTCACGCTAGAACAGAATTCTCTGGGTGTGTTTCTCCTCTCCTTGTCCAACAAACATATAAGCATACATAATATAAATCATTTTGTATGAACACAGTAAGAAATACTTTAAGCTTATAGAATTGCTCTCCTAGGGCCATCTCGATCTCAGACTGCAGTGCTCGGGCCAGATATCTTTCCTATCCCTAGCAGCAGGATCCTAGTCTCATTGTTACTTTTGGATCATTTGCCTATGATGAAACTCTTAACCTATAGTTAAGAATTGTGACACCTTGGCCTGGCTCATCTCGATGCCAGGGTAGCACATAACTCACCAGCTTGCCCTGGTTCCATTCAGTCCCACGTCGGGACCCTGCTCTTGGGGTGCTAGGAAGTGAGGGCAACTGAGGCTTAAGTTGAGAAAGCAGATGCCTGGGAGTGAATAATATTCAAAGCCAATTAACTCCTAAGTTATAAAGCATAATATTAATTGTCTTCCTGTATCTATACAAAAAGGACATTGCATTAAAGTAAACTATTCAAAAGACATAAGGAGGGTGTTTGAGTGCAATATGCTGGGTCATTGTCCATTTGTTATGCAGGTCAAGAATTTCTGCTTCCTGAAAAGTGAAAGGACTATGCGTTAATCCAGGCCATCATGTCTGTCAGGAGGGGAAGGGTGTTGCCCCATTCGCCCTCTCCTCTCTGGAAAGAAAGATGGCGGCCACATGGGAGCCTTGTGGACAGCAGGTATGAGCCGGGGGTGTGGGGGCGACTGAAACCTCATGGGAAGGGGGGCGTTCCGGTCCGTCCTTCACGCCCTACCGAGGTCACCAGTTGCCCCCCACGAGCGGCTCTCCAGCACAGCCACGGCCCCAGAAGCATAAGGACTTAATGCAGAACCCGGCAGCTTGGAGCAGAAAAGTGAACGGACTATGTGTTAATCCAGGCCATCATGTCTGTCCGGAAGGGAAAGGGTGTTGTCCCATTTGCCCTCTCCTCTCTGGAAAGAAAGATGGCGGCCGCATGGGAGCCTTGTGGACAGCAGGTATGAGCCGGGGGTATGGGGGCGACTAAAACCTCATGGGAAGGGGGGCGTTTCGGTCCGCCCTTCACGCCCTACCGAGGCCAACAGTTGCCCCCCACGAGCGGCTCTCCAGCACGACCACGACTCCAGAACACAGAAACCAATTTCTTAACTATCTGACTTTCAGTAGAAATACTTCCAGGGTCAATAGGTAAAATAGCCTAAATCCAAAACCAACATTTAATTCTTGAACCCAGCTGTAGAAAGCAAATCACTTCACAATGCTTTTTCAGCATGTCTGATTTGGGGGGGGGGTAAACTCTAAATAATAGTGGTGAATCTTTTATTGAAACAATGAATCTAATCAAAGCAGATAGAGTGTTAACTAGAATTCATCTGCCTCACAGGGACTGGGAGGGGTGGGGGGTGGGGTTCTATTGGGGTTCTTCATGGTAAAAAATAAGTATTGGGAAAGGGAAATGTGTTTGATATTTGCATGACTGAGACCTAAACCTGAAAGCTTTGTAACCTTTCCCACAGTGATTCAATAAATAAATAAATAAATAAATAAATAAATAAGACATAAGGAGAGGAGAAAGGCAATATTAACTTACAGTACAAGTTGAGTGTCCTAGAAGGATGAGACCTTACAAATTGGTTGGGAAAGAGAGCATAGAAGTGGTTACAGACAAAGTAATGGGAATGATTTGGGAACACTGTGATGGGTGCAACCTGATAAACCTAAGCTCCTTGTACTCCAACAACCAGATATTCTTTTTATTTGATAGTTCAGGTGTATGAGTCAAATATGCAGCTTAGGAGATTTTATTTTCTGCTGATGTCTTGATTATAGATTCAAATTCTGTACAAGCCATACATTATATTTATTTTTTTACCATTTATGAAGCCCAGGCCTTCCATTTAGAAATATTTTTTGGTTGGGTATTGTGATACACAAGGTAAGATCAGGATGATGAAAACGTAACATATTTATATTTTGCAATCTAGCAGAATCAATTTATAGCATGTAGAATATGGAAAGTCTTCATATAAGATACAAGTGTAAAAAAATGATAGTTAAACTTGATACATCCAAAGCAAATAGAAAAAAATAGAAGAATTAGAAATTACAGATAAATAATTAAACTAAATTACCATTTATACTACTGGGATAAACAATCATTATTAAACATACATTCAATGACATGCCACAGAGATACTTCTGGACCCCGCACCAGGCTGTCTCATCAAGGGCAATCTGGAGTGAGGTGGGTATGTTACCCTCCCAGCCCCAACAAAACCCCAGGAGCCAAAAACCTCTAGAACTCAATCGCTGCCATGCTCACAGCTGATCTCCACAGTTCAGATGAGCTTCATCTGTGAGTAAATCTGCTGAAAAACTCAAGTTTGAGGGATTTGTGACTGAAAACTCCAGGCTTGCACAGAGTCGGGAAAGAGCAACCTTCCCACAATCTCCCAGTGCTTCTCTGGTAGCCTGGTGGTCTCACCCATGAACTGTCTCTGGCTCCATATAAGCTTATTAATAGCCATGATCCAGAGACTCATAAATAAATCTCTCAGAAGAGAGCAACATAGGGGCCAGAGTGATAGTACAGTGGGGAGGGTGTTTACCTTTACGCAGCCGACCCCGAGTTCAATTCCTGGCATCCCATATAGTCCCTCAAGCACTGACAGGAGTGATTCCTGAGTGCAGAGCCAGAGTAACCCCTGAGCATTGCTGGGTGTGACCCCAAAAGCAAAATAAACAAAGACCAACATAGAACGACATGCCCATGCAGCAGAGATGGCCTCTGGACCCCAAAGTTACTGTTCAGTAAAAAAAAAATTAAATTAACCTCAGGTGTATAACCATAAAAACAAATTAATTAATTAAAGGGCAATCTGGAGTGAGGTGGGTATGTTACCCTCCCAGCCCCAACAAAACCCCAGGAGCCAAAAACCTCTAGAACTCAATCGCTGCCATGCTCACAGCTGATCTCCACAGTACACGCAAGGCAAATTATTAGAGAACATAGAGTGAAGGCAGTATAGGTTTTAAAATTCCCTGAGACTACACACAAAAACAGATTAAATGAATAAAACAAAATCACATGGGAAATGTTTATAACAAAGATATGTGACAAAGTATCCTCAAAAGTACACAGAGAAGTTAATTTACTGCCAACAACCACAAGATCTGTGGTGTCCATATCTGTGAGAGGAAGAAGGAAGTATCTAATGGACCTGAGAACAAAGAGAGCCTCAAAATGGCCAATATGCACTGAAAAGTATGGGAACCAACTTGAGTACACCTGCTGAAGACAGAAGTTTTGCTTCCACTGATGCAGGAGAATGACCTACCAAAGTTGGCGTAGACTATCATTCTCTATACTGTCACACCAGGGCTGCCTTCTGGAGCAGAATGCTTCTGAGAGAAGAAACTACTGTGACTAAGTCAAAATTAAACAGAATAATGATGAACAGGAAAAGAAAAGAGAAACTTTAGAACAGACTGAGGGAAGAGAATACAGCCATAAAATATCATAAAATCAGTGGCACAATTTTTCATAAACATATAAACAACAGAGGGACCTGTGAAACTAGAAACTGATGAAGGCTGGAGCAATAAATAGTACAGTGGGTAGGGCATTTGCCTTGCATATAGCCGTCCCGGGTTCGATTCCCAGCATCCCATATGGTCCCCCAAACACCTCCAGGAGTAATTCCTGAGTGCAAAGCCAGGAGTAACAACCCCTGTGCATTGCTGGATGTGACCCAAAAAGAAAAAGAAAAAAAGAAACTAGAAACTGATGTGATCAGTGATGTGTATCTGGTCTTCAAAGAGGATTTAAACTGAAGGTCTTTTTATAGAAAGTGTATATATGCTTTGTTACCAATCTGAGCTATACATGTTAAAATATGTTAGATATGAGGTCAATTACAAGAATTAACTCATTCACACAATTATTTCATTTAAATCATTTTAAAAGAATAGTTCTTACCAAGTGGTATACTTCATCTAAACAAGTAAATTCATTAAAGCTTATATTAAGTTTTCGAAGTCCTGTCAACTTGGAGAGGTCTCTCAACTTACTCAAACTGTTTCCATGTAGATTCAGAGACTGAGGTCACAAAATAAAAAAAAAAGGCAGGTTATAGACTAAAGATCATAATTATTTTTAGAATTATTTATATATATTGAAGAAAATATATTAAATAAAATATGTATCTTTTATATATTTACATATATAGAAGAAAATGATCTAATATATGACTTTAAATGGCATGATGCTTACCACAATATGATTGAAACTGCTAGTCTTGGCAAGGGAATATATTGCTTTGTCATTCAAACTAACAAGTTTTGGTCTGGACTTAATCTTGGGATCCATTCTTATCACTTCATCATCAAATTTCAAATCTTGGGACACTGTTTCTCCTAAATTTGTTTTGCATTCTTCTGAAATTATATTGTTGAATGAGGAAAATAAAGAGAGAGACTTGACCTAAAAAATTATTAAAAATATTTTGGTTGCTGTATTTATCATCTTGAAAAAGAAACAGGCTATGTAGAAATAATTCATTTTTCAGTTAGGTAGCAATATCTATGATGTAAGAATAAATTAAGAAATATATGAGACCAGATTAAAATTATGGCTAAGAATGGTTGTATTCACCTCTCCCATTGAAAATCCTTTAAAACAGGCAAGAGATAATTTTAAAAAATATTGTGTAATAGTTGATACAAAGAACTAGAATTGTATTCTAGTATTTTGAACACAAAAGACTAGAATAATTAGGAGCAAATGAACTGATAGACAAAGAGGAACAAAAATGTAACCTGTAGTGTCAAAGCATATAGAGAAGACCACATCTGTAGAAATTTGATTTCAGAGTAAACAAAGAACAGTCCTCTAAGTAACTGTAAGACAAGTATATAATTATGGTAAGAAGTGTGAATGAGTGAGCAAAAACAATATGAACAAATCAGACTAGTTCTAGGGAAACAAAGTCACTTAAAAAAGAATCTTTGAAAAATATGGGAAAATAAAGCATATATAATAAAATAGGTTACTATTGAAGAGAATATGGTAAGCACTTCAAAGTCAATGAAATAAACTGTGATAAGATATTACATTTTTTAATAAAAGGTCTGAGAAATCAAATGAATATGGTTAAATACATAATTAGTAATGTTAGCCAGAGTGGTCTTTAGAGACTAGACTCTAACAGTAAGAAAACCAAAATGAACAAATAAATAAATGGGACTACACTAAACAAAAATACTTCTCTATAATCTAAAACAACAACCACAACACAGCAATAAAACCTCAATATCTTATTATTTAAATGAAAAGACACCTGACAGTATTCAAAAGAATATTGACACATTGGGCATGACAAAGGGTTAATAGTCCTGGTATATAAACCCATACAACTCCACAGTAAGAACAAATGAAATAACCCCATAAAAATAGGTAGAAAATCTGATTATCACTTATTCAGAGATGATATACAGTCAAAAAGCACATGAAAATAAAAATACCCATTACTACTTAGCCCAGCAAGCTACTGATAATATTTTTATCAAAATATTTTGCCTCATTCAGAAAGAAACATGTAATTTCTTTCTATTTACTCAATATGAAAAATAAATATCCCTTTTTTGCCCATCAGAGTGGAAAAGAAGAATAGTATCATATTGCTCAGGATGCAGAAAAATAAGTACTTCACACATTGCTGGGAATTTGTAAATAGTCAAACGTTTGTGGAGAAAATTGTTAAAATCTACCAAAAATCTACCAAAAATGTAAAGGCTCTTTGATTAATTCTTCCACAACTTTATCCTGATGAGAAACATTCATATATATATGCCTATATGATGATATGCATGTACAAAATCATACAGTGACTTTCAGTGAAGTACTGTTACTAATTTATGTATATTTATTTTAGTGAGACCTGAGATCAAACCCAGAAATTCATATATCGGGGGTATGCACTCTACCACTAAGCTATATCTTATGCCAGAAATACTGTTTGAATAGTAATAAAACTAGACGTGTGTTATCAACATTTGTAACAAAATAGTCAAATTATAGTACGATTGTCACAGTATTATATGTGTATTAATACGTATTAAAATGAAAATATGTATTAAAATGAAAAATATGTATTAAAATGTATTAAAATATGTATTAATGTATTAAATGTATTAAAATGTATTAAAATATGTATTAATATGTATTAAAATGAAAATATATGTAAGACATATTAGAGGAAAGAAGATAGAACTATTAGAACTACATTCTATTGTATAAACTATATATATTAGTTATATCTAAATGCACAGAAATAAGAATGAAGGCAAATTCATAAATCTATTAACAGTGGATAGCTTTGTGAAGAAAGTGGCTATATGACTGAAGTAAAATAAAATTCCTATTTATTCTATATGGTTTCAATCTTTTCCAATGCACACAGCCACATATTACTCATATAATATATTTGCATAATAAAATAGGTGTCACAAAGTTTTGTTTTGAAAATTAATTCTTTATAAAATAATTAAATACAGCCTATAAACATGGCCTAATGTTACTAGACTTCAAACTACTGCTCTGTTCTCATTTTCAAAGTTCAAGTTTTAAAAATGTATTCTTACCATTGTAAGATACTCAAATTCCACAACATATTCTGGTAAAACAAGGTCATGATCAAAGACAAACCACTTGCAGTGCCGAATGCTACAGTCACATTTCCCATGTCCCACGACAGAATCTGGAGTAAAATCCCAAACAGAAACAAACAAGCAAGCAAAATTATTCTTCAAAAGTTAAATGCCTTTTCATTCTTATATAGATCAATAAATAACAAACAACAAATTTCTACTATTATTTGATTGAATTTATTTCTGGGCCACACCTAGCAACACTCAGGAGCTACTCCCAGTTCCATGACTGGAGGCCACTACTGGCAGTGCTCAGGGGACTGTGCAGTGCTGAGGTCACACCTGGGCCTCTCTCATGGAAAACGTGTGCTCCAGTGTATTGAACCATCTCTCTAGCCCTACTGAGGGCTTTCCTCCTTATTTCTCCACCCCCTAAAGTTTAATATCTGTTAATATGAACAATTTTTGCCACAAAATATACTAGTAGGGTTTAATATATTTAATTGGAGTTGGACCACACCTGGTAGTGCTCAGAAGTTGTTCCCAGTGGTGCTCAGGGATTGCTCCAGGGCCAGGGATACAACTGGAGTCAGCCACATGAAAGGCAAGTGCTTAAACTCTGGAATATCTCTCTGGCTCCTATACATATCTTTTCCCTTTAATACTTTTTCAACTTTTCTTTTCAATATTTGGCTAATACAGGTTGTTGGTGGTGGTGCTTTTGGGTCACACCTGGCAGCGCTCAGGACTTACTCCTGGTCCTGTGCTTGGAGACCATTCTGGTGGGCCCAGGAAACCATTTACGGTGTGGGTGATTGAAACTGGGTTAGCTGTTTGCAAGGCAATCGCCCTAACTGCTTTACTACCTTTCTGACCCTAGCTATACTGTTCTGGCAAATGGATTATTTATTGCTTTAAAATCTTTGTTATTAAAAGGGAATGCCCTGCCACAGAGGCAGGGTGGGATGGGGGTGGGGTGGGGGGTGGGAGGGATCCTGGGATCCGTGGTGGTGGGAAATGGGCACTGGTGGAGGGATGGGTATTTGATCATTGTATAATTGAAACCCAAGCACAAAAATTTGTAAGTGTACAACTGTACCTCAAGGTGTCTCACTAATAAAAATTAAAAAAATCTTTATTAAAGGTTGTTTTTGTTACCCTTTGACACACACAAGCATACATACACACAAAAAAAAAATCTCAAATAGTTTATTTGAGATTCAGGAGGTTCATCATTCAGGGGGCCTGAATGATACAGCACAGAGGGTAGGTGCTTACCTTGCATGCAGCTGACCCAAGTCCACTTAGCATCTTTTAGTCATTTGAGTCACCAGAAGTGATTCTGAGTGCAGAGCCAGGAGTAAGTCCTGAGCACTGCTGGGTTTGGCTCAAAAACAAACCCAAAAAGTTCATAAAGTATATACGCATACATAGGTATGTAAATGTCAGTGAAATAGAGAATAGATGCTCTTTGGTAGCTAGGAAAAGGTTTTTGTAGAAAATTTTACAAACTCTTAAAGGTAGAAATTACACATCAAATGCAAAGAATACATCAAATACATTTTGAATTCAGAAATTAAAACACATAATTCTCAGGGCCAAACAGGTCTGGCACTCGCCTTGCAACACTGCTGCCCTGGGTTCAATATCAAACATCTCATATGGTCCCCTGGGTCTGCCGGTAGTGATTCCTAAATGCAGAGCCAGGAGTAAGCTCTGGGCACTGCTCAGTGTGTTCTGCACTCCCTCCCACCTTCTCACCATCCACACCTTCCCCCGCCAAAAACCCCAAACAAATCATAATTATCTTTATCTCAGACATACTTAGTAAAATTTTTCGAGGAAGGAATACTGAATTAACCATTGGATAGTTTTCTTTACTGATTGAGTCCTGTTCATACGCCTGAACACAATGGCCAAGGAAAACCTTCGTAATGAGGAGGATGCCTAAATGTGAAAAACACAAACAAATATTTTAACAACTCATTTTAGCAGTTTTCCAATATCACTTTCCTTATTGGTCTGAGATATGATTGTTTTTTGGCAGAGGTCATGGTTTGTAATTTGCTACCATATAGCACACAGCACACTATTTGATCAAAAACAGGAGGTTGGTATTTGCTATAGCATATTCTAAAAAATGATATTAATAATACTATTATAATAAAATTAATATAACATCAAAGATTTATAGAAAAGGAAGACTTAAAGAATATTTTAATTAAATAATTTAAAATGAGAAAGTTGTACTTGCTAACTGGATAAAATTGATTTCTATATCATCAGTACCTCACACATAGCTGAAATGGTAGGAGGTATTCAATTACTGACTAAACAGGCATTATTTCCCCTTTAGACACTTAAGAAACCTTGGAATTTTCTAAACTCTATCTTTAGGAGGAACTGAAATCATAAAATAGTTTCTGATTTCTGTGCATAAGACATTCAGATGGCATTTTAAACTATGAAAATTATAAAATATAAATAGGGAGGCTTTGCTTTGTTCTGGAGAACATATATTAAAAGGATTTACAGAAAAACACAATGAAGCAGCTATGAAGATGAAAATGAAGAATGAGAAAAAAGAAGCAAATGTTTTTTTCTTAAATAAGATTTCTTTCAAAGCTTAATAACCTGTTTAATTTTCTGATTATTAATAGCTATAAAACACATGTACATAACTTAGTTCAACATGAAGCACCTTCGCAGATCTATAATGTGCAATCTTTTATAAAAATTATATTAACCAGGGGTCAAAGAGACAGGAATCCGTGGTGGTAGGAAATGGGCACTGGTGGAGGGATGGGTATTTGATCATTGAATAATTGAAACCCAAGCACAAAATTTGTAAGTCTACAACTGTACCTCATGGTGTCTCACTAATAAAAATTAAAAAAAAAAAGAGATAGTATAGGGCACTGGTCTTGCACGAGGCTGAGCCGGCATCCCAAATGGTCCCCTGACCTCAGCCAGGAGTGATTCCTGAGTGCATAGCCAGGAGTAAACCCTGAACACAGCTGGGTATGACCCCTAAACAAAACCAACAAATATATAAATTACCCAAATTTGCAGCTATGAAAGACTGATAAAGAAGTGAAAGAATAGGTGGTACTTTCTCCCTGGCCTGATAAGTTTCTTTATTACATATTCCTTGCAATTGTGGTGATAACTTAATAGTATTATTTATTAATATTTTTAAGTGACATAAAGGAGAAATTATTTCCATTTTGCATGGTAAGTATTCCTGTCACCTGCCAACTGATAATATATAATGGTATTCAATAAAAACCAGAGCAACTGAAGGACTGTGGACAAGGGTGAGGCAAGAAAAGACAGAATGAGATGCTTATTACCCCAATCTGTGGATACCAGGGATCTTCTCCCTGAAGTTTAGTACTCAACTTATGTGCTTTTATTTACACATAGTCAATATCAACTCATGTTCTTTTATTTATATGTATTCAAAATACATATTATAAAGCACTGATAACAGTGAATAAATTAAAATAATATTTTGTCTTATAGAAGATGGATTATAAATTAATTCATTTCACTTCACAATTTGTCATCATCCAGTTTTATATTTATACCCATATTTTTGTCTCCTCTAATATTATGATGATTAAGGACAATTTATAAAGTTTGCCTTCCTGAGTACTCTGTAAGAGAGATGATTACACAAACAGGTTTTTCTCTTCCTATAAATTTGCGGTTATGCAGTATGTACTATGGATACGTATGTTTTATTTTTTGAACACACTTAATGAACAAAATTACACTGTGAAAAGTTTCTCTATTTCATATAAATTCCGTTTCAATAATTATATATCAATAATAAGTGGATTTCATACTATTAATATTGACACAGGGAAATATGTGTTGACAACCTGTCTAAAATAATTAACAGAAAGTCATATACAATATTAAATAAAATGGTTTCAGAAAAATGTCTAGGTTGCTAAAACCAAGTATCAGAAATGTTATGAAAACAATGAATGCATTCACAATAGAATATAAAAGTTCAAAACTACTGTATATTTGTATTTACCATGTCTGAAATCCTCATGATCAAAAGAATTTTTATTTTCATCCTTTTGCTTCTGCCTCAAAAATTCAATTCTGGGACACTCACATATACCGAGACTATTAGTAAGAATAACAGCTTCATTTTTGTGAAAAATCTGTAAAAAAAGACAGTCTGAATATTTTTATGAATATTTTGTAAAACTTTAACATTAACATGGGTAGTTTTGTCATTTTATGTTTATGCATCTGGGCAAAGAAAATTCAGGCAAGAGTCACTGAAAAAGACATAAATAACTACAAGTATAAATTTTATTTGGTAAAATAATTAATATATTTTAAATTTTCATACAACTAAATTATGATGAAGACAAAAGCAACTAGAGTCAAGACTGACAACACTACCACAGAGACTGGCCCACATCCAAAAGAAAAAAAGCAACCGCTGTTGGAGCGGATGTGGCTAGAAAGGGAACCTCCTTCACTGCTGGTGGGAATGCCAACTGGCTCAGCTCTTTGGAAAACAGTATGGACAATTCTCAAAAAATTAGAAATTGAGCTCCCATTTGACCCAGAAATGCCACAGGGAATATATCCCAGAAAGGCAAAAAAGTATAGTTGAAGTGACATCTGCACTTGTTTGTTCACTGCAGCACTGTTTACAATAGCCAGAATCTGGAAAAAACCTGAGTGCCCGAGAACAGATGACTGGTTAAAGAAACTTTGGTACATCTACATAATGGAGTACTATGTAGTGTTAGAAAAGATGAAGTCATGAAATTTACATACAAGTGGTACTATATGGAAAGTATCATGCTAAGCGAAAGGACCCAGAAAGAGAGGGACAGAAAAATTGCATTCATCTGGGGAACATAAAGTAACAAAATTGGAGACTAACACCCAAGAATAGCCAAGATAAGTACCAGGAGGTTCACTCCATGGCTTGGAGGCCAGCCGCACATGCTAGGGGAAAAGGCAGCTCAGATAGAGAAGGGAGCACCAAGTAAAGGTTGTTGGGAGGATCCCCCCAGGATGGGAGTTGCATGCTGAAAGTAGACTATAGACCAAACATGATTGCCACTCAATGCCTGTTTTGCAAAGCACAGCACCCAAAAAGACAGAGAGAGAACAAAAGGGAATGCCCTGCCACAGAGGCATGGTGGGATGGGGGTGATGGAGGGTGGGAGGGGTACTGGGATCATTTGTGGTGGAAAATGGGCGCTGGTGGAGGAATGGGTCATTCTATAATTGATCATTCTATAATTGAAACCCAAGCACAAAAATTCATAAGTCTACAACTGTACCTCAAGGTGTTTCACAAAAAAAAAAAATCTAAAGAAAAAAAAAAGACAGACAACACTGTGTGGTACAGGCACTATAACTTTACAAAGTTTTATTCTACCCAGTCACACTTTGCAAGCTTATCAAAAGCAATGAATTTTTTACCTAAACTTGTTCATGCCAACTGTATGTTATTAAAATTATTCATGTCATACAAAACAGTAAAACATGAGGAGAAAAAAAAGAGCTGTTTACAATAAGCTTTCCATTAAGTGGAAATTTTTGGTTAGATATGGTAAGATTTCACAGAGACTAATTATTAAAAACCCTGCCAAAGTATGTGTATGTGAGGCAAATGCAAAAATTTGGTGGTGATAGGGAAGATCATATTAATTGAAACTAGATGGATTCTTACATTCAATTTGCTTTGCATGAATCTTTAAGGTCATGTTGAAGTTTTAATATTTTTGGTTTTGCATCAGGGCTTATTCCTAACTCTGTTCTAAGGGCTTATTCCTGGTGGTGCTTGCGGGGCCATATGTGGTTCTGAGGATTTAACTCAGAACATAAAAGGCAAACACCTTACCCCATGAACTGTCTTTCCAGTTCTCATCTTCAACTTTGAAGAAACTAAAGCTTGTATGTAATATGGTTGTGTCTAGAGCAAGAAGAGCTATCTGGAGTTTTCCAATTTCATACTCAAAGGGGCTGGAGTAGTATAATGAGTAGGACATTTGTCTTGCATGAGGCTGACTCAGGTTTGGTCACAGGGAATCCTCAAGCACTGAATATTGTCAGTAGAAATCCATGAGCATCATCCAGCATGCCCTCCAAACGGCAACCCCCCCCCAAATCCCCCAAAATTCAATTTCATACTCAAAGGTTTTGGCGCTATTTAATATCAATTTCCTGGTGTTCTCTTTTATTTCTTTTAGTAGTGTTTTGTAGTTTTCTTTGTATGGATCATTCCCCTCTTTTGTTAGACTGATTTCTTTGTACTTGATTTTCTGAGGAACAATTGTGAAAGGGATGCTTTTTCTTTTTTTAAAACTAATCTCTTTCATTATTTGCATATAGAAAAGCCATGGACTTTTGCATATTGACATTACAGTCTGCCACTTTACAAGTCTCTTGTTTTTAGGAGCTTTTTTGTAGAGTATTTAGATATTCTTTGAATATAAATTATGTCATCAGCAAATAGAGCTTGACTTCTTTTCCTATCTGGATGTCCTTAATGTACCTTCTTGCCTAATTGCTATGGCAAAGACTTCCATTATTATATTGAATACTAGTGGTTAGAGTGGGCAACTTTGTCTTGTGCATGATGTTAGAAGGAAGGCTCTTTTTTCACCATTAAGTATATTTGATGTGGGCTTTTGGTAAATGGCTTTAACTATGTTAAGGAAAGTTCCTCTCCCATTTTATTGAGAAGTTTTTTTTTTTATCATGAATGGGTGTTGGATCTTGTCAAATCTTTTTCTGTCATCTGATATGATCATATAATCTTTATTTTTCTTGTATTAATATGGTGCACTACATTGAGTGACTTGCATATGTTAAAACATCCTTGCATCCTCAAGATGAATCCTATTTGGTCATGGTGTACATGACTTTTTGATGTGTTTATGAATTTGATTTGCTAGCATTTTATTGAGAATTTTTGCATCTAGTTTCATGAGGGAAAATAGTTGGTAGTTTTCCTTTTTTGTGCTGTATTTGTCTGTTTTTGGTATGAAGATAATTATGCCTTGTAGAAACTGGGAGTGTTGCTGTTTCTCTGATTTCCTGGAATAGCCTGAAAAAAATTGGCAGTAAGTCCATCTTAAAGGTTGAATCTATCTGGATCTTGGCATTTTTTTGAGGGCGGGGGGAGGACTTGATTATCATTCCAATTTCTTCCATAGTAATTGGTCTGTTCAGTTGTTCCATATCTTCTTTTTATTGATTTACTGATTTACTTATTTAAGTTTTCTTTTCTCCTTACACTTTATAGAAACATTGTGGTTTACAAAGTCGTTTATGATGATTTGATAGATATTCTATATACCAACACCAATGCAACCACCACACCTTCCACCACCATTATCTCCAATTTTCCCAACCACCCCTTAAGCCTGTCCCCATAGCAGGCCCTCAATAATTTATTTTATATAGCTTGTTATAATTTGCTAAAATAAATATCAAAAATGTTTTCTCAGAAGAAAGTTAGTGAGTGAAGTTGTTGTATCTCACCATGCATCTATTAAGCCCTTGTATAAGAGATTACTAAAATGTTGTTACAGGTTAGGCCTTATGCATTGATATTTTGTTCAATGATTTTGGTTGCATTCTATATTACATTGTATCATATCTGGTGTATTTCTCCTGGTTTATCAGTGTTGTGGAGTTTGAGATTTTGGTGGCCGCAAATGTGGCCGCATGATCCAAGAAGTCCAACATTTTTAATGGGATGATACTGTTAGGAGTTAAATTTTTCAGTGGGTGGTGTATTGGGGGGAGGGTGACTGCCAGGGTTTCCTGAAGTACAGGGAGAAGTGGGGGTACAGGGAGAAGGGGGAAGGTAGCCCATCCCTACTCCATGAAAGCCTGGAGATTTCAGTCACAAAAACCAGATACTTGTGTTTTCAACAGATTAATCTTGGATGAGGCTCATCCCAAGCAATAGAGTCCAGACGGGAACATGGTAGCAATTGTGGAGTGTGGAGTTTTTGGCAGTTTCGACGCTGTTGGGTGGGTGTTGGGCTCACCCATCTCACTCCAGGGTGCTCTGAACAACTCAGCATTGTGCAGGAAATGAGAAAATCTCTGCAATTGATCTCTTTTGAGATATCTGGATCATGGCTGGTGAATGAATTTATATGGTTCTGTAGGTGATTCATGGGCATGATTCTATTTTTTCTTTTTCTTTTCTTTATTTTTTAATTTTTATTAGTGAAACACCATGTGGTACAGTTGTAGATTTACAAATTTTTGTGCTTGGGTTTCAATTATACAATGATCAAACACCCATCCCTCCACCAGTGCCCATTTTCCACCACCACGGGTCCCAGTATTTCTCCCACCCTCCATCCGATCCATCCCACCATGCCTCTGTGACAGGGTATTCCCTTTTGTTCTCTCTCTCCTTTTGGGTTCTGTGGTTTGCAAGAGAGGCATTGAGTGGCAATCATGTTTGGTTTATAGTCTACTTTCAGCATGCTTCTCCCATCCTGGGAGGATCCTCCCAACAACCTTTATTTGGTGCTCCTTTCTCTATCTGAGCTCCCCTTTCCCCTAGAATGTGCGGCTGACATCCAGGCCATGGAGTAAAACTCCTGGTACTAATCTCGGCCACTTTTGGGTGTTAGTCTCCTATTTTGTTACTTTATGTCCCCCAGATGAATGCAATCTTTCTATGTCTATCCCTCTCTGACTCATTTCGCTTAACATGATACTTTCCATGTAGTACCACTTGTATGTAAATTTCATGACTTCATCTTTTCTAACACTACATAGTACTCCATTATGTAGATGTACCAAAGTTTCTTTAACCAGTCATCTGTTCTCGGGCACTCAGGTTTTTTCCAGATTCTGGCTATTGTAAACAGTGCTGCAGTGAACAAACAAGTGCAGATGTCACTTCGACTATACTTTTTTGCCTCTCTGGGATATATTCCCAGGAGTGGTATTGCTGGGTCAAATGGGAGCTCAATTTCTAATTTTTTGAGAATCATCCATACTGTTTTCCTGAAAGGCTGAACCAGTCTGCATTCTCATGGGCATGATTCTTAAATCAACCTTTGGAGGTCATCACTTGATCACTTGACTTCCTGTTAATCATCGATTTGCTTGAGCGGGCGCCAGAAATGTCTCCATTTGTCCCTGTCGCATGCTAGAGTAGCCCAATGGTGTCTTTTCATTCTAGGAACACGAAGAGCCTCAAACTGATCATTCAGGGTCTTGATGAAGAAGTGTGACCATCTAATAGGTGGCAGCCACATGGTCTTTTGATGTCCCGTGGAATCCAGTCGGTAATGGCTATAGTCCAGCAGTTGTCTCCAATGCTCATTACGTATCCAGCCCATCTGATTTTTGGCAAACGAGACAGCGTCCCTGATTCTTGACCATTGATGGAGATCGGAACTCCGGATTCTTTATCTCCTTTGAGTGAAACATGGTACTCCAAGCATAGCTCTTTCGATTCCTCTTTGAGAGACCCAAATAGCATTTTCATCCTGCTTTCGTAGGGCCCAAGTCTCTGAGGCGTATGTTAATGCAAGAACAACAGTGGAAGCAAAGAGATGTGCTCGGAGCCAGAGGTTCTTCGTCCTCTTAGCTATTTCTTTGACGCTCTTGAAGGTGTTCCAAGCTGCTCTCTTCTTCCTGTGCAACTTAGGTGCCAGGTCATTCGTCATGTTGACTTCTCGACCTACGTACACATAACTGTTGCAATCAGAGATGTTTGTCCCATTGAGAGTAAATGGAGCGCCAGGAACAAGACCGTTTCTCATAAACACTGTCTTCATGAGATTCAGCTGTAAACCTTTCCACACTCACAGTCGAAGTCAGCCAGCATTTGTGCCACTTGCATAATGTTTGGTGTTATTAGAACGATATCAACAGCAAAACGGAGGAGGTGTAGTTGCTGACTGTCTATCTTCATTCCCATTTCTTCCTATTTCAGTCATTGCATGACATTCTCAAGGGTGGCAGTGAAGAGTTTCGGTGAAATAGTATCACCCTGCCGAACCCCTCTCTTCACATCGATGATCACTTCTTTGTAGAATGGTGAGATCCTGGTAGTGAATCCATAATACAGCTCACGGAGGATCCTGATGTATTGAGTTTGAATGCTCTGATTGGTTAGGGCTTGAATGACTGCTATTCTCTCAACAGAATCAAAGGCCTTCTTTAAATCAATGAAGGTTAGACAGAGCGGCATCTTGAATTCCTGAGAAACCTCAAAGATCTTGGTTATCGTGTGGATATGGTCGATGGTGCTGAATCCTTTTCGGAACCTGGCTTGCTCTCATGGTTGTCCTTCATCTAGTGTTCTGCCAATCCTATTCAGGATGACTCGAGTGAACAGCTTGTAGATGACAGACAATAGACAGATTGGGCGATAGCTGACAATGTCGTGAATGTCTCCCTTCTTGTATAGTAGTACAGTCCTGCTGGTTTTCTATTGGGACGGAACCTTGCATTCAGACAGGTACCATGTGAAGGGCCGAGCCAGCTTATTGATGAGTTCTGATGACAGGTTCCTCAGTTGTTCAGGTCTGACCTTGTCTGGGCCAAGTTCTATTCATTTCTTTACCGAAGAAATGGCATGTCGGATTTCAGAAGGGAGAAGGTTGGGAACAACATATCCATCCCGCAGAATTTGGTATGTGGGCAGGTGTACGTGGCTATCAAAGAGATCTGAGTAGAAGTCATAATCTTCTCCATTGCCCTTCTGGAAGATATGATAGATCCATCAGGACGTCGCAGGGCAGTCATCTTGGTCTTGTAGTTGACAAAGGACAGGCAGGTGTTACGAATGCTTTTCCTGGCTTCTGCCACATCTACCAGCACTTCTGCTCTTCTCTCTTTGAGGTCTTTCTTTATCGCATCTCTGCACTGCTTTGCGAGCTAGGACATTCCCTTGCGGATGCCTGAGGCATGCACCAAACTACGTTGGCAAATAAGCTCAAGAGTTTTCGAAGACACTTTTTTTTTTTGTGGCTATCTCTCTCTTGGTGTTCCTCGCACAATCATGGAGGTGCTGAACCAGTGGATCATATTCCTTGTCAATGTTGTCAATGACGGCATCTTCCCATATTGCAGCAATAGTGCCAAAGAGCTCCCAGTTGGTGGTCGTTCTGGGAGTTTTCTTCTTAAACTTTGCAGCCCTTTCTCCCTGCTCTGTGAAGTAGAATTTTGCACGAAGGAGACGGTGGTCCAATCCCATTCGGAATTTTGGGACAACAGCGACAAAACCATCAATTGAATATGATGTAGTCAATTTCGTTGTGGAGCCGTTCTGGGAGACATGTCCAATGTTTGGATTCGGCCTTCTAGAACTGTGAGTTACCATGGATGGTCTTGGTCGACATGATGAACTCAGACAGTCTCTCACCCTGTTCATTCCATTCTAGGCCATGGGTCCCAATGTGGAGTTCTTCGTCTGATCTTCCTGGTCCTATCTTGGCATTAAAATCACCGACAATGATCTTGTAGGTGTAGTCTTCTTTATAGAACTTCTCCAGCTCCATGTAGAACTTCTCAATTTCTCCTTCATCATAATTGGATGTTGGTGCGTAGACAACGAAGATAGAAACTGCCAGCAGTGAGCCACATCTATTCAAGTGTAATCATCCGATTTGGGTTGTTAGGTATTCAAATGAATCAATGTTTATGGCCAAGTTTGTGTTGACAAGGACACTGACGCCTCCGATGCCTCTTTTATCACATGTTCCAAGGAACAGTTCTTCTCCAGTGTTGAAAACGGTGTGGTGATTGATGACTTCTTGTCTCCGTCAGACCAATGATGTCGTACTTGATCTTTCACACTTGTACCATCAGGTCCTCGTTGGATGCATTTGATGCCAGTATATATGCATTGAAAGTACAGACAATCATTTTTGTCTTTCTTCGTTTTGGCAGCCTAGTTTGGTCTTGAGATTTTATCAGCCTCTCCTTCCTCATCCTTCTCAACGCTGCTGTATTAGTGACTCCTTCAGGGTCAGGGTAATGAGACCCATTGTAATTACTGGTTTTGGCATATCGAATACACAATGGATAGCTTGCCAGAGTCTGCTATTCGGGCAGAATACTCTCGGTAGCTTGCAAGACTCTCTGAGAGAGATAAGAGGCTTTTGGGGTGGCCTCTAATTGCCCTTGTAGGTGTTCTCATGGTTCAAACCATATTTGAACCCTATCAAATATGGTGCGTCAATCCTGGAAGGTGGGTATTAAGTGTGTTATAATGTATTGCGCGGCTGCTTTGCAGCAGTGCGGTCCAGAAAGCATCCTGGCGTGGTGGCGGCTAGGTACTCGAGGTAGTGGAGGTCTGCCACTGAGATATTTATCTGGTACTGGTAGGGGTAGGGTGGGTCTTCTGTGTGTAATCCAATCCTTAGGTCTCGGCAGTTGGTGGAAGCAGACAGGGCAGGGTAGGGTGGGGCTTCTAGTTTTAATCACTTTCCAGATGCTCGGGCCAAGACTCAGGTAGGATTGAAACCCCACAGAACAAGATAAGCAGAACTCTGATCTAGGACTCCAGGCTCACAGGACCTGGGGACAGAGATCCTCTGCTTGCTCTCACCAACCACAGATGATGAAGGGATTAAAACCAGGAGTCCCACCCTACCCTGCCCTATCTGCTTCCACCAACCACTGGAGACCCAAGGATTGGAGGTCATAGGAGTCCAATAATATATCCATTGCTTCTAGGTTTTCTCGATTCATGGTATAAAAATTTTAAAGGTAATCCTTGATGAGCCTTTGAATTTCTGTGCTATCTGTTGTGATGTCTCTCCTTTCATTCCTTATTTGGTTTATTAGAATTCTCTCTCTTTTTTTGTGATCTTATTTGTTGGTTTATTGATATTGTTTACTTTTTCAAAGAACCAGCTCTTGGTTTCATCATCAAACTTTTTGATTTCAATTTTCTAATTTCTGCTCAAAGTTTTTAATTTTCTTCCTCCTGCCTTCATATCAACTCCATTTGCTTGTCATTTTCTGTTGCATAACATGGTTTGTCCTTGATCCTTCCACAGGGAACTTAGGTTTGAGTTAGTCCCACCAACAGTGCTTCTGAGGCACACCGAATTCCATCAGACACTAATAATCCTATATTGTTTTTCTCTTTTATGTCCTTAGCATGGTTTAGCAATGTACTTTTAGTATAGACACAGGAAGACAGTTGATACGTACTTTTGTAACATAGGATTTTATTGACTCTGAATAATATTTGCTCATGGGCATCTATCATATTTACTTGACAACCCTCAATTGCCCTTCATTCCTAACACCCCCAAAAGGATAGTCCCAGTGAGGGACAAAGATGGACCCAGGGCAAGCTGTAAGCTACCCTGGCATTGAAAAGGGACAAGCTAAGAGCACAGTCATGGAACAAACTCTGTCATGACCCAAAAAGAAGTAACTGAATAAGGACTGTGCTGGGGTTTGGAAAGACTAACATGGCCTGAAGATGTAGTCTGGGATATATAGTGAGATGTCTCCAGGAAGAGCCACTTTTTAAGCTCAATATTTCTCTTACTGTTTCATAAAAACGATTAGAAATAAATGTATTACTAGCTAAGGAAAGGAGAAAGCAATACACCCTTGATGAATTCCACCCTTGAGCGGATCTCCTAGTAATCTAGAGTGCTGAACCCTCAGATGGGATTTTGTCCCTGGATTAATCTTCTAGAAGGACTTCCCCTGAGGGAGGGATTTTACATCTGTTTGTTGTTATGATAATGTTCAACCCCACCTATGTGTACCCTCACCCTTCATGATTTCTATATAACTATGTTGTAAGGAGGGAGAGGGAGAAAGAAAAAACTATGCTGTAGGAGAATGAAATTGTAAAGATGAGGATGATAATCCTAAGGATAAAGATTACCAACCAACCTGTGGCCCTTGTTTCTCCATTTCCCCATTTCTCTGTCCTTCACTTTTCTGTCACTGTTGGCTGGCTGGGGAGGTGACTATTGACCACCAAACACAAATGTCCTGCATGCCCATGCTTTTGTTTTCTGCTTTTTGGGTCACACCCGGTGATGCACAGAGGTTACTCCTGGCTCATGCACTCAGGAATTACTCCTGGTGGTGTTCGGGGGACATTTGGGATGCTGAGAATTGAACCTGGGTCAGCCGCATGCAAGGCAAACACCCTACCTGCTGTGCTATGACTCCAGCCCTGCCCATGCTTTTTGAACTCCCATTTTTCTAGCTGTGCAGTTAGGTTATTCATGGACCTTGTCTTCAATCCTCATGTGTGCATTCATGGCTATGAACTTTCTTCTTAACACCACTTTTGCTATGTTTCATATGTTCTGGTACCTTGTATCTTCATTCTTATTTGTTTATAGAAATCTTTTTATTTCCTCTGAGATACACTGGTTGTTCATTAATGAACTATTTAATTTGCAAGTGTTTGAATTTTTCCCTTACTTCTCCTTGTGATTAATTTCCATTTTCATTATGGGCTGATATGAAGAAATAGAAACACATTCCCTGCTCATGGATTGGTAGGTTTGATATTATCAAAATGGAAATACTCCCCAAAGCATTAGTTTTTAGTGCAATCCCTATAAAAACTATCTGTGACATTAAAAAAACATCTTTTGGTTTTGGGGTCATAACCAGTGGTGCTCAAGGGTTATTCCTGTCTCTAAACTCAGAAACCATTCCTGGTAGGCACAGGAGAGTATATAAGATGTCAGGAATTGAATATTTGTTGGCCACAAGCAAGGTCTTACCTGTTATACTATTATTCCAGCCCCCATGAAATTTTTTAAAGAAACAGATTTAACACTCCTAAAATTTATATGGTACAACAACCCCCCCGACCCCCAAACTCCAAATAGCCAAAGCAGTCTTAGGGATAAAGAAGATGGGAGACATTAGTCTTCCCAACTTCAAACTGTATTACAAATCTGTTATTCGTCAATTGCCTCGAGCAGGCCCCAGTAACGTCTCTTTCATCCTAGCCCTGAGATTATATTCAAGGCTCTTTAGGAGAATGAGACCCATCATTGTTACTGGTATTTGGCATATTTGGTACACCACGGGGAGTTTGCCAGACTCTGCCCTGTGGGCAGGCTATATTCGATAGTTATTATATAGGCCACAAATCTGTAGTTATTAAAAAAATACTGGAATAAGAACAGACTCTCAGATCAATGGAATAGAATGGAATAAAATCTAGAGACATATCTTCAGGCATATGGTCAGTTAATTTTTGATAAGGGAGCAAAAAGTATAAAGTGGAATAGGGAAAGCCTCTTCATCAAGTGGTGTGGGAAAAGCTGGTGGCCACATGTAAAAAAATAAACTCAAACACCTTCTTAACTCCATGTACAAAAGTCAAATCAATATGGATTAAATACCTTGATACCAAAACTGAATTCATTACGTACAGTAAGGAAAACATAGGCATATTTCTCCATGACATAGGAGCTAAAGATTCTTTTAGGAGTAAGTGCAATGTCCAAGCAAACCGAAACAAAGATAAACAAATGGAACAACATCAAATTAAGAAGCTTCTGTACCTTAAAAGAAATGGTGACCAAAATACAAAGACACATACAGGCTGGGAGAAAATATTTTTCCAGTACCCATCTGATAAAGGGTCAATATCTGAGATATATTAAGCATTTAGAACTATACAAAATAAACCCAGCTCCATCAAAAATGGGGGGAAATAAATGAACAGAAACTTACTCAAATAAGACATACGAATGGCCAAAAGGCATATAAAATGCTCTATCACTAATCATCAGGGAAATGCAAATCAAACAATATTGAGATATCATCTCATACTACAGAGACTGCCACACATAAAAAGAACAAGAACCACCTGTGCTGGCATGGATGAGAGGGAGAAAGAATTCACTGCTGGCAAACATGTCAATTGGTCTAGTTTTTCTGGAAAACAATATGGACATTCCTTTAAAAACTAGGAACTGAGTTTCTATTTGACCCAGAAATTTCAATCCTTGGAATGTACCTCAAGGATCCTCCCAAAAAACGGACAAAAAATATTTGTACCTCTATGTTCACTGCAACACTATCCACAATAGCCAAAATATGGAAAGAAATGCTCAAGCACAGATGACTGAATAAAGAAACTATGGTACAAAATGCTCTGAGTGAGTATAAGAAAAGATAAAATCATACAGAGATTAGAGAGAGAGAGAGAATTACCCTGAATGATCTTTCTCATGAGCTGGAGCGATTGCACAGCTGGTAGGATGTTTGCCTTGCACGTAGCAACCTGGACTCGATTCCTCTGTCCCTCTTGGAGAGCATGGCAGGCTACTGAGAATATCCCGCCTGCATGGCAGAGCCTGGCAAACTCCCTGTGGCGTATTTAATATGCCAAAACCAGTAACAACAAGTCTCACAATGAAGACATTACTAGTGCCCGCTTGAGCAAATCGATGAACAACGGGAGGACGGTGCTACAGTGCTACAGATCTCTCTTATAATGTGGGTATAAAGTAACATCAGGGAAGGTAAAGGCCCTCCTGTTGTTCATCGATTTGCTCGAACGGGCCCAGTAACGTCTCCATCGGGAGACTTTGTTGTTACTGTGTCTGGCATATCGAATACGTCACAGGGAGCTTGCCAGGCTCTGCCCTGCGGGCGAGATACTCTCGGTAGCTTGCCGGGCTCTCCGAGAGGGGCGGAGGAATCGAACTCGGGTCGGCCATGTTGGCTGCGTGCAAGGCAAACGCCCTACCGCTGTGCTATCGCTCCAGCTATAATAGTGGAATAACAAATGTCCAAAGGCAACTGAAACAAGGATGATGAGACCTGGTCTTCAGTAGGAAACACGCAACTTGAGTTGTGGGAGGAACAGGACAAGGAAGAGAACACTTTGATAATGGTGCAGGGAAGTGTTCAATCCGGAGGAGGGGATGCTGAAAGGTGGTAAAATACTATGCATGAAACTCTATCAGCAACAGTACTGAAAAACACAATGCCAAAAGTTATTACGAGAAAAAGTGCCTGTCATAGAGGCAGACTGGTGGGTGAGAGGACAATGGTGGTGCACTGGTGGAGGGAAGTAAACACTGGTAATGGGATTGGTGTTAGAACATGATATGCCTGAAATCCAATCATGAATAACTTTGCAATCCAAGGTGACTAAGTAAAATTAAAATTAAAAAGAAAATATAGACAAATTAATGTAAGTTTCTATTTTTAGTTACAGTAAAGGACTCATTTAAAAAATAATTTATCTAAATTCTCCATTTTAACTCACTGCAAACTAGGTACAGGGATCATAGTGTTTGAGAATTCAGGCAAGACATTTTTATAGAGGAATCCTTGAACCTAGAAAAATAAACTCGCAACAGGGAAAAGTAGGAAAAAACTTTCATTAAAAGAAGCATGGCACTGAGTATGTTTAGGAGGCTCACAACTCAAGAACATACTTCATTTGGAATAGCTACATATTTGGTAAAAGAGTTAAGACTGAATTTAGAATTCGAAGAAGGGCCCGAAATTGAAGGCAGAGGAATTTGGACTTAATTGTCCAAAAGTGCTGGGAAGCTATGGAAAGCTTCTCATTGTGAGTACAGTGCAATGTGTGCTATAAAAGTAATGTAAGTCTGTAACTGTATCTCATGGTGATTCATTAAAATAAAAAAAAGTCATAGGGAAGACTAATTTTCCTTACTGATAAAGGTGAAAAGAAGAGAGGGCAAGACCAAGAGTGGGGCTACCTATTAGGAAACTACTGGCAAAGACTGGGAATAATGTTCTAAATGGTGACAGGCAATAGGAATAGAGAGAAAATGGAAGAATATAAGAGATACAATGAAGGAAAAATCACTAGAAATGGTCAGCAATTAAATGTAGGAGTAATGGAAAAGGGAATAGTCAAACATAATTTCAAGGTCTGAACCTATCCAGTGAGGGAATGACAGAAGACTGTGAGAGAATTGCTTATGGGAAAATATTTAAAGGATCGTTAAAATTTAATATTTTATATAAGGCAGATTAATCTTGAGTAGATGAAGATATCTGAATAGACAGTAAGAGACGGGCTGGCTGAGAATGTACACTGGAGAAAGCCAGAATATATATATATATATATATATATATCATATATATATACATATATATATGATATTCCCTAAAGGTAAAGGTAAAGGACCTCCCGTTGATCGTCGATTTGCTCGAGCAGGCCCAGTAACGTCTCCATTGGATATTCCCTATGACTAACTAACAACCAAGTCCTTAGGTATCAAAGGTATTAGTTGTGGTCCAGAGTGATAATACAGTGGCTCTTGCCTTGCATGTGGCTGACTCTGGTTTGATCCCCAGCATCCCATATGGCTCCCTCAACACCACCAGGAGTAATTCTTGAGCACGTCAGTTGTAATTCCTGAGCATTGCCAGGTGTGGCCCCAAAGCCCAAACAATAACAACAACAACAAACAAACAAACAAAAAAGCTAGCTAAAAGAAATTTGTTTTTCTCATGTTAGCCAACTCCCTAGCTAACAAAAGATCCTTAGTTTAAGCCAATTCCTTCTTCTAAGCTGCTTATGCTGTTGTCCTATAAATCATATCTTATCTCCAAAATGATGCAGAACAGAAATATTTATACTAACTCATTTCTACACAATCGCAGCATAGAAATACAGCTTCTCTGATCAATACACAGCACAGTGCTTTTTGCAGTCAATTACAAGCCTCTCCTCCACCCCCAATTTCCATCATCTTAAAGGAAGCGTGAAGAAGGGTATGATAGTGTGTAGAATGAAGCATAAATTGGTAAAATTTTACTTCATAGTCTCATATTTAGAGGCAAGCATAGAAACCAAAGGGAACAAGAATGTGACCATGAGAAAAAGAAGATATCAGTATAGTATGGATATCAAAAAAGTTTCAAAAAGGAAAGAACAGTCAAAAGCATCAAATACTTCAGACTAAATGACAAATTTTCTTAATGTTCTATGTGCCAGGAATTGCTCTGAGAACTGTGTTGGTAAATTTTAATGATATATACTATTAGATATGCCAAACACAGTAACAACAAGTCTCACAATGGAGACGTTAGTGGACCCGCTCAAGCAAATCGATGAACAACGGGAGGACAGTGCACAGTGCAGTGCATACTATTTCACCTAATATAGCCAAAATATTATCACTTCAACATATTATCATTATAAACAAATATGGTTTTTTTTCTATATAGTCTTAAAAAATTTAGAGTCAGAAAAGCTCAGTGTTAGAGCACTTGCCTTGCATGTGTGAGGCCCTGGGTTTGATCCCTGTGCATATGAATGTGCGTGCGCGTGCGCACACACATATTTATTTTCAGCATATCTCAATTCTTATAAGTCAAATTTCAGATATTCAGTGGTCACAAATTGGTGGTGGCCTCTGAAAGAATGGAGCAACATAGAGAGTTGTTGGCAAGAGTAGAAATGGATGGATCTCCTTTAGGAGACACATACTAGTACAGTGTCTGGCAGACAGAAAATATGTGGAAAGTTCAGACTCGTGTGGAAGGACTGTGAATTCTTCATCCCACTTTTTGAAGTCCTCAATTCCTCAGCTCCTTCTTACTTCTCCAAAATAAGGGGGACACTTACCACGGTATCTTGCTGAAGCCACCACTGCTCTGGCTTTCACTGCTTCAGATGTGCCCCTCACCCTCAGAGAAACCCCAGCATTTGTTCCAACTTCTCTCTCATCTCTCCTGCTAGCACTGCGGGCATGTATTTTGGTGATTTGTGAGTATATTAAATATGTATATGGCAAATGCTACTATTTTAATGATTAAGTGTGCGATTAATTTATTAAGTGTATTGACAAAGTTCTTTAACTATGACCATTATTCCTAGATCTTTCTATATCCCAAAGAGAAGTTGTATTTATTTAACATTAACCACCCCACTTGTTTATCCACCCCATCTCTTGGTAACATCCTTTCTACTTTCTGTTTCCATCAGTTTGCCTATATCTAGAATAAATTTTTCTTATAAAAATATATTATTTGTTTATTTATGTGTGGGTTCTTCCATTTAGCATAATGTGTTTTGAGGTTCACCCATTATAATAACACAATAAAAATTACAGTTTTTATTGTTTCTTGTTTTGGGGCCACACAAGCTCAGGGGCTTCCTCCTGGCTCTGTACTCAGGGATCACTGCTGGTGGACTCAGGGGATCATATGGAGTGTCACAGATGGAACCTAGGTCAGCCTTATGCCAATGCAAACGCCCTGCCTGCTGTACTATCTCTCTAATCCCAGAAATTTCATTTTTTTTATGGATGAATACTACTCATCCATATGTATATATGTGTATGTATATACCATACTTTTTTAAAAATCCATTATTTGTTATTGGGTATTTGGGTGATTTCTACTTTGGCTACTGTGAGTAATGATGCTATTACACTGATACACATATATCCACAAATTTTTCAATGTACGTCTCATTAAATCCCACAAATTTTGTAAGATAGTTCTTATCCTCATTATACAGAAAAAATAGGCATTGAGAGGCAAAGTCAGAAAACCGCTGAGTAAGAAGCCAGCTGTCACTGCAATATCAGTGACATTTTAACTTTATGTGAGCCCTGATGTGGAAAAGGTTAAGAGGTTCTTTTCTATATAAGAGAGAAGCAGTTTTCTCCAAGCAGGTAGGAAGGCTGATTTTGAAGTTACAAGTAATATTGCTGATAAAGACTATCAGCAGAAAAAGGAAAAATATGAAATAGGAGAAAGAAATGGTGACACTAAAAGAAAAATAGCATGATAGCTAGAAAATGCTGTAGTTTTAAATGAATTGCTTTTTTTTTTAAGACAGAAAAAGACCTCCAGGAGTTTAAAACAGAGTAAAGAAACTGACTTAAAAATCTAGACATAAAGATAACTGTATAAAAAAAACCTGTATTTAAACAGTTATAAAGATAACTGTATTAAAAAAAAGTAGCCTAGAAAGTCTAAATAGCCAAGCAGACAAGGTAACTGATGACTCTCAGTAAAATCCAAAGAAGGAAGATTTTCTATTTTTTAATGATATCTCTAAGTTGCCTGTGGAATAGCAAATAGTGTTTTATAAACAGGGACAAAATGATTAAGCGACAAATCATGCTTAATTAGGGGTAGCATTTTGTTCATTAGGAAGAGAGCATTAGTCTGAATATTTTATTCTACCTTGGTTGTTTCACTGTCTTTGAATCCTTTTTCAAGTATTTGTAGTAGGTGTTTTTTCTTCACTGTACTCTCAGGATCAAAAACATAAAAAAGGCATTCCAGCATCTTTTCACAGTTCCTTGAAAATAATTGAGATTAAAAAATGTCTGAGAATTGATTTTCAAATAAGCTTAGACACAGAAAAGAACACTCATATGTTCTGCCTGGGATATTTCACACTTATATAGGATGTTCCATCATTATTATTAAAACTATTCTCTCCTTCAATCTCAAAAAGAGGAAGTAACCAAGCTAGGTTCTCAACCTAGTCAAGGTTAAGCATGCTAATAAAAATATTTACTATGATGACATATTTTAATATTCTAATTTCAAAAGACATTTTTATAAAATAAAATAAAACCATATTAAGATTTTCCTTAGAGAACTTCTTACTCTGAATGATGTATATCTTCATTGTCCAAAAATTTTTGAAATTTCTCTTCAAATTTTAGTCTCAGAATACGGTTGTTAATTTTAATGATGCGTTTTACTTTTACTCCCATAATACCATATGTTTTGAAGTCCCATGTACAAAAACGTGACAAAATTAATTCGTAACAGGAATTAAACCTGTATGAGAATATACAATATAAAGAGAAAATAACAGATTTTCCTTAAAATTTTAAAGAAAACAGTTATTTTGTGATAACGTCTAAAGTTCATACTTTTTTTTGCTAAAGATATTATATAGAAGCTGCATTTCAGTTTATACTTGGCATAATCAGTAAAAGATGCCAAGCTTTGAAACATAAAATAACTCATTCTTATATAAATATATTTAAAATATGTATTTATTATTTTCCGTCCCAATGGAAAACCAGAAGGACTGTACTACTATACAAGGGAGACAGCCATGACATTGGCAACTATTGCCCAATCTGCCTATTGTCTGTCGTCTACAAGCTGTTCACTCGAGTCATACTGAATAGAATTGGCAGAACACTAGATGAAGGACAACCATGCGAGCAAGCCGGGTTCCAAAAAGGATTCAGCACCATCGACCATATCCACACGAAAACCAAGCTCATTGAGGTTTCTCGGGAGTTCAAGATGCCGCTCTGTCTAACGTTCATTGATTTATCAAAGTCCTTTGATTCTGTTGAGATGGAAGCGGTCATTGAAGCCCTAGCCAATCAGGGCATTCAGACTCAATACTTCAGGATCCTCCGTGAGCTGTATTATGGATTCACTACCAGGATCTCACCATTCTACAAAGAAGTGATCATTGATGTCAAGAGATGGGTTTGGCAGGGTGATACTACTTCACCGAAACTCTTCAGTGCCACCCTCGAGAACATCATGTGACGACTGGAAGGGGAAGGAATGGATGGTCGGCAACTACACCACCTCTGCTTTGCTGATGACATCGTTCTAATAACATCAAACATCAGCCAAGCAGCACAAATGCTGACTGACTTCGACCGTGAGTGTGGAAAGGTCAGATTACAGCTGAATCTCACAAAGACAATGTTCATGAGAAACAGTCTTGCTCCTGACGTTCCATTCACTCTCAACGGAATGACCATCTCCGAATGCAATATTTATGTGTACCTAGGTCAAGAAGTCAACATGACAAATGACATGGCACCTGAGTTGCGCAGGAGGAAGAGAGCGGCTTGAAATGCCTTCGAGAGCGTTAAAGAAATAGCTAAGAGGAAGAAGAAACTCCAGCTCTGAGCACATTTCTTTGATTCCACTGTTCTTCCTGTATTAACATATGCCTCAGAGACTTGGGCCCTACGAAAAGAGGATAAGAATGCTATTCGGGTCTCTCAAAGAGGAATCAAAAGAGCTATGCTTGGAGTATCAGGCTTCACTCAATGAGAGAAAGAATCCAGAGTTCTGACCTCTGTCAATGCTCAAGAATCAGGGAAGCTGTCTCGTTTACGAAGGCATTGAAAATTATGGGTTGGACACATAATGAGATTTAGAGACGACTGCTGGACTAGAGTCATTACCGACTGGATTCCACAGGATGTCAAAAGATTACATGGACGCCCACCTACGAGATGGCCAGACTTCTTCGTCAAGACCCTGAACGATTGGTTTGAGGCTGTTCATCTTCCTAGAACGAGCAGATGCCATTGGGCTATGCTAGCACGCAAAAGGGATGAATGGAGATGTTACTGGACCCTGCTCGAGCAAATTGATGAGTAATGGGGTATCAGTGATCAAGTGATCAAGTATTTATTATTATATATTTGGTTTGACTGAAACATATTTTTTTAAAATTTTTTAATTTTTTAAAATTTTTATTAGTGATAGCACAGCGGTAGGGCATGTGCCTTGCACGCAGCCAACATGGCCGACACGAGTTCGATTCCTCCGCCCCTCTCGGAGGGCCCAGCAAGCTACCAAGAGTATCTCACCCACATGGCAGAGCCTGGCAAGCTACCTGTGATGTATTCTATATGCCAAACACAGTAACAAGAAAGTCTCCAATGGAGACATTACTGGGCCCGCTCGAGTAACTCGATGAACAACGGGAGGACAGTGTTTGTTTGTTGACAGTGTTTTATTAGTGAAACACCATGAGGTACAGTTGTAAACTTACAAATTTTTGTGCTTGGGTTTCGATTATACAATGATCAAATACCCATCCTTCCACCAGTGCCCATTTTCCACCACCATGGATCCCAGTATCCCTCCCACCCCCATTCCTCCATCCCACCCTGCCTCTGTGGCATGGCATTCCCTTTTGTTTTCTCTTTCCTTTTGGGTGTTGTGGTCTGCAAAAGAGGCATTGAGTGGCAATCATGTTCAGTCCATAGTCTACTTTCAATATGCATCTCCCATCCAGGGAGCATCCTCCAAACACCCTTTATTTGGTGCTCCCTTCTCTATCTGAACTGCCTTTCCCCTAGAATGCCCGGCTGGCCTCTAAGCCATGGAGTAATCCTCCTGCTACTGATCTCGGCTATTCTTGGGTATTAATCTCCTATTTTGTTACTTTATGTCCCCCAGATGAATGCAATCTTTTTATGTCTATCCCTCTCTTTCTGACTCATTTCGCTTAGCATGATACTTTCCATGTAGTACCACTTGTATGTAAATTTGACTGAAACATATTTGTTGAGAAATTCCCACAACTGAAACTCCTTTTTTTTTTTTGGCCTCGGTGAAAGTATTTCTTGCTTCCTTCTTATTATTTTTTGTCTTCTTTGATGCTTCATTTTCCTTTGGTAAATTTTGAAATGTTAAACTGCCTGAGGAATGGACCTTTGCCTCTCCTTATATTTCTATGAACAATATCCCTAGAGAATTTGGGGGGCAAAATAAGGCAGGGAGTTTTGGGCCTCACCCATAGGTGCTCAGTGGTCACGTCTGGCTCTCTGTTCAGGGGTCACTCTTGGGGTTGCTAGGAAGGTAGCGTGCAGTACCAAGGACCTAACTGGTCCTTGCAAGATCACATACAAGATAAGTGCTTTATGCACCCTGTATTATTTTTCCAGCCTAGTCACATATATACATATGTGTGTGTGTGTGTATTATAACCAAATACATCTACTGATTTCTATTTTTTTTTTTTTTGGTTTTTAGGCCACACCTGGCAGTGCTCTGGGCTTACTCCTGGTTCTGCACTCAGGAAACATTCCTGTTGATGCTAGGGGCCCATATGGGATGCTGTATTAGCTCTCTGGCCCTATCTACTGTTTCCAACTCCCTCCACCACGACTTGATTTACGCTCAGCTTAACAGGATATACCAGGCCTGAATATCCAACATTAAGAAGGTTCACTTGCATATGTAATAGGCTCCCCAAATTGTTGAATTGATAAATATGTAATTCACCCAAAATCTGTCCCTAAACTTACTCCTTCTTAGTGATTTTCATCTTAGTATATAGTTTTACCATCTAACTGGTATTATCATCTAACCAGTAATACTGATCTGGGAACAATCTTTGCCTTCTCTTTTCCTCCCCAATATCTAATTCTTTAAAAAATCTGTTGGGCTCTACATCTAAAATACATTGTTATTATGACCCTATTTTATCTTTACCATTGTTATTATCCTAGTCCAAATCCGTATCATATCTGTTGGGACTACTATAATAACTCTATACTAGGGATGTAGAAATGAAAGTGATAGGAACAATACTCTCATTGAGTCCATATTCCAAGAGTATTGGACCCAAAAGGTACAAATAAATCATTTCTAAAGTAAGCAATGCTTTGAAGAGAGGCTTTTAGTAAGGAGTTGATGGGGGGGGGGGTGGGGAGGCAACTTAAGGTAGTTCTTGAGTAAGACTTTCCAAATGAAAACCTAAGAACTGAACCAAATACACTGATGGAGGGACCAGTTGCTATGTCGATCTTCAGAAAATATTCTGCTCTCTTGTTCTTTTCTGACCTCACCTAGCCATACTCAGAATAGTTCTGGTCTTAGAGTAGTACAGAATTTAGTTTAAGAAGAGACTTCAAAATAAATAAATTTGGAAAGGAATTTAAATGATTCTCTTTGGGATAAATTTTCTTTTGATGAATTGCTTGCTTATCATATGAAAAATCAATGCGGACCTAACCATGTTCTAGGATCACATAGGTGAGACATCTTACAACCATCTGAGTCTAAATTTAGCTTCACTAAGTTTAAAATTTAGAGCACCTATCTACCTTTCTCACTGGCAAAGACAGAACCAGTGAAATTAGGAGTTCTCAAATTATTTCTCTCATAATAAAACAAGGCAATGCTAAATGCTGACAAACATTTGCAAGATGTTGGATTTCAAAACTGAGATTAGCAAGCATTGGTGGAAGGGGATGAGGAGGAGGTCAGAGGTGGACTAGAAATAACATAAGAACAGTGATGGAGGGTATTGAACATTTTGGTGTGGTGAAGGTGCAGTAACTATATGTAAAAATTATAAATATGAACACTATTCTAATGATATTACCTGAACTATAATGATAAAAAGAAAAATACAAAAAAAATTGTTGGCACATTCCACTTTGAAATTGCCTGCATCTCAACTTGGGATCTTTATTTCCTTTCTTTTACTTTATGGGGTTTATTTTTATCTCCTCTCTCCCAATCTTCCTAAATAAAATTTTTATTTAAAAAATATCACTGTGATTCAATAAAAAGTTTTAAAAAAATTCTTTAAGTGTCCTCATTTCTAGAAACCATTCTTTAAATCCACATTCTAACTTCAATTATCCCAAAATTTACTACGGTTTTATTATTATAGTATCCCACACTAGATGCAGATTTGATGGAAACAAGAACTGTATTTTATTTGAATTGCTCTTAGCAGAGAATCTGTATTATAATAAATGTTCAGATGGATGTGTGCTGAGCAAATGAACAAAGCAAAAAAAGACCCAAAGATGAATTTGAATGCAGTGTCTCTCTCTCTCTCTATGTATATATATATATATATATATATATATATATATACATATATATATGAGATATGTATTCCCCCATTGAGTTTATAAACCAAAGGAGCAAGAAATTAATATAGTGAATATAGAAAAATTCTGATATGGTTAAGATTGAAGAGACACATCTCAGTGCTCTATTCAAAAAGAATGACTATTTGATGAAGATGACAAGAAAATTCCTTACAAAAGATGACTTTCTATGCTGGCCTTGAAGATTTTAACACACAATGGCGAAGTGCAGGCAAGAGGGGTGCAAGGCATTCTGGGAGAAGAGAATAAAACAAAGAAACCACTTATGTGGTGGTGTACCAGGAATGTTCTAAGAGTAGTGAGGCACACACTGCTGAGTCTGAGCTAAGGATTTGGAAAACTTTACAGACCACAGAGTGAAGGACAAGATGTCAGGGTGAAGAGTTTGAATGTGATTTGGCAGGTTAATTGCTACATGAGGCTTTTTTTTTTTAACAGTCTAGGAAGTATGCTAGTAGGAAACATCTGCGAAACTGTTAGGTTTCCTTACTGATTGATAAACAAATACCAAGTGTCTACACATGCAGACACTTGTTTAAATACAGTAGCTATAGTCTAATGGGAAGGCTCCGAGGGACCACGTGCAAGTTATTTGGGTCACAATGCAAAGGACAGCATGAGAGAGAGTAGTGAAGAGAACTTGTGAGGTCTTGACCCAAAGACCTGTGGATTTGGAGATTACAGGAGATGATGAAGTCAAGACTGTTCAGGGGCTGGATAGAAAGCTCATGTTAATAAGTGCTAAGGCTTGAATGTGAACCTCACCCCAATCTTCTGGTAACACTGGGCACCTAGCTGTTGGGTCCCAGCATAGTTGCATGTGGCACTGAGCCCAGCTGTACTGGATATGACTCTGGTTCACCTTGAATGCCCCTTAATACTGTCAGGTTTGGCCCCATTAGGGAAAAAAAGTTTCGGCGCTGGACAGATAGTACACCGGGTAGGACGTTTGACTTGAAATCGCCTGATCTTGCACTCGTCTGGCACCACTCATGGCCGGGTTCAGGGTCTGTTCCAGGCTTTGTGCTCAGGAGTGACCCCTAGTGTTGCTTGGGGATCATATGTAGCGTCATACAGGTAAGACATGCACCTCATGTGCTGTATCTCTAAGAAGGCTGTATCTGTAAGTAGGTTTTTCTTAACAGATCAGAGCTAAGGTGGCCAAGCCTATTGTATGTAAAAAAAAAATGAAGTCACTGAAATTCTACAAAAATTTTATTTTATTTTATTTTCTCTTTGGAATGGTGCAAGGCTATAGTTAAAACTAAGAAACAGCAGGAGAGATAGCTCAGTGGACCAAGCACATGCTTTGCATGCGGGAGACCTAGGTTCAATACCCCGCTCAGCATGGTAAGCACTGAAGGCTATGCCCCCACCCCCCAAACAAAACAAAACAAAACAATACAAAAATACAAAAATAAAAGCAAGCAAACAATTATTATACTTATCAAAATCCATCAAAGCTATCTCTGGTTGACATAGTTACCTAAATGGCTTTTTTTGTTTGCTTGCATTTTGTTTTACATCCTGTCCCACCTAATCTTCTTTTTCTATAAGAGTTTAATTTTCAATAAATTAGAAAGAAACAAACAATTAAAAAAACTATTTTATTTGTGTTAAATAAATATAAGTGGCCAACTGAGAAATTTCCCTATACCCTGCAGAAACCATTCAACTTCTGCACTTAAAAACTCAAGGACTTCATTTATACAGGATTTGAGCAGAATTCCCTTTATATATTTTATATAAAAATCAAGTATTGTGATTAAGTAAACAGTGGTAGCTCATAGGCAAATGGATTTATTGATACAAAAGAAGGTATTCTTACGGTTTCTTTCCCTAGTGTAGAATTTCTCACAGTTTTCCACTAAAGTACTCCTAAGGTCATTAAAAACCTTTTACTCACAAAGGGAAGTAAGAGCAACATGAAATAGAAATTGGTGACTTGGTCTCCCGTAACGCGTTAAGAATAACAATTTTCTTTCTAAAATGTTAATGAAAATTTGCATTTTACTTCATACGAATCGGCGTTTATTTCAATACTGTCTGCAAGTAAAATCATACTCCAGGGGCAAGGTGAAGTCCATTCTAAAGATATGTGTTTCTCGAGCTCTCTTTTGAAAGAGTTTAGAAAAGTTTTAACTTTTGAAAAAATGATAGTAGAAATGTGAAAGAAGTAGTCGGATATTGTTTTTACAAAGACTTTGTTTTCCTTTTAGGATTGTTCCTTTGGTTGTAACTTCTAGTTGAAGCATCACTCTCTATTTGAAGCATCACTTTCTTTTTCTGGGCTTCCATTCTGAAGTATGGATGCCTGTTTCCTGCCTCATTTTCTATGGTTCTTTCCATTTTTCCTAAATAGGCTTTTTGCCACATTTCTGGCACGAGCATATATGTAACTCTATTTTAACGCATAGGACCATGCATACCCTGTCTTAAGTTTGCAAAAAGATTGCTCTAGATAACGGGTTTTGGCTTTGACTATGTGGCCCTAGGAAATTTGGTAGGCAGCCTCTCCGGGTATTTGCAAACTGCTGCTGTCATTTCTGTTTTGAAACTCCTTTGTTTGAGATTCTCACATAATATTTAGGATCCAGAATTCAGTCAAAATTGAATATAATAAATGTGCATAAAATTAATAACTGATTATAAACTTTCCTAAATTATGCCCTGCTCTTGCGATAAAGAAAATTGAGTAAAGAGTAATAAAATACTATTAAAAGGTTTTCATTTCTCTTTCTTGTTTTGGGGCCATGCCCTGAAGTCCTCGGGGGCTATTTCTGGCTCTATGCTCAGGTTTGAACTCTGATGATGGTGCTGGGGATTTGAACCAGGTCAATCTCAGGCAAGGCAAGTGCTTTAATCCCTGTACTATCTCCCTAGCCCCATTAGGAGGCTATTCCATGGCAATGGTATAAAAATAAAAATATATAAATGGTAAAAGGGATAACTCAATATTCAGTAAATATCGTTAATATTGAGAAAGGTCTAAAAATGGGACAAGTTAAGATTTTAAACATTGATTACCTTTGATTGTTGATACTAAGTACTTCAAATAATCTATCAATACATAACAAAATTTCAAAAAGACTTACCAGTCATCAGAACGAGTACCTTCCTCAAAGTGGATATTTCCCACACTCTCCAACTCAATTAATAAAAATGAGATCAATAAGCCATGACTTTTCTTCTTTTGCTTTACTTCCATATGATAAACTGCTTCAATTCTATATAAGAAAAAACATATATCTTCTACAGTGATTTAAAAATCACATTAAAATACAAGATAATTTTTTTTTAAACATGCTAAAATACAAGGCTTTTGTCAATGGATACTTGGTGTTAATACAAGACAATTTAGTGTTGAGCTAAATCACATAAAAGACATCCTATTTTTGGCAATTAAAATTATCTTAAATTTTATTAACCTCAGAGTAAGTGAGAAGTAAAATACAATTATCTTGTATAATTATCCAATTATAATTCTAAGTTTTTTGACAAGTCACAACTTTTCTATGGTGCAGTTTCTTGGTAAAATGGTAGTGTTACTACTGTAATAAGTTCTCTTACACCCAAAAAGACGTTGCTGAGAAATCCATGAAAAACACTTTTAAGTAAGGATCTTAACAGAGTTTGGTATAGTAAGAATCAAATAAATGTCAAGTTTTTATTTTTAGTGTGAAAGAGTAAACAAAATTTATTCACTTGGTGCCCAGTAATTTTTTTTAATTCCCAGTACTAATTAGGCTATGTTGCTTTTATCTTTTCAGAGAAGACTCAACTTCAGTTTGTTTCTATATGATCCCAGGGGACTATCCAGGTATCTATGGATGATTTTATATATAAGAAGCAGGTTAAATGTTTTTTTACTTTTACAACCACTGGAGTAGTGGGGTGACAAAAAAAATAACCATGACAAAATTTACTGTTCCTAACTATATGCTTTGAATCAATGATACCTAAGTCTACTACAAACTGAAATGAAAACACATTTCATGTTTTATTTCACTGTTATGATTCTTTTACCTTCCAAAGAAGGGAACTGAGTTCAAATGAAAATCTAGGACATTCTGTTCTCTAATGTTTCAAATTTGAACTAAATAATTCATTAAACATACTCATCTAGTTTTTTGTTCCAGAATGTTATCCTTTCATTCAAGGCATTTAGTTTCGTCAGTATCTTCTTCTGAAGCCTTGTATCTTCAGTGTCAATTTCACAATTCTTTGATTTTTCAGGTTCAAATACCTTACTATTACTGAATCTATTATTGTTCCAATAGCCAAGTTTCTTGAGTTCAGTCAGTTCTCGCTCCAACTGTGAAATCAATGTAGTACAGTAAATGTTTTCGGTAGGCGCTATCAAATATGTAGCTATCTAGATAATACTGAGTCCATAATTATAACTTTGGCTAGCCAATTTCTCTTGACCAGAGAAAGATAATCTGGGGTTAAATATACTCATATAAATGTTCCTCAAAAATATTGTTTGTACTGGAAGAAGGAAAGATTCTCTGACCAGTGGGTTAGAATCAAGTACCTAAGAACAATCATCCAGAAAACTAGTCAACCAGTCAACTAATTTTCAAGAAGAAAGCTGGGTGAATGAAGTAGAGTGAAGACAGCCTCTTCAACAAATGGTGCCAGGAAAACTAGGTAACCACATATAAAAAAATCTGGATCCATATCTCATACCATACATAAAAACCAATTCAAAGTGATCAAAGATTATGCAATAAGACCATAATCCATAAAGTACATTTAGGAAAATATTGGCAGAATAGTCTAAAGGGGTTTTCAACAACATGATACCATTGGCAGAGGAAACAGAAAAAAAAAACATTAAACAAATAGGACTACATTAAGTTAGAGTTTGTGCATGGCAAAAAAATCCAAAAACCCGCTCACGATTAAAAGACATCAAACTTTACAGGAGAAAATGTTCACACTCAATATATCAGATAAGTGTTTAATATCTAATATATACAAGGGACTCGCAAAAATAAACAAAACACATCCAAAATTCCTTAAAAAGGTGGGGAGAACAGGGCTGGAGAGATAGCACAGCGGGTAGGGCGTTTGCCTTGCATGCAGCCAACCCGGGTTCGATTCCCAGCATCCCATATGGTCCCCCGAGCACCGCCAGGAGTGACTCCTGAGTGCAGAGCCAGGAGTAACCCCTGTGCATCACCAGGTGTGACCCAAAAAGCAAAAAAATAAAATTAAATTTAAAAAAGGGGGGGAGAGGAAATAAAGAGAAACCTCACCACTGCAGACAAACAGATGGCCAATAGGCACATGAAAAACTGCTCATCATTACTTCTCATCAAGAAAATTCAATCAGAAGATAATGAGAAATCTCAAACTAGTGAGAATGGCACATGTGGGGGAAAAATGGGAGCAATCAATGTTGGAGGGGATCTGGAGAAAAAGGAACTTTCATTCATTACTGGTGGGAATGGTGTCGGCTTCAATCCCAATGGAAAGCAGTATGGAGATGATGTCAGAGAAGTGTGAATAGTTATCCAATGATCCTGCAATTTCACTCAGGTTTTATACCCCAGGTCACAAAAACATTCATTCAAAAGGACATATGCCCATGATTACTCATTGCAGCAGACGGTCATTTTTGTCTTCCTTTGTTGTGGCAGCCTAGTTCAGCCTTGAGATTTTATCAGCCTCTCCTTTCTCATCCTTCTCAATGCTGCCATATTGGTGACGCCTTCAGGGTCAGGGGAATGAGACCCATTGTAATTACTGGTTTTGGCATATCAAATACACAATGGATAGCTTGCAAGGCTCTGCTGTGCGGGCAGAATACTCTCAGTAGCTTGCCAGGCTTTCTGAGAGGGATAGAGGCTTTGGGGGCGACCTCTAATCGCCCTTGTAGGTGTTACCATATTTGAACCCGATCAAATGTGGTACGGCAATTCTGGAAGATGGGTATCAAATATGGTATGGCAATTCTGGAAGATGGGTATTTAGTGTCTTATAATGTGTCACACTAAGTGGCCGCGCAGGTCCGGAAAGCATCCTGGAGTGTGGCGGGCGGCGGCTGGGTAGTAGATGCCATTGTTGATAACATTGATGAGGAATACGATTGACTGGTTCAGCACCTCCATGATTGTGTGAGGAACACCAAGAGAGAGATAGCCACAAACAAACGCCTGTCTTTGAAAACTCTTGAGCTTATTCGCCAATGTGGCTTGGTGCATGCCTCAGGCAACCGCAAGTGAACGTCCGAGCTCGCAAAGCAGTGCAGAGATGCAATCAAGGAAGACCTCAAAGAGAGAAGAGCAGAAGTGCTGGTAGATGCAGCAGAAGCCGAGAAAAGTATTCGTAACGCCCGCCTGTCCTTCGCCAACTACAAGACCAAGATGACTGCCCTCCGACGTCCTGATGGATCTATCATATCTTCCAAAAGGGCAATGGAGAAGATTATCTATGACTTCTACTCAAATCTCTTCGATAGACATGTCCACCTGCCGACATACCAAATTCCACAGGATGGATATGTCGTTCCCAATGTTCTCCCTCCCGAAATCCGACACGCCATTTCGTCAGTAAAGAAACGAACAGCACTCGGCCCAGACAAGGTCAGACCTGAACACCTGAAGAACTTGCCGTCAGTACTCATCAATATGCTGGCTCGGCTCTTCACACGCTACCTGTCTGAGTGCAAGGTTCTGTCCCAATGGAAAATCAGCAGGACTATACTACTGTACAAGAAGGGAGACATCCATGACATTGCCAACTATCGCCCAATCTGCCTATTGTCTGTCATCTACAAGTTGTTCACTCGAGTCATCCTGAATAGGATTGGCAGAACACTAGATGAAGGACAACCATGCGAGCAAGCTGGATTCCCAAAAGGATTCAGCACTATCGACCATATCCACACGATAACCAAGCTCATTGAGGTTTCTTGAGAGTTCAAGATGCCGCTCTGTCTAATGTTCATTGATTTAAAGAAGGCCTTTGACTCTGTTGAGACGGAAGCGGTCATTGAAGCCCTAGCCAATCAGGACATTCAAACTCAATACATCAAGATCCTCCGTGAGCTGTATTACATATTCACTACCAGGATCTCACCATTCTACAAAGAAGTAATCATTGATGTCAAGAGAGGGGTTCAGCAGGGTGATACCATTTCACCGAAACTCTTCAGTGCCACCCTTGAGAACATCATGCGATGACTAGAATGGGAAGGAATGGGAGTGAAGATAGGTGGTCGGCAACTACATCACCTCCGCTTTGCTGATGACATTGTTTAAATAACACCAAACATTAGCCAAGCGGCACAAATGCTGGCCGACTTCGACCGTGAGTGTGGAAAGGTCAGACTATAGCTGAATCTTATGAAGATAATGTTTATGAGAAACAGCCTCATTCCTGACTCCCCATTCGCTCTCAACAGAACGACCATCTCCGAATGCAACAGCTATGTGTACCTAGGTCAAGAAGTCACGGTCACGGTCACGTTCCTCCCGTTGTTCATCGATTTGCTCGAGCAGGCCCAGTAACGTCTCTATCATGAGACTTGTTGTTACTGTGTTTGGCATATCAAATACATCATGGGGAGCTTGCCAGGCTCTGCCGTGCGGGCGAGATACTCTCAGTAGCTTGCCGGGCTCTCTGAGAAGGGCGAAGGAATCGAACTCCGGTGGGCCATGTTGGCCGCTTGTAAGGCAAACGCCCTACTGCTGTGCTATCGCTCCAGCCCAGGTCGAGAAGTCAGCATACAAATGACATGGCACCTGAGCTGCACAGGAGGAAGAGAGCAGCTTGGAGCGCCTTCAAGAGCATAGAAGAAATAGCTAAGAGGACGAAGAACCTCCGGCTCTGGGCACATCTCTGATTCCACTGTTCTTCCTGCATTAACATACACCTCAGAGACCCGGGCCCTATGCAAACAGGATGAGAACACTATCAGGGTCTCCCAAAGAGGAATTGAAAGAGCTATGCTTGGAATATCACGTTTCACTCAAATGAGAGAAAGAATCCGGAGTTCCGACCTCCATCGATGATCAAGAATCAGGGACGCTTGCCAAGGTGTCAAAAATCAGATTGGCTGGTCACGTGATGAGATTTAGAGACGACTGCTGGACTAGAGCTGTTACCGACTGGATTCCACAGAATGTCAAAAGACTGTGTGGCCGACCACCTACCAGATGGTCAGACTTCTTCATCAAGATCATGAACGATCGGTTTGAGGCTCTTCGTGTTCTTAGAGCAAACAGACGCCATTGGGCTACACTAGCACGCGACAGGGACAAATGGAGACGTTACTGGCGCCTGCTCGAGCAAATCGACGATTAACAGGAAGTCAAATGATCAAGTGACTCATTGCAGCACCTTAACACAATAGCTAGGAACTGGAATCAACCCAGGTATCCGGAAAACAAATGAGTGAATAATCAAGTTGTGGTATATACATACAATGGAATATAACATAGCTGCAAGGAAGGATAAAATCATGCAATTTGTTGCAATTTGCATGAAGTTGGAAGACATTTTGAGCTATGCAAGTCAGAAGAAAGACAAATATCAGATGAACTCACTTATCTGTGGTATACAGAATAAAAGGACAAGGGAAAATCAGGAATCAAAGGGGGATACCTAGATTACCCTGGAACCTGAAGTGTAGAACTAAGAACGGGGAAAGAAAGAAACTGAAGGGGGAAGCGAAAAGAGGGGGTTTGAGGATAACAGGAGAAGGAAGCAGGGCCCCTGGTGATGACGAGGTGTTATGTAAATATCTGAACCACAGAAAAAAACAAAACCGAGAGCATGAGATCCAAACTACATTAACCTAACTTAGATATGTGTGCGTTGAGGAGACAGGCTGGGAGGTGGGACAGAAAAGGGGGTAAGGCAAAAGTGGATACTGGTGACAAAATGGTGGTATAAAATTGCATACCTGAAACTCAACTTGGTATAACTTTGTAAATGAGACTGCCCAAATAAAAAAATAAAAATACATTCTAAGAATCACGGATTATACTGAAGGTTCCTTGAAATTAACCTTTCTATTTCTTTAGTTCAAGAAAATACTTTTGGAATTCTATGGGATGAATCTTGACCACAATTAAGCACTGTCCAGCACTGTCCTCCGCTCTGTTCATCGATTTACTCGAGCGGGCACTAGTAATGTCTCCATTGTGAGACTTGTTACTGTTTTTGGCATATTGAATACACCATGGGGAGCTTGCCAGGCTCTGCCATGCGGGCATGATACTCTCGGTAGCTTGCTGGGCTATTCAAGAAGGGTGGAGGATCAACTCCCATCCAATGCTTGAAAGCATCGGGTCCGCTGCGTGAAAGACCACAATTGAAGTTTTGAAAAAAATTGTTCTTCATTAATTCTATTCTGTGGACATATTTGTGTGTGATTTCTAAATTTTTCTTATATATCCAGAACTGGCTGGAGTGATAGCACAGCGGGTAAGGCGTTTGCCTTGCACGCAGCCAACATGGCCGACCCGAGTTTGATTCCTCTGCCCCTCTCGGAGAGCCCGGCAAGCTACCGAGAGAATCTCGCCCACATGGCAAGCTATCCGTGATGTATTCAATATGCCAGACACAGTAACAACAAAATCTCACACTGAAGAAGTTACTGGGCCCGCTCGAGAAAATCGATGAACAACGGGAGAACAGTGACAGTGATTTCCAGAACAAAAATGAAAGCTAAAATATAATTTTATCTTATTCTGGTTGCTCTTTATGAAGAATTATAATACTTTTAGATAAATTTTGAATAGTTTTTTTGGTGCTTATTAATAACAGAAATTTCTCACAGTTTTGAAGTTTAAAAGTTTGAGTTCAGGATGCCAGTCCTTGTCTGGTTAACAGATATTATTGTTTTTATCTTTTATCAAAGCATATTTTCCTACCTCCACTCCCATCAGTATTTATTTTTGGTAAAGAGTAAACTAAGGACACAATTCCTCTACTCTCAATTGTTTATTTTTTTAATACTATTTGCTAAATAATTATATTTTCTTTGCCTTTTTTTGTGCACTACATTTTTATATTTGCTCGAGCGGGCCCAGTAACATCTCCATTGGAGACTTTATAAATATCCATTTAGAGATTTAAAAATCCTTACTTTTTTAGGATCTACTAAATTAAAAAAGTACATATAATCACTAAAGTCACTGTCACTCTCAGTCCTATTGTTCGTTGATGTACTCGAGTGGGCCCAGTAATGTCTCCATTGTGAGACTTGTTACTGTGTTTGGCATATTGAATATGTAACGGGGAGCTTGCCAGGCTTTGCCTTGCGGGTGATATACTCTCGGTAGCTTGCTGAGCTGTCCGAGAGAGGCGGAGGAATTGAACCAGGGTTGGTTGGGTTGGCCACATGCAAGGCAAACGCCCTACCGTTGTGCTATCGCTCCAGCTCCAACCACTAAAGTAAAACAATTTAAAGTTCCCACTATGTTATATACTTTATAATGTTAGTAAAAGAATATTTTAACAAATTAGATAAGAAAATGAATTTTGAGCACAGCCCGGTGGTGTGTAATGAAAATGCAGCTTAAAGATCTCTAATATCTTGGAATCATTGTTTTTACAGAGTTTTTTAAAAATTTCATTAGTAAGCCTATAGCTTTCTTCAATTGCAGACTTGTATACACAAAATGAGCTTAGCTAAGTACCTGGAATCAAGATATTCTGGGGAGAGAGTAACTTGAAATTCAAAATAATAAGTTATTTATAAATAAGTACACACACATATATAATTTAAAAGATTTTGCAGTTTTCTTCAGATATAGCCATTGAAAATTTATAATATTGAATCTTACATTTTTTTTCACAAAGCTGAATAATTTTATTCGCTCTTCTGGCAACTTCCTTAATTTGACTTTTCGATTATTTAACTTTTCAAGGTCTTCGTCAAGATGTCGCTGAATAGTTTTCAAACGCATATTATAATACATTGTTTTTTTCATTACTGTCATCTAAAAATGAGAAAAATATCAACAAACTTCATCAAAAATAATTAAAAGCGAAGATAATATAAATCAATTCAGAAAGATAGTGCAGTAAGACACTGGCCTTCCATAAGGCCACGCATATACTCCCCAGAGCCCCATCAGAAATAATCCCTGAGTGTAGAGCCAGAAGTAAGCCCTGAACACTTCTGGTTATGTCCCAAAAGCCAAATGCAAAAAACAAAAAAGAAAAAGTAAACCATTCTCTTTCTTTCTTTGTTTCAGCATGTCTAAGAAGTAGTATTTAAACAGCAGAACTGAGATTACCACATGAGAGACCAAAGTGGTGAGGTTATCCAATCGGTTGTGGTAGAGAAACAGTGTTACTATAGTGGTGGCGGTGGTGTGGTAATATATTTTGAAGAGATATGGAATTTTACCCCTAAAACATATGCAGTTGGGTAAATCAATGTTAACTCAATTAAAAATATGTATCACTGTATCACTGTCATCCATTGTTCATCGATTTCCTTGAGCAGGCACCAGTAATGACTCCATTCGTCCTAGGCCTGAGATTTTAGCAAGTGCCACATTGGAGGCTCTTTCATGGTCAGGGGAATGAGACCCATCATTGAGTCTCATCATTGAATGAGAAACAGTATGCAGAAACTGTCATTTGTAAAACTAACTACACATATATGAAAATTCCATAATAGGGGGGTGTGCATCATTTTTTATTTTAATGTTATAGAAAGGATAATGCCCATCCCTCATGTATGACTATGAACATTATCTAGTAGATAATAACTCTGGCTCTTTGTTCAATATTTCAAGATAGTTTACTTCTTAGAATTAGGAATGAGAAATGCCTAGCACTCCATATAGTTCCCTGAGCCCTTACTAGGAGTGATCCTTGAGTACAGAGACAGGAGTAAGCCCTGAGCATCATTGAGTGTGCCTCTATCCTCTTCCCCATATAAAAATGAGGAGATGAGGGCAGAGAATCTTCTCAGTTTAGCGGGGGAAAGAGAAAAAAGAAAATTAAATTTGTGAACAAATTCTCAAGAGCAGTCGAGAAAATCAAGTTAAATGAATAAAAACATTTTTTCTTTATGTTGAAATGATGTGACCCCCGCCTACTGGAATTTGGAGGATCTGGGTGGAAGATGCTCGACTCCAATTCGAGTAGGCTTGGAGGTCTCGGCCCCGGAACCCGCGTGGCTTTGTCCCTCTGCCAGTACCTTCAGGTGTGCGGAGAGTGGTCTCAGCATGGTGGTGGCTGGTCCTGGAGGTCTCCGGCTGCCGTAGCCCTGGCCGGGGTGGGGAGGAAAGCTCAACCCGCTCCCCTCCAAGGGACTCCGGGAAGGAACACCTAAGCGCGGGGGCAGAGACTGCCACCCACCACCTGGCCCCCTGGCGCCGTGTAATCCCATCAGCGGCCAAGACTCAGAGACTATAAAATCCAGATCCCGGACGAGAGCAGTGCAGTCTCTGCCCCCGCGCTTCGGTGTTCCTTCCCGGAGTCCCTTGGAGGGGAGCGGGTTGAGCTTTCCTCCCCGCCCCGGCCAGGGCTACGGCAGCTGGAGACCTCCAGGACCAGCCACCACCATGCTGAGACCACTCTCCGCACACCTGAAGGTACTGGCAGAGGGACAAAGCCACGCGGGTTCCGGGGCCGAGACCTCCAAGCCTACTCGAATTGGAGTCGAGCATCTTCCACCCAGATCCTCCAAATTCCAGTAGGCGGGGGTCACACCCACCACCTGGCCCCCTGGCGCCGTGTAATCCCATCAGCGGCCAAGACTCAGAGACTATAAAATCCAGATCCCGGACGAGAGCAGTGCAGTCTCTGCCCCCGCGCTTCGGTGTTCCTTCCCGGAGTCCCTTGGAGGGGAGCGGGTTGAGCTTTCCTCCCCGCCCCGGCCAGGGCTACGGCAGCCGGAGACCTCCAGGACCAGCCACCACCATGCTGAGACCACTCTCCGCACACCTGAAGGTACTGGCAGAGGGACAAAGCCACGCGGGTTCCGGGGCCGAGACCTCCAAGCCTACTCGAATTGGAGTCGAGCATCTTCCACCCAGATCCTCCAAATTCCAGTAGGCGGGGGTCACACCCACCACCTGGCCCCCTGGCGCCGTGTAATCCCATCAGCGGCCAAGACTCAGAGACTATAAAATCCAGATCCCGGACGAGAGCAGTGCAGTCTCTGCCCCCGCGCTTCGGTGTTCCTTCCCGGAGTCCCTTGGAGGGGAGCGGGTTGAGCTTTCCTCCCCGCCCCGGCCAGGGCTACGGCAGCCGGAGACCTCCAGGACCAGCCACCACCATGCTGAGACCACTCTCCGCACACCTGAAGGTACTGGCAGAGGGACAAAGCCACGCGGGTTCCGGGGCCGAGACCTCCAAGCCTACTCGAATTGGAGTCGAGCATCTTCCACCCAGATCCTCCAAATTCCAGTAGGCGGGGGTCACACCCACCACCTGGCCCCCTGGCGCCGTGTAATCCCATCAGCGGCCAAGACTCAGAGACTATAAAATCCAGATCCCGGACGAGAGCAGTGCAGTCTCTGCCCCCGCGCTTCGGTGTTCCTTCCCGGAGTCCCTTGGAGGGGAGCGGGTTGAGCTTTCCTCCCCGCCCCGGCCAGGGCTACGGCAGCTGGAGACCTCCAGGACCAGCCACCACCATGCTGAGACCACTCTCCGCACACCTGAAGGTACTGGCAGAGGGACAAAGCCACGCGGGTTCCGGGGCCGAGACCTCCAAGCCTACTCGAATTGGAGTCGAGCATCTTCCACCCAGATCCTCCAAATTCCAGTAGGCGGGGGTCACACCCACCACCTGGCCCCCTGGCGCCGTGTAATCCCATCAGCGGCCAAGACTCAGAGACTATAAAATCCAGATCCCGGACGAGAGCAGTGCAGTCTCTGCCCCCGCGCTTCGGTGTTCCTTCCCGGAGTCCCTTGGAGGGGAGCGGGTTGAGCTTTCCTCCCCGCCCCGGCCAGGGCTATGGCAGCCGGAGACCTCCAGGACCAGCCTCCACCATGCTGAGACCACTCTCCGCACACCTGAAGGTACTGGCAGAGGGACAAAGCCACGCGGGTTCCGGGGCCGAGACCTCCAAGCCTACTCGAATTGGAGTCGAGCATCTTCCACCCAGATCCTCCAAATTCCAGTAGGCGGGGGTCACACCCACCACCTGGCCCCCTGGCGCCGTGTAATCCCATCAGCGGCCAAGACTCAGAGACTATAAAATCCAGATCCCGGACGAGAGCAGTGCAGTCTCTGCCCCCACGCTTCGGTGTTCCTTCCCGGAGTCCCTTGGAGGGGAGCGGGTTGAGCTTTCCTCCCCGCCCCGGCCAGGGCTACGGCAGCCGGAGACCTCCAGGATCAGCCACCACCATGCTGAGACCACTCTCCGCACACCTGAAGGTACTGGCAGAGGGACAAAGCCACGCGGGTTCCGGGGCCGAGACCTCCAAGCCTACTCGAATTGGAGTCGAGCATCTTCCACCCAGATCCTCCAAATTCCAGTAGGCGGGGGTCACACCCACCACCTGGCCCCCTGGCGCCGTGTAATCCCATCAGCGGCCAAGACTCAGAGACTATAAAATCCAGATCCCGGACGAGAGCAGTGCAGTCTCTGCCCCCGCGCTTCGGTGTTCCTTCCCGGAGTCCCTTGGAGGGGAGCGGGTTGAGCTTTCCTCCCCGCCCCGGCCAGGGCTACGGCAGCTGGAGACCTCCAGGACCAGCCACCACCATGCTGAGACCACTCTCCGCACACCTGAAGGTACTGGCAGAGGGACAAAGCCACGCGGGTTCCGGGGCCGAGACCTCCAAGCCTACTCGAATTGGAGTCGAGCATCTTCCACCCAGATCCTCCAAATTCCAGTAGGCGGGGGTCACACCCACCACCTGGCCCCCTGGCGCCGTGTAATCCCATCAGCGGCCAAGACTCAGAGACTATAAAATCCAGATCCCGGACGAGAGCAGTGCAGTCTCTGCCCCCGCGCTTCGGTGTTCCTTCCCGGAGTCCCTTGGAGGGGAGCGGGTTGAGCTTTCCTCCCCGCCCCGGCCAGGGCTACGGCAGCCGGAGACCTCCAGGACCAGCCACCACCATGCTGAGACCACTCTCCGCACACCTGAAGGTACTGGCAGAGGGACAAAGCCACGCGGGTTCCGGGGCCGAGACCTCCAAGCCTACTCGAATTGGAGTCGAGCATCTTCCACCCAGATCCTCCAAATTCCAGTAGGCGGGGGTCACACCCACCACCTGGCCCCCTGGCGCCGTGTAATCCCATCAGCGGCCAAGACTCAGAGACTATAAAATCCAGATCCCGGACGAGAGCAGTGCAGTCTCTGCCCCCGCGCTTCGGTGTTCCTTCCCGGAGTCCCTTGGAGGGGAGCGGGTTGAGCTTTCCTCCCCGCCCCGGCCAGGGCTACGGCAGCCGGAGACCTCCAGGATCAGCCACCACCATGCTGAGACCACTCTCCGCACACCTGAAGGTACTGGCAGAGGGACAAAGCCACGCGGGTTCCGGGGCCGAGACCTCCAAGCCTACTCGAATTGGAGTCGAGCATCTTCCACCCAGATCCTCCAAATTCCAGTAGGCGGGGGTCACACCCACCACCTGGCCCCCTGGCGCCGTGTAATCCCATCAGCGGCCAAGACTCAGAGACTATAAAATCCAGATCCCGGACGAGAGCAGTGCAGTCTCTGCCCCCGCGCTTCGGTGTTCCTTCCCGGAGTCCCTTGGAGGGGAGCGGGTTGAGCTTTCCTCCCCGCCCCGGCCAGGGCTACGGCAGCTGGAGACCTCCAGGACCAGCCACCACCATGCTGAGACCACTCTCCGCACACCTGAAGGTACTGGCAGAGGGACAAAGCCACGCGGGTTCCGGGGCCGAGACCTCCAAGCCTACTCGAATTGGAGTCGAGCATCTTCCACCCAGATCCTCCAAATTCCAGTAGGCGGGGGTCACACCCACCACCTGGCCCCCTGGCGCCGTGTAATCCCATCAGCGGCCAAGACTCAGAGACTATAAAATCCAGATCCCGGACGAGAGCAGTGCAGTCTCTGCCCCCGCGCTTCGGTGTTCCTTCCCGGAGTCCCTTGGAGGGGAGCGGGTTGAGCTTTCCTCCCCGCCCCGGCCAGGGCTACGGCAGCTGGAGACCTCCAGGACCAGCCACCACCATGCTGAGACCACTCTCCGCACACCTGAAGGTACTGGCAGAGGGACAAAGCCACGCGGGTTCCGGGGCCGAGACCTCCAAGCCTACTCGAATTGGAGTCGAGCATCTTCCACCCAGATCCTCCAAATTCCAGTAGGCGGGGGTCACACCCACCACCTGGCCCCCTGGCGCCGTGTAATCCCATCAGCGGCCAAGACTCAGAGACTATAAAATCCAGATCCCGGACGAGAGCAGTGCAGTCTCTGCCCCCGCGCTTCGGTGTTCCTTCCCGGAGTCCCTTGGAGGGGAGCGGGTTGAGCTTTCCTCCCCGCCCCGGCCAGGGCTACGGCAGCTGGTGACCTCCAGGACCAGCCACCACCATGCTGAGACCACTCTCCGCACACCTGAAGGTACTGGCAGAGGGACAAATCCACGCGGGTTCCGGGGCCGAGACCTCCAAGCCTACTCGAATTGGAGTCGAGCATCTTCCACCCAGATCCTCCAAATTCCAGTAGGCGGAGGTCACACCCACCACCTGGCCCCCTGGCGCCGTGTAATCCCATCAGCGGCCAAGACTCAGAGACTATAAAATCCAGATCCCGGACGAGAGCAGTGCAGTCTCTGCCCCCGCGCTTCGGTGTTCCTTCCCGGAGTCCCTTGGAGGGGAGCGGGTTGAGCTTTCCTCCCCGCCCCGGCCAGGGCTACGGCAGCTGGAGACCTCCAGGACCAGCCACCACCATGCTGAGACCACTCTCCGCACACCTGAAGGTACTGGCAGAGGGACAAAGCCACGCGGGTTCCGGGGCCGAGACCTCCAAGCCTACTCGAATTGGAGTCGAGCATCTTCCACCCAGATCCTCCAAATTCCAGTAGGCGGGGGTCACACCCACCACCTGGCCCCCTGGCGCCGTGTAATCCCATCAGCGGCCAAGACTCAGAGACTATAAAATCCAGATCCCGGACGAGAGCAGTGCAGTCTCTGCCCCCGCGCTTCGGTGTTCCTTCCCGGAGTCCCTTGGAGGGGAGCGGGTTGAGCTTTCCTCCCCGCCCCGGCCAGGGCTACGGCAGCTGGTGACCTCCAGGACCAGCCACCACCATGCTGAGACCACTCTCCGCACACCTGAAGGTACTGGCAGAGGGACAAATCCACGCGGGTTCCGGGGCCGAGACCTCCAAGCCTACTCGAATTGGAGTCGAGCATCTTCCACCCAGATCCTCCAAATTCCAGTAGGCGGAGGTCACACCCACCACCTGGCCCCCTGGCGCCGTGTAATCCCATCAGCGGCCAAGACTCAGAGACTATAAAATCCAGATCCCGGACGAGAGCAGTGCAGTCTCTGCCCCCGCGCTTCGGTGTTCCTTCCCGGAGTCCCTTGGAGGGGAGCGGGTTGAGCTTTCCTCCCCGCCCCGGCCAGGGCTACGGCAGCTGGAGACCTCCAGGACCAGCCACCACCATGCTGAGACCACTCTCCGCACACCTGAAGGTACTGGCAGAGGGACAAAGCCACGCGGGTTCCGGGGCCGAGACCTCCAAGCCTACTCGAATTGGAGTCGAGCATCTTCCACCCAGATCCTCCAAATTCCAGTAGGCGGGGGTCACACCCACCACCTGGCCCCCTGGCGCCGTGTAATCCCATCAGCGGCCAAGACTCAGAGACTATAAAATCCAGATCCCGGACGAGAGCAGTGCAGTCTCTGCCCCCGCGCTTCGGTGTTCCTTCCCGGAGTCCCTTGGAGGGGAGCGGGTTGAGCTTTCCTCCCCGCCCCGGCCAGGGCTACGGCAGCTGGTGACCTCCAGGACCAGCCACCACCATGCTGAGACCACTCTCCGCACACCTGAAGGTACTGGCAGAGGGACAAATCCACGCGGGTTCCGGGGCCGAGACCTCCAAGCCTACTCGAATTGGAGTCGAGCATCTTCCACCCAGATCCTCCAAATTCCAGTAGGCGGAGGTCACACCCACCACCTGGCCCCCTGGCGCCGTGTAATCCCATCAGCGGCCAAGACTCAGAGACTATAAAATCCAGATCCCGGACGAGAGCAGTGCAGTCTCTGCCCCCCGCGCTTCGGTGTTCCTTCCCGGAGTCCCTTGGAGGGGAGCGGGTTGAGCTTTCCTCCCCGCCCCGGCCAGGGCTACGGCAGCTGGAGACCTCCAGGACCAGCCACCACCATGCTGAGACCACTCTCCGCACACCTGAAGGTACTGGCAGAGGGACAAAGCCACGCGGGTTCCGGGGCCGAGACCTCCAAGCCTACTCGAATTGGAGTCGAGCATCTTCCACCCAGATCCTCCAAATTCCAGTAGGCGGGGGTCACACCCACCACCTGGCCCCCTGGCGCCGTGTAATCCCATCAGCGGCCAAGACTCAGAGACTATAAAATCCAGATCCCGGACGAGAGCAGTGCAGTCTCTGCCCCCGCGCTTCGGTGTTCCTTCCCGGAGTCCCTTGGAGGGGAGCGGGTTGAGCTTTCCTCCCCGCCCCGGCCAGGGCTACGGCAGCTGGTGACCTCCAGGACCAGCCACCACCATGCTGAGACCACTCTCCGCACACCTGAAGGTACTGGCAGAGGGACAAATCCACGCGGGTTCCGGGGCCGAGACCTCCAAGCCTACTCGAATTGGAGTCGAGCATCTTCCACCCAGATCCTCCAAATTCCAGTAGGCGGAGGTCACACCCACCACCTGGCCCCCTGGCGCCGTGTAATCCCATCAGCGGCCAAGACTCAGAGACTATAAAATCCAGATCCCGGACGAGAGCAGTGCAGTCTCTGCCCCCGCGCTTCGGTGTTCCTTCCCGGAGTCCCTTGGAGGGGAGCGGGTTGAGCTTTCCTCCCCGCCCCGGCCAGGGCTACGGCAGCTGGAGACCTCCAGGACCAGCCACCACCATGCTGAGACCACTCTCCGCACACCTGAAGGTACTGGCAGAGGGACAAAGCCACGCGGGTTCCGGGGCCGAGACCTCCAAGCCTACTCGAATTGGAGTCGAGCATCTTCCACCCAGATCCTCCAAATTCCAGTAGGCGGGGGTCACACCCACCACCTGGCCCCCTGGCGCCGTGTAATCCCATCAGCGGCCAAGACTCAGAGACTATAAAATCCAGATCCCGGACGAGAGCAGTGCAGTCTCTGCCCCCGCGCTTCGGTGTTCCTTCCCGGAGTCCCTTGGAGGGGAGCGGGTTGAGCTTTCCTCCCCGCCCCGGCCAGGGCTACGGCAGCTGGTGACCTCCAGGACCAGCCACCACCATGCTGAGACCACTCTCCGCACACCTGAAGGTACTGGCAGAGGGACAAATCCACGCGGGTTCCGGGGCCGAGACCTCCAAGCCTACTCGAATTGGAGTCGAGCATCTTCCACCCAGATCCTCCAAATTCCAGTAGGCGGAGGTCACACCCACCACCTGGCCCCCTGGCGCCGTGTAATCCCATCAGCGGCCAAGACTCAGAGACTATAAAATCCAGATTCCGGAACCGCGCGGCCGCAAATGCGGCCGCGCGACATCTTATTATCTCATTCCTACTTTGGACAAACTTGCAGGCTGTCGAATGTAGCCTGCCCACAGGGCAGAGTCTGGCAAACTCCCCGTGGCCTACCAAATATGCCAAATACCAGTAACAATGATGGGTCTCATTCTCCTAAAGAGCCCTGAATATAATCTCAGGGCTAGGATGAAAGAGACGTTACTGGGGCCTGCTCGAGGCAATCGACGTTGAAATGATGGGCAAATCACAAGGAAAAGATGGGAAGGCTCGGCATGCTAGGTATTTTTGGGACATTTTATATGCTCAAAATAAGTTGTTGGATGTTTAACTAGATGAACAAATGGGGGAAAGTTCTGTACAAAGTATAAATGTTTATTATTTTGCTTCCCAGTACTGTCACCTCAATTCATATTTTAGCAATAATGTTTTCTAATACTACTATCTAAGATCTGTGGATACAGTCAGAAAGATGCGATCAGATTTAAGTGAGACACTGGAGTAGGAATGCACTTACATCAGCCAGTTCCTTGATCTGCTTTGCAGATACATCAAATGTGTCGAGTCTTTGAAGAGAAGGCAAATGATATAATACATGTATGGAATAATTGAATAGAAGACAAACTGGATTGCTTTTATATTGAGGGTCATTCAGACATAAATCCTTTAAGCAGCTCAATCTGGTTAAGTTAGTGAGGTCCTAAAATAAAAGAATGTTGTACAATTATTATTTGCAACTGTCTATTTCCTGTTTTAAGTTTTGCAAAATTAGTTTTATTATTATAGCATAACTGGCATAATATAGTAATTAACGAATTATTAACTTTACAAGTAAATGGGCTGACAAAAGTTAACATGTATGTAACAACCTTAACAACTGAGATAAAAAGCATTTTAAAAGCTTCCTGGGGCTGGAGCGATAGCACAGCGGGTAGGGCATTTGCCTAGCATGCAGCCAACATGGCTGACACAGGTTCAATTCCCAGCATCCATATGGTCCCCGGAGCACCGCCAGGAGTGATTCCTGAGTGCGTGAGTCAGGAGTGACCCCTGAGCATCGCCGGGTGTGACCCAAAAAGCAAAAATAAATAAATAAATAAATAAAAATTTAAAAAAAGCTTCCTCATTCCACAGCATAGTCAATCCCTCCCTCTGGCCTCTGCTCCCTGGAAAACATGGACTGATTTCTGGCACAATAATTTCTATGTCTTCTTAAAATATTACCTAAATGGATCAGTAAATAACTCAAAGGGTCCTGGGTTTGATTCCCAGAGTCACAAAGTCCCCAAGTACTGATGGAAGCATCATCTAAGCCAAGAGTGACCACTAAGCACTACTGGTTGTGGCCCCACAGATGTCTTAAACTGTGCTCCTTCATTTCTTGACTCTTTCTATTGACAAAATATTTTCAAGATTCATGCATGTTTTCTGCATGAATAACTACATTTGTTTCTTTTCACTCCTGAATAACAGTGTATATTCCATTATCTGGATCTATTCTACTTTGTTTATACATTTAGAAGTAAAGAGCATTTAAATATTTTTCACTGTTAGCTCTCATGAATAAAACTAGTAAGAACATTTGTGTTTAATTCTTTAAGCACACATATTTGTTTTCTATATGCAAACTTAAGAGAGAAATGTCTGGAAAAGTAAGTGTTTAACTTTTTGTAAGATGCACTAAACTGCTTTCTAAAGTGCATGTAATATTTCACCTTCCCACCAACTGCATAATAAAGTAACAGTTTATTTCCAGTACAGGAATTTAAACACAATATCACCCCCAATTTGACGTAATGCATTCTAACTATGTACTTAAATATTATTTAGACAGATAAAAATTCTAAATATATTAAAATATGAAACAATATGGCATGATTAAATAGCCAATTATTAAACAGAAGGCTTTACACAACTATGCATTTTAAATACAAAATACCAAAGAATATTTATTCAATCATGCATTCCAACTGGAACCGTGGAGCCAGCCATTTGAACACATTTATTCCTTAGGAAAATGCTGCCGTCTCTACACAGCCTCTTTGCCAGCAACAGACCCTGTGTGCCTGTCTGTCTCTAGACTTCCTTAAGGGCCCTTCCCCACTCTTACCCCTGGAAACACAGCCCTGTCATTTCCTTCAGTCTCTGGATTTGCTCTCCTCATTAAAGATTATGGGACCCCTGTTCTATTAAGTTACCACTGAAGTCCTGATTTTTAGGTATTTTCTTTTTTTTTCAAAGGTTAATTTTATTTTATTATTTTTAAAATTTTTTATTAGTTAATCACCGTGGGGTAAAGTTACAGACTTAAAAACTTTTGTGCTTGCATTTCAGTCATACAATGATCGAGTACCCATCCCTCTATCAGTGCCCATTCTCCACCACCAATGGTCCCAGTATCCCATCCACCACCCCCACCCCATCCCCCGATACCCCGCCTCTGAGGCAGGGCATTCCCTTTTGTTCTCTCTTTCCTTTTGGGTGTTGTAGTTTGCACTCGAGGCATTGAGTGGCCATTGTGTTTGATTTATAGTTTACATTCGGCTCACATCTCCCAACCTGAGCTGGTCCTCCAAATACCCTTTACTTGGTGTTCCCTTCTCTATCTGATCTGCCTTTTCCCCCAGCATTTGAGGCCGGCTTCTAAGCCATGGAGTAAATCCCCTGATCCTTATCTCTACTATTCTTGCCTTTTTTCTTTTGTAATTTCCCTTTCTACTGCTGAGGGATGACAGAAACCTTGCTTTCTCTTGAGGGCCTTGTTTTCTCACAATATACAGAGGTTGATGATGATGTGGTTGATGAAGCACTACTAGACCACAGATTCTCAATACTAAATCCTGGACCTTACTTACTCTGGCATGTGCTCTGCTGATGAACTACATTCCCGGACCTCTCCTAAGCATCATTGGATACATCTTCCTTCATTTGGCCCTTGACTAACTTTTCAGTTTTGCCTCTTCTTATTCAAACCTTAACATTTTATGTTTCGGTTATATTGAATAACTTGAAGTTCAGAATGTGTCCAATATTTTCTTATTTTCTAGGCTTTCATTCATGCCACTCCTTGAATTAGAACTTCACTTAGCCTAGATCTCTTAATCTCCTTAAGGTTGTCCTTCCCTGACCTCCCAAAGGAGGAAGGTGGTACCTTTATGATGTGTAAACTCAAAAAAGGACAACAGCAGCAGCAGCTCTGTCTCTCCCACCACCAGCGTTCGGTAGTCTCACCCTGCTTCCCCCACCCCGGGGGTGTCGATGGCGATGGGCAGGCAAAGGAAGGAAACGAGGGCCAGACTGATTGTCTTAGTTGCAGTTTATTCCAATCCCATCTCCATTCTTCTCTGATTCTCCTCCTGCTTCTTCCTCCCCCATGCTACTTCATTCTCCTAAATTTAGCTTTCATAGACCCCAATATCACATATGCAATTTATATATATATTTAAGCATGAAAATTTATCCACATTTTTACATTGATTATCCACATTGACAGTCTTCTTGAAATGGAGTCTTAGAAGAGGGAATCTATTTGCTATGTCAAGGAATAGAAACTTTTCTAAAGCACTTGATACATTCTGCTTTAATGATTTTTAGAAAATCCTACACAATGTAAACAACTACCAACATCATATAAATGCTAAGTTTACCCAGATTTACCTAACACATAGAACTCTTGCTCCAGTTTTATTGGATCATTTTCTTTCAGTCCCCTAAATATATGCATTTTCTAGGAGCAAAAATTAATTCCCTATGGACATTTCATTCATAGCAATGTCTTCTACTGATTAAGTTAACTGCTGCAATCCTAAATTTCAGTCATTTATTTCCCACCCATTTACTAGGTCTCCACCTGGATGCCTCCACTGATACTCTACTTAATACACCCAGGACCAAACTTATTTTTCCCCCTGATGTAGGCAATTTTTTCTGACATACAGATTTTGAGATTGCTAAGAACAATAATCACAGATTTATTTTTGGTCTTATACGCCTCACATTTCACTAGCATACAAATCCAAAAATTACAACTTTCTCACATATAAAATCTTATTCTGTTTCCAACACCCTATGAAATTTTCCTTAGTAACTCATTAAGAAATGTTCTTGAATTCCTGAATGCTGTTTCTGCTTCCAGCTTCTACAAACCAATAAACAACCATTGAAGACTACAATTTCTGATGAAACTTTCTGATCCCATTATTCTCTTACTGAGAAACTTGGACGGTTGCTTCCAGAATGCATTTCATACTGAATACCCAATCACCTATCTAATATTTAGTTTCTATATACTCCCCTCAAATAAAAAATTCTAATGTCATGTGATACTTCTTGATTTCTTACCCCCATTTCTTAGCACATGTTGTTCTTTCTTTCATAGAATGTATATTCTCTACCCCACCATTGCTCAGAATAAGTTCTGAAAAATCCTGTTGAAATTCTGCAAGTCTAGTATCAAATAATGACAAATCCTTGACCTTGTATAACAAAATCAATATTACTAAGCAGTGAGGGGAAGAATGAAGAGGTGAACTAGAAGTAATATTAAGGACATTGGTGGAGGGCATTGAGCACTTTGGTGGTAGTGGGTTTAGTAACTCCATATATTTTAACAATGTCACCTACACAATAATAAAATAATTTGGAGGGAGGGGATTTGGGTCACACTTGGTGATTACTCCTTGGTCTGTGTTCAGGAATCACTCTTAACTGTGCTCAGGGGGCCATAGGCAGTGCTGGGGATCAAACCAGGATCACTGTGAATAAGGTAAATGCTTTAATTCGGTGATTTTTCTCCAATTTGAATAAAATAAATTTTAGGAAAGAAATGATGGGACTTTCTGGTGGCTGCTCCATCATTCCAGGTAAGGCTTACCCCTGGCTGATATCACTGGGCTATTCTAGAAAAACAGGCAAATCTCGTCCCTACTGGGTGGGTCCTAGCAGCCTCCACCCCAACCTGTGCCATATTAACAGCTCAAACCACAGCTCTTTTCTGAACTTCTGTTTGCTGCTCTATCATCCCAGAGAAGATAGAGAGCAATCTCCAGCTTAATCCCTCAATTAATTCTAAGGAAATTAACGATAAAGATTCACCCCCCAGCATAGCAAAAACACCAGAAAATCAATGGGAAAAACACAAGGAAGTCCAGCAAGTTCAAAGAGCAAAAACGGTATTGTTGAAGACATAAATAACACCATTAAATCCTCAATCTCTTTAGTGACATTGTGATAAGGATGTTCAGTGAGTTTAAAGAAACGGTAACACAAGTAGTCATCAAAGCACTAACAAATGTGATTTGAAATGAAAAAACTACTACAGTCAGGGGCTGGAGCGATAGCACAGCAGGTAGGGCATTTGCCTTGCACACGGCCGACCCGGTTCAATTCCTCTGCCCCTCTTGGAGAGCCCGGCAAGCTACCAAGAGTATCCTGCCTGCATGGCAGAGCCTGGCAAGCTCCCCATGGCATATTTGATATGCCAAAAACAGTAACAACAAGTCTCACAATGGAGACGTTACTGGTGCCTGCTCGAGCAAATCGATGAACAACAGGAGGACAGTACTACAGTGCTACTACAGTCAGAAATGACAAAAATGAAGAATATTTACGTAGATCGTATAAAATAGTCAAGAGAAGCTCTGAGCAGCAGAATAACAGAAGCTGAGCAAAAGATCAAGGAACTCCAAGATGAAAAAGAGGAAACCACTAGGAAACATCAGATGGAGGAAAATAGTCTGAAAAGAAATGAACAGCATAGGTTTAAAAAATAGTGAATAAGAACACAAATGAATCTCAGACCCGAACAACTTGCTGAAGAGATGGCTCTAGACTTTGCAATAGGCCACTTTTGCCAGGCCACTCCAGATGGGGGCAGGTGCCGACCCTCTGCCTGCTCCCTATGAATCAATAAAAAAAGTGAAAAAAATAGTGAATAAGAACTTCAGAGTTAAGTATTATAGGCACTGAGATCCATGGGAACCAAAAATAGACACAATTAGGGAAACTACAAGATACATTAAACTCAAAATGACAAATTCCAAAATAGAGAAGAATGTTGAATGCGAAAAGATCAAAAAAGGAACTTATATACAAAGGAAAGCCCATAAGATGTACAGCAGATCAAATGAGACTCTGTGAACTCTCTGCTATGCTATAAATATTTAGTCTTTTGGGTTGTTTCTGCATCATTCACATACTTGACAATTATTTACTGAAAATTATTTATTGCAGTCAAATACTATTTTAAGTACTGTGGATATAATAGTGAATAAAACAGACAAAAATTCCTATACTCAGGAGTTTACATTCTAGTAAGGGGCATGGATAGGGACCAACAAAAAAAGGAAAACAGGCAAAAAGTGATAAGGAGTATTTTAGTTTGGAGAGAAAAGTAGGGTTGCTATTATTTTACTGAAATTGCATGGGGAACATAGCACTGTAGCACTGTCCTCCCATTGTTCATCGATTTGCTCGAGCAGGCCCAGTAACTTCTCCACTGTGACACTTGTTACTTTGTTTGGCATATCTAATACATCACTCACAGGGAGCTTGCCAGGCTTTGCCGTGTGGGCGAGATACTCTCAGTAGCTTGCCGGGCTCTCCAAGAGGGGCGGAGGAATCAAACCCAGGTCGGCCTGTGCGAGGTAAACGCCCTACCCAATGTGCTATCGCTCCATAGCTCTAAAAAAAATATTCTTTGAACAAAAACAATAAAAGGAGAAAACGAGCCAAGGATATCTATATATACACATATACATGTAGATATATAAATATAAATATATTATATTTATATTTATGACAAATATTTATATGTATATATCTACATGTATATGTGTACATATACATATAGATATATTTATATCTCTATGTATGGATATAAATATGTATAGAGATATATATAATATGTATAGATATATGTATAGATATATTTATATCTCTCTACATATTTATCTATACTGGTATCTAGAGAAAGAACATTCCTGCAAACACAAAAATTCTAAGATGAATGTGTGTTAAGCTATATTTAAGTAAAAGTAAGGAGACCAGAGTGGCTATAAAGTAGTAAATAGGAGGAAAAGAATAATATGTGGTCAGAGAGACAGTAAGAGGATTAGATTAAAGTCTTGTGGGCCCTTCTAAGAATTGGCTTATACTTTGCAGAGAGGAGAAGTCAAGGGAGTTTTGAAAAGACTGATTTGATCAGGAAAAGAAGTTAAGCATCAAGATTGTGTGGAGAATATATCGATAGTAGCACTGCACTGTAGTACTGTCGTCCTGTTGTTCATCAATTTGCTCCAGTAAAATCTCCATTGTGAGACTTGTCGCTACTGTTTTTGGCATATCAAATACACCATGGGTAGCTTGCCAGGCTCTGTCGTGTGGGCAGGATACTCTTGGTAGCTTGCCAGGCTCTTCAAGAGGGAAGGAGGAATTGAACCTGGGTCGACCTCGTTCAAGGCAAATGCCCCACCCGCTGTGCTATTGCTCCAGCCCCTACTGACAGTAACACAAGAAAACTGGTGGGGGGAGGGCAGTGATGGAAGGGAAACTGGGAATACTGGTGCTGGGAAATGTGCACTGGTGGAGGGATAGGTGTTGGAATACTGTATGACTGAAACCTAATCATGAACAGCTTTATAAGGGTCTATCTCACAGTGATACAGTAAAAAAACTAATTTACAAAAAAGCAGGGTGTCCCTCCCCAGCACCCCACCCACTCTTCTGCCTGACTTTCACGCCCACAACATGCCTCTGGGCGCCATCTTAGTGGCACCAACAGACCTGGTCCAGAGACACAGCAACGAGTTCTGGAAGACACCACAGAGCCAGAGATCTCTCCAGGCCCCATACGGAGCCAATTTCACCGGGGCACCCCAGATGGAGCAGGTACAGTCTCCTCACCAACTCCTGATGGAATCCTGGTGACCAAGAGCTTCCACAAACAAGGCCCAAGTATGTGAGTTCCAGAACTAAATCTCCAGGCTGCATGGCGGCAGAGGTACCAGGCTGTCCCTCCCCGGCTCCCTGCCCAATTGAATCCCAAAATGAATTAGTGCCCTACAGAAATGTATCTGGAACCCAACCATTTACAATCTAGGATTCCAGAAGCACAAGACCACAGCATCTGTGATATTCAAAACGAGCAGTGGACAATAAATGATCTAGCATCTGCCCCTGGCAGGCAGGCTTGAATGGTGGTGGGGAAATTGGAGCAAAATACAATACCCAAAAGTAGAAAGAGAGTATTGGGGGGAAATTGCCTGTCATGGAGGCAGGGTGAGGACTGGGGTGGGGGGAGGGATATACTGGGGACACAGGTGGTGGAAAGTGTGTATTGGTGGCGGGTTGGGTATTCGATCATTGTACAGCTGAATCTCAAACATGAAAGCCTTGTAACTATCTCACAGTGGTTCAGTTAAAAAAAGAAATAATGTGGCATTCATGCCCAATTCAATCAGCTTAACCCATAGCTGAATAAATAGTAGTACTCCTACATTAAAAAAAAAGGCAGGGGTCAGAGAGATAGTTCAGAAGGTAAGGCTCTTGCCTTGCACTCGACTTGCCCCAAACCACCACATATGGGCCCTAAGCACTACTACCAGAAGTGATCCTTACTCTCAAAGCCAGAAGTGATCCCTGAGAACAGCCAGGTGTGGCCCCCAAAGAAAGACACAAACTAAAAGAATAAAAGTAGAAACATGATCAGAAGGCTTGTTCTCAATAATGCAGGTCAGAAATGACGGTGTCTTGGGACCAAAGTAATAGCATAGTGGGTAGAGCGCTTGCCATGCACATGGCTAACAAGAATTTAATTCCTGGCACTGCATATGGTCCCCCAAGACCTGCCAGGAGTGATCCCAGCAAGAACAAATCCTGACCACAGCCAGGTTGAGTTCAAAAACAGAAAAAAAAACCCAAAAAATAAATGATGGCTTCTTGAAGGAGAATAGTATAACACTACAGATTGTAAGATATGAATAGACTCTGAACATATTCAGAAGGTAGACTATACAAACTTTTCTGGTGGATAGGATATGGTATGAAACAATGAGTCAAAATAGCATTTTAACCAAAGGTACTGTAACAATGAAAATGCCATTTGGAGCAATGGAGAGGCCGCAGAATTTTCTTGAAGAGGAAAGCATTTTGAATTAGAATAGGAGATAGTCCTGGGGCTGTTGGGGAATGTAGAGGTACTAATTTGGTAATAATAAGCAGATAAAGGATATTTAAAGAACAAATACAGACACATATGGGAAAAGATCTTAGGACTTACTACGGCAGATCGGTCCAGACTTACTGGGGCAGTCCAGCCTTTATAGGCTTTAGGAAAGAATGGTAAAACTGAAAAGGTATCTTCAGAAGAAAACTAAAAAAGTGGTAACCTAAAAGCCAAGTATATAATTCTTTGGTTTTAATAATGTCAGGACATTAGGATCAGTTTAGCTGGCTCACTAAAATTTTCAGTTTTGGTTAGTCAAAAATAATTAAATTATTCCTTAAAAGGAAACTAAAACTATGATTCATAATCCAGGTTGAGAAATGAAAATGAATGGTTCCGTTCAACATACCTTAAAAGAACGTATTTGGTTACCAGAAAGATTTAAGCTTTCTAGCTGTTCATTGTGATCAAGACATCGACCTTTAATTTAAAAACAAGATGAAAAAAATTAATTTTACCACCAGTTCATATTCTGTCATAGTTCTGAGTTAAAAGTGGCAATCATTTCTTGTAGATAAACAAGACAAATGATAACGCTGTAAAACTAGTAATCACTGAATGGGTGACATTTCCTTACTTGAGAGTTAGAAATGCTTTGCAAAGATATCACACACACAAAAGAGAACAAAATCACAGAATACACTTTTTATATACCAATAAAAGACTTACTGTAGCAGTGTCTCACATTTTAAATGAAACAATACATACCAATGCTATTTATTAGATTTCCAGCAAGATTGAGATCTTTTAAATTCTTCAAAGTATTCAAGCCCTAAAAATTCAGACAACATAAATTTTAGGATAAATCATTCAAATAATCTATGAATCAGCTTGTCCACTTGGCTAGTGCTCTTGGCTAGTTCTCTGAACCCCAGGGACTGTGTACTTCACATGCACAGAAGTAAATGGGCACCTCAGTGAAGCATCTTTGTGCTTTTATACAGGAACCTGGAGAAAACTACTGGAGGAGAGAAGAGAATAGAAAGTGAAGAGGAAGACAGTGAGGAATAGGAAAAAAATATATTACGAAGTGTTTGTTTATAGTCTTAGGCAAGTTATACCTCTTTTTCCTTAAATTAACTTTAATTTGCATGCATATGAAGAGATGGGAATGTAAAGGGATCAAACAGGGCTTTGAGCAGGTGAGCTATATTATTCTACTACCACCACATTCTTGGTCCTCAAACCACTTTTTTTTCTTTTAACTTTCAAAGAAAAAATGGCACCCAAGTTCTCAGGTTTAGAAGGAGGAGTAGATGATGTATACAAAGTTCTCTATACATTGTAAAGTACATACTCATGTTGGTTCTTCTACAATGTTAATTAACTACTTTAATTAGTATTTTAGTTCTTTAACTCTTATATGATCTTAATCACTGTGCTTTGACTCCTCAATAGTAATTAAATTTACACATAAATAATTAGAATAATCTTACCTCAATATTTTTAATTATATTGTGGTTCAGCCAAACAACTTCCAATTTGAGCAATTTCTCTAAATTTTCTATTCTGGAAATTTTATTACAATATAAATACAGTTTTTCCAACTGTTTACATTCTTGAAGACCTTTAATTGTCTATTTTAAAAAAAAACCGTGTTACTTCATGTCCAGAAATTACTACGTTTACTAATTACTAAGATATATTATAGGTACATTTTCTTTTAAATATCACATAATCATTTTTTTTGATCCATGCCTCATGCATATAAATATTTTTCCAAAGTCAAAAAATGCAGTATAAAATAAATCATGGAAGTTTATATATTAAGACTTACATCTAAGCAGCATTCAGCGATCCAAAGTTCTTTAAGTTGTAAACAAGACTGTAGCCCTGAAATTTCTTTTATATCTTGAGCAACAATTGTGAGACTTGTTAAATTAGGAAATAATGACAATCCGACTATGCGAGGATAACCTGAGAAAAACATCTCCAGTTTTGAAGCATTAGATCCTTCTTGTCCAACCACTTCGTAAGATAAACCATTGCATAAACACTGTTTTCAAAAAAGAATCTGGGTTATTACCTATTTTAAATAATAAAAATATTATTGCTAATAAAAATTACTAAATGCTAATTGCATGCTTCTTTTCTTCTCTTTTTTTTTCTTTTTTGGGTCATGCCCAGCAATGCTCAGGGGTTACTCCTGGCTTTGCACTCAGGAATTACTTCTGGCAGTGCTTGGGGGACCATATGGGATGCTGGGGATTGAACCTGTGTCGGCTGTGTGCAAGACAAACGCCCTACCCACTGTACTATCGCTCCAGCTCGCCCCTCTTGACTCCTATAGGATGAAAATTATACCATATACAACAATTTACCTACTTCCAAAGATCACTGGATAGAAGAAATTTCTAAGTAATTGTAAAAATCTCCTATTTTAGGGTTTAGGGATGTAACTCATTCATGCTTTGTGCATGTATAAGCCCTGGGTTCAATTTCGAGAACAGAAAGTGGGGGGATATGAAAATCAAAATGTTCCATTTTATATTCTTACAAATGTGTCTGAAATTTTACTTTGACTCACCAGTTCTTTAATTATGTCTTCTTGGCTTACGTTTTCATATTCAATCATCTTTCACTAAAAATAAAAGTCATAATAATAAACCTGTTATAATGAAAAATGGAAAGAAAGTAAATACTAGAGACATGGCATTTCAAGTCGAAAAAGATCTAAAAGTTACTTAGTGGAATCACTGCAATTTTCACATAGAATTTAACAAAGTACCATCTGGGCCCTATGAGAGTCTATTCCATTTCTGATTTTCTATTAGAAAGTAATTTTATTCTGTATTTAATTTTCTCTCTATAATTCCTCCCCATTCAAAGTCATTCCAGCTTTGTGTTCAACTAAAACAAATTTTTCTTCTGAGTTCTTAATTATTGAAGATCAAAGTCTTGTCCTGCTACATATTTATCTTGTCATTAGTTCTTGTATTTTTGTTTTCTCACTAGATATCCTGTACTCTCCTTTGAACAGGCTCAAATTTATCTTTCTATTATACAGCAGTATACAAAACTGACACAAATAATTAAGCATACTTAAAGAGCAAAGAAGGGTGTAACAACATAGCTGACAAAGTAATGCTAATTGAAAGGTATTATCTCATTTATTTAAATGATAGAAAGTGCTCAATATCAAAATAGCTTCTATGAAATATAGCTCAATTTTCTTAATTTTCATTATTATTATTCAATATTTATAGTGTTTAAAAAATACAAGAATCCCGGATAGAGGCCTGGGGATGTGGCCCAGTGGTAGAGTCTAAGGCCCTGTGTGAGAGCCTGGTTTTATTAGCCAGCACTGTGTTTATGTGTGTGTGTGTGTGTGTGTGTGTGTGAGAGAGAGAGAGAGAGAGAGAGACAGAGACAGAGACAGAGACAGAGACAGAGACAGAGACAGAGACAGAGACAGAAAGAGCCAGAGAGACAGAGACAGAGATAAAGACAGACAGAGGGAAGGAAAGAAAGAATATCTTGTTTCAAAATGATAAATCAATAAAGACTTAGAAATAGCATCATGATCCCACTTTTTATAATAACTCCCTCACAGATATGCACAAGCAGTGGGTATATCAATAAATATGTATGTATATACATATGTGTATAATTCTTAGATAAAATATGAAAAGATACATACTAAGTTGTTAACATGAGTTACCTTGTAAGCAGGTTAAAGGTGATAATAATTATAATAGGCATGAGAGGTTGGATGAGGATAGATCTAGACAAAAATGAAGAGAATTATACATTTTAAAAAGGTATGCTTAATATTATACAGTATGAACACATAAACATTTATTTATTAATGCACTATTAGTAGACATTTGTAAGTTTTCAGTTTAGAGCTAAATAGTGCTTTTTTGTTGTGTAAGATATGGACACACATATTTTTGATTTATACTTAAAAGGAAGAAACCGTTATTGTATAAACATGGATGATTCTCATAGTGTTCAGTAAAGATAGGTATATGCAGTAAGTACAGCCTGTGTGATTCCAAAAACAAAATCTATGGTATCAGAAGTTAGGATAGGGCTAAGTGAGTGGAAAGATGGATAAAGGGATTTCTGGAGTGTTGATGAAGATATAGTTCATGATGTGGGGGTTGATTAAAGGAATGTGTTCACTATGAGAAACTAGGTCCTAAGATGTATTTTATTTCTCCAGAATGTTAGTAAAATAAATTGGTATTTGGGGGGCTAGAGTGATAGTACAGCAGGGGATGCATTTGCCTTGTTTGCAGCATCTCCGGATTTGATTCCCGGCACCCCTTCCATAGTGAGCCATCACTTCGGAGCACTGCCAGGTATGACCCCAAAACAAAACAAAAATGAAATGGTACTTAAATGTTGTTTAAAAACATCCATAAGCTCACTTTATTCATCATAGAAAATTATATTCCTATATAGGGAGATACATAAATTTAGAATTTAAAGGAAATATTTGTTCCATGTATTTAACTACTTTTCTTCCCCAAACTCACCAGAACAATTAAGGTGAAAATAAGAAAAGTGTAATAGTGCTAAGGAAAGAGCACTGACTTCCAGGAAATTTGAGAAATATTTTTGAATAAAAATGAGCCAGATAACATCAGCTTGAGAGAAAACTCCAATCATAAAAACAGCCCCAAATTCAAATAGTCAAAAAAATTCTCCAAAATGCATAACATTAGTGACTGGGATAAAGGTAGCTATAGGACATGTAAATGGACAAAATAAAAGGGCTCTGTAATCTCTATCAGAGTGTTTCACACAATCTGTTTATGTTCTCAAGCTTTACAAACTGAATATTGTTCCACTGTGCTAAGTTGAGCACCACACAAAGAAAAACATTCTGTCAAAAGTAGAGAGAGAGTATGGGGATTATTGTCTTCCATGGAGGCAATGGGAGGGTAGAAAAGGGGAGTGATATACTGGGGATATTGGTGGTGGGGAATGTGCACTGGTGGAGGGATGGGTGTTTGATCACTGTATGATTGAAAGTCAAACATGAAAGCTCATAACTATATCTCACAGTGATTCAATAAAATAAAATAAAAAGAAGAAAAAATAGAAAAACATTTTGTCATTTACTCACTTATTAATATGTGCATTGAAGGCCTAGTATGAACCAGGCAGAGGATGACAGGAGTAGGGGGAAAGGAAAGAACTCTTTGATTAGGTAGCACTTGAGCAAAGAGCAAAAGGAAATGAGGGGCCTGAGGAAATATGGAGAAATTGCATCAGGCTGAAGGCAGATGAAATGTGAAAAGTGAGTTATAAGTACACTTATTATATTTCATTTTCAGAATATTGAGGAAAATATGTGGTTGGAACCCAGAAAGGGAATAGGATCATTAAGTGTAAAGTCAAAGAGGTATTTTGTGAGGCCAGATCATGTGCCTTCTTCATCGACCTTGTGAGAATGTTGAGATTTTATGACTAAGATGGAAAGCTATGTGGAGATGTGAGTAGGAAAGTAAAACGAGCTGTCTAATAAAGATAACTTTACTGTATTGCAAGCCATAATGCCCAATAGTAGAGAAAGAGTAAGAAGGAAGGTGCCTGCCATAGAGGCAGGGGGGTATGACTGACACTCAATTATGAAAGCTTTGCAACTATATCTCACAGTGATGCAATAAAAAATTTTTTAAAGATAAAAATAAAAAGAATAACTTTAGCAATTTTTTTTGAAAAAAGTCAGGAGGGGTCAAGAAACAAGCTGTATGAATCAAGAAGACATAGAGTACCTGAATAGACCTATTAACATCAAGGAAATTGAAACTGTAATCAAAAGTCTTCCCAAAAACAAAAGCTCAGGTCCAGATGGATTCACTAGCGAATTTTCCAAACATTTAAAGAGGACCTACTGCCAGTTCTTCTCAAGCTTTTCCATGAAATTGTAAAAACAGAAACTCTCCCAAACAGTTTCTATGAAGCCCATATCTCTCTAATACCAAAGGGAAACAAAGACAACACAAGAAAAGAAAACTACAGGCCGATATCCCTGATGAACATGGATGCAAAGACTCTCAACAAAATGCTAGCAAATAGAATTCAACAACTCATCAAAAAGATCATACACCATGACCAAGTGGGATTCACCCGGGAATGCAAGGATGGTTTAACATTTGGAAATCAATCAACATAATTCATCATATCAACAAAAGAAAAGATAAAAATCATATGATCATATCAATAGATGCAGAGAAGGCATTTGATAAGATCCAGTACCCGTTTATGATGAAAACCCTTGCCAAAATGGGGATAGAGGGGACTTTCCTCAATATAGTTAAAGTCATCTACCACAAGCCTACGGCAAGCATCATCCTCAATGGGGAAAAACTAAGAGCCTTTCCCCTAAGATCAGGGACGGGACAAGGATGCCCACTCTCCCCACTACTGTTTAATATATTACTGGAAGTACTTGCAATAGCCATTAGGCAAGAAAAAGATATTAAAGGCATCCAGGTAGGAAAGGAAGAAATCAAGCTCTCCTTATTCGCAGATGGTATGATACTATACTAAGAGAACCCTAAAGCCTCTACCAACAAACTCCTAGAGACAATAGACTTGTATAATAAAGTGGCAGGCTATAAAATCAATACCCAAAAGTCCATGGCTTTCCTATATGCAAATAGTGAAAGAGAAGAAAGTGGCCTGAAGAAAACAATCCCGTTCACAATTGTGCCTCAGAAAATCAAGTACCTAGGAATCAGCTTAACTAAGGAAGTAAAGGACCAGTACAAAGAAAACTACAAAACGCTACTTCAGGAAATAAAAGAGGACATGAGGAAATGGAAAAATATCCCCTGTTCATGGATCGAGAGAATTAACATTGTCAAAATGGCAACACTTCCCAAAGCACTGTACAAATTCAATGAGATCCCTATTATGATACCCATGACATTCTTCAAAGAAATGGAGCAAATACTCCTGAAATTTATATGGAACAACAAGCCCCCACGAATAGCTAAAGCAATTCTTGGGAAAAAGAAAATGGGAGGAATCAACCTCCCTAACTTCAAACTCTACTACAAAGCAGTAATAATTAAAATAGCATGGTACTGGAGCAAAGGTAGAGCTGTAGACCAATGGAACAGGGTTGAATATACTGACATCTCCCCCCAAGCATATGATCATCTAATCTTTGATAAGGGGGCAAGAAAAATGAAGTGGAGCAAGGAAAGCCTCTTTAACAAATTGGGCTGGCAAAACTGGACGGCTACATGCAAAAAAGTGGGCTCAGATCTCTGCCTAACGCCATGTACAAAAGTAAGATCAAAATGGATTAAACACCTCAACATCAGACTGGAATCCATAAGGCACATTGAAGAAAAAGTTGGCAAAACCCTTCATGATATTGAAGCTAATGGTATCTTCAAAGATGTCACGCCACTGGCCAAGCAAGTGAAAACAGAGATAGATAAATGGGTCTATCTTAAACTAAGAAGTTTCTGCACCTCAAAAGAAACAGTGACCAAAATACAAAGACAGTCTACAGAATGGGAAAGGTTATTCACCGAATACACATCAGACAAGGGGTTGATATTAAGGATATACAAAGTACTAGTTGAACTCCACAAGAAGAAAACATCCAACCCCATCAAATAACAAGGCGATGAAATGAACAGAAAATTTCTCAAAGAAGAAATCCCAATGGCAAAAAGGCACATGAGAAAATGCTCTACATCATTAATCATCAGGGATATGCAGATCAAATCCACAATGAAATATCATTTCACACCACAGAGACTGGCCCACATCCAAAAGAACAAAAGCAATCTGTGTTGGTGTGGATGTGACGAGAAAGGGACCTTCCTTAACTGCTGGTGGGAATGCCAACTGGTTCAGACCTTTTGGAAAATAGTATGGACAATTCTCAAAAAATTAGAAATTGAGCTTCCATTTGACCCAGCAATACCACTCTTGGGAATATATCCCAGAGAGGCAAAAAAGTAGAGTCGAAGTGACATCTGCACTTGTTTGTTCATTGCAGCACTCTTTACAATAGCCAGAATCTGGAAAAAGCCTGAGTGCCCAAGAACAGATGACTGGTTAAAGAAACTTTGGTACATCTACACAATGGAGTACTATGTAGCAGTTAGAAAAAAATGAAGTCATGAAATTTACATACAAGTGGTACTACATGGAAAGTATCATGCTAAGCAAAATAAGTCAGAAAGAGAGGAACAGACAGAAAGATTGCATTCATCTGGGGAACATAAAGTAACAAAATAGGAAACTAACACCCAAGAATTGGCCGAGATTAGTACCAGGAATTTTACTCCATGATTTGGAGGCCAACTACACATACTAGGGGAAAAGGGAGCTCAGATAAAGCGGGGAACACCAAATAAAGGTGTTGGGAGGATCCTCCCAGGATGGGAGAAGCATGCCGAAAGTAGACTATAGACTAAACATGGTTGTCACCCATTGCCTCTTTTGCAAACCACAGCACCCAATAAGAGAGAGAGAGAACAAAAGGGAATGCCTTGCCACAGAGCCAGGGTGGGATGTGGGGGGATGGGGGGTGGGAGGGATACTGGGATCCGTGGTGGTGGGAAATGGGCACCGGTGGAGGGATGGGTATTTGATCATTATATAATTGAAACCCAAGCACAAAAATGTGTAAGTCTGCAACTGTACCTCATGATGTCTCACTATTAAAAAATTTTTAATAAAAAAATTTTTAAAAAAAAGTAACAAAATAGGAGACGAACACCCAAGAATGGCCAAGATTAGTAGCAGGAGGTTTGCTCCATGGCTTGGAGGCCAGCCACACATGCGAGGGGAAAAGGAGCTCAGATAGAGAAGGGAGCACCAAACAAAGGGTGTTGGGAGTATCCGCCCAGGATGGGAGAACCATGCTGAAAGTAGACTATAGACCAAACATGATTGCCACTCAATGCCTATTTCGCAAAGCACAGCACCCAAAAGGAGAGAGAGAACAAAAGGGAATGCCCTACCACAGAGGCAGGGTCGGGTGGGGGGATGGTGGGAGGAATATTGGGACCTCTGGTGGTGGAAAATGGGCACTGGTGGAGGGATGGGTATTTGATAATTGTACAGTTGAAATCCAAGCACAAAAATTTGTAAGTTCACAGCTGTACCTCATGGTGTTTCACTAATATAAATTAAAAAAATAAAATTACATACATATTTTTTAAAAAAAGAAACAAGCTGTAATAATAGGAGGATGGGGGAGTGGAGTTGGATAGTAGTAGTGAGGATGGTGAAAAAATTCTTAGATGATGGATCTATCTTGAAGATGATACTGATTATTCCTTCATACATTCCATGGGAGTGAAGATAGATGGTCGGCAACTACACCACCTCTGCTTTGCTGATGACATTGTTTTAATAACACCAAACATCAGCCAAGCGGCACAAATGCTGGCCGACTTTGACCGTGAGTGTGGAAAGGTAGGACTACAGCTGAATCTTACGAAGACAATGTTTATGAGAAACAGCCTTGTTCCTGACGCCCCATTCGCTCTCAATGGAACGACCATCTCCGAATGCAACAGCTATGTGTACCTAGGTCGAGAGGTCAACATGAGAAATGACCTGGCACCCAAGCTGCGCAGGAGGAAGAGAGCGGCTTGGAACGCCTTCAAGAATGTCGAAGAAATAGCTAAGAGGACGAAGAACCTCCGGCTCCGGGCACATCTCTTTGATTCCACTGTTCTTCCTGCATTAACACATGCCTCAGAGACCTGGGCCCTACGCAAACAAGATGAGAACGCTATTCAGGTCTCCCAAAGAGGAATAGAAAGAGCTATGCTTGGAATATCACGTTTCACTCAAATGAGAGAACGAATCCGGAGTTCTGACATCCATCGACGATCAAGGATCAGGGACGCTGTCTCATTTGCCAAGGTGTCGAAAATCAGATGGGCTGGTCACGTAATGAGATTTAAAGACGACCGTTGGACTAGAGCTGTTACTGATTGGATTCCACGGGATGTCAAGAGACCGCGTGGCCGCCCACCTACCAGATGGTCAGACTTCTTCGTCAAGATCATGAACGATCGGTTTGAGGCCCTTCATGTTCCCGGAGCGAACAGATGCCATTGGGCTACACTAGCACGCGACAGGGACAAATGGAGACGTTACTGGCGCCCGCTCGAGCAAATCGACGACTAACGGGAAGTTAAGTGATTAAGTGATTAAGTGACATTTCATTGGCCCACTTCCAAGTATTTTAGCATATAGGTTGCAGGAGTGGCCAGGTAAGGGATCACTTAGCAAGGGAACCTAAAAACATTAATACTCTGCCAGCAGCACACAAGTATGTGCAACCTAGACCTTCCTCCCTGGATTTACTCAGATGGCATACTAGTTAAAGGAGCGTTTTCTGGTACCTCTCCTCATCAGAAGAGATGACCTATCAACACTCTGATCTAATGTTTAATGTTTCTGATTAATTAATGCTCATTGTGCCCAGAGGGAAAGCCTTCCTACCTGATCTACTTGGACTGTAATGTTGCAAGTGTTTCCTCCTTGCTGAATTAAAAGTTAGTCAAAGGCAGTACCCAAGTCCCACTAGAGAGACTGGCAATTTAAGTGTTCTGTGAAACTTTGTAGAGTAGACGGAACTGTCACCCTCTAGGCTTCTGTATGGTATAACTTCAAGAAATACTTCTTGATGTGACCAATCAAAATATAATAATAAATGTCTACCTGTCTGTGAGATAAACTAAGTAGGAAGGGTAGGGTTTCTTTCTGAGAATATTTCTTTGCTATACACTAGACACCTTGGGTGACTAAACTGTAAAAAGGGATCCAGGCGCATTCATTACCACTGATGGTCCAAACAACGCCCCCTGCTGGGTCTAGGTGAGTCATACTAGGTTTGATCATAGAGCACTTCGTTCTCTCTCAGCCCGAGGACCAGCCTTCCATTGCTCCAAAAGGCCTCAGACAAATCCACGTCACTGCCCCTCATTATCAGTCATCATCTTACCGCACCTTTACGGCATCCTTCGACCTCATCGTTGCATCTCAGCCACCCTTCCTCTCCGGGTTGCCGGGGAGGGGTGGAGGAGGGAGCAACGACTCCCCAGGCTTGCTTCCAGGTGCCTTACGTCCAGAGGCCACCAGGTGACAGGCTCTTACCTTCGCCCAGAAGAGGATGGAGTCCGGAGCAATCCGAAGCCGGGCCGAGCTCCCAGTCCTTTCTAGCAGCGGTAGGAGCGGCGCTAGTCTCTCGCCCTGGGCCTGGTGTGTACACTGCTACCCGCTGCCGTTGCCTAGGAAACCCGCCCTCCGCCTCCAGCGACCTCCAAGCGCCGAGCTGAATGAGAGGGGCGGGGAAAGCAAGGGCGACCCGTTCCAGAGCACGTGACGGAAGCCGTCACCCAATCAGCAAAGATAGGGGTCCACCCGGAAGACCCCGCTGGTGCTCTTGGGAAATTGTGAGTCGCCACCGGCCGGCGGTGGCTTTGTACCTGCTGGCATCGTTACACCTGCCTTCGGGCGGGGAGAGGACTGGCCTGTAGGCAACGCGTCACCGGCGTGGTGGCGGCGATCGAGTCATTGTCTCCTCCAGTCTGGCTCTTTATAGAAACGCTTTGACCTTCGGAAGTCGTTTGCTCCGCTGCCCTTAAACCCCCAAGGACATCGCGCTGTGATGTCACAAGGCGACCCACCCTTTGGCCGGGATGGATGCTAATTCCCAGCCCCCCGGTGTTGGCCACCTCCCTCCAAGGACTGCTGGCCTCCTGGAATGTAGCTGACCCCACGGGCAGAGTCGTAGATGGTGCTGGCACCACATCCCAGACTCTCAGGGAGAAAATGCACCCTCCAAGGGCCTTGTACTTCTTGTTCACGCCTTTGCTGGCCTTCCAAGTATTACCAGAAATGCCCAGGAGGCAACCACTGATTACCCCAAAAGTCAAGTTTAAAGCCGAGGGAAGAGAAGAGTACGGTGATGGGGTTGAGAAACTAAAGAACTTAGTTAAAAGGCAGTCGTTTAGTTCTTGAAATCTATGAACCGTTACCTACAGCCACGTGTGGCTAGATGTGCTGTAAAATGACACTATTTTGATGACTTAATCTAAAAACAATGATTTGTTTTTGCATTGATTTCACGGTTTTTTTGATAGATGGAGATAAGCACAAGTATGTTATTTTTTTTGGTTTTTCAAAACTATTAGAAAAAATTACCTATGTGACTGACATTGATTTTCTGTCATATTGCTTCTGTTTTTTTGTGGTTCGATTGGTTTGTGTCTAATTTTTACCATATTCACGTCACGCAGAATAGAGTCTGTAATGCTCTTTCCAGTCACCAGATGGCCACCTCACTCAATAGACTAGTTCTAAATTGCTTCCGTGAATAAGATGAAGGAGCAGTTTTAAAAATTATTTCTATTTTTCTAACATGTCAACAATCAACACATTTTGCATGATTAAACTAATTTTATAATACTTTTTATGGAAGAATTGAATTTCCCATCATATTTTTTTAGTCGACAGGAATTTCACATTCCATGGACCATTGTTTGGTTAATATATATATATATATATATATATATACATACATATATATTCATAGCTTAGGGATTTAAAAACAAATGCCAGAAAACTCTGAGTCATATTTTTAGGAAATTTAGTTGAACAAGATCACTGATTTTTTTTCAGAGTATAATGAATAGATAATTGTTTAGAGATCTAAACTTTCAGATTAAGAAATGATCAGAAATCAGTTATCAAGCTCATTTGATGCAGCTCTTTGGATAAAGGCAATGATATGGGACTAGAGATGGCTGGAAGATCTGGAGCACTTATGTTGCTTGTGGAAACCCATTAAATGAAAACTGTGTCTTTCCTCATCATTACAGACAGAATAGCCCCTGTGCACCCTTGCTGGTGACTCCCAAACCAAAAAAGAAAAAAAAGTATAGAAATTATCAAAGTAACAAAAGTTAAAAATCTAACAGCAGTTTAATATCTGTTAAGACTTCACTAATCTGTAAGAGCCTGGGAAAGCCAGTGGTTTTGTTGTTACTTGTTGTAGTTATAAACCAGCAATTTTGACTTGTTTTTTAATTTTTTTTAATCACCATAAGATACACAGTTACAAAGCTGTTCATGGTTGGGTTTTTAGTCAAAACAATGTTCCAACACTCATCCCTCCACCAGTGTGCATGTATATATTCCCTACTACCAATGACAATGACCCCAGTTTCCCTCTCAGTACCCCTAACCCCCGCCACCAGCCTTCCCCCCACCCCCAGTTGAATTGGTGCTACTGTGTAGCAGCAGACTAACAACTATTAGTGACTGCCAAACTACAGCCTTTGTCCATAGAATTTCCTAAAGGAAGAACTGCTTGTTCCTAATAGAGTCTGAATGGTTAAAAGTCACAGAAGGAAAACAAAATCAATGACCAGTTGTTAATCTCCTTTTATCACTTTTGGAGTTTATGGCATAGTTTTGTGTATCAAATTATACAAAGAAACAATATAAATTGAAGCACACACAAGAAGTCAAGCAATTTACATAAACATTCAAAATGAAATTACTCATTAATAGCTCTGTTCAAACTCCTAGACAAAGACCAAAAAAATCACTTTAAATCTTTATGGGTAAAGGCATCTTCACTCTGAAAATAATTGGAAATGTGTATTGCCACATTATATATATATATATTTTTTTTTGTAGGAGTACTGCTATTTACTCAGCCACTGATTAGCTGATTGAATTGGGCATGAACACCTTAATTTTTTTCTTTTTATATTTATTTATTGAATCAGTGTGGGAAAAGTTACTAAGCTTTGAGGTTTAAGTCTCGGTCATACAATGATCAAACACCTTTCCCTTCACCAGTACTCATTTTTCACCACCAAGAACCCCAATATACCCCCCTTCCACCCTTCCAAATGCCTGTGAGGCAGATGATTTCTACTTAACTCTTCTCTACATTGATTACATTAATTATTTCGACAAAAGATGCACCATTATTGTTTAGAATTTCCCCCCAAACAATCAGAATTGCTGAAAAGGCATTGTGAAATATTTTGTTTTCTATAGCTGGTTATGAGGAATCATATAATGTCATGCGGCCACAATTTTGGATTTCTGAAAAGAGCCAGATAATTACGAGATTGGTTTCTGTGTGTCTGGTGTTATGGCCGTGCCAGAGAGCCGCTCGTGGGGGGTAACTCGTGACCTCGGTAGGTCGTGAAGGACATGCGGGTACCGCCCCCCCTTCCCATGAGACTGCAGTTGCCCGTCACTGTCGGCTCATACCTGGCTTCCAATACGCTCGGAGGCGGTGGCCACCTTGCTGCCAGGGGGGAAAAAGGCGGAAGGGAGCAACATCCTTTCCCTCCTGGGGAGGCATGGCGCCGTAGTTTAATGCATGGTCCATTCACTTTTCTTCTGCAACCTCTTGGGCTCTGGACTAAGTCCTTTTGCCTCTGGAGCCATGGCCGTGCCAGAGAGCTGCTTGTGGGGGCAACTCATGACCTCAGTAGAGCGTGAAGGATGAGCCGGTACCACCCCCCTTCCCGTGAGACTGCAGTTGCCCTGTCACCGCTGGCTCATACTGGCTTTCCAATATGCTCGGAGGTGGTGGCCATCTTGCTGCCAGTGGGGAGAAAGGCGGAAGGGAGCAACACCCTTTCTTTCCTGAGGAGGCGTGGCACTGTAGTTTAACGCATGGTCCATTCACTTTTCTGCTGCAAGCTTCCGGGCTCTGTATTAAGTTCTTTTGCCTGTGGAGCCATGGCCGTGCCAGAAAGCCACTTGTGGGGGGCAACTTGTGACCTCAGTGGGGCGTGAAGGACGAGCCGGTACTGCCCCCCTTCCCATGAGACTGCAGTTACCCTGTCACCGACCGTTCATATCTGGTTTTCCAATAAGCTCTGAGGCAGCGGCCACCTTGTATGCAGTTCAGATGCATTTCTGCCAAAAGCAGCTGAGTTTCAAGATTTGTTTTGAGTCTCTGGTATCATGGCTATTAATCAGCTTGATCAGAAGCCAGAGAGGCCTTTTGTAGGCAGCGACTCGGGGTCTCCTTGAGATGGGGAGAAAGAGTCTGCTCCACCCCCATGTGGTGAGGCCCCGTGTGTCTCGTCACTGCAGGCCCAAACCTGACTGTCCAGTGGCCTCTGGAGGATGGCGGTCAGCAGGCCGCCAGGGGGAACAGGCCAAGGCACAAAACCTATTCCCACCTGGAGTGGCCCAGCACCAGTAAGCTACTGCCGGAACAGGACGCATATCTGCCAAAAGCCTTTAGGTTCCAAAATTCGTTTCTGAGACTCTGGGATCATGGCCATTAAGCAGTTTGATCAGGAACCAGAGAGGCCATGCCTCCAATTATATAGGTGAGCTGGAGGTGGTTTGTGGGTGTGTCTCCACATACCTAACTTTTGGCCGTTTACTTTCTTGTTAAACTTTGCCCCAAGTTTTTGGGGTCTGGTCAAAGGCACAGCAGCAATTTTGGGGTATCTGAATGTCTGACGTTGCCATCAGGCTGCTGATGCACTCACCTCACAGGTACAGATTGACCTGCTGGAGGCACCATACCCCCATTTATATTTTTAATTCTAAATTAAAATACTTGTATCACAGTCAAACAAAATAACCCAACCCAAACCAAAGAAACCAAAAGAAAATCCATCCTAATTGCCACCTTTTAAAGAACTGCTTATTGTGTTAACATCTTAAATAGAGAATAATTTCACAAAATAGAAGTGACTTTAAAGATCTGGGTGCTGAAATAAAATTTAAATTCTATTGACTTGATAGTCTCTGAGTCTTGGCCGTTGATGGGATTACATGGCTCCAGGGGGCCAGTTGGTGGGTGTGATCCCTCCCTACTGGAATTTAGAGGATCTGGGTGGAGGATGCTCGGCCCAAATCCGAGTAGGCTTGGAGATCTCGGCCCCGGAACCCGCGTGACTTTGTCCCTCTGCCAGTACCTTCATGTGTGCGGAGAGTGGTCTCAGCATGGTGGTGGCTGGTCCTGGAGGTCTTCGGCTGCCGGAGCCCTGGTCGGGGTGGGGAGGAAAGCTCAACCGGCTCCCCTCCAAGGGATCCCTGCAAGCAAGGACAGTCAGGCGCGGGAGCAGGAGACTATAAAAACCAGCTCCCGGAAGAGAACAGTGCAGTCTCCTGCCCCCGCGCCTGACTGTCCTTGCTTGCAGGGATCCCTTGGAGGGGAGCCGGTTGAGCTTTCCTCCCCGTCCCGACCAGGGCTCCGGCAGCCGAAGACCTCCAGGACCAGCCACCACCATGCTGAGACCACTCTCCGCACACATGAAGGTACTGGCAGAGGGACAAAGTCACGCGGGTTCCGGGGCCGAGATCTCCAAGCCTACTCGGATTTGGACCGAGCATCCTCCACCCAGATCCTCCAAATTCCAGTAGGCGGGAGTCACACCCACCAACTGGCCCCCTGACGCCATGTAATCCCATCAACGACCAAGACTCAGAGACTATAAAAACAAGCTCCCGGGACTGTGCGGCTGCGAATGCGACATCTTATTATGACATCTTATTATCTCATTCCTACTTTGGACAAACTGGCAGGTTACCGAATGTAGCCTGCCCACGTGGCAGAGCCTGGCAAACTCCCCGTGGCGTACCCAATATGCCAAATACCAGTAACAATGATGGGTCTCATTCTCCTAAAGAGCCTTGAATATAATCTCAGGTCTAGGATGAAGGAGACGTTACTGGGGCCTGCTCAAGGCAATCGACAAATAACAGGGTGATTTGTGTTTTGTGATTGTGATTGACTTGATAATTTCCTAATAAGCCCTGACTTTACTGGTAAAGAAATATGGAGTGACAATTTGATTACTTAGGTTTAATTCTAACAGGAAAAGAGTTTGGATATTTTTTTTATTGAGTCACTGTGTTATAAACAATTACAAAGCTGTTCATGATCGGTTTTCAGTCATACAATGATCCAACACCCATCCCTCCACCAGTGTACACTTCCCAGCACAATGACCCCAGTTTCCCTCTCCCCCTCAAGAGTCTAAAGATTTAAAACTTATTCATTTTAAATTTTACAGACCTTTGATCCTTATTTACACTTAAGTCTTACTTTGACAATAGAGGACATAATCTTGTGGCACTTGCAAAGTCATCAGCAGAAAACTGTATTATTTGGCATCAAATATAATTAAATTAAAGTTAGCAATTATTCTGAAGTAAATAGATGTCTATTTATAATGGATATAAAAATGAAATATTTACCCATGGTTTTTTGATATGATTAATGGACAAACTTTTCTTTAAATGTAGCCAGAATAGAATTTTTTATTTTTGCTTTTTGTGTCACACCTGGCAATGCACAGGGGTTACTCCTGGCTCTGCACTCAGGAGTTACTCTTGGTGGTGCTCAGGGGACCATATGGGATGCTGGGAATCGAACCCAGGTCGGCCACATGCAAGGTAAATGCCCTACCCGCTGTGCTCTCCAGCCCCTATAAAGAAATTAAACTTTCTTTGTCCAAGATAACAAAACCTCACCACTTCACCTTCCCAGTTATATTTTGCTTAGAGGTAACAAACTATGGAACAATGGATTTTAGCTGAGAGAGAAATTTAATTCACGAGTATCGACCAGATTTTTTTGTGTGACTATTCCTTTTTCCTTTTATTTAACTCTTTAGACCTCAGATTAAAGGCCTTTCATTCCTTATTTAGATTATGCCAGTTAATTGTCACAGACTATTATCATTGGTCCATATAAGGTGTTTTTTATGTTTTATCTCCACGTTCTTCTCTAGTTTCAATCCTATTCCAACTACAGTCATAAATATGTTTCTTGTTAACTTTGAGGTGTGCATTTATCTTAAAAATCTTGCAAGTATTGTATTCAAGAAGCTAAATGAAGAAGACTCGGTAAAATAACTGAAAGAAAATAAGACTTGAGAATTCAGGCCGTTGATGCTAGAAAATTTTTCTATAGAGTGTGTTCAAGATAAAGGAAAGAAAGTGGAGACCTGGTTCTTTGTGTAAAATTTTTTTAAGGAGTTTAACTATAACATGAAGAAAAATGGGCCAGATACTAGAGAACTAAGATGGCATACTGGTATTTTCCAGTTGGCAGACTAATCATTTGCTTTAAAGCTAATGGGAATAATCCAAAAGGTAGCAAATAATATGTACAGGGAGAGTATGTCCAGGATATAGACGGAGAATTGTGAAACAGTATCCTAAAGGAGGTAAGAGTTGGTGGGTGATCACAGGTTGCAGCTTATCTTGGTCAGGAGTAAATGAGTACTTAAGTAAGTAGATGTATGAGGTGATGAAAGTGTATGAAAGTTCTCTTTTACATCTTTAAATTGTTCAGTTTAATAAAAATAGGGTTGTCTCAGAGTAAGGATGTGGGGGGGGGGTCAGGGTATAGGGTATAGAGATAATACAATAGGCAGCTGCTTGCCTTGCCTATGGCTGATAGGGGTTCATTTCTTAGCACCCCATATGGTCCCCCTAACCTTTCAGATGTCATCTCTGAGCAAAGCTGAGTGTGTATTAAAAAAGTGCCCCCCATAAACACTTGGATAAATAGTTTTATATTCCTAATTAAATTCACTGCTATTTTGAATTCTCTACAGAAAATATCTCAGGATTGATGTTATACAGCACATACAAAGTTCAAAACTGTATTCTTTCTACTGTTTTTCAAAGCCAGTTTGCTCTACTTTCTCCAGATACAACCAAACAATTTAAATAAAAACTTCTTCATTCTCCCACAATCAAAATTCTTATATGCTGGCCTAACCAAAAAAATACCACTTTCCCCAGAAATTCACTTAAATTGTGAAGACACTTAATGCCTAATAATAAGTAAACAAGTTTCCATTTCTGTTTTCTAGTAACTTGAGTAATATAAGACATCATAAGACAGTTCCTACTCATTTTTCACAATTATCACACTATATTTCAATATTTTATGGGCTTCAGACAGTAGGCAACAAAATCATATATAGATATATATGATTATAGATATAGATATATATAGATATCTCTCAGGGAGTCCAGCAAACTAACAAGAGTATCCCGCCTGCACAGGCAGAGCCTGGCAAGCACCCTATGGCATATTCGATATGCCAAAAAACAGTGACAATAACAGGTATCATTCCCCTGACCCTGAAAGAGCCTCCAATCGTTGGGAAAGATGAGTAAGAAGAGGCTGCTAAAATCTCAGACTGGGAGGAATAGAGACGTTACTGGTGACCGCTCAAGTAAATTGACAAAAAAAAGAATGATAGTGATACAGTATGTGATACAGTGAGTAAATATACTTATGTAGAGTAACTTGAGCACACAAATAGATACAGTAAAGTTCTCAAAATGAATCCATTTTGGAAGTTAGAGGGTTAGGTACATTGGGTTAGGTGCTTGCCTTGCATGCGGCTGACTTGGATTTGATCCCCAGTATCCCACCACCAGGAGTAATTCCTGAGCAGATATCATAGCCAGGAGTAACCCCTGAGCATTGCTATGTGGAGCTTATCCTCCCCGCCCAAAATCATTTTTTTATTTAATTCAGTAATGAATGCATTAGTGGCTCAGTTTGTTTGATAAATGAAAGGGAAGAGAAACTAATGAGGGGCAAGTAAAATCTCATAGTAATAAGTTGAAAGGAGGTGCCATGTCAGTTGGAGCCCTGCTGTTTCTATTTTACTAGACTGAACTACTTAAGTCACTCTCTGGGTCTTCTCCTGTGTTAAGTGTCAGAAGCTGCCACAGAATGGTTCACTGAGTGTGGATCATACAGTGGTGGAAAAATAAAGACTTTTTTTTTTTATTATGGTGGTCCAGGAAGTAATTCCTGGACCAGTGGCAATACCCAACTTTTATTTTTGGAGGGGGCAGGTGGTGGGCCACACCTGGCTATGCTAGAACTTACTCCAAGCTCTGTTTATAGGGATCACTTATATCAATCCTCAGGAGACCATATGTGGAGTCAAGAACAGAAACTGAGTCAGTCACATGTAAGGCAAGTGTCTGATCCACAGTTCTATTGCCAACTCCAACACCAACTTTTTTTTTAAATTGTATTGAATCACTGTGAGATAGTTACAAGTTTTTATGTTTGAGTTATAGTCACACAATGATCAAACACCCATACCTTCACCAGTGCACATTCCCCACCACCAGTGTCCCCAGTATGCCCTTTCGCAACCTCCCCCTGCCTCCATGGCAGACAATATTCCCCGTACTCTCTACTTTTAGGAATTATGGTTTGAAATACAGATACTGAAAGGTTATAATGTTTGGTCCATTATCACTTTCAGCACACATCTCCCATCCTGACCAGTTCCTCCAGCCATCATTTTTTTGGTGATTGCTTCTCTATTCCATCTGCCTTCTCCCCTCTGCTCATGAGGCAGGCTTCCAGCTATGGAGCAATCTTCCTGGCCCTTGTCTCTTCTATGCCTGGGTGTCAGCCTCATGTTATATTATTTTAAACTCCACAAATGAGTACAGTCCTTCTATGTCTGATCCTCTCTGACTCATTTCATTTAGCATGATACTCTCTATGTCTATTCATTTATAAGTAAAATTCATGACTTCATCTCTCCTAACAGCTGCATAGTATTCCATTGTGTATACGTACCAAAGTTTTTTTAAATTTTTTTTTTTATGTAGGAATACTGCTATTTATTCAGCCACTGCTTAACTGATTGAATTGGACATGAACTCCACCTTACTTTTTTAAATTTTTTTATAATTTTATTTATTGAACCACCGTGAGAGCAGTTACAAAACTTTCGGGTCTAAGTTTCACTCATACAATGTAACACCCGTACCTTTACCAGTGCCCATTCTCCACCCCCCAAAACCTCAGTATACCCGCATCCCATACCCTCCCTCTACCTGTGGGGCAGATGATTTACACATTACTCTCTCTCTACTTTGATTACATTCAATATTTTGACACCAGACTCACCATTATCATTTGGAATTTTACCCTAACACTCAGATCTGCTGAAAAGGCAACTGTAGACAATTTGTTTTCTATTGCTCATTATGAATAAGATATGATGTCATGTGGCTGCAGTAGTGGCCACATGATTTTGAAATTCCAAAATTTTAACAATTAAATCTGGAGGGATTTCTACCAAAACCTGCTTGGTTCTGAGATTTGTTCCTGAGTCTTTTGGATCATGGCCGTTAAGCAGCTTGATCAGGAGCCAGAGAGGCTGTTCATAGGCGGCGACTTGGGGTCTCATTGGGACGTGGAGGAAAGGGCTGGCTCCACCCCCATCCCATGAGGTCCCACGTGTCTCATCACTGAGGGTCAAAACCTGACTGTCCAATGGCCTCTGGAGGATGGTGGCCATCGAGTCACCTAGGAGGAGCAGGTGGAGTGACAGCACCATTTCCCCCCTGGAATGGCCTGGCAACAGTAACCTACTGTGGGGTCCGGACGCATTTCTGCCAAAAGCCACTTGGTTCCAAGATTTGTTTCTGGGATCGTGGCCGTTATGCATCTTGATCAGGAGCAAGAGAGGCCGTTTGTGGGCAGCAACTCGGGGTCTCATTGGGGTGGGGAAGAAGGTTCAGCTCCACACCCATCCCTTAAGGCCCCATGTGTCTCGTCACTGTGGGCCCAAACCTGACTGCCCAATGGCCTCTGGCAGATGGCAGCCACCGAGCTGCCAAGGGGGAGCAGGTGGAGGGACAGCACCCTTCCCCCCTGGGGTGGACCAGCGACAGTAACCTACTGTGCTATCTGGATGCATTTCTGCCAAACACCACTGGGTTTCGAGATTTGTTTCTGAGTCTCTGGGATCATGGCTGTTAAGCAGCTTGATCAGGAGCCAGAGAGGCCGTTCGTGGGCAGCGACTTGGGGTCTCTTTGGGACGAGGAGGAAAGGGCCGGCTACACCCCTATCCTATGAGACCCCACGTGTCTCGTCACTGCGGGCCCAAACCTGACTGTCCAGTGGCCTCTGGAGGATGGTGCCCACTGGGCCACCAGTGGGAACAGGCCAATGCACGAAACTTATTCCCACCTGGGGTGGCCCAGCACCTGTAACCTACTGCAGGGACTGGACGCATTTCTGCCAAAAGCCATTGGGTTTCGAGATTTGTTTCTGAGTCTCTGGGATCATGGCCATTAAGCAGTTCGATCAGGAACCAGAGAGGCCATGCCTCCAATTATATAGCTGAGCCGGAGGTGGTTTGTGGGTGTGTCTCCTATATACCTAACTTTTGGCCATTTACTTTCTTGGTAAACTTTGCCCCAAGTTTTTGGGGTCTGGCCAAAGGCACAGCAGCAATTTTGGGGTATCTGAAAGTCTGACCGTGCCATCAGGCTCCTGATGCAGTCACCTCACAGGTACAGATTGACCTGCTGGCGGCACCATATCCCCTACCAAAGTTTTTTTTAACCAGTCATCTGTTCTAGGGCACTTGGGTTGTTTCCAGATTTTGGCCATTGTGAACAGTGCTGCAATGAACCTATAGGTACAGATGTCATTTCCACTGATCTTTTTTGCATCCTCAGGATATATTCCCAGAAGTGGTATTGCGGGGTCATATGGAAGCTCAGCTTCTAGGCTTTGAAGGACTGTCCATATTGTTTTCCAGAAAGGCTGGACCAGTCGGCATTCCCACCAACAGTGAAATAGCGTCCCTTTTTCCCCACATTCACGCCAGCACTGGTTGCTTTTGTTTTTTTGATTGTGTGCCAGTCTCTGTGGTGTGAGATGATATCTTATTGTTGTTTTGATTTGCATCTCCCTGATGACTAGCAATGTGGAGCATTTTCTCATGAGCCTTTTGGACATTTGTATTTCTTTTTTGAGGAAACTTCTGTTAATTTCTTCTCCTTATTTTTGGATGGGGTTGAAGGATGTTTTCTTGTACAATTCTACTAGTGTCTTGTATAGCCTAGATATTAATTCCTTATCAGATGGGTATTGGGTAAATATTCTTTCCCATTTTGTGGACTTTCTCTGTATTTAGGTCACTGTTTCTTTTGAAATGCAGAAGCCTCTTAGTTTGATGTAGTCCCATTCAACACCAACTTTTAATAAGCAAATGGTAATTAGGAAGATACTGTAACAAAATGCATGATTTTTATAAAATCACTCTTGCCCTTAAAAGATCAAACCTCTTTTTGAGATATTTCATCATGGCTGTGATTCTCTTTTAGACTATTTCAGCATTACCTGGATTGTATTCAAAGGCAAAAATAAGCTAGATTTAAACCCTTTCAAACATTGTGGATCAGAGAATGGGGAAAAGATGATAAATGAGATGATTGAAAATCAGATTTTTGTATTCTTTAGTTGCAGACATTTCTCCTTCTCCTATACACTTAATATCTTTAATTCTCTACTTAGCACCTTTACTTATTCTAATTTAATTGATGTAATTATTTGGCTCATTTACAATCCTTATTTTGAATGCTTCATTTTAAAATTGTCATTAAGGATTTTCTAATGTGATATTACATTTAAAGAAAATAAAGACTCATTTCTTTAAGACTTTCCAAACATTCTGATGTTTTCTCAGTAATTTTATTCTTATTTGTTTATTTATTTGAAGTTCAATTTAGTTTCTAAATGAGTTTCTAAGAATATGGGGTGTTTTTTGAGCTGTAACTATAGGGACTCAATACAAGTTACACTAGACATTGAAGAACAGTAAAATGAGTGACTGACATACATGTATTTTAAATGACAAACCATGTGTCTTTTTTTTTACTGTGTGTGATTGCAAAGAACTCTCCTATTTGTTGAATATCCTTATCTACTCACGTTGTCCAGGATATCAAGGTATATTAACTAGGAAGTATTTATCATTCATAAATTCACCATAAATTTTTAGAAAACACAAAAGAAAAAATAAACTGAAATAATAAAAAAATTGAAAGAACTTCACCACAATATCTGTTTGTGATTAGAACAGTTTTTCTTAAACTTTTCAATTTCCCTTATTCTCTTAAAAAATTATTTCAAATAACTATTTAGATACTGACCTACTGCTTGCTTCTTCACCATCCCAGGTGGGTCTTTCCTCCTGCAGATTTCCCTGGGCCTAACCCAAAATGAGAGGCACAACCTCTACCTACTGGATGGGCCTCAGGAACCTCCGCACCAGACTTGCCTGACCTTCATATTAAGAGCCCACAAGATAGTCCTTGCCTGACCTTCTGCTTGCTGCTCCATCACAGAGAAGACAGAGAACAATCTCCAGCTTAATCCTTCAGTTACTTCCAGGAGAGAGGGTTGATTACAAAGACAAAACCCCAGCACAAGAAACTAGAAAACCAATGGGAAAGCACACAGAAGCCTACTAAGCTCAATGAGAGAAAACATTATCATTGAAACATAAATAATACCTTCAAATGCTCAGTGTCTTTGGTGACACTGATGAGGATGTTCAAATGGGTTCAAAGAAATGATAGCATAGGTAGTCAGCAAAGCACAAGGTAGTATGAGAGTAAAAATAAAAAACTACTACAGTCAGAAATGAAGAACATTTACATAGGTGATGTTAGAAAGTCAATAGAAGCTCTGAACAGCAGAATAACAGAAGCTGAGCAAAACATCAGTGAGTTCCAAGATGAGAAAGAAAAAGTCTCTAGGAAACAGCAAAATAGTCTGAAAAGAAATGAATAGCATACCAGAGAACTAAGGGATGAGTTAAAGAGAAACAATACAAGAATCATCAGAGTCCCTGAAGAACAGAAAGGCATTTCTGAATTTTAATTTCCAATATGGTAAATATCAGTTGATGCAATTCATAAATGCAAAAGTTTATGGAATAATTCCTAATTTTTTGCCATTCCTTTAACTTTTATTAGACCAAGTAATATGAACCTGTATAATAAATCTGTTATGTTACTGTCAAGGGGACAGACAAAGGGGTTGGAGAGAGGTTGGGAATATTGGTGGAAGGATGAGGACATTGGTGGTAGGACTGGTGTTGGAACATTGTATGCCTGGAACAACTTTATTATGAACAACATTGTAAATCACTGTTTCAATAGACATTCTTTTAAAAAATCATTGGACAACAAATTGGAAGCCTAGAGTGTTAACACAATGGGTGGGGTGCTTGCTTGCATGTGAAAGATCTTGGTTTGCTCCCTGGTACCCCGCATGGTCCCCCAAACCCTGCCAGGAGTGATCCCTGAGTGCAATCAGGAGTAAGCCCTGAGCACAAAGTGTGCCCCAGCAACAATTACTACAAAAATTGGGATAAAAAATTATTTCAAAGAACTTTTGCATTTATGAGGTACATCAACTGATATTTACCATATTTAGCAAATTAAAACTCAGAAATTTTATTAATTTATCTTAAGGTAACAAACATATCATCAAATCTGTCACTGTCACTGTCCTCCCGTTGTTAATCGATTTGCTCTAGTGGCCCCAATAACGTCTCCATTGTGAGACTTGTTCCTGTGTTTGGCATACTGAATACATCACGGGTAGCTTGCCAGGCTTTGCTGTGCGGGTGAGATACTCTCGGTAGCTTGCCGGGCTCTCCAAGAGGGGAAGAGGAATCGAACTGGGTCGGCCATGTTGGCCACTAGCAAGGCAAATACCCTACCCACTGTGCTATTGCTCCAGCCTATGATCAAATCTAACACATTTTATTTTTAATTTTAATTTTTGTTTTTAATTGAATCACAGTGAGATGCAGTTACAAAGTTGTTTATGATTGGATTCCAGTCATATTGTGATAGAACACTTGATCACTCACTCACTTGACATCCCGTTACTTATCGATTTGCTCGAGTGGGCACCAGTAACATCTCCATTCATCCCTGTCGCGTGCTAATGTAGCCCGATGACGTCTGCTCATTCTAGGAACACGAAGAGGCTCAAACACATCTTTCAGGGTCTTGACGAAGAAGTCTGACCATCTCATAGGTGGGCAGCCACGCGATCTTTTGACATCCTGTGGAATCCAGTCAGTAATGGCTCTAGTCCAGCTGTCTCCAAATCTCATTACTCATCCAGCTCATCTGATTTTCGATGCATTGGCAAATGAGACAGCGTCCCTGATTCTTGATCGTTGAATGGAGGTCGGAACTCTAGATTCTTTCTCTCATTTGAGTGAAGAGTGATACTCCAAGCATAGCTCTTTCGATCCCTCTTTGGGAGACCTAAATAGCATTCTCATCCTGTTTTTGTAGGGCCCAGGTCTCTGAGGCATATGTTAATGCAGGAAGAACAGTGGAATCGAAGAGATGTGCCTGGAGCCAGAGAGTCTTTGTCCTCTTAGCTATTTCTTCGACACTCTTGAAGGCGTTCCAAGCTGCTCTCTTCCTCCTGCGCAACTCAGGAGCCAGGTCATTCGTCATGTTGACCTATGTACACATAACTGTTGCATTTGGAGATGTTCGTCCTGTTGAGAATGAATGGGATGTCAGGAATGAAACCATTTCTCATAAACATTGTCTTTGTGAGATTCCTCTGTAATTTGACCTTTCCACACTCACGGTCATAGTCAGCTAGCATTTGTGCCACTTGGCTAATGTTTGGTGTTATTAGAACGATGTCATCAGTAAAGTGGAGGTGGTGTAGTTGCTGACTGTCTATCTTCACTCCCATTACTTCCCATTCCAGTCATTGCATGATGGTCTTGAGGGTGGTACTGAAGAGTTTCGGTGAAATGGTATCACCCTGCTGAACCCCTCTCTTAACATCGATGATCACTTCTTTGTAGAATGGTGAGATCCTGGTAGTGAATCCATAATACAGCTCGCGGAGGATCCTAATGAATTGACATTGAATTCCCTGTTTGGCTAGGGCCTCAATGACTGCTTCAGTCTCAACAGAATCAAAGGCCTTCTTTCAATCAATGAACATTAGACAGAGTGGCATCTTGAACTCCCGACAAACCTCAATGAGCTTGGTTATTGTGTGGATATGGTCGATTGTGCTAAATCCTTTTCAGAAACTGGCTTGCTCGCATGGTTGTCCTTCATCTAGTGTTCTGCCAATCCTATTCAGGATGACTTGAGTGAACAGCTTGTAGACGAAAGACAACAGGCAGATCAGGCGATAGTTACCAATGTTGTAGATCTCTCCCTTCTTGTACAGTAGTACAGTCCTGTTGGTCTTCCATTGGGATGGAACCTTGCATTCAGACAGGTAGCATATGAAGAGCTGAGCCAGTGTATTGATGAGTACTGATGGCAGGTTCTTCAGGTGTTCGGGTATGACTTTGTCTGGGCCGGGTGCTGTTCACTTCTTTACTGATGAAATGGCATGTCAGATTTCGGAAGGGAGAACTTTGGGAACAACATATCCATCCTGCGGAATTTGGAATCTGGGCAGGTGGACGTGGCTACCAAAAAGATCTGAGTAGAAGTCATGGGTAATCTTCTCCATTGCCCTTCTGGAAGATGTAATAGATCTATCAGGATGTCAGAGGGCAGTCATCTTGGTCTTGTAGTTGGCAAAGGACAGGCAGGCATTGCGAATGCTTTTCCCAGCTTCTGGCACATCTGCCAGCACTGCTGCTCTTGTCTCTTTGAGGTCTTCCTTTATTGCATCTCTGCACTGCTTTGTGAGCTCGGACGTTCGCTTGCAGTTGCCTGAGGCTTGCGCCAAGCCACGTTGGTGAATGAGTTCGAGAGTTTTCAAAAACAGGCGTCTTTTTGTGGCTCTCTCTCTCTCTCTCTCTCTCTCTCTCTCTGTGTGTGTGTGTGTTCTTTGCACAATCATGGAGGTGCTGAACCAGTTGATTGTATTCCTCATCAATGTTGTCAACGATGACAATTTCCCATGTTGCCACAATCGTGCCAAAGAGCTCTCAGTTGGTGGTCGTTTTGGGAGTTCTCTTCTTAAACTTTGCAGCCCTTTGCCCCCACTCTGTGAAGTAGAATTTTGCACAAAAGAGACGGTGGTTTGATCCCATTTGGAATTTTGGGACAACAGTGACATCTGTCAGGGAAGACCATTGATTGGATATAACGTGGTGAATTTCGTTGTGGAACTCTCCACCGGGAGACTCCCATGTACAACGTTTAGATTTGGCCTTCTGGAATTGTGAGTTACGATGAATGGTCTTGGTCGACATGATGAACTCAGACAGTCTGTCACCCTGTTCATTCCATTCTAGGTACCAATGTGGAGTTCTTCGGCTGATCTTTTTGGTCCTATCTTGGCATTAAAATCACCAACAATGATCTTGTAGAAGGTGTGGTCTTCTTTATAGAACTTCTCCAGCCCCATGTAGAACTTCTCAATTTCTCTTTCATCATAATTGGATGTTGGTGCGTAGACAATGAAGATAGAAACTGCTGGCAGTGAGCTACATCTATTCAAGTGTAATTGTTCGATTCGGGTTGTTAGGCATTCAAATGAATAAATGTTTATGGTCAAGATCATGTTGACAAGGACACCGACACCACTGACTCTTCTTTTGTTGCATGTTCTGAGGAACAGTTCTTCCCCACTGTCGAAAATTGTGTGATGTGATTGGTGCTTTCTCGTCTAGGTCAGTCCAATGATTTCGTACTTGATCTTTCGTGCTTGCACAAAGGTCCTCGATGGATGCATCCAATGCCAGTGTACATGCATTGAAAGTACAGACAGTCATTTTTGTCTTTCTTCATTGTGGCAGCCTAGGTCGGTCCTGAGATTTTATCAGCCTCTCCTTCCTCATCCATCTTAACGCTGCCGTATTGGTGGCTCTTTCAGGGTCAGGGGAATGAGACCCATTGTATTTATTGGTTTTAGCATATTGAATACACCACAGGTAGTTTGTCAGGCTCTGCTGCGTGGGTAGAACACTCTTGGTAGCTTGCGAGGCTCTCTGAGAGGGATAGAGGCTTTTAAGGAGGCCTCTAATCGTCCTTGCAGGTGTTCCCTTGGCTCAAACAATATTTCAACACAATCAAATATGGTGTGGTAATCTTGTATTAAGTATTTTATGATGTGTTTTATTATTCTGGACCTCAGATTCAGGCTCAACGGATCTGGGAACAGAAATATTCTGCCTGCTCTCAGCAGCCTGGCAGACCTCCATTACCTCCACTACTTCCACTATCTGGCTGCTGACACTCTGCAGGACGTTTTCAGGCTGTGCAGCCACATTGCTGCCACACGACACATCATAAAACACTTAGTACAAGTGATAGAACACATTTTAATAAAAATGTGCTTTTGTCATCATTGTCACTGTCACTATCCTCCCGTTGTTCATCAATTTGCTAGAGTGGGCCCAGTAACATCTCCATTGTGAGATTTGTTTGGCATATCGAATACATCACAGGTAGCTTGTCAGGCTTTGCTGTGTGGCGAGATACTCTTGGTAGCTTGCCAGGCTCTCCAAGAGGGGTGGAGGAATTGAACCCGGGTCAGTCAAGTTGGCAGCATGCAAAGCAAATGCCCTACCACTGTGTTATGTGCTTTTGTCATATGGATTATATTTCATAAAATTAAAAAATTCATGAGAAAACAGCATTGTTTTATATCTAAAAAATTCTCAGTTGTCTGACTTACACAGAGATGTCTGTATTCTCACATTTGCTTTGGCATCCAACTTGCTGCATGTGTAATCTCAAATCATCTAACCCTGGAAAACTCCCATTGTGCACAAGAGAGTGAAATAAGTATCATATTTTAAAAACTATTTCTTACTGAGTCACTTTGAGAAACACAGTTACAAAGCTGTTCATGTTTGATTTCCAGTCATACAATGTTCCAACACTTCTCTCCATCAATGTACATTTCCCAACATCAGTGACCTCAGTTTTCCTCCGGATACCCCTCCCACACCCATCCAGCCGCTATGACAGAGACCTTTTCTTCTCTTTCTCTTTCTTTCTCTTTCTCTTTCTCTTTCTCTTTCTCTTTCTCTTTCTCTTTCTCTCTCTCTCCTCTATGTTTCCCTGTCTCTCTGTTTCTTTCTCTCTTTCTTTTTAGGAATTATGATTTTGTAATATAGATACTGAGATGTTATCATGTTTGTCCCGACTTTCAGCACATAGTTCTTATCCTAAGTGATCATTTCCAACTATCATTGCCACAATGGTTCCTTCTCTATCCCAACTTCCTTCTCCCCTAACATCTGTGGCAGGATTCCAACCATGGACTAATCCTCCTGGCCTTTGTTTCCATTGTCTTTTGGTATTAGTCTCATACTATGTTTACATCCCGCGAATGAATGATGTCTGTCCCTCTCCTGACTCATTTCACTCACCATAATAATCCCCATGTCTATCCATTTATAAGCAAATTTCATGACTTCATTTTTCCTAATGTGTGAGTTTTAAAGAAAAAAGGAGCAAGGGCACATGGGGCATGAGCATTTGGTGGCCTAGAGCCGCCTTCCCAGGCCGGCCACAGGCAGACGAAGTACTAGGAGAATGGAGAACAGGAACTGGGCCCCAGGCTGGTTAGCAGTCAGTTTATTTCTCTCTCCTCCCCAGTGTAGTCTGACTTTTCCCCTTACGGCACAATCATAGTCGTAGTTTTGGTTGTAGTCCCAGTCATCATAGTTTCATCATCCTAGTCTCCTCATAGACCTTAAAGTCTTCTCCTTTGTTATCTCCTTCCTCATCTGTCATAGTCTCATAGACTTTGACTTCCAGTCTTTGTTGTCTTCTAGTCCTATTTCTAGTCTCAAAGTCCCAAAATCCCAGTGTCCAAAGTCTCAGTTCTCATTCTCCTAGTCATCAATTTTCTAGTCTCTTCTTACCCCTTACAGCATAGATAAACAGATATCATGAAAGGTGGGCATACACAAAGGTGGGGTTGAATATTATCATAACAACATGCAGATGTAAAGCCACTCCTTCAGGAGATTAACTCAAGGACAAAATCTCATCTGAGGGCTCAACAATCCAGATTACTAGGAGATTCGTTCAAGGGTGGGATTCCATCCAGGGTGTATTGCTTTCTCCTTTCCTCAGCTAGTAATCCATTTAAACAATCTGAATTTATTTCTTACAATATTTTAGTCATTTTGTATGAACACAGTAAGAGATATATTAAGCTTAAAGGTTGGTTCTTCAGTCCTCAGGCCAGGTTAGTCTTTCCTAACCTCTGCAGGGTCCTTATTCAGTTACTTCTTTTTGGGTCATGACAGAATTTTTCCATGACCACTAACATTATACTTACGGTGCTTAGCTTGTCTCCTTTTGATGCCAGGTTAGCTTACAGCTTGCGCTGGATCTATCTGGGTCTACCTTCATCAGGATCCTGCTTTTGGAGTGCTAGGAACTAAGGGCATCTGAGTCTTAAGTCAGGTAAATATGGACTCCCAGGAGTAAATATTACTTTGGAGTCAATTAATTCCCAGGTTACAAAGATAGCATGACTTGTCTTCCTGTGCCTATACAAAAAGGACATTGCTAAATAAGCTACGCAAATGACATAAAGGAAAGAGAAAAGCAATATTGGATTACCAGTGCTTGATGGAATTGGGTGTGCCTCAGGGGCACTGTTGTGGGAGTAGCTCAATAACCTTAAGCTCCCTGAGGGAGGAGCAAGGACAACCCAGTATTAACTAACACTAATGGCTGCATAGTATTTCATTGTGTGGATGCACCAAAGCTCATTCTGTTCTCTGTTCTCAGGCACTAGGGTTGTTTCCAAATTTTGGCTATTGTGAGTAGTGCTGCAATTAACATAGGAGTGCTGATGGCATTTCTGCTGTGTTCTTTTGTATTTCCAGGGTATATTCCCGGAAGTGTTTTTGCTGGATCAAATGGGAGCTCAATTTCTAGTTTTTTGAAGAATGTCCATATTGTTTTTTTAAAAAAAAAACATTCCCACCAACAATGAGTAAGAGTCCCCTTTTCCCTCCTGCATCTGTGCCAACACTGGTTGTTATTTTTGATGTGTGACAGTCTCTGTAGTGTGAGATGGTATCTCATTGTTGTTTTGATTTTCATTTCCCTGATGATTAGTGATGTAAAACATTTTTTCGTGTGCCTTTTGGCCATTATTAAATAACATATTTTATAAGGGCCAGCCAACTCAAATCACTCAAGGGCCCTGAGGTCAGCAGGCCTGTGATTCAGTTCTAAGTCCAGAGGATGCAGTGATTCTTGAGTCCTGCCATTCTGGAGACAATCCAGGCTACCCCTAGGATGCTAAAAGACCTCAGGCCACACCCAGTAATGCTGGGGGTGGAGGGGGGTGCTCCAGGGTAGTACCCAGCAATGCTTGGCCATGTGGTGCAAGGAAGCAAATTCAGACCAAACAGCTATGCTTCCTCTCAGCCCTGGCAAATAACATCATAACATTGTCATGAAAGCAGTTTCCATCTCACAACCTCTGAGAGATAACAGTCACACACAGAGAACTATTTCAGAACAATATTTAGAACAATATCTGTGAAGGGTAAAAAAAGGGTAAATTATTCATGATTAATAGTAAACATATCTATTTATTTATTAATTTTTATTAGTGGAAACACCATGAGGTACAGTTGTAGACTTACAAATTTTTGTGCTTGGGTTTCAGTTATACAATGATCGAGTACCCGTCCCTCCACCAGTGCCCATTTCCCACCACCACGGATCCCAGTATCCCTCCCACCCTCCATCCCCCCATCCCACCCTGCCTCTGTGGCAGGGCACTCCCTTTTGTTCTCTCTCTCTTTTGGGTGCTGTGGTTTTCAAAAGAGGCATTGAGTGGCAATCATATTCAGACTATAGTCTACTTTCAGCATGCATCTCCCATCCTGGGAGGATCCTCCCAACACCCTTTATTTGGTGCTCCCTTCTCTATCTGAGCTGCCTTTTCCCCTAATGTGCGTAGTAAACATATTTAGAATTCTAGACCTAGAAGGTCTTCATTTACAAATTGGGATAAAATTTAAAGCTATATTTAACAATAGTTCTCAATAAGCAAACAATTGCATACACAATTGTGTCCCCAAACAATAATTCTCAATAAGCAAACAACTGCATACACAATTGTGTCCCCAAAGATGAAATACCTGGATACAACCTAACAAAGCAGGTAAAATTTATACATAGAAAAGAGAATCAGAGAAATAGCACAGGGGTTAAGGAGCATGCCTTGCCTGTGGCTAAATCCACTCTGAACTATGGAACCACAAGGTCTGCTGTTTTTCAGGTTTCCTCCTTACAACCTTTCCCCTCTTGTCTGACTATACTTTACACATGGATAGCTGCTCTTTGCTCCACTTAATTGTGCTTATTTGCAAGCCAACTTCCTCACCCATTTTACTATCTCTCCACCCCCTTGAGTTGTAACTTTGTAAAACTATTTTATTGAATCACTGTGAAATTGAATTTCAGTCATACAGTATTCCAACTCCCATCCCAGTGTAAATTTCCCAGAACCAGTGTCTCCAGATTCCCTCCCACATCAACACCCACCCCCCCATGGCAGGTGATTTCCCCCCCCCCCCTTCTCTCTCTCCCTCTCTCTCCCTCTCTCTATCTTTCGTATAATTTCCAGGAAGTTAGGGAAGGCCCCATGGGCTCTCCCTCTTGCCACCCAGGTTCCTGGTCTTGGGCAGCTCCCCCACCTGGGACAATTTGATGCCATGGGCAGATGAAGGAGGAAACGATGGCCACCTGGGTTGATTAATCAGTTGCCATTTATTCCATTCTCCCCACGTGCTGGTTCCAGTCTCTTTGAGCCCCCCATTCTAGTCTTACAATGTCCCTCATTCCCGTCTCCTGTCTGTCCAGCTCATCTCTCTGTGCTTCATCTCGCAGCCTGGGCTCTCTCTCTTCATGTGCCTGTTCCTGTATTCTTTTTCTACATTCTACTCTCTGTGTCCCCCCCTTGCTAGTCTCTCCGCGCTCCATCTTGCTGCCCTGCTCTCTCTCTCATCTCTCCCCAACTCTCTCATCTCTCCACCTCCAGCACTCCAGCCTACTCTACACCCAGTCCTTTGCAAAATCAACATCAGAAAGCCCTTCCTTTGCTCACCACTTAAGGTGTTTTTCTCCTTTCCTTAGTCCAATAACTTAATTAACATTTTAATTGACATTTTAGTTCTACTTCTTAATATTATTTATTTTGTATAGACACAGTAAAAGATACAGTGAGTTTATAGGGTTACTCTCCTGCAGATATCTCGCTACAGACTCAGACTACAGTGCTCAGGCCAGATTAATATTTCCTCACCCTAGAAGGGTCTGAATCTAGTTATTACTTTTTGGATCATGGCAGAATTTGTCCATGACCATGCTCTTAAGTTATAGTTAAGTATTATGGCGCTTTGGCCAGACCCATTTCAATGTCAGGGTAGCACATATCTCACAGCTTACCCTGGGTCCATCCAGTCCCTCATCGGGACCCTACTTTTGGGGTGCTAGGAAGTAAGGGCTTAATCACTTAATCACTTAACTTCCCGTTAGTCGGCGATTTGCTCGAGCGGGCGCCAGTAACGTCTCCATTTGTCCCTGTCGCGTGCTAGTGTAGCCCAATGGCATCTATTCACTCTGGGAACATGAAGAGCCTCAAACCGATCGTTCATGATCTTCACGAAGAAGTCTGACCATCTGGTAGGTGGGCGGCCACGCAGTCTTTTGATATCCCGTGGAATCCAGTCAGTAACAGCTCTAGTCCAGCGGTCGTCTTTAAATCTCATCACGTGACCAGCCCATCTGATTTTTGACACCTTGGCAAACGACACAGCGTCCCTGATTCTTGATCATCGACAGATGTCGGAACTCCGGATTCTTTCTCTCATTTGAGTGAAACGTGATATTCCAAGCATAGCTCTTTCAATTCCTCTTTGGGAGACCCGAATAGCGTTCTCATCTTGCTTGCGTAGGGCCCAGGTCTCTGAGGCATATGTTAATGCAGGAAGAACAGTGGAATCAAAGAGATGTGCCCGGAGCCGGAGGTTCTTCGTCCTCTTAGTTATTTCTTCGATGTTCTTGAAGGTGTTCCAAGCCGCTCTCTTCCTCCTGCGCAGCTCGGGTGCCAGGTCATTTGTCATGTTGACTTCTCGACCTAGGTACACACAGCTGTTTCATTCGGAGATGGTCGCTCCGTTGAGAGCGAATGGGGCGTCAGTAACAACGAGGCTGTTTCTCATAAACATTGTCTTTGTAAGATTCAGCTGCAGTCCTACCTTTCCACACTCACGGTCAAAGTCGGCCAGCATTTGTGCCGCTTGGCTGATGTTTGGTGTTATTAAAACAATGTCATCAGCAAAGCGGAGGTGGTGTAGTTGCCGACCATCTATCTTCACTCCCATTCCAGTCGTCGCATGATGTTCTCGAGGGTGGCACTGAAGAGTTTCGGTGAAATGGTATCACCCTGCCGAACCCCTCTCTTGACATCAATGATTACTTCTTTGTAGAATGGTGAGATCCTGGTAGTGAATCCGCAATACAGCTCATGGAGGATCTTGATGTATTGGGCTTCAATGCCCTGATTGGCTAGGGCTTCAATGACTGCTTCCGTCTCAACAGAATCAAAGACCTTCTTTAAATCAATGAACGTTAAACAGAGCGGCATCTTGAACTCCCGAGAAACCTCAATGAGCTTGGTTATCGTGTGGATATGGTCGATGGTGCTGAATCCTTTGCGGAACCCGGCTTGCTCACATGGTTGTCCTTCATCTAGTGTTCTGCCAATCCTATTTAGGATGACTCGAGTGAACAACTTGTAGATGACAGACAATAGGCAGATCGGGCGATAGTTGCCAATGTCATGGATGTCTCCCTTCTTGAACAGTAGTACGGTCCTGCTGGTTTTCTATTGGGACGGAACCTTGCATTCAGACAGGTAGCGAGTGAAGAGCTGAGCCAGTGTATTGATGAGTACTGACGGCAGGTTCTTCAGGTGTTCAGATCTGACCTTGTCTGGGCCCGGTGCTGTTCGTTTCTTTACCGACGAAATGGCATGTCGGATTTCGGAAGGGAGAACGTTGGGAACGACATATCCATCCTGTGGAATTTGGTATGTCAGCAAGTGGACATGGCTATCGAAGAGATTTGAGTAGAAGTCATGGATAATCTTCTCCATTGCTGTTCTGGAGGATGTGATGGATCCATCAGGACGTCGGAGGGCAGTCATCTTGGTCTTGTAGTTGGCGAAGGACAGATGGGCATTACGAATACTTTTCCCGGCTTCTGCCGCATCTACCAGCACTTCTGCTCTTCTCTCTTTGAGGTCTTCCTTGATCGCATCTCTGCACTGTTTTGCGAGCTCGGACGTTAGGGCAACTGAGGCTTAAGTAGAGAGAACAGATGTCCAGGAGGTAAACATCATTCAGAGTCAATTAACTCCCAAGTTACAAAAGCATAGCATTAACTGTCTTCTTGTGTCCATACATAAAAGGACATTGCTCTGAATTAACTATGCAAATGACTTAAGGAGAAGAGAAAAACAATATTTACAAGTCAACAGAGCACAAAGAAGGAGGTTACAAATAAACACAGAGGAATGGGAGCACTGTAATGGGAGTAACCCAATAAACCTAAACTCCCGGTGGCAAGGCAGAAAGGACAAACCAATGTTATCCTACACACACACACACACACACACACACACACACACAGAGACACACTCTCTCCTCTTTCCTTTCGGATATTGTGGTTTGCAATATTGATACTGAACGGTTATCAAGAATATCCCTTACCTACTTTAACTCTCAGATCTTGTTTAGCATGATCATTTCCAGCTATTATTGTCATACTGGTCTCCTCTCTCTTACCTTACTCTCAGCCCCCCATACACTGTGGTTAGTTCCAATCATTGACCAGTCCTCCTAACCTCTGTTTTCTTGGCCATAGATATTATTCTTTTACTATATATGTATATTTTACATATTGCTGTAATTTTTAAAGAAAAGTATATGCCTTTTTTTGACATTAGGCTAATGTTGGCTTCAGCATGAAAATTCTCAAAAAAAGTGAAAATAGAGCTTCCACAAGACTTGATGATTTCATTTATCAGAATATAACTCCAAAACACAAAAACATCAATACAAATAATATATATGCATGTATATGTTAATTGAAGCCCTAACTGCAATAGTGACAATATGGAAACAATCCAAATATCCAATGACAGGAAAATGTATAAATAAATTGTGTTATATATACATGATATCATGATATAATACAAGAAAACATAAAATCTTACAGTTTGTTGCAACTTGGATGGAATTGGAGGGTATCGTGCTAAGCAAAATAAGTCATAGGGAGGATAAATATCTAAATGATGCCATTCATCTATGGTATATATAAAGAGAGACAAAACAAGGGAATAGACAATATTGAATGGCAAAACCTTGTCCTTGGATTATAACTAAGATTATCAAGCAGTGTGTAGAAGGATGGGGCAAAAGAAGAGGTGTACTAGAAGGAATTTAAGGATATTGGTAGAAGATCTTGGGCACTTTGGTGGTCTTGAGATGCTGTAATTTTGTATATCAAAGCCACAAATGTTAGCACTATTGTAGCCATGTTTCCTAACGACAGATGATAAAAGAAACTTCATATGAGTTATTCAGAAAAAACCCACTTCATCTCCTATATCATATTTCTTTGGGTAGTTGGAGTGGCTGCGGATGGGAAGTGGTAAATTTTGGGGAAAAGCTTGTCAAAATTCTAAATAGGGCTCATTTAGGAAAGATGCTGTTAAAGCTATAGATTTCAAATTTTAGCAAATGTAAAAGTAAACTTGAGCTACTACATTATATCACATATTCCTGGGTCTATTTCTAAAGAATTTGACTCAGTGTGTCTAGAGTAGGACCCAGGAATATTTATAATAAATAAGAATGTCTTGAGATATAGCTTGTTTCCAAATTTTGAAGAATATTCCTTCACATGGTGCTCATTATATATGCTATGGGAGAAAAGACCCAGATAAAGTATATAAGGATAGATTCAGAGCAGATAATTTTCATTTTTTAAATGCTTTTAGGGACTATAATGATGCATTTTCTTGTTTGCCTTAAGCACCTTGGTGAGCTTTGAATTATCGATGAAGAAATATGACAGGAGCTACATATTTAAAACTTGCACATATATTCTACATCTATTGCACATTTCACAAACCCCCAAGTACAGGTGACTATTTAAACTTGACTCTCAGCCCCAATCATGCATATCATAGGAATTCTTGAGGGGAGACTGCAGAGAATTAAACTTTGGAATCTCATATTTTGAGTGTTTCATCTCATCGAATAACCTTATTTTTTGTTAGCAACAATTGCATGAGAGTGGGTTAGATCCATGGAGTCATAAGGTACCCATTCAGAATACAGTAACACTTAGATCCTAAATATGGTACATCTTAGTTGGGTACTATCATAGATTGGAGGGAGGTCTCAGAGTATCTGAATCTGTGTTTTGAGAGAGACAAACATATTGCATCAGTAGTAGGGGTGGGTCTAGCACCAAGATGTTAGTTTTCAAGCTTTTAAATGTGTCACTGGCAGTCTTGATACCTAAAGTTTGTCTTAGGAACACTTTGCTTAGATGCTAGTTTCTGAGCAGAATCTTTAGTAAATCCAACTCTGAGGTGATCATATATTATGAGACTCATAAGAAAAAGTGAGATACATAGTACTTTCTTATAGTATTTTGGTGGAACTGAATAATTATTACAACTACTTGGTTTGTTGTTGTTTGTTTATTATTGTTTTTTAGCTACTTGGTTCTTAAGCTTGAACTGAAATGGTTTTTATCCTAATAGAGCAGTGAAGTTCACTGTAGTGTTTAACTCCAATGCACAGTTTTCAAATAGAATAGAATGGGCTTGGCACTCCTTGGAAGATTTATATGGTAATGATGGCATTAACTTGGATAGAAAGTGATGTGGTCTCTAGTTATCAAAGTTTACATTCTTGAAACTGTTTAGGTTGGCAGAACTTGGAGATAGAGAGTGATTGTTAGAGGTTCTGGGAGCTCCATGATAAGATTGATATCATAGTATGAGTCAGGACCATTTTAAACCAGAACTATTTTTTTCCATTCCTTCTACACAGCAGAGGCTTGTAAGTGATATAGTGCTTTGCCTGCTCAAAAGCAAAGAGAGAGAAAGTTGGAATCATGTTAACCTATGTACCAGTTTAATTTGACAAGGAAGCCACCAAGTTTGAGAATAGTTATGCATACACCTGAGTTAGTATTTATGTGGTATTGAATCAGCTTCTGGGCTGGAGCTATAGCACAGTGGTAGGGCATTTGCCTTACACGCAGCTAACATGGCCGACCCGAGTTCGATTCCTCCGCCCCTCTCGGAGAGCCCGGCAAGCTGCCAAGAGTATCTCGCCTGCACGGCAGAGCCTGGCAACGATATGCCAAACACAGTAACAACAAAGTCTCCAATGGAGACGTTACTGGGCCCGCTCGAGCAAATCGATTAACAATGGGAGGACCGTGACCGTGAATCAGCTTCTATTTGTGGGACATATCAATATGGAAAGAATTATAATTATCTTCACTTAGGTGATCCAAATGAACTGACTGTTCAGGACTTCCCAAAACCCGTTATCAAGAGTGTCTTTACTCTAGTCCAAACTAAGTGAGGTAAATGAAATGAGTAGCCTTTCCAAAATTAAGCTATGGCTCTACTATTGTTGCTGAAACCACCAAACACATCCACTCTCCTTGGTTTCCTTAAAATTCTACCCTAATTAAGCTGTGAAATTTCCAAAGGAGTTCAGCAGGAAACTATTGTCTCTGGAAGTTGTTTTGTTTTTGTTTTTGTGTTTTTTCAGTTACTGGAAAAAAAGGTTTAAGAAGAGTTCCAAACTTCAAGAAATCTGTGCCACATTCTCTGTAAAATATTTTAGAAAAATTCATCCTAGAATTTGTACAAAGTCCTGAGTTTTTTTTAAATTTACTTGACATGTTAATGGAGAGATTATAAGAAAAATAGGAGAAAGATGATGAACATCGGTCTTCAAAACATTTAAGTATACAAGCATGGCTGTAGACTGTGGAATTTCTTTCTGGAACTGCAGATTAATAGGGAGTAAGCAGAGGTTGACAAAACTCAAGAGATTTGCTTCTGAGCCTCATATGCCATAGCCATGCTAAAGTCTATGGGTAAAAGAGGGCAGAAAGTCAAGACGGGAAAAGTTAGTGACTCAAGCTTACTTAGTAAGGGACTAGATATTTGCAAGGTGCAGAGGATGAAGTAAAACTAACAAAGTTCGAGTACTAGAAGTGAAGCCATATCTGAGTCAGGAACCAGGACAAATGGATTGAAAACAGGGTGGGAGGAACAGATAGAAGGAATCAATTTGATAACAGTGGCAGAAACTAGAATTTTGGTGGCAGTATGGGTGGTATATATATTTATCAAAGTATGAAGTTATGTGAAACATATTGTACTGCAAACCACATAATACTGTGGCATCACAATTTATAAAAAAAAAGAATGAAAGGGTTGGTGAATAAGATCTGAAAAAGAGTATCTATTAAAACATTTATCTTAAAAAATATGCTCTGGGGGCTGGAGTGATAGCACAGTGGGAAGGGCATTTGCCTTGCGTGCTGCCAACCCGGGTTTGATTCCCAGCATCCCATGAGATCCCCCGAGCACTGCCAGGGGTAGTTCCTGAGTGCAGAGCCAGGAGAAACCCCTGAGCATCACTGAGTGTGACCCAAACACAAAAACAACAACAACAAAAAAAGTATACTCTGAACTAGCATTTGAAGTCCTTCAAAATCTGAGCTCAACCAATTTTTTTTTATTATTTTCTATCCGGCCATCCATTGCTCTAGAAAAGTGACTATAATCCCTTTTTTTGGTTCATATTATTTCTCTCCCATATCCATACTACCATATGATTCCTTAAATATGTATACTATGATTAATCTATATGAAACAAATCCTGTACATCGATTCTATAATTTTGACTTTTAAAATTTTATTATTGTTGTGGTAACACGATTTACAAAAGTGTTAATATTCATGATCTTGATATACAAATTTACTACCCCCCCCCACCGGAGTGCCAAAAACACTCTGACACTGTTTTTATGCCATTTTTGTTCTTCCACGTTTCTCAGACTCTCTAACCTCTCCTTCCTATCAGTAACCTCAGTTCTCTTGTCAGAATGAAGATTTGTTGTCAAGGACCATTCACACTCCCAGTCTTTCTTTCTTTATATACCAGATGAGTGAAAACACCCAGAACTTCTCCCTCTAAATTACTTTGCTTCACATGAAACCTTCTAGTTCCTTCCAAATTGCAGAAAAAGGGAAGTTTTTTTTTTATAACTGAGAATAAATACCAGATTCACTTAACCACTCATTTGTTGCTGAACTTTGGGTTGTTTCAGATCTTGGCTATTGTCAATAGTGCTACAATAAACATAGGAGTGTACATCTCTTGCCAAATTAATGTTCTTGTATCCTTGAAATAAATGCCAAGAAGTGGAACTGCTGGATAGTATAGAAGATCTATTTAAAATTTTTAGGTCTCCATACTTTTTTCCATAGATGCTACTCAAGACAAAATTCCTAATGAAGTAAAACTAACAAAGTTCAAGAACTAGAAGTGAAGCCATATCTGAGTTAGGAAACAGGACAAATGGATTGAAAACAGGGTGAGCTCTCAACAGTGAATGAGAGCTCATCTTTCACCACTTCCCCTGTTAGGCCTGGTTGTTTAAGGGCCTTTTTATATAAGCCATTCTTATTTATATGAAGTGATATCTATTTTATTATTTCAAGCAAATCCTGTCACTCTCAAATTATAACTTAAATACTTTTGTTCCAATAAAGTCTTTTGATCTCTCAAACTATAGTAATATTTATACTCTGAATTTTATAGCAGTATTTTATCTGTGCCATTTTAATAGTATTTACCATTTCTACTTGGATTTTGAAAATTAACATGCTCACTTTATTAGTTCCATGTTTTTATTATAAAAATGACAAAAAATTGATCCATCTTTGCATTCCCAAAGTTCATATTAAAATATATAAAGAAGATTGATAGTTAAACAAATATTCCATGCATTTCTCTGCCATTAGACTTGGGATATATGACTAGTTGTCAATATCCTATAAGAAGTGATGTGTGACATCAAGCTTGGTGTGATTTGAACTGATGAGAAATTTTCACACTTTCATTCCTCCTTTTATGGCAATCTGCAAGGTCATGTGTTTCAGGTAGTCTAACTGCAAGTTGGTGAGGTTTTTATAAACTTGAGTCCCTCATTAATCATGTGAATCAGAGTTGCCCCTGAACTGTTTTAGATGTGAGTATAATAAATTCTGTTAAACCACTTAAAATCTCAGAGTTAACTGTTATAGCAGTACCACATATCTCAACCTGAAAAATAGGAAGTAGCTTACATTCAATAAGCTTATAAATGGGCACAAATGAAGAGTTATTTATTGGATAAATTGTGCTGCTGCAATTGTTCAAGAAGTCTGTTGTCTGCATGAGATTATAACATAGGCTATCAAAACAAAAAGGACAATGGTATCAGAGAAAATAATTTCTATGTGATTACACTCTTTATATAAATACTTTATAATCTATTCTCAAATTAATTTTGTAATCTGATATGTATGAAATTTCATAGTTTTTATGTTTTAATTTCCCCCTGAAATTTCATAGATTTTAGATCACAGAATTTAAGTTAGATAGTAGAGATACATTACTCAAAAAAAGCTCGCAGTTTTACCATTTGGTTTTGTGTTCACACCCACCTGTGCTCAGGACTTATTCCTGGCTCTGCTCTCAGGGATCACTTCTCTCATGCTCCAGGGGACCATATGGGGTGCCACGGATCAAACCCGGGTTGGTCACATGCAGTGCAAGCACCCTATGCACTGTACTATCTCTCCAGCCCCAGTACACAGTTTTGAAATGTAGCCAAATGCACACTTCTATTTCCTCTGACTTACAGACATCCTGTAGCTCTTCTTCAGTGAATTGATCTTTTATGCATACAATGACTTAACATGCATAATTTATAAGCAAAACTTAATAGTATCTAATGGATGCTGGCTAATTACCTTAGACTTTAATACAGCTTAATTTTCCTTTAGAGAACTCAGAAAAGATGAAAAGTTTACAAAATAACCTCAAAAATTCTAGAGATAACTTGTAATAATATACTTTTCAAGGACTATTGAGCATATCCTTGAAAGTTTGCTGAAATTGATTCAGCCCTGTGAAAGTTCAACATTGTTCTGTTATTCAGAGCCTGTAATTGGAATCTTACATGTCTTCTCTGACAATGTGGGGTACTTTAACTCTAGAGCCTCTTATTTTATCAAAATATAAGCTGAGTTAGTAAAGTTGTCTGATATCCACTAAAGATAATAGAATGTATGCCCAGTTACCATTTCTGGGAATGCTACCAGTCTTGACCTGTGAAAGTTATAAAGTTAAAACATGGAATTACTTTTTTCAAATGTATTTAAAATTATTTTTATAATAGTGCCTTTTTTTTATAGTTGCTACGCTGCTACATTGTATTGAACCACATTGTCAAGAAAAACACCAAATTTTTTTTCATTTTTTATTTTTTATTTTTGTTTCTTTTTTTTTTTACAGTTGTAGATTTACAATTTTTTGTGCTTGGGTTTCGATTATACAATGATCAGATACCTATCCCTCCACCAGTGCCCATTTTCCACCACCATGGATAATATCCCCCCACTCCCATCCCCCCATCCCCCCTGTCTCTGTGGCAGGGCAATCCCCTGTGTTCTCTCTCTCTCCTTTTGGGTGTTGTGGTCTGCAAAAGAGGCATTGAGTGGCAAACATGTTCAGTCCATAGTCTACTTTCGACATGCATCTCCCCTCCTGGGAGGATCCTCCAAACACCCTTTATTTGGTGCTCCCTTCTCTATCTGAACTGCCCTTTCCTCTAGGATATCCGGCTAGCCTCTAAGTTATGGAGTAATCCTCCTGGTGCTGATCTCAGCTATTCTTGGGTATTAATCTCATACTTTGTTACTTTATATCCCCCAGATGAATGCAATCTTTCTATGTCTATCCCTCTCTTTCTGACTCATTTCGCTTAGCATGATACTTTCCATATTGTACCACTTGTATGTAAATTTCATGACTTCATCTTTTCTAACAGCTACATAGTACTCCATTGAAAAACACCAAATTTTTAACACCAAAAAAAATCTTGACTAGGAAAACTCTTTGGAGGAAGATATTTTTTAAAGTCTTCAAAGCTAAGCTGCACAGGAAGTCATGATTCTATTGAAGGCTAGCAGTTTTCCAAAAGATCATGTAGATGTTTATGCAGATAAATATTTTTTCTACAGTGGGGATATTGCTTTCAAAACCAGTTTCTAACACTGTGAACACTGTCCTACTAATATGTCATGCCCATTTCAATATTCAATATTGTGTTTTCTGCTGTACTTTTTTTTTACTGCTCACATGCTTGCTAGCCAGGACTATCTTTATGCTAAAGATTTTTGTTTGGAGCTTTCAATTATCATTATGACCTTTAGCTTGTTTTCCCAGTCATAATAGGCTCATCTTTATTCATCTTACTCTTTTGTGTTTCTTTTTGGGTCACACCCAGCCTTGCACAGGGGTTACTTCTGGCTCATGCACTCAGGAGTTACTCTTAGCAGTGCTCAGGGGACCATATGGGATGCGGGAAATTGAACCGGGGTTGGCCACGTCCAAGGCAAATGCTCTACTGTGCTATCACTCCAACCCCAATTATCTTACTCATGACCCAAACGGGTCCCAGTAGGACAAATGACCAATGGTGCAGGACAACTCATAAATCCATACAGAGCACAGAGTTTGGTGGCCCTATCTGCCCTGTGGTTCAAACTTGCATTATGGAATGACCAATATGGAATTACAAATGTAACCTGGCTCTTTTTCACAAACTTTGCCATCAGTTCCTCTTAGCACTTTCATATAAGCTTCTGTCAAGTTTCAGGTTCACACTTTTTATAATGCAGGTCTTCCAATTTTCTCAATTTGTTATAAAAGTAGCTTTATGGAGTTAGAACTCTCAGAAAAGAGTAAAGAAAACATTTTTCTTTAGACCTCTCCAAACGAAAAGAAATTCTCAGGGCCAGTTACACCCACAAGCCAGCTCTGACTGGTGCCTTACAATCTCATCAACAATCATGATCCAGGGACTCATTATAAACCTTTAGGAAGAGAGCATAAAATAACACAACATAGCCATGCTGCAGGACCCTGTGCTAGGCTGTTTCATTCAGGGCAACCTGGAGGGGGGCGTGGCTGGGGCTCCCTCCCTGCCCCAAGGGACCCAGCCCCGGCAGCCAAAAACCTCCAGAACTCAATAGCTGTCATGATCACGGCTGCTCTCCATATGCTTGGGACAAGTTTCAACCATGAGTAAACCTATTACTGGACCACATGACTGTGAATACTTCACACCACTAATATTCCAAGAGTAGTTCACCACATTTGATGGGGTTTAAAGTAAAAGGCAATGAATCTTAGGGGGAAATATATTTGTACATATATATGCATATAAATATATATATATATACATACCCAAGGCTCAACATGATAGTTTAACAACATGATAGTAATCTCTTATAGAAGGACTTAATATTCCCTGGGTGAAATACAATAATCTTCACAAACTTTCCTAGAAGGAAACTCTTTTGGATCATTTTCAGCGGTTTATTCATAACAATACAAAATAAATTACTTCAGTTCTGCTTAGGGGCAGGGTTTGGGGTTTGGGATGGAAACATCCAAAATATGGTGGTGGGAAGGTGTGATGGTGGTAAGATTGGTGTTCAAATATTAAATGTAATCAAATATTGTGAACTACTTTATAAGAATAAAATTAAAAAATTAAAAAAAGGAATTCTCGGGGTCTGGGACTTCCCAATATATTTATCAAGGCCTGAAATGAGGCCAGTACACTTCACAAAGGCTACAGCTTGTTGGAAGATGCTGTAAAACTTTCACGTAAAAGAGGTTGGGGCCAGAATGAATAAGGTCAAAGTCTTTTCATCTGGAGCTACGCTTTAAAGTTAGAGCTGTCAGTTCAATCGGTGACTTATTCGGTACTTCTACATAAAAAAAAAAAAGATAAAATAAAGTTAGCGCTAACCACAAATCTGGGGATTCTGTGACAAGGTGCAAAGGTCGAAGAAAAAAGCATTTAGGCTAATACTTCCTGAGCTGTCCAAGGTTCTGACTTTTACACAGGGTATCAGTATCTTTGTTATCTTTGATCTTGACAATAATTTTTCTTCAATGAACTGGATATAGTCTCTTATAACTAATATTGATTACCTTTTAAGTTTGCCTCAATCTATGTTGAGTAATATGCTTGTTAATGGTTAACTTCTCACAAACTGAAAACTATATTATTCTGTGTCATGTGTGAGAGCATGAAGCATAGCTGTGTAAGAGGTAGATATTAGTAACAGCCACATTAGCCAAGTGCCTTTGACAGTGTTTCAGAACTATGGTTGTCTCTTCACATTTTTCTGAGTAATAAAATATGAATAGTATCTCTAACATAAATGGCAAAAATACAATATAGTAAATACTTAAAGATGCTTGAGAAGGAAAATCTACTTAGAAAAATAAATCTGCACAACAAAAGACAATTTCACAAAATAAAAAAGATAAATTATATACATGCTATTCAGAAATTATCTCAGACTGGGCTAAATCCTAAATATAAAATCAAACAAGAATATAAGATATGGGTGCTAATCCAGATCTTGGATTAGGTAATACTGTTTTAGATATGACAAAAACCAACAAAAAATAAAATGTGAACTTCATAAAAAATTAAATTTTGTGCTGCAAAGGCCACTTAAGAAGTAAAACAACTCACAGATGGGATAAAAATAGTAAATCATATCTTTGATAAGCTTCTTGTATTTAGATGATATAAATCACTCATACCTTGATTTTGAAAAATCATCCTCACTATTTACAACAGCCAGAATCTGGAAACAACCCAAGCTTCCAAAATCAGATGACTGGATAAAGAAACTATGGTACATCGATACATCTACATAATGGAATACTATGCAGTCATTAGGAAAAAGGAAGTCATGAAATTTGCCTATACATGGATAAACATGGAATAATATGCCGAGTGAAATAAGTCAGATGAATAGGTACAGACATAAAATGATTGCACTCACTTGTGGGATATTAAAAAAAAACATAGTATGATACTAATATCCAAAGACAGTAGAAACAGTGACCAGGATGACTGGTACATGGTTGGAAGCTAGCCACAAGTGGGAGTGTTGGGGGGAGGGTGGTGCAGAATATCTTAAAAGATGTTTTGTGAGCTCAAAGCATGGATAATTCAGATTACAGATATCCCAATTCAGGCTTTTGCCCAAAGAAATTGCCATTCTCAGTGCTGTGAAGTCATATTTTATATTACAACTGATGTAAAATGTTCCCCAAATCTCCAGCAGTTTAATGCACCCAGGTTATATTTTAGGGAATCAAGATACTGAACTATTAAGCAAATAATAATGAGGTTGAAAACAATTTCACTGTGGTACAAGTTGTTGCGGTATGCTATCCATCATGTCTTCCACACTCCTTCTTTCCATGAATATAAGATTTGGTCTAAGTTAACTAGATTTAAATGCTCCTTGAACTGAATTCTTTCTTTTTTAAAACAATGAATAAGACTTCAGAACATCACTAACCCCCTCTCCCCCAACACCCCACCCCAAACAATACATAAAGATAAAACCTGACAGTTCTTTTGTCTCAATTCTTCTTGCTAAGAACACTTTAAATGTCTCAATCTGATTTTTCTTTCTTTCTAAAGCATTTAGAGCAACTCACAACTCATAGAAACTATGCAAGCCCTGGAATTTCATTATTGACCGCGTTATGCTCATAAATCTTCAATTAGTCAAGCTTTGTCAGTTCACAGGGATGTAGGTGTGAAATAATACTGAGAAACACTGGTAATTTTAACAATAACATGAAATTTAATAACTGAAAGTTTCTTTCCCCAGAAAAATATACCAAGGTGAATAGTAAAGAAAGATATTTTATTATCTCTAAAGATGGTTGTGAAAATTGCTAAAACTGAGTGTGCAAAGCAAATAGACTCATTACAAGGAAATTTAGTTAAATTAGAAGTGGGAAAATTTCACTGAGGAAAAATTAATTTCCTCTAACAAGCCAGAATATACTTTGATTCCTGTACCAAGACAATTCTCAAATATTTAATATTCATCAATAAACAGTGTAATATAATTAGAACTTCCTATATTTTTAGCATATTGCTAATGAAAATATCTGACATTTTGACTTGGTAATTCTGATGCTTCAGGGAGTTTTAAAGGATAAATTTGAGAAAAACTCCTTAGCGTAACCAGATAAAATGACAGGATTAAGTGCCATAGTATGTTAGCAGTAGAGCTTGCACAGCCTCCATGTTGACTCACTCAGCAGCCCTGCTCTATCAATTTATGACTAAATCTCCAAAGAGATGCAAGCCAACAAGCTAAGATTCATGGACACACCAGTCCTCCCTGTACTCCACATTCGGCTGAAAACTCTGGGGTGTCCTTGGGAGGGGGCAGACTAAGTATCTGCCCTGCTGAAGCTCTAGCAGCTACAATCACAACCCACCTCTACAGCCACAACAATGGCTCAAGTCCACTGCTTCACTAATACTCTCCGTGCTTCATTAATACTCTCTGCAGGGGCACCAAACTGTGAAAAATTTCAGGTACTCCTGTGCTCAGGCTGACAACTCTGGGGTCTTCCCGGAGTGGGATGGGGAAGCTCCTGTACTTCGGGAAGCTCCAGCAACCACCCTCCCACAGCCGCTGCTGTATCAACTCATTGACCCAGAACATAGATCATGAATTCTCTACACTGACAAGCTGCATAAGTGAGTGCACTGTGGCACTATCCTCCTGTTGTTCATCAATTTGCTCTAGCAGGCACCAGTAACGTCTCCATTGTAAGACTTGTTACTGTTTTTTGGCATATAGAATACGCCACGGGGAGCTTGCCAGGCTCTGCCATGCAGGCGGGAAACTCTCGGTAGCTTGCCAGACTCTCCGAGAGGGACAGAGGAATCGAACCCGGATTGGCCGCGTGCAAGCATTCCTCAATACTGGAATTCTACTAGGACCACATCAGATTAGATAGGCAAGTAACAGCAATCAACTAAACTCAACAAACAAAATAACAAAGCTCAACTAACAACTAACAGACTAGTAAATTCTTAGACAAGGACTTAACAACTCCTTGATGAGATATAACAAAGTGTTTTTTTTCACATAAACTAGATTTTTAGATACTTATTACTTTTATTATTGGAGCTTTATTGTCTAATTTCAACTCTAGAATTATATCAATAGTTGCAGGTTTTGTCTATTAAAAATAAAAAGCAACAACAACAACAACAAAAAGAATGTTAAAAGGGGAACAGCTTTTCATCTTAAGGCTGTTAAGGCTATTTACTCCAGGAAACATTTTTTGTTTGTTTGGGGGCCATACTAGGGATGATCAGGGTTTACTCCTGTCTCTGAGCTCAGGGATCACTATTGGTTAGTGGGGGTCAGGGGATCAGATTCTCAAAACTATGATGATTCGTTTTTAGATTTTTGTTGTTGTTATTGGTGGAGTTAAAATCACTTTAGGGCCAGAACCATAGAAAGTGGATAGGGTGTTTGCCTTGCATACAGTCCACCCAGGTTAAATTCCTGATCCCTGGTACCATATATGATCCCAGAAGTAATCTCTGAGCGCAAAGCTAGGAGTAAGCCTTGAGCACAGCTATGTGACCCTAAGATAACAATGATAACTTTAGAGATGTAATTGTCCTATATTGCATGTATATACCATAAACATTGATGAAATTTTGGCATGTATACTCATTAGTTTATTGTCACTGAACAGAATAAAAATTGAGCCCAAATTTTAGACCTTTTTGGGTGTCATGTATGGCAATGCTCAAGACTCACTTCTGACTCTGTGCTCAGGAATCACACCTGGTGGGGGCTTAGGGTATCCTGTGCCAGCCATGGGTCAGCTATGACAAGTCAATGTTAAACACACTGTGCACATTACTCTCTCACCCTAGTTTTAACAGTTCAAAGGAGCATCTCAATAGTTCTGAAATCTTTGAATATATAAATGCACAGGTATAAAAGGTATAATTCCTCACACAACCGTGATGGCAGAACAGAACAGACCCACCAAGTTTCTGGTAGTTGGAGGGCAGGTCCTAAATTTTCTGAAGAAGAGTATGAGCCTAGTTCTTCTGCACTCTGTAAGCCGAACTGATCCTTTTTATTTTTTCTAGCAAAATGTGCATTTTACTGATCCCTAATGTGTCTATGTGGGACTTGTACATTCTAAACCAAGTCACTTTTGTGGAGTTGGGATCTCCAAGTATCTCTCACCTCATCAGAGAGGGCAACATGTTTGTGAATAGGGTTGGTGTTAGGAAGTGGTGGTGGGGTAGGTCTTCCTGGAATATTCCACTTCTCCAGTAGAAGTCAAAGGTGCCCACACCAGTGGCAATGACTTTGACTTTGTTTCAGGCATTCAGAAGGATGTAACGTAGCTGTTATTGTCCCTGCCCACTGACATCCTATTTGCCCTCTGTGCGGGCTCGGAGAAGTTTTCTTCTGTAGCCCTTCAGGTAGTTTGCCAGTCCTCTTGCTATAGCCGGCTGGGTTCTAGAAACGACACTGAAGGACTCAGAGGCCTCCACCCGCGGGGCTGCCGGCTGACCACGCCTCCGTCTGCCGCCAATAGCCCCCGCTGACCCACGTTCCTATCTACAGTTGGTCCAGGTCACCTCCACCACCGTGGCCTTGAGGTCGCCAGAGTGTTCGGGGAGTGTATGTGTGTGTGTGTGTGTGTGGGGGGGGTGTCCTCGGGTCTCAGGGTGAACTTCAGGAGTTGGCTGGGGCAGCGCACAGCCCCTTAGTCACGCATCCGCGGGAGCTGCCCCTACCTGCTGGTGCCCACGGATTCCTCCCCAAGCGAGAGGAAGACGCCCGAGGGTTTGGCCCGTGCCCCCATCGGGGCCTGCCGGGAGCCAGCCGTGGTGGGGTGCCGACGCGTGCCCAGGAAGGCTGGGACCGAGCAGGCCTTTTCCACCTGCGTAATACGCGGCTGGGGAGCCGCGGAGCCGCGGCGGCTGGAGTAGGAGGAGGAGCGCGGGCGGCGAGGAGGTGGCGGAGGAGGGGGAGGAGCTGAGGCGCCGAGAGCGGCAGGCGGCGGCGCGGCCGGAGTTGCAGCAGCGGCGGCGGCGGCGGCGCGGACACCGCAGCCTCCCCGAGCCCGAGTCCCGGCGGGGGCAGCAACCCCGAGCGCCCGGCCGCCCCGCCACCGCACCCCGGCTCCGCCAAGCCGCTGTCGCCGCGCCCGGGGTGGGGGGAGCGCCCGCCATGGCCGCGCCGCCCGATCCCCGAGACGAGCAGCTGCCACCGGCCGGCCCCGGGTCCCACTGGGTCGGGGACCGGGGGGAGGGGGAGGCCGAAGCGGTGACGCCGAAAGGGGCCACGCCGGAGCCGCGGGCCGGGGAGCCCGATCGGGGGTTGGGCGCCGCCGGGGCTGGCGAAGCGGCGCCGCGGGGACCGGGCTCGGGCCCCGCCCGGCCGCCGCCCGTTACCATGGAAACTGCATCCACAGGTAAGGCGGGCGCGCGGGCGCCGCTGCCCCGCAAATGGCGTTGGGGCCCCGCGGGCCCCGGCCCGTGCCCTTCTCCGCAGCTCGCCGCTGCACCTTCTCGGCGCTCTCCACCTTGAGCGCCAGCCCCTGCCCCCCCACCCCCCACCCCCCCTCAACCCTCGCCTCTCCGCGGGCCACTGAGAGTGTTGGAGGACTTGGGGCTGGGGGCGGGGGGGGATTAGCGGTGAGGGGAGGGAGAAGCTGGGTTTTAATCTTTTCCAAAGGTTCGGAAGAAGACTAAACACATCGATCACTTGGGCGATCGTTATGATTTCGGCTTTAATAAAACACGACCCGCCTAGGCACACTAGGCATGCTAGCTGCTGGAGCTCCCGCGTCCAAGTTTCTTTCATTCGGCCCGAGGGTTGGGGGTCTGAGAGGGTCCGCTGGACTGCTTTGCGAGGAGCTTTTGGGGGGCGTGTTTGCGCGCAGCATGCGCTGCAGCAACAGGGGGCCCGGACAACAAAGCGGCGGCCGGCGCGCTGCCCCCTAGACCCGCCTGAGTGCAGGAACTGAGACGTGTCTTTAGCTCCCCGTGTTACCCCTTTCCTCCCTCCACGATTCGCCACATTCCACTCTCTCCCAGACCCCCTTCCGTCCCGTCCTCCGTCTCCTCTCCTGCCCGCGCAAAAATGAGAACTCCCCCCCCCCACCCCCAAGACTTGAGACTGAGTCGGAAGGACAGCGTTGCATGCGGGTTTAGCCCCTCCCGAAACGGTGGGTTCCCTGCTGCTGGGGTATCTTGAAACTTGCAACTCCCAGGCCCGCCTGGCCGCGAGATTCGAGATTCGGAGGATTTGAGTGGCGATGAGTGGATGAGGAGCAGTTTGCCAGCAATCTGGACCCGCCTGGGCACTAGGAGATTGCCCTGGACTTGCACTGCCTTTCGGCCGACTTTTCCTGGAGCAGGAAAGCGCGGGTGCGGAGCTGGGAGCAGAATCGAGCTGTACAACCTGGTCCGCCAGGGCAGGAAGCGGAATTTGGGGAGTGGTTGCAAACTTGGGTAATGCTGGCTTTCCAAGGACCCGGGCAGTGGGTGATGTGTTATGTGGCTTCCTCGAGGAAGCTTTGCCGTGGTGGAGTGCGGGTTGTGTGATCGGGAAATACAAGCCCCCCAGGATTTGGGATGATGGGTTCTTCGGAAGGAGAGAAAGCAGGGAGGGACTGACAAACTTGCTTTTGGCAGCTGGTTTAGGGAAACCCCTTCCTGAGCCGCCACATCTTTCAAGGGTCTTATGGAGTGCAGTAGGAGTCTTAAGTTCGTCTAGCATGAAAGATTTGAGCTGAAAATTAGAGAGGTGGGGAATGCATTGATGCACTTGCAAGCAAAAAAAACCAAAACAAAACACCCCCCCCCCCCCCAGGAAGACAAGAAAAAGGAGATAGAGAAGAAGATTCCAAAGCAGAAAACCCCATTTGTCCTGTATTAGTTTTAATATGAAAGGATTGTTTCTCTTTATTTGCAAATTAAAGAAAAAAAAAGACTTTGTTGTTGGTTTACTATTACCATTTATTGTTGAGGGTAGCTCATAACTTAGAACTTTTATTCACAATCATCACTATAAAGTAAGTGATTGCTTTATAAACATTGCCACCTTCCATTAATGTTACCAAGGTTGGGGGGGATAAAGAAGGGAGGCTAAGAGTCCTGTAATCACTAGCATACTGACATTAAAATGTGTTGAACATGCGTAGAACGAAGTGGGTAGGTGTCAGTTTTTAACATTATGATTATGAGTGAAACATTTTTCTATATTGAATGTATTAGGGAGCTCCAATCATAGGGAACAAATAAACTATAAATTCAAATATGATGCTAAGTTTGAAGGAAGAAAGTGAACAAATAAGAAAGGAGCATATATTTTGCATACTCATGTGGAATATTTTCTGGCTTATTACTCTAAAGGGATTTTAGATCGTTAATTGTTTAATGTTTTATTTTTCTGGGTAATTTCAAAGGCCTTATTTTGTCCAAAGAAGTTAGAAATTCAAATTGAATATTCAAAACTGGTACAGACTTAAACTCTCATTGTCTTAAGACAATGTTTCTTATTTGACTGGATCAACTGCTATAGAGATCAAGATGTCAGAAATGATATCTAAAATAAATAACTTAATCTTGCAGGAGTCCAAATAAAACCTGGACTGGCTTCCTTGTCTGCTATTTTGGGGATTCTTTGGGAATTATTTTGTTTTAAGCAAAGACAGCAAGTGAATCCTCAGCTTTGTGAGAGACAAAATCCAGAGGAAGCCTGGTAAATACACTGCTTCAGTATTGTTGGCTTTTTAAGGAATGATGCTCCTTGGAACTCACATCAAGATGAGGAGTGACTTTGAGCATGAAACATTTGTAAACATATTGTTTCTTTTTCAGCTGAACTTATTAAATGTGAGATATTATATGTAAAGGAATTGATGTTTTAAAAACTACTTAAAGAAAACCCCAATCATGACATCTAGACATTCTGTTATTTACTTTATGCGTCCATGATGTCCCAGCATGAATATATTTAAACATCATGAAAGCTGCACTCTGAAAATGCAGCAGTATTGTATTTCCAGGTACTGCCTTTTAAAGGTATAATCATTAGTTTCTATAATTGATAATGAGTATGTGAAATAATATATTTTGCCATGGCTATGTTTATCACACATTTGTAGGCTACACATGTTAGAATTATTAATCATATATCCGAGTAATTGTCTAATAACTTTAACAAAAGATGCTAAGAATTGTTTTTTTTTTTCAGGATCAGTTATTTTATTCCTGGAAACTATTCAAAGGTGTATAGGATAACACAAGGCTAGAAGAATAGTCTTTGTTTAAAGGAAGAATTTAAAATAGGACATTTGAAAAAAATGCAGTGATAAAGAAATTCACTCATTAGCCACTTTGGAAATTAAGTCCTTGACTTTCATATATCTGGAAAGCAATGAAGAGATGGAGAATAATCTTGAGAAACCAGTCCAGTAGGATTTGCCTCATTTAGGTTGGCATAGATAATTTGACTTAGATTTCCTAATAATTAAATCCTATTTACTTTACTCAGACTATAGAGCTTATAAATTAAAATTTGTGTGTGTTTGTGTGTGGGGAGAGAGGGGGCACACTTAGTGGTGTATAGGGCTTATGCCTGGCTTTGTTCTCAGGGATTTCTTCTGGCAGACCTGGGAGACCATATGTGGTACTGGGGATCTAGCCCAGGCTGGCTGAGTGCAAGGCAAGCACCTATCTGCTGTAGTATTGCTATGGCTCCTTAACTTAGAATTTTAAAATGCTGAGTGTGATACTCTTGGAAAAACATCATGATTCAGCTGATTTTCAGAATATTCATATATCCTGGTTTATTCTGTTTAACATAATAAATTGTACCATACACATTACCAGTCATCTTCTTAAACCCATGTGGAGGCTGGACTGCATGCCTCACTTGTAGATGTGTTTTAAAGAAATAGTACATTAAAAAAGTTGAAATCATTCCCAATATCCCTTTATGAAGGTGAAATTTCAACCTATTTTCTTTTATTTTTTGAGAAAACATTGATCTAAATGAGAAGGATATTATTTGCTTTTAAAATATTTTACAGAACATATGAGAAGGTTATTTGAATGCAATTTACTTTTTTTGGACATAGCTTCTGGATATAGTTAATAACATTTTAGGCAGTGAGTTTGGTGTATATGCCCTCTCATTTAGGGCATGTGACTTGGATTAAAGTAAAATTTAGAAACACTTAAAATGTTTAGAAAATTTTAAAAAAGTCCTAAAAAAACTGATGAACACACTTATCATCAAGATCACAGCCTAATTTTCTCTTCATGAACTTATTGTTCCAGGAAACACATTCTGCAGATACATCACAGGTCTCCTGCCTACATGTCTTTTCTAGGCTCTCCCTGATTTTGAGGAACTGCAGAGAAGCTCTGATTACATGGCTTGCCTATATAGTCTATCCTAAGAGCACAGATGACAGAAAGTTTTTTTTTTAAGATTCATTAGTGAATTCTTTCAAACCTTTTTTCTTTCCATTGTTTTTGTTAATTGAATCACCATGAGATACAGTTATAGACTTTCATGATTACATTTCAATCATACAATGATCGAGCACCCATCCCTCCACCAGTGCCCATGCTCTACCACTAATGTTCCCAGTATCCCTCCCATCACCCCCACCCCTTCCACTCCCTGCCTCTGTGGCGGGAACATTTCTTCTTTCTCACTCCTTTTGGGTGTTATGGTTTGCAATACAGGTACTAAGAGATGACAGGAAGTTTTTATCTGTAAAGTGAGAAGCTGTTATAATTCAATTCGACTTGGCCCACATTGGGTACTGTTTTGTGTAATACTAAGTAGTACACATAGGTTGTGGCTTCCGAGGATGTGCTCCTTTCTGCTTCATATTAGTATGTTTCATGTTGTGTCATTTTTCACTTTTCTCATTCCCAGGTCATCACTGGGAGCTTGACTAGAAGGATATTATAACAACTTAACCGCATATGCACAAGGGCATGAGTTACTTTACTGAGGTCAACTAACCATAAATAAATATGAGCATAGCTTTCTCAGACTGCATTGCTAAGGGGAAATTGAATCTATCTATCTAATTCTGTTTTGTTCATAGAAATAAATGGCTGGATATCATTCATTTAGTTGTTGCTTGTATTTTAAAATTAAATTATTGTAGTGTAATCACACTAAATTTGAAGAGAGATTTGAAAAAGACAGTAAAATATAGATGACTATGAAAATAAACATTTCAAAAGATTAATAACAGCAGATTGCTCACCACAAAAATCATTATAAAGAACATGATAAAAAATAAAAGGCATACAACCAGTTTTATTTGTTTAAATAATAGAGGGCAAAAAGAAAAGTATAAAGAGTGTAAACTAGACAGCCCTGTGATGTGGAGGAGACTTGCAGTATGACCAATGGGAAAAGAGAGAAAAGGACTTCTCAGTTTTCAATTAATTCTCAGCTCACACTTAAACAATTCTTAAATTTGAAAATTGAGGCTGGAGCCTGGAATCAGTCAATAGAAGAAAATCATATAGCGCTGCTTTTGATAAGACTGGTTCTTCTGAGATAACGACTTTATGTCTCGTGTTTTCCTTTTCATTGTTACTGTTATTTTGGGTTTGGGGGCCACACCAGTGGTATTTAGGGGAAACTCCTGACTCAGCTTGGT